>NC_140992.1:34241668-35625496 GCF_052327205.1 Somniosus microcephalus
AGGGAGAGAGGGAGGGTGAGGGAGGGAGAGAGAGAGGGGCAGGGAGAGAGAGAGGGGCAGGGAGAGAGAGGAGGGTAGAGAGAGGGGAGAGAGAGAGGGGCAGAGGGAGAGAGAGGGGCAGGGAGAGAGAGGGGGAGAGAGGGAGGGAGAGAGAGAGGGTCAGGGAGAGAGAGAGGGTCAGGGTCAGGGAGAGAGAGAGGGGCAGGGAGAGAGAGGGGGTAGAGAGAGGGGAGAGAGAGAGGGGCAGAGGGAGAGAGGGGCAGGGAGAGAGAGGGGCAGGGAGAAAGAGGGGGGAGAGAGAGAGGGGCAGGGAGAGAGAGAGGTGCAGGGAGAGAGAGGGGGTAGAGAGAGGGGAGAGAGAGGGGAGGGAGAGAGACAGGGTGAGGGAGGGAGAGAGAGAGGGGCAGAGGGAGAGAGAGGGGCAGGGAGAGAGAGGGGGAGAGAGAGGGGGGAGAGAGAGGGAAGGAGAGAGGGAGGGTGAGGAGGGAGAGAGAGAGGGGCAGGGAGAGAGAGGGGCAGGGAGAGAGAGGAGGGAGGAGAGAGAGGGGAAGAGAGAGATGGGAGAGAGAGAGAGAGGGGGAGGGAGAGAGGGAGGAGAGAGAGAGGGCAGGGAGAGAGAGGGGAGAGAGAGAGGGGCAGAGGGAGAGAGAGGGGCAGGGAGAGAGAGGGGCTGGGAGAGAGGGGGGGAGAGAGAGAGGGAGAGAGAGAGGGTGAGGGAAGGAGAGAGAGAGGGGCAGGGCGAGAGAGAGGTGCAGGGAGAGAGAGGGGGTTAGAGAGAGGGGAGGGACAACGTAACACAAAGAATTCGACCCAACACAATCGTCGCTAAGCAAAAGGAAAAATATCTGTCATATTGGGCAGAAACAACAAAAACCCAAAGCAAACTCAAATGCTACTTGGCCCTAAACAGACAATACAACATGGCTGAGTACCTGACCAGGGTAAAGGATAGCAAACTGAGAAAAACCTTGACAATGTACAGACTTAGTGAACATAGCCTGGCGATCGAAAAAGGTAGACACAGGCAGACCCGGCTACCAAGAGAGGACAGGATATGCTCTCACTGCAGTCAGGGAGTGGTGGAGACAGAGATGCACTTCCTCACAGCTTGTAGAAAATATCAGGGCATAAGGGAGAATTTCTACCCAAAATTCACAAAAATATGCCCGGAATTCAGAAATTTGAATGACGACCAAAAACTCCCATACCTACTAGGGGAAGAGAGAAATTGTGTAACCTTAGTGGCACACTATGTTACAGCTTGCCATAAACAGAGGGATAACCACTAAATATAAGAAAAGAGTATATAAAAATTATATGAATGTATATTTATACACTCAGGGATATATCTGTTTGTACACTGTATGGATAGATCTGTATTTTTGTGTACAACCATGAATGTTTTTCGATGCTTTGGCAACATAAGATGTACCTTGTCATGCCAATAAAGTGATTTGAATTGAATTGAATTGAATTGAGAGAGAGAGCGGCAGGGAGAGAGGGGGGGAGGGAGAGAGACAGGGTGAGGGAGGGAAAGTGTGAAGGGGTGGGAGAGGGAGGGAGAGCTCGCCTTCTTCCTTCGGCCGCCGCAATTCAAACTTCCCGCCGACCTCACAAAATGGTGGCCGCCCTTCTTTACCCGCCGGGCTCTGAGTCCAGCACCTTCCCTGGGGTGTCTTCCGCTCTTCTCTATCTCCTTCCCTCATTCTCTCCTTCCCTCTCTCTCTCGCCTTCCCTCTCTCTCTCTCTCTCTCTCTCTCCTTCCCTCTCCTTCCCTCTCTCTCTCTCCCCTTCCCTCTCTCTCTCTGTCTCTCTCTCCTTCCCTCTCTCTCTGTCTCTCTCCATCCCTCTCTTTCTCTCTCCTTCCCTCTCTCTCTCCTTCCCCCTCTCTCTCTCTCTCTCCTTCCATCTCTCTCTCTCTCTCCTTCCCTCTATGACTCTCTCTCCTTCCCTCTCTCTCTGTCTCTCTCTCTCCTTCCCTCTCTCTCTCTCCGTCCCTCTCTCACTCTCTCTCCTTCCCTCTCTGTCTCTCTCTCCCTCTCTCTGTCTCTCTCTCCCTCTCTCTGTCTCCTTCCCTCTCTCTCTCCTTCCCTCTCTCTCTCTCCTTCCCTCTCTCTCTCCTTCCCTCTCTCTCTCTCTCCTTCTCTCTCTCCTTCCCTCTCTCTCTCTCTCCCTCCTTCCCTCTCTCTCTCCCTCCTTCCCTCTCTCTCTCCCTCCTTCCCTCTCTCTCTCTCCCTCCTTCCCTCTCGCTCTCTCCTTCCCTCTCTCTCTCCTTCCCTCTCTGTCTCTCTCCTTCCCTCTCTGTCTCTCTCCTTCCCTCTCTCTGTCTCCTTCCCCCTCTCTCTCCTTCCCTCTCTCTCTCTCTCTCCTTCCCTCTCTCTCTCTCTCTCCTTCCCTCTCTCTCTCTCTCCTTCCCTCTCTCTCTCTCCTTCCCTCTCTCTCTCCTCTTCCCTCTCTCTCTCTTCCCTCTCTCTCTCTCTCTTTCTCTCTCCTTCCCACACAGACAGACAGACAAACTCATTTATATGCCCTCAAAAAACCCTCGGCACCGCCGGGCACTCCAGCTAGTCATCAATATGTGGAAACTTGAGGAAAAAATACACTTCTCAAAACATAGCGCAATTTGCGCCTGGATCGTCAATTGGGCCCAAAGCTGAAACTCTACATATATACACCTGAAGCATATTGTGGAAGTCACCAATGACTGCAAACCATCTAGAATCTGGTCCACTTCACCTTATATTGCATTTATAAAAGAAATTTGTCTCACGGCATATTCTTCATCCACTATTTTAGTGGACGTATTAACATATTTAAAAGAAACAGGTTAATGTCTAAGTTAAAACAGTGGTCAAAGGAATATCACAAATGCATTAAGAGTTGTCCACGTATCTCTTCAACAATAATTTCTAGGCTCTTATCACTTCTGAGAATTTTTAAGAGAGGAATTAAACTTTGACAATGTATAGAATAAAATATCAGTTTTTGAAGCAATGATCATTTTTAAGGTTATAGTTCAGGCCCCTCTCCCAGAGAAGAGTGTCCCTTCTCCCTGCTTCTCACTACTTTTAAAGGTGATAGATTTATTTCATAGTTCTTTATTAACAGTTTTTTAAATGATACCTGACTATTTCTGCACACTCACAGGCTTAATGCTTTTATTGACACAAAACTAATACTGAGTCTAACCAGACTACTCCAGACAGCAATACTCAATTTTTGTATTGTTTACACTGTTATCTTGGTCGTATTTTCCAATCCCTACGGGTGTGTACGAGCTGTGTACCCACCCGTAGGGACATCGGAAATGCTGGTTTCAGGCATGCGCTGAAAACCGGCATTTCCGATCTGTCAAGAATCCTCTTGACAGATCGGACGCCTTCCCTGGAGAAGGGCCTCTGCGGGTGGAGAGTTCCGCTTTCTGCAGAACCTTCACCTGCTGAAATCACTTAAAAATCTTACACCTGGTAAAAGCAGGAGTAAGGCCTGCTTTTACCAGCATAAGAGTTGAAAAAAGTTTTTAAAAAATCAAAAAAATCACTCATTTATAATTTTAAAATACTTTTAAAAGAGGTAAGTTTATTTTTAGCCCTGTAAAAAACTTTAATTATTTTTTCAAAAATTAAATTTTTGTTTAAAATATTTAATTTAATGTAATTATAACTCATTTTAAAAACATGATGATTTTTAAAAAAATTATTTAATGCTTTACTGTGTTTTTGGGGTGATCTCCATTCATATATTTGACAGGTCTATCTGTCAAAAGTATGAAGGGAGATTCCCTTCCTCTATTGGCTGGCCTGGCCCACGTGATCCCAGGGACGCTTGCAAACCGCATGCGCCCCTGGGATACGTGGGCCCTGCGCATTTCGACTGTGGAGTTGCCCAGGAGTGGAAGTGTATGGATCTCGGGAACCCTCAGGTAAGTTTGTAGATTTTTTTCCGATAGGAGGCATCTGCACGCAGGAAGCATCCTATCGGAAATTACAGGCCATTATTGTTTTAGGGTGGGATGGGGAGGTGGCTCAAAAAATAGCTTATTCACACCTCTCTGACACCCTGCAAATGAAATGCACCAAATAATTGTTAACAGACAAAAGACAATTTCAGGAATAATATCACAACAAGCAGAACTCAGCACTGCCCAGGGTGCCTCTACTGCTCCATCACAACTGGAAAAACAAAAGGGTTCATTAGCCAAACTAGAAGGTACTCGCAAGTTCACTATTGCACCAATGTAAATGTAAAGAGATTAGCCAAAGAGGCTACTTGCTTAGGTTGAACCATGTGGCGCATAACATCGGTGTTCTATTCAATCCTGAACTGAAATTTCTACCTTACATTTGGTCTGTTGCCAAGATTGTCTTCTTCCATTTCTGGAGGTTTGTCCACTTATGTTTCTGCCTTTCCCTCCCCCTCTCCCCCGGCTGCTGCTGAAACTCTCATCACCCTGAGGTTACGTCCTCAAATGCTCTCCTCACTGCCTGTACCATTCAGCTAATCCAGAGGTCAATGGCTTGCTTCCTCTTCCACACAGTCACGCACATTCACTGTGCTTGTTCTTCTCCAAATCCATTGGCTCCCTGTGCCCCAGCCAATCGAATTTTAAGACCTTGGTCCCCATTTTCAAATCCTTGCATAGACTCCATTTGCTGCATTGGGGAAATCTACTTTAGCTTTACAACCTACTTTTCTTTTCACTGTGCCTGGAGTACAACTTGTTTCCAGCTCTCTACCTTCAACAATCAAGAATTATAGAATCATAGAATGGTTACAGCACAGAAGAAGGCCATTTGGCCAGTCAAGCCCGTGCCGACTCTTAGCTAGTCCCACTCCCCTGCCCTTTCCCCGTAGCCCTGCAATTTTTTTTCCTACAGATACTTATCCAACTCCCTTTTGAAAGATAAGATTTAGTCTGTTTCCACCACCCTTTTGTTGGTGCATTCCAGATCTTAACCACTCGCTGCATAAAAAAGTTTCTTCTTACGTCGCCTTTGGTTATTTTGCCAATCACCTTCAATCTGTGTCCTCTGGTTCTCGACCCTTCTGCCAATGGGAACAGTTTCTCTCTGACTGCTTTGTCCAGCCCCCTCATGATTTTGAACACCTCTATCAAATCTCCTCTCAATCTTCTGTTTCAAGGAGAACAACCCCAGCTTCTCCAGTCTATCAATGTAACTGAAGTCCCTCATTCCTGGAATCATTCTCGTAAATCTTTTCTGCACCCTCTCTAAGGCCTTCATATCTTTCCTAAAATGTGGTGCCCAGAATTGGACACAATACACCGGTTGGGGCCGAACCAGTGTTTTATACAAGTTCATCATAATTTCCACACTTTTGTACTCTATACCTCTATTTATGAAGCCCAGGATCCCATAAGCCTTTTAAACTGCTTTCTCAACCTGCCCTGCCACCTTCAATAATTTGTGCACACATACCCCTAGGCCTCTCTGTTTGTGCACCCCCTTTAGAATTGTACCATTTAGTTTATATGTCCTCTCCTCATTCTTTCTACCAAAATGTATCACTTCACACTTTTCTGCATTAAATTTCATCTGCCACGTGTCCACCCATTTCACCAGCCTGTCTATGTCTTCCTGAAGTCTATCACTATCCTCCTCACTGTTCACTATACTTCCAAGTATTTAACATATATCAAGAGAAGCAGTTGTCCTAGAACCGACCCCTAGGGAACACCACTGTTTACCTGCCTCCAGTCTGTAAAACAACCATTCACCACTGCTCTCTGTTTCCTGTCACTTAGTCAATTTCATATCCATGCTGTCACTGTTCCTTTTATTCCAATTGGCTTCAACTTTGCTGGCAAGCCTATTATGTGGCACTTTGTCGAACACCTTTTGGAAGTCCATGTACACCACGTCAACCGCATTACCCTCATCAATCCTCTCTGTTACCTCATCAAAAAACTCGATCAAGTTAGTTAAACGCGATTTGTCTTTAACAAATCCGTGCTGGTTTTCCTTAATTAATCCACACCTATCCAAGTGACTGTTAATTTTGTCCCTGATTACTGTTTCTAAAAGCTTCCCCACTACGGAGGTTAAACTGACTGGCCTGTCGTTGCTGGGTTTATCTTTACACCCTTTTTTGAACAATGCTGTAACAATTGCAATTCTCCAGTCTGCTGGCACCACCCCCATATCTATGGAGGATTGGAATATTGTGGCCAGTACCTCCGTGATTTCCGCCCTCAATTCCTTCAGCATCCTAGGATGCATCCCATCCGCTCCTGGTGTTTTATCTACTTTAAGTGCAACCAACTGTTCTAATATCGCTTTATCAATTTTTATCCTATCAAGTGTCTCCTCTACCTCCTCCTTCACTATGTCTATGGCAGCATCTTCTTCCTTGGTGAAGACAGATGCAAAGTACTCATTTAATACCTCAGCCATAACCTCTGCCCCCATGCATAAGTCTGCTTTTTGGTCCCTAATCAGCCCCACCCCTCCTCTTACTACCCTTTTGCTATTTATATACCTGTAGAAGAGTTTTGGATTACCTTTTATGTTGGCTGCCATTCTATTCTCTTACCCTCTCTTTGCCCCTCTTATTTTCTTTTTCATGTCTCCTCTGACTTTTCTATATATAACCTGATTCTCAGATGTATTTGCAACCTGACACCTGTCATACGCGTTCCTTTTCTGTTTCATCATAGTCTCTTTTTTTGTCATCCTGACTTTAATTGCCCTTCCTTTCCCCCTAGTGGGAATGTACCTGAACTATTTCCTCTTTAAAGGCAGCCCATTGTTCCATTACAGTTTTGCCTGCCAATCTTTGATTCCAATTTACCTGGGCCAGATCTGTTCTCATCCCACTGAAATTGGCCTTCCCCCAGTTAAACATTTTTACTCTAGATTGCTCCCTGTCCTTTTCCATAGCTAATCTAAACCTTATGATACTATGATTACTGTTCCCTAAATGTTCACCTACTGACACTTGCTCCACCTGCCCCACCTCATTCCCCAGAACCAGATCCAGCAATGCCTCCTCCCTCGTTGGGCCAGAAACATACGGATCAAGAAAGTTCTCCTTAACACACTTCAGAAATTCTTCCCCTTCTCTGCCCTTTATACTATTACGATCCCAGTCTATATTAGGATAGTTGAAGTCCCCCAATATTACTACACTATAGTTATTGCCCCTCTCTGTAATTGCTCTGCAGATTTGCTCCTCCATATCTTTCCCACTATTTGGTGGTCTATAGAATACACCTAGTAGTGTAATGGCACCTCTATTATTTCTTAACTCTAGCCATATAGATTCTGTCCTTGACCCCTCCAGGACATCCTCCCTCTCCAGCACTGTAACATTCTCCTTAACCAATACTGCCACACCACCTCCGATCATTCAACCGTCCCATTGAAATGCTCTTCCAAAACCCCTTCACCTTTTTATGCCCTTGCATAATATCAGAAACCTTCACTTTGACCACACCTCCAATCTTCCCCTTCAAAATCCTTCACTTCCCGTCCAGTATCCAAGTCTCTCCCTTTTAAAGTGTTCTGTCATTCTTTTGCGTGAGGAATGCTATGTAAATGAAAATTGCTGTTGTTGATTTAATCATCAAGACACTCTGAGAAAATATGCATTGTAGGAGTAATTCCCCTGTTCACACAGGCAACAGCATTGTGACATTAAACATTATTAATGTGATGCCAGAGTGTTCTAATTAAGTGTCAGGATATTACTAAACACAGGTCTAAAGTGACTAACAAATCCTCAATCCTAAACCTCCGAGTTGTCTTAAGGCAGCATTGGTGTGGTGTAATTTGCCTCAAATTTCGAGTCATAGCACTTACCTAACCCCATGTAGTACTGTGATTGGCTGTCACCTCAGCTTCAGAACAATTAGGTAAATCACTGAATAAAAATATAGTTATGGGGATGATTCATCAGGCAGTAAGCCAAATCAGCTGGGAGTGTCTCCCCCACAATGTTTGTAATAATAAGAGACAGCTCGCAACTCTGAAGCAGATGATTTTACAATGGCGTCTGACTTCATGGGGGACGGGGAGGGTGTCACATTCTTAGACAGCTCTGTCACGTTGCTACGTGAGTTGCATTACACAAAATAAAGTTTGTCATGCCTGAACCAGATAACATCCCCGGAGATATAACCATTGGTGGCAGAAGGTTGATCTACAAAGCACACCTTTGTGTCATTAACACCTTTCGAAGCCCATTGTATTAACGTGGAAGGTCTTATTACAAAATTTGTGTATGGGTATCGGGGAAACTAACCTTGGATTCTATAGTTGTTATACAACCTATGTGATTGCTGTAATATTATTAGCATGTGTTTATTCGAGTGCGTTCAGTTTTGTGCTCAAGTTCCGCCATTCCGGAAATAATCTTCTCAAGGCCTCTAAGCCTTTCTGCCATTCACATTTACACCTCTTCTAGACTCCTCTTTTGTTTCTTTACTTGTCCCATTACCATCTCCTTTTGCTTTGTACTGTACAATCATACCTTTTGTCATTTAATCTCTCCTGCCTTCCGCCCTATCACAGACCTTCCCTTTTGTTCTTTCCTCCCCTCCCCCCTTTCCTGCCCCTGCATTTGCTTAAAATCTGTTACATCTCTACCTTTTTCCAGTTCTGCCGAAAGGTCATCGACCTGAAACGTTAACTCTGTTTCTCTCTCCACAGATGCTGCCTGACCTGCTGAGTGTTTCCAGCATTTTCTGTTTTTATTTCAGATTTCCAGCATCCGCAGTATTTGGCTTTTGTCTCCAAGCCTTGGTTACTAATGGTTTCCTTTCATAGAATCATAGAAATTTAAGGCACAGAAGGAGGCCGTTCAGCCCATCGTGTCTGCGCCGGTTGAAAAAGTGCTATCCAGCCTAATCTCACTTTCCAGCTCTTGGACCGTAGGTTACAGCACTTCAAGTGCATATCCAAGTACTTTTTAAATGCTACCACCCGGGCAGTACGTTCCAGACCCCTCACTGCCCTCTGGGTGAAAAGATTCCTCCTCAACTACACCTCTAATCGTCAGCTGTGGCTCAGCGGCTAACACTCTCGCATCTGAGTCAGAAGGTTGTGGGTTCAAGTCCCACTCCAGAGACTTGAGCACAAAAGTCTAGGCTAACACTTCAGTGCAGTGCTGAGGTTAAGTCATCCTCGGTTCCGAGGGACTGCCTAAGAGAAGAGAGTGCTGAGGGAGTGCTGCACTGTCGGAGGTGCTGTCTTTCGGATGAGACGTTAAACCAAGGCCCCATTTGTTCTCTCAGGTGGATGTAAAAGTTCCCATGGCACTATTTCGAAGAAGAGCAGGGGGTTATGTCCTGGCCAATATTTATCCCTCAATCAACATAACAAAAACAGATTATCTGGTCATTATCACATTACTGTTTGTGGGAGCTTGCTGTACACAACTGGCTGCCACGTTTCCTACATTACAACAGTGACTACACTTCAAAAGTACTTCATTGGCTGTAAAGCGCTTTGGGATGTCCGGTGGTCATGAAAGGCGCTATATAAATGCAAGTCTTTCTTTCTAATTTTTTTACCAATTACTTTAAATCTATGCACCCTGGTTATTGACCTCTCTGCTAAGGGAAATAGGTGCTTCCTATCCACTCTGTATAGGCCCCTCATCATTTTATACACCTCAATTAAGTCTCCCCTCAGCCTCCTTTGTTCCAAAGAAAACAACCCCAGCCTATCCAATTTTTCCTCATAGCTAAAATGCTCCAGTCCTGGCAACATCCTTGTAAATCTCCTCTGTACCCTCTCTAGTGCGATCACATCTTTCCTGTAATGTGGTGACCAGAACTGCATGCAGTACTCTAGCTGTGGCCAAACTAGTGTTTTATACAGTTCAAGCATAACCTCCCTGTTCTTGTATTCTATGCCTCAGCTAATAAAGGAAAGTATCACGTGTGCCGCCTTAACCAACATTTCTACCTGACCTGCTACCTTCAAGGATCTGTGGACATGCACTCCAAGGACCCTCTGTTCCTCCACACTTCTCAGTATCCTACCATTTAATGTGTATTCCCTTGCCTTGTTAGCCCTCCCCAAATGCATTACCTCACACTTCTCCGGTTTGAATTCCATTTGCCTATTTTATTCCTTTTTTTTGTTTAAGCAAAATTGTTCATTTTTATTGGTTTTATTTAATTGGCTTGGTGACGTAGTAACGACCACAACTCATAGAATCATATAATTTTACAGCACAGAAGAGGGCCATTTAGCCTGCTGCACTTGTGCTGACACTTTGAAAGAGCTAGCCACTTAGTCCCATTCACCTACCCTTTCCCCATGCTGTTTGAAGTTTTACTTTTTCAAATATTTATCCATTTCCCTTTTGAGATGATGAGCAACAAGTGCATACAGTAATGCCACACTGCTGAGGGAAGAGATACTCTCTTCTTAACCAACACATTTATTGTTAGCTAACTGCCACGACATCAGGCTCGATTTGAGAATGTGCTTGTGAGACGGAGTGCATCACCCCGCACTGCTGGGCAGTGTTGGCATTGTCTGCAATGTACAGTAAGGACAGCCCTATCTTCATCACTTCTGCATCCAGTAGTAAAAATGACTGACCCTAATAAATAACATCTCAAAAATACAAAATAATGATCAATAATGTGCACGTGGGGCACTGTAGCAGGGAATTGAAGGTAATCCAGCCTCATTAATTATCTTGATCCTCAGTTGCCAGCCTACTTTAAGTCTCTGTTAAAGTACATAGGCTTGTATATTATTGATTAAGTGGACATCTTCCGTAATTAAAAATAAACATTGGGATACATCAGTATAGTAAGATTCATACAACAGCATTAAGGGAATTGTGCAGTCCACAGATATAAAGTTATGACTAATCTTTTTGCATTTAGATTTCTTGTTTTTTTTAAAAAAGTAATAACACAAAGCAGTTCATGGACATGAGATAGTTGGCCTGCCTTAAACACAATAACCAGATTTTGTTGTTTAGCAGGAGCTGTGTCAGTTTGTGGGCTATGTGGAATATCGTTGCATTTCTTACAATAGGTAGAGTCAAATATCCACCATCATTTAGATTTGTACTTTTGCAATGAACAGGAAACTCAATAAAATGAAGTAAATATTAAGGCTTCAGGAATAAAGCCCTGGAAATGCATAGCAGTTCGCCCTTTAACATTGTGAGGTGAACAGGAGCCTTATTAACCCCAGTGTCTGACTCTTTTCAGTACAATACTCAATATGCTCTCTTCATGAACTGTTCCATTGGGTGATGTCATGAGTGAGGCTCATGGCTCAGATTCAACCTATGGCATTAGTAAAACGGAGTACTAACAGGAAGGGGTGAGGCGGGGGGTGGCAAGGTAAATCTTGAAGGTATGGATTCAGTACTTGGAATTCATTACTTCATAAAGTTTGGCATGTATGTTGGGAAGGGTGAACAGTCCACAAGTACAGCGGAAAATTAGCAGATCTCCTCTTGGATATAATATTTATCTGACATACAAGGGACAATGTCATAAGGACATTATGATATTAGGTCCAGCTGTATCGTATCCGGTAGCCCTTGGACTCATTTGCTTTTTATAGTCCAGTTCCTGTTTGGTATCTTGTTTGAATAACAAGTTTGAAAAAGAATAAAATAATACTTATACAAAGAAAACCAAGTCATTGGCAGCTAATCATTGGTACTAAAAATGATAGCCTGGGGTACTTGCTGGGCAGGCATGGTGTCAGCCTGATTCTAACTATTACCATGGGGCAATAGTATTAAGGAAACACCCTGAATGCCGTGCTTCACTCATTTAGTGATTACCAATCAGCGGCCCTTCCTTTGTTGCAGGGGTGCAGTGCTGAGACGAAGTGTCCCTATCAGCGCACTTTGTGGGGAGGATTAGGAAACTTGACAGCTCATTTGTAAAATAGTTTTGCGGTACAATGATCATATAAAATGTCAAACTAGTTCAGATGAAAATCCCATCTAATTCACGTTACCCAACAAGTCCACAGGCCTCAACCAAATTCCAACATAGGTGGTTGAAGCGTGAATTGCAAAAATATGTGCCTCCTTGTTGATTTTGGGTTTATGTGACTGAGTGGGTAAACTGCATTGGTTTTTATAATCCTTGCTCTCCCATTGCCATCTATTATTGAAAGTTTATTTCCTTGTAGCTCTTCTTGTCATTTACTACTTTTTTGTGGGGGGAGGGGGGACGCAAATAAGTATATAATATATATTTAAAAATCCCTTCAATCAGCCTCATGCATGTGTCGTCCAAATGAGGAAAGTGGGCAAAGTTCGGTTTCATTTTAAAAAAATGTACAAATATTGTACAGGTGATAGCACAGCTGTAAATACCGTGGGAAATATGACCTGGGGGAGAATAATGAAGTATATGTGAGAGTTGCAGTGTAATTATAATGTCTGATGCCAAGAAATACAGAAGGAATGCTGAAAGAAAGCCAGCAATGGAATATTTAATAGTTGACTATAGCAGAGTGAACACTAGTCCTTTTTTGTGTGGAGAGAGCCTTCTAAAGTGCCCGGCTGCTGAGGAACTGACTCAAGTGCCCCCTGCAGTTGTGTTTTTTTCTCTCTCTGCCTCTTCCATCTGGGGCAAAGAAATGGCAATTTGTGAATGAGCACCACTCGTCACCCACTGAACGCCTCCTTTGTGTGAGAGGCGTCTTTCAATATCAAGACCGAAACAGAGACACTTGATCAGTGGTGATTGTTAGCCCTTAATTATAATTACATGAACTTGCCTGTTAAACTCAACACCGAGAATTGGTGTCTTAACATAGAAGGGGCACGGCAGCTTGCGAGTACTCTCAGTAAGGTTAAGGCGAGCATAGATTTACATTACCAAGTGTCCTGCTGGATGAAGGCCAGGAGTGAGCCTCTTGTACGTACATATACACACAGACAGCTGCAAGTAGGAGGTCTTCAGATAAGACTTGGAAATATTTGATAGTTATCTTGGAGTAGTGTAGAGCTGTATTATTTCTTTGCAGCTGTGAGGTGATAAAAGCAAGCGATGGCACTTTGTGTGGGACTCACAGATTGGACTTCAGCTTTCAATCTGATGTTAGTCACCTATGTCTTGCGTCTGAAAAGAAAGAAACAATCCCACAATCCAGGAGAAAATGCTTTATTATGAATGTAGGACAAAGCCAGAATGGGACCTTTTTGTACTCCAGAATAAACACTGGTCTCCTCACTTTACCTTTCACACCTCCAGTTTAAAAAAAACAGAATGAAAGGAAAGTTTTAGTTCTGACTAGCAACCTAGCAACCACCATTCAATGCAAACAATGTGATAAACACACGCCCCATTCTTTTTCTTTTTCTATGAAAATTGTTTGATAACTTGTATTTGCGTTTTCTGATCACTTTTAGATACGTTTAATTAACTTCAATTTAGATCTAATTGACATTGTTTAAGTTAATAAAGAATTTTTAGTGTTTAGTTTTTCACTCTCTCTTATATTAATGAGTTATATGAAACTGAGATAAACAGCTATGGAAACAGCCGAGGCTTAAGGCTTGGAAAGGTCGGAATCCATAATGCAGGCACTGGTGATCACACACTATTCAATACCATATTAAATATTCAATTGTTGCAGCTTTTATTTAATAATACTTTGAAGTACCCTATCAAGTTGACACGTCTCTCGGTGCCCTACGCAGTGAATTACATTGAAAAACAGTGGCTGTTATGTTGACTGTAGTTATAATTGTAACAGGATGCTGTGATTCTAGTTTGCAAATAGTGTTGTGGCAATGCTCACTAGTAAGTATGAAGTCAGTAGAAAGGCATATTGGCAGAGATGTATAACAGGCAGCTGATCCAGTATCACCCATTTTACACTATCACCAAAAGTTAAAATGACCCCCAATGATTCTACTACCTGGCAATGGCAGTGACTGAATTGTTTCACTTACCAGTGATCACAAAGTTAAGTATAGATGAAGAAGACTATTTGGCCCATTTAGTTTTCCTTTCATTGAAACCATTGGTCGCACCCAATACAACATCAAATGGCCTCTTGAATGATCCCAAAGATGTAGTCTACATGGACTTCAGTAAGGGCTTTTGACAAAGTCCCGCATGGGAGACTGGTCAAGAAGGTAAGAGCCCATGGGATCCAGGGCAATTTGGCACATTGGATCCAAAATTGGCTTAGTGGCAGGAGGCAGAGGGTGATGGTCGAAGGTTGTTTTTGTGACTGGAAGCCTGTGTCCAGTGGTGTACCGCAGGGATCGGTGCTGGGTCCTTTGCTGTTTGTAGTGTACATTAATGATTTTAGATATGAATGTAGGAGGTATGATCAGTAAGTTCGCAGATGACACGAAAATTGATGGGGTGGTAAATAGCGAGGAGGGAAGCCTCAGGCTACAGGATGATATTGATAGGTTGGTTAGATGGGCAGAACAGTGGCAAATGGAATTTAACCCTGAAAAGTGTGAGGTGATGCATTTTGGGAGGACTAACAAGGCAAGGGAATACCCAATGGTAGGACCCTAGGAAGGACAGAGGATCAGAGGGACCTTGGTGTGCATGTACATAGATCCCTGAAGGCAGCAGGACAGGTAGATAAGGTGGTTAAAAAGGCATATGGGATACTTGCCTTCATTACCTGAGGCATAGAATATAAGAGCAGGGAGGTTATGTTGGAGCTGTACAAAATGCTAGTTAGGCCACAGCTGGAACATTGTGTGCAGTTCTGGTCGCCACAATATAGGAAGGATATAATTGCATTGGCGAGGGTGCAGAGGAGATTCACCAGGATGTTACCTGGGCTGGAGTGCATCAGCTATGAAGAGAGACTGGACAGGCTGGGGTTGTTTTCCTTAGAGCAGAGAAGGTTGAGGGGGGACCTGATTGAGGTGTACAAAATTATGAGAGGCATAGATAGGGTAGATAGAAAGGAACTTTTCCCCTTAGTAGTGGGGTCAATAACCAGGGGGCATAGTTTCAAGATAAGGGGCAGGAGGTTTAGAGCGGATTTGAGGAAAAACTTTTTCACCCAGAGGGTGGTTGGAATCTGGAACTCACTGCCTGAAAGGGTGGTAGAGGCAGGAACCCTCACAACATTCAAGAAGCATTTAGATGAGCACTTGAAACACCATAGCATACAAGGCTATGGACCAAGTGCTGGAAAATGGGATTAGAATAGACAGGGCTTGATGGCCGGTGCGGACATGATGGGCCGAAGGGCCTCTTTCTGTGCTGTATAACTCTATGACTCTATACAGTTGTTGCCTCCATTATCATCATTCCGGGTATTAATCATTCTTTACATAGGTGTTTCCTTGCATCGGTCCTTAGCGTGCCTTTTACCAGTTTGTATAAATATCCTCCATGATAGATTAACTTAAAATGCTATTCTGGATTTATCTTTTCCATTCCACTTACTATCTTATATCACCTGTATAAGACTCCTTCTGATTCATCTTCTTTCAAGGCCAACGAGACTTAATTATTTAGCCTTTCCTCCAACACTGGAGGTTCAATTTTTAACTCCCTCCACCTGGTAGAAACCAGTCAGGGGGCAGTCAAAATGGAACGGGAGACTTACCCACTCCTTTCCCTTCCCGATCTTGCTGACTGTGATTTTAAATTGCAGGCAGCAAGGAAACACATCCCAAGCTGACAAGAGTCCTCTTTAAATATGGAGATTGGGTTCCGATGACATCAACGGTACCTGATCTACAATTTTAAACTGAGTCCTGAGCAGGGGAGCAGTGGTGACTTCCCGGTCACTGATTGTTCCACTGCCTGGTGATTGTAGTCACCAACTAATTCTACTGACTAGCGACCACACTGAACAGTAGTTGCATTAATCACTATTGTGATGTGATATATTCATTATTCCCATGCTTAAACCACAGACTTACAGCAGTGCACAGGTTTTTGAAGGAATTAATTTCTATAGGTTTAACAATGCCTTCTTTGGTCTCCATGTCTATATTGCCACCTGGTCTGAATCAGCCCTTTCACATTTCTGTCTCCTTCCTTTGGGAAGTAATTGTTTGGCCTGGTGACAGTTTTATATCGTTCGTTACATCGCCTCTCCCTCTAGGAAAAGCACTCCGATTAAGGATGTCATGATAAAACAATACTCAATTCATCAAATAATAATGAACCCATGATAATCCCACAGCCCTTTTCCCATCTCATGATATGGTAATTATAAACACTGTGATTATTCAGAGGAACAATGTTGGGAACTTCTCTTCTCTGCACAACCACTAAAAGTACTAGCTCAGGCTGTTTTTAGGATCTGGCTAACTTAAGATAAACCCAGGCCTGTTCCAAGGATAATTGTATCCAAGCATAAAATTCCAGTGGAGCAAACCACATCCCATACACTCCCATTGTATAGAATCCAAGATCCAAGCAAAACATTTTAATACAAAATCCTGATCCGAGCACAACATTTTCACAGTTCTCTAATTCTTCGTATTTCAGCAGTACTAAATATAGTCTCTGCAGTGCCAGACATTGCTCAGTATTAGCAGCATGTTTCAGGCTGATCATTCTGGCATCAGCTAGCTGTTTCTTTTCGGTGTTGCGTGCCATTGGTGTTCAGGTTGAGCAGCCGAATGGATAATCAAACAGCGCCAGAGATTTGCAAGTAGCTGGGTCTTTGTGTTTGCAGTTTATAGAACTCTGGGGCTGAGTAGAGCATTCTCCGCTGAAGTAGTCCTGAGTTTACCAGGTTTGGACAATATGTTAGACTGAGGCAGGAAAACATGGAACGTTTCCAAAGTTCAGCAGACCATGTGCAACCTGTGTGCTTTATGTGATACATAGGTCGCTGTGTGATTACTGTCCTTGTGTACGGGTTAGATTTGTTCCACACAAAATTACACTGTTTAAAACTGCATATACCCACTGCTGACAGGTCAGTAAAACCTAATTTTTAATTATTCCTTCTGTAGGTTCATTATTCACCCGTGTTTAAGAAAAAATGCATTTGTGATGATGTCTCCTCAGCAGTGATGTATCCAGTTTTAAACCATATTTATGTATAGAATAATTCTAACCTATAATAAGGACAGTAATCACACAGAGTTGTATCACACTGAGTATGTGGGTTCCACATGATTTCTGTTAGTGGAACCTGGACGTAAGGCTAAAGGCCGGTTAAGCATCATGATTAGTTTTCTACTAAAAAGTCCAGCTTGGGGTAAAGTACCTCATTTTACACCCATTCAGCATAAGGCTACAGTCACTGTAACTTTAAAATGAAATCCTTGTAAATATTCTTGTAAAGGTGCATTATTCTTATAATAAGTACAACTATTAATAAGGTAAACATCATTAAATTGATATTTTAAAAATGCTCCCTGATGTAAATTTACATCTACTACAGATCAATATTGGGGGAAAAATAATTCTGGAGATAAAATGAAGATCCTTGAGACCCTGTACAGATTCTTTGTCACATCATGTGCTTCAATTCCATCAACCACTGCTGATTTTAATTTTGACCATTGAGTTAATTCACCCTCTAATGTTTGAAAGGTGTTTTTCTTGAAAACAAGGCACTTCAGTTCCCCAGTCCCTTTAGCATTAGAACATTTAGGACCTGGGGAGCATTGGGGGCAATTTAAACCTAACCCATCCATCGGGATCGGGTGCAATGCTGGCTTTACACCCTGCCCGGTTTTACTCTCCATTGAAGCGACTGGAGAGTAATATTGGGCCGGATGTAAAACCAGCATTGCACCCGATACCATGAGTTTCCGGCCCGGGGAGTTAGGTTAAAATTACCCCTGTCTGTATGTTTTACTGTGTGTATTGATTGTGAGGATTTACTGTTCATTTGTCTATTTTACTAATATGTATACGCTTGTGTGCCTTTTGTTGTGTTCATGTTTGTGTATTCTACTTTGTATGTGTTTGTGTATTTATTACTGTATGAATTTACTGTGTGTATTTTGTTGTGTATATGCCTTATTTTGTGTATTTTGTGTGTATATATGTTTTACTGTGTGTGCATTTCACTTTAGATACATGCTTGTATGTATACTTTTTGTGTACGTGTGTATATTGTGCGGATATAGCTCACAAGATAGGTTCAGATGAAAAAGGCCCCTCTGTGCATTTGATCTCATGCTTGATCTCATTCTTCCAGAATACCAGCCTTACTATCTAACATTAATGTCCACATGGCCATGCAGACAGTACCTTCATTTACCATGTTTTCTGAAAGGATTACCTAAAACACATACAAACACAGACAATTGCACACTGTAAAGCACACACGCTCAGGTCCTGGTGTGAGACTACCAACTGAGCCAAGTTCACACTATGGCCCTGAAATTCTGCAGGGGTTCTTCCGGCCTGTGGAGGCTCAGTCATTGAGTATATTCAAGATAGAGATCAATAGATTTTTGGATATTAAGGGAATCAAGGGATATGGGGATAGTACAGGCAAGTGAAGATGAGGTAGAAGATCAGCCATGATCTTATTGAATGGCGGAGCAGGCTCGAAGGACCAAATGGCCTACTCCTGCTCCTATTTCTTATGTTCTTATGTCTTCCACTATAACTCCAGCGGAAACCCCCCAAAGAAACAATGTAAACAGCTGAAAATGGCAGTTAACACTGTTTCTCTGGAGCTGCTACTAGTCTCTGTCACTGGGGTTACAGCAGAAAACTGGGAGAACCCCCAAAGAATTTCAGGGCCTCTGTCTTATACTGTGAATTTTGCTGTGTACATACATTAGCACATGTGTATTACAGTCACGGTTGAGGATAGGAGCTCTGCTGCTGTAAATAAACATTACGAAGCTCATCAAAGTTGTGCATTACTCACAGTCTTTAATCCATCATCATCATCATCAGGATCTATACGCCCATGGTAAAAAATAAACTCATACCTGTCATTGCCTTTCATAGATACCCTCATCCTGAATCTTGCCCTTTTCATCCTTCATAAATGTCTGTATCCTCCTTCTCGTTCTGTGTTGTGAGCTTGTTCCATGTCGCATGCTGCACGTTGTGCAATCCTCCTTATGCAGATATGCTTTGTACTGAAATATCAGATTCGCCCGTGAATAGCAAACCACAAGCAATGGCCCAGCAAAGGCTATATTATCCTACGCATGTGGCCATCTGGGACTGCAGGAGCTCTTTAGCAATTTAAAGAGTCCTTACACAACCAAAGTGTTCTGTGATTCTGTACATTCCTCAAACTCGGCAATGCCTTGTGTGATTTCCCTCCCCCCACACTTTATTTTTCAGTTAGTATATCATAGAAAATATGTATTCTGAGAGCTTCCTGGGTAGCTGGAAGTATTAACCGGCACTGAGCAATCCTTTCACACCTACACCGGTTAATGCGTCTGATTTAACATGGTTAGTGGAGTAAAGGACTGCCCACTGATTGGGTGAGCTCGGTCTCGGGATCCCAAATGCAGACGCTGAATGAAATGCCACCATTTCTGATGTGCCCCTGTTGCCATGTTACAGAATGATTGGCTTGGTCATTCGTTTGTGCAAATACCAGCTAACCACAACACCCTAGTGACATTTTGTTTTACTAGTTTTGAGCAGTGTTCGTGCTCATTAAATCAAGTACAACAGTTGGGTACTGGCTTGTTACCATGGTTTCACAATTGGCAAACTGACCGCGTAACGCAGTAAGTGTCAAAGTTGCTCGTGATTTAAGCAGTCAGGCCACCCGTCTGCTACCTTGTCTTGTGACTTTAAATTGGAGAGTGTAATGATTTGCGCTTTATTCACAAGTTTATGTATGTAAGTATGCACATGAATGTCTAGTGCCTATTTATGTAGGCATTTCTTTATTTTCCTTAACGAATTGAAGTATGAGTGGAGGTACCTGCTTCACTGCGAGTTGGAGTTGGTGAAACGTACGTAATTACTAACATTTATTTTAGTAGCTCTCACTAATTATCATATGTCAATGTTTCCATCACACCACCAGTTATGCGAGAGGGGGTGCCGGGGGGCGGGGGGGGGGGGGGGTGTAGGGATGGGTTATTCAGCACTTTTTCACCATCAAGATATTTTGCTCTAGTGAAATTTTTACCTATGGTGTTCGACCAGCTCTGATGTAAGTGGGGTAGGACAATGGCCAATTCAAATTAACTCTTTAGAGCACTTTCAGCATGCCCTGTGCATCTCTCGTGTCTCACATACCTGCTGTCTAATAATAAGGGCCGTTGTTACAATCACAGCCAGCACCAGTAGACAGCTATACATTTAATTTCAAGAAATAAATACACAAAAATATTTCACTTATTACATTATTGATGCCGTGCAAGAAATGATAGAGCCTGATTGTTAAACTCAAGGGTGCTTTTCCACTTTCAGATGTTTCTTTTTAATTGTTCTCCTGTGTGGAATCTAAGTTGCGCTCAATTGTTCTTTTTAACTGCCTGTTGAATAGAATCATGTGACCCTCTGCTGGGTGTACAGGGCTCCTGCTAACCCTTTGTACAGTGTAAGGCCTATCTCCTTCCCAGCCCCTGATATCTTTACAGTTCAGAGATCTGAGGGCATATCAAAAAAATGATAAAGCACCAAGTATCAGCTGGTACCGCAGAGCCACTCAGTGACGCTATTGGCTCAAGAATTAAAGTTTAAAGAATTTTCTGTATGTCCCCGGGGTGGACTGTTACTGTACACTGATATAAGTGGGAAAAATATTTTATCTAAAAGTGTATTATGGGTCATCACCAGTAACTTGCATTGCAACAAAAGCAATCATTTAATAAACATCAGTGCTTTAAATTGTGGCATTTTCTACCCCAGAGGACTGTGGATGCTCAGTCATTGAGTATATTAAAGACTAATCTCGATAGATTTTTGTACATAGAATCATAGAAAGTTACAGCACAGAAGGAGGCCATTTCGGCCCATTGTGTCCGCGCCGGCCAACAAAGAGCTATCCAGCCTAATCCCACTTCCCAGCTCTTGGTCCGTAGCCCTGCAGGTTACAGCATCCCAAGTGCACATCCAAGTACTTTTTAAATGTGGTTAGGGTTCCTGCCTCTGCCACCCTTTCAGGCAGAGAGTTCCAAACCCCCCACAACCCTCTGGGTGAAGAAATTTTCCCTCAAATCCCCTCTAAACTGTCCACCAATTACTTTAAATCTGTGACCCCCTGGTTTTTGACCCCTCTGCTAAGGGAAATAGGTCCTTTCTATCCACTTTATCTATGCCCCTCATAATTTTATACACCCCAATAAGGTCTCCCCTCAGCCTCCTCTGTTCCAGGGAACAGACCCAGTCTTTCCTCATAGCTAAGATTCTCTGCTCCCAGCAACATCCTTGTAAATCTCCTCTGTACCCTCTCTAGTGCAATCACATCTTTCCTGTAATGTGGTGACCAGAACTGCATGCAGTACTCTAGCTGAGGCCTAACTAGTGTTTTGAATACCTCTTAATGTCTCTCCACTTCTTTCGTTCTCTCCCAGCCCTGCCTTTCGATCTATTTCATTTCCTTTCCAGTTTTGAAAAAGGGTTCGACCCGAAACGTCGACTCTAATTTCCCTCCACGGATGTTGCCTGGCCTGCTGAGTTTTTCCAGCATTTTCTGTTGTTATTTTAGTGTTTTACACAGTTGAGGCATAACCCCCCTGCTCTTACATTCTATGCTATGGCTAATAAAGGCAAGCATTCCATATGCCTTCTTAACCACCTTATCTACCTGGCCTGCTGCCTTCAGGGATCCGTGGACATGCACTCCAAGGTCTCTTTGTTCCTCCACACTACTCAGTGTACACTAAGGGAATCAAGGGATATGGGGATAGGGCGGGAAAGTGGAGTTGAGCTAGAAGATCAGCCATGATCTTATTGAATGGTGGAGCAAGCTCGCAGGGCCGTATGGCCTACTCCTGGTCCTGTTTCTTATGTTCTTATGTTTAACTGAATGGTTAGACAAACTATTGAGTGTGCAAGGGAGCAAATCACAAGCTCAAGCTTGATCCAATTGACAGAACAAACCCAGACCTGATCCAATATGGTATAGTCTTCAGTCATCTTGTTTTTACTCGCCGACCCAGGAAATAGCACATATCCCAGTCCAGCAGGTATGAGTGCTGAAATCCATGGACCAGTTCAGTTGAAAGTACCATGTAGCTGGAAGGTGTAGATTTTCCACACAAAAAATTAAACTATTGTATCAAATTGCTTCATCATTTTGCATACGACACAGAGATAAAGGGAATTTCATTGTGGCCAAGTTTACGTGGACTCTGTTTTTGGACTTGGGACCACTGTTGAGACGAGGAAACTGACGCATTTATTTGGAGCCCTGTGACTCCGCCTTCAGCTTTTGGGCAGTTGTGAGACGTGTGTGAAAAGTGGGAGGAGCACAAGGTGTCCGCTCGCAGTTATCATCCAGGTGAAAGAAGGTTCAGTAGCCTCTTTGTGGCATTAGCTGTGTAAACCTGCAGGACTCTGTAAATAAAACGACCCTGTTATTAACCATTAGGAGCAATAGTCCTCGAGTTCCATTTGTATTCG
Organism: Somniosus microcephalus; assembly: GCF_052327205.1. Lineage (NCBI taxonomy): Eukaryota > Metazoa > Chordata > Chondrichthyes > Squaliformes > Somniosidae > Somniosus > Somniosus microcephalus. Next base: position 34,264,149 of record NC_140992.1, read on the forward strand.
CCCAGTTAACTTCCCGGAAAGTTGAAAGGTCTGCAATTATTCATTACCTTTGTCAGCACCTGTGAGCACAGGCACGTCTATTAGTAGAGCAGGCCACCTGACCTATTCCACGTGTGTGAATTATATTATACCATATAAATCTTGTCTATTTAATACTGGGTGTGAGGAGAGTTTAAAAAAATCAGTCTCGGGATGTTCGCTGGCAAGGCCGGCATTTATTGCCCATCCCTGATACAATTGAATGGGCAATAAATGCCGGCCTTGCCAATGATAAGAGTCCTACACATTGATGTGGCACTGGAGTTGCATATAAGCTAGACCGGGAAAGGACAGCAGGTTCCATTCCCTGAAGGAAGGACATTCGTGAACCAGTTGGGTTTTTTACGGCCATCCGGCAGCTTCACTGTCGCTTTGACTGAGGCCGGCTTTTTATTTCCAGGTTTTTTTTTTAAACTGAATTCAAAAATTCTCAATCTGCCGTGGTGGGATTTAAACTCGTATTTTCTGGATTATTTGTCCAGGTCCCTGGATTACTAGTCCAGTAACATAACCACTATAGCAGCGTACCCATCGTTTCTTGAATCCTTTGAATGCCAAGAGAACCTTTCCATTTTCCGGGTTTAATGTTGCATTATACAGTACCTGGAGACATTTTTCTCTGCCTTTTTTTGGCCCCAGTTCTTACCTTGCAACGCACAGTGTAACACCATCGATCACCTGCACAAAACAAAGAAAATTAAGAGTTTTGACAAGTGAGGGGGAGGGGAAACTTAAGCACAGTGAATTTGGAACAATTTGACCAGGAACTCAAAGATGCAATTGACTGGGTGTGTTAGTCAGCTCAACAATCTTCAGCAGCCCCACCGCAGTTATTGATCATATTTCAGGGTACTTAACAAAGATCGTATCCCCCTGGCCCTCTAGCCTTATCGCTAGACCGAGGCTCCTCTCTATCAAGAGAGGTCACTCACCCATAACCCTTAATATATAGTGCTGTCAAAATGGGCAGAGCTTTGTAAGATCCTACATCTGTGTATCTGCAAGTAGTGTGTTACATAACCTATTACAGACCCTAAACTGATTGTAACAGTAGATGGAGATAGAGTTAATCGTGGGAGTGATGGTGGTAACATTGAGGTGGAAGGAATGTAGGAGGAAAGTGAATGTTAAAAGTAGAAGTCTCATTGTGGTCCACTTAAAATCTGCCATTTCTTTATCGATAAAGCAGGGTGACGAATTGTACAGAGAATAATTCTTCAGATTTCCAGCATCTGCAGTATTTTGCTTCTGTAAGAGAATAATTCTTGTTTTGTCGCATCCTCGGAATGAAGTGAACCTTTTTGTTTACACTTGATTTTCTTGGCGTGACGTGTTCTTTGCATTTCTGTGCTTTCACCTCTGTGCTCAATGTTGAGTTGTATATTTCAGTTTCGGCAGCAACACACCGCTGGAAAGGGCAATCCAAAGGGTCTGAAAAAGGCAGCAGCTTTAAAAAGTGTTCACAGTAGACGATAGAGTGTCTGGAGAAATAAGAGAATTTGAGCTTTTAGTATTAAATGGAAGTTCAGCTCCCTCAATCTTCTTAAAACTGCCTTCCCATAGATAGGGAGAGAGGCTGTTTTATTAGCTCACGGACAGCCTGTTGTCGGATAAAGTAGTAAAACCGAATCCACCTCTTTCTAGCAATGAGACAGACTTCCACTTCAAGAATTCGATTGCCCTTAATTTCAGCAGCTAGTCACGGTGAGGGATCCCTGGTTGCAAGGAGCCACCTGGTGGTGAAATGCACAAACTCCGCTCTTTCATTTCCATCGTAACAGAAACCTGTCGATGGGGCATGTTGATGATGGAGCTCCAGTTCAAGCAAAACTAGCCAAATGAGGCCACTCCGCTTAAAACGTGTGCCATACCAAAGCCCCTCCCCCCTCCTCCATGGCACAGGTTTGTGCCGTGGTGGGCACTAAATCTTCTACAGTGCCAACTTCATATTGCACTTTTTGTTGCTTTTCAATTTAAATTCAGAAGTTTACTCATTTTTCCGGGTGGAGGGGAGGGATGGCGGATGCTACGAGGAAGTAGACATCACACCATGACGACATGATCATATCACCGATGCCATTTCTGCCCCTGCATTTATTTGTTAATAAAATGTGTTAAATGTGTAGTTGGCACATCCCCGTTGAATATAATCCTTTCAGTTACATCAGTGACTTATTGTTGGACGGGTCAGTAATTCCAGATTGATTCAGGTTTGCAGTGTAGGTGGATGTCTTATCCTTGCAGGTAAAATGTTCAGATTTCAGTGGATTTCCTCAGATCTGTGCTTTGGGTGTGAAAACATTTCTTTTTTACTTACTTTTTAATTTATTGTTATTTATTTGATAACATGTTTGATACAAGCAGCTTTCTTTTACACAGAAAGCTGTAAAATGTGTAAAATAAGGTTTGTTGTGAAGCCTGTTTCATCAGTGGAAAGACTGAGATTCTAAATGGATCCATCAGCATCTGACAAAGTGAAGGTCGGGTTGATATTTTGGGTTGAGATCCTCCATCACAACTGGAAATAGCTGATGGATAGGTTGTAAATGTTTCCAAACTGGTGGTTTATAATATCTATGGGGGGGGGGGGTGTGGGGGGTGATGGGTGGTAGAGAACGTACATCTGCTACATTTGCCCGCTGCTGACCTTGATGAAGTTCATGAGGTCAGGGGGTGTGGCCTTGAATAGCAGACCTTTGGTGGCTTGGGGCATATCTAGATCACCCCCCCCCCCCTGCCAAAGAGGCTAGAAATAATGGCCAAAGCTTACTGGGGTGGTGGGGAGGTCATGGGGGGGGGTGCTCTTGGCTACCCCCTGTCAACAACGTATGCCTGATGAGATCAGGCATAGCAATGCTAGGTCTCAATTGAAGGCCAGGGCACAGGAACTTCCAGCTAAGGGAGTCCCAACCTTTGCCCCCTACCACCCCCCCCCCCCCCCCCGTGACATATTCGGGTTCCCGTGGAGCTTGTGGCTGTTCCAGCGGATTCCTGCCAAAGTTGGGGCAGGGGTATGCACACTTTGAGCCCCTGAATGTTCCAGTAACAGGCTGGCAGAAACACAAGCATTCAGGAGTAGCTTCAAACCTTTCGAAAGAATGAAGCTGAACGTCACTACTGCATATCTATAATATGTTAAGTCTTGTCTGTATCATGCACTTCCCGTGATACTTCAGATGCATAGAGATACACAACATAAAAACAGGCCATTTGTCCGAACCAGTCCGTGTCACTGTTTACCCTCCATGCAAGCAAATAATTCTAATCACATTTGCCCACCCTGTTCCCATATCCCTTCAACTTATTTTCCTATATCCACCTATCCAATCTAATCTTGAATGCTGATATAGTTTCTGCCTTAACCACTAACCCTGGAAGTGAATTCCACAGCCTCACAACACTCTGTGTGAAGAAGTTTCTCCTGCCCTCTGTTCTACATCTCTTACCCTCGTTCTTGACCCCTGCACTACTGGAAACAGTCTGCTTCCATCTACCCTGTCCCATCCTTCCATAATTTTGAACACTTTACTACATCCTCCGACTTGCCATAAGCAATGCTATATTATAAGAAATATATTTTATATACAAAGAAAGTCTCAGCACATAAATCAATCTTATTGCTGTTATGTATTCTGTGTGGAGGTGCTGCTGATCCTGCTCCTCGATATAAACTGGTGAAACACACCCCCAGCGACGCCACGGCAGTCCTGCTCTGTACCTCATAAATGTCTCCACTTTGATCCTAAAATATTCTGCATTTGAAATGTTTAGAAATATCTGTTTGTTGTTTTGCTTGTTAGGTGAATCATTATGGGGTAGATTCTCAACATGGCGCCCAAGCGTAAATCTGACATTGCAGATCGTCCGCCCAGGAAAGAAACCGCCCGATTTTCAATTCCATTGATGTCTACAGAAATGAAAATCAGGAGGGGAGGCGGTGGGGGTTGGAGGGAAGAGGGTTTCTATAATAGGTGGCTGATCGGCAACATCAGTTTTACACCCAGGTGTCAAGTTGAAAACCTACCCCCAGGTGCTTGAAAGGCTGGGTAAGAGGCAGTGTGTGACAGAGCTGAGTGACCGCAGATGAGTCCCTCTGCCATATTTGGTAGAAGCAGTCTCCAGCCTGTCACACACTCGGGCCAATTCTTCTCTTCATACTTAGTGCAACCTGTGTTTTTTTTTATTCAGATTTTTTACAGAATTATACGAGACATTAGCCCTGGGGAGGAGCTCTTAGTGTTGATGAAGAGTGGAGGCTACTCACAAGGAACGATGGCTCCAGCGATACACGGTGGGTAACTGTGTCACTGCCTTGAAAATCTCAGACTGCTGCCAGTGTGGCTGCACTCTGTGTGTTGTAACACAACTCCAAGTTAGTCGAAAGCACACGTCCTGGCCAGGTTACACACACATTCAATGTTTTCCACCCAATCTTGGGCAGCGAAGCTGCTCATTGACATGAATGATCATTGTGTAATTGCAAAACAGCGCCAATGTTTACAAAAAGTATTTATTTCATGATTTAGCAAAAGTGACACGTTTATCTGAACGCAGCAACATTGAGGCTCCAGTGAGTTGGGATGGTCTGGCTCCCAATATGATGTCCTCCTGTTTCCACATTGCAATGACCAACTAATACATTTTATTAATGCATTATCTGTTTCATAAGTGATTGCCTTCAGCTCTTCAATAATGTCCTGATTCTCTAGAGTAGCTCGTCTGGATCGAGATTTTTAAAAATAAAAATTAAACACTTCCCATTAACTTTCATTTTTCTTTAATGGGATTTAAGTGAGTTGTTAGTGTTCATCTCTTCTGTTTTTCTGCTTTTTTAAATAGTTCAGTGTTTTCTTTGTGCCAAATACTGGTAAAAAGTACTTTGAGAGAAGAGTCATGCTGCTTATTGGAATCCGAACCTCCTCAATGAGATACACTATTTCAGTAGGCTGGAACAGTCTGTATAGATGACAGGAAGATGATGTCACACTCACTGCTGTTGGAGTTGAGGTGAATTTACTTGTCCGCTCTGACTCCGACACAAAGTTCATGGTGTCAAAAGGGGTGAAACTCTCCAGCACTTGACTCAACTGTGGCGGAACATCTTGTCCCCGAGTAGCGTGATCCCGTTTGTGTGGAAACAGCGCGGTGCTCATGCCAGTTGTGGCTGCTTTCCTTCTTTGTTCTCCCAGCGGCAGGGACTGCATGTCCCTTTTGATGTTGCATGCGGCTGGATTAAAATATTACTCTTGTGCCTGAAGTTGCATTTTAAATACCCCGTACACCAGTGATGAAAACAGAAGATTAATTAACAAGCATTTGGCAGTTTGCATGCATTGCTGACACAATACACTCAGTTGGTCTATTCTCTTCTTCATAAGAAACATTCTTGGAGATATTAAAGGCCATGAGCCATTGATCCTGGCAGTGACTGCTTGTTTTGTAAGTAGCTGTGTGTAATAAATTGACTTCCTTCCCATTGTTACCATATGAAGTCACCGTTTTCTTATTAGATGTGCTTTTTTTTTTGAAGTGGGTCAAATTAATTTCTCATTGTGTAAGAAAATGTCTTTGGAACTGCACTTTGAAAGAAAAGCAATTTTGACCATGAAAGAACCAAAAAAAAATCAGTGCAATAAAAGACACTTATTATAACTGTGTACAGAAGACTGAAACCCCAAATCTGTTTATAATCATGTCTTGGCAAACAAAATATCAGCAATTTATTACAAAAAGGCTAGGGCTGGGTGGCACAGTTTGCTAGGACATTACTCTGAATAATTGGCTCTCTTCTCTAGGGAGCTGCTTGAATCTGAACCAGGGAAAGCCAATGAAGGTCCTCTCTGTCTGATGGAATCCAAGGGTCAAACAAGAATTTAGTTCTGGCATCAGGCATAAGTTTAAAGCATAAAGCTCCCACATCCAATGAAGAAATCCACATTGTCGTGCACCAGGATTGGCCTACAGAATCGTCCCATGCTCCTAAGGCTTCCAAGATTTAAGGATGGAACTTGCAGATGTTATAGGAATGGCCTGAATTGGGTTTCATGCTCATTTAAAGTAACACTGCCAACTCTCGGTTAAAGTGTTCTGGGGAGAAGGTGAAGGCGTGTCAAGAGGATCTAGCTCACATAGTATGTGATAAATTTACATGCAATTTATGGCTGGAGAGCATTGGAGGGTAGAGCTGAGACACATTAAGCCTTCAATAATATCACTGGTCCTCTGGGGCATTTTAATGCACTTACCAGCCCTCTGGGGCACTTTGATGTGGTTACTATCCCTCTGGGGCACTTTCATGTGATTACCGGCCATGTAGAGCATTTCAGTATTTATTCCTGGTTTGTACATGTCTACCTTATGGCTGTGTTTTGCTGCTGGCCATTTTGAATAAATTATGTTCAAACTATATGAAGGCACCAACTTGAAACATGTTAACATAGCCACTCGATATATGCCAACAATCCCACCCCAAATGTCAGCTAACGTATAGAAAAATAACGTGGTTCATTTTATACTGGCTCCGTTGTTGGAATATTAAAAAAGAAGCTTTTAAAATAAAAACACAATACAACTCACTATTTGTTGTTGATGACTTCCGAGTGCGAATGTGAAATGTCAAATGGTTGCTTTTGATAATAACCTGAACTCTAATTGGATCTCGTGAGGTGTGGGAAGGTTATGTGGACCATGAACTGTGTGATTCTGATATCCATTATCATTCATGGGCCATCTGTAATTGATTATTGACTAACAGCCATATAAAATCTGCATCATGTGGTGTCATTAATTGAGAGGAGTGGTTGTTTCTCCTGCCAGCGAAATGGACTTTGCCACATCTAGTACTGATAATGATTAATTGGAGTTATTAAGTCTTAAAGTTCAGTTGAATCAAGTTTCAAGTTTATGAAGTGGCGTTTCAATGTTGCAGAGGAGCGTGAGTATCGGTGTGATGAGTGCAATAAGCTCTTCGAATGCAAAGCAGAGCTGCTGGACCACCAGAAGTTTACCTGCAACAATTCCCCCACTACTTTCTCTATGGTAGATGAAGACTTCAAACCGAAGCTGAATGGTGAAGACGAACCTCACGAGTGTAAAGAGTGCGATGGAGTATACCCAGATGCTCAAAGGTGAGTGCAGTAATTCAAGCTAAGCTTAAGGAAGTGGCCCAAGAAATAGTAGATGCATTGCTGGTCATCTTCCAAAATTCTATAGACTCTGGAACAGCTCCCATGGATTGGAGGATAGCTAATGTAACCCCACTATTTAAAAAGGGTGGTAGAGAGAAAACAGGGAATTATAGACCGGTAAGCCTGACATCGGTAGTGGGGAAAATGCTAGAGTCCATTATAAATGATGTAATAGCAGAGCACTTGGAAAACAGTGACAGGATTGGACAAAGTCAACATGGATTTACAAAAGGTAAATCATGCTTGACTAATCTACTGGAATTTTTTGAGGATGTAACTGGTAGAATAGATAAGGGAGAACCACTGGATGTGGTGTATTTGGACTTTCAGAAGGCTTTCGATAAGGCCCCGCATAAGAGATTAGCATGTAAAGTTAAATCACATGGGATTGGGGGTATGGTACTGTCTTGAATAGAGAACTGGTTGGCAGACAGGAAGCAAAGAGTTGGAATAAACGGCTCTTTTTCCGAGTGGCAGGCAGTGACTAGTGGGGTACCGCAGGGATTGGTGCGAGGACCCCAGCTATTCACAATATATATAAATGATCTAGACAAGGGAACTAGATGTAATATCTCCAAGTTTGCAGACGACACAAAGCTGGGTGGGCGTGTGTGCTGTGAGGAGGATGCAGAGAAACTCCAGTACGATTTGGATAGGTTGGGTGATTGGGCAGATGCATGGCAAATGCAGTATAATGTGGATAAATGCAAGGTTATCCACTTCGATGGCAAAAACAGGAAGACAGATTATTATCTGAACGGCAATAAATTGGGAAAAGGGGAAGTGCAATGAGACCTGGGTGTCCTTGTGCACCAGTCACTGAAGGTAAGCATGCAGGTGCAGCAGGCGGTTAAGAAGGCAAATGGTATGTTGGCCTTCATAGAGAGAGGATTTGAGTACAGGAATAAGGATGTCTTGCCGCAGTTGTACAGGGCCTTGGTGAGACCACATCTTGAGTATTGTGTGCAGTTTTGGTCACCTTATCTGAGGAAGGATGTTCTTGCCATGGAGAGAGTGCAGCAAAGATTCACCAGACTGATACCTGGGATAGCTGGAATAACGTAAGAGGAGAGATTGGGTCGATTAGGCTTATATTTGCTAGAGTTTAGAAGAACAGGACTAGACAGATGTTCCCGATGGCGGGGGAGTCCAGAACCAGGGGTCACAGTCTAAGGATAAGGGGTAGGCCATTTAGGACTGAAATGAGGAGGAATTTCTTCACCCAGAGAGTGGTGAACCTGTGGAATTCTCTGCCACACAGGGCAGTTGAGGCTAGTTCATTAAATATATTCAAGAAGGAGTTGGATATATTTCTTGAGGCTAAAGGGATCAAGGGATATAGGGAGAAAGCAGGGACAGGGTACTGAATTTGGATGATCAGCCATGATCTTATTAAATGGCGGAGCAGGCTCGAGGGGCCGAATGGCCTACTCCTGCTCCTATCTTCTATGTTTCTGAATCCCGGGCTTTCTTTGGCATACTACTTCAAAGTACCGTACCTCAAGACGCCAACAAACTATCGGGGAAATGTCATTTGCTGAGGATCAGCTCTGCAACTCAACTCTGTCCCCTGGGTGACGTCATTAAATATTGTCTCCTCTCAATAATATTTGGCAAAAAGGCCACGTAATTCTATTTTGTTGCAAGAGAACTGCTGGCAAAATGTTCAGGAAAAGAAATTTTTGCAATTTTCATCTTTAAAACAGGTGCTGTACCTTCAAGCTATTCCATATGCAGAGGGCACATGTGTCAGATAGACAGGATGAAGATTTATATTAACCCTTACGCTAGTGAAAGCAGGCCCGATGCCTGCTTTTACCAGGCAGAAGAGTTTCGTGGACATTTGCTGGGCAGTAGTTGGGCAAATAGCCCAATTCTGCACCAGCAAAGTGAATTTCTAGTCGGTTCAGTAGATCTGTCGATGCAGATCGCAAGTTCCAGGTTTTCGCTCATGCGGAAATCCGGAACTTGCAGGACCTGTCAGAAAGCATACGACTGCGTAAGCTGAGCGTACACCATCGTCGGGACCGCAAATTCCAGGCCATTACCTCTCGCTGATATAATGTATGGAGTAGGTAATCCATTCTGCAATGTCACCACTGATTTTGACGACCGGTCCAGTGGTGTTGATGGCTAGACATTCAAGCCAGACCCGGCCCTTCTTTATTTACGTTTCGAGCACTTCTCAAACAGCCCTGAGCCAAAACAATCCACTTTCAGCTCTGCCTAGAATCCTTGAGCTACAGGAATGTAAAGTTAGTTGTTTTGCCTTTCAACTTGTCAGTCAGCGGTGTGGGCAGGACCAGGATCACTCACTGCTGACAGACTGGAGGCAGGTGGGGCCTAGTCACAGGGACACAGTTGACAGACAGCTCTGAAATATGCAAGTATGTTCTTCAGAATTGAAGTCTTGAGAATGGTGGCACTACATTACTTTATTTATTGCTTAGCAGCGCTCACCAGAAAAAGAACTCAATAAGCATAGACAGTCGGAAAAAGATGGAAAATTAGTCAGGCTGTGGGCGCCATTCGTGTAGGTGCTCAGTTGAGCTGTGTCTGACTGGAGCAGGGATGGTACCCCTTGATTAATTTACCTTGCCCACAACAACCCAGCCAAAGCTACTGAAGCACTCTGTGTCACGACTTTGCAAATTCGCAGTGAATACCAGAACATGTGAAATGTACCGATATTTAGCCCCACATGGCTTTCCATTATTATATCAAAACAAATATACATTAAACCAAAATAAAAATACTAACATTTATGGGAACGTGATATAACTGGCCTCCGTGTCACTAGATTAGCCAGAGATCCACTCCTAACTCTCATGCGCTGACTCCTGCCAGGAAGTACCCAGGTGTGAACAAAACAGTGACTCCATAAAGCCTTTCCACCATCTACAAGGCACAAGTAAGGACTGTGATGGAATACTCTCCACTTACCTAGATGAGTGCAGCTCCAACAACACTCAAGAAGCTTGACACCATCCAGGACAAAGCCCGTTTGATTGGCACCCCATCCACCACCTTAAACATTCACTCCCTCCACCACCGGTGTACCGTGGCTGCAGTGTGTACCATCTACAAGATGCACTGCAGCAACTCGCCAAGGCTTCTTCGCCAGCACCTCCCAAACCCGCGACCTCTTCCACCTAGAAGGACAAGGGCAGCAGGCACATGGGAACACCACCACCTCCAAGTTCCCCTCCAAGTCACACACCACCCTGACTTGGAAATATATCGCCGATCCTTCATCGTCGCTGGGTCAAAACCCTGGAACTCCCTACCTAACAGCACTGTGGGAGTACCTTCACCACACGGACCGCAGTGGTTCAAGAAGGCGGCTCACCACCACCTTCTCAGGGGCAACTAGGGATGGGCAATAAACGCCGGCCTTGCCAGCAACGCCCAGATCCCATAAGCGAATAAAAAAAAAATCAGTAAAATAGCTTCCTACTGCTCATTGTACCATCTAAGCTCACACATAAAGAGTGGACACTTTGGTGATGTGGTGGAAGCTGCCAGGGTGCATTGAATCAGAGTCCCAGCAAGAGTCAACACCATCAGAAAGAAGGGCAAAGAATTGAGAGAAACATTATTGGAAAGTGCTGCCTTTAACCATTTAAGAATAATAGAGCCCCAGCCATTATAAATTGTCTCCTTACGCATTTTAGACTGAGAAAGGTGATGAGATGAAAGCCTTTTGGTCTCCCACATGCTGGTACTGGGGTACAGGCGAGGCAGAGTCATAACTCGTGTCCCTGCTACAGAGAAAGGGAGTGATGGCCTCTCTCTTACTGACTCAACAGCTTGGACAGACACCTGCTGACACACACGGAGGAGCGAGAGTACAAGTGCGACCAGTGCCCTAAAGCCTTCAACTGGAAGTCAAATCTTATTCGTCACCAGATGTCACATGACAGTGGCAAGCACTACGAGTGTGAAAACTGCGCCAAGGTATGGTGAAGTGTTTCAATGCCTTATATTTTCAATTGTTGCCAGACTAGGAAAGAAAGAAAGCATTAGAAATCCACAAAGTACGCCGCATTCTTCAAAAGGAATATAGTTGGCGCGAGCGAGAGTGAGTGTTTCAGACAGACTTGGATTTTCTAATGCAAATTTGACATGTCGCAATTCATTTATAATTCTTAAAATGCTTGGAAAAACATTTTAAAATATCTTTAAAGGTAAGGGTTTTTCTACTTCAGGTATGTTTGGTCTCAACCTAAAAATGAAGAGCAACTTTTTTTAAACAAACCTCAGCACCCAGGCAACCAATGGGGTAGATTTTGGCTTTGTGCGATAATGTAAATTGGGTGATAGCGAGTCAGCAGCCCGTTTTACATCTCTCTCGATTTTTATTTCTATCGAAGTCAACGGAGAGATGTGAAGCAGGCTGCTGACTCACTATCACCCGCTTTGCATTATCGCACAAAGTCAAAATCTACCCGATGTGTTTAATTTGCTGTAAAATCCAGGTTAGAACGCCTTCAATTTTTACCTGTTTATTCATTGTTTTATTTTTTAAATACCGATAGTCCCTTATTTAGAGGACGAATGTAAAATAAAATCATAGAACTAATTCTGCTCTACCAGCAGGGGGCAATGCACAAAGGGAGTGCATAGCGGCAAATCATAGACATGCAGCCTGTGATTGTACGTGCTGGGAGCGTGGATCGGCTCCCATGTGAAGATACACTAGATATTACAGTAAATATATAAGCAGTTTTCTAAACATACTAGTTTTTATGCTTCCGATTTGACGTTTTAAGTGTACTATGTATCAATGACTATTATTAGGCTAAGCATTCTTGGTCCCGTTGCATAGGTAAACCAGCAGATCGGGGAAGGAGAACATACTAAATACAGAATGAAGATTAAGTTAACTTGATGAGATGGTGTTAAAATAAAGTGCTCTACATAGAAACTGGGCTCCATGTTAGTGTGAAAAACTGTATTTTGATGTCCATAAACTAAAGGCCTGGTTTGCTTCGCCTCCCTGCATCAGATTTCTTTACTATTTCCCAGCAGGTTTTTACGGACCCCAGCAATCTACAGAGACACATTCGCTCACAGCACGTCGGTGCTCGGGCCCATGCCTGTCCGGAATGTGGAAAGACATTTGCCACTTCCTCAGGTCTCAAGCAACACAAGCACATCCACAGCAGTGTCAAGCCATTCATCTGTGAGTCCCCCTGTTTGTTCTCCTCACCTTTAGCTGCGACAGTGGTGACTTCACCCAAGAATGCATGAACATCAGTAGGGTACAAGAGGATTTGTTTCTGGTCAAATCATTCATTTCTTGGAGTTATTGTTGGTGGTAGTCCAGGAAGCAAACAGCTCAATTGGTCTTCAAGGGAGAGTATTCTGGGAATGGGCTATATAGTACTTACGTCTCTGGCAGTTGGTTTTGAACGCAGCCCAAACTGATAATGGAGGTCTCTTTCTCTGATGGTTTTCAAGTTTCTAGGTGAAAAGACTTCAGTATAACCTAAATTTTATTCCTAGTGTGTGTGTGAGCCCACTGCATAGAAATGCCTATAATTTGATAATTTCCACTAAATTGTCAGACCTACTGAAAGAAACCACAAAAATAACTGGTGAGAAGATTGAGGGTGCTCTTCTGAAGTTGAGGTTAATACACCTTATTGGGACAGAATAGAGGCAGCTTTACCCTCTTCTAATCCATTCTATGCTTGTCTGGGATGAGTTGTAAGTTCCTCCAGCTAAATATTGGGAAGACAGACACTATAGTCTATGGCCCCACCACAAACTCCCTTGCCATTGACTCTATCCCCCTCCTCAGCCACTGTCTCAGGCAAAACCAGACTGTTTGCAACCTCGTGTCCTGTTTCACCCTGATCTGAACTTTTGACCCCATATCCTCTCCATCACAAAGACTGCCTACTTTCCTGTCCAAAACATCGCCCATCTCCGCCCATCAATTGCTGAATCCCTCATCCATGCTTTGGTCATCTCCTGACTCAATTGGTCTAATGCTGTCCTGGCTGGCCCCTCATCTTTCGCTGTCCATGAACATCAGCTCATCAAAACTCTGCTGTTGGCATCCTATCCCATACCAAATCCCGCTTGCCCATCACGCCTGTCCTCGCTGACCTACTTTGGCTACCAGCCCTCCATGCCACAAATTAAAAATTCTCATTCTTGTGTTTAAATCCCTCCGTAGCCTTACCCCTCCCTATCTCTATGACATTCCCCATCCCTACAACCCCCAACCCCACATACCCTCCGTTCCTCTGACTCTGGTCACCTGTGCATGTCCCTTCTCCCTTCAACCCACTGTTGGTGGCCATACCTTCAGCTGCGGAGCTCCCACTTTGAAATTCCTTCCCTCTCCCAAACCCTTCCGGTTTTCCACCTGCCTCTCCTCCTTTACGATCTTATTAAAGCCCACCTCTTTGACCAAGCTTCTGGTCACCTCCTAATCTCCCCCTCTTTGGCTCAACATGTCTTCCTTATGCCTCTGTGAAGCACCATAGGATGTTTTTCTACGTTAACAGCACTATATAAATGCAAGTTATTGCTTCTGTTGTTGTAAAGATTTGGGGATGCAAACCCATGTCATGACCCCTCATTGTGAGATATGGTAAAGTTTCAATACTCTGTGCAAGCCTACACTTCTATTATCAGTCAATCTTTTGCTATTACAACTATAAAATAAGTTAGACAGAATAGCTACTGGGCACAAGGTTCTCTGATCGTGTTACTGGAAGAACCACATGAGTGAGAATGATGGTTGGGTGACTATTGTACATTGTGTGCGCACTGCAATGCTCAGTCCCTGCACACCATCCTGTGAGGTAAAAGCAACCCATTCTTGTCTGTTCGTGAACACATTCCTGCTCTGAGTGGACTAGGAGGACTTTGTGAATGCAGATAGTAACTTGATCCAATTGTACTCAGATTATAGGATGCATATCAAGTAACATCAGATTATGGCAAATAAACTATCCAAAAACAGCATGGACATTAGAACTAACCAGCACGGCAGCATGTAAGCTATATCAGTTACGTAAAGAGTGACTTTCCCTTTTAAAGTTCACCATTTCGCAATGTGCATTCTGTTTAAATTACTAAACAGTTCATTTACTAAACAGTTTTTTAAATTCAGAAATTGATTTCCCCCCAATTTTCTCTTTTCATCCTTCCTTCTCTGAAGGCAGACTCATACTTCAGTATAATTCAGTGCTCCCTCGCCTAAGTAGCTGTTCTTCATCCCTGAGGCCATCTGGGGAGTGTTAGCAGGCCATATGACTGCAGAGAACATCATAATCAAATCCTACCTTCACCTGACATCCACACGTGTACTTTCTAGTACAAATCAGGAGTGGGAATGCCTGGCTGCTTTTTCTCCTCCATAACAAAGGAACATTGAGACCAATTGTAGGGGCCCTATTACCATTCTGGTTAATATCAGCTAACTCAGCAAAGACCAGAGGTCAAAACCAGGATGTTTCTACTCTGTGTGGCCCAGCATCGAATCTTGGTGATGCGAATACCCACTGCACTCTTGAGGAGTTAAGAAATAGATATTAAGATAGGTTGAGTATCATTCCTTCTCACTTCTTATCACCTAATTCATTATTCAATTCTGGTAGGTTGGTAAAAACAAAATTAAAAAACTCGAGAGCAAATCATTGCACTTTTTACTACGTTTGATCGCATTTCTGCATTTTTCAAGTGATTAAACCTATTAACCTGTTTTTTTTCTGTGCTGTAAACCTATCAAATGAACATACAATTGATTTTTATTTGCTTATTGCTAGGTAATGATCTTTCAAAGTGCCTGGTAATCCAGCTGTACCGGGTGGAGTTGTATTGTTCAAGTGTTGTATTGTGTTACTCTCCTCAACCTCATCCATAGTCATTTATTTAAAAGGCCCACACACGCACACGCATACACACACAGTACGTCCTCCTGCTCAGCCTGTTTTCAGCAACTGTCTCTTATTACTGCGTCCTGCCTTAGCTAAACAGAAAAAAATCCTTAACTATAATAAAACAAAAAAGAAAGGTAATTATTAGCTTGTTTGAAAAAAATAAGCCACTCAATGGAAACCACATGGACTTATGGGCCAAACATATTCAAAATAGCACTTAATTTGTTTTAATAAGCAACAAATATGCAGCCCCCGAGTACTGACTAATTACTGTGTTCTCAGAAAATTGCTTCACAAAGCATACTGGCATCAGATGGACCTGATATTACAAAGCGCTTTGCGGTTTGCGGTGTGCTCACAGCATTTGGGAGTGATGAAAAGCTTGTCGGGTGGTAATGTCTGGAACATTTAGAAATTAGAGAGGGAGAGAGAGGAAAAGAAGGGGCGAGGTATGAGTCAAACAATGAAGTGTGAAGTTGAAAGACTACACCGAGTTGCGAGTGCTGCTAGCTTTCTAATATTATCCCCACATGTGGCTCTTGCATACATTGCACAAGTACCACACTGTATACTGGGGAATTCAACAGACATTCAAAAACAGCTGAGCAGCATCAGAATCCAGAGTTACCAAAAGGTACATCAGGAGAAAGGAAAATATTTTGCGGAATTGATGTGAATCCCTAACTTTTTCGCATTCAGATAATTAGCAGGTCCCTCATTAAACCCCAAGCAGGCAAGCATTCCAGGTCATAAAATTGAGGCTTAGCATTTCTAGTGTGCTGCTATTTTCCTACCAAGTTTCATACAATATCAGGAATTGAATGGCTGATGCTAGGAGTGCATGATATCACGCAACCCATTACCTCATAGCCTATTGAGATCGCAGGGAGCCACGTATATTTAAAAATGAAACAAATTCATTAATATACATCGTTTTTTAATTGAATCATTTTAATAAGGTTTCCATTGGTTTAATGAGGTGTTCATACTTTTGAATTCCATCTTTTAGTTATTATATTTTTGGTTGAATCTTGAATGTTTGTGTCTCTCAGGGTAAAGGATGTTCTAGGGATAATGGGGAAGGAGAATGGGGGTGTGGGGGAGGGATCACCAACATCAGCATCGAGTACAACCAGATAGGGAATAATACAGAATGGGTGCAAATTCAAACTCCGTTTATTCTGTCCCCAAATAAGTGTCTTGACACCAGATTCAAATGACTGCCCCTTGCTGTACCTGTATCATATCCACCTTCAGGGCTTCTATGAGGAGAATGTTCCTCTTTTTCTTAAAAAAAGGTTAATTTTTTTGGCAGATTTTAATAATCTTTGATCAAAATGGCTGCTGGGGGTCATTTTCTTGCAGTCAACTTCATGAAACACAATTTTAATAAGGGAAATAATAGAAAAACAATCACTACATACCCGCAAAATGTTCTTAAATGAACACTTAACAGGTATAGCAGTTCAAAAGTTTGGTATTCCAACTGTGGATTGTCAAAACTTGCCGATAGTGGCCTTTGAACCCGTGAGCTGATGTAGAAGAGGTGATACATTTATACAATCACATTTTTAGAAAGGTGTTGGCATGCACTTTCCTTCTGCATTGATTTGTTTTCATTAACTGTGCAAAAGGTTTCAGGTATACAATAAACAAAAAGAGAAATATTTTTTAAATGTATTATTGCCTGTTCTATGGGAGAGATTTTTTAACTCAAATGAATAACTGTTTTGAGAAATGAGTGGAGATTACTGTTGCTGACGTTATTGTACAAACACTTCGTGTAGTCATACAACATTCCTATCTTGCCACTTTAATATTGTAAACAGGTTAATGCCTCTATTAAACTAGCAGAGAGAGGAATTTGATATGAGCCAGTTAAAGCATTTGTACAATAACTTCCTGGCTGTAATTCCTATTCTATAAATTTATTTTTAAAAATACAATTAATAATGATGCAAAATGTATACCTTGCGTATTCCGTAGTTATCATGGAAGATTTACCTCTTATTGTACTTGGATGTGAAGGGTCGCCTGTGAAAAGCCCATGGAGGAAAACTTGGGCTGGCTCAATTACATGCATGCAGCCCTCCCACCTGATCTTCCTCTGAGAGCTGCACCCAAGTGCAATAAGAATAAAATGTGTCTATTATTTTTAATTTAGAAAAGGAAACAACCATAATACATTGAAATTATTGAAGGACATTTTCATTTCTGATAAATATTTCCGTCTTTCGGATGAGGCATTAAACCAGGATAGGTCTTCCCTCTCAGGTGGACATAAAGGATCCCATGGCACTGTTTCGAAGAAGAGCAGGGGAGTTCCCACCAGTGTCCTGGCCAACGCTTATCCCTTAACCAACATCACTAAAACATATTGGCCCAGAACTTCGGGTCTCCACGGGTGAGTACGGACGGGGTACTCACCCGTAAGCCCAATGGAAGTGCCGGTTTCCTGCATGCACTGCGCATGCGCGGGAAACTGGCACTTCCGTTCCCCTGAACGAAGGGGTTCAGAATTCGAACGCGTGCACGGGAGAGGTTGCGCGTGCGCATCGAACTTCAGTTTTTTTTGCAGGTTTCCCCGGGAGGGTACGTCTGCAGAAGTTACACATTTAAAAAGCAGGCGTAAGGCCGCTTTTTACAAGGTAAGTGCTGAATTAATTAAAATTAAAACATTTTTTCCACAGATTTATTATTTTTAAATACTTTAAAGCAAGGTAAGTTTATTTTTAGCCCCGTTAGAAAATAAAATTATTTTTTTCAAAAATTTAAATTATTGTTTAAAATAGTTATTTCATGTAATTTATAGTTTATTTTAAAAATGTGATTTATTTTTTAATTTATTTGAAGATTTAGTGCTGTTTTGGGGCCGTAGTATTTGTAAGTTTTGACAGCTCTTCCTGTCAATTTTATGAATGGAGCATTCCCTACTCCGATTGGCTCTCCATGGCCCACGTGATCCCAGGGGACGCATCGAACTAACTGCGCCCCTGGGATACGCAAGCACTGCGCGCCGGCAGCTGGGCCAGGCCCCGGGTCGGAATTCCACGCGGGCCCACAGCTCAACGGCCGGCGCACTAGGTAAGTGCAGGTCGGAGGCTTACACCCGCGGGTTGCCCCGACCCGAATTTCTGGGCCATTATCAGATGGCTGTTTGTGGGACCTTGCTGTGTGCAAATTGGCTCCCGTGTTTCTCTACATTACAGCAGTGACTACACTTCAAACGTACTTCATTGGTTGTAAAGCATTTTGGGACATCCTGAGGTCATGAAAGGTGCTATATAAATGCAAAGGTTTCTTTCTTTTTCTTTTATTTTGATAAAATTATATCTCAACCTGATTAGGCTGTGAAGGTCTGATTATGCATTTGCTCTATTACATGTAATGCTTGAGTGAAAACAGAGTGACTGAATAACACAGGATGCTCACTCTGTACCAGCAGATGTTCCTCTACTTGGAAAGAACAATGCTTACCACATGACGGAGGACAAGTAACCTTGCATTAGTGAACCTATTGCAGAGATGGTGCTGGGAAGTCCCCATTATCTTGTATGGGATCATCTCGATTACACCTTTTCTGGAATTATATTTCATTCTATTCATTGCGTTTTTTTAATGACCTGGTAGATATTGACTAGGCACTGAAACTATGGGCTGGATTTTCTCAATGGGGAGCTTTTGGAGGCGGGACTCCCACTTGTCGGGTTATAGTCCCGCCTCCATCGACTTGTGGCCAACCTACACTATTTTCCCTTGATTGACCCTGTTAAGCCCGCCCAGCAGGCTCAGCAGGCCAATTAAGGGAAAACCGGTTACAGGTGACATCAGCGAGTGACATTTCATCTGTCAAGAACTTATGACAGATGAATTGTCATCGTTTGATGGCTCTGTGAAGCTGTCAAACACTGACAATCTGTCTTCTAAGTTGAGCCTTTACTCAAGACTCAATTAGAAAGCCTTCCTGAGCAGAAAGCAGAAGGCTGCAGCTTTTGACAGTTCAGCGGCCATTCTGCTTTCTGTGCCGGTGAGCTGAGGGACTCCCGAGACCTGAAGGGAGGAAGCCTGCAGGAAGAAGTAAAGGTAAGTAAAACTTATTAAAACACTGTACACACACCTCACAAACTTATCTCTCCACACTTGCACTCATCACTCACCTGCACACTGGACATCTCGACCCCTCCGACCCCCGCAGACCGACAGCCCGCCTCGCTGACCCTGGCGAGGTTCGGAGCCGTCGGGAAGCCCACACTTCAGGGCTGAAAATAGGGATTCTCAAAAAAATTGCCCGTTAACTACCTGTCAACAGGCAGTTAATTGGCACTAATCCCCTTCCCGCCTCGGGGAGGTGGCTCCCAGCGTGGGTCGGCTACCCGCCTCCTGGGAAGATGGCATGGAGGCAGGTTGGGGGGGCGGGATGGGTACCTGCCCACAAATTCTGCCATTTTCCTGGCAGTCCCGCCTCCAAACCCGCCTCCCCAGGGCTGGCAAAACTCCCCCCATGATACCGGATGGCGGCCTATTGCATCTGAACCCTGCTGTTTATCAAAAGACAGTTGCAGTCTTCTATGCAAATATTTCAGATAAATATTTAACAATCAGTTTTTGACATCACTAGTTATTAAAATTCTGTTAAAACACTGAACCTAAATAAGAACTATGCAGTTATTACAATATATCCAACACTATCAATGGCAACTTATTGCAGAGTTCTTTAAATTCTTTTCTGTGATAATCTTGCCTTTCCCTTATATAACTAACCTACAATTTGAATATGAGTTCAGGACTCAACGTTTAATTTATATCCCCAGTTCCCCCATGAAATTCTGCATGGTTTTCTAAGAATAAGCCTTTAATAAGCCTTCACAATCCTCTAAGCAAGCAATACACTTTGATAATTTCCTTCCACCCAATTTACTTTATGAGCATCACTCGAGTAGTGGTTATAAAGTGCAAAAAACCCTGTTAACTCTTTCTAAAAGGTCCCTCACAGATTTACTCATGATTACATGTTTGTTCAAATTAGCCTCCAGATGATAATATGCCCCTTTATGAGCAGTGCTTTATTGTTAACCTATGCCCACCAGGGACTGGGTTCAGCCTCCTCAGGCTTATTTCAACTCGAACCCTCACAGCCAAAAAAGGAGACGATACTTTCACTTTATCAGTCTGACAGAATTATAATCCTGTGTGAAGTGTAATGACTCAATACATGAAGATCAATGAAAGACTCGGATTCACCTGAATGAAGGCATATGCTGCCAGAAGTCATTTCTAACACTGGACTACAAATGAAACTCCCCGGGACCTGCTCTTTCCTCATAGAAAATAAATACATTTAGTCGCGTCCATCATTGCAGGTCAAGTCCTGGTTCTGGTAAATCCCCATGTGGGTGGTGTTGTAAAGATGGGCAGCAGTAAGCCCTTAATGAGCAGCAGAGCAAAAAACAGCAAATGGGGCAAACAGCTAGCAAGACCTGAGGCTAGGAACTGGGGTTGGCTTTGAGTGGAATTTGTATATTGGCAGCACAGATCTAGCACTACAGCAAGGACTAATGAGCTGGCCTGGAGTTAATTATCATCCTGGATAGCTAGGAGACAATGCCAATCCTGGTAACAGGATACACACAACTTTCTTGTAAAGTAGACCCATGTTGTCACATGACTCTGGTTTTACAACAGAGTTTCTTTGTTGCAATATCATAACTTCCATTAAAATAGTGGACAAAAGAATGTCATACGAACGCATTAAATGATTGTATGTTGATATCACAATGTCCAACTATTTGGTGTAAAATGAATGGATTAACACTAACACATCCTTTAAAATCTTTGACAAATCAATTGCAAGCAGATGCACTAAGTGTTCATATGCCAATATTACACGGTGTAATTTTTAGGTTTATTTCTCATTCTTCTGCAGCATGCGTCCCCTGCCTATTGGCTTGTGTTCACTACAGGGCCAATTCAGTGAGGCTGCCCTCCTAATGAGGTGCCTTACAGGGGGAAAAAAACTAGCAACTTTCACATTCTCAGAGTATCTGAAAACACTTTACAGCCAGTCAATTACTTTGAAATGTAGTCACTGTTGTTTTGTAGGTAAACATGGCAGCCAATTTGCACACAGCAAGAGCCCACAAACAGGAATGAAATTAATACCAGTTAATCTGTTCTTGGTGATGATGGTTGAGGGATTATTGATGGCCAGGACACTGGGGAGAATGCCCCATTATTGCTGATTCCCCAGCGTCTATCCCTTGAGACATGGAGGTAGATTTTCAACTTAACACCCATTATAGAAACCAACCAATTTTCATGTTATGTTGAAATAAATACTATGATAATATGATGACAGGTGCCTGATGCAGAACATTGATCACCTTTTCCCTGTAAAATTGGGCACACAGGCATTGTGGATCAGCTGCCCATTATGGAAACTGACCACTTGTTATTTCCCTTAAATCAATGGAAATTAAAATTGGGCTGGGGGTGGGGGGTAGGTTCTATAACAGGTGGATAATCGGCAACACCAGTTTTATGCATGGGCAGTAGGTTGAAAGTCTACGTTTATTTCTTTCTATAGACACTCAGTAAGCCTGTGACTGATTTTTCCAAAGGGCTAAAGCAGACTGAAGGGCAAGTACAGCTCATTTTTAAATATTAAAGTTATTTTAGAATATCTGTCACCGGGTACATAGCAATGTACAGAACTGGAAAAGACTATTGCGCTCCATCTGACTAAAGCTTCCTATGTAATGTCAGTCAGCTTAATTCTTCAAAACAGCGTAAGACTTTACATGCCAAGCATCAGCATTTTAAGCTGATGGTCAGTGGTTTAACTCGTATATTTCACAAGAAGAATTAGCTTTTATCACTAGGATTCGGGGTTGGAAGTATCAACCAATCAAATTGGTTGGAGCCTGTCAGAAACAATAAGACCAGTTGCAGGGTGGTGCTGGAGACTGTCTGAACCAATCGGGTCAGTGGAGGGTGACTGTAGATTTTTCAAAGCCAATCAGATTTTACTTACTACCACTGTTGGTTGCATAAAACATGAGGCAGAAAACTTTTAAGATGAGCTGATGTTTCTGAGAGTCATAGTTATAGGTGTGTTCACATAATAATAACACACTACCCTGTATTACATTACATTTTTGAATAAAGGAACTTTGTGGTGATTCCCAAGTGTTTTCTTATGTTAAGAGGCTTGCTTTCTTCAAGTCTGGTTGAGATTAGAAGGATGTTGCCGAGTGTGAAGGCATTCATTGGCTTTATCTGAGCATTTTTGTCATGGCACTCATGGAACTGCTTGGGTTTGGAAACAAAATGAGGAGAAAGTTAGAGTGTTGATGATATTTACATATTTTTTTTAAATGACACAGTGTACTACTGTAATGTGTGATACAGAACATTGGCCTGTTTGTGTATGGGTCACAGCACCTGGTTATGCTCTGTCACTTTGAAAATGTTTTCAGCTTGTTAATGCACTTGTGATGGAAGTCCTTTTGTTGCTATGCAGTAACCAGGAAGAGAACCTGCACTTTCCGTATTAGAGCGGTCAGCATCCGTGGGAGGTGATACTCTTAACCAATAAGCATCTAATAGAATGCAAACCCCAGACTAGCGGGAGTCAGTCAGGCCCACTTGAGAGTACAAAATGTAGCTTCTTTATGCCTGTTCTGGAAAATCACATTATGTGCAGTTCAGTTTTTTTTAATGATTACAGTCTGTAATAGTTTTTATTTACAGTACAAGGAAAATAAATCTTTTTGACAGGGTCAGAGGAGTAATATAGCCTAAAAATTACTGTTGCCGATAATAGTGGGCAAACACTTAATTTCTTCGTGTACCATTCCTTTGCTATTTTAACAGCAGCATTAATTAATTTACTTTAAATGAGTTAATGCCTCCATTAACATAGCAGGCAGAGTAATGTCATCTGAACTTCAGCATTCACCAACAGTACTTTCTAGCCTCTCTGTTTTAAGGTTTTACAACACAAAGGCCAAAAATTTCAGCTTCTGCGCTCGTCAACCTACAATCTTCCTCCCTTTAAAGTGAATGGGTTGGATTTTGACTTTGTGCGTTAGTGCAAAAAGGGTGATGGCGAATAGGCAGTCTGTTTTACATCTCTCCCTGGTTTTATTTTCATTGAAGTCAATGGGCTGCCGATTCACTATCGCTCGTTTTACACTATTGCACAAAGTCAAAGTATGCCCCAATGGGTGCAAAATCGTGAGCTGACGAGCACACAAGGGCAAAAGCCCAGTCAAATTGTTTGAACTTGCACTCTTCATACGACATGAAAGGGGTGTGATAATTTGGACTGTGGGCATGCTCAAGGATGTTTTAAATCTGAACTCATGCATGTAGGAGAGCAAATTGGATACAGGGTAGGACATTTAGGACTGAGATGAGGAGAAATTTCTTCACTCAGAGGGTGGCGAACCTGTGGAATTCTCTACCACAGAAGGCTGCGGAGGCCAAGTCACTGAATATATTTAAGAAGGTGATAGATAGATTTCTGGACACAAAAGGCATCAAAGGGTATGGGGAGAGAGTGGGAATATGGTATTGAGATAGAAGATCAGCCATGATCATATTGAATGGCGGAGCAGGCTCGAAGGGCCGAATGGCCGACTCCTGCTCCTATTTTTCTATGTTTCTATGTTTTTATGCACGTTGATCAACAACTAAAGGAGGAAAATGCAGGCACATGTTTAGGCGTGATCCTTCATCAGAACTCCGCTCTCAGCTTTTGTTTAGATACTACTAACTTATTCTCATCCCTACTGAAGGCTACTTACAAATTGTTTGCTTAAACTAGTTAAATCATCATGCCCTCTATCTCCCAACTACCTCTGGGCTGCTGCATGATCCGGAACAAGTACAGATGTGACAGTAAGCTGGTTTTTGTCTTGTGAATGTAGAATGCTCTGCCAGTTAGGACTATATTGTAGGTGTGTGTTATAAAATGTACCAGTTCACAAAATAACCTAATGCACCTGGGGTTAGATTCTCAAAGAAAGCAATTGGACCCTGCAAAGTTGCATTGAAGTCTGTGCAACACCTTTTATTTTCACATTTAAAATACCTTTAACCCTTTCAGGTGTAATTATTTTTGGCTTGAAAGGTAAAATTACAATAGGCTCCAAAATGTCAGGAAAATGCACTGAATAAAATGGCAAAAAACAAAGTTCTATGGGGTAAGAAAATTGTCCCAGACACTTCAAGACAATAAATCTTATGCCTTCAGCACCCATATCCCCACATGCCCCCTTAAGTAATTTCTAAATTCAGTAACTTCTAAATTTACCATCCAAAAACTGTCCCTTTGTGTACTTTAGTTTTTTTCCCCTTACCTTAAAAGTTATGCAGCTCAAGACAAACCTGTGTTCGGCTGCACTTTAAGTCTAATGGTAAGTTTTCACATGTCATAAGGCTTGTATTCAAGGCTGTTTTTAAGTAGTCAGCTTTTATGGAACTGTTTTAGCTTTTCTGAAGCTGTTGGGCAGCTTTTGCAGGTTAGTATTTAGCAAAGACAAGCATATGTTGCATAATTACTATATTAATAGTTTGGTCTTTTATGGTCATCACCAGAGAGGTTGTAGTATTTTTATTGAAAATATATAAAAGGTTATCAGTCTCCTTCAGTGTAGCCTTCCAATCACATCTCTAAAACCCTTCAGTGTTTTCTATTTATCCTTCAGTGTTAAATGTGAATGACTGAGGTTACAGAAACGTTCAAACGCAGGAAGGCTACCATCAGAAACAGTAAGAGGGGAAATAGAGGACGTGATTGTAGGTCCATGGGAACTAAGAGTGCAGGATGGGATACATTCAATTCAGCTTCCTTCTTTTCTGCTTAAAATAGCGACTGGATCATTCCATTGTGATATTTTGTCAGTCTTTTACAAATGTTAAAAAATAGTTGTTGACAAGTGATTCAGAGCACTCAATACCCATTGTTTTACTTCTTTGATGTGTAAGGGATGAGTATGAATACAGCAACAATTCACTATTAACAAGTGCAGATCCCAAGATACCAACAGAGGCTCCAGGATTCTTCAAAAAAATAACATCTGGTTCCATTCAAAAAATGTCATTTATTGCATAATGAGAATTCAAGCCAAGCACTGTTGTCATCGTTCCAATCAGCCACAATCTCACACATGCACAAAAGGGAAAAGACATCACCTTATACACAACCTATAGGTTCATATCCTTACTCAGTAGTATTAGTTGAAATCTTGGGCATACAACTCGATTTAGTGACCTTCAAGTTGGTCCATCTGAACCAAACAAGGTTCATACAAGAGCACCAAACAAGTGACAATACCAAGAGGCTAATCAGTGTGATCCGCCACTGCAATAACACAGCCACATCATCCCTGGTACTTATGGATACAGATAAGGCATTTAACTGGGTGGAATGGGACTTCCTGCTCCACCATTTTGGAGAGAATGACTTTTGAGAATACGTACAAGGAACAGATGAATATGTTGTACTTAGGAGTGGGGTGCCGGGAAATGGGTGGTGCAGTGGTCCTCAGGGACCTGGGTTCTAATACAGTCTAACCCAATGGGATTAAAGCCTTCTCTAGCTGCTGGCTCCAAGAGTCCGATTTGAAATAAATTTGGCAATTCAAGTCAGTTCCCTGTGGGAATAGGGGCAGAGTATAAAACTGGCCTTAATTTGGCACTCATTGGCACTAAACTGGCACTCATTGGCACTCAGAGGCCGCAGGATGGCTGAAACATAGGGCTGGGACAGAGTACTCTGCCTCTGACTGTGCTGCACCTGACGTGAGAGTGCTTGATGCTGACACTGAGTGCCTGAAATGAAAAGTGTTTCATTCTCCATTTCCAACCTCTCACAAAATTCACACGAAAAAGTAAATGAAGCAACAAAAATCCCAGATTTTTTCCCCAAATCCTTGGTATCGGTGATGGGCTGTGAATAGAACACCCATCCATCCTCCTATTGGCACAGAGCACGGCATGAGAGACCTACAAGGAGGACAGATGGAGTAAACCTGAGGTTTCCTAGTAGGTGAATACCCTCAGTAAAAATTATTCCATGCAGTGCAATTGTGTTTAAATTATAAGTTTGATATTTTTCAAGTTGAATTTTCCCTTGTGTAGTTTCTGTTTTGCCCATCAGCCTGATAGATACAAAATTTTGGGGCCCTATTGTATGCGTCTTATTGAATTGGCTGTATCTCAGACTTCCACTGGATAATCTTTGCAGAGTGGCTGCCCTAACTAAATCATTGAAATATTGTCACGATGCCACTGATGCAGGTGCTTGATAATACATTGCTTCACAGTTGACATGTTTTCATTTTTCATACAGGTGAGGTTTGTCACAAATCATACACACAGTTTTCTAACCTATGCCGCCATAAAAGGATGCATGCTGACTGCAGAACGCAAATCAAATGCAAAGACTGCGGTCAAATGTTCAGCACGACCTCATCATTAAACAAGCATAGACGATTCTGTGAGGGCAAGAACCATTTCACCACGGGGGGATTATTTGGTCAAGGCATTACACTTGCAAACGCTCCAGCTCTGGATAAGTCCGGTTTGGTTAACATGAATCATAGCAATCCTGGTCTTGCTGACTATTTTGGTGCAAATAGGCACCCGGCTGGACTAACCTTCCCAGCAGCCCCTGGTTTTCCATTTAGCTTTCCTGGCCTGTTTCCCTCAGGGCTTTACCACAGGCCACAATTGATACCTGCTAGCTCACCACTGAAAGGGCTGTCAGGCACTGAACAGAACACCAAACACCAAAGCCAATTGTTGGCATCGTCCCAGATGCTACCTACCACACCAGACATTTTGAAAGCAGTAAATCGACAGTCATCCTCAGACGAAATCCGGCCACTGGAGGTTCCATCCGAGAAATCATCTGAGGAGAAGCCGCGAGGTAAAACCAGTGACCAGTCGGAAAGCAGTGACCTTGATGATGTCAGCACACCCAGTGGCAGCGACCTGGAGACAACCTCTGGATCTGACCTGGAAAGTGACGTTGAAAGTGACAAAGAGAAAAATAAAGAAAATGGCAAAACCGCATGTGACAAAGTAAATAGCCCTCAGAAAGCAGTCCCTATAAACAACAATAAGAAGGATTTTTCCAACCACTCACTTTTTTCCCCACCACTGGACGAACAGATTGCGGTGACAGGAGCTGTTAATGATTCTATTAAGGCTATCGCTTCTATCGCCGAGAAGTACTTTGGTTCTACTGGACTTGTTGGCATGCAAGACAAAAAAGTAGGGCCACTGCCATACCCTTCCATGTTCCCTTTTCAATTTTTCCCTGCATTTTCTCAACCAATGTATCCATTCCCAGATAGAGACTTAAGTGCTGTACCTTTAAAACTAGAGCCACAATCGCCAAGTGAGCTGAAGAAGCTAAGGAGTGGAAACCCTGAGTCGCCATTTGACCTCACCACCAAACGCAAAGAAGAGAAGCCAATGCCAGCTGTGACCTTAAAGCCACTGACTTCCCATTATGCCAGTGAAGAGCAGCCACTGGACCTAAGCATGAGCAGCAGAAGCCGAGCTAGTGCAAGCACCCAAGTAGAACCACGGAAAAACCATGTGTTTGGGGAGAGGAGGAGCTCCAGTGTTGAGCAAGCCAAAAGCTCAGACCATTCTCTGCAGCATGCCAAACCAACCCCTTTCTTCATGGATCCTATTTACAGGTAAGACAACATGTTGCATTTGGTTTGACACTTTAACGAGAATTTAGTTGAACATGTACAAAACTAATGAGGATTGCTACGCCGCATCTTTAAGTAATATAAAGTCTTGATCCCGATGGGATCCTTTTTTCTTCGTAGAGTAATTCCACAGAGTCAATTTTTATTTTGAATGCAAAACTATAATTTTGGCAGAACCACGCAAACCATGTTCCCAGTAGCTCTGCTGTCTCTCACAGCTTCACACTACGAGCTTGGCAAGCATCACACTTAGCTTCCCATTGGCTAGAATATCCCAGTAAAACCTGTTCCTGCCTTGGATTCTGCACACTCCTTTGTCCAGTTTAGTTACTAACTGCTGCGTCCAGCGATAGGATGTAGTTGCACAAGAAGAATTCCAAGTTATTATCATCATTTAAAGGAATGCTGTACTGTTACATTTCATATTATATAAGTACTTGGTTCAGTTAAGCTGTCCTGCCATTTTTGCATTCCTCTTACCTACAGCACCTTCTTTGGGTTTGTTGGTTTATGACTAAGTAGACTAGTTTTATTTTGATTTTTTAAATTCCTTCCTATTTTAAAATATTGCTTTTTGTTCTCCTTTTTACATTTTCATATACTGATAACATTCCACTACAGAGAAGGACAAGCAACCTATTCCCCTGCAGCTGCCGATGCAACTCTGCACTAATAGGTTCATAACAAGGTAGCAGCCCCAGTGAACTTTTCCTTACCTCCTCCTCCTCCAGTGTGGTAGGCTTTTTACTTGCTCTAGGTAGCTCCTATCTGATGGTCTGGCTGAGATCAGCCACTCACCATGTAGAGAATCACAGGCACAAAGTAGCATCCTACTATAACCAAAAGTTATATTCATGTAGGTTTGCTTGCATCAGACATTGGACTTGTCTGTTACTAACTGCTTCGGCTCAGGCAGTGAACTAACACATTTTGTCCTCCTGTGTAGCTTTTCCAAAATGTTTTCACCAACTGAGATTAATGTTGTCAATTTTGTTAATAATTTTGTCAAAGTAGAGTGGAAAAAAGGAAACTTTCGGATCCAGTTGAAGCACTAAAGGAGAAGTACATGAAGCCTGCTCCAGGTTTCTTATTTCATCCACAGGTAATTTGATTTCCCTGTTCATTGACCCCATTTTCAGAAATGTTAATGCAGTATTATCTCAGACTAATACTTTGCTGTTTTGGTAACATATTTTTGCCTGTTTATATATAAGAATATTAAACCTCAGTAGCACTGTGTATTATTGTATATTATACGTAGGAGTATTAAACCAAGTAGCATTTTGTATTTTTATTATATGCTCGGACTATCATGGTGCAGTTGCACAGCGTATTATTGTATTTTATAATAGGGGTACAAACCCAGGTAGCACAGTGTATTACTGATTATCACATATAGAAATTTTAAACCTCAGTGTATTGATATATATTATTTCCACAAGTATTAAACCTGGTGCACAGTGTTTTATTGTTTATTATATGCAGGAGTATTATATCCAGTAGTGAAGTTTTTTTATTTTATTCATTGATGGGATGTGGGTGTCGCTGGCTGGCTAGGCCTGCATTTAGTGCCCATCCCTAATTGCCCTTGAGAAGATGGTGGTGAGCCGCCTTCTTGAACCGCTGCAGTCCATATGGTGTAGGTACACCCACAATGCTGTTAGGAAGGGAGTTCCAGGATTTTGGCCCAACGACAGTGAAGGAACGGTGATACAGGTCCAAGTCAGGATGGTGTGTGGCTTGGAGGGGAACTTGTAGGTGGTGATGTTCCCATGCGTCTGCTGCTCGTGTCCTTCTAAGTGGTAGAGGTCGCGGGTTTGGAAGGTGCTGTTGAAGGAGCTTTGGCGAGTTGCTGCAGTGCATCTTGTAGATGGTACACACTGCAGCCACAGTGCGCCGGTGGTGGAGGGAGTGAATGTTGAAGGTGGTGGATGGAGTGCCAATCAAGTGGGCTGCTTTATCCTGAATGGTGTCGAGCTTCTTGAGTGTTGTTGGAGCTGCACATGTAGAAGTATTTTGCTCCAGTAGTACAATGTGTTATTGTATATTATATATCGGAATATTAAACCCCAGTAACACAGTGCATCATTAACTCATGTTGGAGTGTTATATGTTTCTACGTGAACAGCTACGCATTTAATTTTCCAGTTCTAATAAAAATAGTTTACCATTAGCATCTTTTAAATTCCTAGCCTCCATCCTGTCAAGTGACAAATTTATATATCAAAATATCATATAATTGTAAATATGGAGGGAGGTGGCAATAGGAGGTACCCAAATAGCAAAGTTCTAAAACAGGTCAAAATGGAAACTTATATTATTAAAAATATAAAACTTGGAGAATGTTTCTGGTTGTAATACACTCATGGTTCAGGAGAACTTGAAGTTTTTTTTGGAAAAGGGTGCTAGTTTGCCTCTCAAAGCCTAAATTTCATCCATCCTAGGATTGCTCGACGATGACAGTTATAGGATATGAAGCATTTTATCCTTTCACTTTGTTTTATCACAACCACATTTCAGGGTCAAGTCTGTGCCTGATACTGCTCACATTGACCCAACTATAAACTTTGACCCCTTCTCATCTTCCAGGCATCAGTATCCCACTGATGCACCTGACTTAACACTTTGGCAACATTCACACTGGTCTCCCAATTTAATCCATGTGTGGTTTTAGAGCTCCCGGGGGATGGGTGGGGGCAAGTTCCTAGTGTTCATATTGTTGTTAAAGCTAATGGAGGGGTGGGGTACATTTCCAGCTTGCCACCCTGGCTTAAGAGTGGTGTTGCAGATCAGCCGCCAGTTATAGAAACCGCCTTAATTTGATTTTCACGGGCAGCAAGTTGAAAATCTACCCCATACCAGCCTGGGTTCACACTGCTGTCATGATAACTTAATTGATTTGGCCTGAATTCAATTGTCCTGGGGCACTACAATTGTATCATTATGTCACTGGACTAGTAATCCAGAGGCCTTTAACTACAATTACAGACAATTGTTTCATCTGATTTTTGTATTTTAATTGGGCATTTATTTTTCCAAGGACTGGCAATTGGTGTCCAGAATAACCTTTCAGCAAAACATTTTTTTTGTAGGGCAATTTTCCAAAGCGTTTCCTCATATACTTTTGATGACATCATAGTTAACCCAGTGTCCAATTCAAATTCACATTTAATACCTTGGCCTAGAAATTCAGTGGATAGCGCCAGCCGTTAACGCCATAAGAGGGGTCTACTTCCAGCGCTAGGCACTTTGCGCCCGGGCGCAGCGCGATCCGCGCCGACGCCCAAATTCAGTTGACATTTAGCGCCGGCGCAAAGTGTTTGCGCCCGCTCAGGTGCGCGCGCAGCTTATGACGTCATATCGTCGCGCAACGCTGTTTGTGCGCCCCAAACCGGAAATTCAGTGGCGCCCGCCCAATGTGGGCGTGGCGCTGCTAAGAACTGTGAAGTGGAACGCAACAGAGGCCCTGTGGGCCTCGGGGAGCGCTAATTAAAGGGCACTTACACTGACCTATAAAGCCCAGCCATTTTGCTGCAATGACTTTACTGCTTTGGATTTCTGGACAGAGACCAAGGGACAGAGCTAACTGATTTGGGACAACATAGGAGAGGTATTTTTGGCTTCTGGCCAGTGCTTTGACATTTGACTCATTGTGATTTCACTGTTTTCAACTTCATTATGGGGGCTGTATGGGGGTGCAACCCTGAGTTGCAGCATTATGTGCGAAGGGCTCGCAGACGCTGTGAGAGAGGGCCAGCCATGCCTAGATGCAGAGGGGCCATCAGGCGTCGGCAATGTAGGCCTTACACACTCAGGCAATACCGGCAGCAGGTGTCCTATCTCACCATGACTGCGGCGCATTGTGTTAAGAGGCTGCGCTTCAGAAGGGAGGTGGTTGCAGAGATCTGCCAGCTGCTTCACAGAGATCTGCGTCCACAGCTGATGTGCAGGACGTCTCTCTCGGTGGAAGTGAAGGTCACGGTGGCTCTGAGCTTTTATGCAAGCGGCTCCTTCCAAGCCGCTGCTGGGGACATAGCGAACATCTCCCAGTTTGCCGCGCATCGCTGCATCCGGCAGGTCACCGATGCACTTTTCGCGAGGAGACACCAATTCATCTCCTTCCCCATGACCCGACAGAGGCAGGAGCAGCATGCAGTCGGATTTGGCAGGTTCGCGGGCTTCCCCATGGTGCAGGGCGCCATTGACTGCACGCATGTGGCTATGCGGGCACCTATCCACAATGCCGAGGATTACCGCAACCGGAAGGGCTACCATTCCCTCAATGTACAGCTGGTGTGTGACCACAGGCAGCGCATCCTAGCTGTCAATGCCTGCTTCCCAGGAAGCAGCCACGATGCATTCATCCTGCGCCAGACTACTGTGGCTGACATGTTCGAGGCACAGCCTCCACCAAGGGGATGGCTTATTGGGGACAAGGGCTACTCTTTGTGTACATGGCTCATGACCCCGCTCCGCGCGCCCAGGACCTCAGCGGAGGAGGCATACAACGAAAGCCATCAAGCCACAAGGAACATCATAGAGCAAATGATAGGCGTCCTCAAGCAACGGTTCCGCTGCCTGGATCGTTCCGGCGGCTCTCTACAGTACTCGCCGGATAGAGTCTCCCAGTTCATCGTCGTGTGCTGCATGCTGCACAACCTGGCTATCCGCAGGACTCAGGCACTGCCACCTGACATTGCACCACCACCTCAGGAGGACGAGCAGGAGGACCGTGAGGAGGAGGAGGAGGAGGAGGAGGAGTACCAGCCCAGGAGGGAGCCACAAGGTCCAAGGGCCGTCCGCCGGGGGCTTATTGCTCGACACTTCTAGGCCCCCTGTCAGGGAATGGGCTGTGGAAATGTACGCACCTGAAGGCAGCCGCTCCGCAAGCCCTCAGCCGGTTAACGCAACAACCACTTGAAACATGACACCTGGACATGCTGAATAAATAAAACGCTTTATTTCACAAACTCAGGGCCCTTCCCACATGAAACAGAAAAACAGACAAGAGCCCCAAAAAACAGTCAAAAACATCTGTTGCTCCCAAAACCTGGGGAGGACTTACAAAACTTGGCCATCCAAATGGCCTTCAACATCGGCCTTACAAAAATAAGGGCCCCCCTCCACAACACAAACACCCCCATAAAAACAAACAAGGCCTTGATCTTCGGCCTTCCCAAAATAATCCCCCCCAAAACACAAGCCCCCCCATATATAAAAAACCGCTCTCACCACACTCTAGTGGGTGTGCTGAGAGGGCGAGTCCTTAGACAGCCTTCCCCGGCCCCTGCCCGACCTGCTGCTCCACCTCAACCTGGGCCCTGTGGCTGGGGCAAGGCTGGGGGAAGGCTCATGAGGGCCCCGAGGCGTGTCGGCAGATGCCCTTGGGGGTCGGCCTAGATGACGCACGTCCCGGGAGGGGCCGGCTGCTGACTGCTGCAGCTGTCACTGGCCAGCATCAGTGCCAGCAGCAGCTCGTCGCACCTTGGCTGGGGGAGTGGCAGTGTCGGCTGCACCAAGGGGGGCAAGCTGGCTGATGGCAGGCGCGCGATGTTCGCCAGAGACACTGGCACTCGGCCGGCCTGGCAGTGCAGCAGGCGCAGCTATCTGGTGGAGGCCAGACCGCTGTGCTGCAGCAGGGCGGCGGGTGCCGTGGCGAAGCCTCTGCGCCACAGCGAGTGTGGCAGAAGTGAGTGCCCGAACTGCCCTGGTATGTGGCCGCATCAGCTGTGCCAGTGTCTGGACGGCACCACTCATCTCGCGAGTCGCGTCCTGCACTGCCGCGAGATGCTGGACACCCCTGTCATGGGCTGCCGCGAGTTGTTCCACCCCCCTGGCCTGTGATTCCCCGAATGCGACCACACTCTGAGCCAGGGACTGAATGGCCTGAGGCATCTGGTCCACAACCCCCATGAACTCCTGGTGGCGCCGCTCAGAGGCCGCCGAGATCTCTTCGAGGAGGCGCACCTCCTGGGCGAGGACCCTCTCCGGACTGGAGGGAGGACTCTCCCTCTGGGGAGAAGGCGACCGAGCTGGCCGAACCCTCCCGCGTGCCTCAACCCCACTGGGCCCAGGATCTGCCCTCCCCTGCAACACCTCCCCCCTCTGGGGAGCAGGCCGGCGTGCTGCCGGACCCTTCCCGCGTGCCTCAACCCCACTGCGCCCAGGATCTGCCCTCCCCTGCAACACCTCCCCCCTCTGGGGAGCAGGCCGGCGTGCTGCCGGACCCTTCCCGCGTGCCTCAACCCCACTGGCCACAGGATCTGCCCTCCCCTGCAACACTTCCCCCTGGCTCTCCTGCAGGCCAGACGTCCCCCCTCCATTGCCATCCCCTGGCGCGGCTGAGGGTTCCCCCGATGTGCCGCCTTCCTCCTGGTCCTCGTCGTCCTCCTCCTCCAAGGGCCTGGCACTCGGAGCTTCAGGGACCACCTCCTCCTCAGCAGCTGAAAGCAGGAAGGCATAAGAGTAGCTTTAGAGTGAGGACACGGCGTCAGCGAGGGAGGCCTGAGTGGTGGCATTATGCGCATTTGTCGGTCAGTGGGAAAGGATCTAGATCTGAAGCGCTAGGGCAGCGAGAGAGGTCCAACCGGTCATGTCCTTACCAGTGGGTTCCAGTACAGGGTCCGCATCTCCGATCGCAACAGGGCCAGTCACCCGGGAACGCATGAGTCCAGCCACGCTCTCCTCCAGATCAGTGAGCGCCTGGTACTGGGGACAGCCTCCACTGGTGACAGTCTGGCTCCTCAAATTCCTTGCCAGCTTGGCCTGCAAGAGAAAGGACGGACTCTAAGTGCAGTGTGGTGCCCTGTTGCTGTGTGCACTGCCTCCCATGGTGGAATAGCTTGGCCAGTGTGGTGCCCTGTTGCTGTGTGCACTGCCTCCCATGGTGGAATAGCTTGGCCAGTGTGGTAAGTGCAGAAAGTGCTATTGATGATCATGCCAGTGCCATTGCTGCAGGAGGAGGGCTGCCCATTAGGCCTTTGAGGTCCCTTTGCCCATAATGTGAGGTTCACATGCAAGGATGAGGAGGACACTGGAAAGGGTACTCACCTTCACCAACCGAGTGAGGTCGTTGAACTTCTTGCGGCATTGGTCCGCACTCCTGGGGACATCGCAGGTGGATGACACCCTGCGGGCGATTCTCCTCCAGGCTTCCCTGTACTCGCTCCTGGGAGCCTTGTTGCCACTGTCCGGGCACAAGATCTGTCTTTTGTCCTCCACACCATTAATGAGCACCCTCAGAGCATGCTCGGAGAAGCGCTGCGCTCATTCACGGGCCCTCTCCATGTCTCCTGGCGCTATTTTGGCCCACCAGCAGTGTTGAGGCCTAGCTGCAGGGCTCCAGTATGCAGGGCGTGGCAGCAGTCAAAGTCGACCCTTCCCCCTTTAAGAGCAGGCCGGCGTCAGGGTGTCTGCTGTCAATCAAAACATGACCGCACCTGCGCTGCGCCCGGCCTCGGCGTTATCAGGCCGCATCGCCGGATTAGCGCCTGAACAGAGCATTGCAACGCCAGTTTCAGCGCTCGGCCAAACTCTTGGCCAACTCTACTGAATTTCGGCGAGGTGGCCTGCACTTTCCGGCGGGCGCTAACTTTAGCGAGCGCCCGACTTTAGCGCCCCAAAAGTGTCCAGACTGAATTTCTAGGCCCTTCTATCCAGATGGGACCACAATTTCCAATTGCCCCTTTCCTGTTATGGAATATACAGGAAAATGCACCTTTTTTTAATCCATCTCATCTTGTGGTACAGTTTCTTCCTTGGGTTCCTTGTTGGAATCGACATATCTTTGAATCTTTGTCTTTTCTTGATCTGACTTGGGGCCTTGTTTTCTTGCCCCTGCCTCCAATCTAGCAGCACTGACTGGCTTCCGGCAAGACTTGGCCAAATGGCCCTATTTTGTGCTGTTATGGCATTTAACCTTCCTACTAAAACATCGGTCTGGATGATTTTTTTTACCATAGCTCCAGCAAGGTTGAGCGATTCTTGTTCTCTCCAGAGCTGTTGGACCCTGTGGCCTGTAGGTCGCTATCTAGCCTGGCAGATCTCCATCCCAGGTGCTATTTCGAGAGCTCTGGCAGACATGAATCTGTCTTCTACCAACGATTTCCTCTGTATTAACGTTTCCTTCAAACCGCAGACAAAGCGGTCTTTTACTGTATCATCAAGAAAGAACAACAACAACTTGCATTTTTATAGCGCCTTTAATGTAGTAAAACATCCCAAGGTGCATGGGAACACCATCGTCACCAAGTCACACACCATCCTGACTTGGACATATATCGCGGTTCCTTCATCATCGCTGGGTCAAAATCCTGGAACTTCCTACTTAACAGCATTGTGGGAACACTTCCACCACACAAACCGCAGCGGTTCAAAAAGAAGGCCCACCACCAGCTTGTCAGGGCAATGAAGGATGGGAAATAAATGCCCGCAATGCCCACATCCAGAGAATGAACATTAAAAAAATGTCTGGAATAGCAATAGCATATTGACCTACTATCTAGTGAGCCCATGTTCAAATCTCAGACTGTGTATCACCTAAATCCAGCTCCCTTTGATGGGCACATTTTGGTCAATGTTTACCAGAGGAGGCATTTTGTCAGTGAAACATTAGCTGGGCTGGTCAGATAATGAGTGTGAAGGCAATCCAAAGAAGCCCATTTTCAGACTTTCTCCTTCCAACAGAAGATAAGGTGACGGCGGTGAAAGAAAGGGCTTAGAATGTATTTTAAAAAGTGTTTGAGGGTGAGAAATGACAAAATGAGAATCCATGACTCCACTAGTTCCTGTATAAGACTATAGCACTATGATACTAGTTCCATTCCTCCGTTGTGAACCATTTCATGAGGGCAGCCTACTGTGATATCACTTACTCAAAGTCCTTAACGAGAAACAAAATATGCCATGGCAAATCCAATCGTCCAAATCAGGGCACAGAGTGTTCTGACTAAAGGAATAAGAAACAGATGAGAAATAGTTATTCACAGTCACTAAATGGAGAGAGAAACAAATAATATGATGAAAGGATTGATTAAGCCCCTGCCGTTTAGTTCAGATTTGAAATAAAGGTTTTCACATCCAATTGTTTGGGCAATATTTGAAGCAGTGGTGAGGAGACAGTGTCTAATAAGCCATATCATTCATTTCTACTCATGCAGTTGTACTGCAGAACTGCTTCCTGAATGCTGCTTCAGCACTGGTTCCCAGTCCCAATGTGGCAGAAACTGCCGTGTTTATATTCCAGGACAAGTTCTATGACAACTGGTTCCACTTTAAAACATCTGCAATGCATAAGCCTATGCATATGCAGTTGCTTTGGAATCACTGTTCACAGCTATTTAACTGGTAATAGTGCCTTCCTCAACTCGTGGGGAAAGTCTACACAACTCAGCGATCGAAAAACCACTTTACTGGCCTATAAGGGGCAGGAGTGAGTGCTTTGGCCATGCAGACCATTGACAACCAAAAAATATAGTCCCAATTTAGAATCATGGAAATTACAGCACAGAACCAAGCAATTCAGCCAATTGCAGCTGTTCTTGTTCAACTCTTCATTTGGAGCCATCTACTCCAGTCGCATTTTTATCCCTCTCAAAATCTTCCAGAATTTTGAAAGTGTCCACTCGCTTTCCCCCTCCTTATCTTTTTATGTTCCAGTGAAACTTTTTCTTCAAACTGTTACAAGATTCACGTCTGCCTTAGATATTCTCTTGAGTGCAGGCAATGCTTGTCACTCCCATGAGCAGTCGAAATGCCTTATGTTCAAGTATGTGCCCATACTGCCTAATACCTAATTGTACAATTGTGCAAACCAGGAGTGTAATAATAGGATCTCTTTGTGATCTAAACAGAACAGATGTCTTTTGTATATACCCTCACTTGTACTTTTCCAATTTTTTTCAAAAGCGGAATGAGAAACATTTGCTAAGACAAAGCCAGATACAAATCATTAATCTGCTTTATTTCACAGGCAATAAGTGAACATACAGTATAAAGGTCAATGTAAATTCTACTTACTTAGCTCAATCTCACTTCTCTCCTCAAGAACATTTGCAAAGAGCTAGGAATGTTTATATCTCCTTCAGACTGCTGCTAGTACAGACATCTTGGAATGAGCAATGGTTTCAACCAGAACAACAGTCCCCATTCTAGAGTAACATTGTGCCAACCAGAGCAAGAGTTCCCATTCTGGGATCTCTGTTGTAAAGTAGAATATGGAGTGCTGTCGATTCAACGTAGATTTATCCTTTCTGAGTTTGGTGTCACTATGAATATGCCTATTATTCTGTGGAGTGATTAAAAACCAACCTTTTTGCATTCATCCCATTGCCCTTTCCTGGGAGGTCATAAAATGGTACCCTATTCCAGCTGGTCAGTGCCAAGGACTGTCACATCTTCGATATGTCCACTGAGCAAGTAACTCACATTTCAGTCACAGTAACTGGCCATCATTGCACCAAAGTGGGATTGGACACATTCATGTGACCTACGGTCATTCAGCATGTATATTTCCCCCCCGGCAGTTGGAGTGGGGTTCCTTCGACTGAACTAGTTAATAGTGCTCCAGTCCCGCTGTTTGAAATATTCATGAGAATCTCTAACTGAATTTCCCACTGCTCTTTTGTCTCAACGGATTGATCACCAGCTGGCAAAGATTGCCGGAGCTGTGGTGGAATTTTAAACTGGGTGGATTTCATGTTAATTCCTTCTCGCTGCTATAAATAAATGGAGTGGTAATAAATGAACTGCTGCAGACTATTGATTGCAAAATAACCACTGGATTGCAGCTTTGCAATTCTTTAGTCACTTCTGTGAATTGGAAGAATAGGCATAGAAATTCTTTCTGATTTATGTATAATAATTCAAAGCCAAAGTAATATAGTTACCTTGGTAACTAAAATATGTTGTGTGACAGCTCCTTTCATTTTTAGTAACGTGTTTCACTGATGTTCATGAGTTTATGTGTCTAAGGGTCCACAGGCAAAATATTGTGATATTTAACATAGATGTAATAATTATAAATCAAAATGATACCTGAGATTAGAATGTGAATATGAGTTATGGATTATTTTTTTGAAATATTTATAATGATGCAGGGTTTAAGCTGCCATAAGCCAAATAGACAAATGCTATGTCACAGTTTGATATAGGCTGATAATTTCTACCTTAGCTAAATGTCCAGATAGCCAACCATTCTGCCGCATACATTCACATTAGTTTACTTATTATATGTATGTTTCTATAAAGGTTTTAAAATACTGTCAAAATCTGAAAGCTTTACACTAGCTGTTTGTGTTAATAGCTGAGATCGAGCTTTATGCATAGTTACGTAAATATGCATTTGTTACAAATATTAATCTATCTATAATGATAAAAGGGTTCTGTTGCGTTTTCACCAGCTAATAGGAATCATGTGACAATGCTAATTGTTAGTGTCACTTTCTAGAAAACTCATTGGTCAATAACAATCACACGTTCTTTCAAACATTAATGACGTTTTTACGGCCAATTCGATACCACTTGTAAGCAATCTAATTGGCTGCTGGTAAGCACATGGCCGACATCTTTGTTCGCCAGAGTTCTGAACCAGTGCCAATAAAGTTCGGCTGGATGTGGGTGGAGAATGGTTGGGACTCATTTTCTGCTGAACAGGTGACCAATCCTACCCCCCACCCCCCAGCCACCATTAAGACCAACCATTGCTATAGAATCCCTCTTTATACACAATGAAGAAAAGTGAAGGGTCAATTGATTTCTCTGCAGCATTTTTGATGAGCTTTCCATATCCGGCTGCACACCCACTTCAGTTTCAACACCTGATTCCAGGATGGCCTTTGCTGTAACCAACAGCCTTCCTGGCCAACAGTACAACCCGATTTTGTTTTTCTCGCCACCTCTTGCTATACTTTCTATTGAGTTTCTGTTGTGAGAATGGCTTGCACAGCACTGATCAACTGTCACTAGTGCAAGACTGTGCTTAGTGACTGGCGCCCAGCCTCCAACCTCTGACTCCAGACCACTTGTACATAATGACACGGGAACTCCACTAGTTTGAGTGAATTTCAAAATAGCTTTGTCAATGTAAATTCCTTTGCTAGATTATTCGAGGCAAAAAAAATTAAATTCTAACCAATAATGCATCTCTAATTATAACCGTTAAAGATGTTAAAACTTGAGTACACCTCTTTAATACAATTATCAAATTTAAGTTGATTCCCCACTCACTATGCACTACTCTGTTGCTGATGCCACATATTTAATGCTTATTGGATTACGTCATCCAGCTGAACGGTTCATATGAAAAGGAGAGGAAATGTTGCAAATTAAACTTATGATTTTGATAATGAGTTTTAAAAGGGTAACGTTTTTCATGTCAGAATTTTTGAGGCATGCTGTTAATTGGAACTTTTTTAAAATTCAAAATGTATGTATTTAATACATTACCAGTATTGCCGAACAGTTCCACACATATCTCAGTTATACACTTTGATAGACATTGGATACCACAAAAAGGGATCTAGCACTGGCAACTAGAATATAGATTGACAATGTCCGGAAATAAGGTCACGGGAGGCGGTCCAGATGGTCTATTTTGGGAAAAACTTCTCTGGAATTTTTACTTAAATTTTCCTATTCGCAGTTATTTAAAAAAAACAATTATAATAATTACCAAATTCATCAACATTATTACAAAAAAAGTGACATTTAAAAATATATTTTTAATTGGCTTAGTTGATAACTCAAACACCAGCAGTATGGGATAACATTAGTGTAAGTTAGAAACCAGTAAAACAGATTCCTGAAGAAAATCTAGAATCAAAAATGATCCCTGTTAAACCATGAGAATGAGAGGCTCGGACGGCAATAAATAAATAGAAATGATGATGTTTCAGAGCCTAGCTATCCTGGACATTACTTACTGGACGCTGCATCGAGGTTTATGCTGAGAGAAGTGGCACAAACCTGGTGTCATCAATCTAACATCAAAAAAAACATTGCGAAGAAATGATTTGAGGCCTCCCTAATAACTCTGATGTTTAAGCTTTTGAAAAAAATATCTCATCAGCAGACATGCAAACAATATCATTTGTCATTTTGTAAACAGTTATGGCAGCTGAAAGAAACGCAGTTTGTGGATTGTAATTTATTTTTGTATTTTGGTCCTACTCCCTAGTTCCGCTTGCCTGATCAGAGAATTTGGGTAAGTTGCTCTGCTTATAATTCCAAACCATAATTCATAAGGATCAAAATGAAAGGTTTATTAAATGGTGCATAACTCATGATGATTTAAAATCCCCCACCCACCCCTACCCTCCACAAAATAAAAATGTAAATGTTTGCCATTTTACTTCAGGATCAGATTGCATTACCATAATCACAAGCAGTATTTAAGTAATTCACACAGTATCTGAGTTATAAATCACTCCATCTGGTAACTCAAATGATAGCAGGGCCTCTCAGAACCCACTTATATTTATTTCTGTCACCAATAGATTAGAGCCGGTGAATAGCAGAGTTTGTAATAATTGCTTAGGCCATTGTTGATCATATCTTTGCTTTCACAAAAAAAAAGTTTATAAATATTTGCTTTTGTCCAATAATGGCGGCGTCTGCATACTTGATTTGTGCTGGGAATAGAGTTAAATGCTGGATTGCATCAGTACAAGGTTAACAGCCTCAGTGGGATTAGGAGGGGGTGGTATTATTTCCTTATTCAGACATCTGGCTGTAGATAAGATCAGCGATTGTGAGAAAGTAAATCACAAATTATTCAGCTGCTAAGTAATACTGTCATTCACTGATATTAAGTAGGTCTTACATCTATATAGGGCAGTAACTGCTGTGATTTCACTCCCTGGGGATCTTTGAATAAATATGTTGGGTTTTTTTTAAGCTGTTTGATGTGATATGTGCTTTTATCAAATTATAGCTTTGTAAAAGTAATATTTTCCTCTAATGTTCATTTTTGGGGGAATTTGATAAGCCAATCCAAACCTGATCACATCATATTGGTTAACACAACCGATCACTTTATATCACAAATATGAAGGGTCCTAATTTATTCCTCACCTATCTTGATCCAATAGAGGGGCAGTGGTGCTAAGAATGGCTTTAGGTTACAATTCCATGCTGCCCAGTGAGGTTATCCCAAGGTTTTGCTGTAATTCGATAAATGACTGTGAACCCCTCTAGTACCACAGATGGATCAGTGTCTCCATGATACTGAGAATGCAGCTTTCCCTTTTTCCAGGACCCCAAAAAAAAGAGCTTGGCTGCTCTCTGCTAACGTCTATACCATTTCTTCATCGTGATTTCCACTCATGTGTACTGTCCCTTGAATGGCAATGTTGCTGCTCTGGTCATTGTATATACCATTCAAAAAGGATGTGTTTATAATTTTGCCATACAGAGCGACCAGCGTATTCCTTCCTCCCAGAATATCCAAAGGTTAAACACTGTAAACTTTCCTCACTTCATTTTGCCATTAATTAAATTAGCTATTAATACTATTAGAAATGAGGTTTAAAAATATTTATGCCGCACTTCCTGTTTGAAATCACAGCAATATTAACTTCCAGTGAACATCGCATACAGAGATGGCAAGCATTAAATGCAAGATGAATTCTTTGCCCAAAAGTGCTTTATCTTTTAGAAATGTCTTTTCTCATTTCATTTGGTCCTTACTGCAGTTATTAAATTATTCGTTCTTTTATTGTGGTTGGTCATTACTGACAGTAGTGAATTTGAACCACTACTGAAACAGCATTAGCAATTGGTTGATTTTTAATTTGTGGAACTGACCACTAAAGGAATATTGCAACAAATTTAAAGCACTTTTAAAATAATAACAATTGCGCCTTCTCGGTTAAACTCGGAGAGTCATAATTGAGATTTTCAACAAGGATTATTGAATGTATCCCAGCTTTTCTGATGATGTAATGCACACTGCCTAGATATCCACCTCCTATCAACCTTCTCCTGAACCCTAGCAATCGTATTAAAGTTAAATCCCCCTCTCAGCAGATGGATATTACACTGTTAAGAATGGGTCGGCATAGTAACTACACATTTTATTTATCAAAAAACTGTTCCTGTTCTCGGAATGATTTATTTCCAAACCATTTTCCAGAAACTGCTTCTGAGTATGAATTATTAATAAAATAACTTCCTATGTATTCATTATCCTTTCCCTTAACTAGTCAGTGTAAGACCTTTCCACCCTTTTGTCATAACTAGGTGTCACAGGTTAAAGACTTTGCTCCTTTTCTTAATGCTTTAATTGTTATCCAGTCATCTTTGGTTGTTTCATTAAAAGTGTGCTCTTATTAAAAAAATTATTTTGTGCAAAAATTAATTTGTAATATATATATTATATATGTATACACAATAACAAAATATATATATATACATTTTCAAATAGTATCTCGCATATAATATCAGATCTATATATATTTATATTTAAAAATCTATGGATTGACAAAACATTGGCCGGGGGAAGGGGGGGGGAAGAATTCCCTTGTAACACACAGCAGCATCATTATTACCTATGTCTGCCCTTTGATCTGTGATGTCAGCATCCTTCATATTGACAAATGTGCTGTCCAGTTGCATTGTGCAGGGAATGTTTTAGCAGCTATGAATGATTATGAATCAAGCCTGAGAGCAGGCAGACCCCAGTGCCTTCCAGTGCTTTCACATTTGCTGTGTGACAAGTAAATGCATCTCGACTTTCCTTGGAGATTTTCAAATGTTTGATGAAAGACATTTTGCAAATTGGCAGAGGTGCCTTGTACAATGCAATTTGTAACTAGCACCGAGAGTTATAGTGTGAAAGGGAGAGAGTGGGCGGCTGGAGCAGTCCGCAGGTTATGGAATGAAGGTACTTACTGTAAATGTAAACAATTAATTGGGGAAGTATAAATACATCAGCTGCTCCATTGCATAAGGAAGAGCAAAATCTAAAGGAAATATCCCTGATAAATCCACACTGCACAAGACAGCTTCCCCACAACCAGTCAAAAATGGACAAACTGTGTGGTCTAATTGTACAATATTAATAAATGTATTTATAGTCATCTCAGTG
Source organism: Somniosus microcephalus (assembly GCF_052327205.1). Classification (NCBI taxonomy): domain Eukaryota; kingdom Metazoa; phylum Chordata; class Chondrichthyes; order Squaliformes; family Somniosidae; genus Somniosus; species Somniosus microcephalus. The sequence continues at coordinate 34,308,094 of NC_140992.1, forward strand.
GCAAAAAATATTTTTTATCTGTTTAAAAATTTTAAAAAGTGTCAGTATATTTGCAAACCCTGGCTTATTTAGCCATCAGTTGGGACATTAATACCTGTATTTAGGTGCAACTCTTGTTAAAATGTAATCTCTTTTCTCTCTCTCTCCTCCACTTCTTCCCCCACATGTCAGATGTCAGCGATTGAGAACATGGCAGAGAAGCTGGAAGGTTTCAGTTCACTGAAGCCAGAAGCCAATGACCTCCTACGGTCTGTCCCCTCAATGTTTGATTTTAGGGCTCCTCCGTCTGTCATTCCTGAAAGCCTGCTGCGAAAGGGGAAGGAGCGGTATACCTGCAGGTAATTACGTTGCCGGCAAAAAGGAGAAATATGGGTCGCAGCAACACGTTAATAGTTTCCATGCATTTACTTCTGTAAATAACATAATGAAATAAAGAAAATGGCAGCCATATTTTGTCATCTTGTAACAAGAGTGAAAATAGGAAAGTGTAGGAATGTCTAGTTCCTATCAAGAGACTGAGGTTGACTCAGGCGATCAAACAAACGATGTTTAATGTAAAACTAATTGGCCTAGAAATTCACTTTGGGGCGGCCAGCTCGCTCGCGCCCAAAAGTTAGCGCTGGGCGGGGAGCCATTAGCGATCGTCAGATATTCAGTGTTTGCGCCCCAATTCGGAACCGGGCGCTATACCAGGGTGTGCCCGCCTCCGCTTGGGGCGCTGACACTGAATTTCAGCGCTCTTGGCGCCGCTGCGCCAGCCGCTGCGGAGCGGCAGGCTGCGGTACTGCAGGCCTCCTCCTTCTCTTAAGGGGGAACTGCCTGCAACGGGGAGATCGCTGCTGGAGAGTGCCGGCAAATGAGCCCGGCACCACGGAGAAGTGCCGGGTTCGCGGAAAGCAGCCGGCAATGCCGCGGGGGGGGGGGGGGTGGAGGAGGCCGGGGAAGGAGGTGCGGGCAGGCGGCCGCCGAAAAAGCGGCCGGCCGCACCTTCCCCTTTAAAGCGCCCACTAAGGCTACAGCACAGCCCCGTTTTCTGGTCGCTGTTTGCGGCCGCTTCGGAGGAGGCGGCCGCTACTAAATATGGGGATCGGGCCGGTTTTGGGGCGGAACCGGGGCACCGCGCACACCGATGACGTCATCGGTGCCGGCGCAGCGCTAACGGCTACCGCCGCCAATACCGCTGCGCTGAATATCAGCGCAAACTCATTTTTGGCGCAGAAGCCCTCTTTAGGCGGTAACTGGCCGCAAAGCTGGCAGCGCCCTAGAAATTCAGTTAAGGCCCGCCAGCAGGCTAACGCCCAAAAGTTAGCGCTGCGCGCGGAGCCAGTTGCGCCCGCCAGAAATTCACTTTTAGCGCCCCAAGCCGGACCCGGGCGCTGTTCCAGGGTTTGCCCGCCTCCGCTTGGGGCGCTGAAAGTGAATTTCAGCGCTCCAGCTGCCGCTGCACCACCTGATGCGGTGCGGCAGGCTGGGGTACTGCAGGCCTCCTCCTTCTCTTAAGGAGGAGCTGCCTGCAGCCGTGAGATCGCCGCTGGATTCTGCCGGCAAATGAGCCCGGCACCACGGAGAACTGCCGGGCTCGCGGGAATCAGCCACCAATGCCGCGGGGGGGGGGTGGTGTAGGAGGCCGGGGAGGGAGGTGCGGGCAGGCGGCCGCCGAAAAAGCGGCCGGCCGCACCTCCACCTTAAAGCGCCCCAGTAGCGCAGCAGTACGGCCCCGGTTTTCCAGCGCTGTTTGCGGCCGCTGCAGAAGAGGCGGCCGCAACTAAATATGGGGTTTGGGCCGGAAGCGGGGCGGAACCGGGGCACTGCGCACACCGATGACGTCATCGGTGTCGGCGCTACCGGCTACCGCCGCCATTACCGCAGCGCTGAATATCAGCGCACCCTCTTACACTGGCGCAGAAACCCTCTTTGGGCGAAAAGTGGGCGCAAAGCCTACTGAATTTCTAGGCCATTGAGTTTAACAAACAGTTGCAAGAGAACCACGAATACAGGTCTAGTCAGTTCGGAGGCTCCACCAGGACTGCTTAGGCGGTCCCGTGGCTGGCGTCATGACGTCATCATGTTTTTCCCGCCGGTGGGGGATCACGTGATGAACGGCGTGACATCATCGCGTTTGCCCACACTCTTAAAGGGACCGCGCTCTGTACATGCAAACAGTATATACAAAGATACAGACTCAGGCTGTAGCTAACATATTGTTAAAGGGAATTATATACATTTGATCGGAGTCCCTTAGTGGCTCCGCCACAAAAGTATAATTTTAAATTGAAATCAGTTTTATATTCTCAGCTAACTAAAGCCAAATCACAGTGCATTTTCACTAAAATAGAAACGTAATTATGGGATACCTGGCAGGATCACTCGACAAGGTGGATTGAAACTTGAGTCTCATCCACAAGACTGATTGATTCTAGCGCTGCCTGATAGTGGAATCTAGTTACCTCATTGAGGAGAATGTCATCACTCCTAGGGTGCCCTATCACTGGAACCCACCTGCCTTTCTGGGGAAAATGCTGCCACTCCCAGGTCAAGCTTTGTCCCACCTGCATCTTTGGACAGGGGCAGTTTCATTAGTTGTGTGCCTGACCACTAGGTACAGCATACTCCATCTTGATTTGCATTTCCTCCCACCACTGATCATGGGAGTGTATTAGTGGCAAAAATGGCTCAGAGCATTTTGGCTTCTCGATTAGAGGAAGCTACCCTTGGTAAATAAGGTGAGAAACGATAAATAAGAAAGAAAGAAAGACTTGCATTTATATAGCGCCTTTCATGACCACCGGACATCCCAAAGCACTTTACAGCCAATGAAGAACTTTTGGAGTGTAGTCACTGTTGTAATGTAGGAAACGCGGCAGCCAATTTGCACACAGCAAGCTCCCACAAACAGCAATGTGATAATGACCAGATAAACTGTTTTAGATGTTGATTGAGGGACAAATATTGGCTAGGACACCGGGGATAACTCCCCTGCTCTTCTTCGAAATAGTGGCCGTGGGATCTTTTACGTCCAACTGAGAGAGCAGACGGGGCCTTGGTTTAACGTCTCATCTGAAAGAAAACAAATGTGAAAACAAGAGCAATCATCATATGAAATATAAAGAGAAAATGCTGGAAATACTCAGCAGGTCAGGCAGCATTTGTGGAGAGAGAAACAGAGTTAACGTTTCAGGTCGATGACCTTTCGTCAGAACTAATAACTCAATCATATGAGTCAGTTTTGTTTAGCAGACATGGGAGACATCCCGACAGCTACACATGCCTGAGACTATATAAATAAATAAGCTGATTATAGCCAGTCATAAAGTTATTTTATATGCTGAAACAGACTAGGTTATATTAATCTCCGAGATTGGTAGAGTCACCGGTCTATGAGTTAAAATGGAATGACTTCACCGTGTGTTAATTTATGATGTGCATAAAAATTAGAGCAGCCAAGATTCTCGGGGGGGGGGTAATTTTCACCTTGGCCAGTAAACTGGTGGAGCAGATCACATTGATCACTACTCACATTGATTTCAATGGAAATGAAAATTGGGCGGATTCTATGGCAGGAGAACATGCTGTGGACCAGTGTTGGCCAGAGATGTAGAGCTAAAGGAGATTGCAAAAATAGGAAGGAGTAAAGCAATGAAAACATGGATGAGGATTTTGAAATCAAAGCACCAGGGAATAGGGAGCCAATGGAGGTCAGCAAAGATAGGTGAATGGAATTTAGGCAGCAGAGATCAGAATGAGTTACAGTAATGTAGGGCGGCACTTGGGATCCCAGCAAGAAAAGTCGAATCTTGAGGTGACAAAGGTGCGAATGAGTGTTTCAGAGGAAGTAGGGGCGAAATTGGGGCAGAAACTAGTGATGTTTTGGAGATGAAAATAAACCGTCTTGGTAATGAACTGGATTTGGAGTTTGATGCTCAGTTCAGAGTCAAGTGGGACATCGCGTTTGTGCACTGTCGGGATGAACTTGAGTGGGTATTCAAGGAGGGGCATGGGATCAGGAGTTAGGGCCTGGAGTTCCTGGTGGGACCAAAAAGCACTGCTTTGGTCTTCTCAGTGTTGAGCTGCAAAAAACTCTGGCTCATCTACAACTTGAGGTCGGGCAAGCAGTCCGACAACATGGTGACAGTCATGTAATCTGGGGTGGAAGTGGAGAGGTAAAGCTGCCACATTTTCTGTGGGGCCCAATTGCTAACTGGCCTCAAGCTAAATGAGCAATTTCTCATAATTTTATTAAATCCTTTAGTCTGGTTTAATATGCACATTTTGGGAGATTTCTTGTCTGAATAGTACTGTAGTCCACAGGACTGCAGTCTGATGAGTTCTCTGTTACTTTGAAGGTAGTCTACTGAGCAGTGGACCCACTGGAAACATTCCACTCTGGCTATTACTGTACTCATTGGAGATATTCCAATCCTACTAGCATTGTACACAATATACTCCAATCTGGCCAGTACTGTATTCAATGGAGATACTCTAGTCTATCTGGTACTGTACCCAGTGAACAAGTTTGGAGACTGTCTGGTTTGACTCATTTGTTCATGACTAATTTTATCATCTGTGTATTGTGCACTTGGATGAAAATCAAAAGTAATTTGTTTTTTTGTTGTGTCTATATCTGATTATATCATTTCAGAACACAAATATTATCCATTTGTGGTTCACGAGGGGAGCACAAGCCATTAGATCACTAGCCTGCTGTGTCACAGTGATGCGACGTGCTGTCCTCTACATGGCCAGTTACCAATCTCCACTTTGTAATAGTGAGGCAGTGCCAAAGCAGAGGCCAATGCCTCACCCTAGGGAGGGAGGGAAAATCAAACCGAGGATCACCCCAGGCTGCTCTTGCACACCTCCGGGCGGTCAGCTTTGGAGCAACACTGGCGGAGACCTGGAGAAGATCGCACTCTCACCTGGGGATGATGCCCAATGCTGGGGGACCTTGAAAGTGAGACAGTTCAAAGAAAGCAGCCTGAAATAAAGGAGTATTACCACAGAAATGAAAACAATTGGTGGTTTACAATTGTCTGCTCCTTGTATGCAGGGAGTTTGAACATTTCTGAAAACCCCCGATTTCAGGAGGTGACGGCCAAACTATTTAGTTGCCAGGAAATGCTCTTTTCTGTTTTCTGCCTAATGACGTTCAGATTGCTGTAATTAGAAAAAGAGGTTTTCTTTCAAGATGAAATTAACCATTCGAATCATTATTTATAAATAAATTCCATTAAAAAAAAAAATTTCCCCTCTCCCTGTGCACCAAACAAAGTAATGCAGGATGAATTCCATGTCTGTTCCTTGTAACAATCCGTCTGATCTTGTTTTTCTTCCCGTAACAGATACTGCGGCAAGATTTTCCCAAGATCTGCAAACCTGACCCGGCACCTTCGGACACACACTGGAGAGCAACCTTACAGGTTAAAATAAGTGTATTAATGAGAATTACCAGAAAATCCCAGCTATACATTGCACCTGCGTAGAAGCTGCTTCCTTACTGAGGGGTTCACCAGTCAGTTTTAAAAAAAGTCACGCCCCCGAAATTAAACGACATAAGCGCATGCAAGAAGATCCAATTTACATACTGGACCTCACAGTACACATTCAGAAATGGGAGGAATGTTTGCACCTTAGGACTTGAGGGAGCTCATATACATTGTTACATTAAATGTGTAGTATACCGTGATGGAGATCATGTTTTGGCCACTAACACACCATAACAGAACCTCTGAATTTGGCTCCAATGTAATTAATCTTTTTAAAGGACAATATTTCTGTCAAAATTTACTTAATTTTCACAAAATTTTTTGCAACATCATAAAACCTTCTCACAATGAGCTGGAAGTTGCCAGATAGCATTGCTATCTGTGCAAACTCTCAAACCCATTTGTTTTCTATTGGATCCTCGTGCTCCATCTTGATTTTCTGGAACATTTTCCCAAATATTATCTGGTGATCGTGTGCATTTAATCTTGCACTTTTTCACACTTTGTGTGGATGGTACGTACTCTTGAGCTAGAGCAGTTGGATCACAGCCAGAGATCTCAAACAGGTGCTCAAAGCACATCTGCATGCTATCAGAAAACATCCCGTCACCCCCACTAATAGAACACTCGCCATTTAGCAGAATTTATTCCACACAACATGAGTGACTCAGTTCATTGATGACATTGTCACTCATCAGTTATGTTCCTTTCACACGTGCAATAAATTCTGTATTGAATAGCTAAACACAGTATTAATTTATCTGCCTAGGTGTACATTGCTATCCAGATTGTAATCCATCCTTATGTTGTTTTTTGGACAGCAATATCTCCTATTGTTTATAGGGTTATGCAGATTGTATCATCTCCCAAGATGTACAGTGTTATATGTACATATGACGGACAGGAAAGGACTAACTGGTCCATTTAGCCTGCCCCACACTTCTGATGGCTGGAGCATCATGACTAGACACGTCCTACCCCACCCCCTTCCCCACTGCAGCCATGTAATCCCTTGGGAGAGAGAAAGATCCAGGGCCAATAAAGGAAAAAATAACCTGGAAAATTCCTCGCCGACCCCCTCAGGCGAGTGAAACCAGTCCAGGAGATCACGTGGACCATGTGTTATCTGTTAATTCCCTTACCTTCTCTACAGACTATAATACTGTATAGTTTCACAGAGTAGCAGAAGTGCAAATGTCATAGGGTCATAGAAGGGTCATAGAAGATAGGAGCAGGAGTAGGCCATTCGGCCCCTCGAGCCTGCTCCGCCATTCAATGCGATCATGGCTGATCATCCAAATTCAGTCCCGGTCGCTGCTTTCTCCCCATACCCCTTGATCCCTTTAGCCTTAAGAAATATATCCAACTCCTTCGTGAATATATTTAGTGAATTGGCCTCTGCTGCCTTCTGTGGTAGAGAATTCCACAGGTTCACCACTCTCTGGGTGAAGAAATTCCTCCTCATTTCTGTCCTAAATGGCCTACCCCTTATCCTTAAACTGTGACCCCTGGTTCTGGACTCCCCGACCATCGGGAACATCCTTCCTGCATCTAGTCTGTTCAGTCCTGTCAGAATTTTATAAGTGTCAATGAGATCCCCTCTCATTGTTCTAAACTCCAGCGAGTACAAGCCCAATCGACCCAATCTCTCCTCATACGTCATTCCTGCCATCCCAGGTATCAGCCTGGTGCATCTTCGCTGAACTCCTTCCATGGCAAGAACATCCTTCCTCAGATAAGGCAACCAAAACTGCACACAATACTCAAGATGTGGTCTCACCAAGGCCCTGTACAACTGCAGCAAGACATCCTTGTTCCTGTACTCAAGTCCTCTCGCTACGAAGGCCAATATACCATTTGCCTTCTTAACCGCCTGCTGCACCTGCATGCTTACCTTCAGCGACTGGTGCACAAGGACACCCAGGTCTCGTTGCACTTCCCCTTCTCCCAATCTATCGCCATTCAGATAATAATCTGCCTTCCTGTTTTTGCCACCAAAGTGGATAACCTCACATTTATCCATGTTATATTGCATCTGCCATGCTTCTGCCCAATCACCCAACCTGTCCAAATCATACTGGAGTTTCTCGGCATCCTCCTCACAGCACACACGCCCACCCAGCTTTGTGTCGTCTGCAAATTTTGAGATATCACATCTAGTTCCCTTGTCTAGATCAATAATATATATTGTGAATAGCTGGGGTCCAAGGACTGATCCCTGCAGTACCCCACTAGTCACTGCCTGCCACTCGGAAAAAGACCCGTTTTTTCCAACTCTTTGCTTTCTGTCTGACAACCAGTTTTCTATCTAAGTCAATACCTTGCCCCCAATCCCATGTGCCTTAACGTTACACGCAAATCTCTTATGCGGGACCTTATCGAAAGCCTTCTGAAAGTCCAAATACACCACATCCACTGGTTCTCCCTTATCTATTTTACCAGTTACATCCTCAAAAAATTCCAGTAGGCTGGGGTGGAGATCGCCTTTACAGAAGGTAAGTACTGTAGAAAATATAGGGACAGAGTGATCTCCTGGAAGAATTTCGATCGCCTAGATGGGTCGGAGAGGAATTTCCCAGATTTTTTTCTCCCAAATTGGCCATTGGGTCTTTATCTGGTTTTTCGCCTCTCCCGGGAGATCACATGGGTTCGGGTGGATGCAGAGTGATAGAAGATTTGAGGTTAGGATCAGATCAGCCATGATCTTATTGAATGGTGGAGCAGGCTCGAGGGGCCGATTGGCCTACTCCTGCTCCTATTTCTTATGTTCTTATGTTCTTATTAGTCAAGCACGATTTACCTTTTGTAAATCCATGTTGACTTTGTCCGATCCTGTCATTGTTTTCCAAGTGCTCTGCTATTACATCTTTTATAATGGACTCTAGCATTTTCCCCACTACCGATGTCAGGCTTACCGGTCTGTAATTCCCCATTTTCTCCCTACCACCTTTTTTGAATAGAGGGGTAACATTAGCTACCCTCCAATCCATGGGTACTGTTCCAGATTCCATCAAATGTTGGAAGATGATCAGCAATGCATCTACTATTTCTAGTGCCACTTCATTAAGTACCCTAGGATGTAGATTATCAGGCCCTGGGGATTTATCGGTCTTCAACCCATCAATTTCCTGAACACCATTTCCCTACAAATACTGATTTCTTTCAGTTCCTCCCTTTCGTCAGACCCTATGTTCCCCGACATCTCTGGGAGGTTATTTGTGTCCTCCTTTGTGAAGACAGAACCAAAATATGTATTTAATTGGTCTGCCATTTCTTTGTTCCCCATTATAAATTCCCCTGATTCTGACTGCAAGGGACCTATGCTTGACTTCACCAATCTTTTTCTCTTTGCATATCTATAAAAGCATTTACAGTCAGTTTTTATCTTCCCTGCAAGCTTACTCTCATTCTATTTTCCCCTTCTTAATTAATCCCTTTGTCCTCCTTTGTTGAATCCTAAACTGCTCCCAATCCTCAGGTTTATTGCTTTTTCTGGCCAATTTATATGTCCTCTACTTGGATCTTATGCTGTCCCTAATTTCCCTTGTTAGCCACGGTTGAGTCACCTTTTTTGATTTATTTTTATGCCAAACTGGGATGAACAAATTCTGTAGTTCATCCGTGCGGTCTTTGAATGCTTGCCATTGCCTATCCACCGTCAACCCTTTGAGTGACATTCCCCAATCAATCCTACCCAACTCGCGCCTCAGACCATCGTAGTTTCCTTTATTTAAATTCAGGACCCTAGTCTCTGAGTCAACTACTTCATTCTCCGTCTTAATGAAGAATTCTATCATATTATGATCGCTCCGACCCAAAGGGCCTCGTACAACAAAATTGCTAATTAATCCTTTCTCGTTACATAATACCCAGTCTAAGATGGCCTGATCTCTGGTTGGTTCCTCGACATATTGGTCCAGGAAACCATCCCGTAATGTAACGTACAAATTGTGGTAGAGTTTCAACTTGCCCCCCGGCCGTCAAACTGGTGTTGCAGATCGGCTGCCCAATATAGAAACAGCCCAATTTTCATCTCCACTGGTTTAAATGGGAATGAAAATCTGGCGGTTTCTATAATGGGCAGCCAATCCGCAAAGCCTGTTTGACACTCGGGCGGCCAGTTAAAAATCTGCCTCATTATTTCCCAATATTATGTGACGTTTGATTAACTCAGTCTACACACATTCCTAATCGTTTGTCTGCTTCTAACCTTCCCCCCACCCCACCCTTAGGAAAAAAAACAGAACTCTGTAATGTCCTTGTGCGCGCACGTAATGTAACAGTAGAGATTGCTTATGGAAAGTCCAGCCAAGGACAGCCCATGGGTAATGACTGCAGAGATTCTTGTAACAGTAGAAAGACTCTAAACTGCTGTGCAATCCAAATTGTAGGCTGTGCAATCAGCAAAGAGATTTTCAGCGATAAGACAGAGAAAAGTGATTTGGGACATTCCACACGGCGTGCCCCCAAGGCTCTGCTGTTCCTGAGTGTGTGCGGCTGTGTGGAACCAGACTGCACCGTCCATGGTTTATATATAACTGCGAACATGACGCAGATTATATGGTTTCTAATGCTTTGTGAGACTGAAACAATTAGTACTATATTAAATAATTTTCACAATGAAAAATTGCCATGCTTCATTATGTGACAGATATATTTTTTTTTAAGTCATCGAGAGGAAGTAAGATGAAAAATAAGGGTGCTGAAGACTGTCGGCGATCTGCCAGAAACAGCAGTCAGAATAATTATTTTATGTCTGTGTAACAGCTTATGGAGAAATACAGTAAAGGCCCAAGGGATTCTAAATGACTACAGGGTATGAAAACTGATGCCTCTGGTACCAGCTTGATAGACTAAACTGCATACACTGGCACAGTATTAAACATTTACTCTGTTTATTGCAATCTTTCTTGGAAGATAACAGAGCTTCCTTTGGGACTGGCAATTGAGCAGGCTAATCGTGGAAGAAGAAAAGATGTAATCACTGGACATAATTTTGCATGAAAAATCTTGGCCTGGGTTGTCGTTCTTTAGAAGCTGCACCACATGGGATAGAGCAAACTGAACACTTTCTAAATGTGTTGAGTTACCAAAGACATTGAATCACGGAGGCCCTGCAAACTCAAACATATAGAAAAGAAGAAACAAGTGGATCTGTGCCAAGTGCCGTGATTGCGTAACTTCCATGTTGGAAACTGTGTAGCAAGTTATCTGTCGAAGCACATCACACAGCTGTATGATTCAGTCTACCATTGCCGTCTGTGAGTCTGCAGTGGAGGCTTCAATCATAGAATTACATAGAATACACAACACAGAAACAGGCCATTCGGCCCAACTGGTCTATGCTGGTGTTTATGCTCCCCACGAGTCTCCTCCCACCCTACTTCATCTAACCCTATCAACATATAAATTTAATGATCTTGCCCAAAAACTCTGTCGAGTGCTCATTCTTTTTTCAAAGCCCGTGTTTTTTTTTAATACGTGTTGTTCTTCACCACCTCACAGCTCCTCATGAACTTCAGGTGAAAATGCGAGGCATCCTGAGGATCCTTCATGTTCAGCGGGCACAAGGTGCATTAGTTGGGGAGGGAGGGAGGAAACTGTTTCTTTCCTCACTCCCTCTCCTTTACTCTGGGGGAAATATTCTATCGCTCGTCAACCACTCCACCCAGAAACCTAAAGAATACTGGTAGACAAAAAAACCCAGCCTGACCACAGCTTTCGTTGGATTCATCTGACACGTGCAGATATCAAAAATTGATTGGCGTACAAGGCTGGCCAGGTGCACTAAGACCATGGTTACAGCACTTGTTGAGGGTACTAATTGGTGATTCAGTTGGTGTGTATGGGTTGCCGAGTGCGCCAATCAAATCTCAGCGCATGAACCAAGCATTAAAAGCTTCTTCCTCAAGAGTGACCAGTATACTGCATCTCTCCTGGTCTCCAAAGGGCTTCCAATGAGTACTCTGGAAATCTGAGAGGCCATTGGTTTTAGAAGTCAGCCATTAAGCAAAAAAGTACTTTGTAGATTTTCAAACAGTACCAGAGATGATCGCTGCTTTGAAATAAAGTTGAGACTGCTTATCTCCTTCTCTTTAAAGAAGCATTGACTTTTGTTGACTTTTCTTACTTTTGAGCCTGTCTATAGGACTCTATCCTGAACATAATTTAAGCACATTAAACTCTAGTAAGCTATTTTGATTCAAGGCATTATATAGAACAAGATATCAAAAGCTCTACTGCTGGGATATTGTGTAAGATATCGTGAGTGTTTTTCTTAAAAGTCAAAATAGAAAAAGGCACAAGGGCTTTCAAAACCTTGAACAGGTCTTGATCTTTAGAAATGTTACTTATCCGCCCCTTTTTTTTCAAAGGTGTAAATACTGTGACCGCTCATTCAGTATCTCTTCCAATCTGCAACGGCATGTTCGCAACATTCACAACAAGGAAAAACCATTCAAGTGTCACCTGTGTGACAGGTGCTTTGGTCAACAGACCAATCTGGACAGACATCTGAAAAAACACGAGAATGGAAACATGTCAGGTATGTAACCAGAACTGAGACTTGAGACTTGAGCTTTGGCATTGAGATTTGGCTTTGAACTTTTGGACTGTAGTACTTCTACTGTGTTTGTATTTTTTTTTAAAGAAAATAGCTTCATACATTAAAGTATGGATTCCACATGTGCAGTGAGATCCCAATCTGAGGCTGATCACTTCCTGCACAAGGAGGAAGAAAAAATGAGGGTGTGAGTTAACTCCAATTTACTGGTTGAGTGACACTGGCGTAGGCCTGGAATCAGGTCACCTCCCTATCCTTTTTAATCAGGAAGTGGTACAAAAGAGGAGGCAGACCCAAAGAGGGGAACAATTATCTTAATTAACAACAACTTTCATTTATATAGGACCTTTCATGTAGAAAAACATTGCAAAGCACTTCGCTGAGGCATAATCAAAAAACAATGGACATTGAGCCAAAGAATGAGATATTAGGGAGGGTGACCAAAAGCTTGGTCAAAAAAGTGGATTTTAAGGAGGATGTTAAAGGAGGAGAGGGAGGTGGAGCAGCAGAGGGGATTAGTGAAGGAATTCTAGAACGTGATCCCTAAGCAAGGCTATGAAGGATTTTAAACACGAGGATGAGAATTTTAAATTTGAGGTGTTGGGAGACTGGGAGACAGTGTAGGTCAGCAAAGACAGGAGAATTAGGTAAGCAGCAATTGGTGCAGGATAGGATCTGGACAGCAGAGTTTTGGATGAGCTGAAGTTAACAGAGGGTGGAAGATTGGAGGTCGGCCAGGAGAGCACTGGAATAGTCAAGTCTAGAGGTCGTCGTACGTGTCTTCACACTGTTCCCTTTGGGGAACTGTATGAAGTGGTGGAAGGATTTCTGGCCGCGTTAACGCTCCTTCCATGACCGTAACCATCTTCATACCAGCCATTAGGGTGGTTAGTCCTATGGCGGGAGGGTTTTACGGGCTCCCACAACCCATACGAGCGGGGGGGGGGGCCACCCACACCCACGGACGCAAGTATCCCGCTGGATGTCAACCCAGAATTTAGAGCCGGAGCTCCGACTCCACTTGCCAGGACTGTCTGGAGCGGGGTTCGAAACCCTACGCCTTCTGGCCCAGCGGCGGGGATGCTACTGCTACGCCAAAGGCCCACTCCTAGTCTAGAGGTGACAAAGCCATTAATGAGGGCTTCAGCTGCAAGTGGCCTCGTGAAAATCAGATGGCCCATAACTGCCCATCGACATGCAGGTAGGTGTGGGAAAGGAGGGTCTCATGGGACAGAATATAGGGGGTGGCTTTCCTTGTGGGATCCGGAGGAGTACTCCGCCTGGTCCCACATACGGAAGATTTCCACTTACCTTGGAGAGCCTCTTCATTCTCCCGACAGATTCTGATGTGCCTTCATCTGCTGGGGAAAACTTCCTTCCTCAAGCCTGAGTTAAAATCCAATCGGTGTCGACCTCAATTTGCATAAATTGATGAGTCTCCCGCCTGTTTCCAGTGGGTGCCTCAGCCACTGTACGGCAGTGAGCAGTTACAGTGGTGGTCAGTGGTATTCTAGTGGAAATGAGGCAGTAAGATTGAACGCTCCATTTTAAAGGCCTCACTGTCCCATTCCTGCCTGGCGGGATGGGTTAAAACTCCCTCCCCCCCAATATTTCTAAATCCCTGTATTGTGGAGTCTGCATCACTGAAGCACGGCTGCGGAGCTCAACATGGCTGCCAAGGTGTCTTGATATTTACCTGAAAAATATCCGACAATGGCACACAGTAATTGTTATTCATTCAGCACTGGCCATACCCATCGCATGTCAGAAACTGTTGGATCGAAACGCAACTTTTTCAAGCTGCAGCTAGTATAATCTTGCCTGTGCCTTGAAGCAAAAGTAGATATGCCATGAGAACCAGGAAGATCACAACAGTTTATTCTGGCACAGCCTCTCAACAGAGCACAGCCCCTGTAACCAGAGTATTGCACTGACATGGGATAACTGGACCCTAGCCAGTATAAAATGTCATCTTGGTCCAGTGAAAATAGGTGTTGGACAAGTCGACTATCAGCTGGTGTTTTATAGTTGTAATTTTTTTGGTCTTTTCTGGCCAGACATCTTTTAATAGTGGTAAACAGGGGAAATGCCTGTCAGTGAAACAATATCAATGATGAAAGCCCAACTAAGGAAGAGAAAAGTAAATTGGACTCTGATAGCCCTGTGGTTAATACTGAAGAAATCCTAAAGGGGTTATTGTTACCATATCAAAGGATTTGGGCATACTCTATTCTTGGAGCAGACAAGAACAGCCTCCATCCAAACATCTGCTTAGAAATTCCAAACCAGTCCAAGGCTTTTTTTTTGTTTCTGTGTGTTTTCTCTTAGTTTAACTTTAGTTATCTTTTAGTTTAACTTTAGTTATCAACTTCATATGCAATTAATGGCATCACTGATTGAACCACTGTGTACTATGCTATTTGTAAACATGGGGTCGGAGGGTCAAATTCCTCTATTAACAAAGAACGAAAGGGTACTTGTTTTGCTTTGCAATTAATGACTCACCAGTGAAATCATTGTCCTGAAAGTATGTGGTGCAATATTAGCACGTATACATATGACATGTTATCAGAGCTGTTAATCCATTTACAATAAATGGGTTGATGCCTCCTTCCAGAAATAGTGGAGAGACCAATTTTGGATAAGTATGTTTAAGCATTGATGTACTAGTATCCCACTGTATAATTTCCTGCCAAACACCCGGCAAAGTTATGGTAGCGGAGCAGGGAAAGCCCCAAGGAAATTTCCACCCCCCCCTCCCTTCCTCCCAAAGTCACTTAAATTCGTGAAGTTACATAAATTGGCTCTGATGATGGTGAAAACGTATCACAGTTAACTTAACATTTTCTCATGATGGAGCTGTTTGATTTGATAATTTCAATAGGATGGTAAAGCTATTAATCTTTGCTTTTCTGGAGGAATTCTGTAACTCTACATTTTCAAGTATTCCCATGGTAACCACTGTACAAAAGAAAGTCTCCAACCACTTGACTATATATCTCTCATCCCCCCCCCCTTTTTTTAGGTCACTGCTCCCCCAACCAAAGACTATAACATTCAATGTTGTCAATTTCCAACAGGTACTGCAACATCTTCACCTCATTCAGAAATAGACAACAGCAGTGCCATTCTGGAGGACAAGGAGGATTCCTACTTTACGGAGATTCGGAATTTCATTGGAAACAGCAACCACACTGAATGTTCCCCAGGGCATTTGGAGGAGAGGTGAGGAACATATCTTGCTGACGGATCATATGCTGGATTTCCACCTTAATGAGGCAGGAACATTTTTATTGCCCCACTGAAAATCCATTTTTATTGATTTTGTTGTATTATTTTCGCCGCCTTTGCCAGTCAGGGCACCACTGTCAAAACATAATGGCATGTAAATATATTCATTATTATTCAGCACTGTTACAAGGAGACATGCTATGGGAAAATGAGACCTGTGGATGTAACTAGCATCGGAATGAACTTTTTTTTGGATCTGAGGATTCAGCAGATACAGTATACCTGGAATGGGGTAGAGTTTAAGTTCAAACTACACATCTACCAGGGGCTGGGCTAGGAGTAGTATAGGTAACATACAAGAAGCAGAACAATCTCTAATTGTTCTTAGTCAAGGAAATGTTTTTTTGGTGCTCACAAAGATGGGAGGGCGAGGAGGAGAGATGGGAGAAGATAACACACAGACTGCTGGAGTGAAAATACATGCATTGGAACAAAAATTTAGACCTTCTGTTCATACTCTGTAGGTCACCTTGGCCTTGCATCAAAGTTCATCCAGCTAAAAGATTTGGCCCTTTCCTGCAGGGATTGCTTCAATCCTTAGTCGCTCAACACACAATTAGCTCGTAGCAGTCAAACAGTGATTTTAATAAATCTGTGGTCTGGTCTCCTGCTTTACAGATGTGATGTGCAGTCTGGCTATTGAGTTACAGCATTGAGAACTGCACTGAAAAGGAATACTCCTTTTTTAATCAGTTACACCTGTAACTCATTAAGAAAACTGAAATCAAAAGAATAATTCTGGCACCATTGTAACAACTTTATCTTTGTTATTTTAATTTATTGGCTTATATGTTGCTTATAATGGAATCATATATCCTTAACCACTCAGCCTCAATGTGTGCTCAAGTGTCATTAAGTTGGTACAGTTAGCTTTTGAATTTTTCTTTTTTGAAATCAAATTTTCCTGTGACAACTAAATACATCCATGCTGTAATATAGTATTTACCTAACAGTTCACAAGATTACAATTCTTGAGGGGTAACATTTAAATCATCTCTGGGAGGGCTTGCCAAATCTGTTCATAGTAATAGTGAATGAGTGTGGCTCTGACCTTTAATTTTATACCAAAAGTACAAACACTAATTAAGTGTTATTAACGAACACATCTAACAAGGTCACATGTGCTTCCACGAGAAAAGCGATTGTGTTGCAGATGCTCACAGGTCACGCATTAATAGGTACCTTGATTCTGCTCAGAATAGCTCATGGGCAGTAAAGGTGAGAGTGCGAGTTCATTTGAAATTTCGGGTTATTCAAGCACAATCCATCAACTAGGAAACCGTAGAGGTGTTGGGATGAAATCTTCATATCAGTTTTCACAAGTGAAGACTGTAGGCAAGTTCCAGTTCTAGTCAAATTATCCCAGGAATCTAAAACAGATGTACGACTCGGTAAAGCATGTTATGAAGAAGCACAAGAATTAAAAGACCACAGGGATGCCTGGACAAGATGAACTATGCCGTAGAATTCCTCACGGAAATGAGCAAGGAAGTGGGGCACAATGTTGGTTAATATTTGCAGGAGCTCCATAAATATAGGAACATATCGCCCATATAAATTTTTAAAATGGATGATTGGAAACATCATGCAATATTCAAAAAAAGAAGTTAGACATGAACTTAGGAATTATAGAGCATTTTGTCTCACACTAAAAGTGGGAAAAATCCTCAAAAGCATTCCATTGAAAGCTATTACCATTTATTTAAACAGTGCAGAAGCTATAGCGTAATCAGTTTTAGGGTTAATAGATCATGCCTCATAAATACATTGGGATTGTTTGAGGTGGTAACTAAATTAGCCAGTAACATATAAACAGTTGCTATGATTTACATGGATTTTGTAAAGTATTTAATAAAGTTCCACATGTGAGGATTTTAAGAAAAGCTAAGGCTCATATGGCAAATTAGTGAGCTGCATTGAACATTTTCTTGGCCGTGGAATCAGAAGATAATGATACATGAACCATGTCTGGGAGGTAATGGCAGCTGAAGTTCCACAGAATTCTGTTCTGAATCTCCTCCGATTTACACTATTTATAGAAATGGGAAAACAAATTTAAAAAGTTGTTGGTGATATCAAATCATGTTACCAGTTAACTATGGTAGGAAGATTGTTAAAGTTTATTGGGACTTGGATAAGTTAAGCAGACATGGTAAGGAATGACAAAGGGATTTTTATATGGATAGAAATGTAAGAGTAATGCATATTTAAGCAGGAAACATTAATGTTCACAATGGCCCAGAAATTCGGGTCGGAGGCTTCCCGTGGGTGCAAGCCCCCGACCTGCACTTACCTAGCGCGCCGGCTGTTGAGCTGTGGGCCCATGTGGGATTCCGATCCTGGGCCTGCTCCAACTGCCGGCACGCAGTGCTTGCGTATCCCAGGGGTGCAGTTAGTTCGATGCGTCCCCTGGGATCACGTGGGCCATGGAGAGCCAATGGTAGCAGGGAATGCCCATTTATAAAATTGACAGGAAGAGCTGTCAAAACTATAAATACTATAAGCCCCAAAACATCACTAAAACTTCAAATAAATGTTTTAAAAATCACATTTTTAAAATAACTATAAATTACATGAAATAACTATTTTAAACAATAATTTAAATTTTTGAAAAAATTAATTACATTTTCTAACGGGGCTAAAAATAAACTTACCTTTCTTTAAAGTATTTAAAAATAATAAACCTGTGGAAAAAATGTTTTAATTTTACTTAATTCACCACTTACCTTGTTAAAAGCAGGCCTTGCACTTGCTTTTTGCATGTGTAACTCCTGGAGACTTACCCTCCCGGAGAAACCTGGAAAAAAAACATAAGTTCCAGGCGCACACGCTGCCTCTCCGGCGCACGCGTTCGACCTCTGAACCCCTTCCTTTAAGGGAACGGAAGTTCCGGTTTCCCGCGCATGCGCAGTGCATGCACAAAACCGGCACTTCCGTTGGGCCTGTGGGTGAGTACCCCGTGCGTACTCACCCATGGAGACCCGAATTTCTGGGCCAATGAGTAGATGGCCAATAGCAAAGGTGGAAAACGAAGAGGATTCATGTGTGATTACCAATCATTTGATGAAAAGATCCTGTCAATGTGAGGCTGTTACCAACAAAGCTAATCAGATAGTAGAATTTGTAGTAAATTATTTAGAAAGCAATAGGAGCTTAACTTAGTGGGGAGGCCACATTTCTAACATTGGCCGTGATTTTACCGGCGCTCAGAGTGTGGGTTTGGAGGTGGCTCCGCTGTCAAAATCGAAATAATTGACAACGGGTTGGGAGCCCACTCTGAACCCGCCTCCATGTAAGTTTCCAAAGTATCGGGTCTGCGATTTCAGAACAGACCCGACACCAAGCGGTGGGGGAGGCATTTAAGATAGTTAAATGCTTGTTAACAACTATTTTAAGAAGTCACACAACACCAGGTTATAGTCCAACAGCTTTATTTGAAATCACCTGACGAAGGAGCAGCGCTCCGAAAGCTTGTGATTTCAAATAAAGCTGTTGGACTATAACCTGGTGTTGTGTGACTTATTGCATTTGTCCACCCCAGTCCAACTCCGGCATCTCCACACCATAACAACTATTTTGTCATCCTATTTCTATTTTACCACTTTTTTAATGAGGTTCATGTTGTTCGGTGATCACGTCAGGTAAGAAGGTTGGGTTCTTTATGTCTCCCCATTGTTGTGAATAGGTGACAACTGCAAAAATGGTATGAAAGCTACCATTTCATAGCTGGTCACTTTCCAATGTCAGAAGCTTGAGCCTTCAGACTTGGAAGACACTTTTGAGCTTTAGGCAGATTGGAAGTGTTTGGAGTAAACTCTCTATCCACTGTCACCTCCTTGGAGCAAGCTCTCTCACCGTTGACAGATTGCTTCTGTCATCTCAACTTCAGCTGCCATCTATTCCAGCAACACCGGTGCCCTTGAAAAAAATCTCACCATGGTCCTCTGAATCTCTCCACGATCAGTCCCAGCACCAACAACACCAGGCACACCAACAACAATATCAACTTTCTCCGCAATCACCTGATGCTGCACAGGACACAGGGCATCAGCACCAGAGAACATTGCTGCCCGGGAGGCCAGCAATGGCATCACCATGGCCAAATTTACTTCACTTGATGCTGTACACCCTGGCTGCCACATGATGCGCCAGGTTGACACCACCCCATACCAGCACCATAAAGCATCCCAAGAATGTCCAAACCATTCCTTTCACACTCATCATAATTTGGGTGGGAGGAAGAAGTTATGTCTCAACATTCACTGGAACTCACTAAGACACTTCCAAAGGTGAGCACAGATCTGTCCAATAAGGTAAAGTGTTGAAAATAAAGATTTCAATGTTTGACAACACATTAACAGAAAATTTACATGAACATTGCATAAAGCACCCAAGTGCCAACCCTTGTGTGTTGTTAGTTGGTATGATTGCACTAGGATGAGGGCGAGTGTGAGAGGTGGCTAGTGAGATGGGGAAGTGATAATGTCAATAGAGAGGGATGGGCGGAGGTGCAAGGTAAGTTGGTGTGAGCAAGGATGTGCAGGAGTAGGGTAGGGAAGGCAGAGTGATGGGGATGTGATGAGTGGCACAGCAGGATGAAATTGAGTGTGGCTTTGCGGTAACGTTTCGTGATCTACTCAGATCATTGAAAGGTTTGCGCCACTGCAGCCTGGTCCTCCTGACGACATCCCTGCTCGTGTCCTCCTGTGCAATGTGCAACCAGGCTGCGTTGTTCTCCTGGGGTGGTCTCTTCCGCCCATGGGAAGGGAAGAGAATCGCCCTGCTTGCTGTGACTCCCTCCATAAGCATATGGAGGGAGTCATGGGAGAGCCTGGGTGCAGCCGTGCACCTTTGTACAGTGCTCGTCAGTGTTTGCAGCACCTCAATGATGTAGAATACGGACAGCAGAACTGTCAAGATCAATTTGGGCATGGCCCCTTTCAGAAAACCGGCTGATGATGTGTCATCAAATGACGTCATCAGACCCACTTCCTATTAATTGGCTGGGAACCTCGCAGGGCGGGCTTAACAAGCCCAATCAATGTAAAATTGCTTGGAGAGTGCAGGCTGCAGTAGGCAGCGGGCTGGGACCGTGACACCAACACTGGCCACCCCAGACCCGCCTTGGTCGGTGAAATTGCGGCCATTATGTGTATAGTTTGGGACCACCTACCTTCAAAGGACATTCACACATCTGAGAGTGCTCAGAAAAGACTACTCCAGGATTTAAAACTCTAAATTATGGAGAAATGCTTTCAGGACTAAGCATAATTTTCTTAAGTAATTAAGATTGAGTGAGGACATAAACCAGGGTTTTAAAATGCTGAAAGACATTGATAATGTAGATGGAAGCAAGATATGGGCCTAGAAATTGAGTTTGCGCTGCGCCGGGGCTTAACGCCGGAAATTTAGCGCCGGTGCTAAGTCGCGCTGTGCGCGCCAAAAATTCAGTAGCGCCGCGCCCAAACGGCTGCCGGCGCTACTGAAGGCTGTTTGCGCCTGAAAACTGGCGCTACGCGCCGCATTGCGGCGCTATTCCGGCGCCCGATGCGGTGCGGCAGCCTCGGGAAGTGCAGGCCTCCTCCTTCAGTTAAGGAGGAGCTGCCTGCACCCGCCCGCTGGCCGGTTAAATCGCCACAAAAATTAGCCCGGCACCTCGGGGAAGTGCCAGGCTCGCAGCCGAGAAGCATCTGTTCCGCAGGGGGGGGGGGGGTGGGGGAGTCCGGGGAGGGAGGTGCGGGCAGGCGGCCGGCGGGAAAGCGGCCGGCCGCCGCTCCACCTTTATGCGCCGGCGCAAAGTCGTGTAAGACTCTGTTGCCAGAGTCTTAGTTGCGGCTGCCACGGGCGAGGCGGCCGCAACTGAATTTCGGCGCTGGGGCCCGTCACCACGGCAACCGGGACGCTGCGCACACCGATGACGTCATCGGTGCCGGCGCAGCGCTACTGGTGTAACGCCGATGTTGGGCCCTAGTCAATTTCAAAACCGGCTGTAAGTCCAGCGCAATGCCCTCTAGCGCCGCAAAATGGGCGCTAAGCCCACTCAATTTCTAGGCCATTTAGTTTAAGCACAGGACAAGAGGATACAAGTACAAAATTAACAGGATGTAAGCAAGACTGTGTGTTTTTTTACACAGACTGAGAGGTGGAATACATTGCCATCAAATGTAGTTAATCCTTTGTTAATTCATTCATTTAAAGAAGAATTAGATACATTTCTGATGAACAACAGGACTGAAGTTCATTGAATAAACTTCTTAGGACCAACAGGAGCAGGAAAGGCCTGGCCGTGGGGTCCTGAGTATGTGAACAGTGCCACATAAATGCAAATTCTTTTTCTTTCTATCTATTGTTTCACTCATTACTTTTGAAGAACAGAGAGAAATTTCAAAGAACTTTATCTTTTTGAAAGGTTTATCTGCAATTGTTCAGCTCACTCAAAAAATTAATCAAGTCAGGTAGAGTCCATGATAGTGTATATTGTGCATGGTTTCTTAGAAGATGTAAGAACATAAGAAATAGGAGCAGTAGTAGGCCATTCGGCCCCTCGAGCCTGCTCCGCCATTCAATAAGATCATGGCTGATCTGATCTTGGCCTCAACTCCACTTTCCTGCCCGCTCCCCATAACCCTTGATTCCCCTGTTTTTCAAAAATCTGTCTATCTCCACCTTGAATATATTCAATGACTCCGCCTCCACAGCTGTCTGGGGTAGTGAATTCCAAAGATTCACAACCCTCTGAGAGAAGAAATTCCTCCTCACCTCCATTTTAAATAGGCGACCCCTTATTCTGAAACTATGCCCCTTAGTTCTAGATTCCCCCACGAGGGGAAACATCCTCCCTGCATCTACCCAGTTAAGCCCCATCAGTATCTTATATGTTCCAATAAGATCACCTCTCATTCTTCTAAACTCCAATGAGTATAGGCCCAACCTGCTCAACCTTTCTTCATAAGACAACCCCTTCAACTCAGGAATCAACCTAGTGAACCTTCTCTGAATTGCCTCCAATGCAAGTATATCCTTCCTTAAATAAGGAGACCAAAACTGTACGCAGTACTCCAGGTGTGGTCTCACCAATGCCCTGTACAGTTGTAGCAAGACTTCCCTACTTTTATACTCCATCCCCCTTGCAATAAAGGCCAACATTCCATTTGCCTTCCTAATTACTTGCTGTACCTGCAAACTAACTTTTTCTGTTTCATATACGAGGACACCCAGATCCCTCTGTAGCGCAGCATTCTGTAGTCTCTCTCCATTTAAATAATATTTTGCTTTTTTATCTTTCCTACCAAAGTGGATAACCTCACATTTTCCCACATTATACTCCATCTGCCAAATTTTTGCCCACTCACTTAACCTATCTATATCCCTTTGCAGGCTCTTTGTGTACTCCTCACAAGTTGCTTTCCTACCTATCTTTGTATCGTCAGCAAATTTGGCAACAGTACACTCGGTCCCTTCATCCAAGTCATTAATATAGATTGTAAATAGTTGAGGCACCAGCACTGATCCCTGTGGCACCACACTAGTTACAGTTTGCCAACCTGAAAATGACCCATTTATTCCGACTCTCTGTTTTCTGTTACTTAGCCAATCCTCTATCTAATCTAATATTTTACCCCCAACACCATGAGCTCTTATCTTGTGCAGTAAGCTTTTATGTGGCACCTTATCGAATGCCTTTTGGAAACCCAAATACACTACATCTACTGGTTCCCCTTTATCCACCCTGCTGGTTACAGCCTCAAAGAACTCTAGTAAATTTGTCAAACACGATTTCCCGTTCATAAAACCATGTTGACTCTATTTGATTGTTTATGATTTTCTAAATGTCCTGCTATTACTTCCTTAATAATGGATTCCAGCATTTTCCCAATGACAGATGTTAGGCTAACTGGCCTATACATGGCCTTCTTTGATCTCACAAAGGCCTTCGACACTATCAACCATGAGGGATTATGGAGTGTCCTCCTCAAATTCGGCTGCCCTCAAAAGTTTGTCACCATCCTCCACCTGCTTCACGACGACATGCAAGCCGTGATCCTGACCAACGGTTCCACCACAGACCCAATTCATGTACGAACTGGGGTCAAGCAAGGCTGTGTCATCGCACCAACGCTCTTCTCGATCTTCCTTGCTGCAATGCTCCATCTCACCCTCAGTAAGCTCCCCGCTGGAGTGGAGCTAATTTACAGAACAAACGGGAAACTGTTCAACCTCCGTCACCTCCAGTCCAGATCCAAGGTCGTCCCATCCTCTGTCGTCGAATTACAGTATGCAGACGATGCTTGCATCTGCGCTCACTCGGAGGTCGTACTCCAAACCATCGTCAGCACCTTCACCGAAGCATACGAGAGCATGGGCCTTACGCTAAACATCCGTAAGACAAAGGTCCTCTACCAACCTGCCCCCACCACACAGTACTGCCCCCCGATTATCAAAATCCACGACAAGGCCTTGGACAACGTGGACGACTTTCCATACCTTGGGAGCCTATTGTCAACAAGGGCAGACGTCGATGACGTAGTCCAACACCGCCTTTAGTGTGCCAGCGCAGCTTTCGGTCACCTGAGGAAGAGAGTGTTTGAAGACCAGGACCAAACCTGGCACTAAGCTGATGGTCTGCAGAGCAGCAGTGATACCCGCCCTGCTGTATGCCTCAGAGACATGGAACATGTACAGCAGGCACCTCAAAGCACTGGAGAGGTACCACCAATGCTGCCTCCGCAAGATCCTGCAAATCCATTGGCAGGATAGGCGCACCAACGTCAGTGTTCTTGCTCAGGCCGACATCCCCAGTATCGAAGCTTTGACCACACTCAATCAACTCCGATGGATGGGTCACATTGTCTGCATGCCCAATACGAGACTCCCAAAACAAGCGCTCTACTCAGAGCTCCGGCAAGAGAGCCCCAGGTGGGCAGAGGAAATGCTTCAAGGACACCCTCAAAGCCTCCTTGAAAAAGTGTAACATCCCCACCAACACGTGGGAATCCCTGGCCTAAGACCACACAAAGTGGAGGAGAAGCATCCAGGAAGGCGCCGAACACCTCGAGTCTCTTCGCCGGGAGCAAGCGGAAGCCAAGCGCAGGCAGCACAAGGAGCGCACGTCAACCTAAGCACCCCACCCACCCGCCCCTTCAACCACCGTCTGCCCCACCTGTGACAGAGACTGTAGGTCCCGCATTGGACTCATCTGTCACCTGCGAACTCATTTTTAATGTGGAAGCAAGTCATCCTCAGTTCCGAGGGACTGCCTAAGAAGTTTCCTGCTTTCTGTCTCCCTCCTTTCTTGAATAGGGGCGTTACATTTGCGGTTTTCCAATCCGCTGGGACCTCTCCAGAATCCAGGGAATTTTGGTAGATTACAACCAACGCATCCACTATCTCTGCAGTCACTTCTTTTAAAACCCTAGGATGCAGGCCATCAGGTCCAGGGGACCTGTCAGCCTTTAGTCCCATTAGTTTGCCTAGTACTTTTTCTCTAGTGATAGTGATTGTTTTAAGTTCCTCCCTCCCTATAGCCCCTTGATTATCAATTACTTTGGGATGCTTTTAGTGTCTTCTACCGTGAAGATCGATACAAAATATTTGTTCAAAGTCTCTGCCGTTTCCCTGTTTCCCATTATTAATTCCCCAGTCTCATCCTCTAAGGGACCAATGTTTACTTTAGCTACTCTCTTCCTTTTTATATACCTGTAGAAGCTCTTACTACCTGTTTTTGTATTTTTTGCTACTTTACTCTCATAATCTATCTTCTCCCTCTTTATTATTTTTTTTGTCATCCTTTGCTGGTTTCTAAAAATTTCCCAATCCCCTGGCCTCCCACTAATCTTTGCAACATTGTATGCCTTTTCCTTCAATTTGATACCATCCTTAACTTCCTTAGTTGGCCACGGATGGTTCATCCTTCTCATAGAGTCTTTCTTTCTCACTGGAAAAAACCTTTGCTGCGAGTTATGAAATATCTCCTTAAATGTCTGCCACTGCTTATCTACTGTCTTACCCTTTAATCTATTTTCCCAGTCCACTTTAGCCAACTCTGTCTTCATACCTTTGTAATTGCCTTTATTTAAGTTTAGGACACAAGTTTCAGACACAAGTTTTTCACCCTCAAACTGAATTTGAAATTCAATCATGCTATGAATCCTCTTCCCTAGAGGATCCTTTACAATGAGATCATTCATTAATCCTCTCATTACATATTACCAGGTCGAAAATAGCCTGCTCCCTGGTTGGTTCCACAATGTATTGTTCTAAGAAACCATCCCGAATACATTCTGTGAACTTGTCCTCAAGGTTACCCTTGCCAATTTGATTTGTCTAATCTATATGAAGATTAAAAATCACCCGTGATTATTGCAGTACAGGTAGACTACCCTTTATCTGAACTTCCGAAAACTGAAACCCTCTGAAAACCGAAGGTTTTTTCGGTCAGCGTAAGTCGTGCGCACGACCCCCCGCGGACCCCCCCGTGGACCCACGCCAACCCCCCCGCCGACCCTGACCCCCCTGCGGACCCCCGCCGACCCCGACCCCCGCGGACCCCCGCCAACCCCGACCCCCGCCGACCCCCCCCGCGGACCCCCGCCGACCCCCCCGCCGACCCACCTTCTGAAATCCGAAATTTTCCGAAAACCGAAACACGGCTGGTCCTGAGGTTTTCGGATAAAGGATAGTCTACCTGTACCTTTCTTACAAGCTCGCATTATTTCTTGATTTATGCTACAGTGTAGCTACTTTTAGGGGGCCTATAGACTACTTCCACCAGTGACTTCTTTCCCATACTATTTCTTATCTCCACCCAAACTGATTCTACATCTTGATCTTCTGAGCCAATATCAATTCTCACCACTGCACTGATCTCATCCTTTATTAACAGAGCTGCCCCACCTCCTTTTCCTTTCTGCCTATCCTTCCAAATGCCAAATACCCCTGAATATTCAGTTCCTAGCCTTGGTCACCTTGCAACGACATCTCTGTAATGGCAATCAGATCATACCCATTTATTTCTATCCGTGCCATCAACTCATCTACAGTATCTTGTTCCGAATGCTGCGTGCATTCAGATAAAGAGCCTTTAATTTTGTCTTTTTACCATTTTTTTGTACTCTGACTCTATTTGCTGGTGCACTCTTAAGTTTGTATGCTCTGTCTCTTTCTGTCACACTCTAGTTCTCATTACCCCTATCACTACCCTGCACTATTGCCTTCTCCTTTCTCTTTGACTTTCTAAATTCCCCATGTGGACTTAATATGCTTTGTATCCTTTCCTCACCTCTATTTCACATTTTCTTACTACTGCGCTCAAAAACTTTACTAAAATCAGATATACTAACAATTTAGTGAGAAAATGCAGGAGCCTAAAATTTGCTGTTAGCATAAAACTTTCCATCGGTAGCAAATTTGCAATAATGGCCAGGAAAGTTAGTGCAGCATAGTGTTCACTTCCTAGCCATTTCCTTACGTTACGGTCGGGTATTTCCTCGATGCTGCACCTATTCCGCCACTATAATTTCGCTGGAAGTGTGGCGGGAAACCCGTTTACGCGCATGAATGTGGTTTCCCGCACACTTCCGGCGAAGATATGGCGATGGACCTGGAGCAGCTATGAGGAAATTTCCAGCCTAACAAAACTGCTGAATGAAGACTTTGAAGCACTAGCACGAATATACTCAAGTAATTCAACTCGGGCAATTAAACCAGCAGATTGGGCACTTAAGTAGGAAGTGTCCCATGTTGCAGCAGTGACATATAGCTGGTCTGTTGTGTTAATTTTGCACAAGCACAACAGAGATTGCTGGAGAGGCTGCAGTGAAAAAGGTGGAGTCTTTGTTTAAAGGGGGGATTTGGTTCAAATTTTTTTTGCACTTTCCAGGTTTTTGTGCACTTTGGGGATTGTATGCAATCTTCCACTCACACGAGACTTCGCAGAGGAGAATCAACAAGAGCAGAAAAGGGCTGACTGTGATATCAGGTGGCATGCATGGCATTCTGTCAAGTCCTGTGCCACACAGCAGGTCTCCTGTACCACGCAGAGTAACCCGACAATGACAGTAGAGATATACCTACTAAGGAGGCTGAGGCTTAGCAGGAGACATTGACAAGTTGGGTTTTTTTATTCGTTCATGGGTTGTGGGTGATGTGCCTCAATAAATCAGAGACTCGATGTTAGCGAAACAAAACAAGGCTTTTATTGACTTAGAAGGTAACACACAGAGGAGAATGTATCTTCCATCCAGAGGTCTGCCGTACTGGATGTGCTGCAGGCTGGGCCAGCTTACATAGGAGCCAGGTATGGGCGGAGCCCTACACACAGTACAATACAATGGAAATGAAACTGAAACCAACCACAGTCACAGGCAGAGAAATACTGATGAGTGATGAATGGAATATTTCATCACATTCACCCCTTCTATAGATTTAGTCTGTTCGGGAGTTTGATAGTCCTCTGCGACCGACGTGGCTGTTGTGGTGCCGCGGGTGTCGGCTGGGTGTCCCCGGTGGCCTCCTGGGTCTCTGCCGGGGGTGCCGCCAGGGTTGTTGAAGGGGTAGTTGGTGGGGGTACCGTTGGTCGATGTTCTTCCGGGGGTGATGAAAGAGTAGTGGGTGGGTAAGAGTTGCTGTGGTCGTTGTTGCTGCTGTTGTCGTGGTTGTTGTCGTTACCGGCTGGGGCGACGTCTTTTATGGACACGGTGTCCTCCCTTCCGTCGGCGTGCCGGACATACGCGTATTGGGGGTTGGCGTGGAGTAGGTGCACTGACTCCACGAGAGGGTCCGTCTTGTGGCCCCTCACATGCCTTCGCACGAATACCGGACCTGGGGTGGAGAGCCATGACGGCATGGATACGCCCGAGGTGGATTTCCGGGGAAAGACAAACATTCGCTCGTGAGGCGTGGCATTAGTGGCAGTACACAATAGCGACCGTATCGAATGGAGCACATCTGGGAGGACTTCCTGCCAGCGGGAGATAGGGAGGCCTTTGGTCCTTAGAGCTAGAGTGACTGCTTTCCATACTGTCCCGTTCTCTCGCTCCACTTGACCGTTACCCCGGGGGTTGTAGCTGGTGGTACGGCTCGTGGCGATCCCCCTGGACAGCATGTACTGGCGTAGCTCTTCACTCATGAAGGACGCCCCCCTATCCGTATGGATGTAGCTTGGCATACCGAACAGGCAGAACAGGCTGTTGAGGCATTTAATGACCGTGACGCTGGTCATGTCTGGGCAGGGGAAGGCGAATGGGAAACGAGAGTATTCGTCCACAATGTTCAGGAAGTAAACATTGCGGTCGACGGACGGGAGGGGGCCCTTGAAATCTAAGCTGAGCCGCTCAAAGGGCCGTGTAGCTTTGATTAAGTGGGCTCTATCTGGGCGGTAGAACCGAGGCTTGCACTCAGCGCAAGTGCGACAGTTCCTGGTCAGGGACCGAACCTCCTCAATCGAGTAGGGTAAGTTGCGGGACTTTATGAAGTGGAACAGCCGCGTGACCCCTGGGTGGCAGAGGTCATTGTGGAGGGTCTGTAGCCAATCCCCGGTGGCGCTGGCACACATCCCTCGTGAGAGGGCGTCGGGGGATTCGTTAAGGGCCCCTGGCCGGTAAATGATGTCATAATCGAAGGTGGAGAGCTCGATCCGCCACCTAAGAATCTTATCATTTTTAATATTCCCCCTCTGTTTATTATTGAACATAAACGCTACCGACCGCTGGTCGGTAAGTAGGGTGAAGCGTTTGCCGGCTAGGTAGTGGCGCCAGTGGCGCACTGCCTCCACGATGGCTTGGGCCTCCTTTTCTACGGAGGAGTGTCTGATCTCAGGCCCTTGGAGGGTCCTCGAGAAGAAAGCTACGGGCCGCCCCGCCTGGTTGAGGGTGGCCGCCAAGGCAAAGTCAGACGCATCACTTTCCACTTGAAAGGGAGTGTTCTCGTCCACTGCCTGTAGCGTGGCCCACTCAATATCCTGCTTAATGCTTTTGAAGGCGGCATGGGCCTCAGCAGAGAGCGGAAAAGAGGATGCTTTCAAGAGGGGGCGGGCTTTGTCGGAGTAGTTGGGGACCCATTGGGAATAATAAGAAAATAACCCCAGGCACCTTTTCAGGGCTTTGGGAGTGTTGGGCAGGGGCAGCTCCCGTAGGGGGCGCAATCGGTCAGGGTCTGGTCCGATTTCCCCATTCTCCACCACGCTGCCTAGTATGCAATGTAGTACAATACAATGGAAATGAAACTGAAACCAACCACAGTCACAGGCAGAGAAATACTGATGAGTGATGAATGGAATATTTCATCACAGTGGGCATCACTGGCAAGGCCAGCATTTATTGCCCATCCCTAATTGCCTTTGATGAGCCGCCTTCTTGAACCGCTGCAGTCAGTGTGGTGAAGATATTCTCACAGTGCTGTTAGGTAGGGAGTTCCAGGATTTTGACCCAGCGACAATGAAGGAACGGTGATATATTCCCAAGTCAGGATGATGTGCAACTTGGAGGAGAATTTGGAGGTAATGGTGTTCCATGCACCTGCTGCCCTTGTCCTCCTAGGAGGTAGAGGTTGCAGGTTTGGGAGGTGCTGTCGAATAAGCCTTGGCGAGCTGCTGCAGTACATCTTGTAGATGGTACACACTGCAGCCAAGGTGCGCCGGTGGTGGAGGGAGTGAATGTTTAAGGTGGTGAATGTGGTGCTAATCAAGTGGGCTGCTTTGTCTTGGATGGTGTTGAGCTTCTTGAGTGTTGCTGGAGCTGCACTCATCCAGGCAAGTGGAGGGTATTCCATCACACTCCTGACTTGTGTCTTGTAGATGTTGGAAAAGCTTTGGGGAGTCAGGAGGTGAGACACTCGCTGCAGAATACCCAGCCTCCAACCTGCTTTTGTAGCCACAGTATTTATGTGGCTGGTCCAGTTAAGTTTCTCATCATCTCCTCAGGAAATCCCCTACATAACGCATAATATCCATATATCTCGGCCAATGGCTGTCAAAGTCACAGTGGCCCTCAATTTTTATGCATCAGACTTCTTCCAGCCTCTGTAGTGCCAGCCAGCTTGCTGTCCACAGATAAATGAAGGAGTTCACAGATTCAGCTGGGCAAACAATCCCAGCGATTTCACTACTGACCAGCAACAAGATTGTGAGAAGGTAACAGTATTCTACAGAACTGTTGGCTTTCCCAGAATCCAGAGGGTCACCGATGGCAGGGTCGATATGGCTGGTCCAATTAAGCTGCCGGTCAAATGTGGCCCCTGCAATGTTGATTAGTGGAGAATTCACTGATGGCGGTTCTGATGAAGGTCACTGAATGTGATTGGGCTTTTTCTTATTCGGAGATAGTCATTGCCTGGCCCTTATGTGGCACAAGTGTTACCTACCACGATGTCAAGGACAGTTACTCTCACCTCTCCTCTGGCATTCAGCTCTTGTATCCACATCCAGATCAAGGCTGTGATATGTTTGGAGAAAAAGGAAGAACATCTATTTATATAGTGCCTTTTACATCCTCAGGATGTCCCAAAGTCCTTTAAAGCCAATAAATTACTTTTGAAGTGTTGTCCCTGTTTTGTAGGCAAACAGGACAGTCAATTTTCAAACAGTGAAGTCCCACGAGCAGCAATAATGGGCTGGATTTTCCGAGTGGATGGATGCCTCCGATCAGAAAAAAATCTACGAACGTACCTGCTGGCTCCGTAGGTCCTGAGACTTGCGATCCTGGGCCTCTGCTCTACGAAATGCGCAGAGGCCCAGGTATCCCAGGGGCGCATGTGGTTCGCAAGCGGCACTAGGATCACGTGGGCTATGGGGAACCAATCAGCGGCCCTAGGATCACGTGGGCTATGGGGAACCAATCATAGAAGATAGGAGCAGGAGTAGGCCATTCGGCCCCTCGAGCCTGTTCCGCCATTTAATGAGATCATGGCTGATCATCCAAATTCAGTACCCTGTCCCTGCTTTCTCCCCATATTCCTTGATCCCTTTAGCCTTAAGAAATATATCTAACTCCTTCCTGAATATATTTAATGAATTGGCCTCAACTGCCTTGTGTTGTAGAGAATTCCATAGATTCACCACTCTCTGGGTGAAGAAATTCCTCCTCATCTCAGTCCTAAATGGCTTACCCCTTATCCTTAGACTGTGACCCCTGGTTCTGGACTGCCCTACCATCGGGAACATCCTTCCTGCATCTAGTCTGTCTAGTCCTGTTAGAATTTTATAAGTTTCAGTGAGATCCCCTCTCATTCTTCTAAACTCTCGTGAATATAAGCCTAATCGACCCAATCTCTCCTCATACGTCATTCCTGCCATCCCAGGTATCAGTCTGGTGAATCTTCGCTGCACTCCCTCCATGGCAAGAACATCCTTCCTCAGATAAGGCGACCAAAACTGCACACAATACTCAAGGTGTGGTCTCACCAAGGCCCTGTACAACTGCAGCAAGACATCCTTGCTCCTGTACTCGAATCCTCTCGCTATGAAGGCCAACATACCATTTGCCTTCTTAACCGCCTGCTGCACCTGCATGCTTACCTTCAGCGACTGGTGCACAAGGACACCCAGGTCTCGTTGCACTTCCCCCTTTCCCAATCTATTGCCATTCAGATAATAATCTGTCTTCCTGTTTTTGCCACCGAAGTGGATAACCTCGCATTTATCCATATTATACTACATTTGCCATGCATCTGCCCAATCACCCAACCTGTCCAAATCATACTGGAGTTTCTCTGCTTCCTCCTCACAGCACACAATCAAAGAAGGGAATCCCCCTTTACACTTTTGACAGGTCTCTACGCAAGGAACTGTCAAAAGTATGAATGGGGATCACTTAAAAAAGTTAAACATTAAAAAATACGTATTTAATAATAGTTAAAATTACATTAAATTAAATATTTTAAACACATTTAATTTTTTGAAAAAAATAATAGAAATTTTTTACGGATCTAAAAATAAACTTATCTTTTTTTAAAGTATTTTTAAATTATAAATGAGTGGGAAAAAAATAATTTTTTAATTTGTTAAAACTCTTATGCTGGTAAAAGCAGGCCTTCCCGCGGGTGTAAGCCCCCGACCTGCACTTACCTACTGCGCCGGCCGTTGAGCTGTGGGCCCCCGTGGAATTGCGATCCTGGGCCTCCTCCAACTGCCAGCGCGCAGTGCTTGCGTATCCCAGGGGGGCAGTTAGTTCGATGCGTCCCCTGGGATCACGTGGGCCATGGAGAGCCAATGGTAGAAGGGAATGCCTGTCAAACTTATCAATACTATAAGCCCGAAAACATCACTAAATCTTCAAATAAATTTATTAAAAACTCACATTTTTAAAATAAACTATAAATTACATGAAATAACTATTTTAAACAATAATTTAAATTAAAAAAAATTTTTTTTTAATTTTCTAACGGGGCTAAAAAATAAACTTACCTTTCTTTAAAGTATTTAAAAATAATAAACCTGTGGAAAAAATGTTTTAATTTTAATTAATTCACCACTTACCTTGTAAAAAGCAGGCCTTGCGATTGCTTTTTATATGTGTAACTTCTGGAGACTTACCCTCCCGGGAAAACCTGCAAAAAAAACCTAAGTTCAATGCGCACGCGCAGCCTCTCCTGCGCACGCGTTCGACCTCTGAACCCCTTCTTTCAGGGGAACGGAAGTGCCGGTTTCCCGCGCATGCTTATGGCTGAATACTCCATGCGTACACACCTGTGGAGACCCAAATTTCTGGGCCAATATATTTTTAGTAGTTTTGGTTGAGTGATCAATATTACTCAGCACACCAGCAGAACGCCGCTGCTCTTTTTCACATCGTGCAATAGGATTTTTTATGCCCACCTGAGCACGCAGAAGAGGCCTGGGTTTAACACCTCATCCAAAAGACAGCACTTCAAACAATGCAGTATTCCCTCAGTACTGCACTGAAGTGTTAGCCTAGATTACATGCTTAAATTCTGGGGCTCAAACCCATAACTCTCTGGGCTAGATTTTGCCGAACCTGTCGGGAAGAAGGCGGGACTTCCCCTTTCGGGTTTTTGACCTGCCTATTTGATGTCTGGCCAATCCGCGCGATTTTCCCTTGATTGACCTTGTTGAGCCCGCCCAGCAGGCCAATTAAGGGCCACCCGGCAACAGGTGATGTCACAGACTGCAATTTCATCTGTCAAGAGATCTTGGCAGATGAAATATCAGTGTCTCACAGCTGTTTGAAGCTGTGAAACACTGACACTCTGAGTTCTGACATGAGTCCCTCTGCGCAGACTCATTTAGAACTCTCAACAGCACTCAAAGCTGAAGGCTGTCACTTTTGACAGATCGCAGCCATTCAGCTTTAAGTACCTGCTGAGTGATGGGCTCCCGATGGCTGCAGGAACAAAGGCTGTTAAGGTAAGTACAGGTAAGTTAAAGTTCTTTACACACTCTAGACACACCAAACACACTTACCTTTACACTCATGCACCCATCACTCACCTGAGCGCCGACATCGCGACCCCTCCAACTCCTTCAACCCGACGGCCCGCCGCTCCAACCTGACGTGGCTTGGAGCCATCGGGAAACCCACACGAAACCCCTCAAAATAGGGATTAGGCTAAAAACTGCCTGTTAACTACCTGTTAACAGGCAGTTAATTGGCACTAATCCCTTCCCGCCTGGTTTCGGTGGGTCCCAGTGCGGATGGGTACCCGCCGCCCCTGAAACTTACGTGGGGCGGGGTTTTGGGCGGGATGGTGGCGGGACCCCCAAATTCGAGATTTTCCCCCTCCACACGCCTGAAACCCCGCCCGACGGCTCCCCGAAAATCTAGCCCTCTGCCTCAGAGCCAAGAGTATTACCAAGGCTGACACTTTCAGGCTAGTGTCTCTGGTATTTCAGGTTCCTGACTGTACATCTAGATGGCAGAAATAAAGAAAAGAAAGACTTGCATATATATAGCGCTTTTCACGACCTCACGACATCCCAAAGTGCTTTACAGCCTATGAAGTACTGTTGAAATGTAGTCACTGTTGTAATGTGGGAAACACTGCAGCCAATTTGTGCACAGCATGCTCCCACAAACAGCATAGAGTCAGAGAGTAATAACAGCACAGAAGGAGGCCATTCGGCCCATTGAGTCCGTGTCAGCACTCTCTAGAGCAATCCAGTCAGTTCCATTTCCCCGCTCTGTCCCCGTAACCCTGCAAGTTTATTTCCCTCAGGTGTCTATCCAGTCTCCCCTTGAAAACAGTGAGTGTCTCTGCTTCCACCACTTCTGTCGGCAGCGAATTCCAGGTCATCACCACTCGCTGCGTAAAAAAGTTTTCCCTCACGTCCCCCATGTATCTCTTGCCCAAAACCTTAAGGCCTAGAAATTCGGTTGGTAGCGCCGGCGCTGAGCGCCTAAAGAGACCTAGAATTGGGGTGATACCCTATGTTGGGGCGGTCGCTATGAAGATAGCGACAACTCAGATATTGACTATACATTTAACGCCTGCGCTAAGTGTTTGCGCGCGCCCGTGAGCGCAAGCAGATCATGACGTCATTTCAGTGTGCAACGCCTTTTTGGAGCGCCTGAGCGCATATTGGGTGGCACCCGGAGCCTTAACGCCTAGTGCTATTAGTGACAGTTCGAGGGAGGGCTAGCAGGCCCTTCTCGGAGTAGGGGGGCGCTATTTAAAGGGGACAGCTCTAGTGCAGAAGCTTCAGCCACTTGGCCTGCTCATTGCGATCGTTGCTGGAGAGAGTTGGCGAGCTAATGTGGAGCAGAGTTTTGGGAATTTAGCTTTAGAGTACTTGGGACCTTCAAACCTGTCCGAAGCACTTGCAGCACTACACCTAAAAGCCTTTTGACCAACTGGCATCGGAATGGGAGCTGCTTTGGAGGGCGACGGCCTCATGGCCCAACACTGTGAAGGGGCAGAGAGACGGCGGGAGAGAGGGCCGGGATTGGCCAGAAGGAGGAGGGGCAATGGAGGTCGGCCAATCCGACGGGATGCTGCGAGGGTCTTTAGGCAGCAGGTGTCAAGCCTTGACATGTCGGAGGAGCAGTGTTTGCGAAGGCTCCAATTCTGGAGGGACATTGTTACTGATCTGTGCCACCTGCTTGGTCAGGATCTGCAGCCGCGTGAACGGTGCAGAACCTCTCTGTCCGTGTTCGCTAAACTGACTGATGGCCTCAATTTTTATGCCAACAGATCCTTTCAGTCAGCCATTGGGGACATTGCAACTATCGCTCAGGTTGCAGTCCACTGTTGCATCCGGCAAGTTACAGATGCCCTTTATAGGCGAAGGCGTCAATTCATGACCTTCCCTCTGACCCTGCACAAGCAGGCGGAGCGCGCGCAGGGTATCGCTTCTATTGCGGACTTCCCCATGGTGCAGGGGGCAACTGACAGCACACACGTGGCTTTGAGGGCGCCATGCCAGCATCCTTAGGACTTCCGCAACCGCAAGGGGTTCCACTCCCTCAACGTGCAGCTGGTCTGTGACCACTGCCAAATCATCATGGCAGTCACCGCGCATTTCCCAGGGTGCAGCCACGATGCCTTTATCCTGCGGTTGACCTCAGTTTGTAACCTTTTTGAGGGGCTGGCTCGAACACGAGGCTGGCTTACTGGGGACAAGGGCTATCCTCTCTGCCCATGACTGATGACAACACTCCGTGTGGCCGACACCCCAGCAGAAGAACTGATCAGCAGCGGCCATCAGGCGACCAGGCACAGTAAACAGCACACTATTGGTGTTCTCAAAAAGCGTTTCCGATGTCTGGAACATTCGGGGGGATCCCTGCAGTACTCGCCGCAGCAAGTGGGACACATCGTCGCCGTCTGCTGCATGCTCCACAACTTGGCGAATCGACGCACCCAGCCAATTCCACCTGTTCCTCAACGACCAGCAGAGCAGGCGGAGGAGGAGGAGGAGGAAGAGCAGGCGGAGGAGGAGGAAGAACAGGCGGCGGAGGAGGAGGAGGAGGAGGAGGAAGATGGAAGGGCTCCTGAAAGTGGAAGGGCCATACGTCAGAGGCTCATCAGGACTACTTTCGAGACCCCTGTGGCGGAATGATGAGAGTCTTAACTCCTGCGCACTTTGGATGTTTGACGGCCTCTGAATGCCAGCATCACTGAAAGTAGTCACGTGCGCCATGCCACATTGAAACTTCTGTTTATTGTCACAAAAGTCTTTCATTACAGCAAAACAACGTAATGTCAACAGAAACCATAAGTAACAAAATAACTGTGAACTCTTCGGCAAAGCCGCAAAACTCAACAAACCTTCTGCAAATATAACAACAGGTGAGGGTGTCCTTGAATTTGGACAAAGAAACGTCTCAGCGCCTCCCTCTACAACTGGCCCCTTGAGGGAGAACGACTTCTCTTTCGCGCCCGGCCCCTTCCCTCCCTGCTGCTCCTACGTAATTGGACCTCAGTGGCGGGCTCAAAGCTGGGGGACGCCTGCTGACTGTGTGGAAGCGCAGAAGCCCCTGAGGGACGGCCTGGCCAACCTTTGGGCTTGGAGGGTGCGGACGCAGGATGCTTGATGTGACCATGGCTGGAAGCACTGTGCCCTGCAGGTGGTGGCAGCTGCACTGCAGACGTACCAACGCTGGCATGTGCAGTGGTCTCCTGCCGAGAGAGGACACCTGCACCATGGTCGGACAACACACTGGCTATTTGAGGGGAGCGGCTCGGCTCATCCGCCACAATCGCATGCTCCACTGATTCCTGGCCTTGTATGGGACTGGAAGGGCCCGGGGTGATCCTAACTGATGCAGAGAGGGTGGCTGCAGTGAGAGATCGCGTTGCCTCAATCTGGGTGTGGAGGAGCCCAGCAAGTGACTGCGTGGCAACAGTGAGGACCTGTGTGCCAGGTGCCAGTGCTTCGGAGAAGCTCTGGACAGTTCTTCCCATTGCTTCGGACAAGGCAGGTGCCGACCGCTCCACTGCCTCGGACAAGCCCTGGACAGACCTTTCCAGGGATTGTCCGAAGCCCTGAACAGTCCTTTCCATAGCGGCCTCAAAGCCCTGGACAGTCCTCTCCATTGTTGGGCCGAAGCCCTGGATAGTCCTGTCCATTGTTGCCCCGAAGCCCTGGATAGACCTGTCCATTGTTGCCCCGAAGCCCTGGAGAGTCCTGTCCATTGTTGCCCCAAAGCCCTGGAGAGTCCTCTCCATTGTTGCCCCGAAGTCCAACATACTCTTAGCCAATGAATCTATTGACTGAGGCATCCTCCCCACTGCAGCCATCAGCTCCGTGTGTCTGAGCCGGGCCTGTTTGCTCATTTCAGCCAGGCGACGCACCTCCTCTGCACTCTGTGCAGCAGTCATCACTACCTGCCTTGCCCTCTGGGGAGACGGTGGCCAAACTTGCCTATCCCCCTTGCGTTGCTGCATGCCGCTTGTTCCGGCAACTGGTTCATCCTCAGAGCCCCCACCCCCTCCCCTCCAGGGGACTACTATCCCCAGTCTGTAGATGTGTCCGCTCCCCGGATTCTGCTATGGCTGGTCCAGATTCCTCCTGCTCCTCGCCTCCGGTGGCACTGGCACTGGCAGCTTCAGTGCGTTGAGCCCGAGTTGGTGCTGATTCATCTGAAAGCAGGGAGGTGGAAGAGTGGCTTTAGCAAAAGGACAGGTTTGCGGAAAGGCATGCCAGATTGCGGCAAGGCTCTGACATGGCTGCACACTGAGGAAGCATGCTGGCGGGGGGACCAAGTGGAAGGCAACAGGTGAAAAAGGTGAGAGTCTTACCCTCGCTGTCGGAAATGGGGTCGGCAGATGCAGTGGTCACAGGACCAGACAGACGTCCTCCAAGAATCTGGTGCACTCTCTCCTCCAGATCCGTGAGAGTGACCACTTGTGGAGGTCCGCCACCGGTTCGACGCTGCTCCTTTCGGATCGTCGCCAGCTTGGACTGCAGGGGAAAGAAGGGGAAGTTCTGTAACATGATGCCTTGAGAGATCATCTCATGCCCCCCATGGTGCAAGAGCCCTTACATGATGCCTTGAGAGATCATCTCATGCCCCCCATGGTGAAAGAGCCCTTACATGAGGCCTTGAGACATCATCGCATGCCCCCCATGGTGAAAGAGCCCTTACATGAGGCCTTGAGACATCTGTCCATGTGTGTGCCCAGAAAGGGCCATGGGTGCTTGCTGACAGATCGCCATTGGGGCATCATGGCAACAGGGTGCCCGAAGTCAGCTGCAGATGGAGGGAATCAGAAGTTTGCTAAACCATCACTCACCCTAACGATCCGTGTGAGGTCGTTGAATTTCTTCCTGCACTGAACAGGGGTCCTGGTCGCCATGCTGCTGGAGTTGATCCTCACAGCAACCTCCCTCCAAGATCGTCGGTAAGCATTCTGATTTGGCCTCTTGCCATTGTCCGGATACAGGACATCTCGACGGTGCTCAACTGCAGCCACCAACTGGTCCAGAGCCTCAGTGCTGAAGCGCCCTGCTCTCTGTCTAACCTTCTCCATGCTCAACAAGTTTCTAATGCCAGAGAAGGGCGAGCGCCGAATCTGAGGCCTACAGGGCATTGGGTGTGGAAGCTCAGGCTGACTGACCCACCCCTTTAAGAGCCGGCCGGCGCCTGGAAGTCTCGTGGTTTCCCGTAATTGAGATCACCTGCGCTGCGCCCGTCCGCGTCGATATTGAGTAGCGCCTGAACTTTTGTGCCTTAGGAGCACCGTGCAATGGCTGAATTAGCGCCTCAATCCCCTTTGGGGGCGATGCAACCCAATATCTCGCCAGGCAGCGATAAGTTTCGTCTGGCTATAAACTTTGCGCACCGCCAGTTCTAGCGCCTGAAGCGGGGCTATACCCAATTTCTAGGCCTAAATCTGTCTCCCCTCGTCCTTGTACCATCAACTAGTAGGAACAGCCTTTCCCTGTCTAGCCTATCCAAACCCATCATAATCTTTTACACCTCTATCAAATCATCCCTCAACCTCCTTTGCTCTAATGAAAACAAATCCAGCTTCTCCAACCTGTCCCTGTAGCTAAGATCCCCCCCATCCCCGGAACCATTCTGGTAAATCTCCTCTGCAACCTCTCAAGGGCCTTCACGTCCTTCCTAAACATAGAAACATAGAAGATAGGAGCAGGAGTAGGCCATTCGGCCCCTCGAGCCTGCTCCGCCATTCAATGCGATCATGGCTGATCATCCAAATTCAGTACCCTGTCCCTGCCTTCTCCCCATACCCCTTGATCCCTTTAGCCTTAAGCAATATATCCAACTCCTTCTTGAATATATTTAATGTATTGGCCTCTACTGCCTTCTGTGGTAGAGAATTCCACAGGTTCACCACTCTCTGGGTAGAGAAATTCCTCCTCATTTCTGCCCTAAATGGCCTAACCCTTATCCTTAGACTGTGACCCTTGGTTCTGGACTCCCCGACCATCGGGAACATCCTTCCAGCATCTAGTCTGTCTAGTCCTGTCAGAATTTTATAAGTTTCAATGAAATCCCCTCTCATTCTTTGAAACTCCAGTGAGTATAAGCCCAATCGACCCAATCTGTCCTCATACGTCATTCCTGCCATCCCAGGTATCAGCCTGGTGAATCTTCGCTGAACTCCTTCCATGGCAAGAACATCCTTCCTCAGATAAGGCGACCAAAACTGCACACAATACTCAAGATGTGGTCTCACCAAGGCCCTGTATAACTGCAGCAAGACATCCTTGTTCCTGTACTCAAACCCTCTCGTTACGAAGGCCAACATGTCATTTGCCTTCTTAACCGCCTGCTGCACCTGCATGCTTACCTTCAGCGACTGGTGTACAAGGACACCCAGGTCTCGTTGCACTTCCCCTTCTCCCAATCTATTGCCATTCAGATAATAACCTGCCTTCCTGTTTTTGCCACCAAAGTGGATAACCTCGCATTTATCCACGTTATATTGCATCTGCCATGCTTTTGCCCAATCACCCAACCTGTCCAAATCATCCTGGAGTTTCTCGGCATCCTCCTCACAGCACACACGCCCACCCAGCTTTGTGTCATCTGCAAATTTGGAGATATTACATCTAGTTTCCTTGTCTAGATCATTAATATATATTGTGAATAGCTGTGGTCCAAGGACCGATCCCTGCGGTACCCCACTAGTCACTGCCTGCCACTCGGAAAAAGACCCGTTTATTCCAACTCTTTGCTTTCTGTCTGCCAACCAGTTCTCTATCCAAGCCAATACCTTGCCCCCAATCCCATGTGCCTTAACTTTACACAAAATGCGGTGACCAGAACTGGATGCAATACTCCAGTTGTGGCCTAACCAGCGCTTTATAAAGGATCAGCGTAGCTTCTCTACTTTTGTACTCAATACCTCTATTTATGAAACCCAAAATCCCATATGCTTTGCTAACCACTCTCTAAATATGTCCTGCCACCTTCAGGGACCTATGCACATTAACTCCCACGTCCCTCTGTCCCTGCACACTCTTAAAAACTGTGCCATTAAGTGTATATTGCCTCTCCCTGTTCCTTCTGCCAACATGCATCACCTCGCACTTCTCTGTATTAAATTCCATCTGCCACTTGTCTGCCCATTCTGCGAGCAATGTGATAATGACCAGATAATCTGTTTTAGTGATGTTGGTTGAGGGATAAATATTGGCCAGGACACCGGGGATAACTCCCCTGCTCTTCTTCAAAATAGTGCCATGGGATCTTTTATGTCCACCTGAGAGGGGCCTCGGTTTAACGTCTCATCCAAAAGACAGCACCTCTGACAGTGCAGCTCTCCCTCAGCACGGCACTGGAGAGTCGGCCTAAATTTTTCTGCTCAAGTGTCTGGAGTGGGATTATGAACCCACAACCATTTTGGCTCCAAGGTGAGGCTGCTACCAACTGAGCCACAGCTGACAACAGAGCTACAGCAGAGGATGAAGGCATTTGCTATTGCGGAGTTCTGATTATTAAGTTCATATATGTAAAAACGTCTAATGAAATGAGGAATGATCAGAGTAAACTCTCCCAATTAAATCAATAGCAAAATACTGCGGATGCTGGAAATCTCCCAATTAAATTGTGGGTACCAAGCTCCTAGGTGCTCTCTGCAACCTGAGTCACATTCACCAGCACATTTGGCAATCTAGAAGCTAAGCCTAGCACCTGTGTGAAGTAACAAGTTGTTAAGCCACACAGTTTGATGATGGATTACTCCATAGCTTTAAGACTTGATATTGAATCTTTTTTTCTCCTAAATGGTTTTCCATTACTTTTCTTGAAAGGAATTTTTTTTTCAAAAAAAACATTTTTTTTAAACTCCGTTTCATTAACCTCCCGAGTCACGTTTAAATCTAAGATTAGGTGCACACATTTTTTTTTTGCAGTGGTTTTTTTTTGTTCTTGTTAATTTTGCATAACATTTTTTAAACATCACAAAGATTACAGAGATAAAAATCTTCCCAGTTCACTTCAGTTTTCCCCCCTCTTTGTAAATGGTAACAGGAATGATAGAAATATCAAAGCTGAAATATGCAAGATGAAATTTGATTAAATTAACATTACGTGCACATTAAAACCTCTCTCGGTGAGCGGGGTTTTTTTTTCTGCCAACATCTGGCCTCAACATGTAACAATGCAGGAAGTTGGTAAAGAAAGACGAGGTCAGGAGGTCACGCAATGTTTCCTTTCTAACTCCTGCACTTTCAGCTGCTTTTGATGGATATTTTATCCTCTGCAAATTACTGCATTTGAAAGTGTAATTAGCAATTTTGTTTTCTTAATCATCTAGCCTTAGTCTTTTGGTATAGAGCCAATTCTACATCGTTTATGACAGACCTGCAAGCTGGCAGTTTGAACTATACTCAATCATACCCCCTTCATGTCTGTCCAAATCTCATTATTGTCATACATTGATAAGGAGAGACTAAATAAGGCATTATTTTCTCAGCAGATGTAATGCAAAAATAAGTCGCCTTCCTATCCTTGTTAAGTGTTAAAGATACTACCTCACTGACTTCCACTCATGCTCTTTGCAGTCTGATTATACAGCAGTTAATGGATAGACAGGAAATATAATAGAGAATAGTTGGATAGAGAAGAAAAACAATGGGTAACAATGAGATAGATAAGCTATAGTTTGGGGAAAAGTGCGATATGAAGTGTACGTACTGAGGAACAGTAAGAGATATTGCAGTTTTTATCCCAAGGAACAGTTTGATGTAGCGGAATAGTGCAAGATGGAGGATATACATTGAGAGCCGGTGGATTTAGAAAACACATACTGGAACATGTGGATAGTATTATTTAATCTCATAACAGCAAGCTATGTTCTTAATATTGGCTTAGGTGCCCTTTTACACTTTTGAACTGAAACCAGTAATGATTCTTGTAGTGGGAGATTCTTAAAATTACAGGTTTATGTTTGTGTTATCCCTTCCATATTTCCATGCACTGTCATGTGGTTTATTACAGATTTAAGACACCCATTCTTTAATACAGTGGTGTAGACGTTCTTGCTTTTAAGCCTTGCATGTTAGTTGGACTTTAATGCAATTGTACAAATCTTTGTGGAGAAGAATTAAACAGAAGTAATATTATTGGGGAGCTCTTGCATAAGGACGGAGATGCACTGCCTCTGTTTCATTAGTTCTCTGATATTTTGTGAACAGTAAGGGATGGGGTGAGGATTTGCATGAGGGCAGTATCCATTGATTAGACATTTTGTGCATTTTTCTAAAGAAGAGCCATAGACTAGTCTCCAGCCATAGCGCCAATGGCATGACTTCCAATCATCTGAATTACTCAAGATGACTTCTGTGCCTTTCTTTGTTTGCAACAATCTCACTTATAATTTGTCAGGAAACTAGTAATAGAGTCATAACGGCAGAGAAGGAGGCCATTCGGCCCATCGAGTCTGTGCCGGCTCTCTGTGGAGTAATCCAGTCAGTCCCATTCCCCCGCTCTATCCCCGCAGCCCTGCAAGTTTATTTCCCTCAAGTGCCTATCCAGTCTCCCCTTGAAAACATTGAGGCTGCGATTTTGCAAATGGATGCGGCTTGGGAGCGGGTTAGCTGG
The DNA here is from genome assembly GCF_052327205.1 of Somniosus microcephalus. NCBI lineage: Eukaryota > Metazoa > Chordata > Chondrichthyes > Squaliformes > Somniosidae > Somniosus > Somniosus microcephalus. The sequence continues at coordinate 34,351,398 of NC_140992.1, forward strand.
TTTCCGGCTTCCAGTCCCGCCCCCAACTGCATCCGGCCCACGGACGTGATTTTACGTCAATTGGCCTTGTTAAGTTAAGCCCGCCCTGCAGGCTTGCCGGCCAATTAAGAGGAAACCGGTCAGATGACGTCATTTGATGACGCGTCATCTGCCGGTTTTCATAAAGGGACCACGCACAATTTTTCTTTGACAGCTCATTTCGCAGTGTTTGACAGCATTGAGGTGCTGCAAACACTGACAATAACTGTTCACAGGTGAGCTCTTGCACCCAGGCTCTCCAATCACTCCTTCCATAGGCTAGAACAGATGGCAGCTGCAGGTGAGGTTACAGAAGCGATGTCATTGGTGAGAGAGGTTCTCCCAATGAGGTGGGACTAGACATCCAATTCAAAACTTGTTACCTACAGAAAAGTGTAAATGCATTAAAAATAATTTTCCCAACATTTTCTTACCTCTGAAACTCACCAGTGCACCATTGGATCCTTCACACCACTTCTGCAGCTGTCATCAATGCAGAAACCATGGGCCAGAAATTCGGGTCCCCACGGGTGAGTATGCGCTGTGTACTCATGTGTAGGGCCAAGGAAAGTGCCGGATTTGTGCATGCACTGCGCATGCGCTGGAAACCGGAACTTCCGTTCCCTTGAAGGAAGGGGTTCACAGATCAAACGCGTGCACCGGAGAGGCAACATGTATGTCTGGAACTTCCGTTTTTTTTTTTACAGGTTTCTCCGGGAGGGTAAGTCTCTAGCAGCTGTGCATTTAAAAAGCAGGCGCAAGGCCTGCTTTTAACAAGCTAAGTGGCGAGTTAAGTAAAATTAAAACATTTTTTCCACAGGTTTATTATTTTTAAATACTTTAAAGAAAGGTAAGTTTATATTTAGCCCTGTTAAAAACGGTAAATAATTTTTTCAAAAATTTAAATTATTGTTTAAAATAGTTATTTTATGTAATTTATAGTTATTTTAAAAATGTGATTTAAAAAAAAAAATTATTTGAAGTTTTAGTTAGGTTTTGGGGCCGATCTAACTTCGTCGCTGGGATACGCAAGCACTGCACAGCGGCAGCTGGAGGAGGCCCAGGATCGGAATCCCACGCGGCCCCACAGCACAACGACAGGCGCGCTATGTAAGTGCAGGGCTTGTGCCCGCGGGAAGCCTCCGACCCGAATTTCTGGCCCATTACAGCAGACTCACAACATGCCACACTTACCTGGCATGGTGTCCGGACATCAGGGAACCCGAGGCAGAAGTGGCAAAATTGAAAAAGAGATGGTTAACAAGTATCAAGTACCTGTTAGCAGCCAGGTAAGTGGCTATAATCCTTTCCCACTGCTAGGTGTCGGGTCCATGTGCAAATCGGGGACCCGACACTTGGGAAGATTGATTGCGATTTTGACAGCAGTCCCGCCGTCAATCCTGCACTCTGAGGACCGGCAAAATTCCGGCCTCGAGTGTCTCCGCTTCCACTGGCAGCGAGTTCCAGGTCCTCACCACTCGCTGCGTAAAAAAGTTTTTCCTCACATCCCCCCTGTATCTCTTGCCCAAAACCTTAAATCTGTGTCCCCCAGTCCTTGTACCAGTCTCTGCCTGCATTGGAATACTCAGGAATATGACCATTTCATTGGCAGAAGTTAATCCCTACACTGTACTGCGAGTTGAAGTCCTGTGTCTATCATTCACTTAATGTCAGATACTCTCAGCTTTAGGTATCCACAGTACCTGGCTCCCTTCTCTGTCGTTTCAGTGAGGCAGCTCTCTGCACTGACCAGGCTATAGTTTCTTTCCGACACTTCTGGCCTGCAATAAATCTGTCCAACCTCTTCAGAATTTCAACTCTAATAATGCCGAACATGACGCCATTCTGAATGTTCTCAATCTAACAGTAAAACATTAACTCTCGAGAATGAAAAAGTCCTATTACACATTAGTGTTACCACTGGCTGCTGATATGATGAAACTCCTCTTATAGTGAAACAGGGACAGAGGAAAGAGTGTTTTGTAGTAAATTGACAGCACTGCAAATAAAATCCAGCTCCAATTTTTACACTTATAAGTGAAATGAACATGATCTGATGATAAGAATTGAAACGTGGCTTTTAGTTCTTTGAGAATATTTAAACAGTGAATTCAACTGACTTTAATAATCATGTTTTGGATGATGCCGTCAGTATTAATATGCTGTTGGAAACAATTCTAACCTGTACATAAAGTCAGCGATCATGCAGAGTCATATCACACAGAGTACACATGTTGCACATGGTTTATATCATAGAGACGTAGTCATTAGGCTGAATGCCTGGTCTCAGTATTCACATGGGCTGACTCCCATGATTAATCTCCTCCGTTCTGCTGCTTTCCTTTAACTTTGCCTTCACAAACTGTTGGATAAATCATCTATTTTTTTTATTGCAAAAAGATCATTTCCTGTCTTTTGTACCGAGTCTAATCTGTAAACCAATTATTGTAATTGTTTCTGTGGTTGGGAGAGAAAGACTGATGTTGTGGAGATGCACGATTGGACTGGTGTTTCGAGACTGACAAGAAAACACGTCTTGGATTGCAATCAGTGAATCATTTGTCTTTGTGGTTTCAGACGATTTACCAAATCGTGCTTTTCCTGCAGAATTGAGGCATCTGATAACTGCTGATGTCACTGTGATTTCTGTAAGCTGCACCACATTCTGCTGGCCCTACGCCCTGGGCTATTTGGGTTAGATCTTACCGGAAAGTATATTTATATCCAAGTATAAATGGTCAGTGGAATTTCCCCATTGCTCCTCAACATTCACCCTTCCCTTTTAAAAATAAAGTAATTCATAATGTTTTTACATGTATTGTAAGGTTCTGATTTTATTATTTGTACCCTTTTTGCTTTCCTTACAAGAACATAAGAATATCTTAACATGAGTATATGAAGTACACATGTGTAGATGCTGTGAGGGCAGGATCACAGATAAATAATTAACATTTGGGTAACTGTATCCACCTTCAGGAGAGGAGGGAAGGGAAAGAAATTGCCATAGAAAATTGGCAATGACAAAAAAAAGGACAGACTAAGCAACAATGGATTTTAGGTTTTGTGAAATCACATACGTGGGATAAGTGTTTCCCATCTGCTGTCCACCCCAGTGTGGGAGACAACCATACATGCAACTGTCTGCATTTAGTTGTGTATGTATATGTGTCGTAGCTGAGATAGTGAGGAGAGATGTTAAACTTGTAAGAAACAAAGCTCAAAAGGAACTTTACAGTGTTGAGTTAGGTCTGCCATTTTGATTTTCAGCCCATTCGTACAGGCCAGCAATGTACTTTTGATGTATACTGTTCATCAAGGACCTTCTGTCAGCAAAGGTCCGCAGTTAAGATGATAAAGTAATCAATGTGATTGTGAACTAATTGCCTATGCTGTATGAATGGGACAATTCAGCACGAAGGGAACCAGTTTGTGTTATGCAAAGTTCTGGAAAAATGTGTTCATTACTCCAGTCAACTATGTAAGAATTTCAGGACACAAGTTGTGGGCATAGGGGGCGTGAAGTAGACAAAGACATAATCCTGCAGTGCACAGTGGAGCTAAGAAGCCTATTAAAAGGCTATTGCGAATAACTTGGATGTCTGGAAGCTGTAATAAGGTGCTTTCATGTTACTACTTGAGTCCCAGGAGAGCAGTAGTCAAATGATTTATCTTGCAATCTGCCATTGTTCTTGTGGGAGGCCAACATCTAAATCGAAGCCCGTGCATTGCAACACGCGTAGCAAAAAAAATGAAGTGGATCATTGTTTGTTCTTAATCACTACCATTCTGCAGAGTTTCAACTAACCACAGTTTCCTATGCTACCACCTATGCAGCAGAAAAAATAGGCCTGGGACTCCTGCTGCACAACACACACATTAACCTGTTCTGCACCTCCGTGTATGTGCATTATGACTGGTTGTTTCCTGAGAGTGCATTAGCGTGTGCACCCTGATATGTGCACATAGAAGCAGAGAGCTGTCTTCAGCCCGGTCCAGGAGCCGTGGAATCCAATGGCAGCGCACCAGACCCACAAAATTGTCAGGATTGCAACCAAGTGGGATTCTGGTATTGCATGCAGCCTACTGTCCTGACTGCTAATCTGTTTCTGGGTTAATAAACAGCTTTTGTGATACTCAACGGTGTCCAGAACTCCAGCCAAACTTGGTACCAAAAAGGGAGTTTGACTGTGCTCCAAACAAATCAGGCCGTCAAGCTGTAGGAGTCCTGATACATATGTATGTGTGTGTTATGGAGTGAACTGTGCAATTGCGAATGCATGTTTCTGCATATTTATATTGTACATATTTCTGTCTGCATGTGTACCTCTATATCTCTGTGCATATGACTATGTGAATGTATGTATAAATATTTGTATATCTTAACATGAGTATATGAATGCTTATGCACATCTTTGTATGCAAGTATTTTTAAGTAAGTACCTATCTTATGTACACATTTGTGTATATATTTGGATATGCGTCTCTACCTGTATTAATGTCTATGCATCACAGCGTGAATGTATGCATTAGTTTTGTGTGTGTGTGTGTGTGTAAGTGAAAGTGTGAATGCTTGTCTCTCTATGTGTTGTTATACCCAGCACCTGGTAACAGTTAGTGTGATTTTAATGAATCTTAAGAACACCGAGCTGGAACATGCATTCTCTAAGTATATTGGGTCCTTTGTATTCTGTAAAGTGAGAGGCAGTCTAATGATTTCTTGAGTAAAATCCAAACATATGTCTGCAATCATATATAGACTGTTTTTATCTATTTATATATAAAAAAAGGTTACGCAGCAACAGAATGATAGCTGGTTATTGTATAAAAAACAGTGGAATTAGTGCCTGATAGAGAGCATGGCAGATAGTTTAGCTGGTAAATAAATGTGTCAGGAACTGAAGTTTATATTGCTGAAAAAAACCAGCAATAGCCAACAGAAGAAGGAAAGAAATCAAGTAACAGAAACACATGGAAAATGGTTCCTAATGTGTCTATCGTATTACAATTATACTGGTAGCCAGACTAACTGGCACAGGTACTACAGCTTCAAACTGCAGTTCACCTATAGGACAAACACATGTATGTGAGAGTTACATATAGTCACAGCTGGGCAGGGGCACTTATTTATCTTTCAATTTTTATATTTTGTCAGTATAATTTCTGCAGTAAATTATATATTTTTTTAAATGTATGGAAAGTAAATAAATAGTAAGTTTGTACCTGTTCATATATCCAGACAATCACTGTATCACCCACCTCAGTCAAAGCAGCAACTCATACTGTAAAATAACACAGCGAGATGATATCCATGCTATTTACTCAAAGGTCACCGAGCTTGTTACTTGCTTTAAATCGTAAGACGGATGGCATCGCTAAATCATTCCAGTGGGTTGGAGAGCCATTAAAAACAACAGACATGTTGAACATCAAAAAACCGAAAAGACAGGTTTGAGGCGTAGATCCTTCATCAGAATAAAAGTGGACCTATGTGAAAATTGGATGTCTAGGTGTGAGTGAATTATTGGGAGGAGTTTAGTGAAAGTTTTGATTTGAGTAATGCTGCTACATTGATGTTTTGAGCTGAAATATTTTGATTTTTTTTGACCAGGCACCTGCTGGAAGTTGCCACCTAGTGGCGGTTGTTAACATGACGTGTGACATTTAAATAGTTTACCTTTACCATTAGAATCAGCCAATAGTATGGGTAAAAAATTTTCAATTTTTACAATTAAATTATTTTATTATAGTTCTCCTTTAACTCAGTTAATACCAGCTTCCAGCAGGAGTGACCAATACAAAGAATGAGTCTCTCAGCAGCTGTCACGGGCCATGAAAGGGGCAGAAAGGTGAAGCTGCAATGTGCTCAGCCAGTAACATCCAACACAACAGGAGAGATACGTTGACTTCTTAACTAGAGAGATCAGACAGGGGCGTAAAGGACCCCATTTACACTCTACAAAAAAGAATATTATGGAGTCACGGGGTAGATTCTCAATTCACGGCCTGGTGTAAAACTGGCATTGTTGATCAGCTGCCCATTATAGAAGCTTCATTAGAAATGTAAATCGGGCAGCTTCTATAAGGTCCAGCCGACCCACGATGCCAGTTGTCCGCCCAGGTGGCGAGTTGAAAACCAACCTGATAGAATCATACAGACTTCAGCAGAGGAGACCATTTGGCATCAGGTCTGTGCTGGTGCTATCTCAATATCAAAGCTCTCTACTCAAGTCCCATTTACTTTCTTTAATACTTTTACTCTCCAAGCTCCCTCTCAAATGCCACGATTGATGGCTTCAGTAGTAGCTTGAGGTGATGCCTTCCATGGCCTAATAAACTCTTACATGAAAAAATGTCCTACAACCTCCCCCTTTATGCTTTATGTACTAATTCTAAATTCAGCCATCCTTTTTAATGATCCATTGACCAGTGGAAATAATGTTTCATTTTTTACTGTCTCAAACCCTTTCAAAACTTTGCAAAACTTCTATTACATTCCACTTTAACCATTCATGTGCTAGTAATACAGTTTTATTTTTCCAAGTCTCTCCTCATAACTATATCCTGCCCTTGATATCATCCCAGTAAATCTATGTTGGGCCTTTTCCGTGGCTCCTATGTCTTTCTATAACGGGAGCTCCAAAACTGAACACAGCACTCCAAATGTGACCCAACCAATGTCTTGAACAGATTCATCATCACTTCGCTGTTTTTGTATTCAGACCTTGACATATAAAACCCAGTATCCCACTTGCTCTACTTTTTTTTCCCCACCCACAATCCTGCTACTGAAGATCTCTGTATCTATCCCCCTACATTTCTCTGTTCTTTTTCCCAAAACATAGAAACATCGAAACATAGAAGATAGTTTCAATTGAATTTGCCACATATTTGCCCACACACATAAACTGTCTTACTACAGTCTCCTGGATTCTTTCTCAATTCACCATGCTTTCTAAATTGGTGTCATCAGCAAATTCTAGTCCTTCTGTACCCATTGTCAAATAATTTTTGTATATGGACAAGCCCCACGTTTAAATCATTTATGTATGTGGACAAGAAAGGTCCCAACACTGATCCCTGGGACATACCACTAACTATGCTTTGTCAAAGTGATAAATGTCAATTAGCTCTGACTCTCAGCTTTCTATCCATTATTCAGTCCTGTATCCATGCTGCCACTTTATCTTAATGTCATCTTTGCAAGAAGTCTCTCATATGGCACTTTATCAAATGCTTTTTAAATTTCCAAATATACCATGTCTACTGCCTTCCCTTTGTTGTACACTCAGTAATCTCCTCAGTGAGATGTCTGAGTGATAGAAGTAGAATTAAGAGCCAAACCTTTTTTTGAAGGCGCTCCTTCACCTCACACAAACTTCCATCATCAACAGTCTTTTTGAACGTCTCTTGATAATTATTTGATTGGGTACAATCATCTACATTGATACTTGTGCCAGTAATACTGAGACTCATGATATCAAGTCCTGGAGTGAGAGACCACTCATGACCACCTTGTTTTTCTCATCCTTCAGAATCAATGGGAGCCACTGTGAGGAGGTGAAAGCCCCCGTGACCTGTCAGAAAATTCACGAGCTGGAGGACGAAGATGGAGAGGAAGATGTGGAACTGGAAGAAGAGGAAGGAGGATGTAACCTGTTGAGAAAGCCAGTCAATGATCCGATTGCTTGTAAACTGGATGGAGGAAAGCTAGATGGAATTGAATATGATGAGCTGAGGGAGCCAGAGCAGAACAGCAAGGAATCTCCCAGCAGGTTGGTGTATACTGTGAGTTGTACCTGGAACACAGTCTGACAGGATTCCGACTAACCCTTAAACATGCCCTACTTAAGACTGGATTTGCAGATAATTCCCTGGCAGCTACAGGAAACTTTTTTTTATCTGGGACCGACGTGGTGCCGGTTCATCAAAAATTCCAGATAACGGAAAGCTATAGTAAAACATACGGAGCTGAGAGCTCCGTATAAAGCAACATCAGAACAATGGCCACAAGTTCCAAGCGTCTCTGTAGCTTAGCAACAGCTGCAGCCACACCCTTGCACAGCAACAGATCGAGGAAGGCAAGTAATAAAACTTACCTGAACCTACTCCTGAATTTTGCCGGTTAACTGAGATTTCCGGTTATTTAGGTGCCGGTAAATTGAAAGTTTCCTGTAACTAGATACCTTTTGGGTAGGGGGTGGGGGTCTGTAAAAAAAAAAAAAAACCCTACTTAACTTACATACAGCAGAAACATAAACCATATATATTCTAAAGATAACTCACAGTTAAATATTTTAAAAGCCTTTTGATTTTTGTCTCACCATCTTCTGCTACCGAGGGAGATCACTAGCTTTTGTTCACTGGCCCCTTGGACTGCAGAAGTAGAGACGCCATCGCATGAAGAAATGGCAGCTGCAGAAACGCGTATCAGCTCATTTTTAAGATTTCTAATTGCATAAAGCAAGTTATCCTGAGATATTAGAGGGTAATTTTAACTAATCCCACCCGGTGGGAAAGCTGACTTGATCCGGTCAGCTGACCGTTTTACACCCGGACTGATTTTACTCCCCATTGACTTCAATGGAGAGTTAAACCTGGCGGGGTGTAAAGCAGGTGGTGGCCTCGAACCCGAACCTTTCCCATCTTGGGGTGGGGGGTGGTGGGTTAGGTTAAAATTAGCCCATTGTTTCATCTACAGAACTGCGATTGGCTACTGTGGGCAAGTTTTGTTCAGTGCTCAGAGTACTGAAGGAGCCTCCATTCTCCACATTGCGTCAAGCGCGTAGCAATTTTCCTTGTAAACACAAGCTTTTAATATTTAGACACATTCTGCAAGCAGCTTGCTTAGTTCTGTTCTGGGAGAAAATGTGAAATGCTGTGACTGAGGTAATATTACTCGTTATCATTGACTTTATACATGTTGTACAACCAATTTATTACTTTTTCAAGTTATAAAGAAGATGATATGAGACTTGAAACCAAGAGTAGCCTTTCCGCCCTGGAACACATCCGGCACTTCACAGACAGCCTCAACACAAGGAAAGCCGAGGGGAATCAGTTCAGTGAGGCTGATCTGACCACGTACAGCACTACCCACCTATCTGAAGACCTGAAGCAGCCCTTATACCGGAAATCCAAGTCACAGGTGAGACTCAGGGAGGGGTACAGGGTGAGTTCACCTTCACTGGCACCAGTGGGTGGATAATATCACGATATGCGTCCTATGTACTGAAGTGCATTAGGTGCCCACTCCCCTGATGATCAGGCACAGGGGCCTGAGATTCATACAGCACCTGACCTTCCCAGCATGCCCCACTGCAGGCTAATTAGGCCCCTGATTTTAATGCAAATTAGGTGGCTGTCCAGCTGCACAGCACCCGTTCATAATGGGTGCTAACGATAGGGTGAGCCCTGATTGGCCTGATGGCCTTTTCTCACCTTTCTTTTTATACGTTCATTTATTAAAAGAGAATCGGCAAGCTGTTCAAAATAAAATACAGAACACGTCCTCTTCTCCTGTCCTGAAGGTGTTGCACAGACACCAGGAAAACTCAGGTACATCCCCCAAGTGGGAGAGTCTTGGCTAAGTGCTGTCAGACCATTCAACCACAATAAATATCCCAGCCAAGTCTGATACTGCCTTCACCTGATGTCCACATATTGCATTTCTAGCAGAATTTGCTGGATAGCAATTAGCAGCAGGAGCTTGAGCTGATTTTTCCCCACTCGCTAACCAAGGTATTCCAATGACACTGGCAGTGTCCCCACCCAGGCCGAGATCAGCTCAGACCACGGGCCAAACCTGGCACCTTCCTAGCCTGTATGGCTCAGTTACTCAATGGATAAACTCAATGAGCCATTGGGGAAGCTGACAGGCCTAACTTTTCAACTGAAATGTTATTTCCCATTTTGCGACCCCACAAGACCCTGCAAAACCCGTACTATAAACGGCCACTCAAAACTATAAAAACAGCTGATGTTAATTGGATTTGACAGCAGTACCTTCTGAATTATTTTCTGAAATCTAATCCTGTCGCCATATCACTGCTATCCTTCCCACACATTACAAAAATAATCAACAACAAAATCAACAACAAAAAAGCAATAACTCCTGGATCTGCGCTTCTGTGAAGTGCCTTGGGACATTTTACTACATTAAAGGTACTATATAAATGCAAGTTGTTGTTGTAGGTAAGAAGGCAAATGGTATGTTGGCCTTCGTAGCGAGAGGGTTTGAGTACAGGAACAAGGATGTCTTGCTGCAGTTGTACAGGGCCTTGGTGAGACCACACCTTGAGTATTGTGTGCAGTTTTGGACGCCTTATCTGAGGAAGGATGTTCTTGCCATGGAAGGAGTTCAGCGAAGATTCACCAGGCTGATACCCGGGATGGCAGGAATGACGTATGAGGAGAGACTGAGTCGATTGGGCTTGTACTCGCTGGAGTTTAGAAGAATGAGAGGGGATCTCATTGAAACTTATAAAATTCTGACAGGACTGGACAGACTAGATGCAGGAAGGATGTTCCCGATGGTCGGAGAGTCCAGAACCAGGGGTCACAGTCTAAGGATAAGGGGTAAGCCATTTAGGACTGAGATGAGGAGGAATTTCTTCACCCAGAGAGTGGTGAACCTGTGGAATTCTCTACCACAGAAGGCAGTAGAGGCCAATTCATTAAATATATTCAAGAAGGAATTGGATATATTTCTTAAGGCTAAAGGGGTATAGGGAGAAATCAGGGACCGGGTACTGAATTTGGATGATCAGTCATGATCACATTGAATGGCGGAGCAGGCTCGAGGGGCCGAATGGCCTACTCCTGCTCCTATCTTCTATGTCTATGTCTATGTATTCTCCCAACCTCGCCAATCAGGAGGAAGCTCTACCCCTTGAATCAGAAGAGACCTAAAAATGGGGGAGGCGCGAGAAGAAAATTAAAATGAGCAGCAAAATAATAAGTAAATAAAGTTTACTTAAAATGCACGCTATAGCCATTCAAATAAATGTTACTTTCCTGACACCCCCCCCCCCTTTTCTTTCCTTCTCTTGGTAGGCGTACGCCATGATGCTATCTCTGTCCGACAAGGAACCTATCCATTCCGCATCCCACAATGCCCCCAACATGTGGCACAGCATGCCGAGAGCAGCGACGGAGCCCAGCGCCCTCCAGTCCATCAGCCATGTATGACGCTTTGCAATAACCGGATGGGACCAAGTCCAGCGTCGTACATAGCATGACATTTTCTGTTTCTTTTATTTTTACCCTTTCCTTTGTGTCTATTTATAGAGAGAGACTCCTGAGCAGAACGCCTTAGAAATCTGCTGGGTCACCCCAATCGGAATTTTGTGACCTTAAACTGACAGTTTTGAAAAAAATGAATTGTATTTATTCTCCTAGTATTTTGTTTTGCACAGCGAAGGCAGCTGCGTTGTTGTGAGGATCAATGCGACACAAAGTAGTTCGACTAGGAACTTGGAGCTCACGCCTCAGCGGCACAAGAGAGCGTCTTCCATTGTACTCACTGGGAGAGGGTTTGACCATTTTCAATGTATCCTAGCACTCAATTTATTGAAAACGAAATCATTTGTATAAAATTCATTTGATGGGAGAGGAGGGGAGATTGGGTGACATTGGCTCTTCCTGTACAAATTGCTATTTGCATTATTTTTGTGTTCTTTTAAGCACAAATCAAGTCTCTTATTTTTTTTGTGTTTTTTTTTGTCGTGTAATTAAAACAATTCAAAATTCACTTCATGAAATAAAAATGAAAGGTTCCTCACTGAAGACAGCCAATCTGCTTTCACAAATAAATGTTTCCCCCCCCCCAAATTTTTCAAATTAACTTTAATTTTAGACAATCATTTTTTTATAACTTTTTTTTTTAAAGTGTGTGCAGCACTGTGCTATTTATTTGTTTGTTTAGCGATCTCGCACTGTTCATTCCACACACGAGCATACACACATACTCACAGGTGCTTTATACCACAGGTTGAGATCTTTGATTCCGAGTCTGGGTAAGGGTAGGGTGGGGTGGGGAGGGGAGGGGAAGGCAATGGATATACACGAGTGCCAAATAGTGTTTGAAAAAAAAAATTTAAAAAAAACATTCATTCAATCTTATGCGTTTTAATGAATCTGCCTAATGAATAGACTTTACTTAGTTTGTTTTGTTTAATACAATGAGCTGATTCGATTGTATAAGCAGTTATGATTCCTTCATTACAGCATGATTCTTCTAATTAGACCTGTACCTGATATTTTAAGCTGTTTGTCTGCTTGTGTGGTGTTTTGTTCCAGTAATCCTATTCAGTGGCAGCAGTTAAGGTATAAATGTGCCAAACTTATGTTTTAAAAAACGAAAAAAAAACAGATTGTATTTCTTTTATTTCGCCTGTCATGGCGGAGCAGATTCGTCTTTTCTTTTGTTTATATCTGATTTTGAATAGCCAGCAAGTTGAGGTACTTTCTCTAAATGCTTTGTACAATGTATCTGTTATGCATTTAAATAAAAATATAATGAGAGGAACAGCTAATAAAAATAAAAGCAAAGCTGAGGTCTGCTGGTGCATGTGTATTCATCACTCTGAGCTTTTCATGTTGATGGGGTCTCCCTGCACCTTGGCAATGCTGGAAAATGAATAAGAGTGTGACATCATCTGGGATGTGGACACTGCCGCCTAATCTTCTCAGTTTTCCCCATTCAGGCAACTGTCTATATTGTGGTCGTCATTTCCTGGGAGAAGTTTTAGAGCCTAAGGGAGGAAGCGGTGCCAAATAGTGGCTGCTCCTCCTCCAAAATGGGCATTGGCAGGCATTTTGCTGCTGCCCCAGAACTACTACAGGTAGACTATCCTTTATCCGAACTTCCGAAAACCGAAAACCTCTAAAAACCGAAAGTTTTTTAGTTCAGCGTAAGTCGTGCGCACGACATGACCAGAGTGGCGCACGACTTACGCTGAGCAGGGCAGAGGGCCACAGAGTTCCCTCCTGGGTAGGAGATTGCAGGCCGAGCCGGGCAGTGTGAAGGAGGTACCGGGAGAGTGAACCCAACAATATAGCGGCCGGTCCGATAGCTGCAGCGGCCCGTCTGATATTCTTTTCTCCCCCTGACCCGACCCGCGGCCCGTCCGATATTCTTTTCTCCCCCCCCACCGCCGACCCGACCCGACCCCCGACCTGTCCGATATTCTTTTCTCCCGACCCGACCCGAACCACGGCCCGTCCGATATTCTTTTCTCCCCCCTGACCCCCCCCGGACCGACCCACCCCCGGACCCACCCCCCCGATCCCCCCCCGACCTGGACCCCCCCCGACCCCGACCTGGACCCCCGACCTGAACCCCCCCCCCCGACCCCGACCTGAACCGCAGCCTGTCCGATATTCTTTTCTCCCCCCTCCCCACCCGACCTGATTTGCGGGCCAGCTTAGTAGGAGTCAGCCGATATCCAGCTTTCCAGAGAAGCAGGAAGGGGAATGAGACACGGAACAGTCGCAAGAGGTAGCCTGAACTTTAAAAATTTATATTAAATACAAATTTCCCAGTCTTATAATAATACCTTCTGAAATCCGAAAAATTCCGAAAACCGAAACTCAGCTGGTCCCAAGGCTTTCGGATAAGGGATAGTGTACCTGTAGTACCAACAACTTGTATTTGTATAGCGCCTCTAACGTGGTAAAACGTCTCAAGGTGCTTCACAGGTGTATTATCAAACAAAATTTGACACCAAGCCACGTAAGAAGATACTAGGGCAGAGGAGGTAGGTTTGAAGGAGCGTCTTAAAAGAGGAGAGAGAAGTAGAGATGTGGAGAGGTTTAGGGAGGGAATTCCAGAGCTTAAGGCCTCGGCAGCCGAAGGCACGGCCGCCAATGGTAGAATGATTAAAATCTAATGGGCAGGTTGGCACCCAATAAGGAGAGTGGGCCATTTTTGTGTACATGAATGTAAAAAATGATGCTACTGGAATTAAGAAATTCATTGTTTATAAAGACAGCTGCAGAGAATAAGAACAACATTTAGCGATTTCCCCAATTAATGGGCTGAATTACCCATCTCCCGCCAGAAGAGGGTTGGGGCGGAACTTCTGGCTGTCACCCCGACCTCACAGTGACCTCTGACCTGAGTCAGGGCTCATTACTCTTGGCTTTGCTGCGGTGGGGCACACACACTGTAGCACCAAAAGAGAGGAACCCATTTAAAGGGGGCAGGACAGGCCCAAAGGTCCGCAGATGGAATTTAATGTAGGCCTCAGACTGAGCTAAATCCTAATGCAGGTAAGTTTTAAAGCCTGAGGGGAGGAAGCGGTGCCAACTGGTGGCTCCTCTTCCTCCAAGATGGGCATTGGCAGGCCTTTTGCTGCTGCCCCAGAACTACTGCCACCCCTCTTCTGGCAGTCGATGGGATCAGCAGTGCCAACAGCAAAGGGCAGGGAACTCGGGCAGGTTGCAAGGCCCTGCCTCCTCCACCATTATTTCCATATGTTGGGGTGGTGAATGGGAGGCCGGCAGCCTTCCCTGCTGAGGCAGGAGGAGAAGAATCCAGGTTGGCACTGGGATGCCTCTTCTGCCCCATTTTCTTCCACAGCCCCACTTCATTTCAGACAGCCGGCGCAAAGAAAATCCAGGCCAATTATTTTCATCCACCTGCATCGATGTGTGTACATTCTGATTGATATGCTTTACTTCAAAAGTTATTTTATGATTCAGTATCGCTATCAGTTCCCTGGAGTCACATTTGCATTGAGTATTTCCTGATCATGATCTGGAACAGATGTATCGAAACTGTGGCTCGCACACAGCTTGCAAGCTCTGGCAATCAAGCTCATGAAACCCAGTCAGTTCAATTCTATCTCCACTTTGATTTCATACTCACTGGTATGTTCTGTTTGAATTTTGTGGGCCTGAATACTTGGGAGAGGATCGCTCTTCTGTCGCCTCACTGGTGGTTCTAAATTAAAACACCAAGAATAATCAAAGCATCGATTTAAACTAGATAGAGTGTACAAAGCTCCATGGTAAATATTAGGCGGCCCATGGACTCCATGGTATATACCCAAGTGATCCACAAAGACAAAAAGCTTATACTTTCTCGGTCTAGAGAGAGAGGGTAATACCATGACCTGCTGGTCACTATTAGTTATGGCCTTCCATCCACCTCAGAGTCAACCACTTCAGAAGGTAGAAAGCTCAGGTGGTGGATCGTGTTACAATCCAGAGCTCCAGCAACGGCAACCTGTCACCAGCAATCATGGGAGGAGAAGAAACTGGAAAGCTTGGCAGTCATGTACTCTAGTGTCTGAGTCAGAAAGCAATGGGTTCGAGCCCCACTTCAGGGATTTGAGCACAAAATCCAAGCTGACACTTCAGTGCAGTACTGTGGGAGTGCTGGACTTGTGGGTTGTGCCGTCGGGTGGTGTTAAAAAAACCCATGGCACTATTCAAAGAAGAGCAGAAGAGTTCTCGTGGCCAATAGATTTCCCTTAACCAACATTTAAAAAAAACATTATCCAGTCATTAGCACATGACTGCTTGTGGGACCTTGCTGTGCGGAAATTGGCTGCGCATTTCCCTACAGTTCAGCAGTAACTATACTTCAAAAGTGCTTGATTGGCTGTGAAGTGCTTTGGGATGTCCTGAGGTCATGAAAGGTGCTGCAGAAAAATGCAAGTTATTTCTTTAGTAATGGCTTCTTCCAGCGACCAGCAGGCAGGATTTCAGATCATTGTTGGCGGGGACATTGTGCATAGAATGATTTCCAGTTTGTAATCATTCGGGCTCAATAATACTAACAAATCACAATCAGTTTGAGCTCCTAACATTATCCATTTCCTTACTTAAAAAAGCATACACCTCACCCACCAAGCTCGGCTTCCGCCACGATTTTGTTTTTCAGAAGAATATCAAAAACTGCTTCATTAGGGAATCAGTGATTCAATTTACAAGTTAGTCATAACCACTTCACACAGCACAAATAGGCCAACAATTTGCTACCCTGCCACATCCATTATATCACAGCGGGGTTCAGGCTCTAAGGATGTGTATTGCTACTGTCCTCCACGCACCATTGCACATAAATATTCCAGACACAAAGCTTACTGTTTATGATGAACTCCCTATTAATCACAATAAACTCGACAAATCTGCTACGTGATACAGGAACCCACACCTTCCCAATGAGAAATATTAAACTCCACGCCTCCCAGAGTGAGTGACGCTCATCCCCTCCCCTCCCACAGAAACACTAAAAACCTCCCCTCCCACAGTGAGTGACGCTCATCCCCTCCCCTCCCACAGAGACACTAAAAACATCTCCTCCCACAAAGAGAGACCGAACACCTCCCCTCCCACAGAGAGAGAAACAGAACACCTCCCCTCCCACAGAGACACTGAACCCCTCCCCACACAGTGTCACTGAACCCCTCCCCTCCCACAGTGACACTGAACCCCTCCCCCAGTGACACTGAACCCCTCCCCTCCCACAGTGACTCTGAACCCCTCCCCACACAGTGTCACTGAACCCCTCCCCTCCCACAGTGACACTGAACCCCTCCCACAGTGACACTGAACCCCTCCCTCCCAGAGACACTGAACCCCTCCCCACACAGTGTCACTGAACCCCTCCCCTCCCACAGTGACACTGAACCCCTCCCCTCCCACAGTGACACTGAACCCCTCCCCTCCCACAGTGACACTGAACCCCTCCCCCAGTGACACTGAACCCCTCCCCTCCCACAGACACTGAACCCCTCCCGTCCCACAGTGACACTGAACCCCTTCCCTCCCAGTGAGTGACAGAGCCCCTCCCCTCCCACCGACACTGAACCCCTTCCCTCCCACAGTGAGTGACACTGAACCCCTCCCCTCCCACAGTGGCTCTGAACCCCTCCCCTCCCACAGTGACACTGAACCCCTCCCCTCCCACAGACTCTGAACACCTCCCCTCCCACAGACACTGAACCCCTCCCACAGTGACACTGAACGCCTCCCCTCCCACAGTGACACTGAACCCCTCCCCACCCACAGAGAGACTGAACCCCTCCCCTCCCACAGAGACACTGAACCACTCCCCTCCCACAGTGACACTGAACCCCTCCCCTCCCACAGTGACACTGAACCCCTCCCCTCCCAGAGAGACTGAACCCCTCCCCTCCCACAGAGACACTGAACCACTCCCCTCCCACAGTGACACTGAACCCCTCCCCTCCCACAGTGAGTGACACTGAACCCCTCCCCACCCAGAGAGACTGAACCCCTCCCCTCCCACAGAGACACTGAACCACTCCCCTCCCACAGTGAGTGACACTGAACCCCTCCCCTCCCACAGAGAGACTGAACCCCTCCCCTCCCACAGTGACACTGAACCCCTCCCCTCCCCTCCCACAGTGAGTGACACTGAACCCCTCCCCTCCCACAGAGAGACTGAACCCCTCCCCTCCCAGTGACTCTGAACCCCTCCCCTCCCACAGTGACTCTGAACCCCTCCCCTCCCACAGTGAGTGACACTGAGCCCCTCCCCTCCCACAGTGACACTGAGCCCCTCCCCTCCCACAGTGGCACTGAACCCCTCCCCTCCCACAGACACTGAAGCCCTCCCCACCCACAGTGACTCTGAGCCCCTCCCCTCCCACAGTGGCACTGAGCCCCTCCCCTCCCACAGTGACACTGAACCCCTCCCCTCCCACAGTGACACTGAACCCCTCCCCACCCACAGACACTGAACCCCTCCCCTCCCACAGTGGCACTGAACCCCTCCCCTCCCACAGTGACACTGAACCCCTCCCCTCCCACAGAGAGACTGAACCCCTCCCCTCCCACAGTGACACTGAACCCCTCCCTTCCCACAGTGACACTGAACCCCTCCCCTCCCACAGTGAGTGACACTGAACGCCTCCCCTCCCACAGACACTGAGCCCCTCCCCTCCCACAGTGACTCTGAACCCCTCCCCTTCCACAGTGACTCTGAACCCCTCCCCTCCCACAGTGAGTGACACTGAACCCCTCCCCTCCCACAGTGACACTGAACCCCTCCCCTCCCACAGTGGCACTGAACCCCTCCCCACCCACAGAAACCCTCCCCACCCACAGAGACACTGAACCCCTCCCCTCCCACAGACACTGAACCCCTCCCCTCCCACAGTGACTCTGAACCCCTCCCCTCCCACAGTGAGTGACACTGAACCCCCTCCCCTCCCACAGTGACACTGAACCCCTCCCCTCCCACAGACACTGAACCCCTCCCCACCCACAGACACTGAACCCCTCCCCTCCCACAGTGGCACTGAACCCCTCCCCTCCCACAGAGAGACTGAACCCCTCCCCTCCCACAGTGACACTGAACCCCTCCCTTCCCACAGTGACACTGAACCCCTCCCCTCCCACAGAGAGACTGAACCCCTCCCTTCCCACAGTGACACTGAACCCCTCCCCTCCCACAGTGAGTGACACTGAACCCCTCCCCTCCCACAGTGACACTGAACCCCTCCCCTCCCACAGTGGCACTGAACGCCTCCCCTCCCACAGACACTGAACCCCTCCCCTCCCACAGTGGCACTGAACCCCTCCCCTCCCACAGTAACACTGAACCCCTCCCCTCCCACAGTGAGTGACTCTGAACCCCTCCCCTCCCACAGTGACTCTGAACCCCTCCCCTCCCACAGTAACACTGAACCCCTCCCCTCCCACAGTGAGTGACACTGAAGCCCTCCCCTCCCACAGTGACACTGAGCCCCTCCCCTCCCACAGTGGCACTGAACCCCTCCCCTCCCACAGTGGCACTGAACCCCTCCCCACCCACAGACACTGAACCCCTCCCCACCCACAGTGGCACTGAACCCCCACCCACAGTGGCACTGAACCCCTCCCCTCCCACAGTGGCACTGAACCCCTCCCCTCCCACAGTGACACTGAACCCCTCCCCACCCACAGACACTGAACCCCTCCCCTCCCACACTGACACTGAACCCCTCCCCTCCCACAGAGAGACTGAACCCCTCCCTTCCACAGTGACATTGAACCCCTCCCCTCCCACAGAGAGACTGAACCCCTCCCTTCCCACAGTGACATTGAACCCCTCCCCTCCCACAGAGAGACTGAACCCCTCCCTTCCCACAGTGACACTGAACCCCTCCCCTCCCACAGTGACACTGAACCACTCCCCTCCCAGAGAGACTGAACCCCTCCCTTCCCAGTGACACTGAACCCCTCCCCTCCCACAGAGAGACTGAACCCCTCCCTTCCCACAGTGACATTGAACCCCTCCCTTCCCACAGTGACATTGAACCCCTCCCCTCCCACAGAGAGACTGAACCCCTCCCCTCACAGTGACACTGAACCCCTCCCTTCCCACAGTGACACTGAACCCCTCCCTTCCCACAGTGACACTGAACCCCTCCCCTCCCACAGTATGTGATGTTAAACTAAACCCCTCCCCTCCCACAGAGAGACTGAACCCCTCCCCTCACAGTGACACTGAACCCCTCCCCTCCCACAGAGAGACTGAACCCCTCCCTTCCCACAGTGACACTGAACCCCTCCCCTCCCACAGTATGTGATGTTAAACTAAACCCCTCCCCTCCCACAGAGAGACTGAACCCCTCCCCTCACAGAGAGACTGAACCCCTCCCCTCCCACAGTGACACTGAACCCCTCCCCTCCCACAGTGACACTGAACCCCTCCCTTCCCACAGTGACACTGAACCCCTCCCCTCCCACAGTATGTGATGTTAAACTAAACCCCTCCCCTCCCATAGTGGCACTCACCCCACCCCAGCCCCCACGCAGAGACGCTGAAGCCTTCCCCTCCCACAGTGCGCGATGTTGAACCCCATGACTTCTGTAACTTCCTGTGTTAAGCTATCAACTGAATGTTCACATGAGGATGTATTTCAGATTGACACTTCGCTTGAAAACAGCGCCCTATAAAATATGATTTTTTTTGTCATGAAAATTTGGCTTGTGCAATCCTGGCTGTAGTAAATGTTACAATAAACTATTAAAATCCATAAACATCAGAAGGCATTTGTTTAAGTTGTTCATTATACACAAAATAGATAACTGGCTGGAGAGTGTAACAGAGAATTTAATGAAGGACCTTCTGAAAAAACCATAAAAATACATTGACAAAGCATGAGTGATTTACACACCTAAGATTTGATTGCAGCTTGGAACCTCTCCAGGATTTATTATTTCATGTGCTATATACAGTGGGGGATATCAACCAGAATTAACTGAACAAATTCAGCCAGTAATAGGGACACAGAGCCAGAAAAACTGCACAAACACGGCCAAGAAATGCTGGAAGAAGGTTGTAAAAGTTCAAAATCTGTCTCGATTAGTAGGAAGCAGCCCTAAAACTCAATAAAACTATTGCGCAGCAGTTGTATTGAAATGCCGACATGGAATTTTTTTTTAGTAAAACTGCCTGTTTTACTCATAGTGGGGCTATTATGTTTAGCAACACTGTAACTGGGTTTCTGAAGATCCCTTCAGAACATCTAGCAAATTCGTAAGTAATTAAAGGTATAATTTCCAATTGTCACGGTTGGTAGCACAGGAGCCGAACATGGGGGACTGGAAAAGCTGGCTCCGGAAAGGCAGATCCGCAATTTAGTGTTATCACCAAAAATGGCTTCATAGAGTTTTACAGCACAGAAAGAGGCCCTTCGGCCCATCGTGTCAGTTAAATGTTACGATACATTTAAGTGAAACCTCGCACAATTTTCTATTTGCTTAGGATGGGATTTCACTGGCAGCTCCCTTCGACCATTTAGACTAGCGCTAACAGAAGTTCCATGACCAGTGGAGCTCTTAAAGGGTTTAAAGCCCTTCTTTTCAGTGTTACAGTATGTTTTTAATACTGGCTTCTGCTAGTAATTTTTATTGGCAACTCCATAAGAAAAAAACACATATTTAAAAAAAAATTGAGATTTTTTTTTCTTTCCCCCTAATAGCACTTTAATGTTTACATGACACTTAAAATAGCCTAATAATAGCTCACTGGAACATTGACTGTGATTGAAGCAGGACAGGAAGAGCTGAAAAAGAGAGGGAAATTTAATAGGCCTTTTTACAACACAAACTTTCACAGTCACTCAGCAAATGACAAGGCATCGAAGTGAAGAGTCAGCAGGTCAATTTAAAATGAATGATGCCACCTGACTTAAAGGACCACAAATACAATATTTCGTGGTTGAAGGTGTACAAGCCAAAACATGAAAGAAAGCATGCCAAGTAGAGCATCAAGCACCTAAGCCAGACTGGCCCCCACCTGCCATTGCGTCATATCTGCAGACTCTGGCTGACCTACCTGGCGATAACTGTGGGGAGCTGTCTCTGCAGGCTCCAGGACAATATGCAGCCAGTTGCAGATCCATGCCCTCTGCTGCAAAAACAGCTGCACCATAGGAGCAAAGCTGTCAGTGGCAATCAAGGTCACCATCTCCCAGAACGTTTGGTGCCTCCGCCTCCTTCCAGGCTACCTTCGGAATCATCTGCAGTACCGCCCAATGTCCCGCTCACACACGTAACAAATAGGTGGCTGACGCTTAAGTTGACATGGCCAGCACTTGCGTTTATTGTCTCATTGAATAGAAACAACAATGTGATCTGACTTCCCAATGTCACCACACCTGGGGGTCAGTAAATTACCACAAATCATGCAGATATGTAGTGCTGCAATGATTTTATGTGTTCTCTGCTAGAGTACAGCATGAAAGAACTTAAAGGTTGTGTGAGTGAAATGGGCCAGGAGTAAATGTGGAACAGGTTAGTAGGAAATGCTTTGTGCCAGGCATACTTGGACATGTACCTGGCAAATGGTCCTGTTGGGTAATCTTACTTTGGCAGCATCCTTAAGCTCTTCAGCACCTGTTCCTATGTTGCTGTAGGTAATGTATAAAGTGTTAAACATGCCCACCACCAGGCATGCTGCATTGCTGTCTTTTTTTGGGAGGGGGGTCATGGAGTGGAAATATATTTATTTTTTGAAGAAGTGACTGGTTGGATAGATAAAGCGAATACAGTAGATGTCATGCATTTGGATTTTTAGAAGGCATTTGGTAGGTATCTCAAAAGGCTTGTTAGAAAATTCAGGCATATAAGAGCAAATGTAACAGCATGGCGAGATGGACAGGAAACATACACAGCAAAAGGGTATTGCTCAGATTGGAGAAAGGTTGGAAGTCGGGTACCCCAGGGGTCAGTGCTAGGTCCACTTTTGTTCTGGTTATAAATAAATGCTTTAGACTTGGGCATAGGGAATTCAATCCAGAAATTTACAGATGACACAAAAGTAGCGTGTTTGGGAAACAGCGAGGTGGACTATAAAAGCTTTAGGAAGGCATAGGTTAGCGGAATGGGCACACCAGTAGCAGATGCAATTTAATGTGAATAAGTGTGAGGTAATAGATTTTGGAAAAAAAAACCAAGGAATTGGAATATGCAGTCAATGGAAAGATATTGAAGGGTGTGAATGAACAGAGAAACCTAGGGGTTCAGTAGCATAATTTCCTGAAAGGATAATGCAAGGAATGGGAAACTATAGTTATGAGGAGAGACTTGAGATACTGGGATTATTTGCACTGGAGCAGAGAAGGCTGTGAGAAGAAGGGTTTTGATAGAGTGAATCAGGAAAGGCTATTTCCTCTGGTTGGGGAATAAATGACAGGAGGGGGGGTGAGGGGTCATCAATATTAAATTGTCGCTTAGAGAGTGAGGTGAAAGGGTAGGAGAAATTTCTTTAGGCAAAGGATTTTAGGAGCTTTGGCACGGGGAGTTATGGCAGGCACTTATTGCATCTTTAAGGGAAAATTGGATAAATATTTGAAGCAGAGAAAGATACACGGCTATGGGGAGAAAGCAGAAGAGTGGGTTTAGTTTTGGATTCTAGCAATGAACAATGGGTCAAATGGTTTCTTTCTGTACTGTAAATGTCTATGGTTCTAGAGCAGGGCAACCTTCCTGGCACCCACCTCATGCAGCGGCACCTCCACATTACCAGCCATCCGAGTTCAAGTGCTTGCTCACAGATTCCAAATTTATCTTGCCAACCACTGGTTTGTGGCAGCTACTTTTTTTTGACCCATACAGCCTTTGGAATTTCTAAAATATACTTTTCAAATATTTGCAGCCTTTCAGCAATTTTTCCCCGATAAGCCTTTAAGTGCCCACATCCCTTTAAATTTTAGTGCAATTTTCCAACCACACCCTTTGGCGAGCCCAGAGCACTAGACCCAATATGGAGTTCACCATGAATAAATATTTGAGGCCAACCCCAGAAAACCCTGCGAGTTTGGCCAAGAGAGAAGTCAGTAAATATTACACTCGCCACTCTCTAGTCCCAACACTTTAGCTCCAGGACTGAAAAATATACCCTATGGTTGAAATTGCATGGTTCAATCATAGGAGCCTGCAATCAATGCTGTCTGCATGAACCTGGCTGCCACCAAAATAAGAGTCACCAAGATCTGTATAAAAGGGGATCCCCCCCTTGGGATTTTCAGGGTGTCCCTAGAAGGGAGCCCACAATAGGTGCAGGCTTAGGACTGGCACATAGATGAGCAATTCCTTGTTTTTTTCCCCCAAAATCTCAGTCCTTCAGTCTCATTTTCCCGAGGGTTTGTAAGAAGGGTGCTCAGATAACAATACAATAATTGTATTACAGTACAGCCTCAATTATCCACAATACCATTATACTCGTTCTTCATTATCCCTCATAGTTACTGCAAAACTGGGCAGATCTTAACAGCATTTTGAATACAGATTCTCCTCGTTGTTCTTCGCTGAACCCTATCTAATGTATCAATGTCTCTTTGAAATTAAAGTGGCTAAAATGCACTCAGTATTCCAAATGCAGCCTCACCACTATGTTATAAAGGGTTAAAATAATTTGTTTTGATCTGCAATGAAATGCCCTTGAGATGCATCCCAGGACTCGATTAATCTTATTAACAACAGCCTTAAAATGATTGGATAATTTCAGTAAATGGTCAATAATCACACCAAAGTCCTTTTCTTACTTCACCTTTGCAAATTAACACCCGTCAATTGTGGACACATGTTTCATGTTTGCTACATCAATGTGCATTACAGAAATGTTTCCATATTAAATCCCATCTGCCATTACTTAATCCAGTTTCATAATTTATCTTGATGCTTTAAATGTTATCAATCTTCCCTGCACATTACCTGATCACACAGCTTAGTGTTATCACCACATTTGATATTATTTTCAATCCCCTTTCCATATCATTTATGAATAGAGTAAACAGGAGAGGGCCCAGAACACACTCCTGGGGAAACTCCACTAATCACTGCCCTCCAGACAGAACCATGTCTATTTATCATCACTTTCTGCTTTCTATTACCAGACCAATTTGCAATCCAGCTAGCTAATTTTTCATTAATTCCATACTTTATCCAAAAGCCTCAGATGTGGAACCTTTATCACATATCTATCGTATCTGCTGAATGTCCCTTGCTTACTAATTTAGTTGCCTCTTTAAAATAAATCCAATGGGCATTGCCTATACTTCTAACTGCCCTTTCTGCCTCTATGTTCTTTAGATGAACATCAACAGCGTCCCGCAAATTACTCGAGAAGTTTTCCCACTGAGATCTTGGACTAATTGATCTATAATTCCTGATTCTTGTCACACTCCCTTTTAGGGTATTGGGATTACATAACCCATTCTCCAGTTACCCAATTTCTTATTCACTTTAATTGTCTGCAGCTGATGTTTGAAAGACTTCACGTCTGGCTTTCGTTTGAATCCTTGTGTATATTGTTTAAAATGTGTATTATTGTTCACCTTTTTAAACATCAGGGCTTGCTCTCTCCTCTTTGTTGGCTTTTTATATGCTTTAAAATATAATTAAAAGGAGGAACTGAGGTGCTGGAAAACTATGGGTCTATTTTCTGTGCTAACTTTTATATCGACTTACCAGTTTATGAAAAATAGAAAACTTGTTTTAGAATTGCATCCATATTTATGGTTCCGTTTGCCAACATGGGTTTAACTTGGTACTGGATGGTTTCTGGTTTTCATCAGTGGACTAAAAACACAAACCCAGCCAATTATAAGGAGGATATCCCATCAATTCATACACTGGTCTACTTTCAGTTATTGAAAATAAAACTAACATCTGTCCTGTTTGCACATGGGGATATTACCAATATTAGTGAACC
Organism: Somniosus microcephalus; assembly: GCF_052327205.1. Taxonomy (NCBI): domain Eukaryota; kingdom Metazoa; phylum Chordata; class Chondrichthyes; order Squaliformes; family Somniosidae; genus Somniosus; species Somniosus microcephalus. Next base: position 34,376,596 of record NC_140992.1, read on the forward strand.
ATAGCTTAGTATATTGAATAAAATGGATGAAATGGGCATATCAGAGGTGAAGGAAATAGTGTTGTGCTAACAGGAGGAAAGCTTTGACCCAGACCTTACTTTGGGAAAGAATTCACAGTCCGGAATAAATTATCCTAACACCTGTCAGAAGAGCATGGTCTAAGGAGATCGAGGCTCAGCAAGGAGATCATAATTGATCTGTGCAGAATGAAAGGTCTTCAGTGACTCCATCTGCTCTGTCTATGACTGTTAAATTGACAACAGCTGTAAATGTCTTTGCTATGGTGCCGGGGCAATTCAATTGGCATTAGTCAGAATGCAATGTCCACCTGCAGTCAAAGTATGACTGATGCATTGCTCTGGAAGACAGGCAGGTTCATTCATTTTTCCAGCAATCCTAAGAGAATTAGCTAAATAGTAGAGCCTTATGCAATTGCTTGATTTGTCAGAGTGCTGGATTTGCTAGCTTGTACCCATATGGAGATATGGCCATTGTCAATCAGTCAAATAGCATACATCAACTGTAACAGCTTTTAATCTCTCAATGTGCAAGTGGTTTAGAATCATAGGAACAGGAGTAGACCATTTAGCCCCTTGAGCCTGTTCCACCATTCAATGAGATCATGGCTGATCTGTGACCTAACTCCATATACCCGCTTTGCCCCATATCCCTTAATACCTTTGGTTAACAAAAAGCTATCAATCTCAGATTTAAAATGAACAATTAACCTAGCATCAACTGTCATTTGTGGAAGAGAGTTTCAAACTTTTACCACCCTTTGCGTGTAGAAGTGTTTTCTAACTTCACTCCTGAAAGGCCTGGCTCTAAGTTTTTAGATTATGTCCCCTAGTCCTAGACTCCCCAACCAGCGGAAATAGTTTCTCTCTATCTACCATATCAGTTCCCCTTAATATCATAGAATGATATAGAACAGAAACAAGCCATTTGGCTCCTGAAGTCTTCACATAAGCCATTTAGTCTAATATCACTCTACTGCTCGCTACCCATATTCTTTAATCTTCATTCTTTCCAAGCAACTATATAATTCCCTTTTAAAAGAACTGTGCCTGAACTATTGATTATGGCAGAGAGTTCCATATTCTTATCACTCTCAGTGTAAATATTTTTTCCCTAACCTCCCCTTTAATTAATTTTGTCATTTCATTAAATTTATGCCCCCTCGTTAGCTTCTTGTCAACGAGTGGAAACTTTGATCTTATTATAACCCTTCATAATCTTGAAGATCTCTATCAGGTCACTTTAACCTTCTCAGCTCTTGTGTAAAAAGGACTAACTTCTCAAATCTTTCTTCATAACTTTAACCCTTCATCCCTGGTAGCATCCTAGTGAATCTACACTGCACACTTTCCATTTCCTTTATATCCTTCCTATAATGGGACACCCAAAACTGTGTACAATATTCCAACTAAAGCCTAAGTAAGGTCTCATACAAGGTAACATTGAAGTTGTACAAGACCTTAGTTAGATTGCAGTTAGAATATTATGAACAGTTTTGGATACTTGATGAAAATTAAGGGCCTAGTACAGGTGCGGAACCTCACTTGTTATATCCCGTCGACCAGAGAACGTTTTCTTTATCCCTACTTTCTGTCTCCGACCTCCCAACCAATTACCAACCCATAACAAGGTTACTTCCAATTCTATGGACTTTCACTTTTGCTAATAATCTCTTGTGCAAAACCTTATCAAATGCCTTCTGGAAATCCATACAGACAACATCCCTAGACACTCCCTTATCCACCATGCTAGTGACCTCCTCAAAATATTCAATTCGATTAGTTAGCCATGACCTACCCATCACAAGTCCATGCTGACTCTTTGATCAGCTGATTCCTGTCCAAGTGCTCAATCACTCTGGGGGGTATTTTTCAGGGGGTCAGCGGGCGCATTTGTTGGCGGGTCGGCTGGGGAATTTGTTTTTTAACAACGGGTAGGGAACCCGCTGTAAACCTGCCTCCACACTAGTCTCCCAGATGTCGGGTCTGTCATCGCTGCAGACCCGACACGAAGCGGCGGGGGAGGTAATTTATATTTTTAGAGCTTGTTAACAGGCACTTAAAAACTATTTTAAGCTCACCTTTAGATTTTAAGAGTTCGCCCTCAGCTTCCCCGCTGCTCGGGGATCACGTCAGGTAAGGAGGTTGGGAGTTGTGTCAGGATGGGATGATTTCTTTACTTGACAGCTGCAAATGGTCTATAAAAGCTCCCATTTCATAGTTGTTCACTTTCCAAGGTTAGAAGCTGTTGCTTACTGCATTTGGAAGATAGAGTGAGCTTTATGCAGCTTGCATGTGTTTGGATTAAACTGTCTATCCAGTGTCACCTCATTGGAACAACCTCTCTCACCATTGACAGATCACTTCTGTCATCTCAATCTCACCTGCCATCTATTCCAACAACATCGGTGCCCTTGAAAATATCTCACCTTGGTCCTCAGAATCCCACCACGATCAGCCCCAACACCAGCCGAACCAGGAACACCAGCAGCACCAACAACAACGCCAACCTTCTCCACAATCAAATGGTGCTGCACAGGACACAGGGCATCAGCACCCAACCACATTGCTGCCTGGGATGTCAGGGATGGCCTCACCATGGCCAGATTTACTTCACTTGACGCTGTACACCCTGGCTGCCACATGATGTGCCAGGTTGGCACCACCCCACACCAACACCATAAAGCATCCCTACAATGCCCAAGCCATTCCTTTCACACTCATCACCATTGCGGAGGGTACTGTTATGTCTCACCATTCACTGCAACTGACTAAGCCACTTCCAAAGATGAGCACAAATCTGTCCAAGAACGCAAAGTGTTGAAAATAAAGGTTTCAATGTTTGACAGCACATTAACAGAAACTTCACAGGAACATTGGCTAAAGCACCCAAGTGCCTACCCTTGTGTGTTGTTACTTGGTGTGATTGGACTAGGATGAGGGTGAGTGTGAGGAATGGCTAGTGAGATGGAGAAGTGATAACATAGACAGAGAAGGATGGGTGGAGGTGCAAGGTAACTTGGTGTGAGTAAGGATGCGCAGGAGTAGGGTAGGGAAGGCAGAGTGATTGGGATGTGATGAATGGCACAGCAGGATGAGGTGTGGCTTTACAGGAACATTTTGTGATCTACTGAGATCATTGAAAGGTTTGCGCCACTGCAGCCTGGTCCTCCTAACAACATCCCTGCTTGTGTCCTCCTGTGCAATGTGCAACCAGGCTGCGTTGCTCTCCTGGGGAGGGAGTCATAGGGAGCCTGGGTGCAGCCGTGCACCTTTGTGCAGTGCTTGTCAGTGTTTGTAGCACCTCAATGCTGTAGAACACTAACAGCACAATTGTCAAAATCAATTTGCGCATGGTCCCTTTAAGGAAACCGGCTGATGATGTGTCATCAAGTGATGTCATCAGGTCCGCTTCCTTCAATTGGCCAGGAAAAGTACTGGGTGGGCTTAACAAGCCCAATCAACGTAAAATCATTTCACAGAGTGTGCTGGAGATAGCAGTGTGGTCACGCCCCACCCCGCCCCCAACCCCGGCCATAGCGAACACGCCTCGGTAGGCGAAATTGCGACCTCTGTCTCTGATGATACATTCCAGTAAGCTCCCCACAACTGATGTTAAATTGACAGGTCTGTAGTTAACCTGCTTTCTCCCTCCCTCCCTTCTTAAATAATGGCTTGACATTTGCAAATTTCCAGTTAAAAGGCACAATTCCTAAATCTATAGAGCTTTGGAAAATTATGACTGCAATTTGCTCAACATTTTTATAATGCTCTATTATCTCTACTAATACTTTTACTTCTTCATTACCATTTTTTTACTTATAATAAATCCACTCAGTCCCTCCCCTTGACTTTATAGATTTGCCAGAGCACTGAGACAGAATATTTAAGGACAGCGAAGTTAACCATGTTTGCGAGTACACCGAAACAGGGTATTAATGTGGGAAACTATATCATTGCACAACCTACTTACTGATTAATTATGACAATTAAACAAGGCTCCCACACTGTTTATCTATACAAGATTCCTGTTTGTTACTTTTAATGTATGATATATGTGTGTTGAATACATTATTGCAGCAAGACTGGCCCAAAATCACCACAAGAAGATATTTGAAAATAAAGAGGAGTTTAACCTGATTAAGGGAAAGAAAACTCAACAGATAATTCCCATAAATAAGCAGTGACGTAAGCCAGGTAGATTCACTCAGTGTCGTGATGTAAGCCAGGTAGAGTCATTCAGTGTCGTGATGTAAGCCAGGTAGATTCATTCAATGCAGTGATGTAAGCCAGGTAGATTCATTCAGTGCAGTGATGTAAGCCAGGTAGATTCACTCAGTGCAGTGATGTAAGCCAGGTAGATTCACTCAGTGCAGTGATGTAAGCCAGGTAGATTCACTCAGTGCCGTGATGTAAGCCAGTTAGATTCACTCAGTGCAGTGATGTAAGCCAGGTAGATTCACTCAGTGCAGTGAAGTAAGCCAGGTAGATTCACTCAGTGCTGTGATGTAAGCCAGGTAGATTCACTCAGTGGAGTGATGTAAGCCAGGTAGATTCACTCAGTGGAGTGATGTAAGCCAGGTAGATTCACTCAGTGCCGTGATGTAAGCCAGGTAGATTCACTCAGTGGACTGATGTAAGCCAGGTAGATTCACTTAGTGCAGTGATGTAAGCCAGGTAGAGTCACTCAGTGCCGTGATGTAAGCCAGGTAGATTGGCTCAGTGGAGTGATGTAAGCCAAGTAGATTCACTCAGTGCAGTGATGTAGACCAGGTAGATTCACTCAGTGCAGTGATGTAAGCCAGGTAGATTCACTCAGTGCCGTGATGTAAGCCAGGTAGATTCACTCAGTGCCGTGATGTAAGCCAGGTAGATTCATTCAGTGCCGTGATGTAAGCCAGGTAGATTCACTCCGTGCAGTGATGTAAGAAGGTAGATTCACTCAGTGCAGGGATGTAAGCCAGGCAGATTCGCTTAGTGGAGTGATGTAAGCCAGGTAGATTCATTCAGTGCCGTGATGTAAGCCAGGTAGATTCGCTCAGTGCAGTGATGTAAGCCAGGTAGATTCACTCAGTGCAGTGATGTAAGCCAGGTACATTCGCTCAGTGCAGTGATGTAAGCCAGGTAGATTCACTCAGTGCAGTGATGTAAGCCAGGTAGATTCACCCAGTGTTGTGATGTAAACCAGGTAGATTCACTCAGTGCTGTGATGTAAGCCAAGTAGATTCACTCAGTGTCGTGATGTAAGCCAGGTAGATTCACTCATAGAAGATAGAAGATCGGAGCAGCAGAAGGCCATTCGGCCTCTCGAGCCTGCTCCGCCATTCGATGAGATCATGGCTGATCATCCAAACTCAGTACCCCGTACCTGCCTTCTCCCCATATCCCTTGATACCTTTAGCTCTAAGAAATATATCTAACTCCTTCTTGAATATATTTAAAGACTTGGCCTCAACCGCCTTCTGTGGTAGAGAATTCCACAGGTTCACCACTCTCTGGGTAAAGAAATTCTGCCTCATCTCTGTCCTAAATGGCTTACCCCTTATCCTTAGACTATGACCCCTGGTTCTGGACTATCCGACCATCGGGAACATTCTACCTGCTTCTAGTTTGTCCAGACTGATGCGCTATCAATTACTCATAAAAGACTGAGAGTTAAGAGAGTAACTAAAGGCTTTTATTAACAAAAGAATGAAGGTCTGCCTCGAGTGGTCGACCGGTCCAGAAATACAAAGGGCGGGGGAGCAGTCACCTTTATACTAGGACTTGTGGGAGGAGTCAGCCGAGGCATGTCCAGGCATGTACACAGTGGAATACAAACAGTGGTTTACCACACAGACATGTCAGAATTTTATAAGTTTCAATGAGATCCCCTCTCATTCTTCTAAACTCCAGCAAGTATAAGCCCAATCAACCGAATCTCTCCTCATACGTCATTCCTGCCATCCCAGGGATCAGCCTTGTGAATCTTCGCTGAACCGCATCCATGGCAAGAACATCCTTCCTCAGATAAGGTGACCAAAACTGCACATAGTACTCAAGGTGTGGTCTCACCAAGGCCCTGTACAGCTGCAACAGGGCATCGTTACTCCTGTATTCAAACCCTTTCGCTATGAAGGCCAACATACCATTTGCCTTCTTCACCGCCTGCTGCACCTGCATGCTTACCTTCAGCGACTGGAGCACAAGGACACCCAGGTCTCGTTGCACTTCCCCTTCTCCCAATCTATTGCCATTCAGATAATAGTCTGCCTTTCTGTTTTTGACACCAAAGAGGATAACCTTGCATTTATCCACGTTATATTGCATCTGCCACGCTTCTGCCCAATCACCCAACCTGTCCAAATCATCCTGGAGTTTCTCGGTATCCTCCTCGGAGCACACACGCTCACCCAGCTTTGTGTCATCTGCAAACTTGGAGATATTACATCTAGTTCCCTTATCTAGATCATTAATGTATATTGTGAATAGCTAGGGTCCAAGGACCGATCCCTGCGGTACCCCACTAGTCACTGCCTGCCACTCGGAACAAGACCCGTTAATTCCTACTCAGTGCTCTGATGTAAGCCAGGTAGATTCACTCAGTGCAGTGATGTAAGCCAGGTAGATTCACTCAGTGCAGTGATCAAAGCCAGTTAGATTCACTCAGTACAATGATGTAAGCCAGGTAGATTCAGTCAGTGCAGTGATGTAAGCCAGGTAGATTCGCTCAGTGGAGTGATGTAAGCCAGGTAGATTCTCTCAGTTGAGTGATGTAAGTCAGGTAGATTCACTCAGTGCTGTGATGTAAGCCAGGCAGATTTGCTCAGTGCAGTGATGTAAGCCAGGTAGATTCACTCAGTGCCGTGATGTAAGCCAGGTAGATTCACTCAGTGCTGTGATGCAAGCCAGGTAGATTCACTCAGTGCTGTGATGTAAGCCAGGTAGGTTCACTCAGTGCAGTGATGTAAGCCATGTAGATTCACTCAGTGCTGTGATGTAAGCCAAGTAGATTCACTCAGTGTCGTGATGTAAGCCAGGTAGATTCATTCAGTGCCGTGATGTAAGCCAGGTAGTTTCACTCAGTGCTGTGATGTAAGCCAAGTAGATTCAATCAGTGCCGTGAAGTAAGCCAGGTACATTCACTCAATGCAGTGATGTAAGCCAGTTCGATTCAATCAGTGGAGTTATGTAAGCCAGTTAGATTCACTCAGTAGAATGATGCAAGCCAGGTAGATTCAGTCAGTGCAGCGATGTAAGCCAGGTAGATTCACTCAGTGGAGTGATGTAAGCCAGGTAGTTTCACTCAGTGCAGTGATGTAAGCCAGGTAGATTCATACATTACAGTGATGTAAGCCAGGTACATTCACTCAGGGCATTGATGTAAGCCAGTTAGATTCGTTCAGTAGAGTGATGCAAGCCAGGTATATTCACACATTACAGTGATGTAAGCCAGGTAGTTTCGCTCAGTGCAGTGATGTAAGCCAGGTAGATTCACTCAGTGGAGTGATGTAAGCCAGGTAGATTCAATCACTGCTGTGATGTAAGCCAGGTAGATTCGCTCAGTGCTGCGATGTAAGCCAGGTAGATTCACTTAGTGCAGTGATGTAAGCCAGGTAGATTCACTCAGTGCTGTGATTTAAGCCAGGTAGATTCACTCAGTGCCGTGAGGTAAGCCAGGTATATTCACTTAGTGCAGTGATATAAGCCAGGTAGATTCATTCAGTGCCGTGATGAAAGCCAGGTAGATTCACTGAGTGTCGTGAAGTAAGCCAGGTAGATTCACTCAGTGCTGTGATGTAAGCCAAGTAGGTTCACTCAGTGTCGTGTTGTAAGCCAGGTAGATTCATTCAGTGCCGTGATGGAAGACTGGTAGATTCACTCAGTGCCGTGATGTAAGCCAGGTAGATTCACTCAGTGCTGTGATGTAAGCCAAGTAGATTCACTCAGTGTCGTGTTGTAAGCCAGGAAGATTCATTCAGTGCCGTGATGTAAGCCAGGTCAATTCACTCAGTGCAGTGATGTAAGCCAGGTAGATTCACTCAGTGCCGTGATGTAAGCCAGGTAGATTCATTCAGTGCAGTGGTGTAAGCCAGGTAGGTTCACTCAGTGGAGTGATGTAAGCCAGGTAGATTTGCTCAGTGCAGTGATGTAAGCCAGGTAGATTCACTCAATGCAGTGATGTAAGCCAGGTAGATTCAATCAGTGGAGTTATGTAAGCCAGTTAGATTCACTCAGTACAATGATGCAAGCAAGGTAGATTCAGTCAGTGCAGTGATGTAAGCCAGGTAGTTAAACTCAGTGCAGTGATGTAAGCCACGTAGATTGGCTCAGTGCAGTGATGGAAGCCAGGTAGGTTCGCTCAGTGCTGTGATGTAAGCCAGGTAGATTCACTCAGTGCTGTGATGTAAGCCAGGTAGATTCATACATTACAGTGATGTAAGCCAGGTAGATTCACTCAGTGCAGTGATGTAAGCCAGGTAGATTCACTCAGTGGAGTGATGTAAGCCAGGTAGATTCACTCAGTGCTGTGATGTAAGCCAGGTAGATTCACTTAGTGCAGTGATGTAAGCCAGGTAGATTCACTCAGTGCTGTGATGTAAGCCAGGTAGATTCACTTAGTGCAGTGATGTAAGCCAGGTAGATTCACTCAGTGCAGTGAAGTATGCCAGGTAGATTCACTCAGTGCTGTGATGTAAGCCAGGTAGATTCACTCAGTGGAGTGATGTAAGCCAGGTAGATTCACTTAGTGCAGTGATGTAAGCCAGGTAGAGTCACTCAGTGCCGTGATGTAAGCCAGGTAGATTGGCTCAGTGGAATGATGTAAGCCAAGTAGATTCACTCAGTGCAGTGATGTTGACCAGGTAGATTCACTCAGTGCAGTGATGTAAGCCAGGTAGATTCACTCAGTGCCGTGATGTAAGCCAGGTAGATTCACTCAGTGCCGTGATGTAAGCCAGGTAGATTCATTCAGTGCCGTGATGTAAGCCAGGTAGATTCACTCCGTGCAGTGATGTAAGCCAGGTAGATTCACTCAGTGCAGGGATGTAAGCCAGGTAGATTCGCTCAGTGCAGTGATGTAAGCCAGGTAGATTCGCTCAGTGCAGTGATGTAAGCCAGGTAGATTCGCTCAGTGCAGTGATGTAAGCCAGGTAGATTCACTCAGTGCAGGGATGTAAGCCAGGTAGATTCGCTCAGTGCAGTGATGTAAGCCAGGTAGATTCACTCAGTGCAGTGATGTAAGCCAGGTAGATTCACCCAGTGTTGTGATGTAAACCAGGTAGATTCACTCAGTGCTGTGATGTAAGCCAAGTAGATTCACTCAGTGTCGTGATGTAAGCCAGGTAGATTCATTCAGTGCCATGATCTAAGCCAGGTAGATTCACTATGTGCAGTAATGTAAGCCAGGTAGATTCAGTCAGTGCAGTGATGTAAGCCAGGTAGATTCACTCAGTGCAGTGATGTAAGCCAGGTACATTCACTCATAGAAGATCGGAGCAGCAGTAGGCCATTCGGCCCCTCGAGCCTGCTCCGCCATTCGATGAGATCATGGCTGATCATCCAAACTCAGTACCCCGTACCTGCCTTCTCCCCATATCCCTTGATACCTTTAGCTCTAAGAAATATATCTAACTCCTTCTTGAATATATTTAAAGACTTGGCCTCAACCGCCTTCTGTGGTAGAGAATTCCACAGGTTCACCACTCTCTGGGTAAAGAAATTCTGCCTCATCTCTGTCCTAAATGGCTTACCCCTTATCCTAAGACTATGACCCCTGGTTCTGGACTATCCGACCATCGGGAACATTCTACCTGCTTCTAGTTTGTCCAGACATGTCAGAATTTTATAAGTTTCAATGAGATCCCCTCTCATTCTTCTAAACTCCAGCGAGTATAAGCCCAATCAACCGAATCTCTCCTCATATGTCATTCCTGCCATCCCAGGGATCAGCCTTGTGAATCTTCGCTGAACTGCATCCATGGCAAGAACATCCTTCCTCAGATAAGGTGACCAAAACTGCACATAGTACTCAAGGTGTGGTCTCACCAAGGCCCTGTACAGCTGCAGCAGGACATCCTTACTCCTGTATTCAAACCCTTTCGCTATGAAGGCCAACATATCATTTTCCTTCTTCACCGCCTGCTGCACCTGCATGCTTACCTTCAGCGACTGGAGCACAAGGACACCCAGGTCTCGTTGCACTTCCCCTTCTCCCAATCTATTGCCATTCAGATAATAGTCTGCCTTTCTGTTTTTGACACCAAAGAGGACAACCTTGCATTTATCCGCGTTATATTGCATCTGCCACGCTTCTGCCCAATCACCCAACCTGTCCAAATCATCCTGGAGTTTCTCGGTATCCTCCTCGAAGCACACACTGTCACCCAGCTTTGTGTCATCTGCAAACTTGGAGATATTACATCTAGTTCCCTTATCTAGATCATTAATGTATGTTGTGAATAGCTAGGGTCCAAGGACCGATCCCTGCGGTACCCCACTAGTCACTGCCTGCCACTCGGAACAAGACCTGTTAATTCCTACTCAGTGCTCTGATGTAAGCCAGGTAGATTCACTCAGTGCAGTGATGTAAGCCAGGTAGATTCACTCAGTGCAGTGATCAAAGCCAGTTAGATTCACACAGTACAATGATGTAAGCCAGGTAGATTCAGTCAGTGCAGTGATGTAAGCCAGGTAGATTCGCTCAGTGGAGTGATGTAAGCCAGGTAGATTCTCTCAGTTGAGTGATGTAAGTCAGGTAGATTCACTCAGTGCTGTGATGTAAGCCAGGCAGATTCACTCAGTGCTGTGATGTAAGCCAGGTAGATTCACTCAGTGCCGTGATGTAAGCCAGGTAGATTCACTCAGTGCTGTGATGCAAGCCAGGTAGATTCACTCAGTGCTGTGATGTAAGCCAGGTAGGTTCACTCAGTGCAGTGATGTAAGCCATGTAGATTCACTCAGTGCTGTGATGTAAGCCAAGTAGATTCACTCAGTGTCGTGATGTAAGCCAGGTAGATTCATTCAGTGCCGTGATGTAAGCCAGGTAGTTTCACTCAGTGCTGTGATGTAAGCCAAGTAGATTCAATCAGTGCCGTGAAGTAAGCCAGGTACATTCACTCAATGCAGTGATGTAAGCCAGTTCGATTCAATCAGTGGAGTTATGTAAGCCAGTTAGATTCACTCAGTAGAATGATGCAAGCCAGGTAGATTCAGTCAGTGCAGCGATGTAAGCCAGGTAGATTCACTCAGTGGAGTGATGTAAGCCAGGTAGTTTCACTCAGTGCAGTGATGTAAGCCAGGTAGATTCATACATTACAGTGATGTAAGCCAGGTACATTCACTCAGGGCATTGATGTAAGCCAGTTAGATTCGTTCAGTAGAGTGATGCAAGCCAGGTATATTCACACATTACAGTGATGTAAGCCAGGTAGTTTCGCTCAGTGCAGTGATGTAAGCCAGGTAGATTCACTCAGTGGAGTGATGTAAGCCAGGTAGATTCAATCACTGCTGTGATGTAAGCCAGGTAGATTCGCTCAGTGCTGCGATGTAAGCCAGGTAGATTCACTTAGTGCAGTGATGTAAGCCAGGTAGATTCACTCAGTGCTGTGATTTAAGCCAGGTAGATTCACTCAGTGCCGTGAGGTAAGCCAGGTATATTCACTTAGTGCAGTGATATAAGCCAGGTAGATTCATTCAGTGCCGTGATGAAAGCCAGGTAGATTCACTGAGTGTCGTGAAGTAAGCCAGGTAGATTCACTCAGTGCTGTGATGTAAGCCAAGTAGGTTCACTCAGTGTCGTGTTGTAAGCCAGGTAGATTCATTCAGTGCCGTGATGGAAGACTGGTAGATTCACTCAGTGCCGTGATGTAAGCCAGGTAGATTCACTCAGTGCTGTGATGTAAGCCAAGTAGATTCACTCAGTGTCGTGTTGTAAGCCAGGAAGATTCATTCAGTGCCGTGATGTAAGCCAGGTCAATTCACTCAGTGCAGTGATGTAAGCCAGGTAGATTCACTCAGTGCCGTGATGTAAGCCAGGTAGATTCATTCAGTGCAGTGGTGTAAGCCAGGTAGGTTCACTCAGTGGAGTGATGTAAGCCAGGTAGATTTGCTCAGTGCAGTGATGTAAGCCAGGTAGATTCACTCAATGCAGTGATGTAAGCCAGGTAGATTCAATCAGTGGAGTTATGTAAGCCAGTTAGATTCACTCAGTACAATGATGCAAGCAAGGTAGATTCAGTCAGTGCAGTGATGTAAGCCAGGTAGTTAAACTCAGTGCAGTGATGTAAGCCACGTAGATTGGCTCAGTGCAGTGATGGAAGCCAGGTAGGTTCGCTCAGTGCTGTGATGTAAGCCAGGTAGATTCACTCAGTGCTGTGATGTAAGCCAGGTAGATTCATACATTACAGTGATGTAAGCCAGGTAGATTCACTCAGTGCAGTGATGTAAGCCAGGTAGATTCACTCAGTGGAGTGATGTAAGCCAGGTAGATTCACTCAGTGCTGTGATGTAAGCCAGGTAGATTCACTTAGTGCAGTGATGTAAGCCAGGTAGATTCACTCAGTGCTGTGATGTAAGCCAGGTAGATTCACTTAGTGCAGTGATGTAAGCCAGGTAGATTCACTCAGTGCAGTGAAGTATGCCAGGTAGATTCACTCAGTGCTGTGATGTAAGCCAGGTAGATTCACTCAGTGGAGTGATGTAAGCCAGGTAGATTCACTTAGTGCAGTGATGTAAGCCAGGTAGAGTCACTCAGTGCCGTGATGTAAGCCAGGTAGATTGGCTCAGTGGAATGATGTAAGCCAAGTAGATTCACTCAGTGCAGTGATGTTGACCAGGTAGATTCACTCAGTGCAGTGATGTAAGCCAGGTAGATTCACTCAGTGCCGTGATGTAAGCCAGGTAGATTCACTCAGTGCCGTGATGTAAGCCAGGTAGATTCATTCAGTGCCGTGATGTAAGCCAGGTAGATTCACTCCGTGCAGTGATGTAAGCCAGGTAGATTCACTCAGTGCAGGGATGTAAGCCAGGTAGATTCGCTCAGTGCAGTGATGTAAGCCAGGTAGATTCGCTCAGTGCAGTGATGTAAGCCAGGTAGATTCGCTCAGTGCAGTGATGTAAGCCAGGTAGATTCACTCAGTGCAGGGATGTAAGCCAGGTAGATTCGCTCAGTGCAGTGATGTAAGCCAGGTAGATTCACTCAGTGCAGTGATGTAAGCCAGGTAGATTCACCCAGTGTTGTGATGTAAACCAGGTAGATTCACTCAGTGCTGTGATGTAAGCCAAGTAGATTCACTCAGTGTCGTGATGTAAGCCAGGTAGATTCATTCAGTGCCATGATCTAAGCCAGGTAGATTCACTATGTGCAGTAATGTAAGCCAGGTAGATTCAGTCAGTGCAGTGATGTAAGCCAGGTAGATTCACTCAGTGCAGTGATGTAAGCCAGGTACATTCACTCATAGAAGATCGGAGCAGCAGTAGGCCATTCGGCCCCTCGAGCCTGCTCCGCCATTCGATGAGATCATGGCTGATCATCCAAACTCAGTACCCCGTACCTGCCTTCTCCCCATATCCCTTGATACCTTTAGCTCTAAGAAATATATCTAACTCCTTCTTGAATATATTTAAAGACTTGGCCTCAACCGCCTTCTGTGGTAGAGAATTCCACAGGTTCACCACTCTCTGGGTAAAGAAATTCTGCCTCATCTCTGTCCTAAATGGCTTACCCCTTATCCTAAGACTATGACCCCTGGTTCTGGACTATCCGACCATCGGGAACATTCTACCTGCTTCTAGTTTGTCCAGACATGTCAGAATTTTATAAGTTTCAATGAGATCCCCTCTCATTCTTCTAAACTCCAGCGAGTATAAGCCCAATCAACCGAATCTCTCCTCATATGTCATTCCTGCCATCCCAGGGATCAGCCTTGTGAATCTTCGCTGAACTGCATCCATGGCAAGAACATCCTTCCTCAGATAAGGTGACCAAAACTGCACATAGTACTCAAGGTGTGGTCTCACCAAGGCCCTGTACAGCTGCAGCAGGACATCCTTACTCCTGTATTCAAACCCTTTCGCTATGAAGGCCAACATATCATTTTCCTTCTTCACCGCCTGCTGCACCTGCATGCTTACCTTCAGCGACTGGAGCACAAGGACACCCAGGTCTCGTTGCACTTCCCCTTCTCCCAATCTATTGCCATTCAGATAATAGTCTGCCTTTCTGTTTTTGACACCAAAGAGGACAACCTTGCATTTATCCACGTTATATTGCATCTGCCACGCTTCTGCCCAATCACCCAACCTGTCCAAATCATCCTGGAGTTTCTCGGTATCCTCCTCGAAGCACACACTGTCACCCAGCTTTGTGTCATCTGCAAACTTGGAGATATTACATCTAGTTCCCTTATCTAGATCATTAATGTATGTTGTGAATAGCTAGGGTCCAAGGACCGATCCCTGCGGTACCCCACTAGTCACTGCCTGCCACTCGGAACAAGACCTGTTAATTCCTACTCAGTGCTCTGATGTAAGCCAGGTAGATTCACTCAGTGCAGTGATGTAAGCCAGGTAGATTCACTCAGTGCAGTGATCAAAGCCAGTTAGATTCACACAGTACAATGATGTAAGCCAGGTAGATTCAGTCAGTGCAGTGATGTAAGCCAGGTAGATTCGCTCAGTGGAGTGATGTAAGCCAGGTAGATTCTCTCAGTTGAGTGATGTAAGCCAGGTAGATTTGCTCAGTGCAGTGATGTAAGCCAGGCAGATTCACTCAGTGCTGTGATGTAAGCCAGGTAGATTCACTCAGTGCCGTGATGTAAGCCAGGTAGATTCACTCAGTGCTGTGATGTAAGCCAGGTAGATTCACTCAGTGCTGTGATGTAAGCCAGGTAGATTCACTTAGTGCTGTGATGTAAGCCAGGTAGATTCACTCAGTGCAGTGAGTTAAGCCAAGTAGATTCACTCAGTGTCGTGATGTAAGCCAGGTAGATTCATTCAGTGCCGTGATGTAAGCCAGGTAGATTCACTCAGTGCTGTGATGTAAGCCAAGTAGACTCAATCAGTGCCGTGATGTAAGCCAGGTAGATTCACTCAGTGCAGGGATGTAAGCCAGGTAGATTCGCTCAGTGTCTTGATGTAAGCCAGGTAGATTAATTTAGTGCCGTGATGTAAGCCAGGTAGATTCACTCAGTGGAGTGATGTAAGCCAGGTAGATTCAATCAGTGTCGTGATGTAAGCCAGGAAGATTCATTCAGTGCAGTGATGTAAGCCAGGTAGATTCATACATTACAGTGATGTAAGCCAGGTACATTCACTCAGGGCATTGATGCAAGCCAGTTAGATTCGTTCAGTAGAGTGATGCAAGCCAGGTATATTCACATTACAGTGATATAAGCCAGGTAGTTTCGCTAAGTGCAGTGATGTAAGCCAGGTAGATTCACTCAGTGGAGTGATGTAAGCCAGGTAGATTCAATCACTGCTGTGATGTAAGCCAGGTAGATTCGCTCAGTGCTGTGATGTAAGCCAGGTAGATTCACTTAGTGCAGTGATGTAAGCCAGGTAGATTCACTCAGTGCTGTGATGTAAGCCAGTTCGATTCAATCAGTGGAGTTATGTAAGCCAGTTAGATTCACTCAGTAGAATGATGCAAGCCAGGTAGATTCAGTCAGTGCCGTGATGCAAGCCAGGTAGATTCAATCAGTGCCGTGATGTAAGCCAGGTAGATTCACTCAGTGCAGTGATGTAAGCCAAGAAGATTCACTCAGTGTCTTGATGTAAGCCAGGTAGATTAATTCAGTGCCGTGATGTAAGCCAGGTAGATTCACTGAGTGTCATGATGTAAGCCAGGTAGGTTCATTCAGTGCAGTGATGTAAGCCAGGTAGATTCATACATTACAGCGATGTAAGCCAGGTACATTCACTCAGCGCATTGATGTAAGCCAGTTAGATTCGTTCAGTAGAGTGATACAAGCCAGGTATATTCACACATTACAGTGATATAAGCCAGGTAGTTTCGCTAAGTGCAGTGATATAAGCCAGGTAGATTCACTCAGTGGAGTGATGTAAGCCAGGTAGATTCAATCACTGCTGTGATGTAAGCCAGGTAGATTCGCTCAGTGCTGTGATGTAAGCCAGGTAGATTCACTTAGTGCAGTGATGTAAGCCAGGTAGATTCACTCAGTGCTGTGATGTAAGCCAGTTCGATTCAATCAGTGGAGTTATGTAAGCCAGTTAGATTCACTCAGTAGAATGATGCAAGCCAGGTAGATTCAGTCAGTGCCGTGATGCAAGCCAGGTAGATTCAATCAGTGCCGTGATGTAAGCCAGGTAGATTCACTCAGTGCAGTGATGTAAGCCAAGAAGATTCACTCAGTGTCTTGATGTAAGCCAGGTAGATTAATTCAGTGCCGTGATGTAAGCCAGGTAGATTCACTGAGTGTCATGATGTAAGCCAGGTAGGTTCATACATTACAGCGATGTAAGCCAGGTACATTCACTCAGCGCATTGATGTAAGCCAGTTAGATTCGTTCAGTAGAGTGATACAAGCCAGGTATATTCACACATTGCAGTGATGTAAGCCAGGCAGTTTCGCTGAGTGCAGTGATGTAAGCCAGGTAGATTCACTCAGTGGAGTGATGTAAGCCAGGTAGATTCAATCACTGCTGTGATGTAAGCCAGGTAGATTCGCTCAGTGCTGTGATGTAAGCCAGGTAGATTCACTGAGTGCAGTGATGTAAGCCAGGTAGATTCACTCAGTGCTGTGATGTAAGGAAGGTAGATTCACTCAGTGCCGTGAGGTAAGCCAGGTATATTCACTTAGTGCAGTGATATAAGCCAGGTAGATTCATTCAGTGCCGTGATGTAAGCCAGGTAGATTCACTGAGTGTCGTGATGTAAGCCAGGTAGATTCACTCAGTGCTGTGATGTAAGCCAAGTAGATTCACTTAGTGCAGTGATGTAAGCCAGGTAAATTCACTCAGTGCTGTGATGTAAGCCAGGTATATTCACTTAGTGCAGTGATGTAAGCCAGGTAGATTCATTCAGTGCAGTGATGTAAGCCAGGTAGATTCAATCAGTGCAGTGATGTAAGCCAGGTAGATTCACTCAGTGCTGTGATGTAAGCCAGGTAGATTCACTCAGTGCTGTGATGTAAGCCAGGTAGATTCGCTCAGTGCAGTGATGTAAGCCAGGTAGATTCATACATTACAGTGATGTAAGCCAGGTACATTCACTCAGGGCATTGATGCAAGTCAGTTAGATTCGTTCAGTAGAGTGATGCAAGCCAGGTATATTCACACATTACAGTGATGTAAGCCAGGTAGATTCACTCAGTGGAGTGATGTAAGCCAGGCAGATTCAATCACTGCTGTGATGTAAGCCAGGTAGATTCACTCAGTGCAATGATGTAAGCCAAGTAGATTCACTGAGTGTCGTGATGTAAACCAGGTAGATTCATTCAGTGCAGTGATGTAAGCCAGGTAGATTCACTCAATGCAGTGATGTAAGCCAGTTCGATTCAATCAGTGGAGTTATGTAAGCCAGTTAGATTCACTCAGTAGAATGATGCAAGCCAGGTAGATTCAGTCAGTGCCGTGATGCAAGCCAGGTAGATTCAATCAGTGCCGTGATGTAAGCCAGGTAGATTCACTCAGTGCAGTGATGTAAGCCAAGTAGATTCACTCAGTGTCTTGATGTAAGCCAGGTAGATTAATTCAGTGCCGTGATGTAAGCCAGGTAGATTCACTGAGTGTCATGATGTAAGCCAGGTAGGTTCATTCAGTGCAGTGATGTAAGCCAGGTAGATTCATACATTACAGCGATGTAAGCCAGGTACATTCACTCAGCGCATTGATGTAAGCCAGTTAGATTCGTTCAGTAGAGTGATACAAGCCAGGTATATTCACACATTACAGTGATGTAAGCCAGGTAGTTTCGCTAAGTGCAGTGATGTAAGCCAGGTAGATTCACTCAGTGGAGTGATGTAAGCCAGGTAGATACAATCACTGCTGTGATGTAAGCCAGGTAGATTCGCTCAGTGCTGTGATGTAAGCCAGGTAGATTCACTTAGTGCAGTGATGTAAGCCAGGTAGATTCACTCAGTGCTGTGATGTAAGGAAGGTAGATTCACTCAGTGCCGTGAGGTAAGCCAGGTATATTCACTGAGTGTCGTGATGTAAGCCAGGTAGATTCACTCAGTGCTGTGATGTAAGCCAAGTAGATTCACTTAGTGCAGTGATGTAAGCCAGTTAGATTCACTCAGTGCTGTGATGTAAGCCAGTATATTCGCTTCGTGCAGTGATGTAAGCCAGGTAGATTCATTCAGTGCAGTGATGTAAGCCAGGTAGATTCAATCAGTGCAGTGATGTAAGCCAGGTAGATTCACTTAGTGCAGTGATGTAAGCCAGGTAGATTCACTCAGTGCTGTGATGTAAGCCAGGTATATTCGCTTCGTGCAGTGATGTAAGCCAGGTAGATTCATTCAGTGCAGTGATGTAAGCCAGGTAGATTCAATCAGTGCAGTGATGTAAGCCAGGTAGATTCACTCAGTGCTGTGATGTAAGCCAGGTAGATTCACTCAGTGCTGTGATGTAAGCCAGGTAGATTCGCTCAGTGGAGAGATGTAAGCCAGGTAGTTTCACTCAGTGCAGTGATGTAAGCCAGGTAGATTCATACATTACAGTGATGTAAGCCAGGTACATTCACTCAGGGCATTGATGCAAGCCAGTTAGATTCGTTCAGTAGAGTGATGCAAGCCAGGTATATTCACACATTACAGTGATGTAAGCCAGGTAGTTTCGCTCAGTGCAGTGATGTAAGCCAGGTAGATTCACTCAGTGGAGTGATGTAAGCCAGGTAGATTCAATCACTGCTGTGATGTAAGCCAGGTAGATTCGCTCAGTGCTGTGATGTAAGCCAGGTAGATTCACTTAGTTCAGTGATGTAAGCCAGGTAGATTCACTCAGTGCTGTGATGTAAGCCAGGTAGATTCACTCAGTGCCGTGAGGTAAGCCAGGTATATTCACTTAGTGCAGTGATATAAGCCAGGTAGATTTATTCAGTGCCGTGATGTAAGCCAGGTAGATTCACTGAGTGTCGTGAAGTAAGCCAGGTAGATTCACTCAGTGCTGTGATGTAAGCCAAGTAGATTCACTTCGTGCAGTAATGTAAGCCAGGTAGATTCACTCAGTGCTGTGATGTAAGCCAGGTATATTCACTTAGTGCAGTGATGTAAGCCAGGTAGATTCATTCAGTGCAGTGATGTAAGCCAGGTAGATTCAATCAGTGCAGTGATGTAAGCCAGGTAGATTCACTCAGTGCTGTGATGTAAGCCAGGTAGATTCACTCAGTGCTGTGATGTAAGCCAGGTAGATTCGCTCAGTGCAGTGATGTAAGCCAGGTAGATTCATACATTACAGTGATGTAAGCCAGATACATTCACTCAGGGCATTGATGCAAGTCAGTTAGATTCGTTCAGTAGAGTGATGCAAGCCAGGTATATTCACACATTACAGTGATGTAAGCCAGGTAGTTTCGCTCAGTGCAGTGATGTAAGCCAGGTAGATTCACTCAGTGGAGTGATGTAAGCCAGGTAGATTCAATCACTGCTGTGATGTAAGCCAGGTAGATTCGCTCAGTCCTGTGATGTAAGCCAGGTAGATTCACTTAGTTCAGTGATGTAAGCCAGGTAGATTCACTCAGTGCTGTGATGTAAGCCAGGTAGATTCACTGAGTGTCGTGATGTAAGCCACGTAGATTCATTCAGTGCAGTGATGTAAGCCAGGTAGATTCACTCAATGCAGTGATGTAAGCCAGTTCGATTCAATCAGTGGAGTTATGTAAGCCAGTTAGATTCACTCAGTAGAATGATGCAAGCCAGGTAGATTCAGTCAGTGCCGTGATGCAAGCCAGGTAGATTCAATCAGTGCCGTGATGTAAGCCAGGTAGATTCACTCAGTGCAGTGATGTAAGCCAAGTAGATTCACTCAATGTCTTGATGTAAGCCAGGTAGATTAATTCAGTGCCGTGATGTAAGCCAGGTAGATTCACTGAGTGTCATGATGTAAGCCAGGTAGGTTCATTCAGTGCAGTGATGTAAGCCAGGTAGATTCATACATTACAGCGATGTAAGCCAGGTACATTCACTCAGCGCATTGATGTAAGCCAGTTCGATTCATTCAGTAGAGTGATACAAGCCAGGTATATTCACACATTACAGTGATGTAAGCCAGGTAGTTTCGCTAAGTGCAGTGATGTAAGCCAGGTAGATTCACTCAGTGGAGTGATGTAAGCCAGGTAGATTCAATCACTGCTGTGATGTAAGCCAGGTAGATTCGCTCAGTGCTGTGATGTAAGCCAGGTAGATTCACTTAGTGCAGTGATGTAAGCCAGGTAGATTCACTCAGTGCTGTGATGTAAGCCAGTTCGATTCAATCAGTGGAGTTATGTAAGCCAGTTAGATTCACTCAGTAGAATGATGCAAGCCAGGTAGATTCAGTCAGTGCCGTGATGCAAGCCAGGTAGATTCAATCAGTGCCGTGATGTAAGCCAGTTAGATTCGCTCAGTGCTGTGATGTAAGCCAGGTAGATTCAATCACTGCTGTGATGTAAGCCAGGGAGATTCGCTCAGTGCTGTGATGTAAGCCAGGTAGATTCACTTAGTGCAGTGATGTAAGCCAGGTAGATTCACTCAGTGCTGTGATGTAAGGAAGGTAGATTCACTCAGTGCCGTGAGGTAAGCCAGGTATATTCACTTAGTGCAGTGATATAAGCCAGGTAGATTCATTCAGTGCCGTGATGTAAGCCAGGTAGATTCACTGAGTGTCGTGATGTAAGCCAGGTAGATTCACTCAGTGCTGTGATGTAAGCCAAGTAGATTCACTTAGTGCAGTGATGTAAGCCAGGTAGATTCACTCAGTGCTGTGATGTAAGCCAGGTATATTCACTTAGTGCAGTGATGTAAGCCAGGTAGATTCATTCAGTGCAGTGATGTAAGCCAGGTAGATTCAATCAGTGCAGTGATGTAAGGCAGGTAGATTCACTCAGTGCTGTGATGTAAGCCAGGTAGATTCACTCAGTGCTGTGATGTAAGCCAGGTAGATTCGCTCAGTGCAGTGATGTAAGCCAGGTAGATTCATACATTACAGTGATGTAAGCCAGGTACATTCACTCAGGGCATTGATGCAAGTCAGTTAGATTCGTTCAGTAGAGTGATGCAAGCCAGGTATATTCACACATTACAGTGATGTAAGCCAGGTAGTTTCGCTCAGTGCAGTGATGTAAGCCAGGTAGATTCACTCAGTGGAGTGATGTAAGCCAGGCAGATTCAATCACTGCTGTGATGTAAGCCAGGTAGATTCACTCAGTGCTGTGATGTAAGCCAGGTAGATTCACTCAGTGCTGTGAGGTAAGCCAGGTATATTCACTTAGTGCAGTGATATAAGCCAGGTAGATTCATTCAGTGCCGTGATGAAAGCCAGGTAGATTCACTGAGTGTCATGAAGTAAGCCAGGTAGATTCACTCAGTGCTGTGATGTAAGCCAAGTATATTCACTCAGTGTCGTGTTGTAAGCCAGGTAGATTCATTCAGTGCCATGATGGAAGAGTGGTAGATTCACTCAGTGCCGTGATGTAAGCCAGGTAGATTCACTCAGTGCTGTGATGTAAGCCAGGTCGATTCACTCAGTGCAGTGATGTAAGCCAGGTAGATTCACTCAGTGCCGTGATGTAAGCCAGGTAGATACATTGAGTGTTGTGATGTAAGCCAGGTAGATTCATTCAGTGCAGTGGTGTAAGCCAGTTGATTCACTCAGTGGAGTGATGTAAGCCAGGTAGATTTGCTCAGTGCAGTGATGTAAGCCAAGTAGATTCAATCAGTGCCGTGATGTAAGCCAGGTAGATTCACTCAATGCAGTGATGTAAGCCAAGTAGATTCACTCAGTGTCTTGATGTAAGCCAGGTAGATTAATTTAGTGCCGTGATGTAAGCCAGGTAGATTCACTGAGTGTCGTGATGTAAGCCAGGTAGATTCAATCAGTTTCATGATGTAAGCCAGGAAGATTCATTCAGTGCCGTGATGTAAGCCAGGTAGATTCACTCAGTGCAGTGATGTAAGCCAGGTAGATTCACTCAATGCAGTGATGTAAGCCAGTTCGATTCAATCAGTGGAGTTATGTAAGCCAGTTAGATTCACTCAGTAGAATGATGCAAACCAGGTAGATTCAGTCAGTGCAGTGATGTAAGCCAGGTAGATTCACTCAGTGGAGTGATGTAAGCCAGGTAGATTCACTCAGTGCTGTGATGTAAGCCAGGTAGATTCACTCAGTGCAGTGAGGTAAGCCAAGTAGATTCAATCAGTGCAGTGATGTAAGCCAGGTAGATTCACTGAGTGCCGTGATGAAAGCCAGGTAGATTCACTGAGTGTCATGAAGTAAGCCAGGTAGATTCACTCAGTGCTGTGATGTAAGCCAAGTATATTCACTCAGTGTCGTGTTGTAAGCCAGGTAGATTCATTCAGTGCCGTGATGGAAGAGTGGTAGATTCACTCAGTGCCGTGATGTAAGCCAGGTAGATTCACTCAGTGCTGTGATGTAAGCCAGGTCGATTCACTCAGTGCAGTGATGTAAGCCAGGTAGATTCACTCAGTGCCGTGATGTAAGCCAGGTAGATACATTGAGTGTTGTGATGTAAGCCAGGTAGATTCATTCAGTGCAGTGGTGTAAGCCAGTTGATTCACTCAGTGGAGTGATGTAAGCCAGGTAGATTTGCTCAGTGCAGTGATGTAAGCCAAGTAGATTCAATCAGTGCCGTGATGTAAGCCAGGTAGATTCACTCAATGCAGTGATGTAAGCCAAGTAGATTCACTCAGTGTCTTGATGTAAGCCAGGTAGATTAATTTAGTGCCATGATGTAAGCCAGGTAGATTCACTGAGTGTCGTGATGTAAGCCAGGTAGATTCAATCAGTTTCATGATGTAAGCCAGGAAGATTCATTCAGTGCCGTGATGTAAGCCAGGTAGATTCACTCAGTGCAGTGATGTAAGCCAGGTAGATTCACTCAATGCAGTGATGTAAGCCAGTTCGATTCAATCAGTGGAGTTATGTAAGCCAGTTAGATTCACTCAGTAGAATGATGCAAACCAGGTAGATTCAGTCAGTGCAGTGATGTAAGCCAGGTAGATTCACTCAGTGGAGTGATGTAAGCCAGGTAGATTCACTCAGTGCTGTGATGTAAGCCAGGTAGATTCACTCAGTGCAGTGAGGTAAGCCAAGTAGATTCAATCAGTGCAGTGATGTAAGCCAGGTAGATTCACTGAGTGTCGTGATGTAAGCCAGGTAGATTCACTCAGTGCTGTGATGTAAGCCAAGTAGATTCACTCAGTGTCGTGTTGTAAGCCAGGTAGATTCATTCAGTGCTGTGACGGAAGAGTGGTAGATTCACTCAGTGCCGTGATGTAAGCCAGGTAGATTCACTCAGTGCTGTGATGTAAGCCAGGTCGATTCACTCAGTGCAGTGATGTAAGCCAGGTAGATTCACTCAGTGCCGTGATGTAAGCCAGGTAGATACATTGAGTGTTGTGATGTAAGCCAGGTAGATTCATTCAGTGCAGTGGTATAAGCCAGGTAGATTCACTCAGTGGAGTGATGTAAGCCAGGTAGATTTGCTCAGTGCAGTGATGTAAGCCAAGTAGATTCAATCAGTGCCGTGATGTAAGCCAGGTAGATTCACTCAGTGCAGTGATGTAATAGATTCACTCAGTGTCTTGATGTAAGCCAGGTAGATTAATTTAGTGCCGTGATGTAAGCCAGTTAGATTCACTCAGTAGAATGATGCAAGCCAGGTAGATTCAGTCAGTGCAGTGATGTAAGCCAGGTAGATTCACTCAGTGGAGTGATGTAAGCCAGGTAGATTCACTCAGTGCTGTGATGTAAGCCAGGTAGATTCACTCAGTGCAGTGAGGTAAGCCAAGTAGATTCAATCAGTGCAGTGATGTAAGCCAGGTAGATTCACTCAGTGCAGTGATGTAAGCCAAGTAGATTCACTCAGTGTCTTGATGTAAGCCAGGTAGATTAATTCAGTGCCGTGATGTAAGCCTGGTAGATTCACTGAGTGTCATGATGTAAGCCAGTTCGATTCAATCAGTGGAGTTATGTAAGCCAGTTAGATTCACTCAGTAGAATGATGCATGCCAGGTAGATTCAGTCAGTGCAGTGATGTAAGCCAGGTAGATTCGCTCAGTGGAGAGATGTAAGCCAGGTTGTTTCACTCAGTGCAGTGATGTAAGCCAGGTAGATTCATACATTACAGCGATGGAAGCCAGGTACATTCACTCAGGGCATTGATGTAAGCCAGTTAGATTCGTTCAGTAGAGTGATGCAAGCCAGGTATATTCACACATTACAGTGATGTAAGCCAGGTAGATTCACTCAGTGGAGTGATGTAAGCCAGGTAGATTCAATCACTGCTGTGATGTAAGCCAGGTAGATTCGTTCAGTGCTGTGGTGCAAGCCAGGTATATTCACTTAGTGCAGTGATATAAGCCAGGTAGATTCATTCAGTGCCATGATGTAAGCCAGGTAGATTCTCTGAGTGTCGTGATGTAAGCCAGGTAGATTCACTCAGTGCTGTGATGTAAGCCAAGTAGATTCACTTAGTGCAGTGATGTCAGCCAGGTAGATTCACTCAGTGCTGTGATGTAAGCCAGGTATATTCACTTAGTGCAGTGATGTAAGCCAGGTAGATTCATTCAGTGCAGTGATGTAAGCCAGGTAGATTCACTTAGTGCCGTGATGTAAGCCAGGTAGATTCACTCAGTGCTGTGATGTAAGCCAGGTAGATTCATACATTACAGTGATGTAAGCCAGGTAGATTCACTCAGTGCAGTGATGTAAGCCAGGTAGATTCACTCAGTGCTGTGATGTAAGCCAGGTAGATTCATACATTACAGTGATGTAAGCCAGGTAGATTCATACATTACAGTGATGTAAGCCAGGTACATTCACTCAGGGCATTGATGCAAGCCAGTTAGATTCGTTCAGTAGAGTGATGCAAGCCAGGTATATTCACACATTACAGTGATGTAAGCCAGGTAGTTTCGCTCAGTGCAGTGATGTAAGCCAGGTAGATTCACTCAGTGGAGTGATGTAAGCCAGGTAGATTCAATCACTGCTGTGATGTAAGCCAGGTAGATTCGCTCAGTGCTGTGATGTAAGCCAGGTAGATTCACTTAGTTCAGTGATGTAAGCCAGGTAGATTCACTCAGTGCTGTGATGTAAGCCAGGTAGATTCACTCAGTGCCGTGAGGTAAGCCAGGTATATTCACTTAGTGCAGTGATATAAGCCAGGTAGATTCATTCAGTGCCGTGATGAAAGCCAGGTAGA
Organism: Somniosus microcephalus; assembly: GCF_052327205.1. Taxonomy (NCBI): domain Eukaryota; kingdom Metazoa; phylum Chordata; class Chondrichthyes; order Squaliformes; family Somniosidae; genus Somniosus; species Somniosus microcephalus. Next base: position 34,401,971 of record NC_140992.1, read on the forward strand.
TTCACTGAGTGTCGTGATGTAAGCCAGGTAGATTCACTCAGTGCTGTGATGTAAGCCAAGTAGATTCACTCAGTGTCGTGTTGTAAGCCAGGTAGATTCATTCAGTGCCGTGATGGAAGAGTGGTAGATTCACTCAGTGCCGTGATGTAAGCCAGGTAGATTCACTCAGTGCTGTGATGTAAGCCAAGTAGATTCATTCAGCGTCGTGATGTAAGCCAGGAAGATTCATTCAGTGCCGTGATGTAAGCCAGGTCGATTCACTCAGTGCAGTGATGTAAGCCAGGTAGATTCACTCAGTGCCGTGATGTAAGCCAGGTAGATTCACTGAGTGATGTGATGTAAGCCAGGTAGATTCATTCAGTGCAGTGGTGTAAGCCAGGTAGATTCACTCAGTGGAGTGATGTAAGCCAGATAGATTTGCTCAGTGCAGTGATGTAAGCCAGGTAGATTCACTCAATGCAGTGACGTAAGCCAGGTAGATTCAATCAGTGGAGTTATGTAAGCCAGTTAGATTCACTCAGTACAATGATGCAAGCAAGGTCGATTCAGTCAGTGCAGTGATGTAAGCCAGGTAGTTAAACTCAGTGCAGTGATGTAAGCCAGGTAGATTGGCTCAGTGCAGTGATGTAAGCCAGGTAGATTCGCTCAGTGCTGTGATGTAAGCCAGGTAGGTTTGCTCAGTGCTGTGATGCAAGCCAGGTAGATTCACTCAGTGCTGTGATGTAAGCCAGGTAGATTCATACATTACAGTGATGTAAGCCAGGTAGATTCACTCAGTGCAGTGATGTAAGCCAGGTAGATTCACTCAGTGGAGTGATGTAAGCCAGGTAGATTCACTCAGTGCTGTGATGTAAGCCAGGTAGATTCACTTCGTGCAGTGATGTAAGCCAGGTCGATTCGCTCAGTGCTGTGATGTAAGCCAGGTAGATTCATTTGTGCAGTGATGTAAGCCAGGTAGATTCGCTCAGTGGAGTGATGTAAGACAGGTAGATTCACTCAGTGCAGTGATGTAAGCCAGGTAGATTCACTCAGTGGAGTGATGTAAGCCAGGTAGATTCACTCAGTGCAGTGATGTAAGCCAGGTAGATTGGCTCAGTGTAGTGATGTAAGCCAGGTAGATTTACACATTACAGTGATGTAAGCCAGGTAGGTTCACTCAGTCCAGTGATGTAAGCCAGTTAGATTCACTCAGTGCAGCCAGGTAGATTCACTGAGTGTCGTGTTGTAAGCCCGGTAGATTCACTCAGTGCTGTGATGTAAGCCAGGTAGATTCACTTCGTGCAGTGATGTAAGCCCGGTAGATTCATTTAGTGCAGTGATGTAAGCCCGGTAGATTCGCTCAGTGCTGTGATGTAAGCCAGGTAGATTCACTTAGTGCAGTGATGTAAGCCAGGTAGATTCACTCAGTGCAGTGATGTAAGCCAGGTAGATTCACTCAGTGCTGTGATGTAAGCCAGATAGATTCGCACAGTGCTGTGATGTAAGCCAGGTAGATTCACTCAGTGCTGTGATGTAAGCCAGGTAGATTCGCTCAGTGGAGTGATGTAAGCCAGGTAGATTCACTCAGTGCCGTGATGTAAGCCAGGTAGATTCACTTAGTGCAGTGATGTAAGCCAGGTAGATTCACTCAGTGCAGTGATGTAAGCCAGGTAGATTCACTCAGTGCCGTGAGGTAAGCCAGGTATATTCACTTAGTGCAGAGATATAAGCCAGGTAGATTCATTCAGTGCCGTGATGTAAGCCAGGTAGATTCACTCAGTGGAGTGATGTTAGCCAGGTAGATTCACTCAGTGCTGTGATGTAAGCCAGGTAGATTCACTTAGTGCAGTGATGTAAGCCAGGTCGATTCACTCAGTGCTGTGATGTAAGCCAGGTAGATTCACTTAGTGCAGTGATGTAAGCCAGGTAGATTCGCTCAGTGGAGTGATGTAAGACAGGTAGATTCACTCAGTGCAGTGATGTAAGCCAGGTAGATTCACTCAGTCCAGTGATGTAAGCCAGGTAGATTCACTCAGTGGAGTGATGTAAGCCAGGTAGATTCACTCAGTGCAGTGATGTAAGCCAGGTAGATTTGCACATTACAGTGATGTAAGCCAGGTAGATTCACTTAGTCCAGTGATGTAAGCCAGGTAGATTCACTCAGTGCAGCCAGGTAGATTCACTGAGTGTCGTGTTGTAAGCCCGGTAGATTCACTCAGTGCTGTGATGTAAGCCAGGTAGATTCACTTAGTGCAGTGATGTAAGCCCGGTAGATTCATTTAGTGCAGTGATGTAAGCCAGGTAGATTCGCTCAGTGCTGTGATGTAAGCCAGGTAGATTCACTCAGTGCAGTGATGTAAGCCAGTTAGATTCGCTCAGTGGACGAATGTAAGCCAGGTAGTTTCACTCAGTGCCGTGATGTAAGCCAGGTAGATTCACTCAGTGCTGTGATGTAAGCCAGATAGATTCGCACAGTGCTGTGATGTAAGCCAGGTAGATTCACTCAGTGCTGTGATGTAAGCCAGGTAGATTCGCTCAGTGGAGTGATATAAGCCAGGTAGATTCACTCAGTGCCGTGATGTAAGCCAGGTAGATTCACTCAGTGCATCCAGGTAGATTCACTGAGTGTCGTGATGTAAGCCAGGTAGATTCACTCAGTGCTGTGATGTAAGCCAAGTAGATTCACTGAGTGTCGTGATGTAAGCCAGGTAGATTCACTCAGTGCAGTGATGTAAGCCCGGTAGATTCACTTAATGCAGTGATGTAAGCCAGGTAGATTCACTCAGTGCAGTGATGTAAGCGAGGTAGATTCACTCAGTGGAGTGATGTAAGCCAGGTAGATTCACTCAGTGTCGTGATGTCAGCCAGGTAGATTCACTCAGTGGTGTGATGTAAGCCAGGTAGATTCACTTCGTGCAGTGATGTAAGCCAGGTAGATTCACTCAGTGCAGTGATGTAAGCCAGGTAGATTCGCTCAGTGGAGTGATGTAAGCCAGGTAGATTCACTCACTGCCGTGATGTAAGCCAGGTAGATTCACTTAGTGCTGTGATGTAAGCCAGATAGATTCGCTCAGTGCTGTGATATAAGCAAGGTAGATTCACTCAGTGCTGTGATGTAAGCCAGGTAGATTCGCTCAGTGGAGTGATGTAAGCCAGGTAGATTCACTCAGTGCTGTGATGTAAGCCAGGTAGATTCGCTCAGTGGAGTGATGTAAGCCAGGTAGAATCACTCAGTGCCGTGATGTAAGCCAGGTAGATTCACTCAGTGCAGCCAGGTAGATTCACTGAGTGTCGTGATGTAAGCCAGGTAGATTCACTCAGTGCTGTGATGTAAGCCAAGTAGATTCATTGAGTGTCGTGATGTAAGCCAGGTAGATTCACTCAGTGCAGTGATGTCAGCCTGGTAGATTAACTTAGTGCAGTGATGTAAGCCAGGTAGATTCACTCAGCGCTGTGATGTAAGCCAGGTAGATTCAATTAGTGCAGTGATGTAAGCCCGGTAGATTCACTTAGTGCAGTGATGTAAGCCAGGTAGATTCACTTAGTGCGGTGATGTAAGCCAGGTAGATTCATTCAGTGCTGTGATGTAAGCCAGCTAGATTCACTCAATGCAGTGATGTAAGCCAGGTAGATTCAATCAGTGGTGTTTTGTAAGCCAGTAAGATTCACTCAGTACAATGATGCAAGCCAGGTAGATTCAATCAGTGCAGTGATGTAAGCCAGGTAGGTTCGCTCAGTGGAGAGATGTAAGCCAGGTTGATTCGCTCAGTGCTGTGATGTAAGCCAGGTAGATTCACTCAGTGCTGTGATGTAAGCCAGGTAGATTCGCTCAGTGGGGTGATGTAAGCCAGGTAGCTTCACTCAGTGCCGTGATGTAAGCCAGGTAGATTCACTCAGTGCTGTGATGTAAGCCAAGTAGATTCACTGAGTGTCGTGATGTAAGCCCGGTAGATTCACTCAGTGCTGTGATGTAAGCCAGGTAGATTCACTTAGTGCAGTGATGTAAGCCCGGTAGATTCGCTCAGTGCTGTGATGTAAGCCAGGTAGATTCACTTAGTGCAGTGATGTAAGCCCGGTAGATTCACTTAGTGCAGTGATGTAAGCCAGTTGGATTCACTCAGTGCTGTGATGTAAGCCAGGTAGATTCACTTCGTGCAGTGATGTAAGCCAGGTAAATTCACTCAGTGCAGTGATGTAAGCCAGGTAGATTCGCTCAGTGGGCTAATGTAAGCCAGGTAGATTCAGTCAGTGCCGTGATGTAAGCCAGGTAGATTCACTCAGTGCTGTGATGTAAGCCAGATAGATTCTCTCAGTGCTGTGATGTAAGCCAGGTATATTCACTCAGTGCTGTGATGTAAGCCAGGTAGATTCGCTCAGTGGAGTGATGTAAGCCAGGTAGATTCACTCAGTGCCGTGATGTAAGCCAGGTAGATTCACTCAGTGCAGCCAGGTAGATTCACTGAGTGTCGTGATGTAAGCCAGGTAGATTCACTCAGTGCTGTGATGTAAGCCAAGTCGATTCACTGAGTGTCGTGATGTAAGCCAGGTAGATTCACTCAGTGCAGTGATGTAAGCCCGGTAGATTCACTTAGTGCAGTGATGTAAGCCAGGTAGATTCACTCAGTGGAGTGATGTAAGCCAGGTAGATTCACTCAGTGCCGTGATGTAAGCCAGGTAGATTCACTCAGTGCTGTGATGTAAGCCAGGTAGATTCACTTAGTGCAGTGATGTAAGCCAGGTAGATTCACTCAGTGCAGTGATGTAAGTGTGGTAAACCACTGTTTGTATTCCACTGTGTACATGCCTGGACATGCCTCGGCTGACTCCTCCCACAAGTCCTAGTATAAAGGTGACTGCTCCCCAGCCCTTTGTATTCTGGACCGGTCGACCACTCGAGGCAGACCTTCATTCTTTTGTTAATAAAAGCCTTTAGTTACTCTCTTAAGTCTCAGTCTTTTATGAGTAATTGATAGCGCATCAATTTTATTAACAAAATTTTTATAATGGAGCAGATCCTCACACCAGCATGCCTGGACTTAGATCATCGGGAGGCGGACTCATCCACCAAATTTACTCACTGGCTTAAGTGTTTCGAAAAATTCCTGACCGCCTCCGCAGCAATCAAATCGGACGAGGACAAACTGGATGTCCTGACCTCCAAAGTGAACCACCGAGTGTACTCGGTCATCCAAGACGCGACCTCGTACGCGGATGCTATCAAGCTCCTCAAGGACCAGTACACGCGCCCAGTGAACGAAGTGTACGCCAGGCACCTTCTGGGGAGTCGTAAACAACAACCTGGGGAATCGACCGTGGAATACCTTCAGGCACTGTCTGTGCTTGGCCGGGCCTGTGGTTGTAAGGATGTAAAGGCCGCCGTGTACACAGAGGAACTTATCCGGGACGCTTTTGTAGCGGGCCACAGATCCAATTACACCCGACAGCGACTGTTGGAGCAGAGTGACCTCGACCTCAACAAGGCCTCTGAACTCGCACTATCATTGGATGCAGCCTACCGGGGCATGGATGCCTACTCCTCTGCACCGTGGACGCCGCGGGGAATGACAGCCTGGGACACGGTAGGACCGCCTCATAGCGCCGTGCCATCCCAGCCACACCCCAGCAACGGCCCAACTACCGCAGCAGTGTCCCAAGGCCAGACAGCAGTGCCCCAAGGCCAGAAATGCTACTTCTGTGGCCAGGCAAAACACCCCAGAGCGCGCTGCCCGGCGAAAAACGCGATCTGCTCGGGCTGCGGGAAGAAGGGACAGTACGCTAGCGTCTGCAGGGCCAAAGCCACCCCGAACCCCAGCAGCGCCGCGTGTGGGCCATGCGGGCCGCCATCTTGGGCCTCCCCGGCCATGTGCGAACCACCGGTACAGCAGCCATTTTGGACGCCTCCAGCCACATGGGGATCATGGACGCCGCCATCTTGGACGACAGCCGGAATGCAGCAGGCCCCCAACACCGCCTCATCTGATACCCGCAGCGACACACCGACCCCTACGCTGGCATCCGTTACACTGGACCAAGCGAGACCACACCAGCTGGCCAGTTCCACAATGGACATTAAGGTAAATGGTCACGATACAATCTGCCTTTTTGACTCTGGGAGCACGGAGAGCTTCATCCACCCCGACACGGTGCGGCGTTGCTCTCTCCCAGTCCTGCCTGCGCACCAGCGGATTTCTATGGCCTCCGAGTCCCAGTCGGCGGACATCGGCGGCTACTGTGTGGTGACACTCGTAGTAGACGGGACTGTGTACGATCATTTAAACTTCTGGTCCTGCCAGACCTCTGCGCTGCCGTCCTGCTGGGGTTAGATTTTCAGTGCCACCTTAAAAGTGTTATGATGGCGTACGGTGGACCCCTACCCCCACTCACAGTCCGCAGCCAGCAGCTTCCAAATTGCCCGCTGCGCACCAGGTGCAACCTCTCCACACTCAGAGTCACCCCCCCCCACTGTTTGCTAACCTCACCCCCGACTGTAAGCCCATCGCCACAAAGAGCAGGCGATACAGTGCCGGGGACAGGGTTTTCATTAAAACCGAAGTGGAGCGGCTCCTGAAGGAAGGGATTATTGAGGGCAGCACCAGCCCCTGGCGAGCCCAGGTTGTGGTCGTTAAGACCGGCGAGAAGCAGCGCCTGGTCATCGACTACAGCCAGACAATAAATCGCTACACCCTGCTGGACGCCTACCCACTCCCCCGCATAGCTGATATGGTCAACCAGATCGGGCAGTACCGCGTCTTCTCGACAATTGACCTGAAATCAGCGTACCACCAGCTCCCTATCCACCCTCAGGACCGCCAGTATACTGCCTTTGAGGCAAACGGCCGCCTCTATCACTTCCTTAGGGTTCCCTTTGGCGTCACCAACGGGGTCTCCGTCTTCCAAAGGGAGATGGACCGGATGGTAGATCAAAATGCGTTGCAGGCCACTTTCCCATATCTGGACAATGTGACCATCTGCGGCCGTGACTTGCAGGACCATAACCCAAACCTTGAAAAATTCCTCCGCACCGCCCAACTCCTGAGCCTGACATATAACAAGGAGAAGTGCATATTCCGCACAAACCGCCTCGCCATCCTTGGCTGTGTTGTGGAACACGGAGTCATCGGCCCCGACCCCGACCGGATGCGTCCCCTTATGGAACTCCCACTGCCCCACTGCCTCAAGGCCCTGAAGAGGTGCCTAGGGTTTTTCTCCTATTACGCCCAGTGGGTCCCCTACTATGCGGACAAGGCCCGTCCGCTGATCAAGTCCACCTCTTTTCCCTTGACGGCAGAGGCCCGCTTAGCCTTCCACCGTATCAAGGAGGACATTGCCAAAGCCACCATGCACGCAGTGGACGAATCCATCCCCTTCCAGGTGGAAAGCGACGCGTCCGACTTTGCCCTGGCCGCTACCCTCAATCAGGCGGGGAGACCCGTGGCCTTCTTTTCACGAACCCTCCAAGGCCCGGAGACCAGACACTCCGCTGTTGAGAAGGAGGCCCAGGCGATTGTGGAGGCTGTGCGTCATTGGAGGCACTACCTGGCTGGAAAACGATTTACCCTGCTCACTGACCAGCGTTCAGTTGCTTTCATGTTTAACAACAAGCAGAGGGGCAAAATCAAAAATGACAAGATCTTGAGGTGGAGAATCGAACTTTCCACCTACAATTACGAGATCTTGTACCGGCCCGGGAAGCTCAATGAACCCCTGGATGCGCTATCGCGTGGCACCTGCGCCAGCGCGCAGATCGATAGACTGCGGGCCCTCCACAATGACCTCTGCCACCCGGGGGTCACCAGGTTCTTCCACTTCATCAAGGCCCGCAACCTGCCTTACTCTATTGAGGAGGTCAGGACCATGACCAGGAACTGCCAAGTCTGCGCTGAGTGTAAACCGCACTTTTATAGACCAGACAGGGCCCACCTGATAAAAGCCACTCGCCCCTTCGAGCGCCTGAGCGTTGATTTTAAAGGGCCTCTCCCCTCCTCCGACCGCAATGTGTACTTCCTCAATATTATTGATGAGTACTCCCGTTTCCCGTTCGCCATCCCCTGCCCGGACATGACCAGTGCCACGGTCATTAAATGTCTGAACGACCTCTTCACCCTGTTCGGTTTCCCCAGCTATATCCATAGCGACCGGGGCTCATCGTTTATGAGCGACGAACTCCGTCAGTACCTGCTAACTAGGGGTATTGCCACAAGCAGGACCACCAGTTACAACCCCCGGGGGAACGGACAGGTGGAAAGAGAAAATGCGACAGTTTGGAAGGCCGCCCTGCTAGCCTTAAAGTCTAGGGGCCTTCCAACCTCCCGCTGGCAGGATGTGCTCCCCGATGCGCTCCACTCTATTTGGTCACTGCTCTGCACTGCCACTAACGCCACCCCTCATGAAAAAATGTTTGTCTTCCCAAGGAAGTCCACATCGGGGACATCGCTACCGCCATGGCTGACGTCCCCAGGGACGGTCCTACTGAGAAGACCTGTGAGGACCCATAAAACGGACACCCTGGTCGAGAGGGTCGAACTCCTCCACGCCAACCCCCAGTATGCTTACATTGCATACCCGGACGGGCGGGAGGACACAGTCTCCATAAGAGACCTTGCACCCTCGGGGGCCGCAGTAGCCCACTACTCACTACCACCCCCCCCCACGACCTGATATCCAGCCCCAGCAGACGGCAGGCCTGGGCCCCGCGACCCGCTCGACATCTACGAGGACGACACGCCTGTGCCACAGCCTACGCAGGACTCGACGCCGGAAGCTCCACTACCCCTGCCGTCGCCACGCTGAACACAGTGGCAGACAAGGCCTCCGGAGAGACTCCAATACACTAACTTTTAATACACTTCACCCCGCCGGACTCAATTTTAAACAAGGGGTGAATGTGGTAAACCACTGTCTGTATTCCACTGTGTACATGCCTGGAAATGCCTCGGCTGACTCCTCCCACAAGTCCTAGTATAAAGGTGACTGCTCCCCAGCCCTTTGTATTCTGGACCGGTCGACCACTCGAGGCAGACCTTCATTCTTTTGTTAATAAAAGCCTTTAGTTACTCTCTTAACTCTCAGTCTTTTATGAGTAATTGATAGCGCATCAGTAAGCCAGGAAGATTTGCTCAGTGGAGTGATGTAAGCCAGGTAGATTCACACACTGCTGTGATGTAAGCCAGGTAGATTCACTTAGTGCTGTGACGTAAGCCAGATAGATTCGCTCAGTGCTGTGATGTAAGCAAGGTAGATTCACTCAGTGCTGTGATGTAAGCCAGGTAGATTCGCTCAGTGGAGTGATGTAAGCCAGGTAGATTCACTCAGTGCTGTGATGTAAGCCAGGTAGATTCGCTCAGTGGAGTGATGTAAGCCAGGTAGAATCACTCAGTGCCGTGATGTAAGCCAGGTAGATTCACTCAGTGCAGCCAGGTAGATTCACTGAGTGTCGTGATGTAAGCCAGGTAGATTCACTCAGTGCTGTGATGTAAGCCAAGTAGATTCACTCAGTGCCGTGATGTAAGCCAGGTAGATTCACTCAGTGCAGCCAGGTTTGATTCATTCAGAGGAGTGATCTAAGCCAGGTAGATTCACACATTACAGTGATGTAAGCCAGGTAGATTCACTCAGTGCAGTGATGTAAGCCAGGTAGATTCACTCAGTGCAGTGATGTAAGCCAGGTAGATTCACTCAGTGCAGTGATGTAAGCCCGGTAGATTCATTCAATACAATGATGTAAGCCAGGTAGATTCAATCAGTGCAGTGATGTAAGCCAGGTAGATTCATTCAGTGCAGTGATGTAAGCCAGGTAGATTCACTCAGTGCCGTGATGTAAGCCAGGTAGATTCATTCAGTGCAGTGATGTAAGCCAGGTAGATTCACTCAGTACAATGATGTAAGCCAGGTAGATTCACTCAGTGCAGTGATGTAAGCCAGGTAGATTCATTCAGTGCAGTGATGTAAGCCAGGTAGATTCACTCAGTGCAGTGATGTAACCCAGGTGCATTCATTCAGTGCCGTGATGTAAGCCAGGTTGATTCACTCAGTGCAGTGATGTAAGCCAGATAGATTCAGTCAGTGCTGTGATGTAAGCAAGGTATATTCACTCAGTGCAGTGATGTAAGCCAGGTAGTTTCATTCAGTGCCATGATGTAAGCCAGGTAGATTCACTCAGTGCAGTGATGTAAGCCAGGTAGATTCACTCAGTAGAATGATGTAAGCCAGCTAGATTCGCTCAGTGCTGTGATGTAAACCAGGTAGATTCACTCAGTACAATGATGTAAGCCATGTAGATTCACTCAGTGCAGTGATGTAAGCCAGGCAGATTCATTCAGTGCAGTGATGTAAGCCAGGTAGATTCACTCAGTGCTGTGATGCAAACCAGGTAGATTCACTCAGTACAATGATGTAAGCCATGTAGATTCACTCAGTGCAGTGATGTAAGCCAGGTAGATTCATTCAGTGCAGTGATGTAAGCCATTGATTCACTCAGTACAATGATGTAAGCCAGGTAGATTCTCTCAGTGCAGTGATGTAAGCCAGGTACATTCATTCGGTGCACTGATGTAAGCCAGGTAGATTCACTCAGTGCTGTTTAGTAAGCCAGGTAGATTCACTCAGTGCAGTGATGTAAGCCTGGTAGATTCACTCAGTGCTGTGATGTAAGCCAGGTATATTCACTCAGTGCTGTGATGTAAGCCAGGTAGATTCAGGTAGTGCAGTGATGTAAGCCAGGTAGATTCACTCAGTGCAGTGATGTAAGCCAGGTAGATTCACTCAGTGGAGTGATGTAAGCCAGGTACATTCACTCAGTGCCGTGATGTAAGCCAGATAGATTCACTCAGTGCTGTGAAGTGAGCCAGGTAGATTCACTTTGTGCAGTGATGTAAGCCAGGTAGATTCACTCAGTGCAGTGATGTAAGCCAGGTAAATTCACTCAGTGGAGTGATGTAAGCCAGGTAGATTCGCTCAGTGCCGTGATGCAAGCCAGGTAGATTCACTCAGTGCTGTGATGTAAGCCAGATAGATTCGCTCAGTGCTGTGATGTGAGCCAGGTAGATTCACTCAGTGCTGTGATGTAAGCCAGGTAGGTTCACTCAGTGGAGTGATGTAAGCCAGGTAGATTCACTCAGTGCCGTGATGTAAGCCAGATAGATTCACTCAGTGCTGTGAAGTAAGCCAGGTAGATTCACTTAGTGCAGTGATGTAAGCCAGGTAGATTCACTCAGTGCAGTGATGTAAGCCAGGTAGATTCACTCAGTGGAGTGATGTAAGCCAGGTAGATTCGCTCAGTGCCGTGATGTAAGCCAGGTAGATTCACTCAGTGCTGTGATGTAAGCCAGATAGATTAGCTCAGTGCTGTGATGTAAGCCAGGTAGATTCACTCAGTGCTGTGATGTAAGCCAGGTAGGTTCACTCAGTGGAGTGATGTAAGCCAGGTAGTTTCACTCAGTGCCGTGATGTAAGCCAGGTAGATTCACTCAGTGCAGCCAGGTTTGATTAATTCAGAGGAGTGATCTAAGCCAGGTAGATTCACACATTACAGTGATGTAAGCCAGGTAGATTCACTCAGTGCTCTGATGTAAGCCAGGTAGATTCACTCAGTGCAGTGATGTAAGCCAGGCAGATTCACTCAGTGCAGTGATGTGAGCCCGGTAGATTCATTCAATACAATGATGTAAGCCAGGTAGATTCACTCAGTGCAGTGATGTAAGCCAGGTAGATTCATTCAGTGCAGTGATGTAAGCCAGGTAGATTCACTCAGTGCCGTGATGTAAGCCAGGTAGATTCATTCAGTGCAGTGATGTAAGCCAGGTAGATTCACTCAGTACAATGATGTAAGCCAGGTAGATTCACTCAGTGCAGTGATGTAAGCCAGGTAGATTCATTCAGTGCAGTGATGTAAGCCAGGTAGATTCACTCAGTGCAGTGATGTAACCCAGGTACATTCATTCAGTGCCGTGATGTAAGCCAGGTTGATTCACTCAGTGCAGTGATGTAAGCCAGATAGATTCAGTCAGTGCTGTGATGTAAGCAAGGTATATTCACTCAGTGCAGTGATGTAAGCCAGGTAGTTTCATTCAGTGCCATGATGGAAGCCAGGTAGATTCACTCAGTGCAGTGATGTAAGCCAGGTAGATTCACTCAGTAGAATGATGTAAGCCAGGTAGATTCACTCAATGCAGTGATGTAAGCCACGTAGATTCACTCCGTGCCGTGATGTAAGCCAGGTAGATTCACTCAGTGCAGTGATGTAAGCCAGTTAGATTCACTCAGTAGAATGATGGAAGCCAGCTAGATTCGCTCAGTGCTGTGATGTAAACCAGGTAGATTCACTCAGTACAATGATGTAAGCCATGTAGATTCACTCAGTGCAGTGATGTAAGCCAGGCAGATTCATTCAGTGCAGTGATGTAAGCCAGGTAGATTCACTCAGTGCTGTGATGCAAACCAGGTAGATTCACTCAGTACAATGATGTAAGCCATGTAGATTCACTCAGTGCAGTGATGTAAGCCAGGTAGATTCATTCAGTGCAGTGATGTAAGCCATTGATTCACTCAGTACAATGATGTAAGCCAGGTAGATTCTCTCAGTGCAGTGATGTGAGCCAGGTACATTCATTCGGTGCAGTGATGTAAGCCAGGTAGATTCACTCAGTGCTGTTTAGTAAGCCAGGTAGATTCACTCAGTGCAGTGATGTAAGCCTGGTAGATTCACTCAGTGCTGTGATGTAAGCCAGGTATATTCACTTAGTGCAGTGATGTAAGCCAGGACGATTCATTCAGTGCCGTGATGTAAGCCATGTAGATTCACTCAGTGGAGTGATGTAAGCCAGGTAGATTCGCTCAGTTGTGTGATGTAAGCCAGGTAGATTCACTCAGTGCAGTGATGTAAGCCACGTAGATTCACTCAGTGCAGTGATGTTAGCCAGGTAGATTCACTCAGTGCAGTGATGTAAGCCACGTAGATTCACTCAGTGCAGTGATGTAAGCCAGGTAGATTCACTCAGTGCAGTGATGTAAGCCAGGTAGATTCACTCAGTACAATGATGTAAGCCAGGTAGATTCACTCTGTGCAGTGATGTAAGCCAGGTAAACATAGAAACATAGAAGATCGGAGCAGGAGTAGGCCATTCGTCCCTTCGATCTTGCTCCGCCATTCAATGAGATCATTGTTGATCATCCAAATTCAGTACCCTGTCCCTGGCTTCTCCCCATATCCCTTGATCCCTTTAGCCTTAAGAAATATATCCAACTCCTTTTTGAATATATTTAATGAACTGGCCTCCGCCGCCCTCTGTGGCAGTGAATTCCACATGTTCACCACTCCCTGGGTGAAGAAATTCCTCCTCATTTCAGTCCTAAATGGCTTACCCCTTATCCTTAGACTATGACCCCTGGTTCTGGACTCCCCGGCCATCATAAACATCCTTCCTGCATCTAGTCTGTCCAGGCCAGACAGAATTTTATAGGTTTTGATGAGATCCCCTCTCAATCTTCTAAACTCCAGTGAGTATAATCCCAATCGACACAATCTCTCCTCATACGTCATTCCTGCCATCCCAGGTATCAGCCTGGTGAATCTTCGCTGCACTCCTTCCATGGCAAGAACGTCCTTCCTCAGGTAAGGCGACCAAAACTGCACACAATACTCAAGGTGTGGACTCACCAAGGCCCTGTACTACTGTAGCAAGACATCCTTGTTCCTGTACTCGAACCCTCTTGCTACGAAGGCCAACATACCATTTGCCTTCTTAACCGCCTGCTGCACCTGCATGCTAACCTTCAGCGACAGGTGCACAAGGACACCCAGGTCTCTTTGCACTTCCCCTTCTCCCAATCTATTGCAATTCAAATAATAATCTGCCTTCCTGTTTTTGCCACCAAAGTGGATAACCTCACATTTATCCACATTATAGTGCATTTGCCATGTTTCTGCCCAATCACTGAATCTGTCCAAATCGTACTGGAGTTTCTCGACATCCTCCTCACAGCTTACCCTCCCACCCAGCTTTGTGTCGTCTGCAAATTTGGAGATATTACATCCAATTCCCTCGTCCAGTTCATTAATATATATTGTGAACAGCTGGGGCCCTAGGAAAGATCCTTGCGGTACCCCAGTAGTCACAGCCTGCCACTCGGAAAACGACCCGTTTATTCCAACTCTTTGCTTTCTGTCCGCCAACCAGTTCTCTATCCAAGTCAAGATTCACTCAGTGCAGTGATGTAAGCAAGGTAGATTCACACATTACTGTGAAGTAAGCCAGGTAGATTCGCTCAGTGCTGTGATGTAAGCCAGGTAGATTCACTTAATGCAGTGATGTAAGCCAGGTAGATTCATTCAGTGCAGTGATGTAAGCCAGGTAGATTCAATCAGTGCCGTGATGTAAGCCAGGTAGATTCAGTCAGTGCTGTGATGCAAGCCAGGTAGACTCACTCAGTGGAGTGATGTAAGCCAGGTAGATTCACTCAGTGCCGTGATGTAAGCCAGGTAGATTCACTCAGTGCAGTGATGTAAGCCAGGTAGATTCAGTCAGTGCTGTGATGTAAGCCAGGTAGGTTCTCTCAGTGCAGTGATGTAAGCCAGGTAGATTCACTTAGTGCAGTGATGTAAGCCAGGTAGATTCACTCAGTGCAGTGATGTAAGCCAGGTAGATTCATTCAGTGCCGTGATGTAGACCAGGTAGATTCACTCAGTGCAGTGATGTAAGCCAGGTAGATTCACTCAGTGCAGTGATGTAAACCAGGTAGATTCACTCAGTGCAGTGATGGAAGCCTGGTAGATTCATTCAGTGCCATGATGTAAGCCAGTTAGTTTCACTCAGTGTTGTGATGTAAGCCAGGTAGATTCATTCAGTGCTGTGATGTAAGCCAGGTAGACTCATTCAGTGCCGTGATGTAAGACTGGTAGATTCACTCAGTGCCGTGATGTTAGCCAGGTAGATTCACTCAGTGCTGTGATGTAAGCCAAGTAGATTCACTCAGTGCCGTGATGTAAGCCAGGTAGATTAATTCAGTGCCGTGATGTAAGCCAGGTAGATTCACTCAGTGCTGTGATGTAAGCCAAGTAGATTCACTCAGTGCTGTGATGTAAGCCAAGTAGATTCAATCAGTGCCGTGATGTAAGCCAGGTAGATTCACTGAGTGTCGTGTTGTAAGCTAGGTAGATTCATTCAGCGCAGTGATGTAAGCCAGGTAGATTTGCTCAGTGTCGTGATGTAAGCCAGGAAGATACATTGAGTGCCGTGATGCAAGCCAGGTAGATTGACTCAGTGCAGTGATGTAAGCCAAGTAGATTCACTCAGTGTCGTGATGTAAGCCAGGTAGATTCATTCAGTGCTGTGATGTAAGCCAGGTAGATTCACTCAGTGCAGTGATGTAAGCCAAGTAGATTCACTCAATGTCTTGATGTAAGCCAGGTAGTTTCACTCAGTGCAGTGATGTAAGCCAGGTAGATTCATACATTACAGTGATGTAAGCCAGGTAGATTCACTCAGGGCATTGATGTAAGCCAGGTAGATTTGTTCAGTAGAGTGATGTAAGCCAGGTAGATTCACATATTACAGTGATGTAAGCCACGTAGATTCGCTCAGTGCAGTGATGTAAGCCAGGTAGATTCACTCAGTGGAGTCATGTAATCCAGGTAGATTCACTCAATGCTGTGATGTAAGCCAGGTAGATTCGCTCAGTGCTGTGATGTAAGCCAGGTAGATTCACTTAGTGCAGTGATGTAACCAGGTAGATTCACGCAGTGCTGTGATGTAAGCCGGGTAGCTTCACTCAGTGCAGTGATATAAGCCAGGTAGATTCACTCAGTGCCGTGATGTAAGCCAGGGATATTCACTTTGTGCAGTGATATAAGCCAGGTAGATTCATTCAGTGCCGTGATGTAAGCCAGGTAGATTCACTGAGTGTCGTGATGTAAGCCAGGTAGATTCAGTCAGTGCTGTGGTGTAAGCCAAAAAGGTTCACTCAGTGTCGTCATGTAAGCCAGGTAGATTCATTCAGTGCTGTGATGTAAGACTGGTAGATTCACTCAGTGCTGTGATGTAAGCCAGGTAGATTCACTCAGTATAACAACAGAAAATGCTGGAAAAACTCAGCAGGTCAGGCAACATCCGTGGAGAGAAATTTGAGTTGACGTTTCGGGTTGGACCCTTCTTCAAAACTGGAAAGAAAAGAAACTAGATCGGAGGCAGGGCTGCGATCGGACAAAAGAATAAAAGAAACAAAAGAAGTAAAAGAGATTAGAAGCTAGACGAGATAGTAATAGGCTGGGATTAGGTGTAAAGTGTACTGGCAGGGCAAAAGATAGCTGCCAGGTGTGAGAGAGAAACAAAAGGAAAGGTGGGGGGTGGGGCGGGGAAAAGGAGTGGAACAATTACAAGAGAAAATGAAATGGGGGCCGAGCTTATGATCTGAAATTGTTGACCTCGATATTGAGTCCGGAAGGCTGCAGACTGCCTAATCGGAAGATGAGGTGCTGTTCCTCGAGTTTACGTTGAGCTTCCGTGGAACAATACAAGAGGCCAAGGACGGTGAGGTCCGAGTGGGAATGGAGCGGTGAATTAAAATGACAGGCGACCGGAAGCTCGGGGTCACCCTTACGGACTGAACGGAGGTGTTCCGCAAAGCGTCCAACCCGAAACGTCAACTCAAATTTCTCTCCACGGATGTTGCCTGACCTGCTGAGTTTTTCCAGCATTTTCTGTTGTTATTTCGGATTTCCAACAGCTGCAGTATTTTGCTATCGTACTGGATTCACTCAGTGCCGTGATGTAAGCCAGGTATATTCACTTAGTGCAGTGATATAAGCCAGGTAGAGTCATTCAGTGCTGTGATGTACGCCAGGTAGATTCACTGAGTGTCGTGATGTAAGCCAGGTAGATTCACTCAGTGCTGTGATGTAAGCCAAGTAGATTCACTCAGTGTCGTGATGTAAGCCAGGTAGATTCACTCAGTGCTGTGATGTAAGCCATGTAGATTCATTCAGTGTCGTGATGTAAGCCAGGTAGATTCGCACAGTACAATGATGCAAGCCAGGTAGATTCAACAAGTGCAGTGATGTAAGCCAGCTAGATTTGCTCAGTGGAGAGATGTAAGCTAGGTTGATTCGCTCAGTGCTGTGATGTAAGCCAGGTAGATTCACTCAGTGCTGTGATGTAAGCCAGGTAGATTCACTCAGTGCAGCCAGGTAGATTCGCTGAGTTCTGTGATGTAAGCCAGGTAGATTCACTCAGTGCTGTGATGTAAGCCAAGTAGCCTCAATGAGTGTCGTGATGGAAGCCAGGTAGATTCACTCAGTGCTGTGATGTAAGTTAGGTAGATTCACTTAGTGCAGTGATGTAAGCCTGGTAGATTCACTTAGTGCAGTGATGTAAGCCAGGTAGATTCACTCAGTGCGGTGATGTAAGCCATGTAGATTCAATTAGTGCAGTGATGTAAGCCAGGTAGATTCAATCAGTGCAGTGATGTAAGCCAGGTAGATTCACTCAGTGGAGTGATGTAAGCCCGGTAGATTCACTCAGTGCCGTGATGTAAGCCAGGTAGTTTCACTCAGTGCAGTGATGTAAGCCCGGTAGATTCACTTAGTGCAGTGATGTAAGCCAGGTAGATTCACTCAGTGCTGTGATGTAAGCCAGGTAGATTCACTTAGTGCAATGATGTAAGCCCGGTAGATTCACTTAGTTCAGTGATGTAAGCCAGGTAGATTCAGTCAGTGCAGTGATGTAAGCCAGGTAGATTCACTCAGTGGATTGATGTAAGCAAGGTAGATTCACTCAGTGCTGTGATGTAAGCCCGGTAGATTCACTTAGTGCAGTGATGTAAAGCAGGTAGATTCACTCAGTGCTGTGATGTAAGCCAGGTAGATTCGCTCAGTGGAGTGATGTAAGCCAGGTAGATTCACTCAGTGCAGTGATGTAAGCTAGGTAGATTCACTCAGTGCAGTGATGTAAGCCAGGTAGATTCACTCAGTGCCGTGATGTAAGCCAGGTGATTCACTCAGTGCTGTGATGTAAGCCCAATAGATTCACTCAGTGCCGTGATGGAGGCCAGTTAGATTCACTCAGTGCTGTGATGTAAGCCAGGTAAATTCATTCAGTACAATGATGTAAGCCAGGTAGATTCACTCAGAGCAGTGATGTAAGCCAGGTAGATTCATTCACTGCAGTGATGTAAGCCAGGTAGATTCACTCAGTGCCGTGATGTAAGCCAGGTAGATTCATTCAGTGCAGTGATGTAAGCCAGGTAGATTCACTCAGTACAATGATGTAAGCCAGGTAGATTCTCTCAGTGCAGTGATGTAAGCCAGGTACATTCATTCGGTGCAGTGATGTAAGCCTGGTAGATTCACTCAGTGCTGTGATGTAAGCCAGGTATATTCACTTAGTGCAGTGATGTAAGCCAGGACGATTCATTCAGTGCCGTGATGTAAGCCATGTAGATTCACTCAGTGGAGTGATGTAAGCCAGGTAGATTCGCTCAGTTGAGTGATGTAAGCCAGGTAGATTCACTCAGTGCAGTGATGTAAGCCACGTAGATTCACTCAGTGCAGTGATGTTAGCCAGGTAGATTCACTCAGTGCAGTGATGTAAGCCACGTAGATTCACTCAGTGCAGTGATGTAAGCCAGGTAGATTCACTCAGTGCAGTGATGTAAGCCACGTAGATTCACTCAGTACAATGATGTAAGCCAGGTAGATTCACTCTGTGCAGTGATGTAAGCCAGGTAAACATAGAAACATAGAAGATCGGAGCAGGAGTAGGCCATTCGTCCCTTCGATCTTGCTCCGCCATTCAATGAGATCATTGTTGATCATCCAAATTCAGTACCCTGTCCCTGGCTTCTCCCCATATCCCTTGATCCCTTTAGCCTTAAGAAATATATCCAACTCCTTTTTGAATATATTTAATGAACTGGCCTCCGCCGCCCTCTGTGGCAGTGAATTCCACATGTTCACCACTCTCTGGGTGAAGAAATTCCTCCTCATTTCAGTCCTAAATGGCTTACCCCTTATCCTTAGACTATGACCCCTGGTTCTGGACTCCCCGGCCATCATAAACATCCTTCCTGCATCTAGTCTGTCCAGGCCAGACAGAATTTTATAGGTTTTGATGAGATCCCCTCTCAATCTTCTAAACTCCAGTGAGTATAATCCCAATCGACACAATCTCTCCTCATACGTCATTCCTGCCATCCCAGGTATCAGCCTGGTGAATCTTCGCTGCACTCCTTCCATGGCAAGAACGTCCTTCCTCAGGTAAGGCGACCAAAACTGCACACAATACTCAAGGTGTGGACTCACCAAGGCCCTGTACTACTGTAGCAAGACATCCTTGTTCCTGTACTCGAACCCTCTTGCTACGAAGGCCAACATACCATTTGCCTTCTTAACCGCCTGCTGCACCTGCATGCTAACCTTCAGCGACAGGTGCACAAGGACACCCAGGTCTCTTTGCACTTCCCCTTCTCCCAATCTATTGCAATTCAAATAATAATCTGCCTTCCTGTTTTTGCCACCAAAGTGGATAACCTCACATTTATCCACATTATAGTGCATTTGCCATGTTTCTGCCCAATCACTGAATCTGTCCAAATCGTACTGGAGTTTCTCGACATCCTCCTCACAGCTTACCCTCCCACCCAGCTTTGTGTCGTCTGCAAATTTGGAGATATTACATCCAATTCCCTCGTCCAGTTCATTAATATATATTGTGAACAGCTGGGGCCCTAGGAAAGATCCTTGCGGTACCCCAGTAGTCACAGCCTGCCACTCGGAAAACGACCCGTTTATTCCAACTCTTTGCTTTCTGTCCGCCAACCAGTTCTCTATCCAAGTCAAGATTCACTCAGTGCAGTGATGTAAGCAAGGTAGATTCACACATTACTGTGAAGTAAGCCAGGTAGATTCGCTCAGTGCTGTGATGTAAGCCAGGTAGATTCACTTAATGCAGTGATGTAAGCCAGGTAGATTCATTCAGTGCAGTGATGTAAGCCAGGTAGATTCAATCAGTGCCGTGATGTAAGCCAGGTAGATTCAGTCAGTGCTGTGATGCAAGCCAGGTAGACTCACTCAGTGGAGTGATGTAAGCCAGGTAGATTCACTCAGTGCCGTGATGTAAGCCAGGTAGATTCACTCAGTGCAGTGATGTAAGCCAGGTAGATTCAGTCAGTGCTGTGATGTAAGCCAGGTAGGTTCTCTCAGTGCAGTGATGTAAGCCAGGTAGATTCACTCAGTGCTGTGATGTAAGCCAGGTATATTCACTTAGTGCAGTGATGTAAGCCAGGTAGATTCACTCAGTGCTGTGATGTAAGCCAGGTATATTCACTTAGTGCAGTGATGTAAGCCAGGTAGATTCACTCAGTGCAGTGATGTAAGCCAGGTAGATTCATTCAGTGCCGTGATGTAGACCAGGTAGATTCACTCAGTGCAGTGATGTAAGCCAGGTAGATTCGCTCAGTGCTGTGATGTAAGCCAGGTAGATTCACTTAATGCAGTGATGTAAGCCAGGTAGATTCATTCAGTGCAGTGATGTAAGCCAGGTAGATTCAATCAGTGCCGTGATGTAAGCCAGGTAGATTCAGTCAGTGCTGTGATGCAAGCCAGGTAGGCTCACTCAGTGGAGTGATGTAAGCCAGGTAGATTCACTCAGTGCCGTGATGTAAGCCAGGTAGATTCACTCAGTGCAGTGATGTAAGCCAGGTAGATTCAGTCAGTGCTGTGATGTAAGCCAGGTAGGTTCTCTCAGTGCAGTGATGTAAGCCAGGTAGATTCACTCAGTGCTGTGATGTAAGCCAGGTATATTCACTTAGTGTAGTGATGTAAGCCAGGTAGATTCACTCAGTGCTGTGATGTAAGCCAGGTATATTCACTTAGTGCAGTGATGTAAGCCAGGTAGATTCACTCAGTGCAGTGATGTAAGCCAGGTAGATTCATTCAGTGCCGTGATGTAGACCAGGTAGATTCACTCAGTGCAGTGATGTAAACCAGGTAGATTCACTCAGTGCAGTGATGGAAGCCTGGTAGATTCATTCAGTGCCGTGATGTAAGCCAGTTAGTTTCACTCAGTGTTGTGATGTAAGCCAGGTAGATTCATTCAGTGCTGTGATGTAAGCCAGGTAGACTCATTCAGTGCCGTGATGTAAGACTGGTAGATTCACTCAGTGCCGTGATGTTAGCCAGGTAGATTCACTCAGTGCTGTGATGTAAGCCAAGTAGATTCACTCAGTGCCGTGATGTAAGCCAGGTAGATTAATTCAGTGCCGTGATGTAAGCCAGGTAGATTCACTCAGTGCTGTGATGTAAGCCAAGTAGATTCACTCAGTGCTGTGATGTAAGCCAAGTAGATTCAATCAGTGCCGTGATGTAAGCCAGGTAGATTCATTCAGTGCAGTGATGTAAGCCAGGTAGATTTGCTCAGTGTCGTGATGTAAGCCAGGAAGATACATTGAGTGCCGTGATGCAAGCCAGGTAGATTGACTCAGTGCAGTGATGTAAGCCAAGTAGATTCACTCAGTGTCGTGATGTAAGCCAGGTAGATTCATTCAGTGCTGTGATGTAAGCCAGGTAGATTCACTCAGTGCAGTGATGTAAGCCAAGTAGATTCACTCAATGTCTTGATGTAAGCCAGGTAGTTTCACTCAGTGCAGTGATGTAAGCCAGGTAGATCGGCTCAGTGGAGTCATGTAAGCCAGGTAGATTCATACATTACAGTGATGTAAGCCAGGTAGATTCACTCAGGGCATTGATGTAAGCCAGGTAGATTTGTTCAGTAGAGTGATGTAAGCCAGGTAGATTCACATATTACAGTGATGTAAGCCACGTAGATTCGCTCAGTGCAGTGATGTAAGCCAGGTAGATTCACTCAGTGGAGTCATGTAATCCAGGTAGATTCACTCAATGCTGTGATGTAAGCCAGGTAGATTCGCTCAGTGCTGTGATGTAAGCCAGGTAGATTCACTTAGTGCAGTGATGTAACCAGGTAGATTCACGCAGTGCTGTGATGTAAGCCGGGTAGCTTCACTCAGTGCAGTGATATAAGCCAGGTAGATTCACTCAGTGCCGTGATGTAAGCCAGGGATATTCACTTAGTGCAGTGATATAAGCCAGGTAGATTCATTCAGTGCCGTGATGTAAGCCAGGTAGATTCACTGAGTGTCGTGATGTAAGCCAGGTAGATTCAGTCAGTGCTGTGGTGTAAGCCAAAAAGGTTCACTCAGTGTCGTCATGTAAGCCAGGTAGATTCATTCAGTGCTGTGATGTAAGACTGGTAGATTCACTCAGTGCTGTGATGTAAGCCAGGTAGATTCACTCAGTATAACAACAGAAAATGCTGGAAAAACTCAACAGGTCAGGCAACATCCGTGGAGAGAAATTTGAGTTGACGTTTCGGGTTGGACCCTTCTTCAAAACTGGAAAGAAAAGAAACTAGATCGGAGGCAGGGCTGCGATCGGACAAAAGAATAAAAGAAACAAAAGAAGTAAAAGAGATTAGAAGCTAGACGAGATAGTAATAGGCTGGGATTAGGTGTAAAGTGTACTGGCAGGGCAAAAGATAGCTGCCAGGTGTGAGAGAGAAACAAAAGGAAAGGTGGGGGGGGGCGGGGAAAAGGAGTGGAACAATTACAAGAGAAAATGAAATGGGGGCCGAGCTTATGATCTGAAATTGTTGACCTCGATATTGAGTCCGGAAGGCTGCAGACTGCCTAATCGGAAGATGAGGTGCTGTTCCTCGAGTTTACGTTGAGCTTCCGTGGAACAATACAAGAGGCCAAGGACGGTGAGGTCCGAGTGGGAATGGAGCGGTGAATTAAAATGACAGGCGACCGGAAGCTCGGGGTCACCCTTACGGACTGAACGGAGGTGTTCCGCAAAGCGTCCAACCCGAAACGTCAACTCAAATTTCTCTCCACGGATGTTGCCTGACCTGCTGAGTTTTTCCAGCATTTTCTGTTGTTATTTCGGATTTCCAACAGCTGCAGTATTTTGCTATCGTACTGGATTCACTCAGTGCCGTGATGTAAGCCAGGTATATTCACTTAGTGCAGTGATATAAGCCAGGTAGAGTCATTCAGTGCCGTGATGTACGCCAGGTAGATTCACTGAGTGTCGTGATGTAAGCCAGGTAGATTCACTCAGTGCTGTGATGTAAGCCAAGTAGATTCACTCAGTGTCGTGATGTAAGCCAGGTAGATTCACTCAGTGCTGTGATGTAAGCCATGTAGATTCATTCAGTGTCGTGATGGAAGCCAGGTAGATTCGCACAGTACAATGATGCAAGCCAGGTAGATTCAACAAGTGCAGTGATGTAAGCCAGCTAGATTTGCTCAGTGGAGAGATGTAAGCTAGGTTGATTCGCTCAGTGCTGTGATGTAAGCCAGGTAGATTCACTCAGTGCTGTGATGTAAGCCAGGTAGATTCACTCAGTGCAGCCAGGTAGATTCGCTGAGTTCTGTGATGTAAGCCAGGTAGATGCACTCAGTGCTGTGATGTAAGCCAAGTAGACTCACTGAGTGTCGTGATGGAAGCCAGGTAGATTCACTCAGTGCTGTGATGTAAGCTAGGTAGATTCACTTAGTGCAGTGATGTAAGCCTGGTAGATTCACTTAGTGCAGTGATGTAAGCCAGGTAGATTCACTCAGTGCGGTGATGTAAGCCATGTAGATTCAATTAGTGCAGTGATGTAAGCCAGGTAGATTCAATCAGTGCAGTGATGTAAGCCAGGTAGATTCACTCAGTGGAGTGCTGTAAGCCAGGTAGATTCACTCAGTGCAGTGATGTAAGCCAGGTAGTTTCACGCAGTGCAGTGATGTAAGCCAGGTAGATTCACTTAGTGCAGTGATGTAAGCCAGGTAGATTCACTTAGTGCAATGATGTAAGCCCGGTAGATTCGCTTAGTTCAGTGATGCAAGCCAGGTAGATTCAGTCAGTGCAGTGATGTAAGCCAGGTAGATTCACTCAGTGGATTGATGTAAGCAAGGTAGATTCACTCAGTGCTGTGATGTAAGCCCGGTAGATTCACTTAGTGCAGTGATGTAAAGCAGGTAGATTCACTCAGTGCTGTGATGTAAGCCAGGTAGATTCACTCAGTGGATTGATGTAAGCAAGGTAGATTCACTCAGTGCTGTGATGTAAGCCCGGTAGATTCACTTAGTGCAGTGATGTAAAGCAGGTAGATTCACTCAGTGCTGTGATGTAAGCCAGGTAGATTCGCTCAGTGGAGTGATGTAAGCCAGGTAGATTCACTCAGTGCAGTGATGTAAGCTAGGTAGATTCACTCAGTGCAGTGATGTAAGCCAGGTAGATTCACTCAGTGCCGTGATGTAAGCCAGGTGATTCACTCAGTGCTGTGATGTAAGCCCAATAGATTCACTCAGTGCCGTGATGGAGGCCAGTTAGATTCACTCAGTGCTGTGATGTAAGCCAGGTAAATTCATTCAGTACAATGATGTAAGCCAGGTAGATTCACTCAGAGCAGTGATGTAAGCCAGGTAGATTCATTCACTGCAGTGATGTAAGCCAGGTAGATTCACTCAGTACAATGATGTAAGCCAGGTAGATTCACTCAGTGCAGTGATGTAAGCCATGTAGATTCACTCAGAGCAGTGATGTAAGCCAGGTAGATTCAGTCACTGCAGTGATGTAAGCCAGGTAGATTCTCTCAGTGCCGTGATGTAAGCCAGGTAGATTCACTCAGTGCAGTGATGTAAGCCAGGTAGATTCATTCAGTGCCGTGATGTAAGCCAGGTGGATTCACTCAGTGCCGTGATGGAAGCCAGGTAGATTCACTCAGTGCATTGAGGTAAGCCAGGTAGATTCACTCAGTAGAATGATGTAAGCCAGGTAGATTCATTCAGTGCAGTGATGTAAGCCAGGTAGATTCACTCAGTGCAGTGATGTAAGCCAGATAGATTGGTTCAGTGGAGTGATGTAAGCCAGGTAGATTCGCTCAGTGCTGTGATGTAAGCCAGGTAGATTCGCTCAGTGCTGTGATGTAAGCCAGGTAGATTCATACATTACAGCGATGTAAGCCAGGTAGATTCACTCAGTGCAGTGATGTAAGCCAGGTAGATTCACTCAGTGGAGTGATGTAAGCCAGGTAGATTCACTTAGTGCAGTGATGTAAGCCAGGTAGTTTCATTCAGTGCTGTGATGTAAGCCAGGCAGATTCGCTCTGTGCTGTGATGTAAGCCAGGTAGATTCATTCAGTGCCGTGATGGAAGCCAGGTAGATTCACTCAGTGCATTGATGTAAGCCAGGTAGATTCACTCAGTAGAATGATGTAAGCCAGGTAGATTCACTCAGTGCAGTGATGTAAGTCAGGTAGATTCACTCAGTGCAGTGATGTAAGCCAGATAGATTGGTTCAGTGGAGTGATGTAAGCTGGGTAGATTCGCTCAGAGCTGTGATGTAAGCCAGGTAGATATTCTCAGTGATGTAATATAAGCCAGGTAGATTCACTCAGTGCTGTGATGTAAGCCAGGTAAATTCATTCAGTACAATGATGTAAGCCAGGTAGATTCACTCAGAGCAGTGATGTAAGCCAGGTAGATTCATTCACTGCAGTGATGTAAGCCAGGTAGATTCATACATTACAGTGATGTAAGCCAGGTAGATTCACTCAGTGCAGTGATGTAAGCCAGGTAGTTTCATTCAGTGCAGCGGTGTAAGCCAGATAGATTGGCTCAGTGGCGTGATGTAAGCCAGGTAGATTCGCTCAGTGCTGTGATGTAAGCCAGGTAGATTCGCTCAGTGCTGTGATGTAAGCCAGGTAGATTCATTCAGTGCCGTGATGTAAGCCAGGTGGATTCACTCAGTGCCGTGATGGAAGCCAGGTAGATTCACTCAGTGCATTGATGTAAGCCAGGTAGATTCACTCAGTAGAATGATGTAAGCCAGGTAGATTCACTCAGTGCAGTGATGTAAGCCAGATAGATTGGTTCAGTGGAGTGATGTAAGCCAGGTAGATTCGCTCAGTGCTGTGATGTAAGCCAGGTAGATTCGCTCAGTGCTGTGATGTAAGCCAGGTAGATTCATACATTACAGCGATGTAAGCCAGGTAGATTCACTCAGTGCAGTGATGTAAGCCAGGTAGATTCACTCAGTGGAGTGATGTAAGCCAGGTAGATTCACTTAGTGCAGTGATGTAAGCCAGGTAGTTTCATTCAGTGCTGTGATGTAAGCCAGGCAGATTCGCTCAGTGCTGTGATGTAAGCCAGGTAGATTCACTCAGTAGAATGATGTAAGCCAGGTAGATTCACTCAGTGCAGTGATGTAAGTCAGGTAGATTCACTCAGTGCAGTGATGTAAGCCAGATAGATTGGTTCAGTGGAGTGATGTAAGCTGGGTAGATGCGCTCAGAGCTGTGATGTAAGCCAGGTAGATATTCTCAGTGATGTGATATAAGCCAGGTAGATTCACTCAGTGCTGTGATGTAAGCCAGGTAAATTCATTCAGTACAATGATGTAAGCCAGGTAGATTCACTCAGAGCAGTGATGTAAGCCAGGTAGATTCACTTAGTGCCGTGATGTAAGCCAGGTAGTTTCATTCAGTACAGCGGTGTAAGCCAGATAGATTGGCTCAGTGGCGTGATGTAAGCCAGGTAGATTCGCTCAGTGCTGTGATGTAAGCCAGGTAGATTCGCTCAGTGCTGTGATGTAAGCCAGGTAGATTCATTCAGTGCCGTGATGTAAGCCAGGTGGATTCACTCAGTGCCGTGATGGAAGCCAGGTAGATTCACTCAGTGCATTGATGTAAGCCAGGTAGATTCACTCAGTAGAATGATGTAAGCCAGGTAGATTCACTCAGTGCAGTGATGTAAGCCAGATAGATTGGTTCAGTGGAGTGATGTAAGCCAGGTAGATTCGCTCAGTGCTGTGATGTAAGCCAGGTAGATTCGCTCAGTGCTGTGATGTAAGCCAGGTAGATTCATACATTACAGCGATGTAAGCCAGGTAGATTCACTCAGTGGAGTGATGTAAGCCAGGTAGATTCACTTAGTGCAGTGATGTAAGCCAGGTAGTTTCATTCAGTGCTGTGATGTAAGCCAGGCAGATTCGCTCAGTGCTGTGATGTAAGCCAGGTAGATTCATTCAGTGCCGTGATGGAAGCCAGGTAGATTCACTCAGTGCATTGATGTAAGCCAGGTAGATTCACTCAGTAGAATGATGTAAGCCAGGTAGATTCACTCAGTGCAGTGATGTAAGTCAGGTAGATTCACTCAGTGCAGTGATGTAAGCCAGATAGATTGGTTCAGTGGAGTGATGTAAGCTGGGTAGATTCGCTCAGAGCTGTGATGTAAGCCAGGTAGATATTCTCAGTGATGTGATATAAGCCAGGTAGATTCACTCAGTGCTGTGATGTAAGCCAGGTAAATTCATTCAGTACAATGATGTAAGCCAGGTAGATTCACTCAGAGCAGTGATGTAAGCCAGGTAGATTCATTCACTGCAGTGATGTAAGCCAGGTAGATTCACTCAGTGCCGTGATGTAAGCCAGGTAGATTCACTCAGTGCAGTGATGTAAGCCATGTAGATTCACTCAGAGCAGTGATGTAAGCCAGGTAGATTCAGTCACTGCAGTGATGTAAGCCAGGTAGATTCTCTCAGTGCCGTGATGTAAGCCAGGTAGATTCACTCAGTGCAGTGATGTAAGCCTGGTAGATTCATTCAGTGCCGTGATGTAAGCCAGGTGGATTCACTCAGTGCCGTGATGGAAGCCAGGTAGATTCACTCAGTGCATTGAGGTAAGCCAGGTAGATTCACTCAGTAGAATGATGTAAGCCAGGTAGATTCATTCAGTGCAGTGATGTAAGCCAGGTAGATTCACTCAGTGCAGTGATGTAAGCCAGATAGATTGGTTCAGTGGAGTGATGTAAGCCAGGTAGATTCGCTCAGTGCTGTGATGTAAGCCAGGTAGATTCATACATTACAGTGATGTAAGCCAGGTAGATTCACTCAGTGCAGTGATGTAAGCCAGGTAGATTCACTCAGTGGAGTGATGTAAGCCAGGTAGATTCACTTAGTGCAGTGATGTAAGCCAGGTAGTTTCATTCAGTGCAGCGGTGTAAGCCAGATAGATTGGCTCAGTGGCGTGATGTAAGCCAGGTAGATTCGCTCAGTGCTGTGATGTAAGCCAGGTAGATTCGCTCAGTGCTGTGATGTAAGCCAGGCAGATTCACTTAGTGCAGTGATGGAAGCCAGGTAGATTCACTCAGTGCTGTGATGTAAGCCAGGTAGATTCACTTAGTATTGTGATGTAAGCCAGGTAGATTCGCTATGTGCCGTGATGTAAGCCAAGTAGATTCACTCAGTGCCGTGATGTAACCCAGGTGGATTCACTCAGTGCTGTGATGTAAGCCAGGTAAATTCATTCAGTACAATGATGTAAGCCAGGTAGATTCACTCAGAGCAGTGATGTAAGCCAGGTAGATTCATTCACTGCAGTGATGTAAGCCAGGTAGATTCACTCAGTGCCGTGATGTAAGCCAGGTAGATTCATTCAGTGCAGTGATGTAAGCCAGGTAGATTCACTCAGTACAATGATGTAAGCCAGGTAGATTCACTCAGTGCAGTGATGTAAGCCATGTAGATTCACTCAGAGCAGTGATGTAAGCCAGGTAGATTCAGTCACTGCAGTGATGTAAGCCAGGTAGATTCACTCAGTGCCGTGATGTAAGCCAGGTAGATTCACTCAGTGCAATGATGTAAGCCAGGTAGATTCATTCAGTGCCGTGATGTAAGCCAGGTGGATTCACTCAGTGCCGTGATGGAAGCCAGGTAGATTCACTCAGTGCAGTGATGTAAGCCAGGTAGATTCACTCAGTGCAGTGATGTAAGCCAGATAGATTGGCTCAGTGGAGTGATGTAAGCCAGGTAGATTCGCTCAGCGCTGTGATGTAAGCCAGGTAGATTCACTCAGTGCTCTGATGTAAGCCAGGTAGATTCGCTCAGTGCTGTGATGTAAGCCAGGTAGATTCATACATTACAGTGATGTAAGCCAGGTAGATTCACTCAGTGCAGTGATGTAAGCCAGGTAGATTCACTCAGTGGAGTGATGTAAGCCAGGTAGATTCACTCAGTGCTGTAATGTAAGCCAGGTAGATTCGCTCAGTGCTGTGATGTAAGCCAGGCAGATTCACTTAGTGCAGTGATGTAAGCCAGGTAGATTCACTCAGTGCCGTGATGTAAGCCAGGTATATTCACTCAGTGCTGTGATGTAAGCCAAGTAGATTCACTCAGTGCCGTGATGTAACCCAGGTGCATTCATTCAGTGCTGTGATGTAAGCCAGGTAGATTCGCTCAGTGCTGTGATGTAAGCCAGGCAGATTCACTTAGTGCAGTGATGTAAGCCAGGTAGATTCACTCAGTGCTGTGATGTAAGCCAGGTAGTTTCATTCAGTGCAGTGATGTAAGCGAGGTAGATTCACTCAGTGCCGTGATGTAAGCCAGGTTGATTCACTCAGTGCTGTGATGTAAGCCAAGTAGATTCACTCAGTGCTGTTTTTTATGCCAGGTCGATTCAGTCAGTGCAGTGATGTAAGCCAGGTAGATTCATTCAGTGCCGTGATGTAAGCCAGGTAGATTCACTCAGTGGAGTGATGTAAGCCAGGTAGATTCGCTCAGTTGAGTGATGTAAGCCAGGTACATTCACACATTACAGTGATGTGAGCCAGGTGGATTCGCTCAGTGCAGTGATGTACGACAGGTAGATTCATTAGTGCAGTGATGTAAGCCAGGTAGATTCACTCAGTGCAGTGATGTAAGCCAGGTAGATTCATTCAGTGCAGTGATGTAAGCCAGGTAGATTCACTCAGTGGAGTGCTGTAAGCCAGGTAGATTCATTCAGTGCCGTGATGTAAGCCAGGTAGATTCACTCAGTGCAGTGATGTAAGCCAGGTAGATTCACTCAGTGCTGTGATGTAAGCCAGGTATATTCACTTACTGCAGTGATGTAAGCCAGGTAGATTCACTCAGTGCCATGATGTATTCTAGGTAGATTCACTCAGTGCAGTGATGTAAGCCAGGTAGAGTCATTAGTGCAGTGATGTAAGCCAGGTAGATTCACGCAGTGCTGTGATGTAAGCCAGGTATAGTCACTTAGTGCAGTGATGTACGACAGGTAGATTCACTCAGTGCAGTGATGTAAGCCAGGTAGATTCATTCAGCGCAGTTATGTAAGCCAGGTAGATTCACTCAGTGCAGTGATGTAAGCCAGGTAGATTCACTCAGTGCAGTGATGTAAGCCAGTTAGATTCACACAATACAGTGATGTAAGCCAGGTAGATTCACTCAGTGCAGTGAAGTAAGCCAGGTCGATTCACTCAGTGCCGTGATGTAAGCCAGGTAGATTCACTCAGTGCAGTGATGTAAGCCAGGTAAACATAGAAACATAGAAGATAGGAGCAGGAGTAGGCCATTCGGCCTTTCGAGCCTGCTCCGCCATTCAATGAGATCATGGCTGATCATTCAAATTCAGTACCCTGTCCCTGCCTTCTCCCCATATCCCTTGATCCCTTTAGCCTTAAGAAATATATCCAACTCCTTCTTGAATTTATTTAATGAACTGGCCTCCACCGCCCTCTGTGGCAGAGAATTCCACAGGTTCACCACTCTCTGGGTGAAGAAATTCCTCCTCATTTCAGTCCTAAATGTCTTACCCCTTATCCTTAGACTATGACCCCTGGTTCTGGACTCCCCGGCCATCATAAACATCCTTACTGCATGTAGTCTGTCCAGGCCTGACAGAATTTTATAGGTTTCGATGAGATCCCCTCTCAATCTTCTAAACTCCAGTGAGTATAAGCCCAATCAACACAATCTCTCCTCATGCGTCATTCCTGTCATCCCAGGTATCAGCCTGGTGAATCTTCGCTGCACTCCTTCAATGGCAAGAACGCCCTTCCTCAGGTAAGGCGACCAAAACTGCACACCATACTCAAGGTGCGGTCTCACCAAGGCCCTGTACAACTGTAGCAAGACATCCTTGTTCCTGTACTCAAACCCTCTTGCTACGAAGGCCAACATACCATTTGCCTTCTTAACCGCCTGCTGCACCTGCATGCTTACCTTCAGCGACTGCTGCACAAGAACACCCAGGTCTCTTTGCACTTCACCTTCTCCCAATCTATTGCGATTCAAATAATAATCTGCCTTCCTGTTTTTGCCACCAAAGTGCATAACCTCACATTTATCCACATTATAGTGCATTTGCCACGTTTCTGCCCATTCAGCCAGTCTGTCCAAATCGTACTGGAATTTCTCGTCATCCTCCTCACAGCTTACCCTCCCACCCAGCTTTGTGTCGTTTGAAAATTTTGAGATATTACATCCAATTCCCTCGTCCAGATCATTAATATATATTGTGAACAGCTGGGGTCCTAGGACAGATCCTTGCGGTACCCCACTAGTCACAGCCTGTCACTCGGAAAAGGATCCGTTTATTCCAACACTTTGCTTTCTGTCCGCCAACCAGTTCTCTATCCAAGTCAAGATTCACTCAGTGCAGTGATGTAAGCCAGGTAGATTCACTCAATGCCGTGATGTAAGCCAGGTAGGTTAACTCAGTACAATGATGTAAGCCAGGTAGATTCACTCAAGTCAGTGATGTAAGCCAGGTAGATTCACTCAGGGCAGTGATGTAAGCCAGGTAGATTCATTCAGTGGAGTGATCTAAGCCAGGTAGATTCACACATTACAGTGATGTAAGCCAGGTAGATTCACTCAGTGCAGTGATGTAAGCCAGGTAGATTCACTCAGTGCAGTGATGTAAGCCAGGTAGATTCGCTCAGTGGAGCGATGTAAGCCAGGTAGATTCACACCTTACTGTGAAGTAAGCCAGGTAGATTCGCTCAGTGCAGTGATGTAAGCCAGGTAGATACACTCTGTGCAGTGATGTAAGCCAAAGAGATTCGCTCAGTGCTGTGATGTAAGCCAGTTAGATTCACTCAGTGCCGTGATATAAACCAGGTAGATTCACTCAGTACAGTGATGTAAGCGAGGTAGATTCACTCAGTGCTGTGATGTAAGCCAGGTATAGTCACTTAGTGCAGTGATGTAAGCCAGGTAGATTCACTCAGTGCAGTGATGTAAGCCAGATAGATTCGCTCAGTTGAGTGATGTTAGCCAGGTAGATTCACTCAGTGCAGTGATGTAAGCCAGGTAGATTCATTCAGTGCCGTGATGTAAGCCAGGTAGATTCACTCAGTGCAGTGATATAAGCCAAGTAGATTCGCTCAGTGGAGCGATGTAAGCCAGGTAGATTCATTCAGTGCCGTGATGTAAGCCAGATAGATTCAATCAGTGGAGTGCTGTAAGCCAGGTAGATTCATTCAGTGCCGTGATGTAAGCCAGGTAGATTCACTCAGTGCAGTGATGTAAGCCAGGTAGATTCACGCAGTGCAGTGATGTAAGCCAGGTAGATTCACTCAGGGCAGTGATGTAAGCCAGGTAGATTCATTCAGTAGAGTGATCTAAGCCAGGTACATTCAGACATTACAGTGATGTAAGCCAGGTAGATTCACTCAGTGCAGTGATGTAAGCCAGGTAGATTCACTCAGTGCAGTGATGTACGCCAGGTAGATTCACTCAGTGGAGTGATGTAAGCCAGGTAGATTTGCTCAGTGCAGTGATGTTAGCCAGGTAGATTCACTCCTTGCAGTGATGTAAGCCAAGTAGATTCGCTCATTTCTGTGATGTAAGCCAGGTAGATTCACTTAGTGCAGTGATGTAAGCCAGGTAGATTCATTCAGTGCAGTGATGTAAGCCAGGTAGATTCACTCAGTGCAGTGATGTAAGCCAGGTAGATTGGCTCAGTGGACTGATCTAAGCCAGGCAGATTCACACATTACAGTGATGTAAGCCAGGTACATTCACTCAGTGCTGTGATGTAAGCCAGGTATATTCACTTACTGCAGTGATGTAAGCTAGTTAGATTCACTCAGAGCCTTGATGTAAACCAGGTAGATTCACGCAGTGCAGTGGTGTAAGCCAGGTATATTCACTTAGTGCAGTGATGTAAGCCAGGTAGATTCACTCAGTGCAGTGATGTAAGCCAGGTATATTCACTTAGTGCAGTGATGTAAGCCAGGTAGATTCACTCAGTGCAGTGATGTAAGCCAGGTCAATTCGCTCAGTACCGTGATATAAGCCAGGTAGATTCACTCAGTGGAGTGCAGTAAGCCAGATAGATTCACGCTGTGCAGTGATGTAAGCCAGGTAGATTCACACATTACAGTGATGTAAGCCAGGTAGATTCACTCAGTGCAGTGCCAGGTAGATTCATTCAGTGGAGTGATCTAAGCCAGGTAGATTCACACATTACAGTGATGTAAGCCAGGTAGATTCACTCAGTGCTGTGATGTAAGCCAAGTAGATTCACTCAGTGCTGTGATGTAAGCTGTGGTGTATGTGCCTTTAAGAGCAATTATGGTGTATGTGCCTTTAAGAGCCCCAGGTGTGCGTAATGCCGGTAATTGCCACTTGGGCTATATAAGCCTGTGTATTGTGTATATCCTTTAGAAACCCCCCCCCCCCCCAGACTTGCTTAGTAAATACCTATGAACCAACTCCTGTCTTCAGTGTCTTTATCTACACACGGACACTACATTGGCGACGAAGTGGAAACGGACTTACCTGCAATTCGGCAGCACCTCAAGGACATCGATTCCTCCAGCGTCCAGAAGACTCAAGGAAGTAAGAGAAACTGTGGTTTCACCAGCTGGCCAAGCTGGTGACAGGTACTGCGCTAATCCTTCCTGGGCGTCAGGCTGGAGCTCCAGCGGCGGGCTCTACAGCTGAGACAGGCAGCGAAATCGGAGGCAAGCAATAACGGACTGGGAGGGTGCACTCGAGAGACGGCCGGCGCGGCAAGCAGGTCAGCGTTTAGACCTCCGTCGGGAACGAGTCTCCAACAGTGAATAAACGGAAACCACAGTAAAACAGCGTTGTTATCGGTAGCAGCGGCGGGAAAGCGCGGGAAGCGCCATATCGTTGCTACAGAGAAAAAAAAAAGCACGGGAAGCGCCATATCGTTGCTACAGAGAAAAAAAAAAGCGCGGGAAGCGCCATATCTTTTCTGAAATGCCTAAATCTGGTAATATTGAGGCTTTTGATGGCGAAATGGAAGATTGGACCACATACGTGGAAAGAGTAGAGGTTTATTGCACTGCAAATGGAATAACAGATGAAAAAAAAGCTTCAGTACTTCTGAACTTAATGGGCGCGAAGACATACGGGCTGTTACGAAATTTAATCACTCCAGCCAAACCAAAGGACAAGACTTTTAAAGAAATTGTTGATACCCTGCAGGAGCATTTAAACCCAACACCGCTGCTGATAGCGGAACGATTCAAGTTCTTCAAGAGAAATCAACACAAGAATGAAAGTAACGCTGATTACCTGAACGAATTAAGAAAGCTATCAAAGTACTGCCAATTCGGAGCAGGACTATCGGATTATCTTCGAGACAAATTTGTTTGCGGTCTCTTAAGGGAAGGAACACAAAAAAGACTGCTTTCTGAAAAAGATTTAACATTGGACAAAGCTTTCAGTATGGCTGTATCATACGAAGCAGCAGCAAAAGGAGCTGCAGAGATACAACAAGAGACACAGGACTTCAGCACCCATAAAATGACACAGGAGTTCGGAAGATGTTATCGCTGCGGCAGATCCACCCATAACCAGAGGGACTGCTGGTTCAAGGGCAAAGCATGCAGGCAATGTGGTAAGATTGGACACATTGCACGGGTATGCCAATCTGGACAAAATAAATCCACTGACAGAAAACAAAAAATCAATAAAGAAAAGTACAGGAAGGTACAAATGATGACGGACAATAGCTCCGAAGACCAGAATAGCGATAGCGACTCCGGAAACAAGAGACTAAGCTGTCTCAAATTACATAATGTACTTGCCAAAGAGGATTACCAAACCATTTGGGTTACCCTCACAATAGCAGGGTCCCCAGTTAAAATGGAGCTAGATACAGGATCAGCTCTAACCGTAATAAATCGACGAGAATATGAGAGGCTATTTTCACATATACCTCTAAAAGACACATCCATTATCTTAAAAACATATACGGGGCAGAAAGTCTACCCCAAAGGAAAAATAAGGGTGCCTGTGGTATACAACGGCAAAGAAATACAAAAGTTGTATTTATACATTCTACAAGATGGTGGTCCACCGTTGTTGGGACGTGAATGGATAAGGAAAATACGTTTAGACTGGCACTCCATTCAGGCACTGACGGTGACCAGTAAGGAAAAAAACAATGATGACATCATACCTGAACGATTAAAAGACATCTTGGCCAACGCCAAAGAAGTGTTTCAAGAGAAACTAGGAACCTTGAAAGGCATCACCGCCTCAATAAAAGTGGAAGATACAGCAATTCCAAAATTTTTTAAGGCAAGACCGGTGCCATACGCAATACGTCCGGCAGTCGAGGCAGAGCTGAAGAATTTGGAAAAGGCAGGCGTATTATCCAAAATAGATTGGAGCGAATGGGCAACACCCATCGTTCCAGTCATGAAAAAAACATTGGAAAATAACTCTGAGGAACAGAAAAAAATTCGCATCTGTGGGGACTTTAAGGTGACTGTAAACCCGGTCCTTCACACGGTACAGTATCCTCTTCCGAGGATAGAAGATATTTTCGCCTCACTATCCGGAGGGAAACGTTTCACAAAAATTGACTTGGCACAGGCATATCTACAGATGGAGGTTGAGGAGACCTCTAAAAAGTATCTCACAATAAACACACACAAAGGCCTGTACCAGTACAATCGACTGGTTTTTGGAATAGCATCAGCTCCAGCTATCTGGCAAAGAGCTATGGAGCAAGTCCTGCAAGGGATTCCGGGGACTCAATGCTACCTAGACGACATCCTTATAACAGGAGAAAACGACAACGAGCACCTTGCCAATTTGGAGCAGGTGCTCACTAGGCTGAAAGAACGGGGCCTACGAGCAAACCGCCCCAAGTGCGAATTTTTCCAAAATCAGATATCATATTGTGGCCACATAATTAATAAGGAAGGGTTGCATAAGTCACCTGAAAAAATTGAAGCAGTTATAAAAGCCCCAGCACCTGAAAATGTTTCACAATTAAGGTCATTCCTGGGATTAATAAATTACTATCATAAATCTTTACCGAACTTATCAACTATTCTACACCCTCTTAATGATCTTCTACAGACAGGAGTGATTTGGAAATGGAACGAAGACTGTAAATGTGCCTTCCATAACTGTAAAGACTTAATCACATCCAATAAAATTTTGGCTCATTACAACCCATCACTACCAATCAGACTGGCGTGCGATGCATCCCCTTACGGCATAGGAGCGGTATTGTCCCATAGATTCCCTGATGGCTCGGAACGGCCGATAGCTTTTGCGTCACGCTCATTGAACTCAGCTGAGCGTAACTATGCCCAGATAGACAGGGAAGCACTCAGCCTGGTATGGGGAGTGAAGAAATTCAACCATTACCTACACGGACAAAAATTTACCTTGCTGACTGACCATCAACCCCTCATCTCCATATTCAACCCTAAAAAAGGTGTCCCCATTATGACGGCACAAAGACTACAGAGGTGGTCCCTTTTTCTAGGGGCACACCAATACAACATTGAATACAAAGGGTCAAAACAGCATGGAAATGCTGACGGTTTATCACGCCTACCGTTGCCAACGATAGAAGAGGCACCTACAGTAGACCCAGTAGAGATATTCTACTCTACCATAGTGGAATGTCTACCGGTGACAAATTCTGCCATTGAAAGGGAGACAAGAAATGACCCTACTCTCTCACGGGTCTACGATTTAACAGTGAAGGGATGGCCAGCACATGGTGAACCACTGTTGCCAGCATTCTCGCAAAGAAGAGAACAGCTGTCAGTGTGCCGAGGAACCTTGATGTGTGGATCCAGAGTGGTGATTCCACCCAAACTCCAGGATAAAGTGCTAAAGGAGCTTCACGAGGGGCATCTGGGTGGAGTGAAAATGAAGAACCTAGCTAGGGCGTTTGTATGGTGGCCAGGTATCGATGGAGACATCGAAGACATGACCAAGAGCTGCCTAGGATGCCAGAAGGTCCAAAATGCTCTGCCACAGGCCCGTCTACATCCATGAGAGTGGCTCTCATCTCCCTGGCAAAGGGTGCACATCGACTTTGCTGGTCCATTTATGGACTCAATGTTCTTAATCGCAGTTGATGCACACTCCAAGTGGCCGGAGGTAATAAAGATGCCCTACACCACCACGGAAAAAACCATCACAGTATTAAGGACCATATTTGCCAGGAATGGGCTGCCGGAGCAGATATGTTCTGATAATGGACCGCAATTTGTGTCCGAAGAATTCAGAAAGTTCTTAAAGAACAATGGGGTAAAGCACTACACGTCCGCCCCATACCATCCCGCCACCAATGGATTGGCTGAAAGGTTTGTCCAGACCTTCAAGAAGGCCATCAAGGCCATGGGTAATGAAGACATAAAACTTCAGCACAAGGTGGATAACTTCTTATTTGCATATAGGAATGCAACGCAAATGGTTACTAACCAAACTCCCGCCATGATGTTGTACAATAGAAACCTAAGATGCCGGCTGGATTTGGTCAAGCCCAACATCCGAAGGGACGTGGAGAACCAGCAGTTTCAGGGCATGAATGAAAGGCCAACTAGGGCCTTCCAGATAGGCCAACCGGTTTTGGCCCGGGACTACCGTACCGAGAAATGGCAGCCTGGAACTATCTGCACACGATTAGGACCACTGATGTATACCGTGGACATCGGAGACAGCATAATAAGGCGCCATGCTGACCAAATCATCAAGTCATCCGAAAAGGGACAACCTACACCACCACTCTATACATCTAACGATGAAGTAGAGATACCCATATCTACCTCCGATCCGGTGATACTGGAGCCCGATGAACCCGACACTGGCCTTCAAGCCGAATCAGCCTTGCCAGAAACATAGAAACATAGAGATAGGAACAGGAGTAGGCCATTCGGCCCTTCGAGCCTGCTCCGCCATTCAATGAGATCATGGCTGATCTTCGTCTGAGATCTTAGCTGATCTTACCAGTTCAGTACCCCGTCCCCGCCTTTTCTCCGTAACCCTACTACACCACCAGAAACTACTACACCCCCGAGGTGTTATCCGGACTGAGTCAGGAAGCCTCCTGAGAGACTAACTTATAATTAATTAATACAGCAATGTATATTATTTTGCATATAACATGTAATTAATAATTACTTAAAATATGATGTACTAGTTCGCTAGAAGGGGAGGAATTGTGGTGTATGTGCCTTTAAGAGCCCCAGGTGTGCGTAATGCCGGTAATTGCCACTTGGGCTATATAAGCCTGTGTATTGTGTATATCCTTTAGAAACCCCCCCCCGCCAGACTTGCTTAGTAAATACCTATGAACCAACTCCTGTCTTCAGTGTCTTTATCTACACACGGACACTACATAAGCCAGGTAGATTCACTCAGTGCTGTGATGTAAGCCAAGTAGATTCACTCTGTGCAGTGATGTACGCCAGGTAGATTCACTCAGTGGTGTGATGTAAGCCAGGTAGATTCACTCAGTGCTGTGATGTAAGCCAAGTAGATTCATTCAGTGCCGTGATGTAAGCCAGGTAGATTCACTCAGTGCTGTGATGTAAGCCAAGTAGTTTCATTCAGTGCCGTGATGTAAGCCAGGTAGATTCACTCAGTGGAGTGATCGAAGCCAGGTAGATTCACACATTACAGTGATGTAAGGCAGGTAGATTCGCTCAGTGCAGTGATGTAAGTCAGGTAGATTCGCTCAGTGTAGTGATGTAAGCCAGGCACATTCACGCATTACTGTGAAGTAAGCCAGGTAGATTCGCACAGTGCAGCGATGTAAGCCAGGTAGATTCACTCTGTGCAGTGATGTAAGCCAGGTAGATTCGCTCAGTGCAGTGATGGAAGCCAGGTAGATTCACTTACTGCAGTGATGTAAGCCAGGTAGATTCACTCAGTGCCGTGATATAAACCAGTTAGATTCACTCAGTGCAGTGATGTAAGCCAGGTAGATTCACTCAGTGCAGTGATGTAAGCCAGGTAGATTCACTCAGGGAAGTGTTGTAAGCCAGGTAGATTCACTCAGGACAGTGATGTAAGCCAGGTAGATTCATTAAGTGGAGTGATCTAAGCCAGGTAAATTCACACATTACAGTGGTGTAAGCCAGGTAGATTCACTCAGTGCAGTGATGTAAGCCAGGTAGATTCGCTCAGTGGAGTGATGTAAGCCAGGTAGATTCACACATTACTGTGAAGTAAGCCAGGTAGATTCGCTCAGTGCAGTGATGTAAGCCAGGTAGATACACTCTGTGCAGTGATGTAAGCCAGGTTGATTCGCTCAGTGCAGTGATGTAAGCCAGGTAGATCCACTTACTGCAGTGATGTAAGCCAGGTAGATTCACTCAGTGCCGTGATGTAAGCCAGGTAGATTCACTCAGTGGTGTGATGTAAGCCAGGTAGATTCATTCAGTGCCGTGATGTAAGCCAGGTAGATTCACTCAGTGGAGTGATCTAAGCCAGGTAGATTCACTCAGTGCAGTGATGTAAGCCAGGTAGATTGGCTCAGTGGACTGATCTAAGCCAGGTAGATTCACACATTACAGTGATGTAAGCCAGGTACATTCACTCAGTGCTGTGATGTAAGCCAGGTATATTCACTTACTGCAGTGATGTAAGCTAGGTAGATTCACTCAGAGCCGTGATGTAAATCAGGTAGATTCACGCAGTGCAGTGATGTAAGCCAGGTAGATTCATTAGTTCAGTGATGTAAGCCAGGTAGATTCACTCAGTGCTGTGAAGTAAGCCAGGTATATTCACTTAGTGCAGTGATGTAAGCCAGGTAAATTCGCTCAGTGCCATGATGTAAGCCAGGTAGATTCACTCAGTGGAGTTCAGTAAGCCAGATAGATTCATTCAGTGCCGTGATGTAAGCCAGGTAGATTCACTCAGTGCAGTGATGTAAGCCAGGTAGATTCACTCAATGGAGTGATCGAAGCCAGGTAGATTCACATATTACAGTGATGTAAGGCAGGTAGATTCGCTCAGTGCAGTGATGTAAGTCAGGTAGATTCGCTCAGTGTAGTGATGTAAGCCAGGTACATTCACGCATTACTGTGAAGTAAGCCAGGTAGATTCGCACAGTGCAGCGATGAAAGCCAGGTAGATTCACTCTGTGCAGTGATGTAAGCCAGGTAGATTCGCTCAGTGCAGTGATGGAAGCCAGGTAGATTCACTTACTGCAGTGATGTAAGCCAGGTAGATTCACTCAGTGCCGTGATATAAACCAGTTAGATTCACTCAGTGCAGTGATGTAAGCCAGGTAGATTCACTCAGTGCAGTGATGTAAGCCAGGTAGATTCACTCAGGGAAGTGTTGTAAGCCAGGTAGATTCATTAAGTGGAGTGATCTAAGCCAGGTAAATTCACACATTACAGTGGTGTAAGCCAGGTAGATTCACTCAGTGCAGTGATGTAAGCCAGGTAGATTCGCTCAGTGGAGTGATGTAAGCCAGGTAGATTCACACATTACTGTGAAGTAAGCCAGGTAGATTCGCTCAGTGCAGTGATGTAAGCCAGGTAGATATACTCTGTGCAGTGATGTAAGCCAAGGAGATTTGCTCAGTGCAGTGATGTAAGCCAGTTAGATTCACTTAGTGCAGTGATGTAAGCCAGGTAGATTCATTCAGTGCAGTGATGTAAGCCAGGTAGATTCACTCATTGCAGTGATGTAAGCCAGGTAGATTCATTCAGTGCAGTGATGTAAGCCAGGTAGATTCGCTCATTGCTGTGATGTAAGCCAGGTAGATTCACTTAGTGCAGTGATGTAAGCCAGGTATATTCACTTACTGCAGTGATGTAAGCTAGGTAGATTCACTCAGAGCCGTGATGTAAATCAGGTAGATTCACACAGTGCAGTGATGTAAGCCAGGTAGATTCATTAGTTCAGTGATGTAAGCCAGGTAGATTCACTCAGTGCTGTGATGTAAGCCAGGGATATTCACTTAGTGCAGTGATGTAAGCCAGGTAGATTCACTCAGTGCAGTGATGTAAGCCAGGTAAATTCGCTCAGTGCCGTGATGTAAGCCAGGTAGATTCACTCAGTGGAGTGCAGTAAGCCAGATAGATTCATTCAGTGCCGTGATGTAAGCCAGGTAGATTCACTCAGTGCAGTGATGTAAGCCAGGTAGATTCACTCAGTGGAGTGATCGAAGCCAGGTAGATTCACGTATTACAGTGATGTAAGGCAGGTAGATTCGCTCAGTGCAGTGATGTAAGTCAGTTAGATTCGCTCAGTGTAGTGATGTAAGCCAGGTAGATTCATTCAGTGCAGTGATGTAAGCCAGGTAGATTCACTCATTGCAGTGATGTAAGCCAGTGAGTTTGGCTCAGTGGACTGATCTAAGCCAGCTAGATTCACACATTACACTGATGTAAGCCAGGTACATTCACTCAGTGCTGTGATGTAAGCCAGGTATATTCACTTACTGCAGTGATGTAAGCTAGGTAGATTCACTCAGAGCCGTGATGTAAGCCAGGTACATTCACGCTGTGCAGTGATGTAAGCCAGGTACATTCACACATTACAGTGATGTAAGCCAGGTAGATTCACTCAGTGCAGTGCGAGGTAGATTCACTCAGTGGAGTGATGTAAGCCAGGTAAATTCACTCAGGGCAGTGATGTAAGCCAGGTAGATTCATTCAGTGGAGTGATCGAAGCCAGGTAGATTCACATATTACAGTGATGTAAGCCAGGTAGATTAACTCAGTGCAGTGATGTCAGCCAGGGAGATTCACTCTGTGCAGTGATGTAAGCCAGGTAGATTCACTCAGTGCAGTGATGTAAGCCAGGTAGATTCACTCAGTGCAGTGATGTAAACCAGGCAGATTCACTCAGTGCAGTGAAGTAAGCCTGGTAGATTCATTCAGTTCCTTGATGTAAGCCAGGTAGTTTCACTCAATGTTGTGATGTAAGCCAAGTAGATTCACTCAGTGCAGTGATGTAAACCAGTTGATTCACTCAGTGCCGTGATGTAAGCCAGGTAGATTCACTCAGTGGTTTGATGTAAGCCAGGTAGATTCACTCAGTGGAGTGATCTAAGCCAGGTAGATTCACACATTACAGTGATGTAAGCCAGGTAGATTCGCTCAGTGCAGTGATGTAAGCCAGGTAGATTCACTCATTGCAGTGATGTAAGCCAGGTAGATTCGCTCAGTGTAGTGATGTAAGCCAGTTACATTCACATATTACTGTGAAGTAAGCCAGGTAGATTCGCTCAGTGCAGTGATGTAAGCCAGGTAGATTCACTCTGTGCAGTGATGTAAGCCAGGTAGATTCGCTCAGTGCAGTGATGTAAGCAAGGTAGATTCACTTACTGCAGTGATGTAAGCCAGGTAGATTCACTCAGTGCCATGATATAAACCAGGTAGA
Organism: Somniosus microcephalus; assembly: GCF_052327205.1. NCBI lineage: Eukaryota > Metazoa > Chordata > Chondrichthyes > Squaliformes > Somniosidae > Somniosus > Somniosus microcephalus. The sequence continues at coordinate 34,444,419 of NC_140992.1, forward strand.
TTCACTCAGTACAGTGATGTAAGCCAGGTAGGTTAACTCAGTACAATGATGTAAGCCAGGTAGATTCACTCAGTGCAGTGATGTAAGCCAGTTAGATTCACTCAGTGCAGTGATGTAAGCCAGGTAGATTCACTCACGGCAGTGATGTAAGCCAGGTAGATTCACTCAGGACAGTGATGTAAGCCAGGTAGATTCATTAAGTGGAGTGATCTAAGCCCGATAGATTCACACATTACAGTGATGTAAGCCAGGTAGATTCACTCAGTGCAGTGATGTAAGCCAGGTAGATTCGCTCACTGGAGTGATGTAAGCCAGGTAGATTCACACATTACTGTGAAGTGAGCCAGGTAGATTCGCTCAGCGCAGTGATGTAAGCCAGGTAGATACACTCTGTGCAGTGATGTAAGCCAAGGAGATTCCCTCAGGGCTGTGATGTAAGTCAGGTAGATTCACTTAGTGCAGTGATGTAAGCCAGGTAGATTCACTTAGTGCAGTGATGTAAGCCAGGTAGATTCATTCAGTGCAGTGATGTAAGACAGGTAGACTCAATCAGTGGAGTGATGTAAGCCAGGTAGATACACTCAGTGCTGTGACGTAAGCCACTTAGATTCACTCAGTGCAGTGATGTAAGCCAGGTAGATTCACTCAGGGCAGTGATGTAAGCCAGGTAGATTCATTCAGTGGAGTGATCTAAGCCAGGTAGATTCACACATTACAGTGATGTAAGCCAGGTAGATTCGCTCAGTGCAGTGATGTAAGCCAGGTAGATTCACTCATTGCAGTGATTTAAGCCAGGTAGATTCGCTCAGTGTAGTGATGTAAGCCAGGTAGATTCACTCAGTGCAGTGATGTAAGCCAGGTAGATTCACTCAGTGCTGTGATGTAAACCAGGTTTCTTCACTTACTGCAGTGATGTAAGCCAGGTAGATTCACTCAGTGCCGTGATGTAAACCTGGTAGATTCACTCAGTGCAGTGATGTAAGCCAGGTAGATACACTCTGTGCAGTGATGTAAGCCAAGGAGATTCCCTCAGGGCTGTGATGTAAGCCAGGTAGATTCATTCAGTGCAGTGATGTAAGACAGGTAGACTCAATCAGTGGAGTGATGTAAGCCAGGTAGATTCACTCAGTGCTGTGATGTAAGCCACTTAGATTCACTGAGTGCAGTGATGTAAGCCAGGTAGATTCACTCAGTGGAGTGATGTAAGCCAGGTAGATTCACTCAGGGCAGTGATGTAAGCCAGGTACATTCATTCAGTGGAGTGATCTAAGCCAGGTAGATTCACACATTACAGTGATGTAAGCCAGGTAGATTCGCTCAGTGCAGTGATGTAAGCCAGGTAGATTCACTCATTGCAGTGATTTAAGCCAGGTAGATTCGCTCAGTGTAGTGATGTAAGCCAGGTAGATTCACTCAGTGCAGTGATGTAAGCCAGGTAGATTCACTCAGTGCTGTGATGTAAACCAGGTATATTCACTTACTGCAGTGATGTAAGCCAGGTAGATTCACTCAGTGCCGTGATGTAAACCTGGTAGATTAACTCAGTGCAGTGATGTAAGCCAGGTAGATTCACTCATTGCAGTGATGTAAGCCAGGTAGATTGGCTCAGTGGACTGATCTAAGCCAGGTAGATTCACACATTACAGCGATGTAAGCCAGGTACATTCACTCAGTGCTGTGATGTAACCAGGTATATTCACTTACTGCAGTGTTGTAAGCTAGGTAGATTCACTCGGAGCCGTGATGTAAACCAGGTAGATTCACGCAGTGCAGTGATGTAAGCCAGGTAGATTCACTCAGTGCAGTGATGTAAGCCAGGTAGATTCACGCTGTGCAGTGATGTAAGCCAGGTAGATTCACACATTACAGTGATGTAAGCCAGGTAGATTCACTCAGTGGAGTGATGTAGGCCAGGTAGATTCACATATTACAGTGATGTAAGCCAGGTAGATTCACTCAGTGCAGTGATGTAAGCCAGGTAGATTCACTCAGTGCAGTGATGTAAGCCAGGTAGATTCACTCAGTGCTGTGATGTAAGCCAGGTATATTCACTTACTGCAGTGATGTAAGCCAGGTAGATTCACTCAGGGCAGTGATGTAAGCCAGGTAGATTCATTCAGTGGAGTGATCTAAGCCAGGTAGATTCACACATTACAGTGATGTCAGCCAGGTAGATTCGCTCAGTGCAGTGATGTAAGCCAGGTAGATTCACTCATTGCAGTGATTTAAGCCAGGTAGATTCGCTCAGTGTAGTGATGTAAGCCAGGTAGATTCACTCAGTGCAGTGATGTAAGCCAGGTAGATTCACTCAGTGCTGTGATGTAAACCAGGTATATTCACTTACTGCAGTGATGTAAGCCAGGTAGATTCACTCAGTGCCGTGATGTAAACCTGGTAGATTCACTCAGTGCAGTGATGTAAGCCAGGTAGATTCACTCAGTGCAGTGATGTCAGCCAGGTAGATTCACTCAGTGGAGTGATGTAAGCCAGGTAGATTCACTCAGTGCTGTGATGTAAGCCAGGTATATTCACTTACTGCAGTGTTGTAAGCTAGGTAGATTCACTCGGAGCCGTGATGTAAACCAGGTAGATTCACGCAGTGCAGTGATGTAAGCCAGGTAGATTCACTCAGTGCAGTGATGTAAGCCAGGTAGATTCACGCTGTGCAGTGATGTAAGCCAGGTAGATTCACACATTACAGTGATGTAAGACAGGTAGATTCACTCAGTGCAGTGATGTAAGCCAGGTAGATTCACGCTGTGCAGTGATGTAAGCCAGGTAGATTCACTCAGTGCAGTGATGTAAGCCAGGTAGATTCACGCTGTGCAGTGATGTAAGCCAGGTAGATTCACACATTACAGTGATGTAAGACAGGTAGATTCACTCAGTGGAGTGATGTAGGCCAGGTAGATTCACATATTACAGTGATGTAAGCCAGGTAGATTCACTCAGTGCAGTGATGTAAGCCAAGTAGATTCACTCAGTGCAGTGATGTAAGCCAGGTAGATTCATTCAGTGGAGTGATCTAAGCCAGGTCGATTCACACATTACAGTGATGTAAGCCAGGTAGATTCGCTCAGTGCAGTGATGTAAGCCAGGTAGATTCACTCATTGCAGTGATTTAAGCCAGGTAGATTCGCTCAGTGTAGTGATGTAAGCCAGGTAGATTCACTCAGTGCAGTGATGTAAGCCAGGTAGATTCACTCAGTGCTGTGATGTAAACCAGGTATATTCACTTACTGCAGTCATGTAAGCCAGGTAGATTCACTCAGTGCCGTGATGTAAACCTGGTAGATTCACTCAGTGCAGTGATGTAAGCCAGGTAGATTCACTCATTGCAGTGATGTAAGCCAGGTAGGTTGGCTCAGTGGACTGATCTAAGCCAGGTAGATTCACACATTACAGCGATGTAAGCCAGGTACAATCACTCAGTGCTGTGATGTAAGCCAGGTATATTCACTTACTGCAGTGTTGTAAGCTAGGTAGATTCACTCGGAGCCGTGATGTAAACCAGGTAGATTCACGCAGTGCAGTGATGTAAGCCAGGTAGTTTCACTCAGTGCAGTGATGTAAGCCAGGTAGATTCACGCTGTGCAGTGATGTAAGCCAGGTAGATTCACACATTACAGTGATGTAAGCCAGGTAGATTCACTCAGTGGAGTGATGTAGGCCAGGTAGATTCACATATTACAGTGATGTAAGCCAGGTAGATTCACTCAGTGCAGTGATGTAAGCCAGGTAGATTCACTCAGTGCAGTGATGTAAGCCAGGTAGATTCACTCAGTGCAGTGATGTAAACCAGGCAGATTCACTTAGTGCAGTGATGTAAGCCACGTAGATTCATTCAGTGCAGTGATGTAAGCCAGGTAGATTCAATCAGTGCAGTGATGTAAGCCAGGTAGGTTCACTTAGTGCAGTGATGTAAGCCAGGTAGATTCATTCAGTGCAGTGATGTAAGCCAGGTAGATTCACTCATTGCAGTGATGTAAGCCAGGTAGATTCATTCAGTGCAGTGATGTAAGCCAGGTAGATTCGCTCATTGCTGTGATGTAAGCCAGGTAGATTCACTTAGTGCAGTGATGTAAGCCAGGTAGATTCATTCAGTGCAGTGATGTAAGCCAGGTAGATTCACTCATTGCAATGATGTAAGCCAGGGAGTTTGGCTCAGTGGACTGATCTAAGCCAGCTAGATTCACACATTACACTGATGTAAGCCAGGTACATTCACTCAGTGCTGTGATGTAAGCCAGGTATTTTCACTTACTGTAGTGATGTAAGCTAGGTAGATTCACTCAGAGCCGTGATGTAAGCCAGGTACATTCACGCTGCGCAGTGATGTAAACCAGGTACATTCACACATTACAGTGATGTAAGCCAGGTAGATTCACTCAGTGCAGTGCCAGGTAGATTCACTCAGTGGAGTGATGTAAGCCAGGTAGATTCACTCAGGGCAGTGATGTAAGCCAGGTAGATTCATTCAGTGGAGTGATCTAAGCCAGGTAGATTCACACATTACAGTGATGTAAGCCAGGTAGATTCGCTCAGTGCAGTGATGTAAGCCAGGTAGATTCACTCATTGCAGTGATTTAAGCCAGGTAGATTCGCTCAGTGTAGTGATGTAAGCCAGGTAGATTCACTCAGTGCAGTGATGTAAGCCAGGTAGATTCACTCAGTGCTGTGATGTAAACCAGGTTTCTTCACTTACTGCAGTGATGTAAGCCAGGTAGATTCACTCAGTGCCGTGATGTAAACCTGGTAGATTCACTCAGTGCAGTGATGTAAGCCAGGTAGATTCACTCATTGCAGTGATGTAAGCCAGGTAGGTTGGCTCAGTGGACTGATCTAAGCCAGGTAGATTCACACATTACAGCGATGTAAGCCAGGTACATTCACTCAGTGCTGTGATGTAAGCCAGGTATATTCACTTACTGCAGTGTTGTAAGCTAGGTAGATTCACTCGGAGCCGTGATGTAAACCAGGTAGATTCACGCAGTGCAGTGATGTAAGCCAGGTAGTTTCACTCAGTGCAGTGATGTAAGCCAGGTAGATTCACGCTGTGCAGTGATGTAAGCCAGGTAGATTCACACATTACAGTGATGTAAGCCAGGTAGATTCACTCAGTGGAGTGATGTAGGCCAGGTAGATTCACATATTACAGTGATGTAAGCCAGGTAGATTCACTCAGTGCAGTGATGTAAGCCAGGTAGATTCACTCAGTGCAGTGATGTAAGCCAGGTAGATTCACTCAGTGCAGTGATGTAAACCAGGCAGATTCACTTAGTGCAGTGATGTAAGCCAGGTAGATTCATTCAGTGCAGTGATGTAAGCCAGGTAGATTCAATCAGTGCAGTGATGTAAGCCAGGTAGGTTCACTTAGTGCAGTGATGTAAGCCAGGTAGATTCATTCAGTGCAGTGATGTAAGCCAGGTAGATTCACTCATTGCAGTGATGTAAGCCAGGTAGATTCATTCAGTGCAGTGATGTAAGCCAGGTAGATTCGCTCATTGCTGTGATGTAAGCCAGGTAGATTCACTTAGTGCAGTGATGTAAGCCAGGTAGATTCATTCAGTGCAGTGATGTAAGCCAGGTAGATTCACTCATTGCAGTGATGTAAGCCAGGGAGTTTGGCTCAGTGGACTGATCTAAGCCAGCTAGATTCACACATTACACTGATGTAAGCCAGGTACATTCACTCAGTGCTGTGATGTAAGCCAGGTATTTTCACTTACTGCAGTGATGTAAGCTAGGTAGATTCACTCAGAGCCGTGATGTAAGCCAGGTACATTCACGCTGCGCAGTGATGTAAACCAGGTACATTCACACATTACAGTGATGTAAGCCAGGTAGATTCACTCAGTGCAGTGCCAGGTAGATTCACTCAGGGCAGTGATGTAAGCCAGGTAGATTCATTCAGTGGAGTGATCGAAGCCAGGTAGATTCACATATTACAGTGATGTAAGCCAGGGAGATTCACTCAGTGCAGTGATGTAAGCCAGGTAGATTCACTCAGTGCAGTGATGTATGCCAGGTAGATTCACTCAGTGCAGTGATGTAAACCAGGCAGATTCACTCAGTGCAGTGAAGTAAGCCTGGTAGATTCATTCAGTTCCTTGATGTAAGCCAGGTAGTTTCACTCAATGTTGTGATGTAAGCCAAGTAGATTCACTCAGTGCAGTGATGTAAACCAGTTGATTCACTCAGTGCCGTGATGTAAGCCAGGTAGATTCACTCAGTGGTTTGATGTATGCCAGGTAGATTCACTCAGTGGAGTGATCTAAGCCAGGTAGATTCACACATTACAGTGATGTAAGCCAGGTAGATTCGCTCAGTGCAGTGATGTAAGCCAGGTAGATTCACTCATTGCAGTGATGTAAGCCAGGTAGATTCGCTCAGTGTCGTGATATAAACCAGGTAGATTCACTCAGTACAGTGATGCAACCCAGGTAGGTTAACTCAGTACAATGATGTAAGCCAGGTAGATTCACTCAGTGCAGTGATGTAAGCCAGTTAGATTCACTCAGTGCAGTGATGTAAGCCAGGTAGATTCACTCAGGACAGTGATGTAAGCCAGGTAGATTCATTAAGTGGAGTGATCTAAGCCCGGTAGATTCACACATTACAGTGATGTAAGCGAGGTAGATTCGCTCACTGGAGTGATGTAAGCCAGGTAGATTCACACATTACTGTGAAGTAAGCCAGGTAGATTCGCTCAGTGCAGTGATGTAAGCCAGGTAGATACACTCTGTGCAGTGATGTAAGCCAAGGAGATTCGCTCAGGGCTGTGATGTAAGTCAGGTAGATTCACTTAGTGCAGTGATGTAAGCCAGGTAGATTCACTTAGTGCAGTGATGTAAGCCAGGTAGATTCATTCAGTGCAGTGATGGAAGACAGGTAGACTCAATCAGTGGAGTGATGTAAGCCAGGTAGATTCACTCAGTGCTGTGATGTCAGCCACTTACATTCGCTCAGTGCAGTAATGTAAGCCAGGTAGATGCACTTTGTGCAGTGATGTAAGACAGGTAGATTCACTCAGGGCAGTGATGTAAGCCAGGTACATTCATTCAGTGGAGTGATCTAAGCCAGGTAGATTCACACATTACAGTGATGTAAGCCAGGTAGATTCGCTCAGTGCAGTGATGTAAGCCAGGTAGATTCACTCATTGCAGTGATTTAAGCCAGGTAGATTCGCTCAGTGTAGTGATGTAAGCCAGGTAGATTCACTCAGTGCAGTGATGTAAGCCAGGTAGATTCACTCAGTGCTGTGATGTAAACCAGGTATATTCACTTACTGCAGTGATGTAAGCCAGGTAGATTCACTCAGTGCCGTGATGTAAACCTGGTAGATTCACTCAGTGCAGTGATGTAAGCCAGGTGGATTCACTCATTGCAGTGATGTAAGCCAGGTAGATTGGCTCAGTGGACTGATCTAAGCCAGGTAGATTCACACATTACAGCGATGTAAGCCAGGTACATTCACACAGTGCTGTGATGTAAGCCAGGTATATTCACTTACTGCAGTGTTGTAAGCTAGGTAGATTCACTGAGAGCCGTGATGTAAACCAGGTAGATTCACGCAGTGCAGTGATGTAAGCCAGGTAGATTCACTCAGTGCAGTGATGTAAGCCAGGTAGATTCACGCTGTGCAGTGATGTAAGCCAGGTCGATTCACACATTACAGTGATGTAAGCCACGTAGATTCACTCAGTGGAGTGATGTAGGCCAGGTAGATTCACATATTACAGTGATGTAAGCCAGGTAGATTCACTCAGTGCAGTGATGTAAGCCAGGTAGATTCACTCAGTGCAGTGATGTAAACCAGGCAGATTCACTCAGTGCAGTGAAGGAAGCCTGGTAGATTCATTCAGTTCCTTGACGTAAGCCAGGTAGTTTCACTCAATGTTGTGATGTAAGCCAAGTAGATTCACTCAGTGCAGTGATGTAAACCAGGTAGATTCACTCAGTGCCGTGATGGAAGCCAGGTAGATTCACTCAGTGGTGTGATGTAAGCCAGGTAGATTCACTCAGTGCACTGATGTAAGCCAGGTAGCTTCACTCAGTGCAGTGATGTAAGCCAGGTAGATTTATTCAGTGCCGTGATGTAAGCCAGGTAGATTCACTTACTGCAGTGATGTAAGCCAGGTAGATTCACTCAGTGCCGTGATGTAAGCCAGGTAGATTCAATCAGTGGTGTGATGTAAGCCAGGTAGACTCACTCAGTGCTGTGATGTAAGCCAGGTTGATTCACTCAGTGCTGTGATGTAAGCCAAGTAGATTCATTCAGTGCCGTGATGTAAGCCAGGTAGATTCACTCAGTGGAGTGATCTAAGCCAGGTAGATTCACACTTTGCAGTGATGTAAGCCAGGTAGATTCGCTCAGTGCAGTGATGTAAGCCAGGTAGATTCACTCATTGCAGTGATGGAAGCCAGGTAGATTCGCTCAGTGTAGTGATGTAAGCCAGTTACATTCACATATTACTGTGAAGAAAGCCAGGTAGATTCACTCTGTGCAGTGATGTAAGCCAGGTAGATTCGCTCACTGGAGTGATGTAAGCCAGGTAGATTCACACATTACTGTGAAGTAAGCCAGGTAGATTCGCTCAGTGCAGTGATGTAAGCCATGTAGATACACTCTGTGCAGTGATGTAAGCCAAGGAGATTCGCTCAGTGCTGTGATGCAAGCCAGGTAGATTGACTTAGTGCAGTGATGTAAGCCAGGTAGATTCATTCAGTGCAGTGATGTAAGACAGGTAGATTCAATCAGTGCAGTGATGTAAGCCAGTTAGGTTCACTCAGTGCTGTGATGTAAGCGAGGTAGATTCACTCAGTGGAGTGATGTAAGCCAGGTAGATTCACTCAGTGCTGTGATGTAAGCCACTTAGATTCGCTCAGTGCAGTAATGTTAGCCAGGTAGATTCAGTCTGTGCAGTGATGTAAGCCAGGTAGATTCACTCAGGGCAGTGATGTAAGCCAGGTAGATTCATTCAGTGGAGTGATCTAAGCCAGGTAGATTCACTTTGTGCACTGATGTAAGCCAGGTAGATTCACTTAGTGCAGTGATGTAAGCCAGGTAGATTCATTCAGTGCAGTGATGTAAGCCAGGTAGATTCAATCAGTGCAGTGATGTAAGCCAGGTAGGTTAACTCAGTGCTGTGATGTAAGCCAGGTAGATTCACTCAGTGGAGTGATGTAAGCCAAGTAGATTCACTCAGTGCTGTGATGTAAGCCGCGTAGATTCACTCAGTGCAGTGATGTAAGCCAGGTAGATTCACTCAGGGCAGTGATGTAAGCCAGGTAGATTCACTCAGTGCCGTGATGTAAGCCAGGTAGATTCATTCAGTGCAGTAATGTAGACCAGTTAGATTCACTCAGTGCAGTGATGTAAGACAGGTAGATTCACTCAGTGGAGTGATGTAAGTCAGGTAGATTCACTCAGGGCAGTGATGTAGACCAGGTACATTCACTCAGTGCAGTGATGTAAGCCAGGTAGATTCACTCAGTGGAGTGATGTAAGCCAGGTAGATTCATTCAGTGGAGTGATGTCAGCCAGGTAGATTCATTAGTGCAGTGATGTAAGCCAGGTAGATTCACTCTGTGCAGTGATGTAAGCCATGTAGATTCACTCAGTGGAGTGATGTCAGCCAGGTAGATTCATTAGTGCAGTGATGTAAGCCAGGTAGATTCACTCAGTGCTGTGATGTAAGCCAGGTATAGTCACTTAGTGCAGTGATGTAAGCCAGGTGTATTCACTCAGTTGAGTGTTGTTAGCCAGGCAGATTCACTCAGTGCAGTGATGTAAGCCAGGTAAATTCATTCAGTGCCGTGATGTAAGCCAGGTAGATTCACTCAGTGGAGTGATGTATGCCAGGTAGATTCACGCAGTGCAGTGATGTAAGCCAGGTAGATTCATTCAGTGGAGTGATCTAAGCCAGGTAGATTCACACATTACAGTGATTTAAGCCAGGTAGATTCACTCAGTGCAGTGCCAGGTAGATTCACTCAGTGGAGTGATGTAAGCCAGTTAGATTCACTCAGTGCAGTGATGTAAGCCAGGTAGATTCACTCAGTGCAGTGATGTAAGCCAGGTAGTTTCACTCAGGGCAGTGATGTAAGCCAGGTAGATTCACACACTACAGTGATGTAAGCCAGGTAGATTCACACATTACAGTGATGTAAGCCAGGTAGATTCACTCAGTGTGGTGATGTAAGCCAGGTAGATTCACTCAGTGCAGTGATGTAAACTAGGCAGATTCACTCAGTGCAGTGAAGGAAGCCTGGTAGATTCATTCAGTGCCATGATGTAAGCCAGGTAGTTTCACTCAATGTTGTGATGTAAGCCAAGTAGATTCACTCAGTGTCGTGATGTAAGCCAGGTAGATTCATTCAGTGCCGTGATGTAAGACTGGTCGATTCGCTCAGTGCTGTTGTAAAAGCCAGGTAGATTCACTCAGTGGCGTGATGTAAGCCAGGTAGATTCACTCAGTGCAGTGATGTAAGCCAGTTAGATTCACTCAGTGCTGTTAGGTAAGCCAGGTAGATTCACTCAGTGGCGTGATGTAAGCCAGGTAGATTCACTCAGTGCAGTGATGTAAGCCAAGTAGATTCACTCAGTGCTGTGATGTAAGACAAATAGATTCGCTCAGTGCCGTGATGTAGGCCAGGTAGATTCACTCAGTGTTGTGATGTAAGCCAGGTAGATTCACTCAGTGCTGTGATGTAAGCCAGGTAGATTCACTCAGTGAAGTGATCTAAGCCAGGTAGATTCACACATTACTGTGATGTAAGCCAGGTAGATTCGCTCAGTGCAATGATGTAAGCCAGGTAGATTCACTTATTGCTGTGATGTGAGCCAGGTAGATTCTCTCAGTGCAGTGACGTAAGCCGGGTAGAGTCATTAGTGCAGTGATGTAAGCCAGGTAGATTGACGCAGTGCTGTGATGTAATCCAGGTAGATTCAGTCAGTGCAGTGATGTAAGCCAGGTAGATTCACTCAGTGCTGTGATGTAAGCCAGGTAGATTCACTCAGTGCTGTGATGTAAGCCAGGTAGATTCACTCAGTGAAGTGATCTAAGCCAGGTAGATTCACACATTACTGTGATGTAAGCCAGGTAGATTCGCTCAGTGCAGTGATGTAAGCCAGGTAGATTCACTTATTGCTGTGATGTGAGCCAGGTAGATTCTCTCAGTGCAGTGACGTAAGCCGGGTAGAGTCATTAGTGCAGTGATGTAAGCCAGGTAGATTGACGCAGTGCTGTGATGTAATCCAGGTAGATTCAGTCAGTGCAGTGATGTAAGCCAGGTAGATTCACTCAGTGCTGTGATGTAAGCCAGGTAGATTCACTCAATGTTGTGATGTAAGCCAAGTAGATTCACTCAGTGTCGTGATGTAAGCCAGGTAGATTCATTCAGTGCCGTGATGTAAGACTGGTAGATTCGCTCAGTGCTGTTGTAAAAGCCAGGTAGATTCACTCAGTGGCGTGATGTAAGCCAGGTAGATTCACTCAGTGCAGTGATGTAAGCCAGTTAGATTCACTCAGTGCTGTTAGGTAAGCCAGGTAGATTCACTCAGTGGCGTGATGTAAGCCAGGTAGATTCACTCAGTGCAGTGATGTAAGCCAAGTAGATTCACTCAGTGCTGTGATGTAAGCCAAATAGATTCGCTCAGTGCCGTGATGTAGGCCAGGTAGATTCACTCAGTGCCGTGATGTAAGCCAGGTGGATTCACTCAGTGCAGTGATGTAAGCCAGGTAGTTTCACTCAATGTTGTGATGTAAGCCAAGTAGATTCACTCAGTGTCGTGATGTAAGCCAGGTAGATTCATTCAGTGCCGTGATGTAAGACTGGTAGATTCGCTCAGTGCTGTTGTAAAAGCCAGGTAGATTCACTCAGTGGCGTGATGTAAGCCAGGTAGATTCACTCAGTGCAGTGATGTAAGCCAGTTAGATTCACTCAGTGCTGTTAGGTAAGCCAGGTAGATTCACTCAGTGGCGTGATGTAAGCCAGGTAGATTCACTCAGTGCAGTGATGTAAGCCAAGTAGATTCACTCAGTGCTGTGATGTAAGCCAAATAGATTCGCTCAGTGCCGTGATGTAGGCCAGGTAGATTCACTCAGTGCTGTGATGTAAGCCAAATAGATTCGCTCAGTGCCGTGATGTAGGCCAGGTCGATTCACTCAGTGCTGTGATGTAAGCCAGGTAGATTCACTCAGTGGAGTGATCTAAGCCAGGTAGATTCACACATTACAGTGATGTAAGCCAGGTAGATTCGCTCAGTGCAGTGATGTAAGCCAGGTAGATTCACTTATTGCTGTGATGTGAGCCAGGTAGATTCTCTCAGTGCCGTGATGCAAACCAGGTAGATTCACTCAGTGCAGTGACGTAAGCCGGGTAGAGTCATTAGTGCAGTGATGTAAGCCAGGTAGATTGACGCAGTGCTGTGATGTAAGCCAGGTAGATTCACTCAGTGAAGTGATGTAAGCCAGGTAGATTCATTCAGTGCCGTGATGTAAGCCAGGTGGATTCACTCAGTGCAGTGATGTAAGCCAGGTAGATTCACTCAGTGGAGTGTTGTAAGCCTGGTAGATTCATTCAGTGCCGTGATGTAAGCCAGGTAGATTCACATATTACGGTGATATAAGCCAGGTAGATTCATTCAGTGCCGTGATGTAAGCCAGGTGGATTCACTCAGTGCAGTGATGTAAGCCAGGTAGATTCACTCAGTGGAGTGTTGTAAGCCTGGTAGATTCATTCAGTGCCGTGATGTAAGCCAGGTAGATTCACATATTACGGTGATATAAGCCAGGTAGATTCACTCAGTGCCGTGATGTAAGCCAGGTAGATTCACTCAGTGCCGTGATGTAAGCCAGGTAGATTCACTCAGTGCAGTGATGTAAGCCAGGTTAACATAGAAACATAGAAGATAGGAGCAGGGGTAGGCCATTCGGCCTTTCGAGCCTGCTCCGCCATTCAATGAGATCATGGCTGATCATCCAAATTCAGTACCCTGTCCCTGCCTTCTCCCCATATCCCTTGATCCCTTTAGCCTTAAGAAATATATGCAACTCCTTTTTGAATATATTTAATGAACTGGCCTCCACCGCCCTCTGTGGCAGAGAATTCCACAGGTTCACCACTCTCTGGGTGAAGAAATTCCTCCTCATTTCAGTCCTAAATGGCTTCCCCCTTATCCTTAGACTATGACCCCTGGTTCTGGACTCCCCGGCCATCATAAACGTCCTTCCTGCATGTAGTCTGTCCAGGCCTGACAGAATTTTATAGGTTTCGATGAGATCCCCTCTCAATCTTCTAAACTCCAGTGAGTATAAGCCCAATCGACACAATCTCTCCTCATGCGTCATTCCTGTCATCCCAGGTATCAGCCTGGTGAATCTTCGCTGCACTCCTTCCATGGCAAGAACGTCCTTCCTCAGGTAAAGCGACCAAAACTGCACACAATACTCAAGGTGCGGTCTCACCAAGGCCCTGTACAACTGTAGCAAGACATCCTTGTTCCTGTACTCAAACCCTCTTGCTGCGAAGGCCAACATACCATTTGCCTTCTTAACCGCCTGCTGCACCTGCATGCTTACCTTCAGCGACTGGTGCACAAGAACACCCAGGTCTCTTTGCACTTCCCCTTCTCCCAATCTATTGCCATTCAAATAACAATCTGCCTTCCTGTTTTTGCCACCAAAGTGCATAACCTCACATTTATCCACATTATAGTGCATTTGCCATGTTTCTGCCCAATCACCCAATCTGTCCAAATCGTACTTGAGTTTCTCGACATCCTCCTCACAGCTTACCCTCCCACGCAGCTTTGTGTCGTCTGCAAATTTGGAGATATTACATCCAATTCCCTCGTCCAGATCATTAATATATATTGTGAACAGCTGGGGTCCTAGAACAGACCCTTGCGGTACCCCACTAGTCACTGCCTGCCACTCGGAAAACGACCCGTTTATTCCAACTCTTTGCTTTCTGTCCGCCAACCAGTTCTCTATCCAAGTCAAGATTCACTCAGTGCAGTGATGTAAGCCAGGTAGATTCACTCAGTGCCGTGATGTAAGCCAGGTAGGTTAACTCAGTACAATGATGTAAGCCAGGTAGATTCACTCAGGGCAGTGATGTATCCAGGTAGATTCATTAAGTGGAGTGATCTAAGCCAGGTAGATTCACACATTACAGTGTTGTAAGCCCGGTAGATTCACTCACTGCAGTGATGTAAGCCAGGTAGATTCGCTCAGTGGAGTGATGTAAGCCAGGTAGATTCACACATTACTGTGAAGTAAGCCAGGTAGATTTGCTCAGTGCAGTGATGTAAGCCAGCTAGATACATTCTGTACAGTGATGTAAGCCAAGGAGATTCGCTCAGTGCTGTGATGTAAGCCAGGTACATTCACTTAGTGCAGTGATGTAAGCCAGGTAGATTCACTCAGTGCTGTGATGTAAGCCACGTAGATTCGCTCAGTGCAGTGATGTAAGCCAGGTAGATTCACTCTGTGCAGTGATGTAAGCCAGGTAAATTCTCTGAGTGCAGTGATGTAAGCCAGGTAGATTCATTCAGTGCTGTGATGTAAGCCAGGTATATTCACGTAGTGCAGTGATGTAAGCCAGGTAAATTCACTCAGTGCAGTGATGTAAGCCAGGTAGATTCACTCAGTGCTGAGATGTAAGCCAGGTATATTCACATAGTGCCGTGATGTAAGCCAGGTAGATTCACTCAGTGGAGTGATGTAAGCCAGGTAGATTCACTCAGTGCCGTGATGTAAGCCAGGTAGATTCACTCAGTGCAGTGATGTAAGCCAGGTTAACATAGAAACATAGAAGATAGGAGCAGGGGTAGGCCATTCGGCCTTTCGAGCCTGCTCCGCCATTCAATGAGATCATGGCTGATCATGCAAATTCAGTACCCTGTCCCTGCCTTCTCCCCATATCCCTTGATCCCTTTAGCCTTAAGAAATATATGCAACTCCTTTTTGAATATATTTAATGAACTGGCCTCCACCGCCCTCTGTGGCAGAGAATTCCACAGGTTCACCACTCTCTGGGTGAAGAAATTCCTCCTCATTTCAGTCCTAAATGGCTTCCCCCTTATCCTTAGACTATGACCCCTGGATCTGGACTCCCCGGCCATCATAAACGTCCTTCCTGCATGTAGTCTGTCCAGGCCTGACAGAATTTTATAGGTTTCGATGAGATCCCCTCTCAATCTTCTAAACTCCAGTGAGTATAAGCCCAATCGACACAATCTCTCCTCATGCGTCATTCCTGTCATCCCAGGTATCAGCCTGGTGAATCTTCGCTGCACTCCTTCCATGGCAAGAACGTCCTTCCTCAGGTAAAGCGACCAAAACTGCACACAATACTCAAGGTGCGGTCTCACCAAGGCCCTGTACAACTGTAGCAAGACATCCTTGTTCCTGTACTCAAACCCTCTTGCTGCGAAGGCCAACATACCATTTGCCTTCTTAACCGCCTGCTGCACCTGCATGCTTACCTTCAGCGACTGGTGCACAAGAACACCCAGGTCTCTTTGCACTTCCCCTTCTCCCAATCTATTGCCATTCAAATAACAATCTGCCTTCCTGTTTTTGCCACCAAAGTGCATAACCTCACATTTATCCACATTATAGTGCATTTGCCATGTTTCTGCCCAATCACCCAATCTGTCCAAATCGTACTTGAGTTTCTCGACATCCTCCTCACAGCTTACCCTCCCACGCAGCTTTGTGTCGTCTGCAAATTTGGAGATATTACATCCAATTCCCTCGTCCAGATCATTAATATATATTGTGAACAGCTGGGGTCCTAGGACAGACCCTTGCGGTACCCCACTAGTCACTGCCTGCCACTCGGAAAACGACCCGTTTATTCCAACTCTTTGCTTTCTGTCCACCAACCAGTTCTCTATCCAAGTCAAGATTCACTCAGTGCAGTGATGTAAGCCAGGTAGATTCACTCAGTGCCGTGATGTAAGCCAGGTAGGTTAACTCAGTACAATGATGTAAGCCAGGTAGATTCACTCAGGGCAGTGATGTATCCAGGTAGATTCATTAAGTGGAGTGATCTAAGCCAGGTAGATTCACACATTACAGTGTTGTAAGCCCGGTAGATTCACTCACTGCAGTGATGTAAGCCAGGTAGATTCGCTCAGTGGAGTGATGTAAGCCAGGTAGATTCACACATTACTGTGAAGTAAGCCAGGTAGATTTGCTCAGTGCAGTGATGTAAGCCAGCTAGATACATTCTGTACAGTGATGTAAGCCAAGGAGATTCGCTCAGTGCTGTGATGTAAGCCAGGTACATTCACTTAGTGCAGTGATGTAAGCCAGGTAGATTCACTCAGTGCTGTGATGTAAGCCACGTAGATTCGCTCAGTGCAGTGATGTAAGCCAGGTAGATTCACTCTGTGCAGTGATGTAAGCCAGGTAAATTCTCTGAGTGCAGTGATGTAAGCCAGGTAGATTCATTCAGTGCTGTGATGTAAGCCAGGTATATTCACGTAGTGCAGTGATGTAAGCCAGGTAAATTCACTCAGTGCAGTGATGTAAGCCAGGTAGATTCACTCAGTGCTGAGATGTAAGCCAGGTATATTCACATAGTGCCGTGATGTAAGCCAGGTAGATTCACTCAGTGGAGTGATGTAAGCCAGGTAGATTCACTCAGTGCCGTGATGTAAGCCAGGTAGATTCACTCAGTGGAGTGATCTAAGCCAGGTAGATTCACACATTACAGTGATGTAAGCCAGGTAGATTCGCTCAGTGGAGTGATGTAAGCCAGGTAGATTCACTCAGTGCCGTGATGTAAGCCAGGTAGATTCACTCAGTGGAGTGATCGAAGCCAGGTAGATTCACACATTACAGTGATGTAAGCCAGGTAGATTCGCTCAGTGTAGTGATGTAAGCCAGGTAGATTCACTCTGTGCAGTGATGTAAGCCAGGTAGATTCACTCAGTGCTGTGATGTAAGCCAGGTATATTCACTTACTGCAGTGATGTAAGCCAGGTAGATTCACTCAGTGCTGTGATGTAAACCAGGTAGATTCACTCAGTGCAGTGATGTAAGCCAGCTAGATTAATTAGTGCAGCGATGTAAGCCAGGTAGATTCACTCAGTGCTGTGCTGTAAGCCAGGTATAGTCACTTAGTGCAGTGATGTAAGCCAGGTAGATTCACTCAGTGCAGTGATGTAAGCCAGGTAGATGTGCTCAGTGGAGTGATGTTAGCCAGGTAGATTCACTCAGTGCAGTGATGTAAGCCAGGTATGTTCACTCAGTGCATTGATCTAAGCCAGGTAGATTCAATCAGTGCAGTGATGTAAGCCAGGTAGATTCACTCAGTGCTGTGATGTAAGCCACGTAGATTCGCTCAGTGAAGTGATGTAAGCCAGGTAGATTCACTCAGTGCAGTGATGTAAGCCAGGAAAATTCTCTCAGTGCAGTGATGTAAGCCAGGTAGACTCTCTCAGTGCTGAGATGTAAGCCAGGTATATTGACGTACTGCCGTGATGTAAGCCAGGTAGCTTCACTCAGTGCAGTGATGTAAGCCAAGTAGATTCACTCAGTTTCGTGATATATGCCAGGTAGATTCATTAAGTGCCGTGATGTAAGACTGGTAGATTCACTCAGTGCCGTGATGTAAGCGAAGTAGATTCATTCAGTGCGGTGATGTAATCCATGTAGATTCACTCAGTGCTGTGATGTAAGCCAAGTAGATTCACTCAGTGCCGTGATGTAAGCCAGGTAGATTCATTCAATGCCGTGATGTAAGCCAGGTAGATTCACTCAGTGCTGTGATGTAAGCCAAGTAGATTCACTCTGTGCAGTGATGTAATCCGGGTAGATTCACTCAGTTCTGTGATGTAAGCCAAGTAGATTCACTCAGTGCCATGATGTAAGCCAGGTAGATCCATTCAGTGCCGTGATGTAAGCTAGGTAGATTCACTCTGTGCAGTGATGTAAGCCAGGTAGATTCGCTCAGTGCAGTGATGTAAGCCAGGTAGATTCACTCAGTGCTGTGATGTAAGCCAGGTATATTCACTTACTGCAGTGAAGTAAGCCAGGTAGATTCACTCAGTGCAGTGATGTAAGCCAGGTAGTTTCACTCAGGGCAGTGATGTAAGCCAGGTAGATTCACACATTACAGTGATGTAAGCCAGGTAGATTCACACATTACAGTGATGTAAGCCAGGTAGATTCACTCAGTGTGGTGATGTAAGCCAGGTAGATTCACTCAGTGCAGTGATGTAAACTAGGCAGATTCACTCAGTGCAGTGAAGGAAGCCTGGTAGATTCATTCAGTGCCATGATGTAAGCCAGGTAGTTTCACTCAATGTTGTGATGTAAGCCAAGTAGATTCACTCAGTGTCGTGATGTAAGCCAGGTAGATTCATTCAGTGCCGTGATGTAAGACTGGTAGATTCGCTCAGTGCTGTTGTAAAAGCCAGGTAGATTCACTCAGTGGCGTGATGTAAGCCAGGTAGATTCACTCAGTGCAGTGATGTAAGCCAAGTAGATTCACTCAGTGCTGTGATGTAAGACAAATAGATTCGCTCAGTGCCGTGATGTAGGCCAGGTAGATTCACTCAGTGCTGTGATGTAAGCCAGGTAGATTCACTCAGTGCTGTGATGTAAGCCAGGTAGATTCACTCAGTGAAGTGATCTAAGCCAGGTAGATTCACACATTACAGTGATGTAAGCCAGGTAGATTCGCTCAGTGCAGTGATGTAAGCCAGGTAGATTCACTTATTGCTGTGATGTGAGCCAGGTAGATTCTCTCAGTGCCGTGAAGCAAACCAGGTAGATTCACTCAGTGCAGTGACGTAAGCCGGGTAGAGTCATTAGTGCAGTGATGTAAGCCAGGTAGATTGACGCAGTGCTGTGTTGTAATCCAGGTAGATTCAGTCAGTGCAGTGATGTAAGCCAGGTAGATTCACTCAGTGCTGTGATGTAAGCCAGGTAGATTCACTCAGTGCAGTGATGTAAGCCAGGTAGATTCATTCAGTGCCGTGATGTAAGCCAGGTGGATTCACTCAGTGCAGTGATGTAAGCCAGGTAGATTCACTCAATGTTGTGATGTAAGCCAAGTAGATTCACTCAGTGTCGTGATGTAAGCCAGGTAGATTCATTCAGTGCCGTGATGTAAGACTGGTAGATTCGCTCAGTGCTGTTGTAAAAGCCAGGTAGATTCACTCAGTGGCGTGATGTAAGCCAGGTAGATTCACTCAGTGCAGTGATGTAAGCCAGTTAGATTCACTCAGTGCTGTTAGGTAAGCCAGGTAGATTCACTCAGTGGCGTGATGTAAGCCAGGTAGATTCACTCAGTGCAGTGATGTAAGCCAAGTAGATTCACTCATTGCTGTGATGTAAGCCAAATAGATTCGCTCAGTGCCGTGATGTAGGCCAGGTAGATTCACTCAGTGCCGTGATGTAAGCCAGGTGGATTCACTCAGTGCAGTGATGTAAGCCAGGTAGTTTCACTCAATGTTGTGATGTAAGCCAAGTAGATTCACTCAGTGTCGTGATGTAAGCCAGGTAGATTCATTCAGTGCCGTGATGTAAGACTGGTAGATTCGCTCAGTGCTGTTGTAAAAGCCAGGTAGATTCACTCAGTGGCGTGATGTAAGCCAGGTAGATTCACTCAGTGCAGTGATGTAAGCCAGTTAGATTCACTCAGTGCTGTTAGGTAAGCCAGGTAGATTCACTCAGTGGCGTGATGTAAGCCAGGTAGATTCACTCAGTGCAGTGATGTAAGCCAAGTAGATTCACTCAGTGCTGTGATGTAAGCCAAATAGATTCGCTCAGTGCCGTGATGTAGGCCAGGTAGATTCACTCAGTGCTGTGATGTAAGCCAGGTAGATTCACTCAGTGCTGTGATGTAAGCCAGGTAGATTCACTCAGTGGAGTGATCTAAGCCAGGTAGATTCACACATTACAGTGATGTAAGCCAGGTAGATTCGCTCAGTGCAGTGATGTAAGCCAGGTAGATTCACTTATTGCTGTGATGTGAGCCAGGTAGATTCTCTCAGTGCCGTGATGCAAACCAGGTAGATTCACTCAGTGCAGTGACGTAAGCCGGGTAGAGTCATTAGTGCAGTGATGTAAGCCAGGTAGATTGACGCAGTGCTGTGATGTAAGCCAGGTAGATTCACTCAGTGCAGTGATGTAAGCCAGGTAGATTCATTCAGTGCCGTGATGTAAGCCAGGTGGATTCACTCAGTGCAGTGATGTAAGCCAGGTAGATTCACTCAGTGGAGTGCTGTAAGCCTGGTAGATTCATTCAGTGCCGTGATGTAAGCCAGGTAGATTCACATATTACGGTGATATAAGCCAGGTAGATTCACTCAGTGCCGTGATGTAAGCCAGGTAGATTCACTCAGTGCAGTGATGTAATCCAGGTTAACATAGAAACATAGAAGATAGGAGCAGGGGTAGGCCATTCGGCCTTTCGAGCCTGCTCCGCCATTCAATGAGATCATGGCTGATCATCCAAATTCAGTACCCTGTCCCTGCCTTCTCCCCATATCCCTTGATCCCTTTAGCCTTAAGAAATATATGCAACTCCTTTTTGAATATATTTAATGAACTGGCCTCCACCGCCCTCTGTGGCAGAGAATTCCACAGGTTCACCACTCTCTGGGTGAAGAAATTCCTCCTCATTTCAGTCCTAAATGGCTTCCCCCTTATCCTTAGACTATGACCCCTGGTTCTGGACTCCCCGGCCATCATAAACGTCCTTCCTGCATGTAGTCTGTCCAGGCCTGACAGAATTTTATAGGTTTCGATGAGATCCCCTCTCAATCTTCTAAACTCCAGTGAGTATAAGCCCAATCGACACAATCTCTCCTCATGCGTCATTCCTGTCATCCCAGGTATCAGCCTGGTGAATCTTCGCTGCACTCCTTCCATGGCAAGAACGTCCTTCCTCAGGTAAAGCGACCAAAACTGCACACAATACTCAAGGTGCGGTCTCACCAAGGCCCTGTACAACTGTAGCAAGACATCCTTGTTCCTGTACTCAAACCCTCTTGCTGCGAAGGCCAACATACCATTTGCCTTCTTAACCGCCTGCTGCACCTGCATGCTTACCTTCAGCGACTGGTGCACAAGAACACCCAGGTCTCTTTGCACTTCCCCTTCTCCCAATCTATTGCCATTCAAATAACAATCTGCCTTCCTGTTTTTGCCACCAAAGTGCATAACCTCACATTTATCCACATTATAGTGCATTTGCCATGTTTCTGCCCAATCACCCAATCTGTCCAAATCGTACTTGAGTTTCTCGACATCCTCCTCACAGCTTACCCTCCCACGCAGCTTTGTGTCGTCTGCAAATTTGGAGATATTACATCCAATTCCCTCGTCCAGATCATTAATATATATTGTGAACAGCTGGGGTCCTAGGACAGACCCTTGCGGTACCCCACTAGTCACTGCCTGCCACTCGGAAAACGACCCGTTTATTCCAACTCTTCGCTTTCTGTCCGCCAACCAGTTCTCTATCCAAGTCAAGATTCACTCAGTGCAGTGATGTAAGCCAGGTAGATTCACTCAGTGCCGTGATGTAAGCCAGGTAGGTTAACTCAGTACAATGATGTAAGCCAGGTAGATTCACTCAGGGCAGTGATGTATCCAGGTAGATTCATTAAGTGGAGTGATCTAAGCCAGGTAGATTCACACATTACAGTGTTGTAAGCCCGGTAGATTCACTCACTGCAGTGATGTAAGCCAGGTAGATTCGCTCAGTGGAGTGATGTAAGCCAGGTAGATTCACACATTACTGTGAAGTAAGCCAGGTAGATTTGCTCAGTGCAGTGATGTAAGCCAGCTAGATACATTCTGTACAGTGATGTAAGCCAAGGAGATTCGCTCAGTGCTGTGATGTAAGCCAGGTACATTCACTTAGTGCAGTGATGTAAGCCAGGTAGATTCACTCAGTGCTGTGATGTAAGCCACGTAGATTCGCTCAGTGCAGTGATGTAAGCCAGGTAGATTCACTCTGTGCAGTGATGTAAGCCAGGTAAATTCTCTGAGTGCAGTGATGTAAGCCAGGTAGATTCATTCAGTGCTGTGATGTAAGCCAGGTATATTCACGTAGTGCAGTGATGTAAGCCAGGTAAATTCACTCAGTGCAGTGATGTAAGCCAGGTAGATTCACTCAGTGCTGAGATGTAAGCCAGGTATATTCACATAGTGCCGTGATGTAAGCCAGGTAGATTCACTCAGTGGAGTGATGTAAGCCAGGTAGATTCACTCAGTGCCGTGATGTAAGCCAGGTAGATTCACTCAGTGCAGTGATGTAAGCCAGGTTAACATAGAAACATAGAAGATAGGAGCAGGGGTAGGCCATTCGGCCTTTCGAGCCTGCTCCGCCATTCAATGAGATCATGGCTGATCATCCAAATTCAGTACCCTGTCCCTGCCTTCTCCCCATATCCCTTGATCCCTTTAGCCTTAAGAAATATATGCAACTCCTTTTTGAATATATTTAATGAACTGGCCTCCACCGCCCTCTGTGGCAGAGAATTCCACAGGTTCACCACTCTCTGGGTGAAGAAATTCCTCCTCATTTCAGTCCTAAATGGCTTCCCCCTTATCCTTAGACTATGACCCCTGGTTCTGGACTCCCCGGCCATCATAAACGTCCTTCCTGCATGTAGTCTGTCCAGGCCTGACAGAATTTTATAGGTTTCGATGAGATCCCCTCTCAATCTTCTAAACTCCAGTGAGTATAAGCCCAATCGACACAATCTCTCCTCATGCGTCATTCCTGTCATCCCAGGTATCAGCCTGGTGAATCTTCGCTGCACTCCTTCCATGGCAAGAACGTCCTTCCTCAGGTAAAGCGACCAAAACTGCACACAATACTCAAGGTGCGGTCTCACCAAGGCCCTGTACAACTGTAGCAAGACATCCTTGTTCCTGTACTCAAACCCTCTTGCTGCGAAGGCCAACATACCATTTGCCTTCTTAACCGCCTGCTGCACCTGCATGCTTACCTTCAGCGACTGGTGCACAAGAACACCCAGGTCTCTTTGCACTTCCCCTTCTCCCAATCTATTGCCATTCAAATAACAATCTGCCTTCCTGTTTTTGCCACCAAAGTGCATAACCTCACATTTATCCACATTATAGTGCATTTGCCATGTTTCTGCCCAATCACCCAATCTGTCCAAATCGTACTTGAGTTTCTCGACATCCTCCTCACAGCTTACCCTCCCACGCAGCTTTGTGTCGTCTGCAAATTTGGAGATATTACATCCAATTCCCTCGTCCAGATCATTAATATATATTGTGAACAGCTGGGGTCCTAGGACAGACCCTTGCGGTACCCCACTAGTCACTGCCTGCCACTCGGAAAACGACCCGTTTATTCCAACTCTTTGCTTTCTGTCCACCAACCAGTTCTCTATCCAAGTCAAGATTCACTCAGTGCAGTGATGTAAGCCAGGTAGATTCACTCAGTGCCGTGATGTAAGCCAGGTAGGTTAACTCAGTACAATGATGTAAGCCAGGTAGATTCACTCAGGGCAGTGATGTATCCAGGTAGATTCATTAAGTGGAGTGATCTAAGCCAGGTAGATTCACACATTACAGTGTTGTAAGCCCGGTAGATTCACTCACTGCAGTGATGTAAGCCAGGTAGATTCGCTCAGTGGAGTGATGTAAGCCAGGTAGATTCACACATTACTGTGAAGTAAGCCAGGTAGATTTGCTCAGTGCAGTGATGTAAGCCAGCTAGATACATTCTGTACAGTGATGTAAGCCAAGGAGATTCGCTCAGTGCTGTGATGTAAGCCAGGTACATTCACTTAGTGCAGTGATGTAAGCCAGGTAGATTCACTCAGTGCTGTGATGTAAGCCACGTAGATTCGCTCAGTGCAGTGATGTAAGCCAGGTAGATTCACTCTGTGCAGTGATGTAAGCCAGGTAAATTCTCTGAGTGCAGTGATGTAAGCCAGGTAGATTCATTCAGTGCTGTGATGTAAGCCAGGTATATTCACGTAGTGCAGTGATGTAAGCCAGGTAAATTCACTCAGTGCAGTGATGTAAGCCAGGTAGATTCACTCAGTGCTGAGATGTAAGCCAGGTATATTCACATAGTGCCGTGATGTAAGCCAGGTAGATTCACTCAGTGGAGTGATGTAAGCCAGGTAGATTCACTCAGTGCCGTGATGTAAGCCAGGTAGATTCACTCAGTGGAGTGATCTAAGCCAGGTAGATTCACACATTACAGTGATGTAAGCCAGGTAGATTCGCTCAGTGGAGTGATGTAAGCCAGGTAGATTCACTCAGTGCCGTGATGTAAGCCAGGTAGATTCACTCAGTGGAGTGATCGAAGCCAGGTAGATTCACACATTACAGTGATGTAAGCCAGGTAGATTCGCTCAGTGTAGTGATGTAAGCCAGGTAGATTCACTCTGTGCAGTGATGTAAGCCAGGTAGATTCACTCAGTGCTGTGATGTAAGCCAGGTATATTCACTTACTGCAGTGATGTAAGCCAGGTAGATTCACTCAGTGCTGTGATGTAAACCAGGTAGATTCACTCAGTGCAGTGATGTAAGCCAGCTAGATTAATTAGTGCAGCGATGTAAGCCAGGTAGATTCACTCAGTGCTGTGCTGTAAGCCAGGTATAGTCACTTAGTGCAGTGATGTAAGCCAGGTAGATTCACTCAGTGCAGTGATGTAAGCCAGGTAGATGTGCTCAGTGGAGTGATGTTAGCCAGGTAGATTCACTCAGTGCAGTGATGTAAGCCAGGTATGTTCACTCAGTGCATTGATCTAAGCCAGGTAGATTCAATCAGTGCAGTGATGTAAGCCAGGTAGATTCACTCAGTGCTGTGATGTAAGCCACGTAGATTCGCTCAGTGAAGTGATGTAAGCCAGGTAGATTCACTCAGTGCAGTGATGTAAGCCAGGAAAATTCTCTCAGTGCAGTGATGTAAGCCAGGTAGACTCTCTCAGTGCTGAGATGTAAGCCAGGTATATTGACGTACTGCCGTGATGTAAGCCAGGTAGCTTCACTCAGTGCAGTGATGTAAGCCAAGTAGATTCACTCAGTTTCGTGATATATGCCAGGTAGATTCATTAAGTGCCGTGATGTAAGACTGGTAGATTCACTCAGTGCCGTGATGTAAGCGAAGTAGATTCATTCAGTGCGGTGATGTAAGCCAAGTAGATTCACTCAGTGCCGTGATGTAAGCCAGGTAGATTCATTCAATGCCGTGATGTAAGCCAGGTAGATTCACTCAGTGCTGTGATGTAAGCCAAGTAGATTCACTCTGTGCAGTGATGTAATCCGGGTAGATTCACTCAGTTCTGTGATGTAAGCCAAGTAGATTCACTCAGTGCTGTGATGTAAGCCAGGTATATTCACTTACTGCAGTGAAGTAAGCCAGGTAGATTCACTCAGTGCCGTGATGTAAACCAGGTAGATTCACTCAGTGCAGTGATGTAAGCCAGGTATAGTCACTTAGTGCAGTGATGTAAGCCAGGCAGATTCACGCAGTGCAGTGATGTAAGCCAGGTAGATTCACTCAGGGCAGTGATGCAAGCCAGGTTGATTCATTCAGTGGAGTGATCTAAGCCAGGTAGATTCACCCATTACAGTGATGTAAGCCAGGTAGATTCGCTCAGTGTAGTGATGTAAGCCAGGCACATTCACACATTACTGTGAAGTAAACCAGGTAGATTCGCTCAGTGCAGTGATGTAAGCCAGGTAGATTCACTCATTGCAGTGATGTAAGCCAGGTAGATTCGCTCAGTGCAGTGATGTAAGCCAGGTACATTCACACATTACTGTGAAGTAAGCCAGGTAGATTCGCTCAGTGCAGTGATGTAAGCCAGGTAGATTCACTCTGTGCAGTGATGTAAGCCAGGTAGATTCGCTCAGTGCAGTGATGTAAGCCAGGTAGATTCACTCAGTGGAGTGATGTAAGCCAGGTAGATTCATTCAGTGGAGTGATCTAAGCCAGGTAGATTCACTCAGTGCAGTGATGTAAGACTGGTAGATTCGCTCAGTGCCGTGATGTAAGCCAGGTAGATTCACTCAGTGCTGTGATGTAAGCCAAGTAGACTCACTCAGTGCAGTAATGTAAGACTGGTAGATTCGCTCAGTGCTGTGATGTAAGCCAGGTAGATTCACTCAGTGCCGTGATGTAAGCCAGGTAGATTCACTCAGTGCCGTGATGTAAGCCAGGTAGATTCACTCAGTGCTGTGATGTATGCCAGGTAGATTCACTCAGTGCTGTTATGTAAGCCAGGTAGATTCATTGAGTGCCGTGATGTAAGCCAGGTAGATTCACTCAGTGGAGTGATCTAAGCCAGGTAGATTCGCTCAGTGCAGTGTTGTAAGCCAGGTAGATTCACTCAGCGCTGTGATGTAAGCCAGGTATATTCACTTACTGCAGTGATGTAAGCCAGGTAGATTCACTCAGTGCCGTGATGTAAACCAGGTAGATTCACTCAGTGCAGTGATGTAAGCCAGGTAGATTAATTAGTGCAGCGATGTAAGCCTGGTAGATTCACTCAGTGCTGTGCTGTAAGCCAGGTATAGTCACTTAGTGCAGTGATGTAAGCCACGTAGATTCACTCAGTGCAGTGATGTAAGCCAGGTAGATTCTCTCAGTGGAGTGATGTTAGCCAGGTAGATTCACTCAGTGCAGTGATGTAAGCCAGGTAGATTCACTCAGGGCAGTGAAGTAAGCCAGGTAGATTCACTCAGTGCCGTGATGTAAGCCAGGTAGATTCACTCAGGGCAGTGATGTAAGCCAGGTAGATTCATTCAATGGAGTGATCGAAGCCAGGTAGATTCACAATTTACAGTGATGTAAGCCAGGTAGATTCACTCTGTGCAGTGATGTAAGCCAAGTAGATTCGCTCTTTGCTGTGATGTAAGCCAGGTTGATTCACTTAGTGCAGTGATGAAAGTCAGGTAGATTCACTCAGTGCAGTGATGTAAGCCAGGTAGATTGGCTCAGTGGACTGATCTAAGCCAGGTAGATTCACACATTACAGTGATGTAAGCCAGGTACATTCACTCAGTGCTATGATGTAAGCCAGGTAGATTCACTCAGGGCAGTGATGTAAGCCAGGTAGATTCATTCAAAGGAGTGATCGAAGCCAGGTAGATTCACAATTTACAGTGATGTAAGCCAGGTAGATTCACTCTGTGCAGTGATGTAAGCCAAGTAGATTTGCTCTTTGCTGTGATGTAAGCCAGGTTGATTCATTTACTGCAGTGATGTAAGCTAGGTAGACTCACTCAGAGCTGTGATGTGAACCAGGTAGATTCACTCAGTGCAGTGATATAAGCCAGGTAGACTCATTAGTTCAGTGATGTAAGCCAGGTAGATTCGCTCAGTGCTGTGATGTAACCTGTTGTGTATGTAACCGTTTACCTTTAAGGGAACTATAGAATGTAACCGTTCGCCTTTAAGAGCACTACTTTAGGGTGGCACTATTTATTGGCTCATGTATACTGTAATACCGATAGTGACCACACCAGTATATAAGGGTTGTGATACGTTAACTCGGGCAGAATCGCCCGAGCCGCTGAATAGTAAAGACGTGTTTTATTTTGTTAACCGTGGAGTCTGTGATTATTTATAATACAACCCACAGACTTAACATTGGCGAGGAGTCGGTTCGAACCCTGCGGCAGTTATTCCACGGCGGCTTCGTCCAAAGCCAGGACGTTGAAGAGAGGTTTCAATCCTCAACACCCCACTGAAAACTGAAGGGCAGCAGAAATCCTGACAGCTTCCAGCGACTGGAATCGACAGGCATTAGGACCCTGAAGCCTCCATAACCTCGTGGGTAAGCCGAGCAGCGTTGGCTGCAAAGACAGGGCCACCGGTATCGGGAGATAAGGGCGATCGCAATCCCTGATAAGAGCCGCGGTGAAACGCGCGAGCGGGTAAGCCAGAGCCCGGGAGGGAGCGAGCAAGAGCCGCGCGAGCGGGTGAGCCAGAGGCCGGGAGCCGCTTCAAGCAGGAGGCGCTTAGCGGGCCAGCGATCGCACCGGTGATAAGGGCTGAGAACCGCTTCGGGCGGGCGGCGCACCAGCGATCGCACAGGAGATAAGGGCCGCAGTCGGGCTGAAAGTCAGCGTCGGGGAACGGGTGAAAACCGCCATTGAAGTGGGCGGAGAGCGACGAGAAGCGCGGGAAAACCGCCATTGAAGTGGGCGGGGAGAGCGAGAAGCGCGGGAAAGCCGCCATTTTTCGCGGGAAAACCACTGGGGAAGAAGGCAGAAGCGGGAAACCGCCATCTTAGAAAATTAATAAGAATTTTCAGAAACAAGAAATAAGTGAAGCAATACTTGTGGTGTTCTCAAGAAGAGAGGAAAAATAAGTATAAGTAAAGCAATACTTGTGGTGTTCTCAAGAAGAGAAGAAAATTAATAATAAGTAAAGAAATACTTGTACTGTTCTTGAAAAGAGAAGAAGATGCCTAAGCGAGGAAATATTAATGATTTTAATGCTGAAATAGAAGACTGGGCCACGTATGTGGAACGCATCGAAATATATTGCGCAGCCAACGACATTGAGGATGACGACAAGGCAATAACTTTGTTAAATTCGATGGGAGCAAAAACATACGGGCTTTTGAAACATCTAATAGCACCAGTTAAACCAGTGGACCAGACCTTCGAAGAGATCGTAGCAGTGCTGAAGGATCACTTGAACCCCACACCGTTGATGCTGGCTGAACGATTTAAATTTTACGCCAGAACCCAGAGGCAAGATGAAAGCAATGCGGAATACTTAGTCGAACTGCGTAAGCTAGCGAAATACTGCCAGTTTGGAGGGAATTTGACAGAGGCGCTGCGGGACAAGTTCGTATGCGGCTTGGCCAAAGAAGGAACGCAGAAGCGACTTCTGGAGGAAAACGACCTCACACTGGACAGGGCTGTCCTCATAGCTTCATCGCACGAAGCCGCAGCGAAAGGAACGGCGGAAATGCAGCTAAAGGCGGCGGCACTCGGGGTGGACCAAATGACTGCAAGCATTTCCAAATGCTACCGTTGTGGAAAGACAACGCACGACCAGAATCAGTGCTGGTTTAAGAATCAAGAGTGCAGGAAATGTGGCAAACTGGGTCACATCGCGAAGGTATGCAGGTCCGGAAAGAAGACCAACAAACAAAGGAAGCCACCACCACAAGAAAAGTACAACAAGGTGCATCAGGTGGCTGAAAAGAGTTCAGACGAACAAAATTCAGACTCAGACCCAAACAGCCAGGAGTTGGATAGTCTGAGAATCCACAATGTGGGTAAAGTAACTGATCTACAGACGATCTGGGTCACACTAAAAATAGCTGGAGTCCAAGTACGAATGGAGCTGGACACGGGATCAGCTGTATCAGTCATCAACCAAAAGGACTACCACCGACTATTCTCTCACATACCCTTAAGAAATACCAAGTTCGTATTACAGACATACACGGGGCATAGCGTATACCCCATGGGGAAAATAAGAGTCAAGGTGAGAGGTAGGGGTAAAGTACACCCAAGAATGAATTTGTACGTACTACCTGAGGGAGGACCACCACTTCTAGGACGGGAGTGGATCAAGAAAATAGACATGGAATGGCACTACCGACAAGCAATGACGAGTGAGGACTCGGTGCAGACAAGCAGCTCAGACTCCGAGCCGGAAGACGATAAGTCCAGCTTATGTATGAAAAACAAGGTTAACATTAACTCACGGACTAAGGTTGGAAAATCGATGGCGTGCATAAAGACAGAGAATTCTGAGTCTGTTCAAGCTACAGACATATGCATTACGGAGGAACACCGGGCTCGAACTCAACGCTATTTCAAAGTACAACAACAATTAGAACAATTAAGTTACCGCCTCGTACAAGAGATGAAAACAATGAAAAAGTTCTATGACACCGAATGGGAGAGTCTGGAAAGACAACAGAACCTACTGGCTCAAGCAGAGAGTGACCATAGAGCCATCGTGACCAATTACCGATCACATCTCCCTGATGATGTTCAGGAGTTAGAATATTTGCATGATCTAGAGGTACAGCAGAAGGGCAAATCACGCTACACTGAGGGTTTTGTTCTGCAATTAGAGACGGAGCTAGTGCAGGCAAAGTTAAGAGAAGTTGAATCACAGTGTGCTCTTAAGGAGATGCAGAAACAAATCTTGGACATGGAAAAGAGAAATGCTTCTTTACCTGATGTGAATAATGTGGACATGTTACGAGAGGGGATTATTGAGGCGAAACTGAAAGAAGCTAAGCAAAGGATGTTGGAACTTGAAACACAGAACCAAATCAGCAGAAATCAGCTATGGCGAGCAGAGAAGGAGTGCTATGGTCTACAGGAGAAGGTGCAATATCTCTCAGCCCAGAATAAGGGGCTACTCACTCAGTTAGAAGAGAGTAAACGGGAGATGGCTGAGATAGACTGCAAGAATAAAGAAGAATTGATGGCAGTGAGACTTCGAGAGGCAGATAGCATAGCAGCCTTGGCTGAACTCCAACAGGAATTTGCAAAAACACCAATTGCAGAGGAATCTTCAGGAAGCCAGGATTTTATTCCAGTTCATCTCTACGACTTGTTGCAAGCAGAGTGTAACGAGTTGAAAGAACAGTATGAACAGGCCCAGACTACAATCCTGGAAGGGGTTGACTTGGCAACCTCCGAAAAGCTAGTGTTGGTGAAAGCATATGAGCAACTGAAGGTTGCCCATGAGCAAGAAGTCCAAAGGCTGCAGGAAATGTTTGATGAGCTTCAGGCCAAGGCTGACTCATCGGTAAAGATTCCATCCATAGATGAAAAATTAGTGGTGGAAGACATGGCAGAACATGAAAGGCAGGATGTCCAAGAACTCGTTAAATTATTGAAGGAAGTTGAAGTATTAAAATCACAAATGAGGTCATTAGTAAACAACTTGCTGAAAGCCCAGAAAAAGCTAGATGAAGCGGAACACATGAAGAAGTCTCTTCAGGAAAGATGTCTGGATTTGGAACAAAAGCTGGCTGACGTCCAGCTGGATATGGAGGAAATAGAAGACCCTCTCGCTGGCCTAGCTCAGGACGACACCGAATATTACCATGACCTGTCGGACGACTCCGAATATTACGATGTCCTGTCCTGCCCAGCTTGTAACTTTGACCCCCAAAGTGCAGAAATCATGGAGGAGCACCAAAAGTCTACGGAACATCGGAAGAAGGTGGCTCTACTACGGGAAGTAAGAGAGATAGAGAAGGAACAGCAGTCGGATAGCGTCCAGTTGGGTAAGGAAGAAGTAGAAGGGCCTCTCGACCTGTTGAGTGATATTGAATACTACGAGGATGTGGTATGCCCAAATTGTGATGGAAACTCCCAAAGTGCAGAAATCCGGAGGAAGCACTTAAGGTCTAAAGAACATAGAGAGTTGGTAGCATTACAGCTGTCCGCCGAGAAGATGGGAACGACAAGAGTTGTAAAAAGGCAGAAAAGAAAAAGAAGAGGCCGAAAATAATAATTGTTTAAAATATTGTTACTCCTACTACCTCCGGCCGAACACTACGAAAAGATGCTGTCTGGAACGAATTAAGATCAGAGACTGAATTTACGAACTGTTCCCACAGAGACTGAACCTGTAAACTGTTCCCACTAAGAGTATGTTGCAACTGTTCTTACAGAGACTGAATCTGTGATCTGTTTTGACATGAAGTTATATATGTTATTAATGTTATGTTAAACATGAAGTTATATGACGTGACTCCATCGAGAGTATAACTGTAAATTGTTATATGGCGTTGACTCCATTGAGAGTATAACTGCAAACTGTTTATATAAAGTTGAAGATTGTGGCCTAGAAATTGAGTTTTGGCGCAGCCAGGGCTTTAGCGCCGGAAGTTAGTGCCGGAGCTAAGTCGCGCTGGTCGGGCCCAAAATTCAATAGTTCTGCGTCCAAACGGCTGCCGGCGCTGCTGAGAGCTGTTTGCGCCTGAAAACTGGCGCAACGCGCTGAATTTCGGCGCTATTCCGGCGCTGCGGCGCCCGCTGCGGTGCGGCAGGTTCGGGAAGTGCAGGCCTCCTCCTTCCCTTAAGGAGGAGCTGCCTGCACCCGGCCGCGGCCCGCGAAAATCTTTTTAAAAATGAGCCCGGCACCTCGGACAAGTGCCGGGCTTGCTTCTGTTCCGGGGGGGAGGGGGGGGGGGAAGTCCGGGGAGGGAGCTGCGGCCAGGCGGCCGGCGGGAAAGCGGCCGGCCGCCGCGGGGCCTTTAATGCGCCGGCGCAAAAACATGTTGGACTCTGTTGCCAGAGTCTTAGTTGCGGCTGCCACGGGCGAGGCGGCCGCAACTGAATTTCGGCGCTGGGGCCCGTCGGCATGGCAACCGGGACACTGCGCACACCGATGACGTCATCGGTGCCGGCGCAGCGCTACCGGTCTACCGCGGCGGAAGGGCCCCAGGCAATTTAGGCGCCGGCGCCAATTGCAGCGCTAGGCCCTCTAGCGCCGCAAAATCGGCGCTAAGGGCACTGAATTTCTAGGCCTGTATGTTTAACGGGATTCTGTAAGTAATAAGCTAGGAAGGGAGGAGTGTTGTGTATGTAACCGTTTACCTTTAAGGGAACTATAGAATGTAACCGTTCGCCTTTAAGAGCACTACTTTAGGGTGGCACTATTTATTGGCTCATGTATACTGTAATACCGATAGTGACCACACCAGTAGATAAGGGTTGTGATACGTTAACTAGGGCAGAATCGCCCGAGCCTCTGAATAGTAAAGACGTGTTTTATTTTGTTAACCGTGGAGTCTGTGATTATTTATAATACAACCCACAGACTTAACATAACCCAAGAGGATTCACTCAGTTTCGTGATAAAAGCCAGGTAGATTCATTCAGTGCCGTGATGTAAGACTGGTAGATTCACTCAGTGCCGTGATGGAAGCCAAGTAGATTCATTCAGTGCGGTGATGTAATCCAGGTAGATTCACTCAGTGCTGTGATGTAAGCCAAGTAGATTCACTCAGTGCCGTGATGTAAGCCAGGTTGATTCATTGAGTGCCGTGATGTAACCCAGGTACATTCAATCAGTGCTCTGATGTAAGCCAAGTAGATTCACTCAGTGCTGTGATGTAAGCCAAGTAGATTAATTCAGTGCCGTGATGTAAGCCAGGTAGATTCACTCAGTGCAGTTATGTAAGACAGGTAGATTCACTCAGTGCTGTGATGTAAGCCAGGTTGATTCACTCAGGGCAGTGATGTAAGCCAGGTAGATTCAATCAGTGGAGTGATCTAAGCCAGGTAGATTCACACATTATAGTGATGTAAGCCAGGTAGATTCGCTCAGTGCAGTGATGTAAGCCAGGTAGATTCATTCATTGCAGTGATGTAAGCCAGGTGGATTCGCTCAGTGTAGTGATGTAAGCCAGGTACATTCACACATTACTGTGAAGTAAGCCAGGTAGATTCGCACAGTGCTGTGAAGTTAGCCAGGTAGATTCACTCTGTGCAGTTATGTAAGCCAGGTAGATTCGCTGAGTGTAGTGATGTAAGCCAGGTACCTTCACACATTAATGTGAAGAAAGCCAGGTAGATTCGCTCAGTGCAGTGATGTAAGCCAGGTAGATTCACTCTGTGCAGTGATGTAAGCCAGGTAGATTTGCTCAGTGCAGTGATGTAAGCCAGGTAGATTCACTCAGTGCTGTGATGTAAGCCAGGTATATTCACTTACTGCAGTGATGTAAGCCAGGTAGATTCACTCAGTGCCGTGATGTAAACCAGGTAGATTCACTCAGTGCAGTGATGTAAGCCAGGTAAATTCTCTCAGTGCAGTGATGTAAGCCAGGCAGATTCATTCAGTGCTGTGATATAAGCCAGGTATTTTCACGTAGTGCAGTGAAGTAAGCCAGGTATAGTCACTTAGTGCAGTGATGTAAGCCAGGTAGATTAACTCAGTGCAGTGATGTAAGCCAGGTAGATTCACGCAGTGCATTGATGTGAGCCAGGTAGATTCACTCAGTGCAGTAATTTAAGACTGGTAGATTCGCTCAGTACTGTGATGTAAGCCAGGTAGATTCACTCAGTGCCGTGATGTAAGCCAGTAGATTCATTCAGTGCTGTGATGTAAGCCAGGTACATTCACTCAGGGCAGTGATGTAAGCCAGGTAGATTCGCTCAGTGAAGTGATGTAAGCCAGGTAGATTCACTCATTGCAGTGATGTAAGCCAGGTAGATTCGCTCAGTGTAGTGATGTAAGCCAGGTACATTCACACATTACTGTGAAGTAAGCCACGTAGATTCGCTCAGTGCAGTGATGTAAGCCAGGCAGATTCACTCAGTGCTGTGATGTAAGCCAGGTATATTCACTTACTGCAGTGAAGTAACCCAGGGAGATTCACTCAGTGTCGTGATGTAAACCAGGTAGATTCACTCAGTGCAGTGATGTAAGCCAGGTATAGTCACTTAGTGCAGTGATGTAAGCCAGGTAGATTAACTCAGTGCAGTGATGTAAGCCAGGTAGATTCACGCAGTGCAGTGATGTGAGCCAGGTAGATTCACTCAGGGCAGTGATCTAAACCAGGTAGATTCACACATTACAGTGATGTAAGCCAGGTAGATTCACTCAGTGCAGTGATGTAAGCCAGGTGGATTCACTCAGTGCAGTGATGTAAGCCAGGTAGATTCACTCAGTGGAGTGATCTAAGCCAGGTAGATTCACGCAGTGCAGTGATGTAAGCCAGGTAGATTCACTCAGTGGAGTGATGTAAGCCAGGTAGATTCATTCAGTGGAGTGATCTAAGCCAGGTAGATTCACTCAGTGCAGTGATGTAAGACTGGTAGATTCGCTCAGTGCTGTGATGTAAGCCAGGTAGATTCACACAGTGCTGTGATGTAAGCCAAGTAGATTCACTCAGTGCAGTAATGTAAGACTGGTAGATTCGCTCAGTGCTGTGATGTAAGCCAGGTAGATTCACTCAGTGCCGTGATGTAAGCCAGTAGATTCATTCAGTGCTGTGATGTAAGCCAGGTAGATTCACACAGTGCTGTGATGTAAGCCAGGTAGATTCACTCTGTGCAGTGATGTAAGCCAGGTAGATTCGCTCAGTGCAGTGATGTAAGCCAGGTAGATTCACTCAGTGCCGTGATGTAAACCAGGTAGATTCACTCTGTGCAGTGATGTAAGCCAGGTATAGTCACTTAGTGCAGTGATGTAAGCCAGGTAGATTAACTCAGTGCAGTGATGTAAGCCAGGTAGATTCACTCAGGGCAGTGACGTAAGCCAGGTAGATTCATTCAGTGGAGAGATCTAAGCCAGGTAGATTCACACATTACAGTGAAGTAAGCCAGGTCGATTCACTCTGTGCAGTGATGTAAGCCAGGTAGATTCATTCTGTGCAGTGATGTAAGCCAGGTAGATTCACTCTGTGCCGTGATGTAAACCAGGTAGATTCACTGAGTGCAGTGATGTATGCCAGGTAGATTCACTCAGTCCAGCGATGTAAGCCAGGTAGATTCACTCAGTGCTGTGCTATAAGCCAGGTATAGTCACATAGTGCAGTGATGTAAGCCAGGTAGATTCACACAGTGCAGTGATGTAAGCAAGGTAGATTCACACATTACAGTGATGTAAGCCAGGTAGATTCACTCAGTGGAGTGATGTAAGCCAGGTAGATTCATTCAGTGCAGTGATGTACGCCAGGTATGTTCACTCAGTGCATTGATCTGAGCCAGGTAGATTAAATCAGTGCAGTGATGTAAGCCACGTAGATTCACTCAGTGCTGTGATGTATGCAAGGTAGATTCACTCAGTGGAGTGATGTTAGCCAGGTAGATTCACGTAGAGCTGTGATGTAAGCCAGGTAAATTCGCGCAGTGCAATGATGTAAGCCAGGTAGATTCACTCAGTGCTGAGATGTAAGCCAGGTATATTCACGTAGTGCCATGATGTAGACCAGGTAGATTCACTCAGTGCAGTGATGTAAGCCAAGTAGATTCACTCAGTTTCGTGATATAAGCCAGGTAGATTCATTCAGTGCCGTGATGTAAGACTGGTAGATTCACTCAGTGCCGTGATGTAAGCGAAGTAGATTCACTCTGTGCAGTGATGTAATCCATGTAGGTTCACTCAGTGCTGTGATGTAAGCCAAGTAGATTCACTCTGTGCAGTGATGTAAGCCAAGTAGATTCACTCAGTGCCGTGATGTAAGCCAGGTAGATTCATTCAATACCGTGATGTAAGCCAGGTAGATTCACTCAGTGCTGTGATGTAAGCCAAGTAGATTCACTCTGTGCAGTGATGTAATCCATGTAGGTTCACTCAGTGCTGTGATGTAAGCCAGGGAGATTCATTCAGTGCCGTGATGTAAGCCAGGTAGATGCACTCAGTGCTGTGATGTAAGCCAAGTAGATTCACTCAGTGCCGTGATGTAAGCCAGGTAGATTCATTCAGTGCCGTGATGTAAGCCAGGTAGATGCACTCAGTGCTGTGATGTAAGCCAGGTAGATTCACTCTGTGCAGTGATGTAAGCCAAATAGATTCGCTCAGTGCCGTGATGTAGGCCAGGTAGATTAACTCAGTGCAGTGATGTAAGCCAGGTAGATTCACGCAGTGCATTGATGTGAGCCAGGTAGATTCACTCAGTGCAGTAATTTAAGACTGGTAGATTCGCTCAGTACTGTGATGTAAGCCAGGTAGATTCACTCAGTGCCGTGATGTAAGCCAGTAGATTCATTCAGTGCTGTGATGTAAGCCAGGTACATTCACTCAGGGCAGTGATGTAAGCCAGGTAGATTCAATCAGTGGAGTGATCTAAGCCAGGTAGATTCACACATTACAGTGATGTAAGCCAGGTAGATTCGCTCAGTGAAGTGATGTAAGCCAGGTAGATTCACTCATTGCAGTGATGTAAGCCAGGTAGATTCGCTCAGTGTAGTGATGTAAGCCAGGTACATTCACACATTACTGTGAAGTAAGCCAGGTAGATTCGCTCAGTGCAGTGATGTAAGCCAGGCAGATTCACTCAGTGCTGTGATGTAAGCCAGGTATATTCACTTACTGCAGTGAAGTAACCCAGGGAGATTCACTCAGTGTCGTGATGTAAACCAGGTAGATTCACTCAGTGCAGTGATGTAAGCCAGGTATAGTCACTTAGTGCAGTGATGTAAGCCAGGTAGATTAACTCAGTGCAGTGATGTAAGCCAGGTAGATTCACGCAGTGCAGTGATGTGAGCCAGGAAGATTCACTCAGGGCAGTGATCTAAACCAGGTAGATTCACACATTACAGTGATGTAAGCCAGGTAGATTCACTCTGTGCCGTGATGTAAACCAGGTAGATTCACTGAGTGCAGTGATGTATGCCAGGTAGATTCACTCAGTCCAGCGATGTAAGCCAGGTAGATTCACTCAGTGCTGTGCTATAAGCCAGGTATAGTCACATAGTGCAGTGATGTAAGCCAGGTAGATTCACACAGTGCAGTGATGTAAGCAAGGTAGATTCACACATTACAGTGATGTAAGCCAGGTAGATTCACTCAGTGGAGTGATGTAAGCCAGGTAGATTCATTCAGTGCAGTGATGTACGCCAGGTATGTTCACTCAGTGCATTGATCTGAGCCAGGTAGATTAAATCAGTGCAGTGATGTAAGCCACGTAGATTCACTCAGTGCTGTGATGTATGCAAGGTAGATTCACTCAGTGGAGTGATGTTAGCCAGGTAGATTCACGTAGAGCTGTGATGTAAGCCAGGTAAATTCGCGCAGTGCAATGATGTAAGCCAGGTAGATTCACTCAGTGCTGAGATGTAAGCCAGGTATATTCACGTAGTGCCATGATGTAGACCAGGTAGATTCACTCAGTGCAGTGATGTAAGCCAAGTAGATTCACTCAGTTTCGTGATATAAGCCAGGTAGATTCATTCAGTGCCGTGATGTAAGACTGGTAGATTCACTCAGTGCCGTGATGTAAGCGAAGTAGATTCACTCTGTGCAGTGATGTAATCCATGTAGGTTCACTCAGTGCTGTGATGTAAGCCAAGTAGATTCACTCTGTGCAGTGATGTAAGCCAAGTAGATTCACTCAGTGCCGTGATGTAAGCCAGGTAGATTCATTCAATACCGTGATGTAAGCCAGGTAGATTCACTCAGTGCTGTGATGTAAGCCAAGTAGATTCACTCTGTGCAGTGATGTAATCCATGTAGGTTCACTCAGTGCTGTGATGTAAGCCAGGGAGATTCATTCAGTGCCGTGATGTAAGCCAGGTAGATGCACTCAGTGCTGTGATGTAAGCCAAGTAGATTCACTCAGTGCCGTGATGTAAGCCAGGTAGATTCATTCAGTGCCGTGATGTAAGCCAGGTAGATGCACTCAGTGCTGTGATGTAAGCCAGGTAGATTCACTCTGTGCAGTGATGTAAGCCAAATAGATTCGCTCAGTGCCGTGATGTAGGCCAGGTAGATTAACTCAGTGCAGTGATGTAAGCCAGGTAGATTCACGCAGTGCATTGATGTGAGCCAGGTAGATTCACTCAGTGCAGTAATTTAAGACTGGTAGATTCGCTCAGTACTGTGATGTAAGCCAGGTAGATTCACTCAGTGCCGTGATGTAAGCCAGTAGATTCATTCAGTGCTGTGATGTAAGCCAGGTACATTCACTCAGGGCAGTGATGTAAGCCAGGTAGATTCAATCAGTGGAGTGATCTAAGCCAGGTAGATTCACACATTACAGTGATGTAAGCCAGGTAGATTCGCTCAGTGAAGTGATGTAAGCCAGGTAGATTCACTCATTGCAGTGATGTAAGCCAGGTAGATTCGCTCAGTGTAGTGATGTAAGCCAGGTACATTCACACATTACTGTGAAGTAAGCCAGGTAGATTCGCTCAGTGCAGTGATGTAAGCCAGGCAGATTCACTCAGTGCTGTGATGTAAGCCAGGTATATTCACTTACTGCAGTGAAGTAACCCAGGGAGATTCACTCAGTGTCGTGATGTAAACCAGGTAGATTCACTCAGTGCAGTGATGTAAGCCAGGTATAGTCACTTAGTGCAGTGATGTAAGCCAGGTAGATTAACTCAGTGCAGTGATGTAAGCCAGGTAGATTCACGCAGTGCAGTGATGTGAGCCAGGTAGATTCACTCAGGGCAGTGATCTAAACCAGGTAGATTCACACATTACAGTGATGTAAGCCAGGTAGATTCACTCAGTGCAGTGATGTAAGCCAGGTGGATTCACTCAGTGCAGTGATGTAAGCCAGGTAGATTCACTCAGTGGAGTGATGTAAGCCAGGTAGATTCATTCAGTGGAGTGATCTAAGCCAGGTAGATTCACGCAGTGCAGTGATGTAAGCCAGGTAGATTCACTCAGTGGAGTGATGTAAGCCAGGTAGATTCATTCAGTGGAGTGATCTAAGCCAGGTAGATTCACTCAGTGCAGTGATGTAAGACTGGTAGATTCGCTCAGTGCTGTGATGTAAGCCAGGTAGATTCACACAGTGCTGTGATGTAAGCCAAGTAGATTCACTCAGTGCAGTAATGTAAGACTGGTAGATTCGCTCAGTGCTGTGATGTAAGCCAGGTAGATTCACTCAGTGCCGTGATGTAAGCCAGTAGATTCATTCAGTGCTGTGATGTAAGCCAGGTAGATTCACACAGTGCTGTGATGTAAGCCAGGTAGATTCACTCTGTGCAGTGATGTAAGCCAGGTAGATTCGCTCAGTGCAGTGATGTAAGCCAGGTAGATTCACTCAGTGCCGTGATGTAAACCAGGTAGATTCACTCTGTGCAGTGATGTAAGCCAGGTATAGTCACTTAGTGCAGTGATGTAAGCCAGGTAGATTCATTCAGTGGAGAGATCTAAGCCAGGTAGATTCACACATTACAGTGAAGTAAGCCAGGTCGATTCACTCTGTGCTGTGATGTAAGCCAGGTAGATTCATTCTGTGCAGTGATGTAAGCCAGGTAGATTCACTCTGTGCCGTGATGTAAACCAGGTAGATTCACTGAGTGCAGTGATGTATGCCAGGTAGATTCACTCAGTCCAGCGATGTAAGCCAGGTAGATTCACTCAGTGCTGTGCTATAAGCCAGGTATAGTCACATAGTGCAGTGATGTAAGCCAGGTAGATTCACACAGTGCAGTGATGTAAGCAAGGTAGATTCACACATTACAGTGATGTAAGCCAGGTAGATTCACTCAGTGGAGTGATGTAAGCCAGGTAGATTCATTCAGTGCAGTGATGTACGCCAGGTATGTTCACTCAGTGCATTGATCTGAGCCAGGTAGATTAAATCAGTGCAGTGATGTAAGCCACGTAGA
Source organism: Somniosus microcephalus (assembly GCF_052327205.1). Lineage (NCBI taxonomy): Eukaryota > Metazoa > Chordata > Chondrichthyes > Squaliformes > Somniosidae > Somniosus > Somniosus microcephalus. Next base: position 34,484,684 of record NC_140992.1, read on the forward strand.
TTCACTCAGTGCTGTGATGTATGCAAGGTAGATTCACTCAGTGGAGTGATGTTAGCCAGCTAGATTCACGTAGAGCTGTGATGTAAGCCAGGTAAATTCGCGCAGTGCAATGATGTAAGCCAGGTATATTCACGTAGTGCCATGATGTAGACCAGGTAGATTCACTCAGTGCAGTGATGTAAGCCAAGTAGATTCACTCAGTTTCGTGATATAAGCCAGGTAGATTCATTCAGTGCCGTGATGTAAGACTGGTAGATTCACTCAGTGCCGTGATGTAAGCGAAGTAGATTCACTCTGTGCAGTGATGTAATCCATGTAGGTTCACTCAGTGCTGTGATGTAAGCCAAGTAGATTCACTCTGTGCAGTGATGTAAGCCAAGTAGATTCACTCAGTGCCGTGATGTAAGCCAGGTAGATTCATTCAATACCGTGATGTAAGCCAGGTAGATTCACTCAGTGCTGTGATGTAAGCCAAGTAGATTCACTCTGTGCAGTGATGTAATCCATGTAGGTTCACTCAGTGCTGTGATGTAAGCCAGGGAGATTCATTCAGTGCCGTGATGTAAGCCAGGTAGATGCACTCAGTGCTGTGATGTAAGCCAAGTAGATTCACTCAGTGCCGTGATGTAAGCCAGGTAGATTCATTCAGTGCCGTGATGTAAGCCAGGTAGATGCACTCAGTGCTGTGATGTAAGCCAGGTAGATTCACTCTGTGCAGTGATGTAAGCCAGGTAGATTCGCTCAGTGCAGTGATGTAAGCCAGGTATATTCACTCAGTGCTGTGATGTAAGCCAGGTATATTCACTTACTGCAGTGAAGTAAGCCAGGTAGATTCACTCAGTGCCGTGATGTAAACCAGGTAGATTCACTCAGTGCAGTGATGTAAGCCAGGTATAGTCACTTAGTGCAGTGATGTAAGCCAGGTAGATTAACTCAGTGCGGTGATGTAAGCCAGGTAGATTCACTCAGTGGAGTGATGTAAGCCAGGTAGATTCACTCAGTGCTGTGATGTAAGCCACGTAGATTCGCTCAGTGAAGTGATGTAAGCCAGGTAGATTCACTCTGTGCAGTGATGTAAGCGAGGTAAATTCTTTCAGTGCGGTGATGTAAGCCAGGTAGATTCATTCAGTGCTGTGATGTAAGCCAGGTATATTCACGTAGTGCAGTGATGTAAGCCAGGTAGATTCACTCAGTGCAGTGATGTATGCCAGGTAGATTCATTCAGTGCCATGATGTAGACCAGGTAGATTCACTCAGTGCAGTGATGTAAGCCAAGTAGATTCACTCAGTTTCGTGATATAAGCCAGGTAGACTCATTCAGTGCCGTGATGTAAGACTGGTAGATTCACTCAGTGCCGTGATGTAAGCGAAGTAGATTCATTCAGTGCAGTGATGTAATCCAGGTAGATTCACTCAGTGCTGTGATGTAAGCCAAGTAGATTCACTCAGTGCCGTGATGTAAGCCAGGTGGATTCATTCAATGCCGTGATGTAAGCCAGGTAGATTCACTCAGTGCTGTGATGTAAGCCAAGTAGATTCAGTCAGTGCTGTGATGTAAGCCAAGTAGATTCATTCAGTGCCGTGATGTAAGCCAGGTAGATTCACTCAGTGCAGTGATGTAAGAGAGGTAGATTCACTCAGTGCCGTGATGTAAGCCAGGTTGATTCACTCAGGGCAGTGATGTAAGCCAGGTAGATTCAATCAGTGGAGTGATCTAAGCCAGGTAGATTCACACATTACAGTGATGTAAGCCAGGTAGATTCGCTCAGTGCAGTGATGTAAGCCAGGTAGATTCAATCATTGCAGTGATGTAAGCCAGGTAGATTCACTCAGTGAAGTGATGTAAGCCAGGTAGATTCACTCTGTGCAGTGATGTAAGCCAGGTAAATTCTCTCAGTGCAGTAATGTAAGACTGGTAGATTCGCTCAGTACTGTGATGTAAGCCAGGTAGATTCACTCAGTGCCGTGATGTAAGCCAGTAGATTCATTCAGTGCTGTGATGTAAGCCAGGTAGATTCGCTCAGTACAGTGATGTAAGCCAGGTAGATTCACTCATTGCAGTGATGTAAGCCAGGTAGATTCTCTCATTGTAGTGATGTAAGCCAGGTACATTCACACATTAGTGTGAAGTAAGCCAGGTAGATTCGCTCAGTGCAGTGATGTAAACCAGGTAGATTCACTCTGTGCAGTGATGTAAGCCAGGTAGATTTGGTCAGTGCAGTGATGTAAGCCAGGTAGATTCACTCAGTGCTGTGATGGAAGCCAGGTATATTCACTTACTGCAGTGAAGTAAGCCAGGTAGATTCACTCAGTGTCGTGATGTAAAGCAGGTAGATTCACTCAGTGCAGTGATGTAAGCCAGGTAGATTCACGCAGTGCAGTGATGCGAGCCAGGTAGATTCACTCAGGGCAGTGATGTAAGCCAGGTAGATTCATTCAGAGGAGTGATCTAAGCCAGGTAGATTCACACATTACAGTGATGTAAGCCAGGTAGATTCACTCAGTGCAGTGATGTAAGCCAGGTGGATTCACTCAGTGCAGTGATGTAAGCCAGGTAGATTCACTCAGTGGAGTGATGTAAGCCAGGTAGATTCATTCAGTGGAGTGATCTAAGCCAGGTAGATTCACTCAGTGCAGTGATGTAAGCCAGGTAGATTCACTCAGTGGAGTGATGTAAGCCAGGTAGATTCATTCAGTGGAGTGATCTAAGCCAGGTAGATTCGCTCAGTGCCGTGATGTAAGCCAGGTAGATTCACACAGTGCTGTGATGTAAGCCAAGTAGATTCACTCAGTGCAGTAATGTAAGACTGGTAGCTTCGCTCAGTGCTGTGATGTAAGCCAGTTAGATTTACTCAGTGCCGTGATGTAAGCCAGTAGATTCATTCAGTGCTGTGATGTAAGCCAGGTAGATTCACACAGTGCTGTGATGTAAGCCAGGTAGATTCACTCTGTGCAGTGATGTAAGCCAGGTAGATTCGCTCAGTGCAGTGATGTAAGCCAGGTACATTCACTCAGTGCCGTGATGTAAACCAGGTAGATTCACTCAGTGCAGTGATGTATGCCAGGTATAGTCACTTAGTGCAGTGATGTAAGCCAGGTAGATTAACTCAGTGCAGTGATGTAAGCCAGGTAGATTCACGCAGTGCAGTGATGTAAGCCAGGTAGATTCACTCAGGGCAGTGACGTAAGCCAGGTAGATTCATTCAGTGGTGAGATCTAAGCCAGGTAGATTCACACATTACAGTGATGTAAGCCAGGTAGATTCACTCAGTGCAGTGATGTAAGCCAGGTGGATTCACTCAGTGCTGTGATGTAAGCCAGGTAGATTCACTCAGTGGAGTGATGTAAGCCAGGTAGATTCACTCAGTGCAGTGATGTAAGCCAGGTAGATTCACTCTGTGCCGTGATGTAAACCAGGTAGATTCACTCAGTGCAGTGATGTAAGCCAGGTAGATTCACTCAGTGCAGCGATGCAAGCCAGGTAGATTCACTCAGTGCTGTGCTGTAAGCCAGGTATAGTCATTTAGTGCAGTGATGTAAGCCAGGTAGATTCTCTCAGTGCAGTGATGTAAGCAAGGTAGATTTGCTCAGTGGAGGGATGTTAGCCAGGTAGATTCACTCAGTGCAGTGATGTATGCCAGGTATGTTCACTCAGTGCATTGATCTAAGCCAGGTAGATTCAATCAGTGCAGTGATGTAAGCCAGGTAGATTCACTCAGTGCTGTGATGTATGCAAGGTAGATTCACTCAGTGGAGTGATGTAAGCCACGTAGATTCACTCAGTGCTGTGATGTAAGCCACGTAGATTCGCTCAGTGAAGTGATGTAAGCCAGGTAGATTCACTCTGTGCAGTGATGTAAGCCAGGTAAATTCTCTCAGTGCAATGATGTAATCCAGGTAGATTCACTCAGTGCTGAGATGTAAGCCAGGTATATTCACGTAGTGCCATGATGTAAGCCAGGTACATTCACTCAGTGCAGTGATGTAAGCCAGGTAGATTCATTCAGTGCCATGATGTAGACCAGGTAGATTCACTCAGTGCAGTGATGTAAGCCAAGTAGATTCACTCAGTTTCGTGATATAAGCCAGGTAGATTCATTCAGCGCCGTGATGTAAGACTGGTAGATTCACTCAGTGCCGTGATGTAAGCGAAGTAGATTCATTCAGTGCGGTGATGTAATCCAGGTAGATTCACTCAGTGCCGTGATGTAAGCCAGGTCGATTCATTCAGTGCCGTGATGTAAGCCAGGTAGATGCACTCAGTGCTGTGATGTAAGCCAGGTAGATTCACTCTGTGCAGTGATGTAAGCCAGGTAGATTCGTTCAGTGCAGTGATGTAAGCCAGGTAGATTCACTCAGTGCTGTGATGTAAGCCAGGTATATTCACTTACTGCAGTGAAGTAAGCCAGGTAGATTCACTCAGTGCCGTGATGTAAACCAGGTAGATTCACTCTGTGCAGTGATGTAATCCAGGTAGGTTCACTCAGTGCTGTGATGTAAGACAAGTAGATTCACTCAGTGCCGTGATGTAAGCCAGGTAGATGCACTCAGTGCTGTGATGTAAGCCAGGTATAGTCACTTAGTGCAATGATGAAAGCCAGGCAGATTAACTCAGTGCAGTGATGTAAGCCAGGTAGATTCACGCAGTGCAGTGATGTAAGCCAGGTAGATTCACTCAGGGCAGTGATGTAAGCCAGGTTGATTCATTCAGTGGAGTGATCTAAGCCAGGTAGATTCACACATTACAGTGATGTAAGCAAGGTAGATTCACTCAGTGCAGTGATGTAAGCCAGGTGGATTCACTCAGTGCTGTGATGTAAGCCAGGTAGATTCACTCCGTGGAGTGATGTAAGCCAGGTAGATTCACTCAGTGCCGTGATGTAAGCCAGGTAGATTCACACATTACAGTGAGGTAAGCCAGGTAGATTCGCTAAGTGCAGTGATGTAAGCCAGGTAGATTCACTCTGTGCTGTGATGGAAGCCAGGTAGATTCACTCTGTGCAGTGATGTAAGCCAGGTAGATTCGCTCAGTGCAGTGATGTAAGCCAGGTAGATTCACTCAGTGCTGTGATGTAAGCCAGGTATATTCATTTACTGCAGTGAAGTAAGCCAGGTAGATTCACTCAGTGCCGTGATGTAAACCAGGTAGATTCACTCAGTGCAGTGACGTAAGCCAGGTATACTCACTTAGTGCAGTGATGTAAGCCAGGTAGATTAACTCAGTGCAGTGATGTACGCCAGGTAGATTCACGCAGTGCAGTGATGTAAGCCAGGTAGATTCACTCAGGGCAGTGATGTTAGCCAGGTTGATTCATTCAGTGGAGTGATCTAAGCCAGGTAGATTCACTCCGTGGAGTGATGTAAGCCAGGTAGATTCACTCAGTGCCGTGATGTAAGCCAGGTAGATTCACACATTACAGTGATGTAAGCCAGGTGGATTCGCTCAGTGCAGTGATGTAAGCCAGGTAGATTCACTCAGTGCTGTGATGTCAGCCAGGTATATTCACTTACTGCAGTGATGTAAGCCAGGTAGATTCACTCAGTGCTGTGATGTAAACCAGGTAGATTCACTCAGTGCAGTGATGTAAGCCAGGTAGATTAATTAGTGCAGCGATGTAAGCCAGGTAGATTCACTCAGTGCTGTGCTGTAAGCCAGGTATAGCCACATAGTGCAGTGATGTAAGCCAGGTAGATTCACTCAGTGCAGTGATGTAAGCCAGGTAGATTCGCTCAGTGGAGTGATGTTAGCCAGGTAGTTTCACTCAGTGCAGTGATGTAAGCCAGGTATGTTCACTCAGTGCAGTGATCTAAGCCAGGTAGATTTAATCTGTGCGGTGATGTAAGCCAGGTAGATTCACTCAGTGCTGTGATGTAAGCCAGGTAGATTCACTCTGTGCAGTGATGTATGCGAGGTAATTTCTCTCAGTGCAGTGATGTAAGCCAGGTAGATTCATTCAGTGCTGTGATGTAAGCCAGGTAGATTCATTCAGTGCCGTGATGTAAGCCAGGTAGATGCACTCAGTGCTGTGATGTAAGCCAAGTAGATTCACTCAGTGCCGTGATGTAAGCCAGGTAGATTCATTCAGTGCCGTGATGTAAGCCAGGTAGCTGCAGTCAGTACTGTGATGTAAGCCAGGTAGATTCACTCTGTGCAGTGATGTAAGCCAGGTAGATTCGCTCAGTGCAGTGATGTCAGCCAGGTAGATTCACTCAGTGCTGTGATGTAAGCCAGGTATATTCACTTACTGCAGTGAAGTAAGCCAGGTAGATTCACTCAGTGCCGTGATGTAAACCAGGTAGATTCACTCAGTGCAGTGATGTTAGCCAGGTATAGTCACTTAGTGCAGTGATGTAAGCCAGGTAGATTAACTCAGTGCAGTGATGTAAGCCAGGTAGATTCACGCAGTGCAGTGATGTAAGCCAGGTAGATTCACTCAGGGCAGGGTTGTAAGCCAGGTTGATTCATTCAGTGGAGTGATCTAAGCCAGGTAGATTCACACATTACAGTGATGTAAGCCAGGTAGATTCACTCAGTGCAGTGATGTAAGCCAGGTGGATTCACTCAGTGCTGTGACGTAAGCCAGGTAGATTCACTCCGTGGAGTGATGTAAGCCAGGTAGATTCACTCAGTGCCGTGATGTAAGCCAGGTAGATTCACACATTACAGTGATGTAAGCCAAGTAGATTCGCACAGTGTAGTGATGTAAGCCAGGTACATTCACACATTTCTGTGAAGTAAGCCAGGTAGATTCGCTCAGTGCAGTGATGTAAGCCGGGTATGTTCACTCAGTGCAGTGATCTAAGCCAGGTAGATTCAATCAGTGCGGTGATGTAAGCCAGGTAGATTCACTCAGTGCTGTGATGTAAGCCAGGTAGATTCACTCAGTGGAGTGATGTAAGCCAGGTAGATTCACTCAGTGCTGTGATGTAAGCCACGTAGATTCGCTCAGTGAAGCGATGTAAGCCAGGTAGATTCACTCTGTGCAGTGATGTAAGCGAGGTAAATTCTTTCAGTGCAGTGATGTAAGCCAGGTAGATTCACTCAGTGCTGAGATGTAAGCCAGGTATATTCACGCAGTGCAGTGATGTAAGCCAGGTAGATTCACTCAGTGCAGTGATGTATGCCAGGTAGATTCATTCAGTGCCATGATGTCGACCAGGTAGATTCACTCAGTGCAGTGATGCAAGCCAAGTAGATTCACTCAGTTTCGTGATATAAGCCAGGTAGATTCATTCAGTGCCGTGATGTAAGACTGGTAGATTCACTCAGTGCCGTGATGTAAGCGAAGTAGATTCATTCAGTGCGGTGATGTAATCCAGGTAGATTCACTCAGTGCTGTGATGTAAGCCAAGTAGATTCACTCAGTGCCGTGATGTAAGCCAGGTGGATTCATTCAATGCCGTGATGTAAGCCAGGTAGATTCACTCAGTGCTGTGATGTAAGCCAAGTAGATTCAGTCAGTGCTGTGATGTAAGCCAAGTAGATTCATTCAGTGCCGTGATGTAAGCCAGGTAGATTCACTCAGTGCAGTGATGTAAGACAGGTAGATTCACTCAGTGCCGTGATGTAAGCCAGGTAGATTCATTCAGGGCAGTGATGTAAGCCAGGTAGATTCAATCAGTGGAGTGATCTAAGCCAGGTAGATTCTCACATTACAGTGATGTAAGCCAGGTAGATTCTCACATTACAGTGATGTAAGCCAGGTAGATTCACTCAGTGAAGTGATGTAAGCCAGGTATATTCACTCTGTGCAGTGATGTAAGCCAGGTAAATTCTCTCAGTGCAGTAATGTAAGACTGGTAGATTCGCTCAGTACTGTGATGTAAGCCAGGTAGATTCACTCAATGCCGTGATGTAAGCCAGTAGATTCATTCAGTGCTGTGATGTAAGCCAGGTAGATTCGCTCAGTACAGTGATGTAAGCCAGGTAGATTCACTCATTGCAGTGATGTAAGCCAAGTAGATTCTCTCAGTGTAATGATGTAAGCCAGGTACATTCACACATTACTGTGAAGTAAGCCAGGTAGATTCGCTCAGTGCAGTGATGTAAACCATGTAGATTCACTCTGTGCAGTGATGTAAGCCAGGTAGATTTGGTCAGTGCAGTGATGTAAGCCAGGTAGATTCACTCAGTGCTGTGATGGAAGCCAGGTACATTCACTTACTGCAGTGAAGTAAGCCAGGTAGATTCACTCAGTGTCGTGATGTAAAGCAGGTAGATTCACTCAGTGCAGTGATGTAAGCCAGGTAGATTCACGCAGTGCAGTGATGTGAGCCAGGTAGATTCACTCAGGGCAGTGATGTAAGCCAGGTAGATTCATTCAGAGGAGTGATCTAAGCCAGGTAGATTCACACATTACAGTGATGTAAGCCAGGTAGATTCACTCAGAGCAGTGATGTAAGCCAGGTGGATTCACTCAGTGCAGTGATGTAAGCCAGGTAGATTCACTCAGTGGAGTGATGTAAGCCAGGTAGATTCATTCAGTGGAGTGATCTAAGCCAGGTAGATTCACTCAGTGCAGTGATGTAAGTCAGGTAGATTCACTCAGTGGAGTGATGTAAGCCAGGTAGATTCATTCAGTGGAGTGATCTAAGCCAGGTAGATTCACTTAGTGCAGTGATGTAAGACTGGTAGATTCGCTCAGTGCCGTGATGTAAGCCAGGTAGATTCACACAGTGCTGTGATGTAAGCCAAGTAGATTCACTCAGTGCAGTAATGTAAGACTGGTAGATTCGCTCAGTGCTGTGATGTAAGCCAGGTAGATTTACTCAGTGCCGTGATGTAAGCCAGTAGATTCATTCAGTGCTGTGATGTAAGCCAGGTAGATTCACACAGTGCTGTGATGTAAGCCAGGTAGATTCACTCAGTGCCGTGATGTAAACCAGGTAGATTCACTCAGTGCAGTGATGTATGCCAGGTATAGACACTTAGTGCAGTGATGTAAGCCAGGTAGATTAACTCAGTGCAGTGATGTAAGCCAGGTAGATTCACGCAGTGCATTGATGTAAGCCAGGTAGATTCACTCAGGGCAGTGACGTAAGCCAGGTAGATTCATTCAGTGGTGAGATCTAAGCCAGGTAGATTCACACATTACAGTGATGTAAGCCAGGTAGATTCACTCAGTGCAGTGATGTAAGCCAGGTGGATTCACTCAGTGCTGTGATGTAAGCCAGGTAGATTCACACATTTCTGTGAAGTAAGCCAGGTAGATTCGCTCAGTGCAGTGATGTAAGCCGGGTATGTTCACTCAGTGCAGTGATCTAAGCCAGGTAGATTCAATCAGTGCGGTGATGTAAGCCAGGTAGATTCACTCAGTGCTGTGATGTAAGCCAGGTAGATTCACTCAGTGGAGTGATGTAAGCCAGGTAGATTCACTCAGTGCTGTGATGTAAGCCACGTAGATTCGCTCAGTGAAGTGATGTAAGCCAGGTAGATTCACTCTGTGCAGTGATGTAAGCGAGGTAAATTCTTTCAGTGCAGTGATGTAAGCCAGGTAGATTCACTCAGTGCTGAGATGTAAGCCAGGTATATTCACGTAGTGCAGTGATGTAAGCCAGGTAGATTCACTCAGTGCAGTGATGTATGCCAGGTAGATTCATTCAGTGCCATGATGTCGACCAGGTAGATTCACTCAGTGCAGTGATGCAAGCCAAGTAGATTCACTCAGTTTCGTGATATAAGCCAGGTAGATTCATTCAGTGCCGTGATGTAAGACTGGTAGATTCACTCAGTGCCGTGATGTAAGCGAAGTAGATTCATTCAGTGCGGTGATGTAATCCAGGTAGATTCACTCAGTGCTGTGATGTAAGCCAAGTAGATTCACTCAGTGCCGTGATGTAAGCCAGGTGGATTCATTCAATGCCGTGATGTAAGCCAGGTAGATTCACTCAGTGCTGTGATGTAAGCCAAGTAGATTCAGTCAGTGCTGTGATGTAAGCCAAGTAGATTCATTCAGTGCCGTGATGTAAGCCAGGTAGATTCACTCAGTGCAGTGATGTAAGACAGGTAGATTCACTCAGTGCCGTGATGTAAGCCAGGTTGATTCACTCAGGGCAGTGATGTAAGCCAGGTAGATTCAATCAGTGGAGTGATCTAAGCCAGGTAGATTCTCACATTACAGTGATGTAAGCCAGGTAGATTCTCACATTACAGTGATGTAAGCCAGGTAGATTCACTCAGTGAAGTGATGTAAGCCAGGTATATTCACTCTGTGCTGTGATGTAAGCCAGGTAAATTCTCTCAGTGCAGTAATGTAAGACTGGTAGATTCGCTCAGTACTGTGATGTAAGCCAGGTAGATTCACTCAATGCCGTGATGTAAGCCAGTAGATTCATTCAGTGCTGTGATGTAAGCCAGGTAGATTCGCTCAGTACAGTGATGTAAGCCAGGTAGATTCACTCATTGCAGTGATGTAAGCCAAGTAGATTCTCTCAGTGTAATGATGTAAGCCAGGTACATTCACACATTACTGTGAAGTAAGCCAGGTAGATTCGCTCAGTGCAGTGATGTAAACCATGTAGATTCACTCTGTGCAGTGATGTAAGCCAGGTAGATTTGGTCAGTGCAGTGATGTAAGCCAGGTAGATTCACTCAGTGCTGTGATGGAAGCCAGGTACATTCACTTACTGCAGTGAAGTAAGCCAGGTAGATTCACTCAGTGTCGTGATGTAAAGCAGGTAGATTCACTCAGTGCAGTGATGTAAGCCAGGTAGATTCACGCAGTGCAGTGATGTGAGCCAGGTAGATTCACTCAGGGCAGTGATGTAAGCCAGGTAGATTCATTCAGAGGAGTGATCTAAGCCAGGTAGATTCACACATTACAGTGATGTAAGCCAGGTAGATTCACTCAGAGCAGTGATGTAAGCCAGGTGGATTCACTCAGTGCAGTGATGTAAGCCAGGTAGATTCACTCAGTGGAGTGATGTAAGCCAGGTAGATTCATTCAGTGGAGTGATCTAAGCCAGGTAGATTCACTCAGTGCAGTGATGTAAGTCAGGTAGATTCACTCAGTGGAGTGATGTAAGCCAGGTAGATTCATTCAGTGGAGTGATCTAAGCCAGGTAGATTCACTTAGTGCAGTGATGTAAGACTGGTAGATTCGCTCAGTGCCGTGATGTAAGCCAGGTAGATTCACACAGTGCTGTAATGTAAGCCAAGTAGATTCACTCAGTGCAGTAATGTAAGACTGGTAGATTCGCTCAGTGCTGTGATGTAAGCCAGGTAGATTTACTCAGTGCCGTGATGTAAGCCAGTAGATTCATTCAGTGCTGTGATGTAAGCCAGGTAGATTCACACAGTGCTGTGATGTAAGCCAGGTAGATTCACTCAGTGCCGTGATGTAAACCAGGTAGATTCACTCAGTGCAGTGATGTATGCCAGGTATAGACACTTAGTGCAGTGATGTAAGCCAGGTAGATTAACTCAGTGCAGTGATGTAAGCCAGGTAGATTCACGCAGTGCAGTGATGTAAGCCAGGTAGATTCACTCAGGGCAGTGACGTAAGCCAGGTAGATTCATTCAGTGGTGAGATCTAAGCCAGGTAGATTCACACATTACAGTGATGTAAGCCAGGTAGATTCACTCAGTGCAGTGATGTAAGCCAGGTGGATTCACTCAGTGCTGTGATGTAAGCCAGGTAGATTCACTCAGTGGAGTGATGTAAGCCAGGTAGATTCACTCAGTGCAGTGATGTAAGCCAGGTAGATTCACTCTGTGCCGTGATGTAAACCAGGTAGATTCACTCAGTGCAGTGATGTAAGCCAGGTAGATTCACTCAGTGCAGCGATGCAAGCCAGGTAGATTCACTCAGTGCTGTGCTGTAAGCCAGGTATAGTCATTTAGTGCAGTGATGTAAGCCAGGTAGATTCTCTCAGTGCAGTGATGTGAGCAAGGTAGATTTGCTCAGTGGAGGGATGTTAGCCAGGTAGATTCACTCAGTGCAGTGATGTATGCCAGGTATGTTCACTCAGTGCATTGATCTAAGCCAGGTAGATTCAATCAGTGCAGTGATGTAAGCCAGGTAGATTCACTCAGTGCTGTGATGTATGCAAGGTAGATTCACTCAGTGGAGTGATGTAAGCCAGGTAGATTCACTCAGTGCTGTGATGTAAGCCACGTAGATTCGCTCAGTGAAGTGATGTAAGCCAGGTATATTCACGTAGTGCAGTGATGTAAGCCAGGTAAATTCTCTCAGTGCAATGATGTAATCCAGGTAGATTCACTCAGTGCTGAGATGTAAGCCAGGTATATTCACGTAGTGCCATGATGTAAGCCAGGTAGATTCACTCAGTGCAGTGATGTAAGCCAGGTAGATTCATTCAGTGCCATGATGTAGACCAGGTAGATTCACTCAGTGCAGTGATGTAAGCCAAGTAGATTCACTCAGTTTCGTGATATAAGCCAGGTAGATTCATTCAGTGCCGTGATGTAAGACTGGTAGATTCACTCAGTGCCGTGATGTAAGCGAAGTAGATTCATTCAGTGCGGTGATGTAATCCAGGTAGATTCACTCAGTGCCGTGATGTAAGCCAGGTAGATTCATTCAGTGCCGTGATGTAAGCCAGGTAGATGCACTCAGTGCTGTGATGTAAGCCAGGTAGATTCACTCTGTGCAGTGATGTAAGCCAGGTAGATTCGTTCAGTGCAGTGATGTAAGCCAGGTAGATTCACTCAGTGCTGTGATGTAAGCCAGGTATATTCACTTACTGCAGTGAAGTAAGCCAGGTAGATTCACTCAGTGCCGTGATGTAAACCAGGTAGATTCACTCTGTGCAGTGATGTAATCCAGGTAGGTTCACTCAGTGCTGTGATGTAAGACAAGTAGATTCACTCAGTGCCGTGATGTAAGCCAGGTAGATTCATTCAGTGCCGTGATGTAAGCCAGGTAGATTCACACATTACAGTGATGTAAGCAAGGTAGATTCACTCAGTGCAGTGATGTAAGCCAGGTGGATTCACTCAGTGCTGTGATGTAAGCCAGGTAGATTCACTCCGTGGAGTGATGTAAGCCAGGTAGATTCACTCAGTGCCGTGATGTAAGCCAGGTAGATTCACACATTACAGTGATGTAAGCCAGGTAGATTCGCTAAGTGCAGTGATGTAAGCCAGGTAGATTCACTCTGTGCTGTGATGTAAGCCAGGTAGATTCACTCTGTGCAGTGATGTAAGCCAGGTATATTCATTTACTGCAGTGAAGTAAGCCAGGTAGTTTCACTCAGTGCCGTGATGTAAACCAGGTAGATTCACTCAGTGCAGTGATGTAAGCCAGGTATACTCACTTCGTGCAGTGATGTAAGCCAGTTAGATTAACTCAGTGCAGTGATGTAAGCCAGGTAGATTCACGCAGTGCAGTGATGTAAGCCAGGTAGATTCACTCAGGGCAGTGATGTAAGCCAGGTTGATTCATTCAGTGGAGTGATCTAAGCCAGGTAGATTCACTCCGTGGAGTGATGTAAGCCAGGTAGATTCACTCAGTGCCGTGATGTAAGCCAGGTAGATTCACACATTACAGTGATGTAAGCCAGGTGGATTCGCTCAGTGCAGTGATGTAAGCCAGGTAGATTCACTCAGTGCTGTGATGTAAGCCAGGTATATTCACTTACTGCAGTGATGTAAGCCAGGTAGATTCACTCAGTGCTGTGATGTAAACCAGGTAGATTCACTCAGTGCAGTGATGTAAGCCAGGTAGATTAATTAGTGCAGCGATGTACGCCAGGTAGATTCACTCAGTGCTGTGCTGTAAGCCAGGTATAGCCACATAGTGCAGTGATGTAAGCCAGGTAGATTCACTCAGTGCAGTGATGTAAGCCAGGTAGATTCGCTCAGTGGAGTGATGTTAGCCAGGTAGTTTCACTCAGTGCAGTGATGTAAGCCAGGTATGTTCACTCAGTGCAGTGATCTAAGCCAGGTAGATTTAATCTGTGCGTTGATGTAAGCCAGCTAGATTCACTCAGTGCTGTGATGTAAGCCAGGTAGTTTCACTCTGTGCTGTGATGTAAGCCAGGTAGTTTCACTCTGTGCAGTGATGTATGCGAGGTAATTTCTCTCAGTGCAGTGATGTAAGCCAGGTAGATTCATTCAGTGCTGTGATGTAAGCCAGGTATATTCACGAAGTGCAGTGATGTAAGCCAGGTAAATTCTGTCAGTGCAGTGATGTAAGCCAGGTAGATTCACTCAGTGCTGAGATGTAAGCCAGGTATATTCATGTAGTTCCGTGATGTAAGCCAGGTAGATTCACTCAGTGCAGTGATGTAAGCCAGGTAGATTCATTCAGTGCCATGATGTAGACCAGGTAGATTCACTCAGTGCAGTGATGTAAGCCAGGTAGATTCACTCAGTTTCGTGATAAAAGCCAGGTAGATTCATTCAGTGCCGTGATGTAAGCCAGGTGGATTCAATCAGTGGAGTGATCTAAGCCAGGTAGATTCACACATTACAGTGATCTAAGCCAGGTAGATTCAATCATTGCAGTGATGTAAGCCAGGTAGATTCGCTCAGTGTAGTGATGTAAGCCAGGTACATTCACAAATTACTGTGAAGTAAGCCAGGTAGATTCGCTCAGTGCAGTGATGTAAGCCAGGTAGATTCACTCTGTGCAGTGATGTAAGCCAGGTAGATTCGCTCAGTGCAGTGATGTAAGCCAGGTAGATTCACTCAGTGCTGTGATGTAAGCAAGGAATATTCACTTACTGCAGTGATGTAAGCCAGGTAGATTCACTCTGTGCAGTGATGTAAGCCAGGTAGATTCGCTCAGTGCAGTGATGTCAGCCAGGTAGATTCACTCAGTGCTGTGATGTAAGCCAGGTATATTCATTTACTGCAGTGAAGTAAGCCAGGTAGATTCACTCAGTGCCGTGATGTAAACCAGGTAGATTCACTCAGTGCAGTGATGTAAGCCAGGTAGATTCACGCAGTGCAGTGATGTAAGCCAGGTAGATTCACTCAGGGCAGTGATGTAAGCCAGGTTGATTCATTCAGTGGAGTGATCTAAGCCAGGTAGATTCACTCCGTGGAGTGATGTAAGCCAGGTAGATTCACTCAGTGCCGTGATGTAAGCCAGGTAGATTCACACATTACAGTGATGTAAGCCAGGTGGATTCGCTCAGTGCAGTGATGTAAGCCAGGTAGATTCACTCAGTGCTGTGATGTAAGCCAGGTATATTCACTTACTGCAGTGATGTAAGCCAGGTAGATTCACTCAGTGCTGTGATGTAAACCAGGTAGATTCACTCAGTGCAGTGATGTAAGCCAGGTATAGCCACATAGTGCAGTGATGTAAGCCAGGTAGATTCACTCAGTGCAGTGATGTAAGCCAGGTAGATTCGCTCAGTGGAGTGATGTTAGCCAGGTAGTTTCACGCAGTGCAGTGATGTAAGCCAGGTATGTTCACTCAGTGCAGTGATCTAAGCCAGGTAGATTTAGTCTGTGCGGAGATGTAAGCCAGGTAGATTCACTCTGTGCAGTGATGTATGCGAGGTAATTTCTCTCAGTGCAGTGATGTAAGCCAGGTAGATTCATTCAGTGCTGTGATGTAAGCCAGGTATATTCACGTAGTGCAGTGATGTAAGCCAGGTAAATTCTGTCAGTGCAGTGATGTAAGCCAGGTAGATTCACTCAGTGCTGAGATGTAAGCCAGGTATATTCACGTGGTTCCGTGATGTAAGCCAGGTAGATTCACTCAGTGCAGTGATGTAAGCCAGGTAGATTCATTCAGTGCCATGATGTAGACCAGGTAGATTCACTCAGTGCAGTGATGTAAGCCAGGTAGATTCACTCAGTTTCGTGATATAAGCCAGGTAGATTCATTCAGTGCCGTGATGTAAGCCAGGTAGATTCAATCAGTGGAGTGATCTAAGCCAGGTAGATTCACACATTACAGTGATCTAAGCCAGGTAGATTCAATCATTGCAGTGATGTAAGCCAGGTAGATTCGCTCAGTGTAGTGATGTAAGCCAGGTACATTCACAAATTACTGTGAAGTAAGCCAGGTAGATTTGCTCAGTGCAGTGATGTAAGCCAGGTAGATTCACTCTGTGCAGTGATGTAAGCCAGGTAGATTCGCTCAGGGCAGTGATGTAAGCCAGGTAGATTCACTCAGTGCTGTGATGTAAGCAAGGTATATTCACTTACTGCAGTGATGTAAGCCAGGTAGATTCACTCAGTGCCGTGATGTAAACCAGGTAGATTCACTCAGTGCAGTGATGTAAGCCAGGTATAGTCACTTAGTGCAGTGATGTAAGCCAGGTAGATTAACTCAGTGCAGTGATGCAAGCCAGGTAGATTCATGCAGTGCAGTGATGTAAGTCAGGTAGATTCACTCAGGGCAGTGATGTAAGCGAGGTAGATTCACTCAGTGCAGTGATGTAAGCCAGGTAGATTCACTCAGTGCTGTGATGTAAACCAGGTAGATTCACTCAGGGCAGTGATGTTAGCCAGGTAGATTCATTCAGTGGAGTGATCGAAGCCAGGTAGATTCACAATTTACGGTGATGTAAGCCAGGTAGATTCACTCTGTGCAATGATGTAAGCCAAGTAGATTCGCTCTTTGCTGTGATGTAAGCCAGGTAGATTCACTTAGTGCAGTGATGTATGTCAGGTAGATTCATTCAGTGCAGTGATGTAAGCCACGTAGATTCACTCAGTGCAGTAATGTAAGCCAGGTAGATTGGCTCAGTGGACTGATCTAAGCCAGGTAGATTCACACCTTACAGTGATGTAAGCCAGGTACATTCACTCAGTGCTGTGATGTAAGCCAGGTATATTCACATACTGCAGTGATGTAAGCTAGCTAGATTCACTCAGAGCCGTGTTGTGAACCAGGTAGATTCACTTAGTGCAGTGATGTAAGCCAGGTAGATTCACTCAGTGCAGTGATGTAAGCCAGGTAGATTCGCTCAGTGGAGTGATGTTAGCCAGGTAGATTCACTCAGTGCAGTGATGTAAGCCAGGTAGATTCACTCAGTGCTGTGATGTAAGCCAGGTATAGTCACTTAGTGCAGTGATGTAAGCCAGGTAGATTCACTCAGTGCAGTGATGTAAGCCAGGTAGATTCGCTCAGTGGAGTGATGTTAGCCAGGTAGATTCACTCAGTGCAGTGATGTAAGCCAGGTAGATTTATTCAGTGCCGTGATGTAAGCCAGGTAGATTCACTCAGTGGAGTGCTGTAAGGCAGGTAGATTCATTCAGTGCCGTGATGTAAGCCAGGTAGATTCACTCAGTGCAGTGATGTAAGCCAGGTAGATTCACGCAGTGCAGTGAAGTAAGCCAGGTAGATTCACACATTATAGTGATGTAAGCCAGCTAGATTCACTCATTACAGTGATGTCAGCCAGGTAGATTCACTCAGTGCAGTGATGTAAGCCAGGTAGATTCACTCAGTAGAGTGACCTAAGCCAGGTAGATTCACACATTACAGTGATGTAAGCCAGATAGATTCGCTCAGTGCAGTGATGTAAGCCAGGTAGATTCACTCTGTGCAGTGATGTAAGCCAGGTAGATTCGCTGAGTGCCGTGATGTAAGCCAAGTAGATTCACTCAGTGCTGTGATGTAAACGAGGTAGATTCACTCAGTGCAGTGATGTAAGCCAGGTAGATTCATTCAGTGCCGTGATGTAAACCAGGTAGATTCACTCAGTACAGTGATGTAAGCCAGGTAGATTCATTAGCGCAGTGATGTAAGCCATGTAGATTCACTCAGTGGAGTGCTGTAAGCGAGGGAGATTCATTCAGTGCCGTGATGTAAGTCAGGTAGATTCACTCAGTGCAGTGATGTAAGCCAGGTAGATTCACCCAGTGCAGTGATGTAAGCCAGGTAGATTCACACATTACAGTGATGTAAGCCAGGTACATTCACTCTGTGCAGTGATGTAAGCCAGGTAGATTCACTCTGTGCAGTGATGTAAGTCAGGTAGATTTGTTCAGTGCAGTGACGTAAGCCAGGTAGATTCACTCAGTGCTGTGATGTAAGCCAGGTATATTCACTTACTGCAGTGATGTAAGCCAGGTAGATTCACTCAGTGCCGTGATGTAAACAAGGTAGATTCACTCAGTGCAGTGATGTAAGCCACGTAGATTCACTCAGTGCTGTGCTGTAAGCCAGGTATAGTCACTTAGTGCAGTGATGTAAGCCAGGTAGATTCACTCAGTGCAGTGATGTAAGCCAGGTAGATTCACTCAGTGGAGTGACGTAAGCCAGGTAGATTTACTCAGTGCCGTGATGTAAGCCAGTTAGATTCGTTCAGGGCAGTGATGTAAGCCAGGTAGATTCATTCAGTGGAGTGATCTAAGCCAGGTAGATTCACTCAGTGCTGTGATGTAAACCAGGTACATTCACGCATTACCTGGAAGTAAGCCAGGTAGATTCGCTCAGTGCAGTGATGTAAGCCAGGTAGATTCACTCTGTGCAGTGATCTAAGCCAGGTAGATTCACTCTGTGCTGTGATGTAAGCCAGGTATAGTCACTTAGTGCAGTGATGTAAGCCAGGTAGATTCACTCAGTGCAATGATGTAAGCCAGGTAGATTGACTCAGTGGAGTGCTGTAAGGCAGGTAGATTCACACATTATAGTGATGTAAGCCAGGTAGATTCGCTCAGTGCAGTGGCGTAAGCCAGGTAGATTCAATCAGTGCAGTGATGTAAGCCAGGTATATTCACTTACTGCAGTGATGTAAGCCAGGTAGATTCACTCAGTGCCGTGATGTAAACCAGGTAGATTCACTCAGTGCAGTGATGTAAGCCAGGTAGATTCACTCAGTGCTGTGCTGTAAGCCATGTATAGTCACTTAGTGCAGTGATGTAAGCCAGGTAGATTCACTCAGTGCAGTGATGTAAGCCAGGTAGATTCACTCAGTGGAGTGACGTAAGCCAGGTAGATTTACTCAGAGCCGTGATGTAAGCCAGTTCGATTCGCTCAGGGCAGTGATGTAAGCCAGGTAGATTCATTCAGTGGAGTGATCTAAGCCAGGTAGATTCACTCAGTGCTGTGATGTAAGCCAGGTAGATTCACTTAGTGCTGTGATGTAAGCCAAGTCGATTCATTCAGTGCCGTGATGTAAGCCAGGTAGATTCACTCAGTAGAGTGATCTAAGCCAGGTAGATTCACACATTACAGTGATGTAAGCCAGGTAGATTCGCTCAGTGCGGTGATGTAAGCCAGGTAGATTCATTCATTGCAGTGATGTAAGCCAGGTAGATTCACTCAGTGTAGTGATGTAAACCAGGTACATTCACACATTACTGGGAAGTAAGCCAGGTAGATTCGCTCAGTGCAGTGATGTAAGCCAGGTAGATTCGCTGAGTGCAGTGATGTAAGCCAGGTAGATTCACTCAGTGCTGTGATGTAAACCAGGTAGATTCATTCAGTGGAGTGATCGAAGCCAGGTAGATTCACAATTTACAGTGATGTCAGCCAGGTAGATTCACTCTGTGCAATGATGTAAGCCAAGTAGATTCGCTCTTTGCTGTGATGCAAGCCAGGTAGATTCACTTAGTGCAGTGATGTATGTCAGGTAGATTCATTCAGTGCAGTGATGTAAGCCACGTAGATTCACTCAGTGCAGTAATGTAAGCCAGGTAGATTGGCTCAGTGGACTGATCTAAGCCAGGTAGATTCACACCTTACAGTGATGTAAGCCAGGTACATTCACTCAGTGCTGTGATGTAACCCAGGTATATTCACATACTGCAGTGATGTAAGCTAGCTAGATTCACTCAGAGCCGTGTTGTGAACCAGGTAGATTCACTCAGTGCAGTGATGTAAGCCAGGTAGATTCATTAGTTTAGTGATGTAAGCCAGGTAGATTCACTCAATGCTGTGATGTAAGCCAGGTATAGTCACTTAGTGCAGTGATGTAAGCCAGGTAGATTCACTCAGTGCAGTGATGTAAGCCAGGTAGATTCGCTCAGTGGACTGATGTTAGCCAGGTAGATTCACTCAGTGCAGTGATGTAAGCCAGGTAGATTCACTCAGTGCTGTGATGTAAGCCAGGTATAGTCACTTAGTGCAGTGATGTAAGCCAGGTAGATTCACTCAGTGCAGTGATGTAAGCCAGGTAGATTCACTCAGTGCAGTGATGTAAGCCAGGTAGATTTATTCAGTGCCGTGATGTAAGCCAGGTAGATTCACTCAGTGGAGTGCTGTAAGCCAGGTAGATTCACACATTACACTGATGTCAGCCAGTTAGATTCGCTCAGGGCAGTGATGTAAGCCAGGTAGATTCATTCAGTGGAGTGAACTAAGCCAGGTAGATTCTCTCAGTGCTGTGATGTAAGCCAGGTAGATTCACTCAGTGCTGTGATGTAAGCCAGGTAGATTCACTCAGTGCTGTGATGTAAGCCAAGTAGATTCATTCAGTGCCGTGATGTAAGCCAGGTAGATTCACTCAGTAGAGTGATCTAAGTCGGGTAGATTCACACATTACAGTGATGTAAGCCAGATAGATTCGCTCAGTGTGGTGATGTAAGCCAGGTAGATTCACTCATTGCAGTGATGTAAGCCAGTTAGATTCACACATTACTGTGAAGTAAGCCAGGTAGATTCGCTCAGTGCAGTGATGTAAGCCAGGTAGATTCACTCTGTGCAGTGATGTAAGCCAGGTAGATTCGCTGAGTGCAGTGATGTAAGCCAGGTAGATTCACTCAGTGCTGTGATGCAAACCAGGTAGATTCACTCAGTGCAGTGATGTAAGCCAGATAGATTCATTAGTGCAGTGATGTAAGCCATGTAGTTTCAATTAGTGGAGCGCTGTAAGCGAGGTAGATTCATTCAGTGCCGTGATGTAAGTCAGGTAGATTCACTCAGTGCAGTGATGTAAGCCAGGTAGATTCACTCAGTGCCATGATGTAAACCAGGTAGATTCACTCAGTACAGTGATGTAAGCCTGGTAGATTCATTAGTGCAGTGATGTAAGCCATGTAGATTCAATTACTGGAGTGCTGTAAGCGAGGTAGATTCATTCAGTGCCGTGATGTAAGTCAGGTAGATTCACTCAGTGCAGTGATGTATGCCAGGTAGATTCACCCAGTGCAGTGATGTAAGCCAGGTAGATTCTCACATTACAGTGATGTAAGCCAGGTAGATTCACTCAGTGCAGTGATGTAAGCCAGGTAGATTCACTCAGTGGAGTGATGTAAGCCAGGTAGATTCACTCAGTGCCGTGATGTAAGCCAGGTAGTTTCACTCAGGGCAGTGAAGTAAGCCAGGTAGATTCACTCAGTGCCGTGATGTAAGCCAGGTAGATTCACTCAGTGCAGTGATGTAAGCCAGGTAGATTCACACTGTGCAACGATGTAAGCCAGGTAGATTCGCTCAGTGCAGTGATGTAAGCGAGGTAGATTCACTCAGTGCTGTGATGTAAGCCAGGTATATTCACTTACTGCAGTGATGTAAGCCAGGTAGATTCACTCAGTGCCGTGATGTAAACC
Organism: Somniosus microcephalus; assembly: GCF_052327205.1. Classification (NCBI taxonomy): domain Eukaryota; kingdom Metazoa; phylum Chordata; class Chondrichthyes; order Squaliformes; family Somniosidae; genus Somniosus; species Somniosus microcephalus. Next base: position 34,506,105 of record NC_140992.1, read on the forward strand.
AGGTAGATTCACTCAGTGCAGTGATGTAAGCCAGGTATAGTCACTTAGTGCAGTGATGTGAGCCAGGTAGATTCACTCAGTGCAGTGATTTAAGCCAGGTAGATTCACTCAGTGCAGTGATGTAAGCCAGGTAGATTCACTCAGTGCAGTGATGTAAGCCAGGTAGATTCAATCAGTGCAGTGATGTAAGCCAGGTAGATTCACTCAGTGCTGAGATGTAAGCCAGGTAGATTCACTCAGTGGAGTGATGTGAGCCAGATAGATTCACTCAGTGCTGTGATGTAAGCCACGTAGATTCGCTCAGTGAAGTGATGTAAGCCAGGTAGATTCACTCTGTGCAGTGATGTAAGCCAGGTAAATTCTCTCAGTGCAGTGATGTAAGCCAGGTAGATTCATTCAGTGCTGTGATGTAAGCCAGGTATATTCACTTAGTGCAGTGATGTATGCCAGGTAGATTAACTCAGTGCAGTGATGTAAGCCAGGTAGATTCACGCAGTGCAGTGATGTGAGCCAGGTAGATTCACTCAGTGCAGTAATGTAAGACTGGTAGATTCGCTCAGTGCTGTGATGTAAGCCAGGCAGATTCACTCAGTGCCGTGATGTGAGCCAGTAGAATCATTCAGTGCTGTGATGTAAGCCAGGTAGATTCACTCAGGGCAGTGATATAAGCCAGGTAGATTCAATCAGTGGAGTGATCTAAGCCAGGTAGATTCACACATTACAGTGATGTAAGCCAGGTAGATTCGCTCAGTGCAGTGATGTAAGCCTGGTAGATTCATTCATTGCAGCGATGTAAGCCAGGTAGATTCGCTCAGTGTAGTGATGTAAGCCAGGTACATTCACCCATTACTGTGAAGTAAGCCAGGTAGATTCGCTCAGTGCAGTGATGTAAGCCAGGCAGATTCACTCTGTGCAGTGATGTAAGCCAGGTAGATTCACTCTGTGCAGTGATGTAAGCCAGGCAGATTCACTCTGTGCAGTGATGTAAGTCAGGTAGATTCGCTCAGTGCAGTGACGTAAGCCAGGTAGATTCACTCAGTGCCGTGATGTAAACCAGGTAGATTCACTCAGTGCAGTGATGTAAGCCAGGTAGATTCACTCAGTGCTGTGCTGTAAGCCAGGTATAGTCACTTAGTGCAGTGATGTAAGCCAGGTAGATTCACTCAGTGCAGTGATGTAAGCCAGGTAGATTCACTCAGTGGAGTGACGTAAGCCAGGTAGATTTACTCAGTGCCGTGATGTAAGCCAGTTAGATTCGCTCAGGGCAGTGATGTAAGCCAGGTAGATTCATTCAGTGGAGTGATCTAAGCCAGGTAGATTCACTCAGTGCTGTGATGTAAGCCAGGTAGATTCACTTAGTGCTGTGATGTAAGCCAAGTCGATTCATTCAGTGCCGTGATGTAAGCCAGGTAGATTCACTCAGTAGAGTGATCTAAGCCAGGTAGATTCACACATTACAGTGATGTAAGCCAGGTAGATTCGCTCAGTGCGGTGATGTAAGCCAGGTAGATTCATTCATTGCTGTGATGTAAGCCAGGTAGATTCACTCAGTGTAGTGATGTAAACCAGGTACATTCACACATTACTGGGAAGTAAGCCAGGTAGATTCGCTCAGTGCAGTGATGTAAGCCTGGTAGATTCAGTCTGTGCAGTGATCTAAGCCAGGTAGATTCGCTGAGTGCAGTGATGTAAGCCAGGTAGATTCACTCAGTGCTGTGATGTAAACCAGGTAGATTTACTCAGGGCAGTGATGTAAGCCAGGTAGATTCATTCAGTGGAGTGATCGAAGCCAGGTAGATTCACAATTTACAGTGATGTAAGCCAGGTAGATTCACTCTGTGCAATGATGTAAGCCAAGTCGATTCGCTCTTTGCTGTGATGTAAGCCAGGTAGATTCACTTAGTGCATTGATGTAAGTCAGGTAGATTCATTCAGTGCAGTGATGTAAGCCACGTAGATTCACTCAGTGCAGTGATGTAAGCCAGGTAGATTGGCTCAGTGGACTGATCTAAGCCAGGTAGATTCACACCTTTCAGTGATGTAAGCCAGGTACATTCACTCAGTGCTGTGATGTAAGCCAGGTATATTCACATACTGCAGTGATGTAAGCTAGCTAGATTCACTCAGAGCCGTGTTGTGAACCTGGTAGATTCACTCAGTGCAGTGATGTCAGCCAGGTAGATTCATTAGTTTAGTGATGTAAGCCAGGTAGATTCACTCAGTGCAGTGATGTAAGCCAGGTAGATTCGCTCAGTGGAGTGATGTTAGCCAGGTAGATTCACTCAGTGCAGTGATGTAAGCCAGGTAGATTCACTCAGTGCTGTGATGTAAGCCAGGTATAGTCACTTAGTGCAGTGATGTAAGCCAGGTAGATTCACTCAGTGCAGTGATGTAAGCCAGGTAGATTCGCTCAGTGGAGTGATGTTAGCCAGGTAGATTTATTCAGTGCCATGATGTAAGCCAGGTAGATTCACTCAGTGGAGTGCTGTAAGGCAGGTAGATTCATTCAGTGCCGTGATGTAAGCCAGATAGGAAAATCCGCATCAAAACAGTGGGAGACTTTCAGAAGGGAAATAGAGAGAGTACAACGCCAACATGTTCCTGTAAAGGTCAAGGGTGGGACCAACAAGCAAAGGGAACCTTGGATGACAAGGGATATACAAAAATGCATTTGAAATAAAAGGGGGGCTTTTGGCAGTTACAAAAGACTAAAGACGGAAGAAGCCCTAGAGGAGTATAAAAAATGCAGGGGCATACTTAAAAAAGAAATTAGGAGGGCGAGGAGGGGCCATGAAATAACACTGGCGAGCAAAATAAAGGAAAATCCTAAGATGTTTTATAAGTATATTAAGGGCAAGAGGATAACCAGGGAAAGGGTAGGGCCCATTAGGGACCAAAGTGGCAATCTGTGTGTAGAGCCAGATGATGTAGGCGGGGTTTTAAATGAATTTTTTGCATCTGTGTTCACTATGGAGAAAGACGATGCAGACATAGAAATCGGGCAAGGGGGCTGTGACATACTTGAACATATTAGCATCGAGAGGGAGGAGGTGCTAGCGGTTTTAGCAGGCCAAAAAGTGGATAAATCCCCAGGCCCAGACGAGATGTATCCCAGGCTGCTGTGGGAGGCAAAGGAGGAGATTGCAGGGGCTCTGACACAAATTTTCAGAACCTCTCTGGCCGCAGGGGATGTACCAGAGGACTGGAGAACAGCTAACGTAGTACCATTATTCAAGAAGGGTAGCAGGGATAAACCAGGGAATTACAGGCCAGTGAGCCTAACATCTGTGGTAGGGAAATTATTGGAAAAAATTCTGAGGGACAAAATTAGTCTCCACTTGGAGAGGCAAGGATTAATCGGGGATAGTCAGCATGGCTTTGTCAAGGGTAAATCATGTCTGACAAATCTGATTGAATTTTTCGAGGGGGTGACTAGGGGGGTGGATGAGGGAAATGCTGTGGATGTGGTTTACATGGACTTCAGTAAAGCTTTTGACAAAGTCCCGCATAGGAGACTGGTCAAGAAGGTAAGAGCCCATGGGATCCAGGGTGCCTTGGCGCGTTGGATCCTAAACTGGCTGAGTGGCAGGAGGCAGAGGGTGATGGTCGAAGGTTGCTTTTGTGACTGGAAGCCTGTGTCCAGTGGGGTACCTCAGGGATCGGTGCTGGGTCCCTTGTTGTTTGTGATCTACATAAATGATTTGGATGAGAATGTAAAAGGTATGATCAGTAAGTTCGCAGATGACACGAAAATTGGTGGGGTGGTAAATTGTGAGGAGGAAAGCCTCAGGCTACAGGACGATATAAACGGGTTGGTCAGATGGGCGGAAAAGTGGCAAATGGAATTTAACCCTGAAAAGTGCGAGGTGATGCATTTTGGACGGACAAATAAGGCAAGGGAATACACAATGAGTGGTAGGACCCTAGGAAGTACAGAGTGTCAGAGGGACCTTGGTGTACATGTACATAGATCCCTGAAGGCAGCGGAACAGGTAGATAAGGTGGTTAAAAAGGCATATGGGATACTTGCCTTCATTAGCCGAGGCATAGAATATAAGAGCAGGGAGGTTATGATGGAACTGTACAAAACGCTGGTGAGGCCACAGCTGGAGTACTGTGTGCAGTTCTGGTCGCCTCACTATAGGAAGGATGTGATTGCTTTGGAGAGGGTGCAGAGAAGATTCACCAGGATGTTACCTGGGATGGAGCGCCTCAGCTATGAAGAGAGGCTGGACAGGCTGGGGTTGTTTTCCTTGGAGCAAAGAAGGCTGAGGGGGGACCTGATTGAGGTGTACAAAATGATGAGGGGCATAGATAGGGTAGACAAAGAGGAACTTTTCCCCTTAGTAGGGGGGTCAATAACAAGGGGGCATAGATTCAGGGTAAGGGGCAGGAGATTTAGAGGGGATTTGTGGAGGAACTTTTTCACCCAGAGGGTGGTTGGAATGTGGAACTCAATGCCTGAAAGGGTGGTAGAGGCAGGAACCCTCACAACATTCAAGAAGCATTTGGATGAGCACTTGAAATGCCATTGCATACAAGGCTATGGACCAAATGCTGGAAAATGGGATTAGACTGGACAGGGATGGATGGGCGGCGCAGACACGATGGGCCGAAGGGCCTCTTTCTGTGCTGTAAAACTCTATGACTCTATGACTATGACTCAGTGCAGTGATGTAAGCCAGGTAGATTCACTCAGTGCAGTGATGTAAGCCAGGTAGATTCACTCAGTGGAGTGACGTAAGCCAGGTAGATTTACTCAGTGCTGTGATGTAAGCCAGTTAGATTCGCTCAGGGCAGTGATGTAAGCCAGGTAGATTCATTCAGTGGAGTGATCTAAGCCAGGTAGATTCACTCAGTGCTGTGATGTAAACCAGGTACATTCACGCATTACCTGGAAGTAAGCCAGGTAGATTCGCTCAGTGCAGTGATGTAAGCCAGGTAGATTCACTCTGTGCAGTGATCTAAGCCAGGTAGATTCACTCAGTGCTGTGATGTAAGCCAGGTATAGTCACTTAGTGCAGTGATGTAAGCCAGGTAGATTCACTCAGTGGAGTGCTGTAAGGCAGGTAGATTCATTCAGTGCCGTGATGTAAGCCAGGTAGATTCACTCAGTGCAGTGATGTAAGCCAGGTAGATTCACGCAGTGCAGTGATGTAAGCCAGGTAGATTCACACATTATAGTGATGTAAGCCAGGTAGATTCACTCAGTGCAGTGATGTAAGCCAGGTAGATTCACACATTACAGTGATGTCAGCCAGTTAGATTCGCTCAGGGCAGTGATGTAAGCCAGGTAGATTCATTCAGTGGAGTGATCTAAGCCAGGTAGATTCTCTCAGTGCTGTGATGTAAGCCAGGTTGCTTCACTCAGTGCTGTGATGTAAGCCAGGTAGATTCACTCAGTGCTGTGATGTAAGCCAAGTAGATTCATTCAGTGCCGTGATGTAAGCCAGGTAGATTCACTCAGTAGAGTAATCTAAGCCAGGTAGATTCACACATTACAGTGATGTAAGCCAGATAAATTCGCTCAGTGTGGTGATGTAAGCCAGGTAGATTCACTCATTGCAGTGATGTAAGCCAGGTAGATTCACACATTACTGTGAAGTAAGCCAGGTAGATTCGCTCAGTGCAGTGATGTAAGCCAGGTAGATTCACTCTGTGCAGTGATGTAAGCCAGGTAGATTCGCTGAGTGCAGTGATGTAAGCCAGGTAGATTCACTCAGTGCTGTGATGTAAACCAGGTAGATTCACTCAGTGCAGTGATGTAAGCCAGGTAGATTCAATCAGTGCCGTGATGTAAGCCAGGTAGATTCACTCAGTGCTGTGATGTAAGCCAAGTAGATTCATTCAGTGCCGTGATGTAAGCCAGGTAGATTCACTCAGTAGAGTAATCTAAGCCAGGTAGATTCACACATTACAGTGATGTAAGCCAGATAGATTCGCTCAGTGTGGTGATGTAAGCCAGGTAGATTCACTCATTGCAGTGATGTAAGCCAGGTAGATTCACACATTACTGTGAAGTAAGCCAGGTAGATTCGCTCAGTGCAGTGATGTAAGCCAGGTAGATTCACTCTGTGCAGTGATGTAAGCCAGGTAGATTCGCTGAGTGCAGTGATGTAAGCCAGGTAGATTCACTCAGTGCTGTGATGTAAACCAGGTAGATTCACTCAGTGCAGTGATGTAAGCCAGGTAGATTCACTCAGTGCCGTGATGTATACCAGGTAGATTCACTCAGCACAGTGATGTGAGCCAGGTAGATTCATTAGTGCAGTGATGTAAGCCATGTAGATTCACTCAGTGGAGTGCTGTAAGCGAGGTAGATTCATTCAGTGCCGTGATGTAAGTCAGGTAGATTCACTCAGTGCAGTGATGTAAGCCAGGTAGATTCACCCAGTGCAGTGATGTAAGCCAGGTAGATTCACTCAGTGCCGTGAGGTAAGACTGGTAGATTCACTGAGTGTCGTGATGTAAGCCAGGTAGATTCACTCAGTGCCGTGATATAAGCCTGGTATATTCACTCAGTGCAGTGATGTAAGCCAGGTAGATTCACTCAGTGCAGTGATGTAAGCCAGGTAGATTCACTCTGTGCCTTGAGGTAAGCCAAGTAGATTCACTGAGTGCAGTGATGTAAGCCAAGTAGATTCATTCAGTGCAGTGATGTAAGCCAGGTAGATTCACTCAGTGCGTTGATGTAAGCCAGGTAGATTCACTCAGTGCAGTGATGTAAGCCAGGTAGATTCACTCAGTGCTGTGATGTAAACCAGGTAGATTCACTCAGTGCCGTGATGTAAGCCAGGTAGATTCATTCAGTGGAGTGATCTAAGCCAGGTAGATTCACACATTACAGTGATGTAAGCCAGGTAGATTCGCTCAGTGCTGTGATGTAAGCCAAGTAGATTCACTCAGTGAAGTGATGTAAGTCAGGTAGATTCACTCAGTGCGGTGATGTAAGCCAGGAAGATTCACTCAGTGCAGTGATGTAAGCCAGATAGATTGGCTCAGTGGAGTGATGTAAGCCAGGTAGATTCACTCAGGGCAGTGATGTAAGCCAGGTAGATTCACACATTACAGTGATGTAAGCCAGGTAGATTCGCTCAGTGCAGTGATGTAAGCCAGGTAGATTCTGTAATGTATGTAATGTATATATACTTTAAGGGAGACAACTGCTTTTTACAGCTCCTGTATACTGTAGTACCGGCAGTGACCACACCTGTATATAAACCCTGAGTAGTGATCTCTACAGTTAGTTCAAGAGTAACCCTCATTCAGTAAACACCTGTTGATCGTTCCCTGCAATCTGTTGTCTGATTATTGAAGGACACAACATTAAGATATACGGATATAACATTGGCGACGATGCAGATTCGAACATACCTGCAACTCTGCATCACCTCCCAGGGATTCGCTCCTGGAGAACAGTGGAAGGAGGTCGAGTCCAGAAGCACGGGCGTCGACCACGGGCAACCGCCCAGTCATCCAGCGGAGATTTGAGCATCGCAGGGGGGGCTGTCGAGAGCCAGGCTTGGCTTTCCAGTGACGGTGGTCCAGCAAAATGGGATGGCAACAGGCACTGCGCAGACCCTTCCCGGACAGCGGCGGCTAGAGCCGACCGAGCGGCACAGAAAAAGGCCGAGCAGCGTCGACGGGGGAGTGAGAGAGGGCAGAGCGCACAGGGCGCAGCCGGTGTTCAGGACCGAGCGGCGTCAACGGGGGAGAGAGGCGAGAGAGGAGCAGAGCGCAGCCGGTGTTCAAGGGCCGAGCAGCGTCAACGGGGGAGAGAGGCGCGCAGGAAAACGCACGGAGCGCAGCCGGTGTTCAAGGGCTGAGCAGCTTCAATGGGGGAGAGAGGCACGCAGGAAAATGCGCAGAGCGCAGCCGGTGTTCAAGGGCCGAGCAGCGTCAACGGGGGAGAGAGGTGTGCAGGAAAATGCGAGGCGCTGCCATTGCCACGAGGACCGGAGAGAGTGGCATTGGCAGCAGCGCAGGAGCAGCGCACGAAACTCACAGGGCATCGCCATTTGCTACGAGGACCGCTGAGAGCGGCGTTGGCAGCAGCGCGGGAGACGCCATTTCAAGCCGCAGCGGGGAAGAAAGGAAAGCGCGGGAGACGCCATTTTAAGCCGCAGCGGGGAAGAAAGGAAAGCGCAGGAGACGCCATTTTAAGCCAGTTTAACCACACCCAAAAATGCCGAAGAGTGGCAGTATCAGAGCGTTCGACAATGAAGTCGAAGATTAGACGACATATGTCGAACGCATAGAAGTATACTGCAAGGCGAATGAAGTGCCAAATGACAAGAACGCGCTGGTATTGTTGAATTCAATGGGTGCAAAAACGTATGGCTTACTACGAAACCTAGTAACCCCAGAGAAGCCAGTAGAAAAGGATTTTGAAAATATAGTGTCAATCCTACAGGACCACTTAAACCCCAAACCGCTGCAGATAGCAGAAAGATTTAAGTTTCACAAAAGGAACCAGCATAAAGATGAAAGTAATGCTGAGTATTTAACGGAACTGCGCAAGCTATCGAAATGCTGCCAGTTTCGAACGGGACTAGCAGATACTTTAAGGGACAAGTTTGTGTGTGGGCTTCAAAGTGAAGGAACCCAGAAACGGCTTCTATCAGAAAAGGATCTTACGCTGGACAAGGCTTTCAGCATTGCAGTATCACACGAAGCAGCAGCACGGGGCACTGCAGAGATACAACGGAGACCGCAAGAATATGGCACAAATGAAATGTCATACGGAACAGTGAAGTGCTATCGCTGCGGCAGAACAACACACGACCATAATGATTGCTGGTTCAAGGAGAAAGTGTGCAGACAGTGTGGAAAACTAGGACACATAGCAAGAGTCTGCAGGCCGGGAAAGAAAACCAGCAGCAAGAAATCTCCACAGGAGAAGGGACTACAAGCGGCTATGCTCACATATACCCTTGAGAGATACAAAGATTGTCTTGAAGACGTACACGGGGCAAAGAGTCTACCCCAAAGGAAAAATAAGGGTGAACGTTATATATAACGGCAAGGAAACACCAAAAATGGACCTATATGTATTGCCAGATGGAGGACCACCACTACTGTAGGATTCGCAAAAATCCATGAAATACAGTATACAGGTAGGGCCCCTGAAGTGGCCACATTGTGAGAACACAGAATGGAGTTGGCAGTTCTCATGGCCCAGTTCAAAAGGACACACACACAGTACCTAACAGCAGTCTGAGTCATCATCGATTAGAAGCATCCAGAACCTTATATTATAATGTGGTTACAGCAGTAAACAAAACTATTAGCACCTGGAGGTGCGCTAATCGCTGGCAGAGCGGTAACCGATCTCAGAATCCGCTGAGCACACACAAACGAAGGGACACTAATCGGATTCCCATTAGTTCGATTTGCGAGCAGTTAAAATTAATGTGCTTGCTTTTGTTAAAGCAACCTTAACAAAGGAAAACGGTTGATTTGGCGCCAAGATTAGGGCCAGAAAAGAGTATAACCATTCAGGTAAATCGTCAGCAAGTCTGTCTAAGATTCGACCAGAGTAAGGAAGACTCCTCCGGAGACGGTTCACACCGTGAAGTCCAAGTCCAGTTACCATCAGGAGTTCGAGACCGTGCGGAACAGAAAACGGCTCGAGGATTTCGGAGGACTTCCAAAGTTTGTACAGGAGAGCGAGTCCAGGAGCCGGTCCCATAAGGAAGATCGGAAATTCCAGACGTAACAAGAAGTACCAAGGTCCAGAAGGGTTTTGAAATTCTGGTGAGCATAAAGGCCCAACTCTACCTAACTGACATAAATGAGGTATATTCAGTAACGGGAGGGTTTGTAACGTTAAGGGTATTTGTAAGTCAGGAGTGTGATTTATCCCTCGATGTGTCCGTGCACTTCCCTCACCCCCGCTTTTAGCTTATCGCTATTTTAGAACTGTTTATATGCTTTAAAGTTATTTTTCTCAGTGTATAATTTAGTCCTCTGTGAGAAACGTTATTTTTCGTCTGCATTTATTCTTGCCATTTTTCTCTGTGTAAATTCTCTTTCAAAAATAAAGATCGTTTTGATTTAAAAGTCAATCTGTCTCATCTGACCATTTGTCTTCCGAGTCACGAGTTGGGCCAACACACAAAGGTTGTCTGGCAATAAGCCCAGTGTCTAGAACCGTGAGGGGGGTGCGCTTCGAAACCGCTCACGAGTAGTGCAAAAATCAAAACCGATTTAGCACACCATAAGCTCGTTAAAACGACCCCTTACACTACTAGGACGTGAATGGATCCGGAAGATACAGCTAGATTGGCACTCCATACAAGCACTGACTGTAGATGCCAAAAAGAATGACGACGTCACACCTGGACGACTGTCAAAAATGCTAACTGACGCACAAGAAGTGTTCCAGCAGGGACTCGGAACACTAAAAGGCATAACAGCGATGATCAAAATAGAGGAAAATGCAAGCCCAAAGTTTTTTAAGGCCAGACCGGTACCTTATGCGATCCGCCCAGCCGTCGAAGCAGAGCTGGAAGGTTTGGAACGTTCAGGAGTACTGTCCAAAGTGGACTGGAGCGAGTGGGCTACACCCATCGTTCCTGTAATGAAGAGGTCGTTGAGTAATACGCCTGGGGAACCAAAGAAGGTTCGCATCTGTGGGGACTTTAAGGTGACTGTGAACCCAGTCCTTCGCGCTGTACAATATCCGCTTCCGCGGATTGAAGATATTTTTGCCTCACTATCTGGGGGGAAACGCTTCACTAAGATTGATCTGGCCCAGGCGTACCTGCAAATGGAGGTAGAAGAAGCCTTGAAACAGTACCTCACGATCAACACTCATAAAGGTCTCTAACAATACAACCGGCTGGTGTTCGGGGTAGCATCAGCTCCGGCTATTTGGCAAAGGGCAATGGAACAAGTCCTGCAAGGGATTCCAGGGACCCAGTGTTATTTGGACGACATCCTGGTCATGGGCGAAAATGACAGTGATCACCTCGCCAACCTGGAGCAGGTGCTCACTAGACTGAAGGAATATGGGCTCCGAGCTAATCTCCACAAATGCGAGTTTTTCCAGAAGCAGATCTCGTATTGTGGCCACGTTATTGATAGAGGGGTTACATAAGTCCCCTGAAAAGATTGAGGCAGTAGTCAAGGCTCCAGCACCGGAAAATGTGTCACAACTGAGGTCGTTCCTCGGGCTGGTGAACTACTACCATAAGTTCTTGCCGAATTTGTCTACCGTACTACACCCACTGAACACCCTACTGCAAACGGGGGTACCATGGAAGTGGAGTGACGAATGTAAACGAGCTTTCTAGAAGAGCAAAGCATTGATCACATCAAAAGAGGTGTTGGCTCATTTCAACCCAGCACTACCAATTCGGTTGGCGTGTGATGCATCACCCTATGGCATTGGAGCGGTGCTGTCGCACAAATTCCCGGACGGCTCGGAGAGGCCAGTAGCCTTTGCGTCTCGGTCACTAACCTCAGCCGAGCGTAACTATGCCCAGATTGACAGGGAGGCCCTCAGCCTAGTGTGGCGAGTGAAAATGTTCAATCACTATCTGCACGGGCAGAAGTTCACCTTGCTGACTGACCACCAACCACTTGTCTCCATCTTTAATCCAAAGAAGGGCGTTCCGGCGATAACTGCACAACGGCTACAAAGATGGTCCCTTTTTCTAGGGGCGCACCAATATGAAATCGAGTATAAGGGCACGAAACAGCATGGAAACACTGATGGGCTATCACGCCGGCCACTGCCTACTGCGGAGGAAGCACCAGCAGTGGATCCTGTCGAAATATTTCATTCGACTATAATTGAATGCTTGCCAGGAACTAACGCTGGTATAGAGAAGGAGACCCAAAATGACCCGATACTGTCTTGGGTATATGATTTGACGGTGAAGGGATGGCCAGCACATGGCGACTCACTGTTGCCAGCATTCTCATCCAGAAGAGAACAGCTGTCAGTATGCCAGGGGACCTTGATGTGTGGATCCCGAGTGGTAATTCCACCCAAGTTAAGGGAGAGAGTGCTCAATGAGCTTCACGAAGGTCATCTGGGAGGGGTGAAAATGAAAAGCCTTGCTAGGGCTTATGTGTGGTGGCCGGGGATCGATCAGCAAATTGAGGACCTGACAAAGAGCTGCTCAGGATGCCAGAAGGTCCAAAATGCACCACCACATGCCCCTCTACACCCATGGGAGTGGCCCTCATCTCCATGGCAATGGGTGCATATTGATTTTGCTGGTCCATTCATGGACTCAATGTTTTTAATAGCCGTGGATGCGCACTCGAAATGGCCTGAGGTGATCAAAATGTCCTCCACCACCACGGAGAAAACTATTGCAGTCCTACGGACCATTTTTGCCAGGAACGGCTTGCCAGAGCAGATTTGCTCTGATAACGGACCACAGTTTGTGTTCGAAGAGTTTCGAAGATTTATGAAAAGGAATGGGGTAAGGCATTACACATCTGCCCCGTATCATCCAGCTACAAATGGATTGGCTGAGAGGTTCGTACAAACCTTTAAAAAAAAAGTAAAGGCCATGTGCGATGACGACATTCCACTGCAGCATAAGGTGGACAATTTCCTGTTAGCCTACAGAAATGCGACACATGCAGTCACCAACCAGGCCCCGGCCATGATGTTCTTTAACCGAAGGTCGAGATCTCGTCTGGATTTGTTCAGACCAAATGTACGAAGAGATGTTGAGAGTAAGCAATTCCAGCACATCAATGAGAAGCCGACAAGGAGCTTCAATGTAGGGCAACCAGTCTTGGCCCACGACTACCGAACAGAGAAATGGCAACCAGGAACGATATGCACACGGCAGGGGCCACTAATGTACACAGTGGATGTTGGGGAGAACATTGTGAGACGCCATGCTGACCAGATCCTAGAGTCACAGGAACGAGTCAACCCCATGTCTCGGCCATATGTACCTGGTGAGGAACCCGACGTACAGGTCGCATCTACCTCAGAAACAATAGCATTGGAAGCTGATGAATCAACTGACGACGGGGTGCTAGAATCACCTCCGCACCAAGAGCGAGACACTCGGGAAAGGCGTTATCCAGAAAGAATCAGGAAGCCTCCCCAGAGACTGAATATATGAATGGACTATTTTCATATAACATTGTATATTAAAAATGTTAATTGTTAAATGAGTATTATGGTACTGTTAATCTAAAAGGGGAGGAATTGTAATGTATGTAATGTATATATACCTTAAGGGAGAGAACGACTTTTTACAGCTCCTGTACACTGTAGTACCGGCAGTGACCACACCTGTATATAAACCCTGAGTAGTGATCTGTACAGTTAGTTCTAGAGTAACCCTCATTCAGTAAACACCTGTTGATCGTTCCCTGCAATCTGTTGTCTGATTATTGAAGGACACAACATTAAGATACACGGATATAACAGCTTCACTCAGTGCAGTGATGTAAGCCAGGTAGATTCACTCAGTGCCGTAATGTAAGCCAGGTAGATTCACTCAGTGCAGTGATGTAAGCCAGGTAGATTCACTGAGTGTCGTGATGTAAGCCAGTTAGATTCATTCAGTGCCATGATGTAAGCCAGGTAGATTCATTCAGTGCCGTGATGTAAGCCAGGTAGGTTCACTCAGTGGAGTGATGTAAGCCAGGTAGATTCACTCAGTGGAGTGGTGTAAGCCAGGTAGATTCGCTCAGTGGAGTGATGTAAGCCATGAAGACTCACTCAGTGCTGTGATGTAAGCCAGGTAGATTCACTCAGTGCAGTGATGTAAGCCAGGTAGATTCACTCAGTGGAGTGATGTAAGCCAGGTAGATTCACTCAGTGCCGTGATGTAAGCCAGGTAGATTCGCTCAGTGCTGTAACGTAAGCCAGGTAGATTCGCTCAGTGCTGTGATGTAAGCCTTGTAGATTCACTCAGTGCTGTGATGTAAGCCAGGTAGATTCACTCGGTGCAGTGATGTAAGCCAGGTAGATTCACTCAGTGCCGTGATGTAAGCCAGGTAGATTCGCTTAGTGCTGTGATGTAAGCCATGTAGATTCACTCAGTGCTGTGATGTAAGCCAGGTAGATTCACTCAGTACAGTGATGTAAGCCAGGTAGATTCACTCAGTGCAGTGATGTAAGCCATGTAGATTCACTGAGTGGAGTGATGTAAGCCATGTAGATTCACTGAGTGGAGTGATGTAAGCCAGGTAGACTCATTCAGTGCCGAGATGTAAGCCAGGTAGATTCACTCAGTGATGTGATGTAAGCCAGGTAGATTCACTCAGTGCCGTGATGTAAGCCAGGTAGATTCACTCAGTGCCATGATGTAAGCCAGGTAGATTCACTCAGTGCCGTGATGTAAGCCACGTAGATTCACTCAGTGCCGTGATGTAAGCCAGGTAGATTCACTCAGTGCCGTGATGTAAGCCAGGTAGATTCACTCAGTGCCGTGATGTAAGCCAGGTAGATTCACTCAGTGCCATGATGTAAGCCAAGTAGATTCACTCAGTGCCGTGATGTAAGCCAGGTAGTTTCACTCAGTGCAGTGATGTAAGCCAGGTAGATTCACTCAGTGCCATGATGTAAGCCAGGTAGATTCACTCAGTGCCATGATGTAAGCCAGGTAGATTCACTCAGTGCCATGATGTAAGCCAGGTAGATTCACTCAGTGTCGTGATGTAAGCCAGGTAGATTCGCTCAGTGCTGTGATGTAAGCCAGGTAGATTCACTCAGTGCCGTGATGTAAGCCAGGTAGATTCACTCAGTGCAGTGATGTAAGCCAGGTAGATTCGCTCAGTGCAGTGCTGTAAGCCAGGTAGATTCACTCAGTGCCGTGATGTAAGCCAGGTAGATTCATTCAGTGGAGCGATGTAAGCCAGGTAGTTTTACTCAGTGCAGTGATGTAAGCCAGGTAGATTCACTCAGTGCAGTGATGTAAGCCACGTAGATTCACTCAGTGCTATGACGTAAGCCAGGTAGGTTCGCTCAGTGCCGTGATGTAAGCCAGGTAGATTCACTCAGTGCTATGATGTAAGCCAGGTAGATTCACTCAGTGCAGTGATGTAAGCCACGTAGATTCACTCAGTGCTATGATGTAAGCCAGGTAGATTCACTCAGTGCTATGATGTAAGCCAGGTAGATTCACTCAGCCTAGTACAAATGCCAATGCAACAGGGCGGATTTTTCCATTATCATGAATTATTTCATTCTAAAATTGATTGTATCATTCTCTGTAAAGGGAAAAGAAAGGCTCCCCCTTCTTCAGAAACAGATTGATTTCATTGTTATTGTTACTGAGCACCAGACGTGCACTCCTAGAGGAAATGTGTGCTGATTAATTTGTAAACATTAAAATGAGCTGTGATGCCAGTGGAATACCTGAAGCTCTTTGACACTTAAACACACAGGTGAATAATGTGGTTTTAACATTTTTAGAGATCCCAGGAAACACTTCAGCACTCAAGCTTTTGTGACAGACATTTCAGTGCTTCTATCTTCTAAATTCAGGTCTATTTTGCATGTGGAGCTGCCAAAAGAAGCATTAGAAGATTAAAGTTCAAAAATTTGCTGGTCAGGGTGGAGATGGCCAACTCTCTGAAGACCTCTGCCTGCCACATTATACAGAACAAAGTACCTGATACCGACATTTCATCTGGAATGGTGCTTTCTGTATGTAAGCCTTCCTGATCTTATGGTTAAAACCCTCCCCTCCAAGATGAATCCTAATATTAGGGTTAGACCTGATCAAAACCCAGAATTGTTAACATTAGCAAACTGTATTTCTGGTGTGAGGCACACAGCCACTTTCCTTCTTTGGTGCAGGGTGCATTTCATTTTCTCCCTCTACTGAGGGATAATATCAACGTAGAACGTTACTCTCAGTTGCTTATGTCATGTACACGACAGAACAAAGTTCCATGGGGAAGGAGGCACTGTGAATGCAGCTAATAATGCAGCTCAACTTCTTTTGCCATTATGCTTTGTGAAGACAGTTGCCAGTTTTTACTTAGTTAAAGAAATTAAATTGAATCTTCCAAAATTGTTTTGCTGATTAAACCTTAAATTTTCTGATCCTGACATTCTGATTTATTTTTTGACCTGTATTTGGTGCAGCTACTTTCACTTATTTTTGTGGCAGGTTCAGGAGGGAAAAAAAAGTAAACCCTGAAAATGTGAAGGCCCATTCATAGAGTTTCGCAAGCTTTCGTGACAACTGCATCAATGACTAGCGACGTTTCACGTCGCTCCACAATGACAGCGACCAGGATCTGCTGAAATCTATCCATTCTCCTCATAAGCGGTGCCCAGTGTCTTGAGTGTATGGGATCAGATGCACAAAAGGGCTGGAAACAGAAGGCAGCTGTTAAAGAACACACCGGTAATGCAATATCTCCCAAGTTACTCTCCAACACCAGACAGTTAATTTGTGGCTGGGGTATTTTGGAATGAGATAAACTGTGTTATCCTGTTAAACCTGGGCTTCTCATAACAGCGGGACAGAAGCTTGATTGTGACAGCGAATAAAGGACACTGATGAACAGCAGGCCATGTCACAACTGGATATTCTGTTTAATATCAAACACATATAGAGCGAGACAATCAAGAGGACCACACACCAATTAAAGGAAAAACAACCCAGCACTGATTTTGCCAAAAGCATTAAGTCAAAAATCCAACTCTATTTTTAATTCATAATTATAATAGCTGACTGTGAATGCATATACTCAATTTAAGCCTAGACTTCCAATAAAGCAAACCACTTCCCATTCACTCCCATTATATAGAATTCCTGCTCCAAGCATGAAATAGATATAAAGTCCAAGCACAAAATTATCCACTTCTTTACTGTTCAGCCCAATAGTTACAGAAATCTCTGTGATGTTCTGAGATTGTTTATTGAGTCCCTAAGAATCCAACATTGAATGACAAAGGAATAATAACTAAGCTTATTATGTCTAAATTGTACATACAACAGCATTCAGCAGCTCAACCCCTGCCTCCAATCTTCATCTTGCAGACTAACCTACTTCTCCAGTCTGGTTCTAACTGGTTGAAGAATTGAATTGAATTCAATTGAATTGAAACACTGAAGAAAAATATCTATAAATTTGCATGTTCGAATGACAGATGTTAAGAACGTTCAAAAAGTCAAGGAAAGGAATCGGTAATTTGGTCTATCAAGCTCTCCATCTAGAATTCCAGCTCACACAACCTGGCATCCAACTGGATATTTAGTTTTCTTTTTATTCCGTCATCTTACCTGGTAGATCATTCAAAACAATAACACGCTTTGAATAATGATGCTTTAATCTAAGGTTTGTTTTAAATGTACTTTTCACTCGTTTAAATATGTGTCTTCTTGTCCTACTGAACTGACTTACTTTGAAGTAATATTCTGGGTTCACTTTATCTATACCATTCACACCTCATATACATGGAAGAGCTTCCCCTTAACCTTTTCTCTAAACTGTTGAGCTGATCATTCCTCACAGCTATGTAAGAACATAGCAAAGTAAAGATTTGGAAAATAAACTAGTCTATCTGGCCGGTCCAAAAAAACAAATACCTCTCAATCACCCACTCACTCAATTATTTATCCAATTATCTCTTATGCCTTATACTGCAAATTTACTATTCCTGCACAGTGGTTTCTCACCTGACTATGGAGGGGGATGGTGTGACCCCCTCCCTCCAGAAGAGGCTGTCTCACACCACTTGGGTTTGTTAGTACTGCATGGAGTATGTCAAAGTGATGTGTCAAACCAAATTTCAAAAGTGATCAAGAGGCTTCTTGCAGTTTGTGAACATTTTTGAAATTTATCCAGAACTTACAAATGCACTGAGAGTGTAGGTGTTCTTTGGTCTGTCTGTTTTCAGGCAGTTTTTCAGTGGTAAAAACAATAAAATGGGATGGTGTGACTTACCATCATAATCCCATTGCCAAAAAATGCTTACCAGAATTTTCCTCATGAAAAATCTTCAGTCCAGATAACTGCCCACCCAGAGCCCACCCCACTGCAAAAATGGTGGGCATGCCCTAGGTCTACTTTCCATTCCCTCCCAAAACTCCACCCCAAACCCAAACTCTGAGAAAATTGCCACCACATGGAATGAACAGAACAGTGGTATCCCTAATAAAGGCAGAAAATGCAGCTCAGGCAGCATATGAGGAGAGAGAAACAGAGTTAACAGGTTGATGACCTTTCATCTGAACTGTTTATCAGTGGCATCCCTAAGGTTGATACTGTATTGAGGAGATCATCTTGGTTGTGATATCTGAAGCTTTATCAAACTTTGCCTGGACATCAATTTTTGCTGTTTGCTCCTGTGGAGCATCGCTGTAGACTTCTCCTGAGTATTGGAAGAAATTTACTTTTTGGACTGGTGAAATGGATTTCTTAATGAGAATTTCATCTCTTCCCATGTAATGAAGAAAAGGAAGATGAGGAAATGGAAGAGGTCAGATCAACGGAACTTAGAGTGAGGTAACATAGGAAACATTTGTTTCTCACATGTAGATACTCACTGCATAAGGTTTACAGACCCAAAAGGGTCTTATTTAAAATTCTCTGCACATCAGTGCCCCAGAAAGCTGCACCTCCCCATGAAACGATTGAAGAGATATGCCAGCTGCTGGCTGAAGACCTGCAACCTACTTCCACCAGGAGAGCAGCAGTGATTGTAGCAGTGAAAGTGACCACTGTCTTGATTTTGTCTTTGCCGCAGGATACTTCCAAGCAGCCTCAGGGGACTTGTGTCACCACATGAGTCAGGCAGCAGCACACCGGCGTATAAAGAATGTCACTGTTACTCTATTTAGTTAGGCCTTGTAGGCTACTAACTTCTCCATGGAACCTGCAAAACAAAGTGAGAAAGATGTCCAATTCCATAGATTGACAGATTTCCCACAGATGCGAAGAACAATTGAACACATGTGTGATGTGCCTCAATGAATCCGAGACTCAACGTTAACGGAGCAAAGCAAGGCTTTTATTAACTCAGAAAGTAATACACAGTGGAGAAGTGTCTCTCATCCAGAGATCTGCTGTACTGCCTGTGAGACACGCTGGGGCCTGCTTAAGTAGGGGCCAGGTATGGGCGGAGCCCTACACACAATACAATACAGGTAAGGAAATGAAACTGAAACTAAACTCCCCTGCTTGTCACAGTCACAGGCACAATCAAACACAGAGAATACAGCGTGCCTGATGAATGGCATATTTCATCACAATGTGGCATTGAAAGCCCCATATGACAACCCTTCAATTTAATGAATAGAAAAGGCTTTCATTCAGTAAATGCCCAGCTAGTGTGCAATGCCAATCACTTTATCATGCAAGTTAATGCCGACTACCTAGGAAACTGTTATGATGCATTTATCAAGTGACAATCTACCATACCAGCTTCAATGACTGAGAGCCATGTAACTTGGTGCTCAGAGATATCCCCTTGAGGTCATGACTTATGACTCCAGTTAGGCATCTACCGACAGTGGGAGAGAACAAGCATAATGAGGCCCCTGTAACTGCGAATCTTGTTTTAAGTGCCTGGATAAAACTGGTGGAACCCTAAAATACAGCCCAGTGACAGTCCTTAGTACCATTGTTGCTTCGCTGCATTCTGCATAACATCGCCGTGCAGAAAGGGTTACTACTTCCAGATGATGATGATAACGAAAAGGAAGCAGGCCTTCCAAACCCACATCAGGAAGAGGCTGCAAAGGAAGGAGAGGAGACAGAGCCGGAGAGCCACCAGTCTGCCGCCAGAGAAAGAAAGCAGCAACTTATGGTGCTTTCACTAAATTAGCATTGGTAAACCAAATAAAATATCTCTCCTTGCCTGTCCTTCCCTTCCCCTCAGGTCACAATTACCTTACACTTCCAAAGACTTGCATTTCCAAACACTTCTTAACTTTGCATCCGTAACACAGAAGCCCCACTCTCACATGTCAACATCCAAAGAAATTATCTTTATGGTTAAATAATTTTCACTTTCTACAACAAAATTCAACAGAAGGTTCCAATAATTTTAAACACGCTAAGTGCAACTGGTTCTTACCACCGCGCCTACCCTTTGTCCCAGCTACCTTACTTGCTTTAGCTCCAAATCAAATACTTTTGTGAGATACGTTCTGAGTGATGAGAGGTTGAGAGATAGGTGGCTGGGATGATCCTTCTGGAACCTTTGAGGATTGAGATAACTCGTCTCAATGAACCTGCTGTCCCCAAGGGAACTGTAATGTATGTACCTTTAAGGGGGAGAACTACTTTTTACAGCTCCTGTATCCTGTAGTACCGGCAGTGACCACACCTGTCTATAAACCCTGAGTAGTGCTCTGTACAGTCAGTTGCAGTTTGAACCCTCATTCAGTAAACACCTGTTGATCGTTCCCTGCAGACTTTTGTCTGATTATTGAAGGACACAACATTAAGATACCCGGATCTAACATTGGCGACGACAAAGATTCGAACCTACCTGCAACTCTGCATCACCTCCCAGGGATTCGCTTCTGGAGAACAGTGGAAGGCGGTCGAGTCCAGAAGCATGGGCATCGCAGGGGAGGCTGTCGAGAGCCAGGCTTGGCGTTCCAGTCACGGTGGTCCAGCGAAACGGGCTGGCAACAGGTCCTGCGCAGACACTTCCCGGACAACGGCGGTTGGAGCCGACCGAGCGGCACATAAAAAGGCCGAGCAGCATCGACGGGTGGGATAAAGAGGGCAGAGCGCACAGGGCGCAGCCAGTGTTCAAGGGCCGAGCAGCGTCAACGGGGGAGAGAGGCGAGAGAGAGCAGAGTGCAGCCGGTGTTCAGGACCGAGTGGCGAGAGAGAGCAGAGCGCAGCCGGTGTTCAAGGGCCGAGCAGCGTCAACGGGGGAGAGAGGCACGCAGGAAAACGTGAGGCGCTGCCATTGCCACGAGGACTGCAGAGAGCGGCATTGGCAGCAGCGCAGGAGCAGCGCACGAAACCAACAGGGCGTCGCCATTTGCCACGAGGACCGCCGAGAGCGGCGTTGGCAGCAGCGCGGGAGACGCCATTTTAAGCCACAGCGGGGAAGAAAGGAAAGCGCGGGGGACGCCATTTTAAGCTGCAGCGGGGAAGAAGGGAAAGCGGGGGAGACGCCATTTTAAGCCAGTCTAACCACACCCAAAAATGCCGAAGAGTGGCAGTATCACCGCGTTCAACAATGAAGTTGAAGATTGGACGACATATGTCGAACGCATAGAAGTATACTGCAAGGCGAATGAAGTGCCAGATGACAAGAAAGCACTGGTATTGTTGAATTCAATGGGTGCAAAAACGTATGGCTTACTACGAAACCTAGTAACCCCAGAGAAGCCAGCAGAAAAGGATTTTGAAAACATAGTGTCAATCCTACAGGACCACTTAAACCCCACACCGCTGCTGATAGCAGAAAGATTTAAGTTTCACAAAAGGAACCAGCATAAAGATGAAAGTAATGCTGAGTATTTAACGGAACTGCGCAAGCTATCGAAACACTACCAGTTTGGAACGGGGCTAGCAGATACTTTAAGGGACAAGTTTGTGTGTGGGCTTCAAAGTGAAGGAACCCAGAAACGGCTTCTATCAGAAAAGGATCTTGCGCTGACAAGGCTTTCAGCATTGCAGTATCACACGAAGCAGCCGCACGGGGCGCTGCAGAGATACAACAGAGACCGCAAGAATATGGCACAAATGAAATGTCATACGGAACAGTGAAGTGCTATCGCTGCGGCAGAACAACACACGACCATAATGATTGCTGGTTCAAGGACAAAGTGTGCAGACAGTGTGGAAAAGTAGGACACATAGCAAGAGTCTGCAGGTCAGGAAAGAAAACCAGCAGCAAGAAATCTCCACAGGAGAAGTACAAGAAGGTACATAATGTGACGGAGAGTAGTTCAGACGAACAGAAGAGTGATACAGACTCCGGAAGCAAGGAGCTGGGTTGTCTGAAACTACATAATGTGATCAAAATGGAGGATCACCAAACTATCTGGGTCACGCTCAAGATAGCAGGAGTCCAAGTGAAAATGGAATTGGACACAGGATCAGCCCTAACAGCCATAAACCGAAGGGACTACAAGCGGCTATTCTCACATATACACTTGAGAGATACAAAGGTTGTCTTGAAGACACACACGGGGCAAAAAGTCTACCCCAAAGGAAAAATAAGGGTGAACATTATATATAACGGCAAGGAAACACCAAAAATGGACCTATATGTATTGCCAGATGGAGGACCACCACTACTAGGACGTGAATGGATCCGGAAGATACAGCTAGATTGGCATTCCATACAAGCACTGACTGTAGATGCCAAAAAGGATGATGACGTCACACCTGGACGACTGTCAAAAATGCTAACTGATGCACAAGAAGTGTTCCAGCAGGGACTCGGAACACTGAAAGGCATAACAGCGATGATCAAAATAGAGGAAAATGCAAGCCCAAAGTTTTTTAAGGCCAGACCGGTACCTTATGTGATCCGTCCAGCCGTCGAAGCAGAGCTGGAAGGTTTGGAACGTTCAGGAGTACTGTCCAAAGTGGACTGGAGCGAGTGGGCTACACCCATCGTTCCTGTAATGAAGAGGTCATTGAGTAATACGCCTGGGGAACCAAAGAAGGTTCGCGTCTCTGGGGACTTTAAGGTGACAGTGAACCCAGTCCTTCACATTGTACAATATCCGCTTCCGCGGATTGAAGATTTTTTCGCCTCGCTATCTGGAGGGAAACTCTTCACTAAGATTGATCTGGCCCAGGCGTACCTGCAAATGGAGGTAGAAGAAGCCTCGAAACAGTACCTCACGATCAACACTCATAAAGGTCTCTACCAATACAACCGGCTGGTGTTCGGGGTAGCATCAGCTCCGGCTATTTGGCAAAGGGCAATGGAACAAGTCCTGCAAGGGATTCCAGGGACCCAGTGTTATTTGGACGACATCCTGGTCACGGGCGAAAATGACAGTGGTCACCTCGCCAACCTGGAGCAGGTGCTCACTAGATTGAAGGAATATGGGCTCCGAGCTAATCGCCACAAATGCAAGTTTTTCCAGAAGCAGATCTCGTATTGTGGCCACGTTATTGATAAAGAGGGGTTACATAAGTCCCCTGAAAAGATTGAGGCAGTAGTCAAGGCTCCAGCACCGGAAAATGTGTCACAACTGAGGTCGTTCCTCGGGCTGGTGAACTACTACCATAAGTTCTTGCCGAATTTGTCTACCGTACTACACCCACTGAACACCCTACTGCAAACGGGGGTACCATGGAAGTGGAGTGACGAATGTAAACGAGCTTTCCAGAAGAGCAAAGCATTGATCACATCAAAAGAGGTGTTGGCTCATTTCAACCCAGCACTACCAATTCGGTTGGCATGTGATGCATCACCCTATGGCATTGGAGCGGTGCTGTCGCACAAATTCCCCGATGGCTCGGAGAGGCCAGTAGCCTTTGCGTCTCGGTCACTAACCTCAGCCGAGCGTAACTACGCCCAGATTGACAGGGAGGCCCTCAGTCTAGTGTGGGGAGTGAAAAAGTTCAATCACTATCTGCACGGGCAGAAGTTCACCTTGCTGACTGACCACCAACCACTTGTCTCCATCTTTAATCCAAAGAAGGGCGTTCCGGTGATGACTGCGCAACGGCTACAAAGATGGTCCCTTTTTCTAGGGGCGCACCAATATGATATCGAGTATAAGGGCACGAAACAGCATAGAAACGCTGATGGGCTATCACGCCTGCCACTGCCTACTGCGGAGGAAGCACCAGCAGTGGATCCTGTCGAAATATTTCATTCGACTATAATTGAATGCTTGCCAGGAACTAACGCTGGTATAGAGAAGGAGACCCGAAATGACCCGACACTGTCTCGGGTATATGATTTGACGGTGAAGGGATGGCCAGCACATGGCGACTCACTGTTGCCAGCATTCTCATCCAGAAAAGAACAGCTGTCAGTATGCCAGGGGACCTTGATGTGTGGATCCCGAGTGGTAATTCCACCCAAGTTAAGGGAGAGAGTGCTCAATGAGCTTCACGAAGGTCATCTGGGAGGGGTGAAAATGAAAAGCCTTGCTAGGGCTTATGTGTGGTGGCCGGGGATCGATCAGCAAATCGAGGACCTGACAAAGAGCTGCTCAGTATGCCAGAAGGTCCAAAATGCACCACCACATGCCCCTCTACACCCATGGGAGTGGCCCTCATCTCCATGGCAACGGGTGCATATTGATTTTGCTGGTCCATTCATGGACTCAATGTTTTTAATAGCCGTGGATGTGCACTCGAAATGGCCTGAGGTGATCAAAATGTCCTCCACCACCACGGAGAAAACTATTGCAGTCCTACGGACCATTTTTGCCAGGAACGGCTTGCCAGAGCAGATTTGCTCTGATAACCGACCACAGTTTGTGTCCGAAGAGTTTCGAAGATTTATGAAAAGGAATGGGGTAAGGCATTACACATCTGCCCCGTATCATCCAGCCACAAATGGATTGGCTGAGAGGTTCGTACAAACCTTTAAAAAAGCAGTAAAGGCCATGTGCGATGACGACATTCCACTGCAGCATAAGGTGGACAATTTCCTGTTAGCCTACAGAAATGCGACACATGCAGTCACCAACCAGGCCCCGGCCATGATGTTCTTTAACCGAAGGTTGAGATCTCGTCCGGATTTGCTCAGACCAAATGTACGAAGAGATGTTGAGAATAAACAATTCCAGCACATCAATGAGAAGCCGACAAGGAGCTTCAATGTAGGGCAACCAGTCTTGGCCCGCGACTACCTAACAGAGAAATGGCAACCAGGAACGATATGCACACGGCAGGGGCCACTAATGTACACAGTGGATGTTGGGGAGAACATTGTGAGACGCCATGCTGACCCGATCCTGGAGTCACAGGAACGAGTCAACCCCATGTCTCGGCCATACGTACCTGGTGAGGAACCCGACATACAGGTCACAGCTACCTCAGAAACAATAGCATTGGAAGCTGATGAATCAACTGACGACAGGGTGTTAGAATCGCCTCCGCACCAAGAGCGAGACACTCGGGAAAGGCGTTATCCAGAAAGAATCAGGAAGCCTCCCCAAAGACTGAATTTATAAATAGACTATTTCCAGTTAATGTTGCATGTTAAAAGTGTTAATTGTAATTAGTTTGATATTTAATTGTTAAATGAGTGTTATGGTACTGTTAATCTAAAAGGGGAGGAATTGTAATGTATGTACCTTTAAGGGGGAGAACTACTTTTTACAGCTCCTGTATACTGTAGTACTGGCAGTGACCACACCTGTATATAAACCCTGAGTAGTGCTCTGTACAGTCAGTTGCAGTTTGAACCCTCATTCAGTAAACACCTGTTGATCGTTCCCTGCAGTCTTTTGTCTGATTATTGAAGGACACAACATTAAGATACCCGGATCTAACAGGAACGGCTTCAGGTTGCCATGCTCCCACATTGGCAAAGGGTAGCTGGGCCAGGTCTGAAGCTCCTTCAGATTCTGGCATTAGAAGGGGCCTGAGAGAAGTTGGAGCACTGTCACTATCCTGAGAGACCATAACAGCTACTCCCACTCCTTACAGCCTGGCGCAGGGCACAGACTCTGAAGTGCTACTGATTAGTGCCATTACACACTGAATAGTCCCAATCAAGTCTTGGAAGCTGTGCAAAAGTGTTATGTTCAGGCTGACCTTCAATCAGTAGCTGCCACTCTGGAAGTCACTAAAGTCCTTAGAACCTCCTCCTGGCCATAGGTATCACCTTGGCTGTCTTGGCCCATAGGCTCTTCAGCTGAGGGTGGCTTTTCCTCTACCCTCTGTGTAGGAATGGTGCTCTTCCTTTCTTCCAATCCCAGGTCCTCTTGCACACAAGTGCTCAGTGCTTCACCCAGTGAAAACCCGTCTGACTACTGATTACTTCCCCACAAGTGTGTGTTTCTGGGCTGGTGCTGGTTATATATTAAGTTTCCGTCCCTGCCACAGCACTGAAACGGCAACAACCAAAGTCACAAGTAGCATCTTCTGTGATTGTGGCCATGGTTCATTATGTCTCCTTGTCCTCCTTGGCCTGTGTACAGCCTTTGACATAACTCCATACTCCTCCAACGCCTTTCCTCTATTGCCCAGTTCAGTGGGATTGCCCTCACTTGTTTACACTATTATTTATCCGATCATAGCCAAAGCATCTTCCTGCCCCTGCATCATTACCTCCAGAGCACCCCAAGTATCTGTCCTTGGGCCCCTCCTCTTCTTCATCTACATGCTGCCTCATGGCAACAACATCTGCAGACATGGGAGTCAGCTTCCACATGCACGCTGATGACACCCAGCTCTACCTCTCCATTACCTTTCTCAACCCACTCACTCTGTGCTGTCAAACTGCTTGTCCAATATCCAGTCTTGGACGTGCTGCAATTTCCTCCATCTAAACTTTGGGAAGACTGAAGCCATCATCTTTGACCCCTACCACAAACTCTGTACCCTCAGCACTGATTTCATCCCCCTCCCTGCCCAATGTCTCAGGCTGAATCAGATTGTTTGCAAGCTCCACATCTTATTTCATCCCGAGCTGAGCTTCCAAACCCGTAGACTCATAAGAACATAAGAATTAGGAGCAGGAGTCGGCCATATGGCCCCTCGAGCCTGCTCCGCTATTCATTAAGATCATGGCTGATCTTCAACCTCAACTCCACTTTCCTGCCCTATCCCCATATCTCTTGATGCCCACATTACAAAGATTGAATACTTCCACATCCGTAACATTGCCCACCTCCATCACTGCTTCATCACTGCTGAAACCTTTGTCACCACATTATTCCTATTATCTCATGATTATTTCATCAGACCTTCACAATCTGTACTGACTGATCCACAAACCCATTTAATTGTGGGCAATTTGGATTTCAATTGGCAGAAATTTCTTTGCAAGCTGACTACATAGAATATACAGCACAGAAACGGGCCATTTGGCCCAACTAGCCTGTGCTGGCTTTCACTCCGCACGAACCTCCTCCCATTCCAAATACCTCATCTCAGCCTTTCAGCATGTCTTTCTATTATTCCCTTTTCTCTCATGTCATCGTCTAGTTTCCTTTTGAAAGCATCTAATCTATTTGCCTCAACCACGTCCTGTGGTAGCGAGTTCCACATTCTAAACACTCTCTGAGTAAAGAAATTTCTCCTTATTTCCCGATTGGATTTATTAGTAACTATCTTGTATTTATGGCCTCTAGTTTTGGATTCTCCCTGAAGTGGAAACATTCTCTCCACATTTAACCTGTACAACCCATTCATAATTTTAAAGATCTCCATTAAGTCTCCTTTTAAGTCTTCACTCTTCTAAAGAAAAAAGCCCCAACCAGTTCAATCTTTACCGATAGCTGTAATCTCTCAGTTCTGGTACCATCTTTGTAAATCATCTTTGCACTTTCTCCAGTGGTTCTATGTCCTCCTTTATAGTATGGAGACCAGAACTGTGCACAGTACTCTAAGTGCGGCCTGACCAGGGTCCTACACAAGTTTAACATAACTTCACTACTTTTGAATCCTATGCCCATAGAAATAAATCCCACTGCTTTGTTAGCATTTTTAATTACTTTGCTGACCTGCAATGCTGCTTTTAATTCTATGTGTGCATCACTCCATCTCTTCTGTTAATTCCTTTTTACAGTACCAGTAATCTTGAACTTTTGAAAAGCAGTCTTGTTCTACTAGTGGCCATCTCCCCATTTTGCACCCTCAAAGCCTCCTTGAAAAAGTGTAACATCCCCATCGACACCTGGGAATCCCTGGCCCAAGACCGCACAAAGTGGAGGAGAAGCATCCGGGGAAGGCGCCGAACACCTCGAGTCTCTTCGCCGGGAGCAAGTGGAAGCCAAGCGCAGGCAGCGCAAGGAGCGCACGTCAACCCAAGCACCCCACCCACCCGCCCCTTCAACCACCGTCTGCCCCACCTGTAACAGAGACTGTAGGTCCCGCATTGGACTCATCAGTCACCTGCAAACTCATTTTTAACGTGGAAGCAAGTCATCCTCAGCTCCGAGGGACTGCCTAAGAAGAAGAAGATATCTGTGGTACTTGCATATTGTTAGCCGAACAATTGATGCCCCTGATGGATTGCAGCAATTACACTTTGATGTAAAAAGACGACTGAGCACTTGGCTTGAGTATAAAACAAGGCTTTAATCAACTGTTTCAAAACCATGAGATTTCTAGTTACATCACTAGTTCCTGGTTACAGAAACATGCTGAGCAAGCTGGGCCCACGCCCGAGTATTTATACTCCTTGGACGGCGCCACCAGCTGGCCACCCAGTGTTACTTCATGAGTCATGATAAGATTCATGACACACTTCTCTTGCATTACTTTGTTATTCTTTGACAGAAATGTTCTGGAGGGTGTGGATATAAAAGCAGCTAGTTACTACCACCAATGTGAGTGTTTATTTGGACATGACAGACATTATTGTTTCTTTAAGGGCATCAAAATCATCAACCCTTTCTGTTTCAGTTTGGATTAACTTCAACTTTTAATCAGATACTGGACTATCCGTAATAACCATGCCAATATATAATGTACGGAATATACTAAATATTATCAACAGTTTTATCATTGCCTTTTGCATTCTGGTCCACTGCCTTTTGATAGTGCTTTAGCAGTGTAAATAAATTTGCCAAATGTATTTGATACCATCAGGTCATACCTCTGCAGCCTAATCACCATTATTATATTCAAAAAGGATAATCATTCAGAGATATCACAAATAGAGCAATTAGTGGCTTGTGGTGCATTTCAACCCTACCAGTATAACCATACACAAACAGATAACAACATTCACAAGAAAACATGAAAGAGCTTTCTCAACCTGGGCATATCTCTTCTCCTAATCTGCCAATTAGCATGATGCATATATGACGTGCTGCCATTAATCATTATCATCTATTTACACCCTGTGATTCCTGTCTGTAATGCACCAGCTGAAATTTTTATTGGTCTGACAGGAACGCAAAATGTTTGAAGCAGCACTTGCAAGAGTTAACCATCCCATGCCTCTTTGTGATTGTTGTCCCAGTTCCATAAAGCAGTGCATTCTAAAGGTTTTCTAAGAGCTATTGAGCTGAAACTATGAATGCTTTTAGCTGGAGTGAGTTCCATTGAGGCCTTCTAAGGGCATAAAGGGCAGAATTCCTAGGTAGCTCAGGAACTTCCCTGACACCTCCTCTTGACACGGGGTGGGGAATGGGGGATGGGGGGTGGGGATGGTGGCCGCAGGTGGCTGGAGCAAAACAACTGGGTGGAATCCAGGCCCCATTTCCTGGTCCCTTAACCTTAAATCTTCCCTAGTCGCACCTTGGCCAGAACCAGAATTACTTTTCTACTTCTTAGAAATTTGGTCCAACTTGAACTTGCCACACCTCAGAGCTTTTCCGTATCTTTCTTGAGCTGTGACATTCTGTGACTTACACATTGTCAGAATTAATGCCTTCACTTAGGATGATGTCTCAAGAAATTTCAGCTCAGTGAGTCAAAATATGCATTTGTTTTGTTTCACATCAACTCTTCTAGTAACCTCAAGTGCTTACTGAAGTCCCCTTTTGGATGAATCCCACACTGACTAATATATCATATGGACAGGAAATGCAGGAAACACTCAGCATGTCAGGCAGCATCTGTGGAGAGAGAAACAGAGTTAACGTTTCAGGTCTGGGACCCTTTGTTTTTATTTCAGATTTCCAGCATCCGCAGTATTTTGCTTTTTTATCATGTGGACAGTTGCGCAATATACATCTGAAGCAATGGCAAAAGGCTGGGGTACTTCTCATAAAGAATGTAGAGCTTTATTCAGTTTCAGCTGACAGAACCTTGAGGAGACACCTACCTTGCTAATATTTTGCATCGACAAATTGTACCGTAGAATCATAGAATGATACAGCACAGAAGGAGGCCATTCGGCCCATCATGCCTGTGCCGGCTCTTTGAAAGAGCTATCCAATTAGTCTCACTCCCCTGCCCTTCCCCCATAGCCCTGCAACATTTTCTTCCCCCTTCACGTATTTATCCAATTCCGTTTTGAAAGTTATTATTGAATCTGCTTCCACCGCCCTTTCAGGCAGCGCATTCCAGATCATAACAATTCACAGCATGAAAATAATTCTCTTCATGTCGCCTCCAGTTCTTTACCAATTACCTAAAACCTGTATCCGTTGGTTATCCATCTGCCACTGGAAACAGTTTCTCCTTATCTACGGTATCAAAACCCTTCATGATGTTGAGCACCTCTATTAAATCTCCCCTTAACCTCTCTGCTCTGAGGAGAACAGCCCCAGCTTCTCTAGTTTCACCACGTAACTGAAGTCCCTCATCCCTTTTGTCAGCAAGTACTAAGAATTCACACAGTCCATTGGTCATCTATGTTCTTTATCACCCCGGTCCTCCATTCTATATAGCTCTATTTTATTACTTTTCCACAGTGCAAGTGATACTTTTTTGCATTTGTGAATTGCTGGGGTAAATTGTTTATCAATCTTGATCCAATATCACCCTGACAATCAACCCAGTCCTTGAAATGGATCCTTGTATTCATGTATGTGTTCCACACTCCATGTCCCCAAGTACCAGTTTTTCACAAGCACGCAGACCTAAAGTTGATTGGCACCACTACAAATGGTAACTTGTATTTAGTGTGCTTATATGGGATGTTGGCAGTGTATCTTACTTTCACTGGTCTGCTCATAAGTATCCCATCACTGTTACCTTATCCTCTTGCAATATAGCTCTATTCTGTAATCTCAGACATTGTATTAATTTGTATTCCTGTATCCAATTTAACTCACTACTGATGGCAGCACCCAATCTCTGGCATCCAAGTAAAATTCCTCTAATGAATTTTCTTCCACTCTGTACTTGATTCTGCCTATCTTATAATGTGTAGCATCTTGTTAATGATTAGTTTTGCCAAATTCCCAAGGCTGGGACTTTTTGGGTCTATGCTGCATTCTACACTATTCTCCTTCTGCTTTAACTTTGATGGATCACATTTCAGATTTCTCTGATTGTTTCTTAAAAATCTATTTATTCCAGGACATGGGGAAGGTGATGAGGATTGCTGATGCAAAGACTGCAAGGGTTGATTAAGAGAAAGTTTCCTCTATGAATGTCTGTTCAATGACTCTTGCAACCGGAAAAAGGTGCTCAGGCTCCTCAGCAATGTTTCCTAGCTGCTTTTTAGAGGCTCCCTTTTCCACGTGGGTAGTTCAGGGCAAACAAAGCCTCAGTCACCTGCTTTATGCATCAGTGCACTGCAGACTGACTGATGTTATAGACATGCACTGGTCCTCCGTCAAGTTGAGATAATTGCACTATGATCGATATATGTGGTTTGCAGAGTAATGAGAGGTAGGAGCCCGCTTCCTGCATTGTAGCCTTGCTTCCCTAGTATTCAAACATTCTTCCTCTTCTTCCTCCAAGTTACGTGGGTACAGTGGTGTCAAGGGACACCCATTGTGCAAAGGGGTATGAAAGAAAGTAAGAGCTGGCATTTATATAACACCTTTCATGTTCAGGAAGGTCCAAAGTGCATCACAGCAAATTAACTACTTTTGAAGTTTAATCACTGTTGTAATGTAGTTAAATGCAGCAGCCAATTTGCACGAAGTAAAGTCCCACAAACAGCAATGAGATAAATGACCAGTTAATCTGTTTTTGGGGTTGTTCTATTATACTGAGGGATAAATGTTGGTCAAGACACCAGGAGAACTCCCCTGCTGATCTTCAAATAGTGCCGTGATATCTGGTGCACCCACCTGAGTGGGCAAACAGAACTCAGTTTAACATCTCATCCAAAGAACAGCACCTCCAACAATGCAGCACTCCTCCACACTACACTACAATAACACCCTAGATTATGTGCTCAAGTCCCTAGGATGGGGCTGGCACCCACAATCTTCTGACTCAGCGGCAAGAGTGGTACTACTGAGCTAAGCTCTAAACTACAACCCCAAAGATGTTCTAAACACTCTATGACTCACATAGTGCAGCACAAGTGTAGTAAAAAAGATTGGAAGCCCTGAGTAAAACACTCCTAACTAACACACAATTCTTGTTCTTTTTTATTGCTTACACATTTTAGCGAGCAAGAATGCAGAAGAGCAGCACTGGTTGGCAGAGACCTGGAAGTGCTTTCATCGAGTGGAAGTTATGCTCAGAGGATGGGAAAACTACTGAGAAACTCAAACTACTGAGGAACTCAATCAATTGAGGAACAAGTGTAGAGCACAGAACCAAAACTTTGTTGGCATATGTTTTTTAATGATGTGCAACATGCAGATTAATTGTAAACTTAACATTGGTAAAATAAAGCTCCTATCTTTTTGCTGCACCTCATTGTTAAGCAAAATGGAAGGAGTGTTTTTGTTACCTTCAGACTCACCTTTCCAATGCTCCCTTGGCCAGCCTCCCACTTTGCACCCTCTCTAAACTTGAGCTCACCCTAAACCCTGCTGCCCGTGTCCTAACTCGCACCAAGTCCCATTCACCCATCACCCCAAGCTCGCTGACCTACACTGGCTCCAGGTCTGGCCATGCCTTGATTTTAAAGTTCTCATTCTTGTTTTCAAATCCCTCCATGGTCTTGCGCCTCCCTGTCACTGTAACCTCCTTTCCAACAACCCTCTGAGATCTCTGCGTTCCTCTAATTCTGGCCTCTTGCGCATCCCTGATTTTAATCGCTCCACCATCTGTGGCCGTGCCTTCAGCTGCCGAGACCCTGAGCTCTGGAATTCTCTCCCTAAACCTCTCTACCTCGCTCTCCTCTTTTAAGACGCTCCTTAAAACCTATCTCTCTGACTAAGCTTCAGGTCACCTGGTCTAATATCTCCTTATTTGGCTCAGTATCCAATTTTGTTTGATAACCGCTCCTGTGAAGTGCCATGGGACATTTTACTATGTTACAGGTGCTGTTGTGGTTGAGCAAAAGAAGTCAGTGAGCATTTGGTCTTTATCTAAAAAAAAGACTTGTATTTATATAGTTTAAGTTAGAACATAAGAACATAAGGTGTAGGAGCAGGAGTAGGTCATTTGGCCCCTTGAACCTGCTGCGCCATTCAATAAGATCATGGGTGACCTGATCTTGGCCTCAACTGCCCGCTCCCCATAACCCTGGACTCTCTTATCGTTCAAAATGTATTTAACTTGAAACTACGTTGTTTGCAAAATGAAAAAAAAAAATCAGCTAATAGAGATAATGTGGAACATTCAGTAACTGTGGTAAGAAAATTTACATCAGGAATGTGGGGCAGGCTACAGAATCTGTAGCACTTGAGATTATGGTAAGAATCACTTCAAGTGAGGAACTAGGCATGTGTAGCACCATCTAGTGGCGGCAAAAACACTTGCATTTAAGTAGGCAAAATATGCTTCATAAGCACTCATTTCTTGATTCACCATTGTTGAATAAAAAAACCAAATTGAGTGCTTTCAATTACCAGAATAACTTTATGACCAAATGAACACTTCTGTGGAACAAATCCACTAGCCACAAAAACCTGGAAAGCTTGGCCTCTCCAATGTTTTTTTGTAAAGTTTAATATATTTGAAACCAGCCATTTCTTTGGTGAATCAGAACTTTAATCTGCTTGTTTCACTTTAAACAACCAACAATGGGTGATTGTAAAAAAGGGTGGAGGGAGGGAGCGGAGGACAAATGTTGTGTTGGTGGAATGAACAATACAGGAGGGGCTTGATTTTCCTCTGTGATTCCACCAGGGCTGCAGCTGGGTAACCCTTCTTTGCCTCCTGTATGTGAATGACAGTGGGGAGGCAGGGCCCAGGTTCCTGGCCCACATTCCTCTCGTCTGCTGCTCTTCCTGGGATTGCCAGGTAAGGCTTGGCATAGTCCCTGGGCAAGTGGCAGGAAGGCCCCAAAGTCCTTTGATGGAGGAAGAGGACCTATTAGTGGCCTCCTCGCCCTCCATTTCAGCCCAATCCCTTACCTGCTGAAGGCCTCAGTCTCAAATGAGGCCTTCAGTAAAACATTTACAGAAGTGTTCAGGACGCTGATTCTGCTTTAAGTGGCCCTCCAGCAACAGCACCGGGATTTCCGTTCTTGGCAGCAGCAAGTTCCCTCTTGGTGGTGAAGATCACGCCAAGAGCCAGCCATGCATACTGATGTAAGAAAACTACTAGGCACTTGGTCTAAGCATTAAACAAAGCTTTAATCAACTGTTTTACAACATGGAGGTCTAGTTGTGCCCTTCACTAGTTCCTGTTAAGAATATCCTGCACAAGCTGGGCCCGTGCCCGAGTATTTATACTCTCCCTGGACAGTGCCACCTGCAGGCCACTCAATATAATTTCATAAGTCTTTCTTTCATGAATGACTGATTCATGTCACATACTAAATGACCCCCCATCCAAGAAAATGTGTCGGGGTTACAATGGCATCACAGTGGTATAAGTCCCACCCTGCCACCTCCCGGCCACAAAGAGGAGAATCCAGCACTAGCTGTTTTAAAATACCTGTCTCCAGTAAACGGGTACCCATACTCATGACATTGGCAATTTTGTGTCCAAGGTCTTTGCTGTTGATCATCAGATGGGAGAAACCCTTGTTCACAAATTTCAAGACGGGTAAATAATCTTATGTTGCCCACCGTCTCATGAATGCTCCTTAATATTGAAGACTGGGGCAGTGGGTTTCGTGAACCAGGGAGCCCGTGTTGGTTGCTCGAACTTCTCCATCTCTCTCATTTCTACTCAATCAGTTCCAATGGATTGAATTTCAGGTTCAACTCCATCATTCACAACTTTCCACATCAATCTAGAAGGAAAACAAAAGGAGTGCTTCAAAGCACTTTGCAACAGAGAGTCTTCCATTTCAGCCAGGTCATTAGTGCCAAATAGGAGCGAGGATTAGGAAGGATATAAAATTGACAGATAAGTAGGCTGAGGCTACTCTGCTGGCCCTGATTAATATATAGCAAAGCCCCAAGGGCAAAGAAATGTTTTCTTTTGGGAGGGGTTTTTCCTTTTAAAAATATATTCCCTGCTAAAATTGTAATGGTTAATCGATTAAATATTTTGCTATTCCTGAGTCATACACAGATTCTGGATTGATCGTTCATTGCTGTTAAGCAAGTATCACAGTAGAATCATACACTAGATGTTTGACTCCTTTGGTCAAGTGGTTAATAGTAAGATTTGTTTTAGTTATACCATACTTTTAATTTTTGTGGAATGGAGGTGGAGGAACGTCCATCACAGGAGCCTCATTAATACAGAAGAGCTTTTCGTGAAGGTTTACCAAATCTCAGGTTCCTCTATTTCCCCTCCCACCACCATCTCACACTCATTCATGCTCTTACAATATCAGGATTTCCTTGCATTCTTAAACATACTACTTTCTTGCTGAGAAATACTTGTACATTTTTATTGCATATTATCCATTCTAGACATTAACAGGCTTGTTTTCTACTGCTGTTTAACAGCAACAATGGCGAAAATGAACACCAGCACTGGTGGAAAAGCGAGAGATAAGCAGAAACTGTCAGATGGTTTTCCTTGTCTGCCGTCTCCACAAAAAAGGGAAGTGAAATACGTAACATAGAAACATAGAAGATAGGAGCAGCAGTAGGCCATTCAGCCCCTCGAGCCTGCTCCGCCATTTAATGAGATCATGGCTGATCATCCAAATTCAGTACCCGGTCCCTGCTTTCTCCCCATATCCCTTGATCCCTTTAGCCTTAAGAAATATATCTAACTCAGTCTTTAATATATTTAATAAATTGGCCTCAACTGCCTTTTGAGGTAGAGAATTCCTCAGGTTCACCACTCTCTGGGTGCAGAAATTCCTCCTCATCTCTGTCCTAAATGGCTTACCCCTTATCCTTAGACTGTGACCCCTGGTTCTGGACTCCCCCGCCATCGGGAACATCCTTCCTGCATCTAGTCTGTCTCATCCTGTTAGAATTTTATAAGTTTCAATGAGATCCCCTCTCATTCTTCTAAACTCCAGTGAATATAAGTCCAATCAACCCAATCTCTCCTCATACGTCATTCCTGCCATCCCAGGTATCAGTCTGGTGAATCTTCGCTGCACTCCCTCCATGGCAAGAACATCCTTCCTCAGATAAGGCGACCAAAACTGCACACAATACTCAAGGTGTGGTCTCGCCAAGGCCCTGTACAACTGCAGCAAGACATCCTTGCTCCTGTACTCGAATCCTCTTGCTATGAAGGCCAACATACCATAACCGCCTGCTGCACCTTCAGCGACTGGTGCACAAGGACACCCAGGTCTCGTTGCACTTCCCCTTCTCCCAATCTATTGCCGTTCAGATAATAATCTGCTTTCCTGTTTTTGCCACCAAAGTGGATAACCTCGCATTTATCCACATTATACTGCATCTGCCATGCATCTGGCCAATCACCCAACCTGTCCAAATCATACTGGAGTTTCTCGGCACCCTCCTCACAGCACACACGCCCACCCAACTTTGTGTCATCTGCAAACTTGGAGATATTACATCTAGTTCCCTTGTCTAGATCATTTATATATATTGTGAATAGCTAGTAACGAAACTTTTGAAAAATTTGCTGCTGTTTACTTGCTGAGCTTTCAGAGGAAGATGTATCCGTTGCCACTGGGAGAAATTGCCTCACCCAAAGAGCTCAACTTAATACAATGATGGAGCAACGGAATTCTTTGGCACGGAATCCATTCAACACAGATTTTGTTGTCATTCTTACATCAGCTGGTTCACTATCAGCACTGGTGAGAGAGGGATGCCCAGGAGTGCCGGCTCCACCAGAGAATAAAAAGCCCATCTCACAAGCGATCATCTAGGCTTTTAAAAAGGTTACTATCCTGTGTTTACCCATGTCTACATCAGAGAGACAATTCAAAAGCATTCGACAGTAAAAAGATTAATATAAGAGCAGGAAATTCCGAAAGGATTGTAATGCTATTCCAATTTGGAGGGAAGTTCTGAATAAAAAGTTCTGAATCCGAGCAGAATTAAATATGCGGAACATTTTAGCTGCACTAACTACTGTCTCAGAGATATTCAGAAAAGAAAGAAAATTAATTTAATCTCTTAAGTTTTATATTTCTTGGACTTAATTATAAAAACTCAGACACCAATAAGTATGGCCTTCTATCGATTTGATATTCTTTGTACGGAACTGCTGTGAACAGTCTTTCACAGCTAACTATTAAAAGAAAGTAGTTTGTATTATTTTATTAAAAATTTACACTTTATACCTTTGGCCATGAAGGAAACATAGAAGAAACTTAGGTTAAATATTCTAGATCGATGTGTGAAACTGAAAAAAAGTAGGTTAAAACAAGGAGTCCTAAAGTTGTTCACATGCTTTTGTTCATATAACACAGGTCAGCTAAATGTATGTTTTTAACGTGACTTTTTGTTTCCTAAGAAAATGTGTATTTCTGAATGTGACAGCCTGTTCTTTTGGTATGCTAACTGGCAATTTGGTCTGGCTTCAATGGAACCATCTGTGTGGCTGAATAAAGCAATCATTTTAAGTGAGAGAGGGGCAGAGAGAGATGTGTGCTACAAAACAAATCAGCTGCCACAAACAATGCAAAGTACCTGTGGAGAAGGTCAGGCATGCAGTTTTGTAGTTGGAAAATTGAACAATTTTCTCCTCCTATGACAGTTGTGCATCATTTCAGGCCTCTGCACATGAGCGACCTCAGACCGCTTTGAAGTGCCGGCCCTGCAACTGGCCATTCCGGTTCATGTAATTAAAAATGTTTTGTTTGGTTTTCCAGAATGCTGACTGGGGTCCTTGAGCTCCATTTCTCATTAACTCCCAGGAGCAATGCCATAGGAGATTCCCTATTATTAATACAAAAATAATGATTACATTATAAATCAGGCTGTTTTAAAATATTTGTTCTTGGGATGTGGGCGACATCCCGGGGACAAATTATGTTAAGAACATACGAAATAGGAGCAGGAGTAGGCCATTTGGCCCTTCGAGCCTGCTCCGTCATTCAATAAGATCATGGCTGATCTTCTACCTCATCTCTACCTTCCTGTACTATCCTCATATCCCTTAATTCCCTTAGTTCCCAAAAATGTATTGAACTCTGTCTTGAATATACTTAACGATTGAGCATCTACAGCTCTCTGGGGTACAGAATTCCAAAGATTCACAACCCTTTGAGTGAAGAAATTTCTCCTCATCTCAATCCTAAATGGCTGACCCCTTATTTTGAGACGGTGACCCTGTGTTCTAGATTCCCCTGCCAGGGGGAAACATTTTCTCAGCATTAACCCCGTCAAGCCCCTTAAGAATTTTATATGTTTCAATTAGATCACCTCTCATTCTTCTAAACTCTGGGGAATATAAGCCTAGTCTACTCAATCTCTCCTCAGGGCAATACGCTCATCCCAGGAACCAGTCTAGTCCCTCTAAGGCAAATATGTCTTTCCATCAGTAAGGAGACCAGAACTGTACACAGTACCCCGGGTGTGGCCTCACCAATACCCTGTATAATTGTAGTAAGACTTCTTTACTCTTATACTCTAATCCCTTTGTAACAAAAGCTAACATACCATTTGTTTTCCTAATTGCTTGCTGTACCTGCATGTCAACTTTCTGTGATTCATGTACAAGGACACCCAGGTCCCTCTGAGTGCAAACATTTCCCAGTCTCTCACCATTCAAAAAATATTCTGCTTTTTTGTTTTTTCTACCAAAGTGGATAACTTCACACTTCCCCACATTGTACTCCATTTGCCATGTTCTTGCCCACTCAGTCAACCTGTCTATATTTCTCTGCAGCCTCTTTGCATCCTCCTCACAGCTTACTTTCTCACCTAACTTTGTATCATCAGCAAACTTGGATATGTTACACTCAGTCCCTTCATCTAAGTCATTAATATAGATTGTAAAAAGCTGAGGCCCAAGCACTGATCCTTGCGGTACCCCACTAGTAACAGCTTGTCAATCCGAAAAAGTCCCGTTTATTCCTACTCTCTGTTTTCTGTCCGTTAATCAATCCTCAATCCATGCTAATATATTACCCCAATACCATGAGTCCTAATTTTATGTAATAACCTCTTGTGTGGAACCTTATCGAATGCTTTTTGAAAATCCAAATACACTACATCCCCCCTTATCCATCCTACTAGTTACATCTTCAAAAAACTCTAATAGATTTATCAAACACGATTTCCCTTTCATAAAACTATGTTGACTCTGCCTAATCATATTACAATTTTCTAAGTGTCCGGTTACCATGTCCCTAATAATAGATTCTAGCATTTTGCCTACTACTGATGCCAGGCTACCTGGCCTATAGTTCCCCGTTGTTACTCTTCCTCCTTTCTTAAGTAGCGGGGTTATGTTTGCTACCTTCCAATTCTTGGGGACTGTTCTAGAATCTAGAGAATTCTGGAAGATTAATACCAATGCATCCACTATTTCTGCAGCTACCTCTTTTTTAAAACCCTAGGATGCAGATTGTCAGGTCATGGGGATTTGTCACCACCTAGTCCCATTAATTTCTACAGTACTATGTCTTTACTTATGCTGATTTATTTAAGTTCCTCATTCTCTCTAGACCCTTGGTTCCCCATTATTTCTGGAATGTTTTTTGTGTCTTCTACCGTGAAGACAGATACAAAGTATTTGTTTAATGTTCTGCCATTTCCTTATTGCTCATTATAATTTTGCCTATCTCTGCCTCTAATGGGTCCATGTTTACTTTCACTAATCTCTTCCTCTTTACATACCCATAGAAACATTTACAATCTGTTTTTATGTCTCTTGCTAATTTACTCTCATATTCTTTATTCTCTTTTCTTATCAATTTCTTGGTCCTCCTTTGCTGAATTCTAAAATCCTCCCAATCCTCAGGCTTACTACTCCTTTTGGCAACATTATAAGCCTCTTCCTTTGATCTAATACTATCTTTAACTTCTCTTGTTAGCCACGGTTGGACCACTTTTCCTGTGGGATTTTTGTGCCTTAAAGGAATGCATATCTGTTGTAAATTATGGTCCAGAAATTCAGGTCGGGGGCTTCCCGCGGGTGCAAGCCCCCGACCTGCACTTACCTTGCGCGCCGGCAGTTGAGCTGTAGGGCCCCATGGAATTCCGATCCAGGGCCTGCTCCAGCTCCCGGCGCGCAGTGCTTGCGTGTCCCAGGGGCGTAGTTAGTTTGATGCATCCCCTGGGATCACGTGGGCCATGGGCAGCCAATCGGCGCAGGGAAAAGCCCATTCATAAGTAGTGACAGGAAGACCTGTCAAAACTTATAAATACTACGGCCCCAAAATAGTAGTAAACCTCCAAATAAATTTTAAAAAATCATCACACATTTTAAATAAACTATAAATTACATTAAATAACTATTTTAAACAATAATTTAAATTTTTGAAAAAAATAATTTTATATTCTAACGGGGCTAAAAAGAAACTTACCTTGCTTTAAAGTATTTAAAAATAATAAACCTGTGGAAAAAATGTTTTAATTTTAATTAATTGACCACTTACCTTTTAAAATGCAGGCCTTATGCCTGTTTTTTACATTTCTAAATTCTAAAGACTTACCCTCATGGAAAAACCTGCAAAAAAACGTAAGTTCAAAGCGCACATGCAGACTCCCGCGCGCATGCGTTCGACCTCTGAACCCCTTCATTCAGAGGAATGGAAGTGCCGGTTTCCCGCGCATGCGCAGTGCATGCAAGAAACCGGCACTTCCATCGGGCCCACATGTGAGTACCCCGTGCGTACTCACCCGTGGAGACCCGAATTTCTGGGCCTATGTATTAATTCTTTAAATGCTACCCATTGCTTGTCTACTGTCATACCTTTTAACGCAGTTTCCCAATCTACCTTAGCCAACTCGCCCCTCATACCTATGTAGTTTTCTTTCTTTAGATTTAAGACCCTAGTTTCGAACTCAACTAAATCACTTTTAAACTCAATATAAAATTCTATCATATAATGGTCACTCTTCCCTAAAGGCCCTTTTAATTAACCCTTTCTCATTGCACAATACTAGATCTAAAATAGCCTGTTCCCTAGTTGGTTCCTCAACATAACTGATCTAGAAAACTATCTTGCATACATTACATGAATCCTCCACACTATTACTGCAAATTTAGTTTGCCCAGTCTATATGTAGATTAAGGTCCTCCATGATTACTGTATTACCCTTGTTACATGCGCCTCTAATTTCCTGATTTATATTCTGTCCTACATTACAACTACTGTTTGGGGACCTATAACAACAACTTGCACTTATAGCACCTTTAACATTGTAAAACATCCCAAGGCACTTTAGAGGAGGGTTATCATACAAAATTTGACACTGAGCCACATAAGGAGATATTAGGACAGATGACCAAAGTATTGGTCAAAGAGGTAGGTTTTAAAGAGCACCTTAAAGAAGGATAGAGGTGGAGAGGCAGAGAGGTTTAGGGAGGAAATTCCAGAGCTTAGGGCCTAGGCAGCTGAAGGCACAACCGGCAATGGGGGAGCGATGAAAATCAAGAAACGCAAGAAGCCAGAATTGGAGGAATTCAGAGATCTTGGTGGTTTGTAGGGCTGAAGGAGGTTACAGAGACAGGGAGAGGCAAAGTCACAGAGGGATTTGAAAACCAGGATGAGAATTTTAAAATCGAGAGGTTGCTGGACCAAGAGCCAGCGAGCCCAGGGTTGATGGGTGAATGGGACTCGGTATGAGTTACGATACGGGTAGCAGAGTTTTGCATGAGCTCAAGTTTATGGAGTTAAGATCAGGAATGTAATATATGAAACAGAATATTTACATTTTTTGGGTTGGTCTTGGTAGTGAGACAGAAGGGTATGAGAATGACCCAAGAAGGTCCTGTACGTATCCCTAAGCAATATAACAAAAATTAACCTCTTTGTAGTTACCTGAAGGTTTTTGTTCATTTATGTTTCCATCGGGAGGTGAGAAGTGCCAGACTTGTTTTCTATTCATAAGAACATAATGGCCCAGAAATTCGGGTCGGGGGCTTCCCGCGGGTGCAAGCCCCCGACCTACACTTACCTAGCGCGCCGGCAGTTGACCTCTTGGCCTGCGTGGAATTCCTCTCCGAGGCCTGTCCCAGAGGCCGGCGCGCTATGCTGGCGTGTCCCAGGGGCGTAGTTAGTGCGATGCGTCCTCTGGGATCACGTGAGCAACAGGCAGCCAATCGGAGCAGGGAATGCTCCATTCATAAGTCTTGACAGATAGACCTGTCAAAACGTATAAATGCTGAGGCTGTAAAACTGTACTTTACCTTCAAATAAATTTTTTTTTAAATCACACTTTGTAAATAAACTATAAATTACATTAAATAACTATATTAAACAAAAATTTAAATTTTTGAAAAAAATAATTTTATAAAAAAACGGGGCTAAAAATAAACTTACCTTGCTTTAAAGTATTTAAAAGTAAAAAACCTGTGGAAAAAATGTTTTAATTTTAAATAATTGACCACTTACCTTTGAAAATGAAGCCCTTACAGCTGCTTTTTACATTTCTAAAATGTACAGACTTACCCGCACGTTAAAACCTGTAAAAAAAGAGGAAGTTCAACGCGCACGCGCAGACTCCCGTGCGCACGCGTTCGACCTCTGAACCCCTTGGTTCAGAGGATCGGAAGTGCCGGTTTCCCGCGCATGCGTAGTGCATGCAAGATTCCGGCACTTCCATCGGGTCCACGCGTGAGTACTCCGTCCGTACTCACGCGTTGGGACCCGAATTACTGGGCCAAGAAATCAGAGCAGGAGTAGGCCATATGGTGCCTCGGGGTCTGCTCCACCTTTCAATAAGGTCATGGCTGATCTCTTACCTCAACTCCACTTTCCTGCCCTATCTCCATATCCTTTGATTCAATTTTAGTATCAAGCACTTCCAGTTTAGAAACAGCATGAATCAGATGCAGAGTAAAATCTCTCTATCCGCATGCCAATGCATCCTAATCCCAACTTCAGCACCGTATATTAGACAGATCCCGCTGCAGCTATGTCTCACATGCTATAGGCAGTTAGATTGACAGCTCTAGCAATTTCCATCAAATTATAGGTTGCTAGTCATATGGTCCCACGCAATCCAAGAATTAGGTTAAGATTACCCTCATTTCTCTTAGGACACGTACCGTCCCTTCACAGAGCAACTTTCATCCCATCAGCCTGCGCTAGATTCAACCCCAAGATTTCAACTTTCGGTGATGGCAGAAAATGGGCAGTAGCAGATCGGTTTTCCATTGCGTTCAGCCCTAAGGTCGCAGATTCTCTCTCTCCCTCTCTCTTTCTTCCTCTCCCCCTCTCTCTCTCTCTTTCTCTGTCCATTCTCCCATTGTTTCTTAGTGAGATCAAAGAGGAACCACATTGGTGCAGTGTCCCACCAAAATTCTTGTACCTGTTTAAACTTAACTCAAATAAATAAGCGTTAAATTTTGCTCTAGCCGCACTTGTTCAGCCAAGTTATGCACACAGAGACCTAGCTAGGAGTCTAAAAAGTTAAACCCTGAGACTTAAAAAGGAATCTGAAAACATGTGGTTCCTTTTCCAAGAATTCAATCTGATCTGATATAAATTGATTTTATTTTTGGTATTTTCCCTTTATTTCCATTGCTTGGTGACTAGAAACCCTGCTTGTGCTTCTTAATTGCATTCCTCAGAGTCTGAAGCCAAACTAGAGACTAATTTCCACTCAAACACCCCGTGAGATGGATCAAATCCCTCCGCCTGTCAATCAAAGGATTAAGTCAAAAATCTCAGAATGCAATTAAAGAGCATTAATGGAGATTATTACATAACATGGTGATTGAGTTCTACTAGACAGCTGACAAAGGTCCAAGGCAGCCCAGATGTCATGTAATAAACACACTCCAGTGACACACTTAACGCCAAGAAAAACTGTTGAAATACGGAGAATACTTAGTGTAAACGGAAGCTCTTATGTAATGCCATGTGGTTATGGGTTAAATACAAGAGTTAAAATGTGCAGCTTTAGCCCTTCGAAGGAGATTGGTCTTTCATCAAGGTATTAATTCAGCCTCTCACCACCTAGAAGTAGCTGCAGAACATTAGAGCGCTGCAAAACATTTGCAACAATTTAGGTGATGATAGAAATCCTTTCAGACAGAAAGACACAGCCTGCCTCTTTGAAACCTCTGGTGATAAAGCCTTTGTACCCAAGGTCCAACTGGTAATTAAATCACAAACCAAAGTGGGGTTGGGGAGGTCTCTCTATTACCATTAAGCAACCTAACATCTGTAATGCAATTGCTGGTAGTGACCCTGACAAAAGTGCCATTCTTCTCAAATCTACTTATTTGCAACCTGACTGTACAACATGTCAAGGAATATGTCACAGACTAGGCAGGAATCTTGCATGCGCCGGCAATTCCCCTCACATTAATTCCAGATCACGATCGTGCCGCGGGGATAGCAAGAAATGCCAATGTACTTCCCGCAGGGAGAAATGAGGCGGGGAAAATGAAAAAAAAATAAGTTGGAGGCGAGTCACCTAAACAGCTCTTGTGCACCTGTTCAGGCAAGAGTGTTAGCGGACTCGGAACTGGTTACCAATTGCCTTCATTGCCGGGAAATGGGGCATTCTGCTTTACGTCTGACATTTGATCTCTTGTTGGGTGGGAAAGGATAAAATTCTCCATGGCATTATGTTTAACAGGCTTATGATTTTGTTTTTCCCCAGCGTTTACTCGGATTTAGATTTAAACCATTGTCCCCTTTCCAACCAGTGTGTCATTTAAGAGTTGCAAAGTTAAGTGGGCACTCATCTGCTTGGCTGTGCATAACCACTCTGTAAGGGGTGGTGTGTGTGGTCAGCTTTGCCTCTGACTCCCTGAGCGGTTCGAATCGCTCCCACTCCCTTGGTTCTAGACCTGGACCTATTTGG
The DNA here is from genome assembly GCF_052327205.1 of Somniosus microcephalus. Lineage (NCBI taxonomy): Eukaryota > Metazoa > Chordata > Chondrichthyes > Squaliformes > Somniosidae > Somniosus > Somniosus microcephalus. The sequence continues at coordinate 34,550,978 of NC_140992.1, forward strand.
GGGTTGTAATGAAATTGCAACAGACAACTGAGTTGGTGAAAAGAACTTGGATTTTTATTTGAGACAGGAAAATATACACAACACAATAAATCTTATACTCTATAAGGGGGAACTCATCGGAATATGCGAGGGAGAATGACAATAGACAAAAATACCTTACCCTCCCAATCCCACTATCCTAACTAGGTTGAATTCCAGAGGACCAGGAAATGCTCAACAAACGCAGGAATAGTTTGTAGAGTGGGAAAAACTTGCAGATCTTCGGTTTCTTCCGAGTTGGTTTCTTGTTGGTCGCGGTGGCCCAATATTACCTAGTTGTTGGTAATATTGTTGGTTGTTTGTTTCATGGGGCCCTTGGTTGCTGTGATTCCTTCCGTTCTCCTTCTGTTGTCCCGAGGCTGATGTCTTTCGAATGAGCTGTGCCTCTTTCTGTGTCTGTCTGAACTGTACTGCTGACTTCAATTCACTGACTGCTGTTTCAATTCTCTGACTGAACTGTACTGAGCGAACTGATCGAACCCATCGAATGAACTGATTTCTTGTGGAGACAGGTCTTTAGTTTATACTAAACGAAGCCTGCTAATCTTGTTAGATTTTTGGCTGGCTTTTTAAGGGCCACTTGATTGGTCCCATTTAGTTAACTGGTTTCGGGATAGCTTCCTGAGTAGTTGAAGAAGGCGTGAAGTGGTTTTGGATGCCTCCCTGAATGGTTAAACTGTTGTTCGATTGTCTTTTAATCTTAGATTTCCTGTAAGGCCTTCAAATTCTGTGCAGGTTCTTTTATGCATGGGTTTTAATGGACTTTGGGCTTTAGGTGAGGCTGGGGTTTTCATTGATTTATTGATTGAATGCAAATTCCCAGATAGGGGCTGAGTTTCGTTTATTGTTCCTCCCAGACAGTCTGGCTACTTTCAAATACCCAAACTGTTCCTCTGCAGAGGTCAATCCCACATTCCTGTTGCAGCCTTTTCCTACAAGTCTGTACATGTCCTTTTGAAATGCCACATTTGTTTCAAATCTTTGAATTCGTCTGTTAGGCCCAACTATGCATTTTATCTTTTACAGATTTCTTCTGTAAATGGTCCAAAATTGTTTTAAATAGGGTTATCTTTCTGTTTTGGGGTTCTGCAGAATTTTGCGAATCTTACAACTCTGTTTACGACAACTGCCCCATGAGTAATTTCCATATCAAGTGTTGCTTCTGCAGCATGCAGCCTTTGTAACACCATACTGCTTCTGTCAGTATATCACTCATTGCTCTGTGAGCACCCTCTTTATTTGCCACACACAGCACTGAAAGTCCCTATACACCAATGTTGCTTCTCTCAAACAGCCTCAGTATATTCCATTCCTAATGATTGGCTTCCAAATTTCACATGGTTTCTTCCAGAAAACAGCCTCTGCATATTCCAACCTGCTACTCCAAGAAGAAAACCTCTACATATTTCACCCTCCTTCCCACAGTATGAGGTCTCCATTCCATGCTCTTTCCTCAGTAGATAGTCTGCGTACCCCATACTACTTGTTCCAGCGATAGCCTCTATATACTTCATGGTGTCTGGCCTAGTGAGCAGCCTCTATTTTCCTGCAATGTGCTTTGGCAATTCATTTTTTAAATGTAAGTGAGTCAAAATTGCCAATTATACTAAACTGCAGAAGACAGTGGAGTCCTAACAAATCAGCTAAGGAACTACCCAAGTACCTAGACAATATTGGCAAATGGGAAGAATTTTAATAGATGAAATTCAATACAGTTTCAGTACTGGAAAAAAGGGGAGCCGACTTACTTAACAAATTGTGTTGAACAATCTAGGGGAGAGGCTGAAAGAGATCTGGGAGTGATAGTAGACTCAACACTGACCGCATCCAAAAATCAGAATGCTGAACACAAAACTTGGAAGTATAGTGAACAGTGAGGAGGATAGTGACTTCAAGAAGATATAGACAGGCTGGTGAAATGGGCGGACACGTGGCAGATTAAATTTAACGCAGAAACGTGCGAAGTGATACATTTTGGTAGGAAGAATGAGGAGAGGCAATATAAACTAAAGGGCACAATTCTAAAGGGGGTGCATGAACAGTGAGATCTGGGGGTATATGTGCACAAATCGTTGAAGGTGGCAGGGTAGGTTGAGAAAGCGGTTAAAAAAGCATACGGGATGCTGGGCTTCATAAATAGAGGCATAGAGTACAAAAGCAAGGAAGTTATGATGAACCTTTATAAAACACTGGTTCGGCCTCAACTGGAGTATTGTGCCCAATTCTGAGCACCGTACTTTAAGAAGGGTGTGAAGGCCTTAGAGAGGGTGCAGAAAAGATTTACGAGAATGATTACAGGGATCAGGGACTTCAGTTATGTGGATAGACTAGAGAAGCTGGGTTTGTTCTCCTTAGAGCAAAGAAGGTTGAGAGGCGATTTGATAGAGGTATTCAAAATCATGAGAAGTGTAGATAGAGAGAAACTGTTCCTGAGAAACAGAGGACACAGATTTAAGGTGATTGGCAGAAGAACCAAAGGCGACATGAGGAAAAACTTTTTATGCAGCGAGTGGTTAGGATCTGGATTGCACTGCCTGAAAGGGTGGTGGAGGCAGACTCAATCGTGGCTTTCAGAAGGGAATTGGATAAGTGTTGGATCCATGGTTCAGTGGATAAATAATCACACAGATGCTGTACATTAACAAATAACAGGTCTTTACTGGAGGAGGGTAATCTCTAAATAACAACAGAAAATGCTGGAAAAACTCAGCAGGTCAGGCAACATTCGTGGACAGAAATTTGAGTTGACGTTTCGGGTCGAACCCTTCTTCAAAGCTCTAGACTGGGGTACAGAGGCATGCGCACAGCTTATATACCGGTGTGGTCACTGCCGGTACTACAGTATACAGGAGCTGTAAAAAGTAGTTCTGACTTAAAGGCACATACACTACAATTCCTCCCTTTTTAGATTAATAATACCCCCTTAATATTCAAATAACAATTACATTTTTACATGTACATTCAATAACAAAAGTCCATTGATAGATTCAGTCTTTGGGGCGGCTTCCTGACCCTTTTGGGATAGCGCCTTTCCAGAGGTTCTTGTTCTTGGTGCAGAGGCGATTCTGACCCCTTTTCATCGGGTAGTTCATCGGGTTCCACTGCTACTGGGTCTGAAGTAGATGCTACCGGTATGTCGGGTTCATCCCCAGGTACTCGAGACATGGGGTTGACGCATTCCTGTGATGCTAAGATCTGATCGACGTGGCGTCTCACAATGTTTTCCCCGACATCCACTGTGTACATTAATGGCCCCTGCCTTGTACATATCGTTCCGGGTTGCCACTTCTCTGTTCGATAGTCCCGGGCCAAGACTGGTTGCCCTACATTGAAGCTGCTTGTCGGCTTCTCGTTGATGTGCTGGAATTGTTTGTCCTCAACATTTCTTCGCACATTTGGTCTGAGCAAGTCCAGACGAGATCTCAACCTTCGGTTAAAGAACATCATGGCCAGGGTCTGGTTGGTAACTGCATGTGTCGCGTTTCGGTAGGCTAATAAGAAATTGTCCAGCTTCTCCTGTAGTGGAATTTCCTCATCGCACATGGCCTTTATCGCCTTCTTAAAGGTTTGTACGAACCTCTCAGCCAATCCATTGGTGGCTGGATGATACGGGGCGGATGTGTAATGCTTTACCCCATTCCTTTTCATGAATTTTTGGAACTCGTCGGACACAAATTGTGGTCCATTATCAGAGCAGATCTGCTCTGGCAACCCGTTTCTGGCAAATATGGTCCGTAGGACTGCAATCGTTTTCTCTGTAGTGGTTGAAGACATCTTTATCACCTCAGGTCACTTTGAATGAGCATCCACTGCTATTAAGAACATTGAGTCCATGAATGGACCAGCGAAATCAATGTGCACCCGTTGCCATGGAGAGGAGGGCCACTCCCATGGGTGTAGCGGGGCATGTGGTGGTGCATTTTGGACGTTCTGGCATCCTAAGCAGCTCTTCGTTAGGTCTTCGATTTGTTGATCGATTCCCGGCCACCACACATAAGCCCTAGCAAGGCTTTTCATTTTCACTCCCCCCAGATGACCTTCATGTAGCTCATTTAGCACTCTCTCCCTTAACTTGGGTGGAATCACCACTCTGGATCCACACATCACTGTCCCCTGGCACACTGACAGCTGTTCTCTTCTGGATGAGAATGCTGGCAACAGTGAGTCGCCATGTGTTGGCCATCCCCTCACCGTCAATTCATATACCCGTGACAGCGTCGGATCATTGCAGGTCTCCTTCTCTATATCCACGTTTGTTACTGGCAATCGTTCAATTATCGACGAATAAAATATCTCGATAGGGTCCACTGCTGGTGCTTCCTCCACCGTAGGCAGTGGCAGGCGCGATAGCGCATCAGCGTTCCCATGCTGTTTCGTGCCTTTATATTCTATTTCATATTGATTCGCCCCTAGAAACAGGGACCATCTTTGTAACCGCTGTGCAGTCATTACTGGCACGCCCTTCTTAGGATTAAAGATGGAGACAAGTGGTTGGTGGTCAGTCAGCAAGGTGAAGTTCTGCCCATGCAGATAGTGGTTGAATTTTTTTACTCCCCATACTAGGCTGAGGGCCTCCCTGTCAATCTGGGCGTAGTTGCACTCGGCTGAGGTTAGTGACCGAGACGCAAAGGCTACTGACCTCTCCAACCCGTCTGGGAATTTGTGCGACAGCACCGCTCCAATGTCGTAGGGTGATGCATCACATGCCAAACGAATTGGTAGTGCTGGGTTGAAATGGGCCAACACCTCTTTTGATGTGATCAATTCTTTACACTTCTGGAAAGTTCGTCTACGTTCGTCATCCCACTTCCATGGTACCCCTGTTTGCAGTAGGGTGTTCAGCGGGTGTAATACCGTAGACAAATTTGGTAAGAACTTGTGGTAATAGTTTACCAGCCCGAGGAACGACCTCAGTTGTGACACATTTTCCGGTGCTGGAGCCTTGACTACTGCCTCAACCTTGTCAGGGGACTTATGTAACCCCTCTTCATCGATGACGTGGCCGCAATACGAGATCTGTTTCTGGAAAAACTCGCACTTGTGGCGATTAGCTCGTAGCCCATATTCCTTTAATCTGGCGAGCACCTTCTCCAAGTTAGCGAGGTGATCACCGTCATTTTCGCCCGTGACCAAGATGTCGTCCAAATAACACTGGGTCCCTGGAATCCCTTGCAGGACCTGATCCATCGCCCTTTGCCAGATAGCCGGAGCCGAGGCTACTCCAAACACAAGCCGGTTGTATTGATAGAGACCTTTATGGGTGTTGATCATAAGGTAATGTTTCGAAGCTTCTTCTACCTACATTTGCAAGTACGCCTGGGCTAGATCAATTTTGGTGAAACGTTTACCACCAGATAGCGAGGCGAAAATATCCTCAATTCGTGGAAGCAGATATTGCACCGTGTGAAGGACTGGGTTCACTGTCACCTTAAAATCCCTACAGATGCGGACCTTCTTTGGTTCCCCAGGCGTATTACTCAACGACCTCTTCATTACAGGATCGATGGGTGTAGCCCACTCGCTCCAGTCCACTTTGGACAGTACTCCTGAACGTTCCAACCCTTCCAGCTCTGCTTCAACCGCTGGTCTGATCGCATAAGGCACTGGTCTGGCCTTCAGGAACTTTGGGCTTGCATTTTCCTCTATTTTAATTGTTGCTGTTATTCCTTTTAGTGTTCCTAGTCCCTCCTAGAACACTTCTTTTGCATCAGTTAGCATTTTTGACAGTCGTCCAGGTGTGACGTCGTCATCCTTTTTGGCCTCAACCTTCAGTGCCTGTATGGAATGCCAATCTAATTGTATCTTTCGGATCCATTCACGTCCTAGCAGTGGTGGTCCTCCATTTGGCAATACATATATATCCATTTTAGGTATTTCCTGACCTTTATATGTCACTTTCACCCTTATTTTCCCTTTGGGGTAGACTTTTTGCCCCGTATACGTCTTCAAGACAATCTCTGTAGCTTTCAAGGGTATGTGTGAAAATAGCCGCTTTGATTTATGACTGTTAGAGCTGACCCTGTGTCCAATTCCATTTCCACTTGGACTCCGTCTATCTTGAGTATAACCCAGATAGTCTGGTGATCCTCCATTTCGGTTACATTATGTAGTTTCAGACAACCCAGCTCCTTGCTTCCGGAGTCTGTGTCACTTTTTTGTTCATCTGAATCACTGTCCATCACCTGGTGTACCTTTTTGTACTTCTCCTGTGGAGATTTCTTACTGTTGGTTTTCTTCCCAGACCTGCAGACTCTTGCTATGTGTCCTGCTTTCCCACACTGTCTGCACACTTGGTCCTTGAACCAACAATCTTTCTGGTCATGTGTTGCTCTGCCGCAGCGATAGCACTTCCCTGTTCCATAGGTCATTTCGTTGGTGCCATATTCTTGCGGTCTCCGTTGTATCTCTGCAGCGCCCCTTGCGGCTGCTTCGTGTGATACTGCCATACTGAAAGCTTTGTCCAGCGTAAGGTCCTTTTCTGATAGAAGCTGTTTCTGGGTTCCTTCACTTTGTAGCCCACACACAAACTTGTCCCTTAACGTGTCTGCTAGTCCCGCTCCAAACTGGCAGTATTTCGATAGCTTGCACAGTTCCGTTAGGTACTCAGCATTGCTTTCGTCTTTGTATTGGTTCCTTTTATGGAACTTAAATCGTTCTGCTATCAGCAGCGGTGTGGGGTTTAAGTGGTCCTGTAGGATTTCTACTATGCTTTCAAAATTCTTGTTTACCGGCTTCTCTGGGGTTATTAAATTTCGCAGTAACCCATAAGTTTTTGCACCCATGGAATTTAACAGAACCAGTGCTTTATTAGCATCTGGCAATTCATTTGCCCTGCAGTACACCTCAATACATTCCACATATGTCGCCCAATCTTCGACTTCATTGTCGAACGTAGAGATACTGCCACTCTTTGGCATCCTTGGTTGTGCGTTAACTATCACTAATGGCGCCTCCCGCGCTTCCCCTTCTTCTCCGCTGGCACAAAATGGCATCTCCCACGCTTTCCTTCCTTCCCACGCTCGCCCGTCTTCTCCGCTGCGGCTTCGCAAAATGGCGTCTCCCGCGCTCTTCCTTCTTCTCCGTGGCTCAATGGCGCCTCCCGCGCTCTCCCTGCTTCTCCGTGGCTCAATGGCGTCTCCCCTTGCTTTGCCCCGCGGACCCTGATCAGCCCGTGATCCCTGGCTGTGCTCTGTGCGTTCTTCTCTTGATATTTGTCGACGCCGCTCAGTCTAGAACCCAGCTGTTTCTTACCCTCTCTCTCTCCGGTTTGCAGTATTTTTCCTCGACGCCGCTCGGTGATCAACCCCTGGCTGCACCCTGCTCTCTTCACCCTCTTTCTTACCCCGTCGACGCTGCTCGGCTCTCTCTCTCTTCCGTCGGTTGGCTCCAGCCGCCGCTGCTCGGGAAGGGCCTGCTCTGGACCTGTCGTCGGTCTCTTACTGCTCATTGTGGCTGGGGAACCAAGCCTGGCTCTCCACAGCCTCCCCAGCGAAGTTGGATCTCTGCCTGACTGTTGGGCGGTTGCTCGCAGTCGACGCCCGTGTTCCTGGACTCGACTATTTAATAAAAAAAATTTTTATGTTGCAAGTAGATTCAAATCGACACTCGTCGCCACTGTTGGATCCGTGGTTCAGTGGATAAATAATCACACGGATGCTGTACATTAACAAATAACAGGTCTTTACTGGAGGAGGGTAATCTCTAGACTGGGGTACAGAGGCATGCGCACAGCTTATATACCGGTGTGGTCGCTGTCGGTACTACAGTATACAGGAGCTGTAAAAAGTAGTTCTGACTTAAAGGCACATACACTACAATAAGTACCTGAAGGAAAAAAAAATTGTAGGACTATGGGGAAAGGGCGGGGGAGTGGGACTAGCTGAAGTGCTCTTGCAGAGAGCTGGCACGGGCTCGACGGGGTAAATGGCCTCCTTCTGTGCTGTAACCATTCTACGATTCTATGATTCTATGAACTAGATGACCAAATCAGTAGAGTTTAAGTTTGAGGCAATTAAGCTGAGGTTGTATCATGCTCATGTAATGCTGCACCTCGAATATTGCATTCCATCTGGTCACTGAGGCACAATGAGAAATATTCAAACCCACTGGCTCCCGGTTAAGCACGCCTCAATTTTAAAATTCTCATCCTTGTTTTCAAATCCCTCCATGTCCTCGCCCCTCCCTATCTCTGTAATCTCCTCCAGCCCCACAACCCCCCAAGATATCTGCACTCCTCCAATTGTGACCTCTTGAGCATCTCGATTTTATTCGCTCCACCATTGGTGGCCGTGCATTCAACTGTCAAGGGCCTAAGTTCCGGAATTCCCTCCCAAAATCTCTCCGACTCGCTACCTCCCTTTCCTGCTTTAAGACGCTCCTTAAAACCGACCTCTGCCCTAATATCTCCTTATGTGACTCGGTGTCAAATTTTGTTTTATAATGCTCCTGTGAAGCGCCTTGGGATGTTTTACTATGTTAAAGGCGCTATATAAATACAAGTTGTTGCTGTTGTTGAAGCAGTACAAAGATGACTCACAAGGTGTATTCTCAGTGTTAGAGGGCTGAGTAAAGAGGAAAAATTATAAAGACTTGGGGGGAGAAATTCAGTATCGTCCCGTTTGGGGCGCAATTATTGGCCGGGCGCAAAGATTAGCGCCTGGTGCTAATTATCGCCTCCGACTGCAAACTTGGCTTCTTGATTGGAGTGCTGAATCAGGAGCTACACACCTGTCTTAAGGCGCAAAATCCGAGGAGCGAGGCGCTACCTCAGAGCACTGGCGAAGCTCATGTGATGTCAGTCAGCAATGGAACACAGACACAATGGCGCCGGCCAGTTCTTAAAGGGGAGGGTTGCTCTTGCTCTCCATCCACATCCTGTTCATTGCAGCCTTGAATCTCGGTCTGGAGAGACCTGTACATCAAATCTGCTGGAAAGAACAATGGAGAGGCCCAGGGAAAGAGCTCAGAGTGCAGCCCCCACAGTCTCTTCTAAATCGATACAAGGAAGGGCAAATCAAAATGAACCTGCAAAGTGCTGCTCAATACCCTAAACTCCTTCACACAGCATTGAATCTCTCCAGAAGTCTCTCTCTCTATCTCTCAGAATGCGTGGTGTAAAAATGTCACCAACAAAAAAAGGCAGGAAGCCTTTAAAGAGCGCTCCGCCAGTCCCTTCCCGACTGCAAAACGCTCCCCTCCACCTGTCGTTGCTAGCGGCAGGCGGTAAGACAGGGGGCGCCACTCAATATCTGGTCCAGGGCGCTACCGGGGCATTGCACACTTGACTGATGTCACGATCTGTCGGTGCAGGAAATCGTAGCGATAGTGTTTAGCGCCGCCGCAAAATGTCTAGTTAATTTTGTGAGCGGCGCAAACATCGCCGCGCCCGGGCGCTAGTTGCTTTGCGCCCCATTAGCGCCCCCTTAAGGCGCTAATGGGAGGCACAAACCAACTGAATTTTTTCCCCTTGGACTATGGAGCTTTGAAATGAGGAAAATGAGAGGGGACCTTATAGAGGTATACAAGATGCTAAGTAGAATAGAAATAGTTAATTCTAAGCACTTTTTAAGTTAAACTACAACTGGAGGGCAAGGGAAGTGAACTGGTAAAAGGCAAGTTCAGGAAGAATTTCCTAAAATAAAAAGTGATTAATAATTGGAATGGTCTTCTGGGTAGGGTAATGGAGGCCAAAACTCTGCAGTCATTGAAGAGGCAGTTAGACATGGGGATGAGGTGGGAACCATAGCTTTCTATGGCAGGATAAACTACATGTGGCGAGTTGCATTTTTCTGGTAAATGCAATCTTTCAGCCAATCACCTATCAGAACTCACCTGGCCTTACACTCAAAGGCTGTAATATAAAAGTAACTGGTGAAAGCCTCATTAAATGCATAAATAAGTCACAGTGACAGTGGGTTTTATTCTCGGACGTCCTCAGCAAAGGGGACATACACAAGAACCATCCGCAGTACTGCCCCCACCCCCCCAGGAAACATTGGTGCATCAAAAGGGGGGCGATGACCCAGTGTTAACAGCCCTCATCCAAATTCCTTCCCATTAGCTCTCGCCCAGATGATGCCACTAATGCATCAAAAACTCAGAGGGAATTCAAGACCCTTTTCTTTACTACCCTACCCGGCAGATGATTTCAAACATTATGGCCCTGAGTTTCCTCAGGGTTTGTAGTGCGTTGGTGGCATTATCCTGGCAGGCAGGGACTAGCAGTGCGCAAATTGGGATAGGAGTCCTGTTGAGAATGGGTCTTGTCACAGGACCCATTTGGGCTGGATCAAAGCCTCCTTTTTGATGCGCCAGTGTTTCCTGGGGTAAGGGAGCAGATGGTTCTCAAACATGCCCCCTTTGCAGTGGACATCAGAGAAGGAGTCAGGACTGTGTGCAGTAACAGCGGGTGGCAGATGTGGGGTCCACCAAATTTAGAAAGGCTGGTTTCCTTATGGCAGCCTAATGAAAGAGGCCTTCTTGGGAAAGGCTTCATTCTGTTCATTTGAAAGCTTCTTCAACCGGATCTGCCAGCACTTGTCCCCAGCGGTTGGCTGACACCACCATTTCCTCCTCCCCGCACCTAACAGACACCCCAGTTGTGCTGATAGTGTCTCCGGCATCCACCCATTTAACTCAAATATCCTGACCCCGGGAATTCCAATGGGGTTAGGGGAGCACCTAGTTGGCACATGGAAATCCTGCTCTGCCATTGTTAAGGGATCATAAATTTTCAGGGCCTATCACTCTTTGTCATGAGATCCCTTCCAAATATGGGAAAGCTGGTAGGCCTGGGTTCTGAATCATAACAGACATCAAACTAGCTCTGTTGTGATATCACACTTTTCACTGATTCACTATTGAAATATAGAATAGATTTGCCTTTCTAATCTAGGCTTTATTAACTTAAAAATCCTGTAGCACATCTTCAACACCCAGTCCCAACTAAAGGCTGGAAAGAACTGAATTTAAGATGGCCACCACAAATCACATGACATCAACTACCAATGAGATTACAACATATATCCCAAGGCAGGAAACAAACAACCAATCACAATACTTCTTACTAAACATAGAGAATAATCACCACAACTGCCCATTGGTATTGTTCTGGCACAGAGACCTGGAATATCAACATATGCTGTCAAACAGTATTGAGATCTTGGTTCACACTTGCGAGCCCTGCACCCAGAGTTTCCATTTGTAGCTGTTTTGTCATGCCAAGGCACCTGACAAAGGGCAGGCCCTTCCCCGCAGAGAGTAAGGAATGGAAATTAAATTAAAGAGTTATTGCAAAGCTGCTCGTATACACCACCTCACAGCTAGCTTAGAGCAACACTGGGAGAAACTTGAGAGAGGATTTCCTCCTCTCAGCTGCAGCTAAATGCATGGTGCATGGAGACCGAGGCAACAGGGGAACATAAAGGTTCTGATGGATAAAGGACCAACGTGTTATACAGGATAGATTGGGTTTTCAGCTTATCTTTAATGCTGGATTGAAAATCATTCCAGGACATTGGGTTGCTGACAGGGTTTCAATGTTACATTGGATTACAAAGTTCATTTCTGTAGAAATATCTGGATCAACCTTGTAATCAGCTATTATACAGATTGTGAAAAAAAAATCATTGCATTACATAAAAGAAAACACATTTCAGTCCCATGGGCTAGCTCCTGAATGCGCCCTGCTCCATTTAAAGTGGCGTTACCAGCTGAAATTGTACAAACATTATGCACCATTTGAGGAACTTCATTATGAATTTATAAATGATCGAAAATGGCATGTTTTGAATGCAGTCCATTTTCGCACATAACGTCTGTCTTTCGCCTCCCTGTACATTTTAAAGGTGGAACAGGTAGCTTGTCGAGCAGTACGTATCAAACTGATAGTACAGAGTAATCTTCTTGTGCCTTCTCGGGGGTGGGCTTTATTATGAACTGGTAAATGCTTCAAATGGGAGCATTGTTTACAAACCACTGTACTGTCACATATGATTTCCTCTTGTTTTCCACCCAGAGTAAACAAGAGAAGGAAACATGCCACTCATGCATGAAGATGTAACAATTCGTAAACACTATGTTCTGAAAGTATTTGTAACTCCATGATCGAGGTGCCAAGAGGGTCCACAAATAATCATGCAACACAAGGCAAGCTTTCTGTGCCAGCATAAAAACATTTAACAAAATAGCTTTGTTGCTTTGTTGTTTGTGCTACTTCAATCTATGGTTGGAGAAAGCTTGTTAAAGTCTGTCCATTAATGAAGCGATCAATGCAATTAAAAACAGAAGGAAGCTAGTGAGGCACCTATGGAAGTATCAACTTAAAATCTTGTAGTTGGAAAAAAGGAGAGTCCTGACAGTAATGTTATATGTTAAACAATGACTAGACAACTGGTCCAATCCAACTTTCCCACAAATAATTTTGATGGTCAAGTGTATCCCCCCGGACCATCTGAGGAAGACTGCAGTATTTCCCCATGTTTGCTAATTGTTCACCTTACATGAACAGTTCCTCCACAGGATCACACAGTTGATGTCTGGATACTTGGCCAGTATTATGAGGTGGGGTGAGGAACCATTTCGACATTCTCTGTCACTAGGTTTAGTAATGTTAAGACACAACACATCAACATGATCAGCGCTATCAAAGGAATGCTTAAGAACAAGCCATTTTTGTCAGTTTGAAGATTGCAATGTTAATCACCGCATATTAAATTATGAACACTGCACTGATATAAAATCCAGATTGTCCTTTAGCTTAGTGACTGCGGCACCAGCCTGTTTGATTTGACTGGAAAAGTCCAATACACAGCATACTCTATATTTGTACTTGTTTCTTGTACTTCTTTCAATTTAGTATACTGTATTCACTTCTCACGATGCAAACTCTTCTACATTGGGGAGAGCAAACGCAGATTGGGTGATCACTTTGCAGAACGCCTCAGTCCACAACCGTGACCCTGAGCTTCCGGTCGCCTGCCATTTTAATTCGCCGCCGCATTCCCACTCTGACCTCTCTGTCCTCTGCCTCCTACACTGTTCCAATGAAGCTCAACAGAAGCTCGAGGAACAGCACCTCCTCTTTCGATTAGGCACTTTACATCCTTCTGAACTCAACATCGAATTCAACAATTTCAGATCATAACCACTTCTCCCATTTTTTCAGACAGCAGGTGCTGGTAATGATTCTGAGTTTGTCAATAATCTCAAAATCTGAACAGGTCAATGTATTTTCATCTGACATTTCATGCCTGTGCTAAATTTAGCTTCTTCTTGGGGATTGGTTCTGCTAATCCCATTCACAGCTCCTCTAGACCAATCTTTTGTTTCTGTTATTGTCCCATTACCACCCCCTTTTGCCTTGCACCAACATCCCCTTTGACATCATCTTTTCTGCCTTCCGCCCTAGCACAGACCTTCCCTTTTGTTCTTTCTTCCCCTCTACTCTTTCCCGGCCTCTGTATTTGCTTAAAACCTGTTGCATCTCTAGCTTTTACAAGTTCTGATGAAAGGTCATCGACCTGAAATGTTGGCCCAGAAATTCGGGTCTCCACAGGTGAGTACGCACGGGGTACTCACCCGTAAGCCCAATGGAAGTGCCGGTTTCCTGCACGCACTGCGCATGCGCGGGAAACCGGCACTTCCATTCCCCTGAAAGAAGGCGTTCAGAGGTCGAACGCATGCGCGGGGGAGGCTGCACGTGCACATCGAGCTTACGTTTTTTTTCCAGGTTTTTCCGGGAGGGTAAGTCTGCAGAAGTTAGACATGTAAAAAGCAGTCGCAAGGCCTGCTTTTTACAAGGTAAGTGGTGTTGGAGGAAAATTTAAAATGGCACCGTAGTGCCTGCTGAAATACTTGACATTTATTGACATTTTGCAGACACTGGCATAACAGACAGCTGACTTGATCTGCTTGCACCAACTTGTGATATCACTTGTACAGACGTAAGACAGGAACGGCTAGTCAACTGTTGGGGTAAAACTGTAAGAGCGAAAAATTATGTTTATGTGTGGAGTTTGCACATTCTCCCCGTGTTTGCGTGGGTTTTCTCCAGGTGCTCCGGTTTCCTCCCACAGTCCAAAGATGTGCGGGTTAGGTTGATTGGCTATGATAAATTGACCCTTAGTGTTGGGGGATTACATACGTGGGGTTACGGGGATAGGGTGGGATATGTGTTGGTGGAGGGGTTACGGGGATCGGGTGGGATATGTGTCGGTGCAGGCTCGATGGGCCGAAATGGCCTCTATCTGCACTGTGGGGTTTCTGTGATTCTGTGATTCTGTGAACAAGGGAGGTAAAGGGTGTTTAAGGGCGGGGTTACGCAACTGGCAGGACATAGGTATCACTGTGAGAATAGGGTTGCGAAATACCAACATGTCACATGAAAGAAGCTAGCTAACAGTAATATAATTAAGTTGTTTGTGAAAGAAGCTAGCTAACGGTATAATAATATAATTAACTTGTTTTTGACAGAATGTGATTAAGGGTTGCTAAGGTATCGAATTGGCCAAAGTTGAAGGATGCTAAAGTGCCAGATTGGCCAAGGAATTAATGTAATAACTGCTGATATGGTACCTTTCCTGTTTTTAAACTGTATAAAAGAAGCTCGGCTACTATTGTAAAACCGAGAAGCTGGCAGCTGAGACCGCGGGGTCTACTGTTCTTCTTCTCCCAGAGTGCTCTGTACATTAAACTGTGCCTTTTTACTTCTCTCAAACTATTTGGTTGTGTGAGTTTATTCACATAAGTCTAAGTTGGGTAACGCGTCGACCTCGTATATCACTTGGCCCGCTCAGGCTCCAATTAGACCCTAACAGTGGTGAATTAATTAAAATTAAAACATTTTTTCCGCAGGTTTATTATTTTTAAATACTTTAAAGAAAGGTAAGTTTATTTTTAGCCCTGTTAGAAAATAAAATTATTTTTTTCAAAGATTTAAATTATTGTTTAAAATAGTTATTTCATGTAATTTATAGTTTATTTAAAAAATGTGATCCTTTAAAAATTTATTTGAAGATTTAGTGATGTTTTGGGGCTTGTAGTATTTATTGGTTTGACAGCTCTTCCTGTCAAACTTATGAATGAAGCATTCCCTGCTACCATTGGCTCTCCATGGCCCACGTGATCTCAGGGGACACATCGAACTAACTGCACCCCTGGGATACGCAAGCACTGCGTGCCGGCAGTTGGAGGAGGCCCAGGATCGGAATCCCATGCGGGCCCACAGCTCAATGGCCGGCGCGCAAGGTAAGTGCAGGTCGGGGGCTTGCACCCGTGGGAAGCACCCGATCTGAATTTCTGTGCCAATAACTCTGTTTCTCTCTCCACGGATGCTGCCTGACCTGTTGAGTATTTCAAGCATTTTCTGTTTTAATTTCAGTTTTCCAGCATCCGCAGTATTTTGCTTTTGTACAGAGCATACTCTGCTAGAGTTCGTCCTGGGGCCATTTGTATTGGCACTGCAGTTTCAGGAAGATACTTACATCTTCCCATAGCATCTTTCTGTAAAGTTCTTTGGGCTGATCTATAAAAACGTTTCAGAAGGATTTGAAGGTGCCTAACCCTGCACCGAGTGGGTCTTCATTCAAACTGCTTGAGTAAAGGCTCATTGTTCGACATTATATAAAAGCTCTACAAAGGCACCATCATTATAAAAGGGGAAAAAAGCTCTTGGTGCCATTATTAAAATTTACAGTAGTTAGGAGTTGGTGCCTTGCTCAATTGCCTTGAAAGATATTCGAAAGCCTTTGAGCGAATAGTCTAAACATAAACATGAGGCTACAGGTTATTAAGCTGTTGTATATTGTTTATTTGGATACCAATCTCCAAACATAATCAGAGAGCTCAGACATACCCAAGCTAACTCCTTCATAACCAGCATCAATCCACTATCTCACAGAGATTGAGTACAATAGTGCACAGGCCAGACTAGCTACTGAGTTGTGAAACTGAGCAGATGCAACATTTAAGACTTATTTATGTGCTCTGTTCAGGGCTCTTTATATATCTAACCATGGCTTTGTGATGGAGCAACTCTATCACATAAAGGTCCTATATGTGAACTCGAGCAGGCAGCTTGTTGAATCAAGGGGTGGAAAATCTGGCTGCTGCATGGATGAGCTGAGTCAGAAGTTGGAAGTAAAGGGGGTGGGGGGGGGGGAAGGGGGGAGAGGAAGTGCAATGATGGGGCATGACTACCTAGAACTGGCAGTGGGCTGCTTCACAAAAATTCCCCCAGAAAATGTTCCAGGCCATTTTTGGAGTGCTCTCCAGCACTCACTTTAAGGACTGCAGGTTAGGCTGCTCACAGCCTGGTACAGATGGGTGGAGCGTGCGTGATGCATGCCCCTCCCATTTATAGTTGAAAATTGTCCATTAAATTAAATAACTATTATTCCCATTGCACTCGCACACACACCCCTAAACAGGATCCTTGTTGGCTGCGAGTCCAAATACTGTCAGTGTTGTTCCTTGGCCAGCCAGACGAGAGATGGTGCAAGGAAGGGAGACCTCGTACACGTGCCCTACCCAGCCAATTGCTTCCCAGCACAGCCCAGCTGAAGCTGCTGAAGGTTGCCCCTTCTGGAGGAAGCACAAGCACAAAGGTCCATTAAGGTGAAGATTTTAATTTCAGATCTCCGAGTCATGAATTCTCTTGTCGCCCTGGAATAAATTCAAGATAACCTCAGTGAAAAGCAACCACAATCACTGAAGATTAACGATAGCAACTCTGGAAAAATACCACACAATTTTCTTCTGTTACAAATAAATCCTAAAAAATGTTTTCAGATAATGTGGGAGAATGAAGAGATATTCATCGCTCTGCTTGTTCCCAAATCCGTGCCTTTGAGTGCTGAACAGCTAATTGTCTAGAACTTGTGTATTTATCGAGTGTTTAACTGCAGTGTCTATTGAGACCTCATTGAGCAGAACAAATATACTGCAGTTAGAGCACAACACATACCCTGCACCCACTCACACTGAACCAAAGGTCAGAGAGCAGACTGCATCCCTGGAAGTATATAGCAGTTTACAGCCACATTCATAATCTGCCATCTTACCATTTATTTACTCCACTCAGTAAGTTATTTTCCTCACTATTTACCATGGCCAATAACTAACTTTAAAAAATGGTTGAGAAGAATCTGGATATAATTTAATATCCTTTTTTTTTCTAAAATTGTGAGTGCTGAGATCATTGAGTGAAGTGGCTTGTAAGAGCCCAGAAGTATGAAGGAGGTGAGATATCAATGGCTGTAGGGCAGCCATTATCTTAAGGTACTTCAACATTTCCGTTGCTTCAATTGTTAATTCGGACATCTCCAAGCTCCTGCGTGTGGGCCAATTCTAGCCTTCGAATCCTGGCAATCCAGCCGACAAAACCCAGGCAATTCAGTTCCACTTGTGCTTATACTTGGTGCTTGCTGGATTGGATGGCCTGTGTGTTTGGAAAGGGCTGTTCTTAACTGTTGTTGCCTCATAGGTGGTTGAATTCTAAATCTGTTGGCATCCACAGCTGGAGATCTGTGCAAATTCATGAGATTTTTTTTATTAAAGCCTGCAGGAATCCATGGGATGTGGCCAAACAGCCCACAAATATGAAAAGCTTGACCTTCCTGTGCTAATCCAACTGCCTCATATGAGAGTGTGATGTGTTTCAATAACTGCTCCCAACCAATTCCCCAATGATGTCATCAGCATTCACTGTTAAAAAATAAAACAAAACAGCAGAACACATTTTAATGTGCTTGATTTACTTTTTATTTTTGTAGGCTTAGAAATATTTTAAAAATACTGAATAGTTGCAAATTAGGAACATAAGAGATCATGAAATTAGAAACGGTAATTTGGCCCATCATTCCCAACTACATACAATCTGCACTGTCATAGACTCTCCGTGACCTTACTCAATCTCCTGTAGGAGGTGTCACTACCAGGAGGAGAAAGTTCAATGAAATGTATAATCTGTATTATTTAGCCATGATTGGTTGCACTCCACAGGTATATAGGCCTCTGTCCCGGAAGTGCAGTATTTCATAGAGCATTTACTCATCTATATCAGTGCGTGCACATAACCTTCAGTCCCGTCATTGACCAGATTTTCAATTGCTCTCTAAAGAGATTGAAAGGTTAACATAGCATTAATTACTTTTGATGGGAGTCTGGCTTATATTACCCCAATACAGGTCTCCTTTTTTGAATGTTACAATTACTTGCACTATCATCCGGTTCTTAAAAACAACCCTACACTGATGGGAGCTCCTAGAAATGTTTACCATTACTCTTTTTTTTAGTTTCTGTGTTGTATCTCATGTGGTCCAGATGCCCAGTAGAGATTACAATGGAGTTTCTTCATAAAATATACTCTAAAAAGAACTGGCCTTGAATTTCCTCATGGATCATGCTGAACAAGGGTATTATTGGGGGTAGCAGGGCGGAGTTGCAGAAATTGGGACAGGACCCAATTATGCTGGGTCTCCGCCCCAGTTCAGAATGTTGGGGCATGGGGCCAATCAGTTCTTGCACCCACCCCCTTGCAGTCTGATATTAGGACTGGCACAATGACCTCGCCTGCCGAATTCCCATCAGTCCCACCTCCAGTGCCCCAATATACTGCATGCCTATTAGAGGCACATGGGGGGGTGAATTTCCACAGCGGGTTTGCTGTAACTTCAGTGGAAAGGCTGCGGAAACCCCGGCAAAATGCCGTAAGCACCATTTTTCTAGGGTTTCCGCGGCTGAAGTCATGGTGGACGATCGGGTGAACCCTTGCCAAATTTCACCCCTATTGCATTGCTCCCTCTCAGCTGTGTGGCAGCACAGTAATGGGAAAGGTCCCGCGCAGACCGCTCACCAGCTTCTCCATTGTAAATACTGCACATGCGTGGAAATTTAAAGGGACCGTGCACTAAAAGAAACAGTACAAAGCGCACTTTATAGGGAACATTGCCCCATAGTACGTTAAGCAAGGTGGGAGTGGCATCCACAGGATTGTTTAAGGCCAGTTTCCTTACAGCAGCTGGTTGCAAACTTGTAGCACAGCGGCTTTCCAATGTCACATTTTCTGGAAACTCCCTCCCCAATCATGCCGATACTGGTGTGTGAGCCCGTCACAATAGGCTAATTGCCTGATCCCAAGAATGCCGACAGTGTCAGGATACAAGTCTCTGGCTCAGGAGCTCCGCTCCACCATTGTTACAGTTGTGGAGCAGGATCATGGGGATTGAGGGCCATCACGTTTAATAGGTTTGAATTTGTTATACAGAGCAGGACATTCCACGCTCTGTTTGTCTTCATGGCCCACTTATATACATGATGGGGAGATGCCGGTGTTGGACTGGGGTGGACAAATGTAGGAAGTCACACAACGCCAGGTTATACTCCAACAACTTTAAAGCGTGGATGCTTTCTTTCCACAACAGGTTAATACTCCCTTGACGACTATGCATCAGAAACAATTGTTGCAATAACTATAACAGAGAACATTACCATGCCACTAGGAAAGGAAGGGGAGGTGTACATTGAGATTAGCCTTTTCAGTTATATTACTCTGGGATTTGAGGGAACCATTCTGAATGTCTTTGGAATCTTGAGGCAGTTTGTACAATTTGATCTGTATTTTAAAATCCATCGAATGCATTAATCTATATCCAACGTGTCCAAACTAAGGCAGCCCATGAACTCTGGCAACTCAGTTCTATTTGCTGCACTTTGATTTCTATTTCTTACTCGCTGGTTGGACCTGTTCGAATGTTGTGGGTCTGGAGGTTTAGAAAGGGCTGTTGCGTGATTGGTGGATCACTCCTAAATCGGATGACTAAGATCTGTTAGTATCCGCAGCTGGAGATATACGCAAATTAATGGGAGCTTTGATTTGGCTTAAAAGCTCCATGGTTTGTATATAAGTGGACAAATGTAGGAAGTCACACAACACCAGGTTATAGTCCAACAGCTTTATTTGAAATTACAAGCTTTCGGAGTGCTGCTCCTTCGTCAGGTGAAGTGAAGAGAAGCATACAGGCACAGCATATATAGCCAGAGAAAACTGCCAGATGATTACAGGTAATCTTTCTAACTGCCCTTTATCACACCTCGGCAGAGAGGTAATCACAGCAATCAAAGGTGCGAATGGTGTCCAAACAGGTCAGTCAGGAAAACATTACATCAAAGAACAATGAGGTGGGGTCACAAGGGGTCAAATGTTGCAGATGCTGGGGTCTGTATGAAAAACAGAAAAAAAACAAAAAACTGCTGGAAATCACAGCAGGCCTGGCCGCATCTGTGCAGAGAGAACAAGCCAACGATGACTCAAGTCTGGATGACTCTACATCAGGTGGGGTTACATGTAGCAGTCAAGGACATTCAGCCTCCGATCTTCGGGTAAGCATTCTCCAAGGCGGCCTTCGAGACACACGACAACGCAAAATCGTCAAGCAGAAACTGATAGCCAAGTTCCGCACTCACGAGGACGGCCTCAACCGGGATCTTGGGTTCATGTCACGCTACATGTAACCCCACCTGACGTAGAGTCATCCAGACTTGAGTCGTCGTTGGTTTGTTCTCTCTGCACAGATGCGGCTGGACCTGCTGTGATTTCCAGCAAAGTTTTTTGTTTTTTTTCTGTTTTTCATACAGACCCCAGCATCTGCAACATTTGACCCCTTGTGACCCCACCTCATTGTTCTTTGATGTAATGTTTTCCTGACTGACCTGTTTGGACACCATTCACACCTTTGATTGCTGTGATTATCTCTCTGCCGAGGTGTGATAAAGGGCAGTTAGAAAGATTACCTGTAATCATCTGGCAGTTTTCTCTGACTATATATGCTGTGCCTGTATGCTTCTCTTCACTTCACCTGATGAAGGAGCGGCGCTCCGAAAGCTTGTGATTTCAAATAAAGCTGTTGGACTATAACCTGGTGTTGTGTGACTTCCTACATTTGTCCACTTATATACAAACCATGGAGCTTTTAAGCCAAATCAAAGCTCCCATTAATTTGCGTCTATCTCCAGCTGCGGATACTAACAGATCTTAGTCTTCCGATTTAGGAGTGATCCACCAATCACGCAACAGCCCTTTCTAAACCTCCAGACCCACAACATTCGAACAGGTCCAACTAGCGAGTAAGAAATAGAAATCAAAGTGCAGCAAATAGAACTGAGTTGCCAGAGTTCATGGGCTGCCTTAGTTTGGACACGTTGGATATAGATTAATGCATTCGATGGATTTTAAAATACAGATCAAATTGTACAAACTGCCTCAAGATTCCAAAGACACTCAGAATGGTTCCCTCAAATCCCAGAGTAATATAACTGAAAAGGCTAATCTCAATGTACACCTCCCCTTCCTTTCCTAGTGGCAGGATAATGTTCTCTGTTATAATTATTGCAACAATTGTTTCTGATGTATAGTCGTCAAGGGAGTATTAACCTGTTGTGGATCTGGAAAAGCCCCACAATGGACACTCAATCAAATCATTTGGTCCTATTCCATATTAAGTGAATACTTTTAAATCCTACTGGACAAGTTTTCCAATGGGACCTTAGTGCAGTGCAATGATTTGAAACCTGCTGTAATTTTGGAATAGTTATGTGTAAAACAGTCTCCTCTCCCAACAAACAAGGAAGCAGGACTCCCCATTGTGAAACCTCCCAATATCTCCTTCACTGCTTTGGTTAAAAAAAAGTATTCAAAACTCCAATATCTGAATCTAGTTGAGTGCATTGATTCCAGACACATAATAAAGACTGGAGACCATTCCATTCCAGGTATTGTTGGAACCAAAAGCGCTAGCTCAGTTCTTTTTAATCACATTAAGGTAGGCTTGGATAGCTTGATGCTCCTGCATTACTCCAAACCACATTTTATTAAATCGATTGGACTGTCTGCTTGCTGAGTTTGTTTTTCTCAAACTGACATATTCCGATGCTTTGATCCTTCCTCGTATTCTTTTAAATCCTCCTTTCTCTATCTATCTATCTGGCTGTGTTTGCTCAGAACAAAAATTTCAACAAGATCCTTTGTGCCATAGTCGAGTGTGTCCACTCACTCATGTCACATATGATTTATATATAGAGGGCACATGGGAATGTCAGTGCACACAGGGGTTTAGGGTGGCAGACTCGGGCCCTTTTGCCTAGTTTGACAGACTGATGGAATGCACAGTCCACATATCTGCTGACAGCCTTCTTCAAAAGATGCAGACAGCCGTCACTATGTGTTCTCCCCGCCTCGTGTCAATACGGGAATCGCAAGTAGAAAAACCTGGAAAAAAGGCATTGGAGCTGTGACCTGCCCTTGCTCTTTACCAGTAGTTACACAGTTAACCTTCACATTTAATTGTATTTGTCCCTCTTGACAACTGTGGCAGCCTCTGCTTGTCAGTTCAATAAATTCCATTTGTCTGGTCAACGGGCACGGAGCAGAGGTGGTGACGGTCCAGAAGAAGTTCCCAATACTTTTATGTGAGAGCCTGTTGGATCACTGCAGCATGTTGCTTGAATAGCCCAATGTGTATTGGGACAGCAAACTAGAAAACATGAGACAAAAGCAAAATACTGCTGAAAATCTGAAATCATCGACCTGAAACGTTAACTCTGTTTCTCTCTCCACAGATGCTGCCCGACCTGCTGAGTGCTTCCAGCATTTTCGGTTTAGAAAAAGATGAGATCGGCAGCACAGAAGAAAGCTTCCAGCCAAGTATAACTTATCAGACATTTACATACAAAAAAAATGAACGTATGAAATTGACAGGCAGGAAAAAGATCAAGTGGTCCATCAAGCCGGCCCCACACTCATGTTGGTTGGAGTATCATGACTAAACAATTCCTCTACCCCGCCCACCCCCAGCCATGTAATCTCCCAGGAGAAGCAAATAAACAGGGAAAAAACCCAGGGCCAATAAGTGGAAAAATACTCTGGAAAATTCCTCTCCGACCTCCTCAGGCAATAGTGTTATCTATAAATACACTTCACTTCTATATGATGCGATCCCTGCCCCAGTCCAGCTCCCTCTTGAAGGCATAAAGAGTCAGTACCCAGATCATAGGACAAACCTCCCCATCCTTTCACTCCTTTTCCTTCTCATCCCATTGTTTACCCCAGACTTGCTCCAAACCTAGTCTGGTGGCTTATATGCCAGACAGGACCTGTTCCACCTCTCAGCGCGCTCCTAGCACTCAAGGCCCAGATTGCTGCTTGTGCCTATTGTACACAGGAACTTCTGTTCTCATGAAAGCTCCCACCTACAGTATACACAGGCGATAATCCAGGTCTTTAGTTCTGGGAGCATGCTAACAGGAGAAGCAGGGCCGAGCCAATGCATAAGCCATTCGACTCAGGAGGAGCAGCTGTCGGGCAAGGTGAGGTGGGGGCCGGGAGGGGTAGGGGTGGGGAGGGGGGGTAGGAAGAGAGGCAGGGTGGAAAAAGGGAGCCTGGTACCATTGATTTACCATTGGCCCCACTGACTGGGCCCCAAAGCACTGATGTTAGTTCAAAAAACACTGACGGTTGGAATGCATGTTTCTGTTTTCATAAACTGCCAGTCAGATTTTTCTCCCATTCCAGTCAGTCATCCTTCTACCTCTAGTCGCGATAAATTATTTAATTACTGAAAATTCTCTATTCCTTCTAAAAGAAATACATCCCCGCTGTGTGAAAAGAAAAACAATTATAGTTTTAAAGAATTTGTACAATGCAGTTCCACTGTTGTCCACATGGTGGAGACATTATATAGGAGCCAGATATTTCAGTGCATCTTTTTGGGGCTTTTTATAGGTTGACTCTGAAATTAAGTCTTTAGCTTTTAAAGTGTAACCTTTTTTCATTGTCTGCCCTCTCCCTCTGTTTGATTTTCTATTTTCTTCCCTTATTGCCAAGAATTGCAATTCTCAAAGCGAGTCTTGAAGCAGAATCCAAGGTAGTGGCAAAATGGAGCCAATGTATCAGGGAGGTGCAGCGTTTGATCTTCTGCCTGAGGGTCTCTTGAAAATTAGTGTATTTGTGTGAATCGCGACCATTAAAAATTCGTAAGTGTTGGCAATGTTGAATGTTCTATTTTCACTCCCCATTTGATGGTTGGAAATGGCACTGAAGGTTACTACGCTAAACTCCACCAACCCTCCGAGATACCTGCACTCCACCAATCTGACCTCTTGAGCACCCCGATTTTAATTGCTCCACCACTGGTGGCCGTGCCTTTAGTTGCCTGGGCCCTAAGCTCTGGAATTCCCTCCCTAAACCTCTCTGCCTCTCTACCTCTCTTTCCTCCTTTAAGATGCTCCTTAAAACCTACCTCTTTGACCAAGTTTTTGATTATCTGCCCTACTATCTCCTTATGTGGCTTGGCGTCAAATTTTTGTTTGATAACGCCCCTGTGAAGCGCTTTGGGATGTTTTTGCTGTATAACTAGTATGTTATATTCCATCCTAAACTCCGATTAAACACAATGGCCTAGAAATTCAGTTGGGCGCGCCAGCCGTTAGCGCCTTAGGAGGAGTAGATCTCGAGCGCTAGGCGCTTAGCGCCCGGGCGCAGCGCGATCTGCGCCTCGCCCCAACTTCAGTACACATTTAGCACCGGCGCAAAGTCTTAGCGCGCGCCCTGCTGCGCGCGCAGATCATGACGTAATTTCGTCGTGCAACGCCCTTTGTGCGCCCCGAACCGGAACTTCACTCACGCCGGCCCATTGTGCGCCGGGCGGCCCTAACGACTGTGAAGTGGAACGGTACACAGCCGAGGCGGGCCGCGGGGAGCGCTAATTAAAGGGCACTTACCCTGCACTATAAAGGCCAGCCATTTTGCAGCATTCACTCTTGTGCAACGGTTTTTTGGAGAGAGACCAAGGAGGAGAGCTTGCTGGTTTGGACCAACACTAGGACAGGTATTTTTGGCTCAGGCCAGAGCTTAGCAATTATCTTTGCCTTCATTGAGAGCTCCGTGTTTGCCAGCATATAATGGGGGCTGCATTGGGTGCCAACGCTGACTTTCAGCCTTATGCCAGAAGGGCTTACAGACGCCGTGAGAGAGTGGCAGCCCTGGCTAGACGCAGAGGGGGCAACAGGCGTCGCCAACTGAGGTCTTACCCACCCAGGGTATACCGCCAGCAGTCCTCCTATCTGACCATGTCTGCCGCGATGTGTGTTAGGAGGCTGCGATTCAGAAGGGAGGTGGTTGCAGACATCTGCCAGCTGCTTCACAGAGATCTGCAGCCACAGCTGATGCGCAGGACGTCTCTGTCGGTGGCAGTGAAGGTGACGGTGGCTCTCAACTTCTATGCCACCGGCTCCTTCCAATCCGCTGCTGGGGACATCGCTAACATCTCCCAGTTCGCCGTGCATTGCTGCATCCGCCAGGTGACCGATGCCCTTTTCAGAAGGAGACATCAATTCATCTCCTTCCCCATGACCCTGGACAAGCAGCAGCAGCGTGCAGTGGGATTTGCAAGAATAGCGGGCTTCCCCATGGTGCAGGGCGCCATTGACTGCACGCATGTGGCTTTGCGGGCACCTCTGGAGCATGCCGAGGATTACCGCAACCGGAAGGGCTACCATTCCCTCAATGTACAGCTGGTGTGTGACCACAGGCAGCGCATCCTAGCTGTCAATGCCCGCTTTCCAGGCAGCAGCCACGATGCCTTTATCCTGCGACAGACAACTGTGGCTGACATGTTCCAGGCACAGCCTCACCCAAGAGGATGGCTTATCGGAGACAAAAGCTATCCTTTGTGTACCTGGCTCATGACCCCGCTCCGCGCGCCCACGACCCCTGCTGAAGAGGCATACAATGAGAGCCATCAAGCGACTAGAAACATCATAGAACAAACAATCGGCGTCCTCAAGCAACGGTTCCGCTGTCTCGATCGCTCCGGGGGAGCCCTCCAGTATTCGCAGGAGCAAGTCTCCCAATTCGTCGTCGTTTGCTGCATGCTGCACAACCTGGCTATCCGCAGGACTCAGGCACTGCCACCTCACGTTGGACCACCACCTCAGGAGGAGGAGCAGGAGGAGCATGAGGAGGAGGAGGACGAGGAGTACCAGCCCAGGAGGGAGGCAGAAGGTCCAAGGGCCACCCGTCGGCGGCTTATTGAACGTCACTTCTAGGCCCCCTGTCAGGGAATGGCTTGTGCCAATGAAAGAACATGATTGCAGCCGCTCCGCAAGCCCTCAGCCGGTTAAGGCAACAAACACTTCAAAGATCAAACATGGACAATGTTAATAAATAAAATGCTTTATTGTACAAACTCAGGGCCCTTCCCACATGAAAACCAAAAACAGACAAAACCCCCAAAAAACACTCAAACACATTACTCGCTCCCACAACCTGGAGAGGATTAACAAAACAGTGCAACTAAAATGGCCGTCATCCTCGGCCTTCATAAAAAACAAACATCACACCCTCGGCCTTCAAAAAACAAACATCCAATTCTCGGCCTCAAAAAACAAACATCCAATTCTCGGCCTCAAAAAACAAACACAACTGGCCACACATTCGACTTTTTGGCCCGCTAGGGCGATGCCTTGGCCATCTTTGTGTGGCCCCTGCCCGCCCTGCTGCTCCTCCTCAAAGTAAGGCCATTGGCTGCTGCAAGGCTGGGGGCAGGCTCCAGAGGGGCACATGTCGTGACGGCAGATGCCCTTGGGGGTTGGCCTAGTCGAGGTCTGGCCGTCGAGCGGGCGGCTGTTGAATGCTGCAACTGTGGCTGGCCAGCATCAGTCGCTGCAGCAGCTCCTGGCAGCTCCACTGGGGGAGTGGCAGTGGCGGCTGGAGGAATGGGGGCAAGCTGGCGGATGGCAGGCGCTCGCTGGTCGCCTGAGACACTGGCACTCGCCCGGGCCAGCACTGCAGCATGCGCACCAATCTGCCGAGGGACAGACCGCTGTGCTGCTGCAGCGCGCCGGGTGCCCTGGCGATGCCTGGCTGACACAGCGAGTGTGGCAGCAGTGAGTGCCCGTGTTGACCTGTTCAGTGACCTCATCAGAGCACCCAGTGACTGCACGGCACCACTGATCAGCTGCCCACTCGCTGCCTAAGCTGCCCCGAATGCCGCCCGACTCGCTGCCTGATCTGCCCCGAATGCCGCCCGACTCGCTGCCTGCTCTGCCCCGAATTCCGCCAAACTGATGGCCTGTGAGGCCCCGACGTCGGTCACGCTCCGAGAGAGGGACTCGATGGCCTCAGGCAACCGTGCCACTACCCCCATGAGCTCCGTGTGCCGGCGCTCCGAGTCCGCGGACAAGTCCTCGAGGCATTCCATCTCCTCGGCGAAGACCATCTCCGGACTGGAGGCCAGACTCTCCCTCTGGGGAGAAGGCCGCCGAGCTGGCCGACCCTTCCTGCGTTGCTGGACGCCGCTGGGCCCAGCAATTGGACTCCCCTCCGACCCTTCCCCCCTCTGGGGAGAAGGCCGCCGAGCTGGCCGACCCTTCCTGCGTTGCTGGACGCCGCTGGGCCCAGCAATTGGACTCCCCTCCGACCCTTCCCCCCTCTGGGGAGAAGGCCGCTGAGCTTCCACCCCCCTCCCGCGTTTCTGCAGGCCGCAGGTCCCATGAGCTCCCCTCCCCTCCGACACTTCCGCCACGCTCCCCTCCAGGGAAGACGTGTCCACTACATTCGCATGGGTTGCCGCGGCTGAGGGTTCCCCTGATGGGCCGCCTTCCTCTTGCTCCTCCTCCTCCTCCTCTTCTGAGGGGCTGTCACTGGCAAGTTCAGGGACCTCCTCCTCACCATCTGAAAGCAGGAAGGCACAAGAGTAGCTTTAGAGTGAGGAGAGGGCGTCAGCGAGGGATGCATGAGTGGTGGCATTCAGCGCATTGGTCGGACAGTGGCAAAGGATGTAGATCTGATGCGCAAGTGGGACGAGAGAGGTCCAAAAGGTGACGTCCTTACCATTGGTGCCCAGAACAGGGTCGGCATCTCCACATGCAACGGGGCCAATCACCCAGCCACCCATGATGCGCTTCACGCGATGTTGCAGCTCGGTGAGCGGCTGGATCTGGGGTCGGCCTCCCCCGGTCGCAGTCTGGCTCTTATTATTGGCCAGCTTGGCCTGCAAGAGAAAGGATGGCCTCTAAGTACAGTGTGTAGCCCTGATCTTGTGTGCATTGCCTCCCATGGTGGAATAGCCTGGCCAGTGTGTCGCCCTGATCTTGTGTGCACTGCCTCCCATGGTGGAATAGCCTGGCCAGTGTGACGCCCTGATCTTGTGTGCACTGCCTCCCATGGTGGAATAGCCTGGCCAGTGCGTCGCCCTGATCTTGTGTGCACTGCCTCCCATGGTGGAATAGCCTGGCCAGTGTGTAGCCCTGATCTTGTGTGCACTGCCTCCCATGGTGGAATAGCTTGGCCAGTGTGTTAAGTGCAGAATGTGCAATTGATGTTCATGCCTGTCCCATAGCTGCTGGATGAGGGCTGGCCATTAGGGCTTTCAGGTCCCTTTGCCCATAATGTGAGGTGCACATGCAAGGATGAGGAGGACACTGGAAAGGGTACTCACCCTGACAATCCGAGTGAGGTCATTAAACTTTTTGCGGCATTGGACACCGCTCCTGGGGACCTCGCTGTTGGCTGACACCTTGCTGGCGAGATGCCTCCAGGCTCTCCGGTAGACGCGGACCGGCGCCTTCCTGCCATTGTCCGGGTACAAAATATGGCGCCTCTTCTCCACACCACCAACCAGCACACTCAGATCAAGCTCTGAGAAGCGCCGCGCTCGTTCACGGGCCTTCTGCATGGCTTCAGGCGCTATTTGGGTCCAGCAGCAGTGTTCAGGCCTAGCTGGAGGGCTCCACTATCCAGGGCGTGGCAGCAGACCAAGTCGACCCTTCCCCCTTAAGAGCTGGCCGGCGCCAGGGTGTCTGCTGTCAATCACGAGATGGCCGCACCTGCGCTGCGCCCGGCCTCGGCGCTCTCGCTCAGCACCTCCGGCTTAGCGCCTAAAGAGAGGCGTGCAGCGCCAGTTTTAGCGCTCGAGCAAACTCTTAGGGCGAAGCTAATGAATATCGGAGAAGTGGCCTCGATTTTGCGCCGGGCGCAAACTTTAGCGGCCGCCCGACTTTACCGCCCCAAAAGTGGCTACAATGAATTTCTAGGCCAATATACCCACCATATTGGTTTGCACTCGATCCTGATTATTTGAAAGAGCAGAGATAAGTTAATCTCAACAACCCCTCGACATTCAACGGCATTACCATCGCCAAATCCCCCATCATCAACATCTTGAGGGGTTACCATTGACCAGAAGCTTAACTGGACCAGCCACATATATACTGTGGCAACAAGAGAAGGTCAGAGGCTGGGTATTCTGCAGCGAGTGTCTCACCTTCTGACTCCCCAAAGCCTTTCCACAATCTACAAAGCACAAGCCAGGAGTGTGATGGAATACTCTCCACTTGCCTGGATGAGTGCAGTTCAAGCAACACTCAAGAGGCTCGCCACCATCCAGGCAACCCATCCACCACCTTAAACATTGACTCCCTCCATCACCGGCGTACCGTGGCTGCAGTGTGTGCCATTTACAAGATGCACTGTAGCAACTCGCCAAGGCTTCTTCGGCAGCATCTCCCGAACCTGCGGCCTCTTCCACCTAGAAGGACAAGGGCAGCAGGCGCATGGGAGCACCACCACCTCCAAGTTCCCCTCCAAGTTACACACCATCCTGACTTGGAAGTATATCGCCGATCCTTCATCATCGCTGGGTCAAAATCCTGGAACTCCCTCCCTAACAGCATGGTGGGAGTACCTTCAGCACATGGACTGGAGTGATTCAAGAAGGCGGCTCACCACCACCTTCACGAGGGCAATTAGGGATGGGCAATTAATGCTGGCCTTGCCGGCGATGCCCGCATATGAACGAATAAAAAAAGAATTGTAACCACCCTTTTTCTTACTGTAAAACACCATTGTCCCTTTACCCCATGTTATCACTTGAATTCAGATACTTCACCCCCTTTATTTGCCCATACTTTAGAAGTAACTTGTATTTTGAGCTTTTTGTTATTAGGGCCAAACAATTTCTATTTATTTTCTACCATGTGTCCAGTTCTGAGTCATTTAGTCTCTATTGTGTTGGTCAGTGCCCTAGTCTGCAGCAGCAGCAACACCACAATTCCTTTATTGCAGTGGGTGCATCATTCGCAGTCTCCATACAGTTGAGTGGTGCACACATTACATGTTAACACAAAGTGCGCTGACTCAAGCAATGGAATATCAAATATGGGTCATGGAATGCATCCAAAAATCATTGCTGCATTAATGTGCATCAAGTGTTGCATATGCATCTATGCAAATCCAAGCAGAATTTAGGTTATGGAGTATTATAAAATGTGCGCGTCTTCTGTAGAAAGATTATTGGATGTAAAATGTAATGTGCATACCGAGAATTTATGTAGACAAACTAGGGTTATTCTCATTGCCTACGTAGAACATATCTGTTCTTAGCTATCAGCATAAGACTGAACTCGCAAACCCTGTGCAATAATCAGTCTCTTGTGTAACTGTAGAATTAGGAATCCTAGAGTTCTGAGTAGGAAATGTACATATTTCACCTGTTTCTCTATAAATCTGCTGCAACAATCACTGCTGTTAACAATATTTCCATATGGTGCCATGCACTGTGAAGAACAACGCTGGTTTCTCAACCTAGACCAGCTCAAGCTTTCATAGCAGGACAAGCAAAGTAGGCCTCATGCCTGCCCTCTTAACTAGGAATAGTATGTGGCACAGGGTGAGCCAGTTACAGGCCCAAAAGAAAATGTAATTTTAAAAAATCTCCTCTCCACCAGATACTCCTCTCTGTGCTCTGCCCAGGTGATGCTTAACACCCAGGTGGTAAAGATGACTATCTAACCCCTTACTTTCCTGTTACGCATACAAGTGTTTCCTTTCTCATGGTCGTGGGTTCAAGTCCTGCTCCAGAGACTTGAGCACATGACGCTCCAGTGCAGTACTGAGTGAGTGCTGCTCTGTCAGAGGTGCCGTCTTTCAGATGAGACGTTAAACCGTCTGCCCTCTCGGGTGCACATAAAAGATCCCCGTCAGGAGAGTTCTCCCTGGTCAATATGTATCCTTCAACCAACATCACTAAAACAGATTATCTGGTCATTATCTTGCAACTCTTTGTGGGAGCTTGCTGTGTGTTAATTGGCTGCCGCGTTTCCTACATTGCAACAGTGACTACACTTCAAAGTTCTTCATTGGCTGTAAATCACTTTGGGACATCCTGAGGTCATGAAAGGCGCTGTATAAATGCAAGTCTTTCTTTCTTTTAGATCGCATTAACCACGCTTTGATTTTTCTTTCTGCTTACTCTTAGCCAGTTAGGTTGAGTGTGGGAGGGGAATAACTATCTGGTGTCTTCCATGTCTAGTGAAATTCAAGGAGTTAACAACATTGTTTTTTTTTTGAAAATATGACTCGTCACTTTATTTATCAATTGTGTATAAAAATAGCACCAAGTTCAACAGCATTATTCGATTGAAAAGACAATGTACAGGAGATCCGAGACACAGTGGGGGTAACGTTCAACTTCAGCAGGGGCGAAAGAACGGCGGGATTAGATTGTCCACCCTTTATACACCCCACGTGATTTATCTTTCCATTGAAGTCAATGGAAAAGAAAATCGGGTGGGGCTCATCTGATACCGCAGGTTTTCCACCCCCCTGGTGAAGTTGAAAGATCCCCCACAATGAATTCTAAGGAGCCCAGTTATCATCAGAGAGGACTGTAAAGCCACCATGATTTCCTTAGTTGAACCTCCACACTAATCTAAAGGGGCACCATTCATCATTGCACAGGTTAGAGTCGGTATACGATTCTGTAAACATTATTATAAGCTGGTCATTGGTAAAATTTGTACATCCATGTACCATCAGCACAGTTATAAAACATAACAGCATAGAAACAGCAGGAAGTCAAAGGACAGGGAGAGTAGAGGCAAGAGTCTGCATTTCCCTGGTCCAGGATGGTGTCATACTGAATCATAGGCATCAAGTGTTCAGCAGCCATTCTAATTAGACTCCATGAAAAAGACTTAAGCAATCCTATCTTGGTGTATCAGGTCCTCCAGTTTCTCACTCTCTGATCCCTTGTTCTTCATGACTATTCCTGCTACAAATGTGCCCAAAAGATTAAAAATTAAATACTGGTGAAATATAGTTATGTTGCCACTAGACATCACTATCACAATTAGTAAATACTGTAATATTTACAAGGCAATGCTAAAGACTTCTAAGGCAGAAGCATTTGTTACACAACTCCTTGAATCCAATATGGGAGACTTGACAGACTTTATTATCCGATTCCTAGATCTAACATTGCTCCAGCATCAAATAGTTTCAAAATAAAAGTGAAGCATCCTACACTAATAACAGGCGATGCTTCTCTCTACCATCCTGGCATTACAAGCCCTCTTTATTGTGTAACCTCACAGCTGAGTAAATCAATTTCCATGTTAATATTTCAAATACAGCACGTATTTACAGTGACACGCTTTTATAAAAAAAGAAATCAAGCATACACAGCACAGGCATTAATACAACACAAATACAATCTGAAGGATTAAACACAGATAAATAAAACAGGTTGTCATACATGTGGCTTGCTTGAGTGTCCATCTGCTGGGCCATGCAATATCTTTGAAATTTTCCACAGTGCCAAGTGGAGCTCTGATGAGCAAAGAACACTGCACTAGCTTACAGTCAAGCTGAAGAGCTACTGTTAGAAACCAGCAAGCCATATCGTTGTAATCTGAATAGTTCCTTTGTTAGTAGCTCTTACACTCGGATACATCTTCTCAAAAGATCAGTGTACAAACAAATTATTGTTCTATCTAATATTGCATCAAAGTAAGAGTATACACAGACACATGGGGCTGGATTTTCATTGGGCCGTTGAGGCAGGATTGGAGGCATGTGGGGGGTTAAAATCGCGAAATCGGGGGGCACGAACCCATCCCGCCCCCAACCCGCCTCCATGCCAGTTTCAAAGGAGGCGGATACCCGACCTGTGCTGGGAGCCACCTCCCCGAGGGGGGAAGGGGATTAGTGCCAATTAACTGCCTGTTAACAGGTAGTTAACAGGCAGTTTTTAGCCTAATCCCTATTTTTATTCCTGAAGTGTGGGATTCCCGACGGCTCCAAACCACGCCAAGTTAGCGAGGCGGACCGTCGGGCTGAAGGGCTTGGAGGGTTCGAGATGTCCGGTGTTCAGGTGAGTGATGGGTGCATGAGTGCAGAGGTAAGTGTGTTTGGTGTGTGTAAAGTGTTTAAAGAAGTTTAATTACCTTTACTTACCTTTACAGCCTTCCTTCCTTCAGGTCTCGGGAGTCTCTCATCTCACCGGCACAGAAAGCAGAATGGCTGCGAGCTGTCAAAAGTTGCAGCCTCTGCTTTCTGTTCTGGAGAGATCTCTAAATCAGCCTGAGAGGAAGGAATTAACTTAGAGTACAGATTGTCAGTGTTTGACAGCTTCAAAGAGCCATCAAATGCTGATATTTCATCTGTCAAAAGCTCCTGACAGATGAAATGTCAATCTGTGACATCACCTATTGCTGGGTGGTCCTTAATTAGCCTGCTGAGCCCGCTGGGCGGGCTCAACAAGGTCAATCAAGTGAAAATCGCGTGGGTTGGCCACAACTCGATGGAGGCGGGACTACAACCCCAAAAGTTGTAGTCCTGCCTCCTACACGCCTCCAGTATCAAAATCCAGCCCCATATATTCATGTTTTTAAAGAGCTTTTGGTTGATTCTTCTGGATATAAGGTGAATGGAAATGAAGTTAGCAGTACATTCATCTGGAATTTGTAAATGTGTTTTGAAACCTGTGGGTGAATCAGTGCACATACATAGCATAGGGACTGTGCTGAATACTTTAATATCTGCACCTGGTATACCTATCAGGACTTCAGAATAGTTTTCCTTAATCAAAACCAATATTTTATCAATTATACTTCATGTACATACTCTTCAGGCAGCACTGTTGAAAAAGTAATTGCAACCCTAAGCACAATCAGCTCACACTTCTGCTCGATCCACTTGGTTGCCATGCACAATTAATATGGTGCATATGGACTTTCAGAAAGCCTTTGACAAGGCACCATGCAGGAGGTTATTGGAGAAGATTAGAGAGTATGGAATTAGGGGAAGGGTAGACAATTGGATTGAAAGCTGATTAGAAAGGAGGAAACAGAGAGCAGCAAGTTTCTCAGAGTGGTTGGAAGCAGGCAGAGATGCCCCACAGGGTTTTGTGCTAGAACTGCTTCAGTTCACTGTGATTTGAGTATAGGGCTAGAAGAGGGGTTGTCCAAATTTGCAGATGATAACATAGGAGGCATAGTAAATAATTCTGAAGGCCAAAGGAAGCTGCAGGGAGATGTTGATAAGATGGTGGAATGGGCCAAAAAGTGGCAGATGGAATTTAATGTCAGTAAATATGAAATGCTACATTTTGGTTAAAAAATAAAAGTAATTATTATACTTTAAATGGGGCAAGGCTGGGCGATGCTGGAAGAGCAGAGGAATTTGGGGGGTTCAGATTCACAAGACATTAAAAGCAGCACCTCAAGTGGATAAAGGCATTAAAAAGGCAATTGAATATTGAATTTTACAGCAAGGGGTATAGACTATAAAAGTTGAGATGTAATGTTGAGTCTATATGAAGTCATAAGATGACCATTGCACAGTTTTAGGCTTCAGACTACAACAATAGTTGATGTTGAGGCAACAAAGAAGGAACAGCACATATTCAATAGGATGTTGCCTGTTATGAGGAAATACAAATACCAAAAAAGGTGGCTGATTTCATTAGAACAAAGGAGATTATGAGATGATTCAATAGAGGTGTTTAACATTATGAAGCAATGGGACATAGCAGATAGAGACAGGCATTTTACAGGAAACTCTTCGGTATCCGGCACTGATGGGACTGGCGTGTTGCCGGTTGATCAAAAATTCCGGATGACGGAGAGGGTTATCTACTGAGGCTATTTTTAACAAAGAAAAATAAAAAAAATCAAGAAATGTGCAGTATACAGTAATTGGGTACTCGCCTACAGAATGTTGTGTTAAATGGATGGTGGAAGATGCTTGATTAAGTACAGTAATGCCAGTTGAGGGTAATGCAATGCAATGACTACCAGCAGTGTGGGAGACACACAGTACCCCTGTAAAATGGCGGATCAGAAGAGACTACCGGCAGCGCGGGGAGAGTCAGACTCCTGTTACAGGGGTATTGAGGTGTTCCGACTTCTGACAGTGACAAGAAGCCAAGTAGTGGCAGTTTGGAGAACTACCCCCACTGACTAACTCGGCCACCGCGGGAGGCTCGGACTCGGACTCGGCAACATTGCCGGTTATTGAGGTGTTGTTTTCGGAGTGAGAATTTTGCCAGTTAATAGAGAATTCTGGATATTTAGGTGCCGTTTAAACGAGAGTTTCCTGTACCTAGTGGTTGAGGGATATATAATGAGAGAACACAGATATAAGATTAAATGTAAGATATTTAGGGCAGAGAGCAGAGGTTTGTGAGGCTATGAATGCACTAACAGAGTTAGTGATTGTAGCAGAGACCATGTCAACATTTAAGAATAGATTAGATAAATGGTTGTAGCAAAGGGACTAAAGGGATATTAGTACAGGATGGGCACGTGGGATTAGGATTACTGCTCGTGTGCAGTAAACATCGACATGGACTGCTTGGATTGCTTGTTTCTGTGTTGTAATCCTATGTATAATTATATTTTCTTTTAATTTTTTCCAACAATTGTTCCTTCCCCACCTCCCATTCCCCACCCCCACCCCATATCCTAATATCTGCTGGCACTGTCCTTTTGTCACTCTGAATTTTGGAGTGTTCCAATATGTCATAGCCATGCTTAAGCATTATATCCACTCCTCGCACTTCAGTAGTGCAATGGTCTTGTGTTAGACCATTAACAAGTTGGCGTGTGTATTGAAAGGATCAAAGGTTTTACACAGTTAGTTTATTGGAGAAGTGGATCTCAGTTGCTGCCTGGAGGACAGCATATACTGACTGTTACAATTTTAGGTCTTCAGCAGATAGCTCTCTTGTGCTCAGTGTCAAGGACGACTCCTGTAAGTGAGCCCTCCCTCCCTCTATGTCCACAATATCTGGTACCATTTCATTGGTCAAGAGTCAAACAGAGCATCCTTGTTACTGTAACTTGCTCAATGGAAATGATAAAAGACTTCTCGTGGCCTCTAGGTTTTCCAATAGCAGAAGCAAAAGCATTCCTTCAGACCATGAGTTAGGCTATAAAATGTGAATCAGGCTTATTAAGCGTAACATTTCAAGAGTAGCAAAAGACTGATAGAGCTCGGAGCTCTATTACAAAAAAGCGCAACATTTTGCTAGCTCTCCCCAAAATACTGATCCAGGACCAGTATTTCTAACACAAAATTTTTACATGAGGTTTAGCCGACCTGCCCGTTCATCTTTACTCGTGCTGCAGTACACTGGAACAGGGAAAACTGATGACTTGCAAGAAGACTGCCAAATATATTCTCTGCCTGTGTATGGGGCTGTCACTCAATCCTTGTCTCCAGAGACACCCTGTGGGACATCCCTCCAATGTGAGAGCTGGGTTACCCCAGCTCAGGTTTCAAAGATCTTTGACACTCATCAGAGAACATGTTGCCTCTGATAGCCTAGTCTTAGGAATAATGATG
The DNA here is from genome assembly GCF_052327205.1 of Somniosus microcephalus. NCBI lineage: Eukaryota > Metazoa > Chordata > Chondrichthyes > Squaliformes > Somniosidae > Somniosus > Somniosus microcephalus. The sequence continues at coordinate 34,587,699 of NC_140992.1, forward strand.
TGAATCTGTATCCTCCAGGTGGGGAACATTCGTCCATAGGTCTGAAGTGATCAAATAAATAATCAAAATAATTGAGGTAATTGCTAGTTGATTGCTTGCAGTCACCAACACTAACAAAAGGGAGACTGACCGCCGATGGCATTTCCAGCCACACTAAGGAATGTGGATTCTTTCTGAACCAAGAGAATCCAAGCCAGCAGACAGCAAAATTGAAGTAATTACCAAAATCCCATAAGTATAGACATTAATCTTTCTTTTTAATTGCAGTATGACAGTTGTTTCTATCTGTCATTGAACATAGAACTTGTTGCAAAGCAAAACCATTCATTAAAAAGGACCAGGAGTGGAGACACAATGCTTAAACACCAATGTCAACCTGCATTCTGGAGTCCCAGCGCGCTCCAGAATGAGCAGAAACAGAATGATTGCAATACAGATTATGTTAGGAGGGTAAGCTACTGGAATAAAAACAACAAAAGATCACTTTATACAGCAGACAAATAGAAACTTTTTTTTAAGAATTGTGTACTCATGGTGGCTGTTTAGGGTCACAATCATGTTACAGAGCTCCTAGTGTATTATTTTAAATGTATTCTTCTTAGTGAATATCTTTTTCAACCCTTGAAATTGAGCAGCTCCCTCCTTAGCCCCCACTCTCCCCCAGGCCCTCATTGCAATGAAATCAGAGAACCTCAGGGCTTGTTGATGGTTTCTGTCCATCTGCTGACATCAGCAGACTTGGGTGCACTTGTACATGATATCAAGCTTCAAAGTAGACCAGACAACAAGATTAAGAACATAAGAAATAGGAACAGGAGTAGGCCAAACGGCCCCTTGAGCCTGCTCCGCCATTCAATAAGATCATGGCTGATCATCGACCTCAACTCCATTCTTGGTGATACGCTCAAAATAACAGATCAAGATTGATCACTACATTATGATAATAAAACCATGATTGCAAATGGGGTGAGGAACAAACCAACAGGTGTAAAGAGGACTGGGCGGCAATACTGTTTCAAAACGATGATGTCAAAATGTGCATAGAATTGGCTCGTGTCTGTGTAGCAATTTAAACTTGTTTCATCCAATCATCTAGATAATCTAACATACTTCGACCACATTTGTGAGCCCTTTTGTTGCAACAGAATTAAACTCCCAGAGCTTCTCATGATTAATTACTGCACGGTCTCTTTTTTCCCTTTGTATGAGATTTTTAATCTTTCCTTAATGGAAACATTTTAAAGCACCAAGAGCTGACCAGTTCTCAACATGTACCTGTCCACAACATTCTTTGCAGGAACTTAAAGTGTTCCAGATTATAATCAGAATGTTGAAATGACCACGGGATGTCATACGATTCGTGACATAAAGTATGGACCCTTGGGTTATCCGTCTGGGTCACTTGTACAGATGTGCAGATAAATTCAGGTTTGTTACTCCATAGTTCATAGCATTTCCTGATTTGTTGAGTAACTCTTCAGCTGTAAACAAATTCAATCTCTTCTCAGAAAGGCAGAATCCTGGACTCAACTATGAGTGATGGAAAGCTCTCTGCAGATGATGTCCTTGTGACTGAGCACGCTCATGGGGACTCAGAAGTTGAGAAGGACCACCTACAAAGAAGCAGGAAAGGTTTTTTGTTATTTACATTCCAGATCCGTGGCTACTGGGTAACTTCAAAATGACAACCATACAATTTCTAAAGCAGATAACCCTTCAAGGATTGAAAAACCTTTTCTACTTCAAAAGCATGGAACATTTTTCTTGCAAAGCTCATCTTAAACCATAATTATCAGGCATAATCAAAATAATGTCTAGAAAAATAGAATATTTTTTTAACTATGGAATTTCTTATATATACCTGGTATTAAGGCAAGCATCCTCATTGTTAATACACCATAATATTAAACTATTGTACTGAATAAATTCTTTTTTTTCTCTATTGCTGACGGGACAGCTGTTAAAAAGAGAGAAAAGAACTTGCTCTTATGTAGCTCCCTATCATGTCTCCAAGATGTCCCAAAGCAATTCTCAACCAATGAATTACATTCGAAGGCAGTCACAGTTGTTATGTTGGCAGTTAATTTTTGCACAGCAAGGTCCCATAAATGCAAATGAGATGACTCTGTTAATCTGTTTTTGATGGTGTTGGTTGAGCTATTGTCACATTAAACCAGGTTGTAACAATACCTTCTTCACAAGTAGGCCCCATCCACTGGAAGGAGCACGCACAGTTTCCATTACGAGAGTTACAGTGCGCTTTGTTAGCACAATGGCAAGTCAAGGAGCAGTTAGGTCCGTATCGGTTGGTTCTACATTCTGGAGGACAACAAAATGAAGAAGTACTTTGAGAATCTACATGTGAAGCTTTATTTGTTCAAAAAGTCCCTTTCTCTTCTACATTTTAGCAAATAGAAGGGAAGGCTAGACTGTTCAGGGGGATTACAGATTTCACTGTGCTACTTATCAATATTGCTCTGTTATCAGCCAACAGAAATACCTCTGGCCTCTGGCCCTCTTCCCTTACGAGGTAAACCTCTCCACCGCCATTTAGTGCTCAGCCTAGCAGCCAGGCCGAGAACAAGTGAGGAACAAGTCACGCAGGAGTGGGATTGAAACCAAAGCACTGAACGGAGACCCAATTTTATATTTGTCATTCCGCTGAGTCAGATGAATCTGAGATTCAATTATGATCTCTCTGAATGTCAACCCTGTAGATTATTGCTGGTACTATTGATTTATGATGGCCACAACTTGGATTTGAACTTTAGCCCTCTGAATGATAAGCAATGCTGGAATTTCTTGACCAAGATTGAAACTCCTAAAATCTGAACGGGGACCTAGTTTTCTGCTGCTAATCTGCTAAATGAAAGTGCCTACACTCTACCACTCGACCAATTAAGCCCACTGAATGGCAGTCCAACAGTCTACTACAGTACTCGAGCTCTCAGTCCCTGTAAAAAGCAAGCCAATTTTTCCACCACAAGATCTAACAGACCCTCTGGATGAAAGAGCAATGGTCTACCATGAGAGCTAATGTGTCCTTTGAAAATGAGTCCAAAGCTTCCCACAAGGCTGCCAAGTCCTTCCAAGAGTTTACTGATCTACTCCCAAATGTTCTACAGCTAGAGTTGCCAGACCACATAACGGTGTGATATACAAAAGAATTTATTAGTCAAAGAATGCTATCACGTAATCTATTATTACAAAGATAAAACACAAGAAAATTGAGTATGCAGAAAGAATTATTACCACTATCACATCGGTCTCCAGTTCTACCTGGTGGGCAGAGGCACTTTCCTGTTACAGGATGGCATGAAGTGACGCCTTCACAGTCACACATCTGCAGGCACATCTCCCCAAAGCGTCCAACTTCACAAGCTAGCATATAACAAAGCAATGTTTACACATTAGCACATGGAAAATGCATGAAAACTCACCCTGCTTCTCACTGACTCTTCTCCGGTTACATGCTGTTATTTAGTATCTTTTAAAGAGAGATTGAGCAATAGAGGGAGGGGTTGGGAGCATTGAGACATCGCTCTCCCTTCAAAAAGATAAAGAAAATCACACCTAGACAGAATAAAATACTATGACAAAGATCAGTTAATATCTATAATCTTGTCACAAGACTCCTGTGTTTTCTTTGTGTGCATGTGTTCATGTGCGAGAGTGAGACAGAGAACATGCAAATGTGAACAAGATCGAGTGCGTGTACAATCATGTGTGAGGGAGATACAACGAAGGAAACTAGGAAGAAACTAAGCGAATGATGAATGATAGAAAGATAAAAGATGCTACAGAGCAATAGGGCTAGTTTATTTGTTTGGAATTCATCTAAATCCCTTGATTAGATTATTCTGCGGGGCAGATTTTTGTCTTCATGGCCTGAGTGGTAATCTTGCGGGACAGATCACACATCCTTAACAGAACCCGCCATTGAAATCAAAGGAATGAAAATCAGGCGGGGTCTATAAAGGGCATGCAATCTTCCCCACCAGATTACTGCCCAGATGAAAATCTACCCCTATATGTCAGCTGTCAGAATCTCTCAGTTAGATCCCACTCCTCAGGTATCCGCTAGTCTGTATAAAAAAATGAAACAAGTCCCTCAGTTAAATTACTGCCTGTAACTCTCTCCCAAGTATTATTCTACAGATTAACCATCTTAAACTCCTCCATTACATTGCAGCCTGTGTATTACCCATTGCTAATCAGTAATCTCTGTTTCATACCTGATCAGCAAGCGGTATGACAAAGTCATTTGCAAAAAAGTCGTAAGTGTCATTACCTTTTTCACAGTGATCGCCATGGTAACCAGATGGACAGATGCACTGGCCCGTGATGGGTTCGCAAGCAGCACTGTGCTTACAGTCACAGGAGTGAGCGCAGATTAAGCCGTAAAACCCCAGAGGGCAAGCTAGGAAAGAAGCCAGTGAAATACAGCGGTCAAAATGACTCTCAACTAACATTAGACAGTTCTCAGTCCTGATTCTACCATGTTACATGAAGGAATACAGCATATATCTAACTTAATAAACTCAACGTTTCTACACAGGCAACACTATTTAGGGGTCAATTTGCTCTGTGTGATGACTTTTTACTTCATTTATTCCAATTGGACTGAAGTCTTGATCACAGCAAGCTGTTTAGGTAAAGCAACATTTTCTTTGATTATCAATGTACCAAAGGTGAAGGGGAGTTTAAACTGTGAACCTGCAATCTCCAAAGTTATTACTAAGGAGATTAACTACTAACTTCTGTTCACGTTATGAAAGTGATGCGAAACATAAAGCACCTTTTTTTAAAAATCCAATTGTTACGGCACAGAACAGCAGCTGATCATTTCCACATCAACATACAGACTTGGGGCAGCCCACACCTCACCAGACTACCCTCTCAAAGTGGTACCAAGTCACAAACAAGCCATTTCTAAGGCATATCGCCGGGTTTCACATGTCATCCCACTCAATGCACATTGTTTGACTGCGTAAAAAGTAAATCAACTAACCGTTTTCACACAAAGGGCCGTAGGAACCGTCCAAACACTGACAGCTGCCTGTAAACCGATCACAGGTTCCATTATTCCAACACAAACAGTCCAGCTGGCAGTTGGTTCCGTATTTCCCAATAGGACACTCTGTGTTACAAAAGAAATCCTTCACAATACGGTCTTGCAATATCTTTATTTACTTCCACCCCCACCCCAAAGAAAAACTGTTCCTTCTCACCAGCACCACTCACCATTCCCAGCACCCACCACCATTCCCAGCACCCACCACCATTCCCAGCACCACCCACCATTCCCAGCACCACCCACCATTCCCAGCACCACCCACCATTCCCAGCACCCACCACCATTCCCAGCACCCACCATTCCCAGCACCACCCACCATTCCCAGCACCACCCACCATTCCCAGCACCACCCACCATTCCCAGCACCACCCACCATTCCCAGCACTACCCACCATTCCCAGCACCCACCACCATTCCCAGCACCCACCACCATTCCCAGCACCCACCATTCCCGGCCCCCACCACCATTCCCAGCACCCACCACCATTCCCAGCACCACCCACCATTCCCAGCACCACCCACCATTCCCAGCAACACCCACCATTCCCAGCACCCACCATTCCCGGCCCCCACCACCATTCCCAGCACCCACCACCATTCCCAGCACCCACCATTCCCAGCACCCACCACCATTCCCAGCACCACCCACCATTCCCAGCACCACCCACCATTCCCAGCACCACCCACCATTCCCAGCACCCACCACCATTCCCAGCACCCACCATTCCCAGCACCACCCACCATTCCCAGCACCACCCACCATTCCCAGCACCACCCACCATTCCCAGCACTACCCACCATTCCCAGCACCCACCACCATTCCCAGCACCCACCACCATTCCCAGCACCCACCATTCCCGGCCCCCACCACCATTCCCAGCACCCACCACCATTCCCAGCACCACCCACCATTCCCAGCAACACCCACCATTCCCAGCACCCACCATTCCCGGCCCCCACCACCGTTCCCAGCACCCACCACCATTCCCAGCACCCACCATTCCCAGCACCCACCACCATTCCCAGCAACACCCACCATTCCCAGCACCCACCATTCCCGGCCCCCACCACCATTCCCAGCACCCACCACCATTCCCGGCCCCCACCACCATTCCCAGCACCACCCACCATTCTCAGCAACACCCACCATTCCCAGCACCACCCACCATTCCCAGCACCACCCACCATTCCCAGCACCACCCACCATTCCCAGCACCACTCCTTGGCCGAGAGCTGGGCCGGCAGTGGCTGCCATACCTCTGGCAATGTCACTCTGTAACTGATGACAAAGTGGAATGATCGCGGTGTCAGGAGGAAATACCTTTGCTCCACACCTCACTGGATACAGGGTCCATGGTCAATACCATTATTATTCTTTTCACATTTCAGTATAGACACCCCCAACCCCTCACTGTAACTCTGTTATACCATTCCTCCCTCCTCACTGAAATAAACCATGCTCCTCATTATAATACTCTCTAATATATACCACTCTCCTCAATATAACACAGATTTGCATCATAGTCCTTCTTTATAACATGTTACAATATACATCCAGTGCACCCTCAACTTAATGTTAAGGAACATAAGAAATAGGAGCAGGAGTAGGCCATTCGGCCCCTCGAGCCATTCAATAAGATCATGGCTGATCTGATCTTGGCCTCAACTCCACTTTCCTGCCTTTTCCCTGTAACCCTCGACTCCCCTGTAGCTCAAATATCTGTCTATCTCCGCCTTGAATATATTCACTGACTCAGCCATCACAGCTGTCTGGGGTAGAGAATTCCAGAGATTCACGACCCTCTGAGAAGAAATTCCTCCTCATCTCCATCTTAAATGGGCGACCCCTTATCTTGAAAATATGCCCCCTAATTCTAGATTCCCCCACGAGGGGAAACATCCTCTTAGCATCTACCCTGTCCAGCCCATTCAGAATCTTATATGTTTCAATAAGATCACCTCTCATTCTTCAAAACTCTAATGAGTATAGGCCCAACCTGCTCAACCTTTCCTCATAAGACAACCCTTTCATCTCAGAAATGATTCTCTGAACAGCCTCCAATGCAAGTATATTACCTCCTTAAATAAGGGGACCAAAACTGCATGCAGTACTCCAGGTGTGGCCTCACCAATGCCCTGTACAGTTGTAGCAAGACTTCCCTACTTTTATACTTCACCCCCCTTGCAATAAAGGCCAACATGTGAAGGAATAAGCCATATAACCTATTTAGAAAAATACACTATCTTAGGAAGGAGTTCTGGCCTTATTAAAACATGACAAACTGGGCTTGGAAATTTAGAAACCTAACTATGAAATAGCTATGAAAGCATTCTGGCGATTGAGATAAGACAGTTGTTGACCCTGAATAAATAACCTTATTGAAACAAAAGGTGCATGGCTCCGACAGGCTGACCTTTGGGAACAAAAACAATGGTTCACCCTGGATAAGGTGTTCTAATTCAAACTTTGTAAAGATGGCACATAAGATAAGGAACATCTGCCCTCATAAAGATGACATAAAATAAGAAACACCTGTTATTCACACCGTTTTTATATGGTCAACACAGAATACCTGGAGATGAGTCAAGATTCTGGCTGATGTGGCAGTAAGAGTTGCAGAGGTCAGCAGAAAGATGAATAGAGATAATTAACTTGCATCAGCAGAAAACCTTAAAGGAAATACCACTGGAAAAGGGTATAAATATTAAACTCTCAAATGGGATTTCAGACTCGCTTTAATCGGGCAAAACGATTCTCAACTTCAGAGGTGGCTCTGTAGTCTACAACTCTTTGTACCTCGGGGGTCAAAGGTATTTAATATTGATGGATATCCTGTATAAGAACTTTAAGAACTGTAATACTGTAGCAAAGTTAAGATTTAAAAGTAAGATTCTCTGTTAAAAAGAAAGTAGGTTTTCTCTTTTTGGAACTGTTAATGTTGCAATTGACTCGCCAACTGTAAATTATATGTTGGTTCTTTAATAAATCTCTATATATTTTTAGAATTGTCTCACAAGTTTTCTGTATCAAAATCTCGCAAACTCAATCTCTGTACACTCTTTGGTGAAGAGCTGCAGAATTCTGAGGGATTTTACCGGGCCCTCATAATATCCCTGACATTACAGTCTAGCTAAACTTATTAAAAGTGCTATCTGGAGGATGGTAACATTCTCGGGTTGTTCTTTTCCTTTAGGGAGAGATAGTCCAGACCTTTAGACCCAATTAAGCATCTTTTGGATTTGGCTACCTCAAACTTTAGTTGAAAGTGAACATCTGTGAAATACGCCTGATCCGGGGTAGCCCTAAAGGGGCTAGGACTAGTAAAAATCCCTTCAAACATTCCATTTGCCTTCCTAATTACTTGCTGTACCTGTATGCTAACCTTTTGTGTTTCATGTACGAGGACACCCACATCCCTCTGTACCGCAGCATTCTGTAGTCTCTCTCCGTTTAAATAATATTTTGTTTTTCTATTCTTACTACCAAAGTGGATAACCTCACAGTTTCCCACATTATACTCCATCTGCCAAATTTTTGCCCACTCACTTAACCTATCTATATCCCTTTGCAGACTCTTTGTGTCATCCTCACAACTTGCTTCCCCACCCTATCTTTGTATCGTCAGCAGATTTGGCTACACTCGGTCCCTTCATCCAAGTCATTAATATAGATTGTAAATAGTTGAGGCCCCAGCACTGATCCCTGTGGCACCACACTAGTTACAGTTTGCCAACCTGCAAATGACCCATTTATCCCGGCTCTCTGTTAGTTAGCCAATCCTCTATCCATGCTAATATATTACCCCCAACACCGTGAGCTCTTATCTTGTGCAGTAGCCTTTTATGTGGCACCTTATCAAATGCCTTTTGGAAATTTCCTACTATATTGTATTATAGCTCATGTTCCCTTGTTATAAGACTCCAAATTTATCATGAACTGTGTTATGACACATTGTTGAAGACTCCTGGATGACAAATCCATATAGAAGCATTCCCCATGCATTTCTTCCAAAAAGAACCTAATATTTATTGGTCCAACTCTCTTTGAAGTAGCTGGAATTGCAGTTAAAGTAGCTATAATCTACTGACTTTTATTCTGTGCCGTAATTAATAAGTATTTTAGAATCTGGAAACTCATGAACAAGAAGTGCATCTTTAACCAGTGAACATACCTTTTTCACAATGGGTACCAGTCCATCCAAGCCCACAGGAACATGTCCCATCTTCTGGGTTACAGATACCACCATTCTGACAGGCACAGATCTCCAGGCAGTCTTGTCCGAAACTTCCCTTTGGACACACTGCACCAAAACAACAGCACTTTAAACAAGTCAATCAGAAACAGTTACTCTTAAGCTACCTAAATTTAGACTCCGCCGGAATGCCATGCTTCATATGCACAGCCTACCTTATATCATCAATATAGAATTTGCTTCACGTCTTGCTAGATTTTAAAATAATTTCAGAGTCCCAGATGCAACCAGAACTTCACTGTTTAAATAAGCTCCTGTACTGGTGAGCAGAAAACATCCTGAATGTAACACTGGCCAGCACAGTAAATTTAGGTGCTGCATTCAAGCACACGCTCCACTCACCAACATAGAAGTGTGTATTATAATGCAGGCCCTGATAAAGCAGAAGGCTCTGTAATTATTTTAAAAGCAATCACAGTATTAATATAGTCCCTTGTCCAGCTTTAATGTGATCTTTGAGTGATAAGCAGGAATCCTGCTTCCAGTTTTTGACCCGTTGACCTCTGTGGGATACATCAGGCAGTCGCTTAGAATGATCAAATTACCCATATATAAATGTTTGCCCATATGTAAATGAGTCTGTTTTTAAGGGTCTTGCACTGTGCAGGGGAAATAATATTAATTATTGTAGGTTAATGATTAGAACTTTTTTCCAATTCAGAAATACCAAAAAATATAGGCCCAGAAATTCCGTTCGCAGGCCTCCCGCGGGTGGAGGGCTGCGATTTGGAAAAATCTCCGCCTGGACAGGAGGGCTCCCGGGAGGCGCAGAGTTCTGTTGCTGTGCCTCTTCAAACTGCTGGTGTGCAGGGCACGTGTATCCCAGGGGCGCAGGTAGTTCGCAGCATCCCTGGGATCACGTGGGCCATGGGGAGACAATCAGAGCAGGGAATAGAGATCAGCCTCAAAACCATAAGTAAAACTTCAAATACATTTTTTTTTTAAATCACATATTTAAAATGGCTATAAATTACATAAATTAACTATTTTAAACAAAAATTTAAATTTTTGAAAAAAATAATTTAAGTTTTTAACGGGGCTAAAAATAAACTTACCTTTCTTTAAAGTATTTTAAAATGATAAATCAGTGGAAAAAAATGTTTTTTTTTACTTTCTTCAACTCTTAGCCTGGCAAAGCAGGCCTTGAGCCTGCTTTTACAGGCACAAGAATTGTAAGTGTTTTCTGCGGGTGGGGGGTCTCCAAAAAACAGAACTTTACACCCGCAGAGGCCCTGCTCCAGCGCAGGCGTTCGATCTGTCAAGAGCTTTCGTGACAGATCGGAAATGCCGGTTTCCAGCGCATGCGCAGTGCATGCCTGAAACTGGCATTTCCGATGATCCTACGGGTGAGTACACAGCGCGTACTCACTCGTAGGGATCGGAATTTCTGCCTCATAATCGTATTGTGAATATAGTGGCTCCTCCTGACTCTGTTTTTAGAATAAATCACTTGGCAGTACCTTTCTGGCAGGTGGAACCCATTGTACCAGACCGACATTGGCATTTTCCTGTCACAGGGTCGCATTGACCTCCTTTACCACAGGGACACGGTATCATACAGTCTTTTCCATAATAGCCTTCTGGACAAGCTGGATGGGAGAAATATTGTTGATGAAAGTGCATGTTGTGAAGTTTGGAACTCAATACATCAATTTGAACTAACATAAGCATATTCACCCACATACATCAGAACGGAGAGAGTGAGCAGTGTTGTGCCTCTGATTGAGCCGATGCTGGAGACAATAGGGTATATTTTGTAAGGCTCTGCTCCCAGACTGCAGGATCGCTGGATGGGTCATAGAGAGGTCACTTAACACTGTAGGGCCAGGTCTGTAGCATGCAATGCTATCCAGTAAGGCCCCTCACCAGGAGCAATGCTTCACAACATTTACTCAAATCTGTACAATCATTTAAGGTTTTGTTGTCCCTTTTGTTAAAGAAAGAACTTGCATTTATATAGCGCCGTTCACGACCTCAGGGCGCCCCAAAGCGCTTCACAGCCAATGAAATACTTTCAAAGTAGTCATTGTGGGCAGCAGCCAAGGTTTCACAAACAGCAATGACCAGACAATCTGTTTTAATCTAAAATAAAACATTGGGTTGGACATTTTATCTGAGAGTGATGAGCTGGATGAGGGATGCTGCTCATCCTGCTTAAGACTATTATATCAAAGGCCAGCTTTCATTCTAAGCTGACCCTTGGATGCACAGCACTTTAAGGATAGACAGTACAGGACTTTGAAATGTGTTTCACTACTGGCGGCAATGAAACAGAAATTTACAGATATTTCCAGGGAAGTTGCTGCTAGATTTTTTGAGTACTTTGGTGAAGCAATACTTCAGTCATTTCAATTTCTCTGGGGATTTTGTTGAGTGAGAAATGGCACTCATAGTAACTGATGTACGGGATGACACTATTAGTAACGCATTGTCATTTCAAATTTGGCACCTGGGGATTGAATCCAGCTCATACTCTATCTGACAACTGGAAGAGTGTTATATAAAATGAGTCTGGGCAGGCTCAGGTGAGCTCAGTGACTATCTTGGCAAAACACCTTTCGTTTATCAGACACTGAATATTCTATCTGAATACTGAATATTTTATATATTATGCATACTCCACTGTAAATTGTAGGATCTCACTGAAATTGTAACTATAAAATAGAGAGCTTATACCCTACATTTTACAGTACTTATTAATGTGATCAACAGATTACTGTATGAGGGTTGGAAAGGGCTACGATCTAAATGCACCTGTGACTGCATCACTTATGTGATACCAGGTCAATCCACAGATGAAAATATTTTTAACATTTGATTCTCTCTCCTATATTTATAACAATCTCAAGTAGTCTCAGAACTGAGGTGATAATGGCCAAACATATGAAGCACCAATTCCAAATAATGTCCCATTGGTGTATTCAGGGCTGTTCTTCTGAAGTTAGGGTCAAGGCACATTGTTGGGACAATATATAAAGAAAAATTTACCCTGTACCTAGCCGGTATTGTAACTGACCTGAAACTGCCTGATGGAGTCACCATAGAGGGAGCTTTATCCAGTATGCAATCTGTGCTATACCTGATCTCAGAATGCTTGATGTTGATGATGAATACCCTAACTAAAAGCATTGCATGTCTTAACACAGTCATCATCCTAATAAGTACAAATTTCACTCAAATGTATGTATGTTTTCATTGTAGCATGAACATTTACAAAAATAATGTCCTTGTTTAATTTCGGCCACACTCTATTCTCGCTGGTGATGCCTATTGGAAGGTTGGGACTAGTGCAACTTACTGATCAGGCAGTCAGCTCCAATAAACCCAGGAGGACAGCTGCAGGTTCCAGTCACAGTGTCGCACTGACCCTCGTTCTGACACTTGCAGCTCTCTCGGCAGTAGGGTCCATAGGTTCCCTCTAGACATTCTGAAAGACAAGTCCACTTACTCTTACTCAAGAGGTTTCATATCATTTTACTGGGAGACGCCCAATGCACAGATTACTAACATTTTTGCTCAATCTTATGCGACCCCGAGTGTAAATTGAAAGCCCACCAATGTTTTAAACGCAAAAATCAATCAATCCTGCTGGAAGTGGACATTTTATTAGCAATTAACTCGCAACTTCATTAGCTCTAGTGTCTGAGGCTAAACAGGAGATTATATCCCCATCACATACCCAACACAGTTTCACATAATCATTTTTTGCCCACACTAAAATAGCAGGTTAATTTGCCCACAACAACCTGCTAAGTACACTGTAAAAGAAACTTTTTTTTAGAACAGTTATTAATGTATATTTTGTCTTTCTCTTTAGGATCACAATAAATATATTTGTTAAGACAGTGGGAATCAGAAATGTCTCTTTAACTGGCTGTATTGTACACAGTAAAAATTAGGACTGAAAGCCTTATACTGACGAAAGGTATATAACAGAGATTATTATAAAGGAGAGTCTTATACTGATGATGAGTGCACAACAGAACGTTATAACTGTGCATTTTATATTGAGGAGTGTTGTATGACCGACAGACTATTACAACTGAGAACCTTAGATGTACAAAACAGTTATAATTGCGCATTTTATAACGAGGGTGTGATACAACATGACTTTATATCAATCTCAGTTATTGAAAGGAGGACCATTTTATTTCAAATTAGTAATACTTTTGAAAAAAGTAAATTGTAAACTATTAGAGCTATAAAATACCCTTTGGGTGGATTATTATAGAATTGAATGAGCCACACTTTCACTTTTAGTGATTTTGCAACCTGATTTTTATAAACTACAGAAAGAACAGAATCTGTTTCAACGACATGATAGAGAAACTGCAAACTGGAGATACATTTTGTAAGATCAATGAATACATACGGAGGTCACAGCGGGTACCATGGTAGCCAGGTAGACAGGTGCAGTCGCCAGTGACAGGGTGGCACTCCTCATTCACTCCAGAGCACTGGCACACCTGATTGCAGTTCTGTCCGTAGGTACCTGGGGAACAATCTGAAAGGAAGAGAGAAGCAAAGTCAGACAATGGAACCGTTGCCGCCTGTTTTAACCCCTGGCAGACACCAGCATTAGCACTGTGACATTGTAGGAACAGTAGCGTAGTGATAATGTCATTGGGCTAGTAATCCAGGAGGCCTGGACTAATGATCCAGGCATGTGACTTCAAATCCTACCATGGCAGCTGGGGAATTTAAATTCAGTTAATTAAATAAATCTGGAATAATTAGCTAGCATCAGTAATGAAGCTATCAGATTGTTGTAAAAACCCATCTGGTTCACTAATGTCTTTTAGGGAAGGAAATCTGCTGTCCTTACCTGGTCTGGCCTATATGTGACCCCAGACCTACAGCAATGTGGTTGACTCTTAACTGCCCTCTGAAATGGCCTAGCAAGTCACTCAGTTGTAACTAACCGGACGGATCGCCTGGCATCACCACACAGACTGCAGCGGTTCACCACCACCTTCTCAAGGGCAACTAAGGATTGGCAATAAATGCTGGCCTTGCCAGTGACGCCCAGATCCCATAAGTGAATTTAAAAAAGGGAACAATTCAGTCTGGTCTGATGCTGAATAGCCCATGTGTGACTCCATGTCATCATCCTGTAAAGCACATATTGGGTGAAAGAGAAGAGTTCACTCATGGTCAGTACTAATCATTAAATCCATTAGATTGCAGCCAGAGGCAGGGGTGAGTCAAGGATCCTCTACACAGCAGAATCTTAAAATATACACAGACATCCTACCACTTTTTCACTGTGTGTGTGAAAATACAAGGCTGGGCTGGGATCCCAAATTCCATACAAGATCTAGCCCAAGCTTGTGAGGTGGCAAATGCTATCTATCCACAAGCAATCAGAGCCTGGGCAGAGGTGAACTCAATAAAGGAGCATCTGTTGCGGATTATTATTATTATTTTGGAAAATATATAAGACCAATTAATATGAATCCAAGGACACTGCCCGCACTCTGACACACATTGAATTAGGGAAGCTTTAAAATTATGAAGCTTTACTGTTGACAACTGAATATTTGACATGAGCAGGAAACATTCATTTTAACCATCTTTACACTTATAGAGCCAATGAAAGTTTAGTATCACATTTAAGATGTACCCCAGTAGTCTAGAGAAATTAGCACAATCGAGCTTCTTTGATGTGGACAATAATACATGCATAAAGATGTATCAGATCTGAATGTATCTCACACTCCTGAGGCCGATCCTTCCCTTTGAGAGAGGCTGGTTTTCATTTCTTTTTCACTCTCATTTTACCGTTTTTTCCCCATCCCTTCTTTTAGGTTTTAAACATGCCACACAAGCCATTCCTCGGCTTGACAGAGACGGGGGCTAGAAATTCGTCTCGGGCTGTGGTGCAACACGGGCAGTATTGGATTGGCCGCCTGTTATATTCAGTTCTACTGCAGTCAATGGGACTGAATATCAGGCGCTGTGTATAACTGCACACAGTAAACTTACTTAGGTCTTATAATAGGCTGCTTTAGGGAAGATAGCATAAAAGTTGGCTTGTTCTCAGATTCGGCCTCCCTGCCTGTAAAGAACCATCTGCTGTCAACCGAACAGCTATTCCTTAGATTGGAAAAGGATGAGAGTCACTTTTCCAATGTTCTGAAAGCACTACAATTAATTCTGAAACTAAGCAAGAACTAAAGGATATTTGCTTACTTGCATAACTCAATGATTCATAAAATGTCATTGACTGCCTAAAGCTTGAGGGAAATAGTAAGTTATCAATTAATGTAGATCCTTACTATTAGAGCGAGACAGAAAAAGGTGACGTGGCCATTTCCACTATTGTAAAACTCAGACATGTCACTACGTTCCTTATGTATCAAATAAATGCACCATAAT
The DNA here is from genome assembly GCF_052327205.1 of Somniosus microcephalus. Taxonomy (NCBI): domain Eukaryota; kingdom Metazoa; phylum Chordata; class Chondrichthyes; order Squaliformes; family Somniosidae; genus Somniosus; species Somniosus microcephalus. Next base: position 34,603,407 of record NC_140992.1, read on the forward strand.
TCAAGATGTTCAAACTGGATCATTCTACTGCTTTGGATTTAATGCCTCCTTACTTTCTTCACAACCATTGCCAGTGAATCCGGCAGGACAGCCACATTCCCCAGTCACATGGTTACAGGCAATGCCAGGGTGGCACTCACAGCTCTGGCCACAGTTCTCTCCAAAGTAACCAGGCAAGCATGCTGCAAGAGAAGCAAAGCAATGTCAGACCCTGTTCAAAGTATCTTTATTGAAGCAGATTTTTTTTTCATATTAATGACTGGTTTCGTGAATTTTATGCCTATTGAGGTGAGAGACATTACCGAGGAAAACAGAATAATTTCATTTCAGGTTCCTGTCCACACTTCCAGGTTAGCAATAGCATGAGGAATAAATCTTCCTGTACTCTGCCCAACCTCAGAAAATCACCCGCTACTGCATTTTGGCCTTCTGGACTGTGTATGTGCGTACCATGGAGCCTCAAGGACCATGTATAAAGTTCTAACCCATGTTAATTTGTGTACATCCCAAGTTGTGGAGACTAACAGATCTAGGATTTAGGATTTATCCATCAACGAGGCAACAATTTCCAAACCAAATTCAAATGGGTCTAACCAGCGGATAAGAAATGCAAAGGTAGATTGAAGAAATGCAGCAGTGGATTCCACAAATTAGTACCCCCAGTGCACTCACAATTTTCTGTCTACTAAGATGAATGGACAGAAAATCATGCAATGTGTGCACTGACTTCTGTGCCCAGAATTCCCAATATGTACTCGTGTTGTTCAATGCTCTGAGCCAGTAGCACTAATTTATAAAATATAACAACAACAACTTGCATTTATATAGCACCTTTAACATAGCAAAACATCCCAAGGCGCTTAACAAGAGTGTAATCAATAAAGACATTTTTGACACTGAGCCACAGAAGGAGGTATCAGGACAGATGGCCAAACCCTTGGTCACAGAGGTAGGTTTTAAGGAGCATCTTAAAGGAGGAGAGAGGGGTAAAGAGGCAGAGCGGTTTAGGGAGGGAATTCTAGAGCCGAGGGCCTTGGCAGCTGAAAGCACAGCCGCCAATGGTGGAGCGATTAATATGGAGGATGTACAAGAGGCCAGAGTTGGAGCGCAGAGATCATGAAGGCTTGTGGGGCTGGAGGAGGTAACAGACATAGGGAGGGGCGAGGCCATGGTGGGATTTGAAAACAAGGATGAGGATTTTAAAATGTAGGCATCATAAGAACATAAGAACATAAGAAATAGGAGCAGGAGTAGGCCAATCGGCCCCTCGAACCTGCTCCGCCATTCAATAAGATCATGGCTGATCTGATCCTAACCGCCAATCCACTATCACAGAACCATCTCCTGAATCTAACAGAATTAGACACACGAAATAGGAGCAGGATCAGGCTACACGGCCCCTGGGCCCGCTCCGCTACCCACAGGGCCATGTCCGATCCGAACCTAGACTCATGTCCAAATTCCTGCCCGCTCCCCGTAACCCTTAATTCCCTTTACTTCTAGGAAACTGTCTATTTCTGTTTTAAATTTATGTAATGATGTAGCTTCTACAGCTTTTTGGGGCAGCATATTCCATGGACCTACCACCCTCTGAGTGAAGTAGTTCCTCCTCATCTCAGTTTTGAAAGAGCAGCCCCTTATTCTAAGACTATGCCCCCTAGTTCTAGTTTCACCCATCATCGGGAACATCCTCCCCGCATCCACCCGATCCAACCCCTTCACAATCTTATATGTTTCAATAAGATCGCCTCTCATTCTTCTGAACTCCAATGAGTAGAGTCCCAATCTACTCAACCTCTCCTCATATGTCCATCCCCTCATCCCCGGGATTAACCGAGTGAACCTTCTTTGTACTGACTCGAGAGCAAGTATGTCTTTTCTTAAGTATGGACACCAAAACTGTATGCAGTATTCCAGGTGCGGTCTCACCAATACCTTGTACAACTGAAGCAATACCTCCCTATTTTTATATTCTATCCCCCTAGCAATGAAAGCCAACATTCCATTGGCCTTCTTAATCACTTGCTGCACCTGCATACTAACCTTTTGAGTTTCGTGCACCAGGACCCCCAGATCCCTTTGTACTTCAGTACTTTCCAGTTTCTTGCCATTAAGATAATAACTTGCTCTACGATTTTTCCTGCCAATGTGCATAACCTCACACTTTCCAGTATTGTATTCCATCTGCCAAATCTCTGCCCACTTACTTAGCCTGTCTATGTCCCCTTGCAGGTTTTTTATGTCCTCCTCACTCACTACTTTCCCTCCCATCTTAGTATCATCTGCAAACTTTGATATGTTACACTCGGTCCCCTCCTCCAAATCATTAATATAGATTGTAAAGAGTTGGGGACCCAGCACTGACCCCTGCGGAACACCACTAGTTACTGATTGCCAGTCTGAGAATGAACCATTTATCCCGACTCTCTGCCTTCTGTTAGATAGCCAATCCTCTATCCATGCCAGAATATTACCCCCAATCCTGTGATTTTTTATCTTAAGCAATAATCTTTTGTGTGGCACCTTGTCAAATGCCTTTTGGAAGTCTAAATACACTACGTCCACTGGTTCCCCTTTATCCACCCTATATGTTACTTCCTCAAAGAACTCCAGCAAATTTGTCAAACATGACTTCCCCTTCATAAAACCATGCTGACTTTGTCCTATTAAATTATGATTATCCAAATGTCCTGTTACTGTCTCCTTAATAATGGACTCCAAAATTTTACCTACCACAGATGTTAGGCTAACCGGTCTATAGTTTCTAGCCTTCTGTCTACTGCCCTTTTTAAATAAGGGTGTTACATTAGCAGTTTTCCAGTCTGCCGGGACCATTGCCGAGTCCAGGGAGTTTTGGAAAATTATTACTAATGCATCCACAATCCCTACCGCCACTTCCCTCAAGACCCTAGGATGTAAGCCATCAGGTCCAGGTGATTTATCCGCCTTGAGTCCCATTATTTTACCGAGTACCACTTCCTTAGTGATTTAGATCGTGTTTAGCTCCTCCCCCGCTATAGCCCCCTGTTTGTCCAGTGTTGGGATATTCTTAGTGTCCTCTACTGTAAAGACTGATACAAAATATTCATTCAGTGTTTTTGCCATCTCCATATTTCCCACCATTAATTTCCCGGTCTCATCCTCTAAGGGACCAACATTTACTTTAGCCACCCTTTTTCTTTTTATATAACTATAAAAACTCTTACTATCTGTTTTTATATTTTTTGCTAATTTACTTTCATAATCTATCTTCCCTTTCTTAATCAATCTTTTTGTTATGTTTTGCTGTCTTTTAAAGTTTTCCCAATCCTCTATCCTCCCACTAGATTTGGCTACCTTATATGCCTTTGTTTTTAGTCGAATACTATCCTTAATTTCTTTACTTAGCCACAGTTGGCTGTCTTTTCTTTTACACCCTTTTCTTCTCAGTGGAATATATTTTTTTGGAAGTTGTAAAATAACTCCTTAAATGTACACCACTGATCATGTATCGTCTTACCCTTTAATCTATTTTCCCAATCCACTCTACTCAATTCCGCTCTCATACCTTCATAGTCTCCTTTATTCAAGCTTAACATGCTTGTTTGAGATCCAACCTTCTCACCCTCTAATTGAATATGGAATTCAACCATGTTATGGTCACTCATTCCAAGGAGATCCTTTACTAGGACATTTTTAATTAACCCTGTCTCGTTACACAGGACCAGGTCTAAGGTTGCTTGCCCCCTGGTCGGTTCAGTTACATACTGCTCAAGAAACCCATCCCTAATACACTCAATGAACTCATCCTCAAGGCAGCCCTGCCCAATTTGATTTGTTCAATTAATATGATAGTTAAAATCCCCCATAATTATAGATGTTCCCTTATTACAAGCCTCAACTATTTCCTGATTGATACTCCGTCCAACAGAGTTGCAACTGTTCGGAGGCCTATAGACTACGCCCACTAGTGTTTTTTTCCCCTTATTATTCCTTATCTCCACCCAAACTGTTTCATTATCCTGATCTTTTGACCCAATATCATTTCTCTGTATTACAGTGATTCCTTCCTTTATTAACATAGTCACCCCACCTCCCCTTCCTTCCTGCCTGTCCTTCCTGATCGTTAAATAACCTGGTATGTTTAACTCCCAGGCATTGTCACCCTGCAGCCATGTTTCTGTAATGGCCACAAGATCATACCCATATGTAGTTATTTGTGCCATTAACTCGTCTATTTTGTTACGAATGCTACGTGCATTCAGATAGAGAACTTTCAAATATGTTTTGTGACACTTAGTTCCTGCTTTTGCCCTTTTTATTACTTTACCTTTTACTCCATACCTTCTGCCCCTTCCTGACACGCTCTGGTTGTTAATTTCCCCACTGCTACCTAAGTCTATTACCTTCTCTGATGTCATTTTTATTATTTGCTCTCTAGGAACCTCCCCCCCACTAGTTAGTTTAAAGCCCTCTCTACAGCCCTAGTTATATGATCCGCCAGGACTCAAGTCCCAGCACTGGCCAAGTGAAGCCCGTCCCGACGGAACAGCTCCCTCCTGCCCCAGTACTGGTGCCAGTGTCCCAGGAAGCAAAACCCATTTCTCCCACACCAGTCTTTGAGCCACGCATTTAACTCTCTAATTTTATTTGTCCTAGCCAAATTTGCTCGTGGCTCAGGTAATAATACCCTTGAGGTTCTGTTTTTTAATTTGACCCCTAGCTGCTCATACTCCTTTAACAGAACCAGCTTCCTAGTCCTATCTACGTCGTTTGTACCAACATGGACCACGACAACTGGATCCACCCCCTCCCACTGCAAGTTTCTTTCCAGCCCAGAGGAGATGTCCTTAACCCTGGCACTGGGTAGGCAACACAGCCTTCGGGGCTCTCACTCTCGGCTGCAGAGAACTCTATCTATCCCCCTAATAATACTATCCCCTACCACTACAACATTTCTATTTACTCCCCCCTCTTGAATGGCCCCCCGTTCCACGGTGCTGTGGCCAGGTTGCTCATCCTCCCTGCAGTACCTGCTCCTGTCCCCACAGGGAGTAAGAACCTCGAACCTGTTGGACAAGAGCAAGGGCTGCGGCTCCTCCAGCTCTACCTCCTGGATCCCCGTACCTGCCTCACTCGTAGTCATACCGTCCTGTCCCTGACCATGGGCTACCTCTGAATTAATTAACTTCATAGGTGTGACCACCTCCTGATACACAGAGTCCAGGTACTTCTCCCCCTCCCTGATGTGTCACAGTGTCTGAAGCTCAGACTCCAGCTCCTCAACACGGAGCTGGAGTTCCTGTAGCAGCAGACACTTGTCACAGACGTAATCACCATGAGCCTCAATGGGGTCCACCGGCTCCCACATCTCGCAACAGTAACACATCACCTGCTCCATTCTATGTAGTTAATTAAATTTTTTATTGTTAGTTATGGACACCCTCTGCCCGATTTTAGATGCTAGTATCCCCTTTAATTAATTGGATTTAAATTAAATCAATCCCTCTAATTACACCAGTTAAATGGTTTACCAACAGTCACTCTGCATCAGAAAGGCCTTATTAACTACAACCCACAGAGTTAAAGTTTGAAAAGAGCACCTAACACCCCACTTACCCTAACTCACACTTACCCAAACTCACAGCACTCTCTGATGACTCGCACTCAGTGCTTGCTCGCACTAGTACTGGTCTTTTTATACTGTTTGTTTGTTTACAGCCAAATGAGTCACCCCTGCTGATTGGTTAGAAAACTGGTTTCCACTGCCTGCTGTGCCAATTTACTCCTACTGCAGTGTAACCTTGTTTTACTCTTCTTAAACCAACAGAATCCCAAATATTTAACTTTTCCCCTTTACTTAAACTGCTTAAGTAATCTTATCGAGAATGATTTAAAGAGAAATAACAATTAAAGAACTCTCACACTTACCCAAACTCACAGCACTCGCTGATGACTCGCACTCAGTGCTTGCTCGCACTAGCACTGGTCTTTTTATACTGTTTGTTTGTTTACAGCCAAATGAGTCACCCCTGCTGATTGGTTAGAAAACTGGTTTCCACTGCCTGCTGTGCCAATTTACTCCTACTGCAGTGTAACCTTGTTTTACTCTTCTTAAACCAACAGAATCCCAAATATTTAACTTTTCCCCTTTACTTAAACTGCTTAAGTAATCTTATCGAGAATGATTTAAAGAGAAATAACAATTAAAGAACTCTCACACTTACCCAAACTCACAGCACTCTCTGATGACTTGCACTCAGTGCTTGCTCGCACTCGGACCGGGAGCCAGCGTACATCAGCAAGCACAGGGGTGATGGGTGAATGAGACTTGGAACGAGTTAAGATCTGGGCAGCAGAGTTTTGGATGAACACAAGTTTATGGAGGGTGGAAGATGGGAGGCTGGCCAGGCGAGCATTGGAATAGTCAAGTCTAGAGGTAGCAAAGGCATGGATGAGGATTTCAGCAACAGATGGGCCGAGGCAGGGTCAGAGTCGGGGGTTGTTACGGAGTTGGAAGTAGGCAGTCTTGGTGATGGAGCGGTTATGTGGTCTTTATATTTATTTAATAAGGAAAATAAGATAGAATTGCCTGGGCTTTGATGGCTGGTTGCCAAGGCTTGGAGGTTGCATGTGGTCCCAGGGCTGTAGTTCGAATACCCTGACACTATTTTGCATCAATATGTGATTTTTCCATTTCCCATACCAACCGACCTGTGGCATTGAGTGAGAATGCCAATTTAGTACCAGTTTCATGCTGTAGGCCTATGCCCACTAAGTAATAGATTGAGACAAACTCATTTCATGACAGATCCCTTACAGTCTGCAGGCAGAGGAGTTCTTCCTTCAAGCAGTCTGGGAAGAATTGGGACCTTGATCTCAAAAGTGAAAGGGAAATACCTTAACCCACTGCACCACCCAGCTCCCAAACCTAGACTTTATTTAAGAGCGAGCTTTGGTCAAGCACAGACAACATAATGCTTTGTCTCTTCTGAGCTAATTGAGGTTCGAGCGGTTTCTGTTCAGGTATTTGTACAAAGATAATAAAATGGTGGCAGTTATTTATAAGATCAGGCACCATCCAATTTACACTTGCCCAATAAGATCACGGGTAGCCAATGCGCCTGCTACATACGTCAGGTGTTAAACTGCAACTGATACTTGTGCATCTTAGCGTTTCCTCCCAACTCCGCCCCCCACCCCCAACCCCCGACCTCTGTTACATCTCCAGAAAGAGAAATCTGGCAACGGCTAACTTCACGCACCCGGCGGGACGCCTCACCCACCAGGAATAAGACTGCAAATTCAGGCACCTCCTGCTCACGATTTCTCGACCACTTTCAGGAGCGCCATATTTACCACGGGCTTTCTGGAAACTCGAGCACATTCTAATAAATAAAGTGTTCAAGTGAGTGGCTTGTCAGAAAGAGATTGCCAGGACACTGGTCAACTAGCTTAGCAGCGACTTAACTTAAAAGTGCACCGTGGGCCACTGCAGCTGTGACATGTGCAATGCCCGTGAGAAATGGAGGGAGAGCACAGAAGCTTGATACTACGATTTACAGAGCAAGATTTGCAGGTCACAGTAGATGGTTGAAGCAATGACAAAGTGCTTTCTATGAAGTGGAGGGATAAGCCACTGATGCCCAAAGGCCACACAGGAGGTCAATGTGGCAGGGGGGGGGGGGGGGGGGGTCACATACCAGTGAAATTTGCAAGGTTAGCTGGGATAAAGTGTTAACCTTGAAAAAGGTGGGAAGCTGAGCACTGTCAAAGAGTTATGAACAAATGCAGCCGGTATGGAAACTGCCATATATATAGGTAGCCACTGATGACAAACTAAATAAGTTACAGGTGTCAACTGAGTTTGCTTGAATATGTAAGTATATATGTGCTACACAAAGGGAAGTAATCAATATGGTCAAGGGCCAACACAAAAAGGATTTAAAAAGAAGCTAGAATTATACAGCTGAGAAAGGTTCAAGACTATAATTATTCAAACACAGAGCTGACAATTACAATGCACTCAGACAACTCTCAAGCATTCTCACACACTTTCAGCAAGCAAGATATGCACAAAGGTATGCCTAAAAGGCGCAGTGCAGCCTATTTGTCTTTATTGAATGCGTTTTTATCTCCTTGCAAAAAAAGCCACCTTCAACAGAAGGTAGAGCACAGAGGGGTGGAGAGACAGAGTAGGTAGAAATGCACTAATGCTTTGTGCACCAAATGACTACACATTTAGTCATTTCACTCCCTCTGTGTCCTGTACAAACTTCTCTTGTTTGTTCTAAATCTTGTACAAAAATTCAACAACTGGCTCTCCCACTCAATGGGTCCGCAGGCTTTCACTCACGTTTCTCACAGCTCTTGCCCCGCCAGCCTCGGGCGCACTGACAAGCTGCAGTCTCGTGGTGACAGGAAACGGCATTTTCACAGTCGCATCTCTCCTCACACAGTTCTCCATAATATCCAGCTGGGCAACCTACACGGGCAAACCAGACACTGAAATAAACGGCTGTTCAATATACAGTAAAGAAGTGACTGTGCTGTGATAATATCAGCATCGCACATTCACTCCTCAAGGGTTGAACACCTGCTGCAGGTGCAGAAACTGAGTGTCGTGTTGGCGATACATCTCCATAAGTGTACTTTCTACACATTGCTAACACTCAAAGTATTAAAGCAGAAACTGACACAAAGGAAAAGAAGATGGCCTAGAAATTCAGTGCCCTTAGCACTGATTTTGCGGCGCTAGAGGGCCTAGCGCTGCAATTGGCGCCAGTTCCTAAATTGCCTGGGGCCCTTCCGCGGCGGTAGACCGGTAGCCTGCGCCGACACCGATGACGTCATCGGTGTGCGCAGCGTCCCGGTTGCCGTGGTAACCCGGCCCCAAGCCGAAATTCAGTTGCGCCCGCCTCGCCCGTGGCAGGCGCAACGAAGACTCTGGCAACAGAGTCTTCCCCCAGTGTGCGCCGGCGCATAAAGGTGGAGCGGCGGCCGGCCGCGTTCCCGGCGGCCGCCTGCCCGCACCTCCCTTCCCGGACTCCTGCATTCCCCCCCCGCGGCCCTGATCAGTGTCTCATGCGAGCCCGGCACTTCCCCGAGGTGCCGGGCTCAGATGTCGGGTCAATCCGCCGGACAGTTGTCGGCTGCAGGCAGCTCCTCCTTAACAGGAGGAGGAGACCTGCAGTTCCCCCGCCTGCCGCACCGCATCGGGTGCCGCAGCGGGGGATTAGCGCTGGGAAACCCAAGTTCACGCCCGTTTTGAGGCGCTAAAGGAGGGTTTTAGCGCCCGCCGCCGTCTGGGCCCGGCGCACCCGAATTTTCGTCGGGCGCTGCCGCATTACCGCTGGCGCAAACTTTCTGGCGCTACAGCCCTGGCAAGACCAGAACCCAATTTCTAGGCCGATATCTCAGGAAGAAAATTTTTAAGTCAATGGGCTGGGGCTCACAAACGTAGTGGAACCTGGAGAATGGGGGTGCAGGACTTTGTGGGGGTGAGGACATGGGCTGCAGCTTTTGAATGAATTGAAGCCTGCGGAGGTCCCAAGCAGCAAGACCGTCTAGACGCCTGATAGAGAAATTGAACCCCAAATTGATCAAAGCATGGACTAGGTTGTCAGGAGCTGGTATGGGAGGGTATTGAGGGAGCAGCTGGTGGAAGTGACAGTACAGCCAGATCTGGTAATGGTATAGGCAGATTTAGTAGTAGACAGGTAGACTGGTGCATTTGAGTTTACAACTATTGGGGTCGTGAAGGTGGCTGTTACACTGGATGTGGGTGGGAGACCATCCAGGATCTGAGAAGGACAAGAACATTGAAGGTGGAGGCAAGATGAATGTGGTAAAGTTGACCGAGGTGTCAATCTCATCAGAGGTGGCAGACCACCAGAATTTGAGAGTGAGGTGCATGTAAATTTTTCTAGGAGAGGAAAATGATACTGGAGGGATTTGTGATGGGCAGAGAGAGATATGTGAGAGAGTATAGAGATTAAGAAATTGTCAGAGGGAGCCTCATCCATGATAGAGACCTCTGAGGACTGAAGGCCACATGTGGTGACTAGTTCAAGGGAGTGACCACTTGAGTGGGTGAAGCAGTCAATGTGGTGCGCAATATTGAGCGGGAGAACACAGATGATGGAGATTGGTAGTGATGGGAAAGGCTGAATTGAGGGGAAGATTAAAATCAGTGTGGCTGAGGAATTGCTCGATACCAAGGTCAGGCAGGAGGTCGAAGATTTTGTTGAGCAAGGTGCCTGGGGTTCTAGTGAAGCTGCAGATGAGGAGGATCTTAAAGGAGAGCTGAGGGACTAATCTGTTCTCTGGTGGTGGTGATTCAGCGATTAATGTTGGCCAAAACATCACGACAACTCCTTAATCTTCTTCAAAAAAGCGCTATTGGATCTTTAACATCCACCTGAACAGACAGGGGGTCCTTGGTTTAACATTTATTCAAAAGGTGGCAAAAACATCAGCTAGTAAAGAAAAAAGAACGATTCGCATTTATATAGCACTTTTCACGAACTAAGGACGTCCCAACGTGCTTTACAGCCAATTAAGTACTTTTGGGGTGTAGTCACTGTTGTAATGTGGGAAATGCAGCAGCTAATTTGCACACAGCAAGCTCTCACAAACAGCAATGTGATAATGACCAGATAATCTATTTTAGTGATGTTGATTGAGGGATAAATATTGGCCAGGACACTGGCGATAACTCCCCTGCTCTTCTTCGAAATAGTGTCACGGCATCTTTCACGTCCACCTGAGAGAGCAGATGGGGCCTTGGTTTAATGTCTCATCCAGAAGACGGCACCTCCGACAGTGCAGCACTCCCTCAGCACTGTACTGGAGTGTCAGCCTAGCTTTATGTGCTCACGTCTCTGGAGTGGGACTTGAACCCACTGAGCCATGGCTGACGCTAACTAAATCACCAACTAAATGAATAGCCAAAGACAGCATAACTACAGGCAATGAGAAAACTCTACTATTTCTTCTCAGTTCCCAAAAGAAATCAAGGACAAACCCTCTGATGTTAATCCAAAAGCACAATCCATATTATTGCAACCTGACTCGTTACATTCCACAGATGACACTTTCATCAGGATCAGAAACAAACTGGAAACCACTGGATGACCAGCGAAGAGGAATTTAAACACAAACCAGTAAATAAAGGACTCACAAAGTAGCTTTGATCGGGATCTACTCCACATATCTACTGCTCTTGGAACAGAAGACATTTCTTTTAATCTCTAATCTAGTGTAACTATTGATAAGTCTGACATTTACTTACGACTCTGACATTTTTCTCCAATCCAGCCAGGTCTACAAAGGCACTGTCCGGTGTGTCGGTCGCAGGTTCCCCCATTACTGCAGCTGCAGTATTGCTGACATCCTTCCCCATGCCGCCCATCTTCACACTCTAAACAGAAGCGCACACGTGGGTTGCTAATCACTGATCCTCACAGTAAACAACATTGTTGCATTTAAAAAAAAAATGTTTTTACATTCATTTCTGGTCACATGCTCACCAAGCTCGCAAGCTATACCAGTCCACCCTTTGGGGCAAGTGCATGATCCGCTCACGTGGTCACACTGGGCTGTGCTCCTGCAGATGCAGTGCTGCAAGCAGTTCATTCCATAGGACCCGGTCGGGCATCCTGTAGCAAAACGAAATCGGATTTTAAAAAATGTGATAAAGTGGAAAATTAGGGCAACATGCTATCTCCACTTTTTATCATCCAACGTCAGGGCAACTTTGTAGCCGTGAGGATTCAAATCCAGGACAGTGGATAGGAGGAAAGTCTCCTCAGATCTTCCAGTTGTTACATAGAAACATAGAAGATAGGAGCAGGAGTAGGCCATTCGGGCCCTTGAGCCTGCTCCGCCATTCAATGCGATCATGGCTGATCATCCAAATTCAGTACCCGGTCCCTGCTTTCTCCCCATACCCCTTGATCCCTTTAGCCTTAAGAAATATATCCAACTCCTTCTTGAATATATTTAATGAATTGGCCTCAACTGCCTTCTGTGGTAGAGAATTCCACAGGTTCACCACTCTCTGGGTGAAGAAATTCCTCCTCATTTCTGTCCTAATGGCTTACCCCTTATCCTTAGACTGTGTCCCCTGGTTATGGACTCCCCGACCATCGGGAACATCTTTCCTGCATCTAGTCTGTCCAGTCCTGTCAGAATTTTATAAGTTTCAGATTCAGTTGTTACGCGTCCAATTGAGTCTGAGGCAATCTCAATCTTCTTAATTGACACGAATTTGAACAACAAAACTGCCCATATTTCAGCACCAATTGCCACTGACTTGATAGTTTTTACTGAGAGTCCATAAAGGTGACTGAGGTGGAGAAGGGAAATGTCACCTTGTTGAGGTCAAGGGGTGGCTCCTTCGAGTTTGAATTACGGAACAATCTTGGGTTGAAATTTCCATTCACCAGGTCTCCTGGCACTTATTGGACTTTTGTCAAATTTGTTGCTTGAAGTCCATTGAAAAGCCAATTCAATTTCTCCGTCATATTGCCCCTCCCTCCAGAGCAACAACGGAGCAGCAACACACCCTGGGAAAGTGTGTGATAGGGTAAGGAGTTGGAATCGCTGATCAGATGGAGTCATTCATCTCCTGTGATTCCTGGGTGGCAAAAGCTACGCTTGGGCTGATGCGCGCACACACCATAGATCCCACCCCACCCTCCCAATCCTGCCCGCAGTTACTTACGTTGTTGACATGCTGGTCCTGTCCACCCGGGAGTGCACAGGCACTGGCCAGTCACGTGATCGCATGTGGCATTATTGTAGCAGTTGCAGAACTGGCTGCAGCCCTTGCCGTATCGCTGCCCCTGACATGCTGGGAAAATATAAATCCAAAGCTGAGTGTAGCATTCATTCACTGCTGTACCAAGCCATAAGCAAACTGCACAGAAGTGTGCTGCGACGTATGCAATTCTGTAACAAAATTATAATTTTAGCCCATCATTTCACAGTAATCAGCTGCAGCTACTTTTGCCAAAACTTGTGTTTGTCCCATCCTTTAACCTTTGCAATGTGGACATCCCTATGCATCAGGCACAAAGCTCACCGGTCACCAGAGTCCCCTGTAAGAACCACTGTCAACATTACAACAAAATGCTGAATTTATTATAACCACTGACTATCACCATCGATTATAACATTCACAGTTTCTCTACTATGTATCGAATTTGCTGTATGGAGCGTGCGTTTCATTGCAAACCTATTAGAAGTACCTGCAATACCAATTGCGCCTGTAGATGGCACTGTATTAGGGAATTTTAACGTTAACAGTGTGGCACTGTATGATGCACACATTGGCTGCTATTTTATAGTGATATAGGGAGCCATTTTCGCCGAATACCTTAGGTGCTAAAAAGCTTCCGAGGTGGCCAAGATGAGGTCTTAAGCTGCAACACAACACAGGCTGCCAGAAGGAAAAAAAGCCCAGACGTCCTTCATTTTGATGAGCACCAAAAAATATGTAAACAGGACACCTTTCCATGGATAATGCTAAAATAATCATTGTCTATTAAATAAAACAGATGACAGTTTCCTCGCCACATGGTGCACCTTCCTCCTTCCCGTGAGAATAGTATTACTCCTCTCTGTGATGCTAGTGCCCCAATAGAGCAATGGAGTAATTCCCTAAACATCAATAGTCTCTCCCCTGGTTAAACAGTAGTACTGAATGTCAACATGCCTTCGTAACCTTGATAATGTTCCTCTCTTTCACAGGATAGTGTTCCATCTGGCAGCAAAATGTGCCATACACACACATGCAAACACACACACACACATACAGACAAATTCTCACACAGACAAACACACACACAAACACAGACACACGCACAGACACACACAAACACACACAGGCAAACACACAACACACACAGGCAAACACACAACACACAAACATACAGACACACAGACACACACACACACAGACAAACACACAGACACACAGACAAACACACACACAGACGCACACACACACACACAAACACACACACACAGACAAACACACACACAAACACACAGACACACAAACACACAGACACAGACAAAAACACACACACACAAACACACACACATCATACAGTGGCAGCCAAAAACAAACAGCTCTTGTTAAAATCAGAATTTCAGAACTTACCGCCTGAATTTACAAACTTTACCTCAGTCAGTATCAACAGCTCCAATTCCCTTTACGAGCTCAAGAATGAGCCAATTCCAAACTTTTCCCTCACTGTGCACTTCCCCCACCCCCCCCCCCACCCCCCAACCCAACAGTAAACTTACGCTGGTTGCACTGGGGTCCCAGCCAGCCCGGGGGGCAGTGGCACGCTCCAGTCACATGATCACATCTGGCACCATTTCTGCAGTTGCACATCTGCTGACAGTCAAAGCCATGAAATCCATCAGGGCATGCTGGGAATGAGAAAATGCCCGTGGGTTAGGCAGTTGGTCAGGTCATTAACACTTCATACTTTAAAGTAAAAGAAAGCTACAAAATAGGCTCGAGGTCCCACCACCATAGAAATCAATAGGAAACAATAAGAGGCATGAAAAGAACAGAGTAAACACCCCTTTAGTCAGTTATAACATATGCCATTAGGTGGTGTTTTCTTTACAATTCCCAGAGAATACCAGATTACAGTAGTTAATAGAGCTGGGTTGAGTGGATGTGAGCAGTAACTAGACATTTCACAATGTTATTGTGCAGTTAATGAGTTAACTGGAAATACTAAACCTACATGGCCATTGAGCAGCAGGTTAACAGACCCAGATTGATTCCACAGCCTGTATGTTGTCCGCCATTCAGAAGAACAGGACACCCCAAGGGCACATTCTCCTGAGGAGACCTTCCAACCAGGGACACTTTCAAACCTTCTGAAATATCTCCATAGGAAAATCCACATTGTCACAAAAATATTTAATCATTGTTTATCCAGAATCACAGTCACAACACGCAATAGGCTCGTTCATATTTTTGAATAACATCAGGCACATGTGATATTCACTCTTGCATGTAACAATAACCAACAGATAAGCAGTTTACGTAAAGAAGTGGGAGTAATAATACCCGTCAGAATAAGAAGGGACAGTTTACTCAGAGTAAGATTAAGAGTGCCTTTTGGAATGGGTTGGAGGAGTAATAATTGGAATGCCACCTATCAGAATGAGGAAGAGCAGTAACAGGAGTAATGGACTCTTTTAGGATGGAAAAGAACAGTAACAGGAGTAATGATTCATTGAACGGTAAGAGAGTACAAAGCATGATTTGTTTATATGGTCTTTTTACAATTAGGAGCAGCAGGACTCTGCCTTGTTGTGATGTTAACAATGAGATGGGTGTTGCGGAGCTCAGTGTATTCTGAGAATGACATTTGGAGAAATTGCTGGGCTGGAGTGGGTTAATATTAGAGATTCTAGGAGTTTATACTGAGTGGATGTTGAAACTCATCTGGGGACTGAAAGCAAATTCTAAATTCCAGAAATTTTGAAAATATAGCAGCATTTGTCGAGTATGATGTGTATTCTGCACAGCTCATGTGACTGTATATCTGAATATCCAGTCAAATACTCAGAAACAAATTTCTACTTAAGATTATTAAATACGGTTTCAAATTTCACAAACTGTAGCTCCCCAGGGGACTGCTGTTGTTAACTTAGTGCATTCGACGCCTTTTATTCATCATTCTGGGTGTCCACTAGGGGGCGCTGTCTACTGCTTCTCTTACAAACCCATTGTCAGCGAAAGCATGAAGAGGGAATATTTCAGTTCAGAGCGGAAATTAAAAATCCTAAACTACTTTCCATCCACAATTGTTATATTCACTTCTGTTAACTGAACAATTTAGTGAATATACTGTTCCCTATATATGATCACCTGGGCACCTTCTGAGTCATCTGCACAATTTGGTATTCGTATAATCTATCAAAAATTAGAGCATGTGAGGGGTAATAACTCTATGAAGTTATTTATCATCCGGAAAATATAGTGTACTTAACATAGCAAAACAGCTCAAGGTGCTTCACAAGGTGGGAGTGGACAGCGAGTAGGAGTTGAGAAGAGTTAGGGAGAATGGCTGGGGAAATGGTCAAAGAGTTATGTTTTCAAATAGGGAGAAATGTGGCAATGATGAGGGGTTTAGGAAGACAATACAGGAGATTGATGACTGAAGGCTGTGGCACTGATGGCACAGCAGGGGAAGGGTTTGGCCCTCACTACAGACACAGGAGAATTTGTAAAAAGAAATAACGGCTGCAGGGCATTCTGGAAGGGGAGGGTGAACAGCCAGTTGTCATGGTGCATATAGGTACCAACGATGTAGGTAAAAAACGGGATGAGGTCCTAAAAGCTGAATATAGGGAGTTAGGAGGTAAAATAAAAAATAGGGCCTCAAAGGTAGTAACCTCAGGATTGCTACCAGTGCCTCGTGCTAGTCAGAGTAGAAATAGAAGGATATTTCAGATGAATACATGGCTAGAGGAGTGGTGCAAGAGGGAGGGATTCAAATTCCTGGGACATTGGAACTGGTTCTGGGGGAGGTGGGACCAGTACAAACTGGATGGTTTGCACCTGGGTGGGACCGGGACCGATGTCCTAGGGGGAGTGTTTGCTAGTGTTGTTGGGGCGGGTTTAAACTAAAATGACAGGGGGTTGGGAACCTGTGCAGGGAGACAGAGGAAAGGGAGGCAAGGATAGAAACAAAAGACAAGAAGGAGAAAAGCAAAAGTGGAAGGCAGAGAAATCAAGGGTGTAAATCAAACAGGGTTACAGTAAATAATAATTCTAAAAGGACTAAGAGTGTTAAAAACCAAGCCTGAAGGCTTTGTGTCTTAATGCGAGGAGCATTCGTAATAAGGTGGATGAATTATCTGCGCAAATAGATGTAAATGGATATGATGTAATTGGAATTACGGAGACATGGCTCCAGGGTGACCAAGGCTGGGAATTCAACATCCAGGGGTATTCAATATTCAGGAAGGACAGGCAAAAAGGAAAAGAAGGTGGGGTAGCATTGCTGGTTAAAGAGGAGATTAACACAATAGTAAGGAAGGATATTAGCTCTGATGATGTGCTGAGAAATACCAAGGGGCAGAAAACGTTAGTGGGAGTTGTATACAGACCCCTAAACAGTAATGCTGAGGTTGGGGATGGCATTAAATGGGAAATCAGAGACGCGTGCAATAAGGGCACAGTAGTTATCATGGGTGACTTTAATCTACATATAGATTGGGCTAAACAAATTAGTAACAATACTGTGGAGGAGGAATTCCTAGAGTGTATACGGGATGGTTTCCTGGACCAATATGTCGAGGAACCAACTAGATATCAGGCCATCTTAGACTGGGTATTATGTAATGAGAAAGGATTCATTAGCAATGTTGTTGTGCGAGGCCCCTTGGGGAGGAGCAATCATAATATGATAGAATTCTTCATTAAGATGGAGAGTGAAAGTTGACTCAGAGACTAGGGTCCTGAATTTAAATAAAGGAAACTACGATGGTATGAGGCGCGAGTTGGCTAGGATGGATTGGGGAATGTTACTTAAAGGGTTGACGATGGATAGGCAATGGCAGACATTTAAAGATCGCATGGATGAACTATAGAATTTGTTCATCCCTGTTTGGCATAAAAATAAAACAAAAAAGGTGACTCAACCATGGCTAACAAGGGAAATTAAGGATAGCATAAGATCAAAGGAGAGGACATATAAGTTGGCCAGAACAAGCAGCAAAACTGAGGATTGGGAGCAGTTTAGGATTCAGCAAAGGTGACAAAGGGATTAATTAAGAAGGGGAAAATAGAATTTGAGAGTAAGCTTGCAGGGAACATAAAAACTGACTGTAAAAGCTTCTATAGATATGTGAAGAGAAAAAGATTGGTGAAGTCAAGCGTAGGTCCCTTGCAGTCAGAATCAGGGGAATTTATAATGGGGAACAAAGAAATGGCAGACCAATTAAATACATACTTTGGTTCTGTCTTCACAAAGGAGGACACAAATAACCTTCCAGCGATTTCGAGGAACATAGGGTCTAATGAGGGAGGAATTGAATGAAATCAGTATTTGTAGGGAAATGGTGTTAGGGAAATTGATGGGATTGAAGGCCGATAAATCCCCAGGGCCTGATAATTTACATCCTAGGTACTTAAGGAAGTGGCCGTAGAAATAGTAGATGCATTGCTGGTCATCTTCCAAAATTCTATAGACTCTGGAATAGTTCCCATGGATTGGAGGGTAGCTAATGTAACCCCACTATTTAAAAAAGGTGGTAGAGAGAAAACGGGGAATTATAGACCGGTAAGCCTGACATCGGTAGTGGGGAAAATGCTAGAGTCCATTATAAAAGATGTAATAGCAGAGCACTTGGAAAACAGTGACAGGATCGGACAAAGTCAACAGAAAATGCTGGAAAAACTCAGCAGGCCAGGCAGCATCCGTGGAGAGAAAATAGAGGCAACGTTTTGGGTCAAACCCTTTGTCAAGACTGAAGGCCAGGCTGGGAGAGAACAAAAGAGAAGTGAAGAGACATTAAGAGATATTCAAAACGAGACAAGATGGTGATAGGACTAGTGGAGACAAAAGACGGCTCTAGATTAGGTGTGAAGTGTGCTGGCAGAATGGGAGACAGCTGCCATGTGGGAGAGAAAAAAAAAGGGGGGTGGGGAAAGGGCCAAAGCAAAGGTGTGGATAAAAAATAAGTAAAAATGTAATGGGGGCCAAAGTTATGATCTGAAATTGTTGAACTCGATATTGAGTCCGGAAGGCTGTAAAGTGCCTCTGTGGAACAATGCAAGAGCCCGAGTACAGTGAGGTCTGAGTGGGATCACAGTGGTGAGCAGAGGGAGTATTATTCTACATCTTACTAATAGAGTAGAGGGAGCAGCTGCTTTAAGGTTGGTATGTTTTTTCCACATTAGCTGTTGACATTTGCGGTTTGTAAGGGATGGCCAACAGAAATGCTTGAATGAACAATAGAAAGAAACAGCTTACATCTTTCACAGAATGTTCCAGTCCACCCTGCTGCACAGGTGCATGCACCACTGACGTGATCGCAAGCTGCTCCATTTTCACACTGACATGTGGACTTACATCCTGAACCGTAGCTTCCATCAGGGCACTCTATACACAGGAGAGATAACAAGCGAGTGTCAGGATCCATTCCATTGCTGCTCTGCAGACCAACGAGCTGCCTCACCTCAGCGTGGGGTCCGTGGGCCCTCTCCTGACATCTAGCGATGTCTCACAGAAAACCGATTGAATTCATGGCCCAGATATTCCGATCCCTCCGGGTGAGTACGCGCCGTGTACCCACCCATAGGGACATCGGAAATGCCGGTTTCAGGCATGCACTGCGCATGGTCTTGACAGATCCTCCGGCTGCCCGGGAGAAGGACCTCTGCTGGCGGATAGTTCCGCTTTTTGGAGGCCCTCCGCCTGCAGAAAACCCTTACAATTCTTACGCCTGGTAAAAGCAAGCATAAGGCCTGCTTTTACCAGGACAAGAGTTGAAAAAAGTAAAAAAAAACTTTCAGTGATTTATCATTTAAAAATACTTTAAAAAAGGTATGCTTATTTTTAGCCCCGTAAAAAACTTTAATTATTTTTTTCAAAAAATTAAATTTTTGTTTAAAATACTTAATTTATTGTAATTTCAAGTCATTTTAAAAATGTGATTTAAATTTTTTTTTAAGTTTTACTATGTTTTTGGGGTGATCTCCATTCATATATTTGACAGGTCTTCCTGTCAAGTGTATGAAGGGAGATTCCCTTCTGTGATTGGCTCCCCATGGCCCACGTGATCCCAGGGACGCTGCGAACTACCTGCGCCTCTGGGATATGTGGGCCCTGCACACCTCAAGTTTGGTGAGGCCCAGGAGCGGAAGCGTGTGTGTTCCAGAAGCCCTCAGGTAAGGGCGCAGATATTTCCAGATCGCAGTCCTTTGCCCGCGGGAGATCTGCGATCGGAAAATACGGGCCCATATAACTGCATCTGACATTTTCTTCCTTTCGGTGTAATCAAAGGAGATTGCGACATATCTATCAGAAGTCAGCGACTGTTTGAAATGTCGCACTCACTGTGATCGGTGACAATTGTAACCTCATGTCCATACTTTCAAAAAGTTTGCATTACCTTTGAGCAGCAGGACTGTGTCACAAAACACACTGGGCCGAAATTTGCGGCCGGAGGCGTACCTCCGGAGTGCGCCTCCGACCCGATAAAAAAATCCGAAGGCACTTGCTGGTTCCCAAGCTTTGGAGTCTTCGGGTCCCGGGCCTGCAGGCGTACGCCTGCGTAAAGGTCCACGGATCCCAGGGACACAGGCAGTTCGGAAGTGTCCCTGGGATCACATGGGACAGGCAAACCAATTAGAAAGGGGATTCCTCATAAGCTTTTGGGAATTCCATTTACGAACGGAATCCCCAAAAGCTAATGAGAAATCCCCAAATAAATAAATAATTAACACAATTCTAATAAAAATAAATATTCCCATGTTCACAATTAATTAAAAGTCCCTTTGATTAAGCATTTAAAATTTAAAAAATATTTTTTTGAAAAATAATAAAAACATTTTAATCTGGCCCAAAATTTACATGAACTCATTTTAAATGTTTTTGTGTGTTTTAATCATTTAAAAAATGTTAATTTAATATTTATTTTAACCCTTATGCTGGCAAAAGCAGGCCTTGCACCTGTTTATACCAGGCGTAAGGCTTTCATGGGCAGTAGTTGGGCAAATAGCCCAGCTCTGTGCCAGGGAAAGTGTTTTTGGGGCACACGCGGACGATCTGTCAAGGAGAAATTTGACAGATCGCAAGTTCCAGGTTTCGCGCTTGTGGGACCTTTGTGAGGGCTTACGACAGCGTACGCTGTGCGCAGCGCAGTCATCGAGAGCACAAAATCCAGGCCAATAACCGACCCGAGCTGACACATTCAGTGCAACATCACAACAGGCCGAGTGAGTTGAAGCAGGAAACTTTTGAAATCATGAAGCAGCTGACCAGGGCTTTAGTCCAATAACAACAGGAAATCTCAGAACCCACGATTCATTTCAACATCAGCACTAACCACTATTGTGATTTGAAATAATTTAAGAATGACTGTTTCTGAACATCGACATATTAATAATGGACGGCAAATTTCCAATTTCCCAAGGATTGGGGAATCAATGCGTGTGGCACCTATACAACTGTCAATGACTAAAGAAACCTTTCACTACAGACTAATCTATTTTACACTCAACTCTTTTAAGATGATGTTTTGCCCCTATTTATATTCTCTCCAACCCCATGCAGGATGGCAAACAAAATGGGCAAAGGGTTGTTCCTAGGCCTCTGTTGCTCTGTAACCAACCACCACAAGGTAGATGAAAGGAGGTTGGGATTGGTTCATTCTCTGATTTTCTCTCCCTTCCCCTGGGGAAACAGCTGGACTCATTCATTGCAATATCCTCTCAAAGACTCAGCAGAATTCAAGATGGTTACAAATGCTTCGGATCGCTATCAAGTGACCCCCTCCTGGAAGTGTGCTTGTGCGGACGTCAGGTGAGGTAAGGATCAGTCTCTGTCATGATATCCTTGGCTATTCACCAAAGAGGGCAACAGAACTGTGTCAACTCACACATGAAGAATGGGAGTGGTACTGGGGGAGAGGTTGTCCAGTGTTGGAACTGTGGCCCAACAAGGGGGCAATGTTTTCAGGAGAAGAGGGGTAAAACTGGCAGAAAAAGAGGGAGAGAAATGAAAGGATCTTCTAAACACATGGGCAGCATTAGCACCTCCTTTGCTTCTACCCTATATTGTTCCAAACAGCATTAGTCCTCAGCACACCATCACACTACAATGGTGGAAAAAGGGATCTGTAATTAAAGTATTAATATTAGCCATTCAAATGTGCTGCATTAATTTAATAAGCATGTTTTTTATACATATTAGAATGTTCTGATTACTACATTCCGTTCCTGCCAATTGCACTTTTCTGGATTTGTACACTTCTGTGATATGAAGCTTCATAGACACAATAGAGGCCGTGAGGTCCACACATACACTGGAACCTTACTCAGTTCACAACGATCCCCTGTGTACCCTGCCTCACACAGACAGTGGCCAGTCACAGGGTCACAGCTCCCATCAGCGCTGTTACAGTCACAGACATTCTTGCAGCGTCTGCCCCATTGCCCCACGTCACAAGCTGCGGAAGAGAAAAGACAAGTGTTTAGAATCTATCGTGAAAAGCTGACGTGCACGGCGCAGCATCTGACAGCTGCTGCACTGACTGTCAGATGCAGGGAGGAAGCTCAATGTACAGCACCGACAGAATTGAATTGTGTCATTCAAACCAGGTATTCAGGTGACATCATGAGGTGGAAGAGTTAAACTCTATCAATATCATCTGACACTGACTGAAGACTCTAAAGCTGTCTTCATTTTGTTGTGAAGGTATCACAGTTACTGACTGAAGATAGCAAGAAGCATCAGTATTATCCGCTACCACACTGTCGATAGGTGCGAGTTGTGGCACATCATGACTTCTGGCAGTGTTTCTCACAGGAGGGATGGTGGAAGAATAGGCTTAGATTTACACTCAATGAGTGCAGCACTGGGGCCGCTCATTGTGCTTTCAGCTCTGAAACATGGGTTTTAATCGGGATTAGATTGATATGACAAGTTTAGACTCTCTGAAAGATACCAGGGTCCCATATGAAATGATTTGGGGCTTTATTATCCCAGTTTCTAGTGAACATGAGTCCACAGCAAAAGCTAACCTTCTCATGGTTGATCATTTAAATTGGCAGTCGCACTCAGAGAGGCAGTAAGAATGGCTGATGTCTGCAGTCGCAAAATTCATGCTGGGGATGCTCTTTTGAGGAGTTACACCATTTTGCTCTGGATCCAGTCGTGCTACACCTAACCTGGCAGTGCCCAATACTAAAACTAGGTGCTCAAACTGGAAAGATGTTCCATTGCCCAGCGCTGACAACACTCTCCCTGATGAGCAGAAAAATGTAACCCCATCAAAAAAAAATTACGTGCACAATGTTTGAAAAATTTATGTCTCAAAACAAAATGTAAAAGGAACCAATGACAACTGCTTCTGTCATAATGTCATGATCCCCAGTTCATGAATGTAGTCAAAGAAGTTGCCGATATGTGCATCGATCTCCCTTTCGAAAGCAGACTCCAACCGACCTACAATTAGAACAATGGTTGTTTGGACGGTAAAGCTGGGGAGCGCGGTGCATGGGTATCTGAGCGTCGCTTCCCAGGACTGTAATATAAAGCTGCTTTCAGATTTCAACTTGTGATGGAACTACAGAGTTATCAAAAATGTTGATAAAAAAATCTCACATTTGTACCAGAGAGCCAATGGCGTAATGTTGAGAGCGAGTAATGAAAACACAGCTCAACAAGTGGGTCAGATAACATTACAAAGACACACTAGTTAAGCTTGCGTGGTTTAAGGAAGGCACATAATAAGAGAGCTTAATTGACCAGTCCCATTTTTTTTCAACAATTTCTAGTCAAAACAATGAAAACAGAACCAATGGCAGTTAAAAGCAACACTGAAATCACACTGACTGGAAAGCAAGAGAATTCGCTGCATAATAATGGTCATGTCATTCACAAGAAGAAATAACAGGGAAGCATTTTCAAAGCAAATGAGAGGGTTACTGAGACCACAGTGTATATTATTAAAAGTGATCATCAAACCTGGTAACATAAGAACATAAGAAATAGGAGCAGGAGTAGGCCATACGGCCCCTCGGGCCTGCTCCGCCATTCAATAGGATCATGGCTGATCCGAACCTAGACTCACGTCCACTTCCCTGCCCTCTCCCCGTAACCCCTAATTCCCTTATCCGCTAGGAAAATGTCTATCTCCATTTTTAATTTATTTAATGTTGCAGCTTCCACAGCTCTCTGGGGTAGCAAATTCCATAGATTTACTACCCTCTGAGTGAAGAAGTTTCTCCTCATCTCAGTTTTGAAAGGGCAGCCCCTTATTCTAAGATTATGCCCCCTAGTTCTAATCTCACCCATCAGTGGAAACATCCTCACCGCATCCACCCGATCAAGCCCCTTCACAATCTTATATGTTTCGATAAGATCGCCTCTCATTCTTCTGAACTCCAATGAGTAGAGTCCCAACCTACTCAACCTTTCCTCATACGTCAACCCCCTCATCTCTAGAATCAACCGAGTGAACCTTCTCTGAACCGCCTCGAGAGCAAGTATATCTTTTCTTAAATATATGGTAAATATCAGCATTTGGATAGAAGGACAATTGGATAAATCTTTAAAGTTAGAATGTAGCAGGGTGTCACAGACTGAAGGTGACTGTAGGATACCTGACCTCTACCTGCTGTTTCCCACAAAGTATATTTTAGAATATTGTCCTTATTCCTCTCTGCTCTTGCCCTCCCCCCACCAAGTTAGTTAGCTGCAGACGTGTTATCTGCCTTGGTTGGAAGGACAGATGGTGGGCATCTTCACGGTCACTATTAGCGCTGTCCCTCAATCTGCTGGAGTGTAGGAAGAACACGCTCACACAGACACATAACGTATCTGTCCTTTCCTCGTGCAGACAACTGGGCCAAGACTGTCTGAAACAGACAGTAGGTGAATTGCAACCGAAAACAGGGTTCAAACTCACGCGGCCTCATCAAACGTCCAAGGCTCTTACAGCGCTGTCCACCTCAAAAATCTCATTGAAACAGACATTTCACAACAACACTCGTAGACATCACTCCAACAGGGAGACAAAACAACCACAAGGGAGATTTTACCTGTTCATAAAGTACAAACGAAAAACTAATCTTTTCATATTATGTGCATATGTATTCTGCACACAGAAAGTACATCAGTGATATCTGATCTACTATCATAAAATCCTAATTATAAATCTGCCCTGTGTATCATTCACTCCTCCAGATCTTAAAGACATAGGGGGTGAAATTCAATTTCGGCTGGGGCACATGAGCGGAGGGGCCCATTGTACACCCTGCCCAATTTTCCTCTCCATCGGCTTCAATGGGTGTATAATGGGCTGACAATCTGCTACTGCCCGTTTTGCGCCCTTGCCAAATTTGAATTTCACCCCCATGAATACACTTAATGAAGGTGAGACTCACAACCCGTATTTTGTTATCTGATAGAATGTGGAGTCGGTACAGCCTAGAACAGGTGAGGCGCAGGGTGCTTTAGTGTTATAACTCACGTGCTTTGCAGTCACGCCCCATCCATCCAGGGCCACAGATACAGTCTCCAGTCACAGTATTACACTGGGTGTCATTTTCACAGCGGCAGAGATGCTGACAAGCTGGCCCATAATAACCAGGAGAGCAAGCTGGGAGCAAACCGAGGGAAGGAGAAAGAATCGATTAAAAAACACATTGTTTGAGCACTGTAGCTTTGGGAGACCCGTTGATTGTGACATATTCAGACATTTCCTTTTGTTGGCAGTGATCTGTCAAACTGCACCACTGTGGAATAACTGGTTATCCAGCAAACTGGAAGTTGCAATTACTTCTCTTATTTTATTTTTTAAAAAGAAACACGTGTTTTAGTAACAGCACTTTTCACAACCTCAGGATGTTCCAAAGCGCTTTACAACCAATAGAAACATAGAAACATAGAAGATAGGAGCAGGAGTAGGCCATTCAGCCCCTTGAGCCTGCTCTGCCATTCAATGAGATCATGGCTGATCATCCAAATTCAGTACCCTGTCCCTGCCTTCTCCCCATATCCCTTGATCCCTTTAGCCTTAAGAAAAATATCCAACTCTTTCTTGAATATATTTAATGAACTGGCCTCCACCGCCCTCTGTGGCAGAGAATTCCACAGGTTCACCACTCTCTGGGTGAAGAAATTCCTCCTCATTTCAGTCCTAAATGGCTTACCCCTTATCCTTAGACTGTGACCCCTGGTTCTGGACTCCCCGACCATCGGGAACATTCTTCCTGCATCTAGTCTGTCCAGGCCTGACAGAATTTTATAGGTTTCGATGAGATCCCCTCTCAATCTTCTAAACTCCAGTGAGTATAAGCCCAATCGACACAATCTCTCCTCAAAATGAAGTGCTTTTGAAATGTAGTCACCGTTGTAACATAGGAAACACGGCAGCCAATTTACACACAGCAAGGTCCCACAAATAGCACCGAAATAAATGACCTGTTTTAGTGATGTTGACTGAGGGATAAATGTTGGCCTGGACACCAGGGAGAACTCCCCTGCTCTTCTTCGAAATAGTGCCATGGGATCTTTTATGTCCACCTGAGAGGGCAGACGGGACCTCGGTTTAACATCCCATCTGAAAGACAGCACCTCTGACAGTGCAGCACTCCCTTAGTACTGCACTGAAGTGCCAGTCTAGATTATGTACTCAAGTCTCTGGAGTTGAACTGTGAACCCACAACCTTCTGACTCAGAAGCAAGAGTGCTACCACTGAGCCAAGGCAGCCACATTACTAGTCCCTTGGATGGCATGGTGTATAAAGGCACATGACCAGTGTAGTAATAAGCCAGAGACCACAAGATTGATTTCTGGTTTGTGCTGGGTTAACTGATAGCAGCTGGGCCAACAGTTGAGGTACAATAATTGGCCTCAGCTTCCTTTGGCCAGAGAGGGTGTAATGAAATCAACTAATGCTCCCACTCCTTATTGCTATTCAGCAGTTCACGCTGGAAAGGGCGAGGATAGAATCAGCTTTAGCTCAATTGTGATGCCTTCCATGATGGAGCAGTAAGCCAAACCTCACCGCCTAGGCTTACACGAGGTACCGAAAGGCCACTGGCATCCATGGGACATTGCTTCAGGAGAGTTGGGGGAGATTACTGGGGTCTTGGGGCAGGGGAAGTAACTGCTTAATAGACTCTAGTCAACCAAGAAATATAGAGTTTTTGAAAGGGTAGAACAACAGCAAAGAAACAGGAAGGACGTGAATTGGTGTGCTTAATGCCACAGCAATTACTAATACAAGCCGATCACGCCAGCAGTGTCAAACCAGACCACCTTATTTGAACAAATCAGTCCTACAGAGACGTGTCTCAAGGTGTTTAAAAATGGATACCCACCATCCTGACACAGTGCTCCGGTGAATCCTGCAGGGCAATCGCATGTCCCCAACTCCTTGTTACAAACACCTCCATTTTCACAATCACCACAGGCAAACTGGCAGTTTATGCCCCAGCGACTAGCCGGGCAATCTGATTGAAGAAAGCGAGAAATCAGGTGTTTTATACACATTCATTTAGGCCTTCGCACTGTGCATTGCATAGGTACACATTATATTAATACGCATTAGATGTGCCTAATGCTCATGCACTTTATACAGTCACGCCGGGGTAGATTTTCAACTTGCTGCCCAGGTATAAAACTGGCATTGTGTATTGACGGCATGTTATAGAAACCACCCGATATTCATTTCCACTGATTTCAGGGCAGCAAGTTGAAAAATTTACCCTGCCTTAGATGTGCATTATACAAGTATTGTATAGATGTGCTTTAAGTGTACTTTATAGGATGAATATTAGTCATGCTTTATATGGACAGGCTTTGGATGTGCTTCATTTGCACATGCTTTACTCGAGATATGCTTTTCATACACACTGTTTTCCGAGTCAGCTGCTTCCTAGTTATTCTGTGCTTCAGACTGATGCTGCAGTAAGAATTCTGCCGAAGCACAGCCAAGTTAAATTTGCACCACTTTTTTTTTTAAATACATGAAATAAAAAGTGTCCTTCCCAGGGAAAAAGGAGACTCCCCTTCATCTGATATGTGGAGGATTACTTTCGAATTGACCCATGGGTTCACTGAAAGAAAGAACTTGCATTTGCATCGCACCTTATCCTCAGGACATCCCAAACCACTTATTGTTGGCTTATTTTTGAAGTGCAGACAGTATTATATAGGGAAACACAACAGCCAATTTGCACACTACAAAACTACACAAAAAACAAATGAAGGAATGATCAGAGAATTTGTTTTTGATGGTGGTGGTTGAGGGAGGATTGGTGAGCGCTGCTTGCGTAGTATGTTGTTGACCCAACATTTGTGGCATTCATGTGGGCTCAGAGCCTGTGTTGACACAGCAGAATTGCACAAGGTAGATGGTAGAGCATAAAATTATCAGTGCCAGAGTGGTCTCCTGGATTTGTTTTGACCGCCTAAGGGGGTCAGAGAGGAATTTCCCAGATTTTTTCCCCCCATATGGGCCTGGGTTTTTATCTGTTTTTTCACCCCTCCCAGGAGATCAGATAGTTTCAGGTGAGGTGGGGAGTGTATATATTGTGATGCGCAAGGTATCATAATTGTTTGGGACAAGCCAGATGGAATAGAGAGTCTTTTCCTGTCCATCATTGTTCGAACACCTCATGGAGGCCTGAATCAGGCGAGTTATATTTGCTCTGTGTCAGCTGTGGCTCAGTGGGTAGCATACTCGCCTCTGAGTCAGAAGGTTGTGGGTTCATTGTCCTACTCCAGAGACTTGAGCACATAAAGCTAGGTTGACTCTCTGGTGCAGTGCTGAGGGAGTGCTGCACTGTAAGAGGTGCCGTCTTTCAGATGAGACATTAAACCGAGGCCCCGTCTGCTCTCTCAGGTGGATGTAAAAGATCCCACAGCACTATTTCGAAGAAGAGCAGGGGAGTTATCCTCGGTGTCCTGGCCAATATTTATCCCTCAACCAGCATAACAAAAACAGTTTATCTGGTCATTATCACATTGCTGTTTGCGGGACCTTGCTGTGCACAAATTGTCTGTCGCGTTTCCCACATTACAACAGTGACTCCACTTCAAAAGTACTTCATTGGCTGTAAAGCGCTTTGAGACGTCCGGTGGTCGTGAAATGCGCTATATAAATGCAAGTCTTTCTTTCTTCTTGAAACTTTGTCACTTGTGAGTTGAAAGGTCCAGCCTTACTGCACATACTGGTCTGAGGCCGTACAAAATAGCGGTCCTGAATTTCTGCCGGGTTTTCCAATCTCCTGCCATAATTTTAGCAGAACCCCAGGTGAAATGGTGTAAATGACTAAAAATGGTAATTTTTAGCTGATAACATTGTTTCTCAGGGGATTCCACCATCTCCCTCCCACCGCGAAAATTCCAGGCGAACTTTTTTACTTCAATCAGGACTTTATTATGTGCTCAGCTATATTCATATCAAACTTACACCTCAGATTTAACGCATCACTGCTTATTGACATCGCAGAAGATTTTACGGAACTTTTTATCGTAATGACTATGATAAATAATAGTGATAACTTTGGACCTGCCTTACCTATTTCGCAAGTCAATCCTGTTTTGCCAGCAGGGCAGATACACTGACCAGTCCGTGAGTCGCAAGGTGCCCCACCGCAGTCACAATTCTGTCTGCAGTTAATCCCAAAGCTCCCAGAGTTACAAGCTGTCAACACAAGGGGAGTTAGTAAGAGTATGGATTGCAGCAATAACAAATTAAACCATTTTCTAAACAGTCTGAGCAGCAAAGACTTTCCTGATCCATCTCCTTCGAAATGGATGTGAGAGGGAAAGAGGGGCTAGATGTGTATGTAAAATAGTGTGAAATATCAGCGTGTACACAACTAGATATATGGTTAAAAGCTAAGTGTCACTGTCTTTGCTCCTCTTCCTCCTTCCCCTGTTTAAGTATCTCTTTCCTGCCTGTGTCGCTGCATCCTTTCCCTCTGCCTGCCGAAGCCTTGCCTGACTTAGTCACACTGCATCCTGACGCTCCGACTCAAACACTTACTCAAGTGGCATCGCTCTCCGTGGAATCCTGGTGGGCACTGGTGTTTACACTCGCCAGTCTCTTGGTCACATGGCACACCGATTGCACAGTCACATTGGAATTTACAGCCAGCACCATAGAAGCCAAGGTTACATTCTATAAGAAACAGAAATAATAGTCAGTTTAAATAAAAAGGAGAATTGTTTTATTGGAACAGGAGTAGACCATTCAGCCCCTTGAGCCTGTTCCACCATTCAATAAGATCATGGCTGATCTGTGACCTAACTCCATATACCCGCCTTTGGCCCATATCCCTTAATAACTTTGGTTAACTAAAAGCTATCAATCTCCAATTTAAAATTAACAATTGATCTAGCATCAATTGCTGTTTGCAGAAGAGAGTTCCAAACTTCTACCACCCTTTGTGTGTAGAAGTGTTTCCTAATTACACTCCTGAAAGGCCTGGCTCTAATTTTTGGACTATGCCCCCTAGTCCTAGAATCCCCAACCAGCGGAAATAGTTTCTCTCTATCTACCCTATTTGTTCCCCTTAATATCTTGAAAACTTCGATCAGATCACCCCTTAACCTTCTAAGTTCTAGGGAATACAACCCTAATTTGTGTAATCTCTCCTCGTAACTTAACACTTGAAGTCATTCTGGTCTCTCTCATCTTTACTCTTTTCAGTTGAAAAGTGTAATTTCTGCGCACAATTTTTGGGGGTATGTGCACAGTAAGGATTATACTTTTCTTCTTTATAATAAATAGTATTTTTTCTTCTTTTAGGTGCTGCCTTGACACTGGGGTGATGCTCCCTCATTGTGAGAATATGCTTACCCCATATATCAAGATCAGAGACTCACGCCTCAGTAAAGCAAAGTGTCACTGGGATGCCTCAAAAATACTGCTTTCCCACGGTGAAGTAGCACTGGTTGATCCATCAATTTATTTTGGGCAACAGTTTTGTAACAGGCAAAATGAACATTAATATCTACCTCAGTTCTGACGAAAGGTCATCTACCTGAAACGTTAACTCTTGTTTCTCTCTCCACAGACACTGCCTGACCTGCTGAGTATTTCCAGCATTTTCTGTTTCTATTTATAATTAATACCTACCTGTAGCTAATAAAATGTCAAATCAGGACACAAAAACACCCAAGATAATTTGCAGCAAACAAAATGATGCTTGTTTGATGCAAGAATTACTGTACCAAAAAATGAATGGTATTTATTAAATGCATTAGTTCCCCTCTCTCCATGCCTCGCACTGTCCCTGTGTGAGATGGTGTGCAAGCAACCTGCTTCCATGTCTCTGCTGGGAGATGTACG
Source organism: Somniosus microcephalus (assembly GCF_052327205.1). Taxonomy (NCBI): domain Eukaryota; kingdom Metazoa; phylum Chordata; class Chondrichthyes; order Squaliformes; family Somniosidae; genus Somniosus; species Somniosus microcephalus. The sequence goes on from NC_140992.1 coordinate 34,634,470, forward strand.
AGAGTAGTGCTGGAGAGGAGGGGGGTTGGTGACACACAGGCACAATGCAATGCAATGCAGTGTCTCTGCTGCAAGTATGTACAAACCCTTACCACTTTGTTTCACGTGATCGCTGCTCAGCAACACTCGCACATACCTTTCGCACATCCGAGGCCATGGAAACCTGGTTTGCAAATACACGTGCCATTTTTGGGGTCACAGCCCGCTGCATGCGCCTGCACACATTGACATTCTTTGGAACATCCAGGTCCGAATGCCCACTTGGGACAAGCTGAGAAAGAGCAGAGATGCATATTATTTCTTGAACCTAGAAGTGACTTTTGTGGAAAAGTAAATGTACCAGGGAAGAAAGGTGTCCTACCCACCTGCCCATTGACATTATCCTTTTTAACATTCATCTTGTTTTTCTACCCCAGGGAGAAAGCAGGAAGGGAGGAGGTGTGATACTAATTAAGGACATGACTGTAGCATTAGAATGAAAGGAAAGGATTGAAAGTTACATTTTAACCGAGCTTCACTGGATTGAATTGAGAAATATTAACAGTTCTGCAATAATACTGGAGACACATTATAGACGACCGAAATAGTGATCAAAGGCAGAAAGAAAGAAATCTGTTGACAATTCAAAAAGGTTTGCAGAAGTAAAAGGGCTGTAATCATGGACGAATTCAACTATTTAGAGGCAAGCTGGGGTGGTGGCGAAAACGGAAAGGGATTCAGAGAATGCAGTCAGAACTGTTTTCTTCATTGGGTGAATTTTTTGATAAAGCTGTGTTAAAGAGGTGAGATCATTGAGCAACATGCTAAGAGGTCATCAATATTGGACTGAGCCAATCTGGTGGGACTTCCCAAGGTCGGCCATAATTGTTTAGCCATGTCGATCCTTGGTGACTATTAATTATAATGCTAGAAGCTCGTCAAAGAGAGGGCACAAACAACGGCATGCATGAGCCGCTCTTGCAGGGCCGCAGCCAAAATTTAAACATGGAGGCAACATAAACATGGAGGCAGAAAATGGAGTCTTTGGCATCTGAACTCCCATTTGATGTTCGGCAAAGTGGAGGTGCTGCTCCATCAGGTGGGTAGGAGGAGTGTTGCCCTGTTTTGACAATCCAAGGCACTCGCCTCATGAAACAGCAGTGCAACATGTGTGGCAGCAGTGGTGGTCAGAATCACTGCTGTGTCTGGTGCCTGCATAACCCGGGACCAGATGCAAATAATAGCACACACCTTAAGGAAACTGCTACGGCATGACTCTTCAAATGCTACCTATCTACTGATTGTAAAAGTCTTACACAAAGCACAAGCCCACAGCACAGAACTGCCTGTAATTAGATGCAAACTGGCAATCTGTCAACATGGACATGGCAGATGTGAGGAATGGAAATAAATCGTACCAGTATAGTGGAGGGTGTTCTGAGGTTCGACTTACAGCACATTGTTAAGGCAGAGGCGAGAGGGCAGAGGAGATGGCACTTTACTCTGCATTTGCCTGTGCTGTACTTGATCTAAAGGTGCTCAGTGTCAACATTTCCTTGCAATGACATCCCTTGCCACACAAAAAAATACAAAATGAGATCCAACTCCATGCAGTGACTGTTCATGAGCCCTGAGAATTTTACTACTTGAACCAACTCATACTTACATAAATGACAGAAGCGTCCATATAGGCCAGGATCACACAGACAAGCCCCATAGAACCGGTGACAGTAGCCATTGCTGGCGCAATTACATCGCTTATTACAACCTTTCCCAAAGAATCCTTTTGGACAGCCTAACAACAGAAAGAAGCATAACAAGTTTACCAGACATATAAAACCAGCAATGCTGCACAGACTGTCAGTAAATAAGTTGGGAGAAAGGGGTTGTCCAATTTAAACTTCCAAATTGGATTTGCTACTTCAAGCTGGGACTAATTTTAGTACAAATCAGTTTGGCTGTTAGTGCCGCTGTCACACCCGGAATGAACCATATTTGAATGGGAAACTGCAGAAAGTCGTGGGAAACCAGTCAATCAGGACCGATGACTTCAGAAACTTGGGCTCTTCCGCCTTAGAAAGAGGGGAATCTCAAAGGTTTTTTTAAATTCAATAATGGGATGTGGGCAAAGCCAGCATTTATTGCCCTTGAGAAGGTGGTGGTGAGCCACCTTCTTGAACCGCTGCAGTCTGTGTGGTGTGTTACAACTGAGTGACTTGCTGGGCCATTTCAGAGTCAACCACATTGCTGTGGGTCTGGAGTCACAGATAGACCAGACCAGGTAAGGAGGGCAGATTTCCTTCCCTAAAGGACATTGGTGAACCAGATGGGTTTTTACAACAATCTGATAGTTAATGGTTAACATTACTGATAGCCATAATAATTCCAGATTTATTAAATTAACTGAATTTAAATTCCCCAGCTGCAGTGGTAGAATTTGAACTCACATCAATGAGTCCTCTGGATAACTAGCCCAGTGACATTACCACGATGCTACCAGCAAGGTATGCAAGATAGTAAATGGGTAGAAAAGGTAACTCCAAAAGATTAACCATAACAGCAGGACATAGATAGGATTCAAATGGGCAAGAGGATAAATTAGGACTGATTTTATGTAGAATAGATTTCTGGGTTAGGTGGTGGAGACACAAAATTTTGGAACAATTTAAGAAATGTTGAATGGGGAAGCTACATGTTTTTCTTTTAAATGGATGAGAAAGGGCAGCTTGAATAGTCTGCCTCATCTGATCTATTTTGTGATGGTTTCCTATAATGAAAAATAAAGTGCAACAAACACTAGGTAGGGAAAAATGCAAGGAGAAACGGAATACATATAACAGGGGTGTGGGGGGCTGGGAAGAGGCACACTGAATAGAGGGAAGTGAGAGAAAGAAGAAAGAGAGATAGACAGATAGAGGGGTAGAGTTTCCTGCTTTTGCTCTTGGTTGTATTGGATTGCCTGGGCACAGCAAACATAGGACAAATCAAGTGGGCTCCCCTTTGGGAATGAGCTCCTCCCCATCTGATTTTCCTGTATTGGTTGCATCCAGGCAATCCAATATGGCCGCGTGCAGGAATAGGAAAATATATGCCAGAAATTCGAGGAATCAGGAGAAAGGGAGAGAGAGAGAGAGATCCAATGAATAGCAGAAAGAAGGAGACTTAAGAAGGCTGAACTAAATGTATTCTTGTAACAGGAGGGATACAAACCATCTTCACAAAATTCTCCACCAATTCCAGGTGGGCAATGACATGTCCCTGTAACTCCATCACATGATCCTCCATTCTGACACTTGCAGATGCTATTGCAGTCCTTCCCAAAGGTACCCTGGGGACAGGCTAAGGAAGAAAAAATGCCAATAGCAGACAATGAGCTGAAGTTTGTTTATGTCACTGACATATTGTTAGGTGACATCAACAGCCAGCCTGAAAGGAACATAGTATACTACTTTTCCATACAATTGCTTATAATTCAAGACACATATTTCTATGCCAACAAACCATACCCTGGCTGCAATGTGACCACACATATTCAATCAAGTACTGGGATCTTACAATTTGCCTCACAGAAATTATGCTCTTGAGTGGTAAAGCATGAACACTTTGCACTGAAATAGAAAGAATCACAAAACAAATCCCTCAAAGCCGTTCCCATTCCCCCAGCATTACTTCATAGGGGTGCTGCAGAAACCACATTTATGCTTTCACCTTGGCGTCAGCTGTGGCTCAGCTGGTAGCACTCTCACCTCTGAGTCAGAAGGTTGTGGGTTCATAGTCCCACTCCAGAGACTTGAGCACAAAAATCTAGGCTGAAACTCCAGTGCAGAACTGAAGGAGTGCTGCACTGTCGGAGGTGCCGTCTTTTGGATGAGACATCAAACTAAGGCTCCGTCTGATCTCTCAGGTGGATGTAAAAGATCCTATGGCATTATTTTGCAGAAGAGCAAGGGGGAGTTAGCCCCGGTGTCCTGGCCAATATTTATCCCTCAATCAATGTAACAAAAAAAATTAGCTGGTCATTATCACATTGCTGTTTGTGGGAGCTTGCTGTGCGTAATTGGCTGCTGCGTTTCCTACATCACAACCGTGACTACACTTCAAAAAGTACTTCATTGGCTGTGAAGCACTTTGGGACATCCTGAGGTCGTGAAAGGTGCTGTGTAAATGCAAGTCTTTTTTTTCTCAATGGGCCTCCTACTGATCCACAGTAACTTCAGCATAAGATTTGGAAATGTGCAAGGAAAACAAGCTGAGCAAATGATAATTGTTATTCATCAGTCACCAAGTGTTGGTTTGGTAAGACCATTATTTTGCTCCTGCCATGGTTTAGCCCTTTGGCAAAACAATTAAAGTACATGGGGCTAGATTTTCAGTATAGGCAGTTTTGGGGCGCTAACCTTAGCGCCCGCCCGAAGTTAGCGCCCGCCCCAAAGTAGCGCCCCGTTGCCGGAAATTCAGTGGCTTCGCCCTAAGAGGTTGGTGGAGCGCTAAAAGAGGCGTTCCACTACTATCTTTAGGCGCTAAGCCGGCGGTCCAGAGGGATAGCGCCCAGGCGGGGCACAGCGCGGGTGCGGTCATTTTTGGACTGACAGCAGACCCCGTGGCGCCGACCAGCTCTTAAAGGGGGAAGGGACGAATTGGTCTGCTGCCACGCCCTGCACACTGCAGCCTTGCAAAGAGGCCTCAACACTGCTGCTCAGCCCCAGGGAGTCATGGCAACGCCAGAGAAGGCCCGTCAGCGTGCCCTGCGCTTCTCAGAGGGTGATCTGGACATAATGGTCACAGCTCTGGAGTTGAGGCGCAAGATCTTGTTCCCAGAGAGTGGGAGGAATCCAACCCACCACGACTACACCAAAGCCTGGAAGCAGATCGCCCAGAGGGTGACGTTCACCGGCGAAGCCCCCAGGACCCACAAACAATGTCGTAAAAAATACAACGACCTGACCAGGATTGTCAGGGTGAGTACCCTTTCCAGTCTCCTCCTCATTCTTGCATGTACACCTGACATGATGGGCAAAGGGAGCTGAAAGTCCTATTGGCCAGCCCTCAGCCAGCAGCATTGGGACAGTCATGAGCATCAATTGGCCATTCAGCACTCTACACTCTGGCCAAGCTATTCCACCATGGGAGGCTGTGCACACTACATCAGGGCTTCACTCTGTCCAAGCTATTCCACCATGGGAGGCAGTGCACACTACACCAGGGCTTCACTCTGGCCAAGCTATTCCACCATGGGAGGCAGTGCACACTACATCAGGGCTTCACTCTGGCCAAGCTATTCCACCATGGGAGGCTGCGCACACTACATCAGGGCTTCACTCTGTCCAAGCTATTCCACCATGGGAGGCAGTGCACACTACATCAGGGCTACACTGCGCACTTACAGCCCGTCCTTTCTCTTGCAGGCTAAAGTAGCCTTTAATCGCCAGGTCCGTGCCAGGCGTGGCCGCGCCAAGCTGCAGAAGCTCACTCGGCTGGAGGAGCGCGTGTGTGTGCTCATGGGAGCCCGTGTGATCATCCCCACAGCGTGCGGAGTAGCCGACCCTCCACTGCCCGGCAATGGTAAGGACCTCGCCTTTTGGCCCTCTCGCGTCGCACTGGCCCATCCGAGCTACCTCCTTTGCCACTGTCCCACCAATGCGCTGAATGCCACCAGTCCTAACTCCCTCGCTGACGCCGTCTCCTCACTCTGAAGCTACTCTTGTGCATTCCTGCTTTCAGCTGGTGACGACCAGGACCCTGAAGCTGCCAGTGACAGCACCTCCGACCAGGAGGAGGAGGAGGAGGAGCAAGCCGGACCATCGGGGGAACAGTCACGTCCCGCAGGAGAGGAGGAAATGCTTGACACCTCCTCATTGGACGAGTGCCTGGAGGAACTGTCGCAGGGCAATGCAGCTTCTGGGACCAGTGGCGTCCAGCCACCCAGGAGCCGTGCGCGTGGCCCGCGGCCTTCCCCCCAGGGGAAGGATCAGAGGGGAGTGCTGCTGATCGGCACACTCGCTGCCACCAACGTGGCAAGGGTCCCCTAGTTCGGCCCCCTCCTCCCCAGCGGGAGAGTCGCGACTCCAGTCCGGACACCTTCACCTCGGAGGAGGTGCGGAAGCTGGATAAGATGGCCGAGGATTCGGACCGGCGCCACACGGAGCTCATGAGCGTGGTGGGGCGCATGCCTGAGGCCATCAAGTCGCTGGCGACCAGTGTGCGCGAGTTCGGGGCAGCAACTGCCGCGAGTGGCGGCATGCTGACTGATGCCGTCAAGACCCTGGCGGATGTGATGCGGGCGCACACCAGGACAACAGGGGCACTCACTGCTGCCGCACGCGCTGTCTCAGGCAGGCATCGCCAGGGCAGCCGCCGCGCTGGACCATCCCAGCAAGCCGCCCCTCGGCTGATTGTTGCGGATCCTGCAGTGCGGGCCCGGCCGAGTGCCACCGTGCCACAGCACCAGCCAGCGCATCCCAGACGCCAGCTGGCCCACATTGCGCCATCCGTCGCCGCCATTCCCCCACTGGGGTGTCAAAGGCAAGCGGCTGCAGCTGATGGTGGCCAGCCTCAGGTGCGCCACTCAGCAGACGGCCCCTCGAGGCCCAAACGCCGTGTAGGCCGCCCCCCAGCGGCATCTGGCGGAAGGGCATCTGAGCCTCAGGCGCCTTCCCCCAGCCTCGCAGCAGCCACTGGGCAGAGCTTGCGAAGGAGCAGCAGGCCGGGCAGGGGAGGCAAAAGGCTGGGCAAGGTCTCGCCCTCGGGGGCCACTCAGTAGAGGGTGTGGCCAGCTTTCCTTTTATATGGCGGTGGCCATCTTTATTTTGCCCATGGTTGTGTTGTTGGAGGGCTTATTTTTTGCGTTAGGCCGACGTTGAGGCCCGGTTTGAAGAAAGGTGGAGTGACTCCTCCCCAGTTTGTGGGAGTGAGTCGTTTGTTGGGCCTTTTGTGGGGCCCGTTTATTGTTTTTGGGGATTCATGTGGGAAGGGCTTTTCATTTTTGTGTAATAAATAATTATCTTTATTCATGCAGTCTCCATGGTTGTTCTTCTTAGTGTTTGTTGGCTTCGCCGGCTGAGGGCTTGCGGAGCGGCTGCATTCATCTTCCCTCATGGCCCCTGGCCATTCCCTGACAGGGGGCTTAGAAGTACCGTGTAATAAGGTGGCGTCGTGCGGCCCTTGGCCCTGGTCGCTCCCTCCTGGGAACGTACTCCTGCTCCTCCTCCTCCTCCTCCTCATGCTCCTCCTGCTCCTCCTCCTGAGGTGCTGGTCCAACGTCAGGTGGCAGTGCCTGAGTCCTGCGGATAGCCAGGTTGTGTAGCATGCAGCAAACCACCACAAATTGGGAGACCCGGTCCGGCGAATACTGGAGAGCTCCTCCGGAGCGATCAAGGCAGCGGAACCGCTGCTTGAGGACCCCAATAGTTTGCTCGATGATGTTGCGGGTGGTTTGATGGCTCTCGTTGTAGGCCTCTTCAGCAGCGGTCCTGGGCGCGCGGAGCGGGGTCATGAGCCAGGTGCACAAAGGATAGCCTTTGTCCCCGAGTAGCCATCCTCTTGGGGGAGGCTGTGCCTGGAACATGTCATGCACAGTACTCTGCCGCAGGATAAAGGCATCGTGGCTGCTGCCTGGGAAGCTGGCATTGACTGCCATGATGCACTGCTTGTGGTCACAGACCAGCTGCACATTCAGAGAATGGTAGCCCTTCCTGTTGCGATACTGCTCGCCATGCTCCAGAGGGGCCCGCAAAGCCACATGCGTACAGTCAATGGCGCCCTGCACCAAGGGGAATTCCCCGAGTCTGGAAAATCCCAATGCGCGCTGATGCTGGCTCTCCAGGGCCATGGGGAAGGAGATGAATTGGCTTCTCCTTCTGAACAGTGCTTCGGTCACCTGGCGGATGCAGCGATGCGCGCCGTACTGGGAGATGTTTGCTATGTCCCCAGCAGCGTATTGGAAGGAGCCGGTGGCATAGAAGTTCAATGCCACCGTCACCTTCACTTCCACCGACAGAGACGTCCTGCACCTGAGCTTTGGCCGCAGATCTCGGCGAAGCAGGTGGCAGATCTCTGCAATCACCTCCTTTCGGAATCGGAGCCTTTTAACACATCGCGCGGCACTCATGTTTAGGTAGGAGCGCTGCTGGCGGTATAGCCTGACTGGGTAAGGCCTACGTGGCCGACGCCTGTAGCCCCCTCTGCCTCTAGCCAGGGCTGCCCCTCTCACAATGCGTCTGCGAGCCCTACGGACATGGAGCTGCAGCTCCGCGTTGGCACCCCATGCAACCCCCATCAAATCCTGGCAAACACTCAAATTTCCAAAAGGCCACTTGCAGCGCTCTGGCCTGAGTCCAAAAATACCTGAGCTCTTGCTGCTTGAAACCAGTTAGCTATCCTCCTTGTTGTGTCTCCAGAAATGCGTTGCACAAGAGTGTTTTCTGAAAAAAGGCTGGCCTTTATACTGGAGAGCACGTCCCCTTTAATTTGCGCCCCCCGGGGCCCGCGCTGGTTGTGTTGCGTTCCTTTTTCCAAACGCTCCGGCCGCCAGCCGCACAATGGGGCGGTCCGACTGAAGTTTGGAATTGGGGCGGCCAAAGGGCGTTGCACGAGGATGTGACGTCATTTTCTGCGCGCGCATCCGGGCGGGCGCTAAACTTAGCGCCGGCGCTAACGGGCAACTTAATTTGGGGTGGGGCGCAAACTGCGCTGCGCACGGGCGCTACACGCATAGCGCCCGAAAATCACTTCTCTTAAGGCGCTAACTGCTGGCGCTAGCAACTGAAAATCTAGCCCTTGTAATTTTATTTTCTGGTGCTAAATCAATTTTCATCACAGAAAGTTGTGCTTTTAGTGTGCATTGAGACATCACTCTTATTATTATTAATGATTTAACTGCAATCTTCCAAAACACTGGCCACAGTATTAGAATGAAAGCCAAAAATAAGATCAGACTAATTCTGTTAACAGAACCAGAATCATTTTATTTTGTGCCCTATAATTCAGCCCTAATGTTTTACTATCTGCAAATAAATAAAACAGGTTCACAATCTTAATTTCCAATCTTGCACAGGGGCAGAGGATAGAAAGAGAAAATATAGGAGAATAGTTGGTGGGTGCAGTGACTTAGAACCAGCTGGGTTTAAACTCCATACAGATTAGTGGGATGAAATTTCTCTCTCGCTGCTTGCTACAGCAAACCCCAAGTGAAATCAAAAGAAGCAATCACGATCCAGTTCCTAATGGAAAAGGCCCACAGCATAAAGCTCGCCATAGTGCAGCACAAGTGGACTATCTCACTCAGAAAAGCCACATGTGAGCCGGTTAAGTAGGAGAATCTGTTGTGAGGTTTGGGATTATTCATTGTTGAGGCAAAATAAATGGAGTGTTAATCTGTATGTCATCGTTGTTCCACCTAATTTGTAATTTGAGATGACTGGTGGTGACACTGCGGGATAGCACCAGTACTCCTCATCTTGATGTGTGCAACAAAGCACCAAAAAACCCTAAGTTTTTTTTTAAAGTGTAAATTCTAAGAATGAATCAACCTAAGTCACTATCATAGCCTTCTTCAATATCTAGCTCAAGAACAACTCTGACAGAAGCCTGGGAACTGGTTGTCTGCTGGACCTCCCTGGCAGGAAATGATAATGGAAGAGAGAAAGGGGTAGGGGAAGATGCATAGAATTACGTAGAATTTACAGGACAGAAACAGGCCACTTGGCCAGTGTTTATGCTCCATGCGAGCCCCCTCCCACTCTATCTCACATTATAGAGAGAAAGCTAACTTTTTAATTCAAAAAAAATCTAGCTGATATAATTATTTCCTAAAACAGAACACAATGGGTATGTAATAAGATAATTAAAAGGAACACACATTACATTAATAACTTGGAACAATATTAGAACCTAATGCATTAACTCTCATTTACTACCATCACAAATATCTGCAAGATGTTCAGCAATAAATAATTAATGGCAGCAATATTACACTGCATTAATTTACATTGGATCTGTGAGACAATAAATGGTCTCTTTCTGTGCGGCATTTTTCACTGGTCATCTCAGACATCTTCCCTCTTGTATAAAAAAGCAAACGCCATGAGCAACTTTCAGTTTGAAATGATCCACAGTAGAATGCTCCTCTCCCATGTCTGGAATATCTGATAGCCACTTTGAGCACTATGTCTCCAAGTGACAGGGTGCTGAAGTGTACTTCCGATGCTGCCCTTTAAGGTTACTTCACAAGCTGCTGGGCAAAATGGAGGATGGCATTGAGTTACCCGAGAAGGAGTCAATCCTTCAGGAGTCAAAATGCAGAGAATACAGACTGTCAATTATCAGTATGGTGTGGGGGGTGGGGCAGGAGAGTTTAGTTAACTGACAGGTACATGGGTGGATGGGCCTTTGATTACTGGAGCTTCCTGTAACTGATACTCTAATAACTGGACGAATTGGAGCTCTGAAACTAGTTTATCTCAGTGGCTTTGGTACAGCTGCTCTCAAGATTCAGTTCACAGACTCAGACCATACAGCCATTCATTACAAACACTGAATGCAGGTGGTTGCGAAAGATCTCGGTGTTATCTCACCTGTAATTAGATAGTCTGTAATGCCTCTATAGCTTCAAATTTAAAGGTGTGTTTTGTGGCTAGCTTCTGCATTGGGCTGGGATCATATTGAGAACACAACTATTCCATTCATCATCACCAGACCAGCAGTGAACGGAGTTATATCTGCTGTGTCTTCCGTATTGTACTATGTTGTGTTGTTTCTATTTTGTCTCTTACTTAGACCTAGACATAGATGATAGGAGCAGGAGTAGGCCATTCGGCCACTCGAGCCTGTTCCACCATTTAATGAGATCATGGCCGATCATCCAAATTCATTACCCTGTCCCTGCTTTCTCCCCATATCCCTTGATCCCTTTAGCCTTAAGAAATATATCTAACTCCTTCTTGAATATATTTAATAAGTTGGCCTCAACTGCCTTCTGTGGTAGAGAATTCCATAGGTTCACCACTCTCTGGGTGAAGAAATTCCTCCTCATCTCAGTCCTAAATGGCTTACCCCTTATCCTTAGACTGTGACCTCTGGTTCTGGACTCCCCCGCCATCGGGAACATCATTCCTGCATCTAGTCTGTCTAGTCCTGTTAGAATTTTATAAGTTTCAATGAGGTCCCCTCTCGTTCTTCTAAACTCTAGCGAACATAAGCCTACGCTTACTCCATCTCCTGTGCTGTGTTGCAGCTATGTTTTCTCCTATAATATGTTGTGCCTAGTTTGTCTCCTGGCTATTGATCTGCTTACCTCTGTACTATTGCACCCATTTTGCCACCCGTTAAGTGTGGTATCTGTTCTTCATCCTGATTGTCTTATGCCTATTATGCCTGCATTGTCTCTGTACTGTGTTGTACCTGTTTCATCTCATGTGCTGGGTTGTGTCTTCCTGGGTGTGTCCTTGACAGTATTAGTGGTACCTGGACAGATCAGGAAATGACTACCAAATTGATGTGCATATAAGCCACACCCAAACATTGGCCCGGACTTGCTGTATACAGCGAAGAAACAGCTTTCGCCGTTCACCTCGCATACAGTTTGCCAGAGACTTTTCGGTGGCTTGTCAGCGGAGATTTCTTGTTTTCGGGCATCTAATCCTCTACAGGGGGTCAGTGGCTTCTGTGAACAGGTCAAGCAGCAGGGAGGCTCTTCAACCAATCAGACTGAAGAATCCTCACTGAGACACACAGGAGGCGATTTTGCCAGCCCTGGGGAGGCGGGTATGGTGGTGGGGCTGCCGGGAAAATGGCAGAATTTGGGGGCGGGTACCCAACCCGCCCCCAACCCTTCTTCATGCCGTCTTCCCAGGAGGCGGGTAGCCATCCTGCGCCGGATCCCATCTCGTTGGAGGCGGGAAGGGGTTAAAGCCTATTAACTGCCTGTTAACAGGTAGTTAACAGGCAGAAAATAGGATTATCCCCTTTTTGCCCTCACAAGTGTGGGCTTCCCGAAGGCTCCAAAACCCACCAACGAGGCAAGGCGAGTACTGGGTCTGCGGGGGTCGGTGGGGTGCAAAAGTGCATTGTGAAGGTAAGTGATGGCTGCAAGAGTGCAGAGGTGAGTATCTGAGGTAAGTGCAAAGTGTTTTTAAAGGTGTTTGTTTCTTCCGGCAGGCTTCAGTTGGTATGTATGCGTAGAGCCTCAGACCTCCGTGTTGCAGATGAGAGATGGCCATTGCAGTTTCAGATGCAACAACCATCTCATTTCTGTAAAACATAGAAGTTTGGTGAGGTCTTGAATGCAAGGCCTCATCAAACTTCAGAGAATGTCACTGTTTGACAGCTTCACAGACCTGTCAAACGATGACAATTCATTTGTCAAAAATTTTTGACAGATGAAACGTCATACATTGACGTTCTCTGCAACCGGCTTTCCCTTAATTGGCCTGCTAAGCCCACTGGGTGGGCTTAACAAGGTCAATCAAGGGAAGATAGCGTGGGTTGACCACAAATCGATGGAGGCGGGACATCGACCCACCAAGCAGCTTTCCTGCCTCCAACGTGCCCTCATTAATAAAATCGCCCCCACAGACTGCAAGGTAGAAAGTAGAAACAGAAAATAAAATTACATTTAAATCATTGCACAGGAAGCCAAATAAAGATTGGGTCATGCACATGGGATTAATGGAGAGACATAAAAGAGAAAAACGGAAAAACTATTAAAAAATTGTAATTAAAAAAAAAATCTGTAACATTAATTTTTTTCTGTAGGAATGGGACTCCACACTTGTAAAATTAATTTTTCTGGGCCAGAGAGGTTGTTTAGCAGTAATTATCCCTTAAAAACTCAGTTACTCGAGATTGTACAAGCCCATACTTTTTCAGCTGTCTTTTGAGTGAGCAAAGTGGGTAATTAGTCTAAGTTCACGCCATTACAGTGATCTCTGTGCAGCTTCCATCGATGAAGACTGCAACAGCGCAGACTGTGGCGGAGCAGGGTATGACTGACAGCAACTTCTGGGTTTCCGCATTTAACTGTGCATGCGTGGACGCCAGACGTTGCTGCCAGTTTTACCCAGTAATAACAGCGAGCGCTGACCACCTCACCATTATTAGTGCAGCAAAATCCGGGCCAATAACAATCCCCCGGGAGGGCAAAATCAACTTACATGTAGTTCCAACCCTTAACTTAAACTGTTTTTTTAAAATGTGGCCCATATGAAAGGAAACACATTATGGCCCAGAAATTCGGGTTTCCACGGGTGAGTACGCATGGGGTACTCACCCGTAGGCCCAACGAAAGTGCCGGTTTCGTGCATGCACTGCGCATGCGTGGGAAACTGGAACTTCCATTCCCTTAAAGGAAGGGGTTCAGAGGTCGAACGCGTGCGCTGGAGAGGCAGCGCGTGCACATGGAACTTACGTTTTTTTTGCAGGTTTCTTCGGGAGAGTAAGTCTCCAGGAGTTACACATGTAAAAAGCAGGCGCAAGGCCTGCTTTTAACAAGGTAAGTGGTGAATTAATTCAAATTAAAACACTTTTTCCACAGGTTTATTATTTTTAAATACTTTAAAGAAAGAGTTTATTTTTAGCCCCGTTAGAAAATGTAATTAGTTTTTTTCAAAAATTTAAATTATTGTTTAAAATAGTTATTTTATGTAATTTATAGTTATTTTAAAAATGTGATTAAAAAAAAAATTATTTGAAGTTTTAGTGATGTTTTGGGGCTTATAGGGGGAGAAATTCAGTTGGTTGCACCACCCGTTAGTGCCTTAAGAGGGCGCTAAGTGGGTCGCAAGCCAACTCGCGCCCGGGCGCGGCACTGCCCACGCCTCCCGCTAAATTCCGCGGGACGTTAGTGGTGGCGCTAACCGTTAGTGCTGCGCCACTGCCGATGACGTTATCGGTGTGCGCAGCGCCACGCTGACGCCCTGGCCGCGATATTCGGCAGCGCCCCCTGATTTACCACCGGACGCTATGTCCGACAGGGTCAGGGTGGCGTACCTGCGGCCGGGGAGGCGCAAATTAAAGGCGAGGTGCGGGGCGGCCATTTTTGTTGTTGGCCGCCTGCCAGCACCTGCCTGCGCTCCCGTCCCCGGCCTCCTGCACCACCCCCCCCCCACTGCCGCGGAGTGCCGGCTGCACTCCAAGAGCCCGGCACTTCTCCTCGGTGCCGGGCTCTTTTGCCTGCACTCCCGATCCTCGGGGGCCCAGCTGGGCCCCAGATCGCGCTACACAAGGCCCCTCCCCTTTAAGAAGGGGAGGAAGGCCTGCAATACCGCAGCGCGACGTGCCGCAGCGTGTGGCGCTGCGGCACGTTGCGCCATGATATTCACTCGCAGCGCCCCAAGAGGGATGCGGGGTGCCTCCAGTAGCGCCGCGCTTCCCTTTGGGGCGCAGCCACTCAATTTCCGGTGCGGGGGCGCGAATGTTTCCGGGGCGCTACTTTTAGCGCCCTGGCGAGGCTGGCGTCCCAAACGGGGCTATACTCAATTTCTCCCCCATAGTATTTATAGTTTTGACAGCTCTTCCTGTCAATTTTATGAATGGGCATTCCCTGCTACCATTGGCTCTCCATGGCCCACGTGATCCCAGGGGACGCATCGAACTAACTGCGCCCCTGGGATACGCAAGCACTGCGCGCCGGCAGTTGGAGCAGGCCCAGGATCGGAATCCCACGCGGGCCCACAGCTCAACGGCCGGCGTGCTAGGTAAGTGCAGGTCGGAGGCTTGCAACCACGGGAAGCCTCCGACCCGAATTTCTGGGCCGTTTGTAAGGGAACGAGGATCCTGCAATACATAAGAACATAAAAACATAAGAAATAGGAGCAGGAATAGGCCACTTGGCCCCTCGAGCCTGCTCCACCATTCAATAAGATCATGGCTGATCTTGGGCTCAAAGCCACTTCCCCGCCCGCTCCCCATAACCCTTCACTCCCTTATCTTCAAACATTTGTTTATCTCCACCTTAAATGTATTTAATGACACAGCCTCCACAGCTCTCTGGGGCAGAGAATTCCACAGATTTACGACCCTCTGAGAGAAGAAATTCCTTCTCATCTCAGTTCTAAAAGTACGACCCTCTATTCTAAAACTATGCCCCCGCATTCTAGATTTCCCCACGAGGGGAAACATCCCCTCTGCATCTACCTTGTCGAGCCCCCTCAGTATCTTATGTGTTTCAATAAGATCAGACATATAAGATACTGAGGGGGCCGACAAAGTAGATGCAGAGACACATTAATACTTTAACCCTGCAGCACACAAAGACTCAGGGGGGAGATTTCTTCTGGTCACTATTTGTAGCAAATTATAAATGTGCCCTTTATACAGTCTCCTCAATCAGTTCTAGCTTGTGGGCCTTGAGCATACTTCAGTTGTCTGGCATTTAGACAAGACAGAACCCACCAACCATTGGGTACAGCTTGTCCAGGCAAACATGTTGAAAATGATCATCAAATAACAATCTAGTGCTTTGGCTTTGCACTCACTTCTCCTGCCTGCTATTGATGGAGAAAAAACACTTAAAAAAAACTCATTGACTTTGAATCTCAAATTTAATTGGACGTCTGCTTTTAGATTTTTTTATTTTAAAGAGTAGACTGGAGTATTTATTTTAAGTGATTATTAGATTTGCTCTAGGTATAGGCTTGCTAGTACACAAACACACGAGCATGACTTTCAATTTGAAATCATTCAAGCAAGACCAGCCCATTTAATTTAATCAATAAAATTTCACATGTAAACAAATCTATATATTTGATTATTGAAGAGATTTGTTAATCTTTCAATGATTTATCCCAGGGTTTACAAAGGCAGCTATCTATGTAGTATTTTCAAATCATGTAATTAGATCCAGTCATCTGCATATTGGTAATTAAATCTTTAAAACCCCGAGTTAATACAAACCCATTTGAAGTGACCATAAAACACAAAGCAAGTTGATTTTCTAGTGATTTGTCTCAGTCTCTAGAGGACAATTACCTATCCCGTGTGTTTTTCCAAATCAGTCAATCAGAACAAGTTTATATAATGAAGGTAGTTAAGACCTATTGCTGCAGATTCATTTACCAGATGCCATTGGAGTTTAACCCATGACCATCATCAGACAGATGACAGCGTTTTAAGCTGCGAAAGGGTCTCTTGGTCCCGTATGCACTAAATCATGGATGGGTGGGGGGATTTACAAATCAGATGTTTAATGAAGGGGTTCCGATTATGTCAGAACCCGTGAGAGAGAAGATCAAGTTATTTATAACCACGTAGTCAAACCGGCCAGCTCAGAGATTTTTCTGTTTTTGGCCAATTTTAATGCCACAGGTTGTCCATCAATGCACTTTAGTTCTATGGTTCATGACGACATAAGTGGATTAATGATTACTGCAGGCTTTATCAGGGAATAATCTACAGTTGATTATCAAGTTCACTTACTTTCATTGCAGATGAGGCCTGCCCATCCTGAAGCACAGCTGCAGCCATCTCCCTCAGCATTGCAGATGCCTCCGTTCACACAGTCATCACAGGTGAGGCTGCAGTCATTCCCAAAGGTCTTATCTAAGCAAACTACAAATAAAAAAAACACACAGCATTTAGAACAAACTAGGAGAAAATCAAGGGGGAAAAAATGGACCCAAAAAGATCAGAGTAAATTCAGATAAAATCGCTAAAGATCAGTTCGCATATGGAATATTGCTGCAAGTCAAGAAAGCTAACAAGAGACTAAAATAAGGCACAGTTAAGCTAAACAACAACCCACAATTATTTCTACAGTTCATGGACACCACTTTTCTAGGCCACAATGGAAGTTCTAAAAGTTCTGGCAATTGTACTGTTGCAGTAGTTGCATTAAACAACGTTTCCCAAGGTTTGCTGGAATCTTGGATGTTGCCAAGTGTGGAAAAGATCCTCAGCATCAGCTGAGACAGGCGGGACACTGAGGATACAATGGCTCAAATTTGGAAAGCCTACATGATGCATATTGCAAAACTTGGTAGGTGCGGTGTCCTCATTGTCTGGCGCCAGGCGGGTTTGGAATTCACTTTCTAGGTTTGCTTTGTCTTCACCATGAACAATAAAGGAGTCAATCACGCAAATATACTCAATGAAATTGGCAGAGAGTCGAACAAGATCACCTTCCTGAATGATGCTTCAGTACTGAATATATCATGAGCCACAGTGTTATTATTATATACTGTCCATTATAAAAGATGTAATAGCAGAGCACTTGGAAATCAGTGACAGGATCGGACAAAGTCAACATGGATTTACAAAAGGTAAATCGTGCTTGACTAATCTACTGGAATTTTTTGAGGATGTAACTGGTAAAATAGATAAGGGAGAACCAGTGGATGTGGTGTATTTGGACTTTCAGAAGGCTTTCGATAAGGTTCCGCATAAGAGATTAGCGTGTAAAGTTAAGGCACATGGGATTGGGGGCAAGGTATTGACTTGGATAGAGAACTGATTGGCAGACAGAAAGCAAAGAGTTGAAATAAACGGGTCTTTTTCCGAGTGGCAGGCAGTGACTAGTGGGGTACCGCAGGGATCAGTCCTTGGACCCCAGCTATTCACAATATATATTAATGATCTAGACAAGGGAACTAGATGTAATATCTCCAAGTCTGCAGACGACACAAAGCTGGGTGGTCGTGTGTGCTGTGAGGAGGATGCCGAGAAACTCCAGTATGATTTGGACAGGTTGGGTGACTGGGCAGAAGCATGGCAGATGCAATATAATGTGGATAAATGTGAGGTTATCCACTTTGGTGGCAAAAACAGGAAGGCAGATTATTATCTGAATGGCAATAGATTGGGAGACGGGGTAAGTGCAACGAGACCTGGGTGTCCTTGTTGCAGTTGTACAGGGCCTTGGTGAGACCACACCTTGAGTATTGTGCGCAGTTTTGGTCGCCTTATCTGAGGAAGGATGTTCTTGCCATGGAAGGAGTTCAGCGAAGATTCACCAGGCTGATACCTGGGATGGCAGGAATGACGTATGAGGAGAGATTGGGTCGATTGGGCTTGTACTCGCTGGAGTTTAGAACAATGAGAGGGGATCTCATTGAAACTTATAAAATTCTGACAGGACTGGACAGACTAGATGCAGGAAGGATGTTCCCGATGGTCAGGGAGTCCAGAACCAGGGGTCACAGTCTAAGGATAAGGGGTAGGCCATTTAGGACAGAAATGAGGAGGAATTTCTTCACCCAGAGAGTGGTGAACCTGTGGAATTCTCTACCACAGAAGGCAGTAGAGGCCAATTCATTAAATATATTCAAGAAGGGGTTGGATATATTTCTTAAGGCTAAAGGGATCAAGGGGTATGGGGAGAAAGCAGGGACCGGGTACTGAATTTGGATGATCAGCCATGATCGCATTGAATGGCGGAGCAGGCTCGAGGGCCCGAATGGCCTACTCCTGCTCCTATCTTCTATGTTTCTATAATGGTTAATGACAACATCGACAGGAAAAGCATAATTTGTTCTGGAATGTGTGCAGTTCTGCTCTGATGTCTAAATTCAGCCAAGACTTTGACAGCCAGAATGTGCAAACATCAGTTTTCATGAACTTTGTAGCTGCAGAGGAAGAAGAGGATTCCAGAGCTTCTGTGCCTCATACATTAGCCCAAGAGTCTCAATTATAAATTCCAGTTATGTCAGAAAACTTGTCTCAAGTCTTGAGCATCAGTTAGTATTTTCAAAGATTGAACTTTTTGCTGCTGTCAAACTCTGCGTCATCTAAAAGGTACATTAAAACACACCAAACGTTTTCAATAGTCACTGCAGCCACATACAAAGTGAATACCTCATGAGAGCAGCAGTCACTAAGCTGCATTCCATGAGAGTCTCTTCACAAACACAATGGATTGGATTTTCCGACCCCCATGGGTGTGTACGAGCTGTGTACACCCGTAGGGGCCTCGCAGCTGCCGGGTTCAGGCATGCGAAGCACATACGCTAAAACTTGACAGATCATCCGCCTGCCCGGGAGAAGGGCCTCTGCGGGCAGAGAGTTCCACTTTCTGCAGAACCTCTGCCCGCTGAAAACCTTTAAAAATCTTACACCCGGTAAAAGCAGGCTGAGAGTTTACCAGCATAAGAGTTTAAATTTTTTTTTTTTAATTTCCACTCATTTATAATTTAAAAATACTTTAAAAAAATGTAAGTTTATTTTTAGCCCCGTAAAAAACTAATTATTTTTTTCAAAAAATTAAATTTTTGCTTAAAGTATTTAATTTAATGTAATTTTAACCAATTTTAAATACGCGATTTAAAAAATATATATTTAATGTTTAACTTTTTAAATGTGATCCCCATTCATACTTTTGACAGATCCGTGCGTACAGACCTGTCAAAAGTATGAAGGGGGATTCTCTTCTTTGATTGGTTCCCCATGGCCCACGTGATCCTAGGGACACTTGCGAACCGCCTGCACCCCTGGGATACCTGGGCCTCTGTCATTTCGTAGAGCAGAGGCCCAGGATCGCAAGTCTCGGGACCAACGGAGCCAACAACTAATTGCGTAGATTTTTTCCGATCGGAGGTCTGCATGCAGGAAGCCTCCGATCGGAAAATCCGGCCCCATAATACGCTTTTCTCATTGGGCCAAATCTTGTGTGCACCTTAGTTAGACTTTTTCCTGCATCCTTCAGCTTGAATATAATTTACGACATAACTTGCTGAAAGTCCAAGCTGATAATGGCACGGTGAGGGCAATGGGGCATCTGGGAACTTAGTGAACGACAAGACCAACAGTGTATCTCCTAACCAATGAGATGGCAGACTGGAGCAGCGGCGGCAGTGAGGAGGCAGAGGATAAATCAAGTGGGAGGCCCGGAGCGAGTGCAGATCAGGATGGTAAGGAGGCAGAGGATAAATTGAGCGGGAGGCCCGGAGCGAGTGCAGATCAGAGCAGCGGTGGCAGTGAGGAGGCAGAGGATAAATCGAGCGGGAGGCCCGGAGCGAGTGCAGATCAGAGCAGCGGTGGCAGTGAGGAGGCAGAAGATAAATCGAGCGGGAGGCCCTGAGCGAGTGCAGACGGGAGCAGCGAGGAGGCAGAGTACCTCCAGCAAAAACAACAACAACGAAAGCAACAACTGCAAAACAGCTAAAGTGATGTCACAACCAGGGAAGGAGCTGATTGTTGAGTAGCTGGTAAGTGTTTCTAGTTCTTTTATTAAGTTTTAAGTTTATTCCTGCTAAGTTAGTTAATAGCCTGTTAAATAGAGGCATGGCAGAGCAGCTCAGTCCTGCGGAATGCACATCCTGTGCCATGTGGGAAATCCAGGACGCTTC
The DNA here is from genome assembly GCF_052327205.1 of Somniosus microcephalus. Classification (NCBI taxonomy): domain Eukaryota; kingdom Metazoa; phylum Chordata; class Chondrichthyes; order Squaliformes; family Somniosidae; genus Somniosus; species Somniosus microcephalus. Next base: position 34,654,722 of record NC_140992.1, read on the forward strand.
CCGTGTCCTGGACAACCATGTGTACAGGAAGTGTCGTCAGCTGGAGGAGCTCGAGCTCTGGGTTTTGGAGCTTGAGCAGCAGCTGGCGTCTCTGCTGTGCATCCGTGAGGCTGAGAGCTTTGTGGATAGCACATTTCAGGAGGTGGTCACCCCGCAGATAAGAAGTGTGCAGGCAGAGAGGGAATGGGTGACCAACAGAAAGAAGAGGAGGACCAGGCAGGTAGTGCAGGAGTCCCCTGACTGCATCTCGCTCTCCAACCAGTATTCGGTTCTAAGTACTGGTGAGGATGATGGTTCCTCTGGGGAGTATAGCCCGAGCCAAGTCTGTGGCACCACAGGTGGCTCAGCTGTACGGGGTGGTGGGGGAGGAAGAAGAGTGGGAAAGCAATAGTGGTAGGGGATTCGAAAGTTAGGGGAGCAAACAGGTGTTTCTGCGGCCGTAGACGTGACTCCAGGATAGTATGTTGCCTCCCTGGTGCCAGGGTCAAGGATGTCACTGAGCGGCTGCAGAACATTCTGAGGCGGGAGGGTGAACAGCCAGAGGACGTGGTCCATATTGGTGTCAACGACATAGGCAGAAAGAGGGATGAGGTCCTGCAGGCAGATTTCAGGAAGCTAGGAAAGAGATTAAAATGCAGGACCTCAAAGGTAGTAATCTCTGGATTACTCCCGGTGCCACGCGCTAGTGAGTATAGAAATAGGAGAATAGCACAGATGAATGCGTGACTGGAGAGATGGTGCAGGAGGGAGGGCTTTAGATTCCTGGGGCATTGGGGCCGGTTCTGGGGGAGGTGGGACCTGTACAGGCTGGACGGGTTGCACTTCAACAGGGCCGGAACCAATATCCTCGCGGGGAGGTTTGCTAGTGCTGTTGGGGAGGGTTTAAACTAATTTGGCAGGGGGATGGGCACCAGGATGCAACATTAGAAAGGGGAAATAAAGTGCTCAAAGGATTGGGAGAGGCAGAGAGGACTAAAGTAAGAAGTAGTAAGTTATTAGGTGGGGTCAAGCTAAGGGAGAATACAGGATGGTCTAAGATGGGTTTACAGTGTATGTATGTGAACGCACAAAGCATAGTAAACAAGATAAGTGAGTTACAGGCACAAACAGCCACTTGGAAGTATGATGTTGTGGCAATAACTGACACCTGGCTCAAAAAAGAGCAGGATTGGGTATTAAATATTCCTGGTTAAAAAGTGTTCAGGAAAGATAGGGAAGAAAAGATAGGAAGTGGTGTGGCAGTATTGGTCAAGGAGAATGTTACAGTACTGGAGAGGGAGGATGTCCTGGAGGGGTCAAGGACAGAATCTATATGGCTAGAGTTAAGAAATAGTAGAGGTCCCATTACACTACTAGGTGTATTCTATAGACCACCAAATAGTGGGAAAGATATGGAGGAGCAAATTTGCAGAGAAATTACAGAGAGGTGCAAGAACTATAGATTAGTAATAATGGGGTTTTTAACTATCCTAATATAGACTGGGATCGTCACAGTGTTAAGGGCAGAGAAGGGGAAGATTTTCTGAAGTGTGTTCAGGAGAACTTTCTTGATCAGTATGTTTCCGGCCCTACAGCATTGCTGGATCTGGTTCTGGGGAATGAGGTAGGTCAAGTGGAGCAAGTGTCAGTAGGTGAACATTTAGGGAACAGCGATCATAGTATCATAAGGTTTAGATTAGCTATGGAAAAGGACAGGGACCAATCTAGAGTAAAAATGTTTAACTGGGGGAAGGCCAATTTTAGTGGGTTGAGAACAGATCTGGCCCAGGTAAACTAGAATCAAAGATTGGCAGGCAAGACTGTAATGGAACAATGGGCTGCCTTTAAAGAGGAAATAGTTCAGGTACAGTTGAGGTACATTCTCACTCGGGGGAAAGGCAGGGCAACTAATGTCAGGGCTCCCTGGATAACGAAAGAGATAGGGAATATGATGAGCCAGCATAAAAGGTAATCCAAAAATCTTCTATAGGCATATAAATAGTAAAAGGGTAGTAAGAGGAGGGGTGGGGCCAATTAGGGACCAAAAAGAAATGCATGGAAGCAGAGGTTATGGCTGAGGTACTAAACAAATACTTTGCATCTGTCTTCACCAAGGAAGAAGATGCTGCCATAGACATAGTGAAGGAGGAGGTAGAGGAGACACTTGATAGGATAAAATTGATAAAGAGGAGGTATTAGAAAGGCTGGCTGTACTTAAAGTAGATAAATCACGAGCAGATGGGATGCATCCTAGGATGCTGAGGGAATTGAGGGAGGAAATCACGAAGGTACTGGCCATAATATTCCAATCCTCCTTAGATACGGGGGTGGTGCCAGAGGACTGGAGAATTGCAAATGCTACACCATTGTTCAAAAAAGGGTGTAAAGATAAACCCAGCAACTACAGGCCAGTCAGTTTGATCTCGGTAGTGAGAAGCTTTTAGAAACAGTAATCAGGGACAAAATTAACAGTCACTTGGATAGGTGTGGGTTAATTAGGGAAAGCCAGCATGGATTTGTTAAAGGCAAATCGTGTTTAACTAACTTGATTGAGTTCTTTGATGAGGTAACAGAGAGGGTTGATGAGGGTAATGCGGTTGATGTAGTGTACATGGATTTCCAAAAGGCGTTCGACAAAGTGCCACATAACAGGTTTGCCAGCAAAGTTGAAGCCCATGGAATGAAAGGGACAGTGGCAGCATGGATACGAAATTGGCTAAGTGACAGGAAACAGAGAGTAGTGGTGAACAGTTGTTTTTCGGACTGGAGGAAGGTATACAGTGGTGTTCCCCAGGGGTCAGTTCTAGGACAACTGCTTTACTTGTACAGGGCACAATTTCAAAATTTGCAGATGACACAAAACTTGAAAGTATAGTGAACAGTGAGGGAGTGATAGATTTCAAGAAGAAGTGATACATTTTGGTAGAATGGATGAGGAGAGGACATATAAATTAAATGGTACAATCCTGAAGGGGGTGCACGAACAGAGAGACCTGGGGGTATATGTGCACAAACCATTGAAGGTGGCAAGGTAGGTTGAGAAAGCAGTTAAAAAGGCTTATGGGATCCTGGGCTTCATAAATAGAGGTACAGAGTACAAAAGTGTGGAAATTATGATGAACCTGTATAAAACACTGGTTCGGCCCCAACTGTAGTACGGTGTCTAATTCTGGGCACCACACTTTAGGAAGGATGTGAAGGCCTTAGAGAGGGTGCAGAAAAGATTTACGAGAATTATTCCAGGACTGAGGGACTTCAGTTACGTTGATAGACTGGAGAAGCTGGGGTTGTTGTCCTTGAAGCAGAGAAGATTGAGAGGCAATTTGATAGAGGTGTTCAAAATCATGAGGAGTCTGGACAGAGTAGATAGAAGAAAACTGTTCCCATTGGCAGAAGGGTCGAAAACCAGAGGACACAGATTTAAGGTGATTGGCAAAAGAACCAAAGGCAACGTAAGAAAAACTTTTTTATGCAGCGGGTGGTTAAGATCTGGAATGCACTGCCTGAAAGGGTGGTGGAGGCAGACTCAATCATGGCTGTCAAAAGGGAGTTGGATAAGTACCTGAAGGAAAGAAATTTGCAGGGCTACGGGGAAAGGGCGGGGGAGTGGGACTAGCTGAAGTGCTCTTGCAGAGAGCCGACACGGGCTCGACGGGCTGAATGGCCTTCTTCCGTGCTGTAACCATTCTATGATTCTATGATTTAAGGATTGAGAAAGAAACAGAGGAATGATGGAGAAGGAGGGTGAATTAGAGTCAAATCAGGTACAGAAGAGAGGGAAAGAAAGATTGGATTAAGAGAGGAAAAGTAAGAAAAAAAATTTAATTTTTTAATTTTAAAGATCTCTAACAACAATTTACAATATGCAGGAATGAAACTCAACAGTTTAAATTAGTCCCTTCCTGGGCCAGAGAGATTGATTGGCATTGTATTAACATTTGTCACGTCATTAAAAGGGTACTTATGCTATAAATTATGAGCCCTAACATTCTACGGCAAGCTTAATGGACAATTAATGTGCAAATCCAGCAAGTTATTAAAAGTAACGGGGAGGCTAAGGGCGAGATGTCATTTGTGTGAGGCAAATGCCGGAGCGGCGTAAATTGACAAGCAAGTTCTGGAGATTCGCAATTCACTGAGTATTGCGTCTTCCCTGAACTTGCTGGCATAATTGTACATTAATAACAGCATACCTCATGAACTCACCATTATTTTTCCAGGAAGATTTGGCCCATTCTGTTCACATACTTGAAGACAACACCAATAGTAATACAACAACAATAACATGCATTTATATAGCACCTTTAACATAGTAAAACATACCAAGGCACTTCACAGGAGAGTTATCAAACAAAACTCGTCACCGAGCCATATAAGGAGCTATTAGGACAGGTGACCAAAAACTTGGTCAAAGAGGTAGATTTTAAGGAGCGTCTTAAAGGAGGAGAGAGAGCTAGAGATGCAAAGAGGTTTAGGGAGGGAATTCCAGAGCTTAAGGCTTAGGCAGCTGAAGGCACGGCCACCAATAGTGGAGCGATGAAGATCGGGGATGCGTAAGAGGCACAGAATTGGAGGAGCGCAGAGATCTTGGAGAGTTGTAGGGCTGGAGGAGATTACAGAGACAGGGAGGAGCGAGGCCAAGGAGGTATTTGAAAACAAGGATGAGAATTTTAAGATCGAGGCATTGCCGGACTGGGAGCTAATGTAGGTCAGCGAACACAGAGCTGATGGGTGAACGGAACTTGATGCGAGTTAGGATATGGGCAGGAGAATTTTGGATGAACTCAAGTTTATGGAAGGTGGAAAATGGGAGGCCGGCCAGTAGTGCATTGGAATAGTCAATTCTAGAGATTACAATGGCATGGATGAAATGCTTCATGGTAGTCATTTCCAGAATATCTATAACATAAGAAACAGTAATATGCAGGGGGATGAGCTGGATATGAAAGCAGATGCAAACACGGGATGCCATTTAGCTTCACATTTGAGGGCCGATTTTGTCCAGTAAGCAGCCGAGTCTGAAATCACAGGTGCTACTTCTTGCCATGTAAGGTCCTACTCTCTTGATACTTGCACACACAGCAACTGTTTATTTGAGGCAGTCGTGATATGCCAAAACAAGTGCAGGCTTCTCTGCAACAAAGTCATAAAACTAAAGCAAAATGATCACTGCCCAAGATCATCAGATGATTCATCAAAACGAAAGAACTCTCAACAATTTTGACCAATCTGTCCATAACTTCATTCACAGCCTTATCATTACCACTCAGCTATTTTCTGCTGGTAAGCGAAATGTCTTTATAAAATCACCAAGCGTCCCATCAGCATCACTTATTGGTTGACCCAATGAACACAGGGCATGGGCAAATTGACTCATGACATCATGCTCATCCCATATTTTCTGATGAGCACACATGAAGTGTATCCAAAGCGCTCTTGCCCCTGTTTTCATGCTCATCTCACAGCCTTCTGTGTCCCTTGCTGTCCAAGTGCTCCTTTATGCAGTCCGCATGAGCATCTATTTCGACTGCACAGTCCTTGCAGTATAGACTTCACCTCATGATCTGGTTTCAGTTTTTTTGGCTCATTTCAAAATCCCCCTTGCACTGCAATATATAATCTGCCACTGAATCACATTTCCTGCCCATTGCCGTAAGTAAACAGTACAAATTAAGGAGACAAATGCATTACTTCCGGCTCCCGCATGCACGTCTTTCATATTGCACAAGCAGCTTTTCCAGCTACCAACATGCACTGTACAGCTTGAGCCATGACCAAACAAGCCGTATAGGTAAAGGGGATCCGGTTCCCGTTTAAAAAAAAATACTAACGGCAAAGCCTTTGTTTTTTTTCTGTGGAAAATCGGGCCCAGAAATGTGCACGCATTGCATGTATGATGTCAGCACGGCATGTACAGCATACAAAGCATGTGCTGACATCACAGAGTCAATGTGCGTGCATCGATAGGCCTGAATTTTCAGGGGGGTGGGTGGGATTGGCAAATTCAGGAGGAAACTGAAAGGGTAGTAGAAATCTGGAATTCTCTCCCCCGAAAGGCTGTGGATGCTGAGAGCAATTGGAGCTGTTAGATTTTTGCTAGGTAAGGATTACAAGGGATATGGAGCAAAGGTGAGTAAATGGAGTTGAGGTAAAGATCAGCCATGATCTAATTGAATGGCAGAGCAGGCACGGGGGGCTGAATGGCCTACTCCTGTTCCTAATGTTCCTAAATTGTTTTTTACTAATCCATCATCGGGTGAAAAAGCACAGGAATTTATGGAGAGAAATCAGTTTTAATGATCCTTATCAGCTGGACATCACCATGGAGTTAATTCTGTACCTGGATGGCAGAATTGAAGTGGTACTAGCTAACATGGTGAGCCCAATGGAAGCTTTCATTCCAGAATTTAAGAAGAAAAATCAAGACCTCAGTTGCCTAAAACTAACAATAAATCTTTCAATCAGGGTCAAACAACATGATCGTCTTCTAGAATGAAGCATCAATACTGAATATATTATGAGCCACAATGGTATTCCACTTCCCGGAGAGCTCTCAAACAAAGACTGGAATTTCGTTGTCAGTCTCTCTTGCACGGGTAGTGTCTGCTCCAGATAATGCAAAGATGTTTTCATGGTTTCAAAAAAAATGGTATCAATAATTTGAATTAAGCAACATAAATAGACCCAGGATCTCTAAGAGGTGATTGTTCATAGCTACTGGCTGGTAGGCATCATCTACCAACACTGACTATTATGCATCATTCTAAGCATCTGGATCCTCATTTCTATGAAATAATAATCCCATGAATAATAATCTTCTTTAAAAAAAAGTCAATGAAGCGGTGCATTAGTGCAACAATATGCCATGGTAACGAGCACCAAGATAAAACTTCACCATACTTTGAGCTCCTGATCTCAGCTGGTCCATCTGAAAAAGATAGCGAGCAGAGAGAGAAATATCCCGGGGTGCTGTTCCCTCCCTCCACCCCCACCCAAATAGCTAGTTACAGAGAGACATTTGCACAGCACCAATAGTAGGACAGTATTACAAACCCATGGGACTGACAATGTAACTCTTAGCATTCATCTCAGATAGAGGAAAGGGCAGGGAAGGAGGAACTAAAATATGAGAGAGAGTGAAAGCCACAGAATGATTATTTTAAGTTTTCAATAAGTAACACATGAAATTAGTTTAATAAATTAATAAACAGCACATACTGATTTTATGCACAAGTCTGAGTTCGCTCCTCAGATCCTCCTGATAGAAGGGTGTCAAGGAGGACTTGTAGTGAAGAAGCTGTGGAGGAGTTCTTAATAGAATATCTCGGAACCTGGCGAGTTCTATTTCTTCCTCTTCTTCATCCAACTCCCCTTCAAATTCATCATCAAGAGCTGAGGACATAAAAGCATCATGTCAACTGAATGGCAGGTGAGAAAAACAGTCCCACTGATTAGATCTGATTGAACACTATTTTGGATCCCCTCAGACAGGTGAAGCAATTTGTTGTACCAATGCAGCTTGTCAATCACTTAGTGGCGGGATGTGGGTTTGAGATTATGATTCCCTGCATAGTGAGCCTTCAATCGCAAGTTGTGTGATCGGGGAGAGATCAGCTGCTTCCCAATAGGAAAGAACATTCAATAGTTGAGTCTTCCTGGTCCATTCCTGTGCACTTCAAAATTGGGATCTCAAGTGGCAAAGACAGAGCCTTGAGAGCAGGATACCTTCATAACCTCTTAGCTGAAGAATGGTGCATATCATGTGTGTGTGGGTGGGTGGCTGGGGAGGGAGCATGGAGAGGAGCCTAAATAAAGAAAAAATAAATGCTAAAACTGAGGGATGGTAATACTAAACAAAATATCTTACCGACCAACCTCCATGTTGGAAGCTTCTTCAACTTTCCTAATGCAGATTGCAGGAACGCTCATGTCCATTTGACGGGACAGACACATGTCCCTTTAAACCAACAATAGAACAATCCAAAGATTGAAGAAAATAAACTTGAGCAATACAGCACAGAATTGTCATTTAAAATACTCCCCTTGAATCCATTCAATATCAAGTTACGTTTACTCCGAAATGGGCCGTGAGAAAGAACACTTCAGAGCTTCTCATGACATATCCATCAGAAGTTTACTTGAATGGTCAAATCAATTTGAAGTTTCAACAGAAACAAAGTGTACAAACAGAACACCTATCAGAAGCTGGTGGTTTAAAAGTAAATCCACATTGTAAGACTCATAAATTGCACGGCTTGAGACACTTAGCAGTTTATTCTCAGAAATCACGGCTCAATGGTTTGTATACTCTGCATGTTTTGGTCATCTTTACTCACAAGTACAGCTTTTCCTGTCTGTGTCCAGTCTGTATCCTCCCTGACATGTACACTGATAGGATCCAAGGGTGTTTATACACAGATGGTCACAACCAGCATTGTCTGCTGAGCACTCATCCACATCTATAAGCAGAAATAGGAACATAAATATAAGTAAGCATGGAATGAGATAATGTCATTTGACCCATTAAGCCAGCTCCTTCTATAGGTCATATGCAACCCCTCCTATCATGGGCTCTATCCCATCCATTTAACACCCTGAGGGAAACTTTTATATAAATCCCCAAATACTATCAAGAAAATAGCAAAATATTCATATATATTAACAACTCCACTATTCAAACCTAGTCAATTAAATACATACTTTGGTTCTGTCTTCACAAAGAAGGACACAAATAACCTCCCAAAGATGTCAGGGAACATGGGTCTAATGACAGGGAGGAACTGATAGAAATCAGTATTTGTAGGGAAATGGCGTTAGGGAAATTGATGGGATTGAGGGCTGATAAATCCCCAGGGCCTGATAATCTACACCCTAGGGTACTTAAGGAAGTGGCCCTAGAAATAGTAGATGCATTGCGGGTCATCTTCCAAAATTCGATGGACTCTGGAACAGTACCCATGGATTGGCGGGTAGCTAATGTTACCCCACTGTTCAAAAAGGGTGGTAGAGAGAAAACGGGGAATTACAGACCGGTAAGCCTGACATCGGTAGTGGGGAAAATGCTAGAGTCCATTATAAAGGATGTAATAGCAGAACACTTGGAAAAAAGTGACCGGATCGGACAAAGTCAACATGGATTTACAAAAGGTAAATCGTGCTTGACTAATCTACTGGAATTTTTTGAGGATGTAACTGGTAAAATAGATAAGGGAGAACCAGTGGATGTGGTGTATTTGGATTTTCAAAAGGCTTTCGATAAGGTCCCGCATAAGAGATTAGCGTGTAAAATTAAGGCACATGGGATTGGGGGCAAGGTACTGACTTGGATAGAGAACTGGTTGGCAGACAGAAAGCAAAGAGTTGGAATAAACGGCTCTTTTTCCGAGTGGCAGGCAGTGACTAGTGGGGTACCGCAGGGATCGGTCCTTGGACCCCAGCTATTCACAATATATATTAATGATCTGGATGAGGGAACTAGGTGCAATATCTCCAAATTTGCAGACGACACAAAGCTGGGTGGGCATGTGTGCTGTGAGGATACCGAGAAACTCCAGTATGATTTGGACAGGTTGGGTGATTGGGCAGAAGCATGGCAGATGCAATATAACGTGGATAAATGTGAGGTTATCCACTTTGGTGTCAAAAACAGGAAGGCAGATTATTATCTGAATGGCAATAGATTGGGAGAAGGGGAAGTGCAACAAGACCTGGGCGTCCTTGTGCACCAATCGCTGAAAGTAAGCATGCAGGTGCAGCAGGTGGTTAAGAAGGCAAATGGTATGTTGGCCTTCGTAGCGAGAGGGTTTGAGTACAGGAACAAGGATGTCTTGCTGCAGTTGTACAGGGCCTTGGTGAGACCACATCTGGAGTATTGTGTGCAGTTTTAGTCGCCTTATCTGAGGAAGGATGTTCTTGCCATGGAAGGAGTTCAGCGAAGATTCACCAGGCTGATACCTGGGATGGCAGGAATGACGTATGAGGAGAGATTGGGTCGATTGGGCTTGTACTCACTGGAGTTTAGAAGAATGAGAGGGGATCTCATTGAAACTCATAAAATTCTAACAGGACTAGACAGACTAGATGCTGGAAGGATGTTCCCGATGGTCGGGGAGTCCAGAACCAGGGGTTACAGTCTAAGGATAAGGGGTAAGCCATTTAGGACAGAGATGAGGAGGAATTTCTTCACCCAGAGAGTGGTGAACCTGTGGAATTCTCTACCAAAGAAGGCAGTAGAGGCCAATTCATTAAATATATTCAAGAAGGAGTTGGATATATTTCTTAAGGCTAAAGGGATCAAGGGATATGGAGAGAAGGCAGGAACAGGGTACTGAATTTGGACGATCAGCCATGATCTCATTGAATGGTGGAGCAGGCTCGAGGGGCCGAATGGCCTACTCCTGCTCCTATCTTCTATGTTTCTAGATCTGCTGTTCACCAAACCACATGCTCCCTACGTCAACAGCACAGGAACCCTTGTGCTCCAAGGCATATTTGATTCATTCAGCCTATAGCTGTTCCTACAACCACCAATCCCGTTCCCAACCAGGTAGGAGACAGATTCTTTAAATGTTTCCTGGTGCGTCCTGTTTTCTGCGCAACATGTTTTAGAAAAGGGGAGTGTATTGATTCTGTTAAACGCAGAGCTTTTGAAAGAATTATTTTCCCCTCTCTTAGTCTGCCCATGCCTCAATCCATCTCCAGCTGGAAGGATGGGCAAGCAACTGTTCCCAGGCCTTGGCCTCTTTAACTGCTAATGTTGTAACTACTAAGGCAGCTTCTCCTTCCAACATTTTCTCCCTCCCACCATAGTTGAGTTTGAAGCCTCCCGCCTGCCCACTTCTGTTTATTTTTAAATGGAGATGAATTGAAAGATTTAATGAACAAAAAAAATACTGTTTGAAATTTGAATAACTTAAACTGGTGTGATATGAGCAACAAGGTATAAATTAGTCAAGTTCTTAATGGTGCTACAATTTGCGCAGGGAACTGTCTGACTAGATTTCTAGCACCACATATTGAATGCATTATTTCACAGGATATGCACAGAAAATTACCATCAAATGGATAAACAGAAGGTGGCAGATAACAAGGAATGTAAGAATGTCCCAGGAGGTAACTGAGACATTCCCCTTGTTTCCTTCCATCAATTTTATATTAGCCAGATTTATATTCAGTTCTATAAACTTTAGTCTGGGATAGAACTGTGTGTTTTCGCAGACTGCACTTTTTCAGCAAAGTCCCCGAAGCTCTACAAAATTGGACAGATAGGGCACTGGTTTGCATAAAATTGTTTTACATAGATACTTGGAGACTTCTACACAAATCATCAGCTTCCCTGACTTGGCAGAGCATTAGGGACCCTATAGAAACATTTACTCAGTGAAAAAACGCACAGCCCTAATTAAGTGCTCCAAGGACCTAATAGTTTGTGTTGTCTTTAGGGCTACCCTCCCCCTCTCTTAAGGTCTCCCTGCTCACTTTATGCATGTCCTTGCACAATGCAACATCTCTGCCCGGGAGAATAGTAAAGCGGACAGTCTGTTCCCAAATGTCTGCAATGGTGCCCTGTAAAGTGCAATTCAAAGCTACATGCAACACAAACTAGAAGCAGAGTAAAGCTCCCTGCAGTTTGCCTTTCACCCTCACTATACCATCGCAGCTGCATCCATCCATGTTGAGCCTGTATCCTGCTCGACAGCTGCATTCATAGCCTCCAGGATTGTTATTACAGTCTTGTGCACAGCATGCCGTGTCAGTCTCACACTCATTGGAATCTATAAGGGATAGGAAAATTAGGAAGAGTCAACTTTATAGTGACTTGAACTCAGTCTATAGCAGTGTACAGGAAACACTGACTCAATCATCAAACTTTTAGACAGCAAGGTTTATATAGGTCTACTCTATCATGAGATCTGTTAGTCAGACAGTGTTAGGCTACACCATCATGGTGTCAGTTGGCTACATAACAGGGCTGTACCATCATGAAGTTTCTTAGTCATACAGCATCAAGACTCACTATCATGAGGTTAGTTACTCACACTGACCAAAAAAGGAAGTACAGATAAGGAGGCCATTTGGCTCATTTAATTATCATTCCATTAAAAATTTTTAGTCTTGAGCACTATTCAAAATAAAGCCGACTGCAGGACAAGGGGACATAGGTACAAACTAGTAAACAGCAAATTCAGAACTAATTACGACACATGCCTTCGCTCAAATAGAGATTAATAGGTAGAATAACCTAGGTAGGGTAACTCACTCCTCAAATCAACCTCATGACCCTACCTTGCACTACTTCTAGGCTTGGTTGTTTTCCTTGTGGTTCGCAGCCACAATTGAATGTAACACTCAAAGTACAGCCTGGCCAGGGCATTGCACCACTACAATAATGACACTGCAATGGCTCTGCATTAGTGTGTATCTTATGTCAAAACAAATTTCAGTAAAATGGCTGACTGGTGAGGCTCAGAGTCAATATAATGTTACATTTTCTTTTTTATGCATGTCAAACACAGCCTTGAGATGCAACTATACAGATTGCTGTGTTCTCTAATTGAGCTTTAGTTGTGTTAAAGTGTGCAGATGGAAATCTAGTTACAGGTTATAATAACAAATGCCACATGGGTTTGACTGGAGATGCTCGGATGTTGCAGTACCAAGACATGTGCGCCCATCGGAGTCCAGGAGATATCCCTGATTACAAGAGCAGGAGGGCCCATTGGTTGTGTGTTCACAGTGGTGAGTACAGCCCCCGTTGTTCCTCTCACAGCTGTTCACAATCTCCATTTCAATACCTGTCAGGAGAAAGACAAATATACATTGTGGGCAAGCTCTCTGTCAACAATACATCAACCACTCAAAATCATGGAACCGAAAGTCAATGAGGATTCTGCCAATCTCCCACCGTAATCCTGACAGAACCCTCTCCCCCGGTGAGACCTGGTCACACCAGGTCTCTGCCACTTCCAGGAGTTTCTGATTTGACTTGGGGGCGGAACTTATGTCTGCCCTTTCAAGGCAAATGAGGAGCTGGGTCCAGGGTTAGGGGTGGGGACGCCCTAAGCTGGAAGTTCCCACTTTATATCAACAGTCGTGACCTGGAATTTATGTGGCAACCAGTATGTCAAGTGAGGTGAGGCATATTAGCCTCTAGAAGGGAACATGTGGGTCCCACTAGCGGAGTCCAGGCCAAGCAAGCAGCCTGAACATCCAAAGAAGTAAAAACAAAAGTTTGGAATTGCAACCAGATCAACCCTTTTGTTCAGGAGCTGATCCGACCTGTACGGTGGGCACAAACCTGGCATAACAGTTGGGATTGAGACCCAAGCAATTTGGTGCCCTGGTCTTTGTATGATGACTGGCCGACACAAGACTTCAGTTTTTATGCACAAGTGGAAGAAGTCCCCTCAATATAAACACATTTCCCAATTACACAGATGTAAAAAGAGAGTTCCACCCACAGTAGTATTTACATTGGGATGTATCACTATGACGCACCATTCCATGTCAGTTACATTGACAGAGAACTCAAGCGGATTGGCAACTGTTGCTGCATAAATTTGATTGCCATGAATTTCCTTTGACGTTTACTAAAAGAAAAATCATGATGCAAAATGTTTACACCATTTAAACCTCAAGGGGAAAAAATTCAGTTGTTTGCGCCTCCCGTTAGCGCCTTAAGAGGGCGCTAATGGGGCGCAAAGAAACTAGCACCCGTGCGCGATGATGTTTGCGCCGCTCACGAAATTAACTAGACATTTTGTGGCAACACTAAACACTACCGCCACGATCTCCTGTGCCCGCAGATCGTGACGTCAGTCGAGTGTGCATTGCCCTGGTAGCACCCCGGACCGGATATTGAGTGGCGCCCCCTGTCTTACCGCCTGCTGCTAACAACGGCAGGTTAAGGGGAGTGTTTTGCAGTCAGGAAGGGACTGGGGGAGCGCTATTTAAAGGCGACTGCTTCCTGCCTTTTTTTGTCGGTGACATTTTTGCACCACGCATTCTAAGTGAGAGAGAGAGACTGCAGGAGATATTCAAAGCTGTGTTGAGGAGTTTTGGGTACTGAGCAGCACTTTGCAGGTTCTTTCTGATTTGAGCTTCCTTGCATCGATTTAAAAGAGAATATGGGGGCTGCACTCTGAGCTCTTTCCCTGGGCCTCTCCTTTGTTCTTTCCAACAGATTTGATGTACAGGTCTCTCCAGACCGAGATTCAAGGCTGAAATGAGCAGGATGTGGATGGAAAGTAAGATCGACCCTCCCCTTTAAGAACTGGCCGGTGCCAGTGTGTCTGTGTTCCATTGCTGACTGACATCACCTGAGCTTCGCCAGCGCTCTGAGATAACGCCTCGCTCCTCGGCCTCTGCGCCTTAAGACTGGTGTGTAGCGCCTGATTTAGTGCTCCAATCACCTCCAGGGGCGATAAAAGCCAAGTTTGCAGTCGGAGGCGATAATTAGCGCCAGGCGCTAATCTTTGCGCCCGGCCGATAATTGCGTCCCAAATGGGGCTATACTTAATTTCTCCCCCCAAGACATTTATAGCAACAACTGCTTCTGAACGGTATAGTTGTAATCGTCTGTTCATAATGGGACAAGTGTACCTCACTGCCCTTGTTTTGACATTCCTGTGCCAAGTACCATTTACAGTGTGGGAGAATACTCTGTCACTCAGAATGTGCCGTTTCACCGCTCTACTCATCACGGGTAATCCCCAACCTTCAAATAGCATCTCTGAGATTGGCCAAGAGTAGAATTCGACCATGTAGCAGAATTGTGAGTCCAAATCTACACCTGCCACTTGTCAGCATAACATGACAGTTCATCAGCTGTGTCTTATGTGGTAGCACTCTCACCTGAGTCAGAAGGTTGGGTGCTGCAAGTCCAACTCCAGAGACTTGAGCACATAATCTAGGCTGACACTCCAGTGCAGTACTGAGGGAGTGCTACATTGTCGGAGGTTCCGTCTTTCAGATAAGACGTTAATCCGAGGCCACATCTGGCCTCTCAGCTGGACATAAAAGATCCCACGGCGCTATTTTGAACAAGAGCAGGGGGGTTCTTCCCAGTGTCCTGACCAATATTTATCCCTCAATCAACATCACTAAAACAGGTTATCTGGTCATTATCACATTACTGTTTGTGGGACCTTGCCATGTACAACTTGGCTGCCGTGTATCCCTACATTATAACAGTGACTACACTTTAAAAGTACTTCATTGGCTGTAAAGTACTTTGGGGCGTCCTGAGGTCGTGAAAGGCGCTATATAAATGCAAGTTCTTTCTTTTCTTTATTTGTCTGCTGTGCCACCTGACCCACATGGCTAGTCTTCAATGTTTTTGAGAGAGGAAAACATTAAAGCTGTGAATCGTGCTGTGACTTGGCAGTGATGCAGAACGTCACCATCAATTACCGTCACTTTGTCGATAGCACAGTGAAAGCGATGAGAACAAGAAGTTCACCTCCTGCACACCTTGTTGATTCCACACGTCAAGCTTGATGACAGTACTTACGGTAACACTGCTTCCCATCAGCACCCAGCTCAAATCCAGGGTTACAGACACAGCTAAATGATCCCAGGATATTGACGCATTGATGAGCACACATTGCAATTCCCGTGGTACACTCATTAATGTCTGCAAATAAAAAGTCAGACATTAACAGAGAAAACAGTAAAGCACTCATCACGTAGAACAATAGAGTCCTTCACTGCTAGCCACAGGGAGAAAGAGATCAACAGGAAAACAATATACCAGGTGATGATAAATAGCCCTTCAGGTCACTGCATATTCCATTACTTCCATCCCACATGCTGCATTAGTATTCTAAATAATCATTTTATTTTTTTCAATTAAAAATATTTACAAAAGTGGCAGTTGATCCTCACAACCCTCCAATGACTCCATATCACAGAGCTTCATGTGCAATGACTTCCAAGCATTGGCCATTGCACAGGAGATGCTGCCTTGTATAAGCCATGTTTACTCAATGAGATAAGGGTTGAGGGCACGAAATACACGTGAAATTCAATATGGTCATGTTCCCAGGAAGGGATAAATTAATGATGCAATGATGTGTAACAGGATGGAGTTTGACCCCCTGCTGGACTACGGCAGTGGGGATCAAATAGGATATTAAAAATTCATGACATAAAACAATTTATGGCATTAACGGAGGAGTTACTCCAAGTTTACAGTACCACCATTGTTTACTGGGACCCCACTCATCCCGAATAGTTTACAAAGAGACAGCTGTTGTTACTGAGGCAGTAAATTCTAACTCTGTGTTTGAGGAGTGTGAGAGGGAGAGCAGCCATACTGATGCAGTAAATTCTAAAACTGACTGCTGTTATATTGGGTTTAATAATGGCGTGCTAGGGCCAATGGCCCCTGATGCTTGGATTTTGTGCAGTTAGCACCAATGCCAAACAAAAACTTGCTGTGTTTTCTAAGGCCAATTACTGGGAAGACCAATTAAAAGAAATGGCTCTTCCCAGCAGACAACTTTACTGAAACCGGAAAATTTACTTTGGACTTATCGGCAGTTGCATGAGACCCGTGCATTAGGAGCTGTCAACCCGAGCACCAGGGACGTAGCCACGGGTGAGCCACAGCCCACCAAATGTCTGTTGAGCTGGGTGTCTATGCAGGTGCTCAATGAATAATGGAAAATGTCTGAAACCTTGGAGAGTTCCATTGCTATCGAGCTATGCTCCACACACTATAGTACAGCCTACTACTGCACGGAAGTATTCTGCCAAGATCTCACCCAAAAGATTTCCATTCCAACAGAAAGCTTTGGAGCATCCTGAAAAATCAACACCACTTCCCTAAACCAGGACGCTTGAGATGACGTAAACCCACTTTGGAGGATCCATCTTTCAAGCAAAATCAGTCAAGTAAACAAAACAAATTCACTTATTTAACAGGAAGCAAAGTTTAGGGTCTTGATCAGTAACTGAGGCGATGAATAAATAAGCTGTGCACAGAATTCTGTGGGAAATTTTTACAAATAAAAGTGTACCATGAGAGAAGACAGTATTGCTATTACAGGTTTGTGGAGTTAGCTACACACAGTACTGTGTTCTGCCACTTTCAAAAGCAACATGTCATAGCAGCAGTCTAAACCCAAGCACTAATGACCAATTTAGGTCTTTGGCTGTCCACTATAAGTTGGGACCCACTCAAATTTCTATTCCTAGCTACGCCACTGTCCAGCACCCCACTTAACCCAATACAATAGTACAGTGTTTGAGGAGTGTGAGAGGCACAGAAGTATTACTGTGCAGTAACTGATAACACTGTTTAAATGTGGAGGGTTTACAACCATTATCAATGTACTAAATTCAGTTAATATATTAGAGCAGGCACAATGGGCTAACACACAGTATAAATGCCTGAAGTTAAACTTTTATATTTTTTTCTGTTTTACTTTCAGATTTAGTTCTGCAAGCATAAACAAGATTAACTTTAAGCTGTGAGGGTGTGCCAATGTGCCCATATATAGGATGGTACAGGGTATTCCTTGTATAACAGGAATCCCTGTTTATTCAGCAACATAAGGTTTCAAATCCTCATCACTGCAGTTGTTTAAAAGTTAATTATGAATTATTTCGATAAAAGGGAGCAGATGTTAGTCCTTGAACACCTCGCTATGGAAGCAAAGAACATGATTGGGTTAAATATGGTCCTCGTGTCAAGGGAGGTTGAGCTAGTGGTCCCTGCAGACAACTGTTTGGATCACCCACTGTGATCTTAACGATATTTCACAAGTAATCAGCCACTGTTTCCTTACCATCACACCTTTTCCCATTCGCCGTTAGCTGATATCCAGGATTACATTCACATTGTGCAATTCCAGCTTCGTTGCGGCAGATGTGGCCACACCCACCATTCCTCTCGTTACATGGATCTTTCACTGGTGGTGGTCAAAAAACAAACAAAGAAATAAACTCTAAGCAAGTTACTTGGTGGACTGCAGTGGCAGCTTCCTGGAACATTCTTCGATATCAGACAGCCAGTACATAGCAGAACGTTTTCCTGAATTTTACTATAAGGCTGCTGCTCCACAATACAGTGGAGTTGGGTTTATCTCATTTGGGGTAAAGATTGCAAGTGTGCATGTTGAGTCAACATGGTGGAATTTTCTTTGTCCATTTGTGCTCATAGGGTAGTCGAATATCAGTCCTGTGGACTTTCCTATTTGGGCCACCCAGTTGTTTAAAACATTTGTTTTCAGCATGTGGGCAACACCAGCAAGGCCAGCATTTATTGCCCATCGGTAGTTATCCTGAGAAGGCTCTGTTGGGTCTTCGCCTTGACTGCTGCAGTCCTTGTGGTGATGGTGCTCCCCCAATAGTGTTAGGTGGGGAATTCAAGGATATTGATCCAGCGACGATGAAGGAATTGCAATATATATCCAAGTCAGGAGGGTGTGAGACTTGGAGGAGAACTTGGGGGAGCGGAGCTATATTAATAAGGTGCAACTGCGCTCTTAAGCCATAGTTACACCAAAGCTATCCTGGAAATTTCAGGCCATACTTTACAATTGGGTGGCTTGCTAGGCTACTTCTAAGGGTATTGAGTCAACCACATAGCATGGTACTGGAGTCATGTGTAGTGCGGACTGGGTTGGGGGGGGTGGTGGGAGTGGTCAGGCTCCCTTCTATGAAGCATATTATTGAAACAGTTTGGCCTAGAAATTCACTATAGCCCCGTTTGGGGCGCCAGCCTCGCCAGGGCACTAAAAGTAGCGCCCCGGAAGCAGTCGCGGCTGCCCGCCGGAAATTCAGTTTGTGCGCCCCAGAGGGAAGCACGGCACTACTGGAGGCGCCCCGCATCCCTCTTGGGGCGCTGCAGCTGAATATTGCTGCGCAACGTGCCGCAGCGCCACACGCTGTGGCACGGCGCGCTGCAGTACTGCAGGCCTTCCTCCCCTTCTTAAAGGGGAGGGGCCTTGTGCAGCACGATCGAGGATCACGAGTGCTGGCAAAAGAGCCCGGCACCGAGGAGAAGTGCCAGGCTCTTGGAACGCAGTCGGCACTCCGCGGTGGGGGGGGGAGCTCAGGAGGCCGGGGACGGCAGCGTGGAGAGGTGCTGGCAGGTGGCCAGCAAAAAAAATGGCCGCCCCGCACCTCTCCTTTAATTAGCTCCTCTACCGCTGCAGGTAGGACCCCCTGAACCGGTTGCACATAGCGTCCGGCGTTAAAGCAGGGGGCGCATCTAAATATCGCGATCGGGGCGTTAGCGGGGCGCTGCGCACACCGATGATGTCATCGGTGGCGGCGCAGCGCTAACGGCTAGCGCCGCCATTAGCGTTCCGCTGAATTTAGCGGGAGGCATGGCCAGTGGCTTCCGACCCACTTAGCGCCCTCTTAAGGCACTAACGGGTGGCGCAGCCCACTGAATTTCTAGGCCTTTATTTTTTACAACGATCTGGAAGTTTTCATGGTTATTTTTATGGTGTTAGCCCACAATTACCAGATTTATTAATTTGGTGGGATTTTAAATCTTGACCGCTGTGTTGCTAGTCCAGGAGCATAATCACAAGGCTACTGTACCTAGTGTAACATTTCCATTTCTTACACCAACCAGCCTGTCTGTGTAAGACAGTTAGTGGGAGAGTTTAACCTTGATGAGTGCGTGGCTTTCGGGGCAGGTGGGGGTGAAAACTGGGAAAAATGGGAGCTCATGGGGAAGCCAGCTCCAACCGTCGACTTCTGCGTTTAACAGGAGCACGTTAGGCTGCTTGCATGCAGCCCCCTCGGGAGAGGTAGGTTGCCTATTTACATAGGCTAAGCGCTCAATTGGAGCGAGATTTCAACTGACTTTCAAATTTAACGGCTCATCCACAGGTTTCCCGAGCTTCCTGAAACTCGCCAGCCAGTGAAAGCAAGGCGAGCACACAACGGCAATTGAGGGGGCTGAATCAAACTCATGGATATACTACAATAAAGACTCAGTACTCACAACTGCATTCTTACCTACTAGTGGGACAGGGTTTGTTCACAGTACTTTTGCTGAGTGTTTACTTTCTACACTTGAGGTTTTCTGAATCATGTCAGGATGGGTGGCGCTTTGGTTGCCTTAGTTTGGACCTCGGATGAGGAGCAATATGACCAGCAACAGCAGCAGCAGTCTGCCGATTAGAGACCTACAGCTGGGCAGCAGAGAAGGGAGCAGCAGAGGGATGCAGCTTGTAGGTGGCATTACCCGGGACACAGGGTCTGCAGGCAGAGGCTGAGCTTCCTTGACATATCGGAACAGCAGTGCTTCAGGATGCTCAGGTTGCCACTCAGGTGGTGACGGACATCTGCAACCTGCTAGAAGATGACCTGCTGTCTTGGACCTGGTGGCCACGCGTTATAACTGGCTATCAAAGTCACCACCTTCCTCAACATTTTTGCCTCCGGATTCTTCTAGGGCTCTGCTGGAGACATGTGCAGGATCTCCCAGTCGGCAGCCCACAAATGCATAAGACACGTGACTGAAGGGTTGTTTGCCAATTATGTGAACTTGGCCTGTGATGACACCAGTCAGAATCAATGAATGCCATATGACCACCAGATGTGTGATCGAGCAAGCCATCGGCATGTTGAAGATGCACTTCAGGTGCCTGGACAGATCTGGAGGCGGCCTTCAGTACACACCAGCCAGGGGTTCCAGAATGGTCGTGGTGTGCTGCGCTCTGCACAACATTGCACAGTGGCGAGGTTTGGACCTGTAGGAGGAACAAGGCGCAGAGCACAGATTCTCTTCGGATGATTTCGAGGAGGAGGAACATGAGGAACACGAGGAGGAAGGCGATGCAAGCAATGCACCACCAGCTGTGCACAGTGCTGCCCGGGATGCCAGGGATTCCCTTAATAATGCAAGGCTCACTTGGGTTGCACCAGTGGTCTGATATCAGAAGCACATGCAATGGCCACTCTTCCTCCTCCCAATGCCACTGACACAAAGCAGTCCTGCAACAACCAACCAGCCCTTGCACATCCCCCCATTGGTCCCCGTCAATTCATGTCTTCCCATTCATCATCAAACAAGTTCAAAGGTGATTTGCCACCCTGTGACCAAAAATGGGCAAGACGGGAAAGTGGTGCAAAATAATACAATTTATGTGATTGAACTAAAGAACAGAAACTTCACAACATAACATTTTCTCATACACCCATATGCACTACAAAGCCTTACTCTTCCTTTTCCTAATGCTCCTATGTGGTACAACCCCTACGGATTCAGCAGAGGTAGAGGCAGGCTGCTCAGATCCCTGCTCTGACTGCTGAGATGTTCTTGTCTGACGACCTCTGGGTTTTGGAGCCTGTGAGGGCCCTGCCAAAGACTGCTCCACCTGCATCTGTGCAGGGGTAGACTCGGCTATCAGGACACGAGGCAGCATGTTGGTTACTGATTGAGGGGGGGGAGAGGCAACGGATGAGAAGTGGAAGCGCTTTAAGTTTATTTCCCACTTTTCTGTTCCCTTTGGGCATCATCAATCTCATGGGCCAGCCGCACTTCACGGCTACCACCCTGCTGGAGAGCACTTTGGTGCAGTTCAGTTCGGCACTGTAAGGCTAAGGCTAAGGTATCTGTCATCATATTTAAGGCGGCAGACCTGTTGACATCCATAGTCTGCATGGCCGTACTCAAGGCCTGCATGGACTCCGGTAATTGCCGCATTTGATGTTCCACAGAGTTGACCACTCTATCCATGCAAGAAAACATTGTTGCGCCCTGCGACATCAACACACTCACTCTTGAGGGGGACTCCTCCATTCTCTTTGCAATTGTGGTCAGTGTGCTTGAAAGGTCTGTCAGTACATCGCACATTCTCTGCTGCTGCTTAATGATTATCCTTTTCATCGACGGCTCCCGGGGTACTGCATCAATGATGCACACCCACTGCCCAAACATATTTAACTTAGGATCTGGCAGAGTGAGGAGACATTCTTCCCTTCAGTCTAAGCTAGATTTGTAGTTGTGAAAACTGATTTTTTTAAACACTCACTTTGATTACCGACAAGGGTTAGGGTTAGCTAGCATGTTCGATACCAGGGGTATCATATGATCATTTGGTAAGCATGTTATTGAGGAAGGCTCTTGAAAACTTTATTTTGAAATTTTCAAAGGTTTAGAATGGGACAAAAGCTGCCCTGCCCTCACCTCCCCACCCCCGTAATTTGATGGACTGCTTGAATTCCAACTCTTCCCCCACGGCCGCCCGCCCCCACCACCACTTTTACATACTGCAATCCTCATGCTTAGGACTGTAAAACACGTGGCTTACATTCACAGTGCTTCCCATCTCTCCTCAGCTGGTAGTTCCGTCGACACTTGCATTGGTAGTGATTTTCACTGATCTGCACACATTCATGCTCACAGCCACCATTGTTCATGGAACAAGAGTTGACAGCTAACAGGTTTCAAAATAGAAAAAACAAATCAAGTTTAAAAACCTTTTCTTTTGTAATCACATTGGAGCCGAATGTCCTGTGGCCCCGAAGCACTAGGCTGGTAGAGAATAACCAAAGTTCGCTCTGTCTACAATGACTTAAACCTGCTTGTATATCCGCGTTCAGTTCATTTACATGGCGCAGACATTTTCCAGCCATAGGCCCACCCATTGGAAGATCCTGGAGCGCAGAAGTAGGGAGAGGAAATTCAGCCACTGCTGCAGGTCTGTCAGGCTCCAGTTGTTGGGACCTTCTGGCTACTGGAACAGTCCCCATGGATTGGAGGGTAGCTAGTGTAACCCCACTATTTAAAAAAGGTGGTAGAGAGAAAACGGGGAATTATAGACTGGTAAGCCTGACATCGGTAGTGGGGAAGATGCTAGAGTCCATTAAAAATGATGTAATAGCGGAGCACTTGGAAAACAGTGACAGGATCAGACAAAGTCAACATGGATTTACAAAAGGTAAATCGTGCTTGACTAATCTACTGGAATTTTTAGAGGAAATAATTGGTAAAATAGATAAGGGAGAACCAGTGGATGTGGTGTATTTGGACTTTCAGAAGGCTTTCGATAAGGTCCCGCATAAGAGATTAGCGTGCAAAGTTAAAGCACATGGGATTGGGGGTAAGGTACTGACTTGGATAGAGAACTGGCTGGCAGACAGGAAGCAAAGAGTTGGAATAAACGGGTCTTTTTCCGAGTGGCAGGCAGTGACTAGTGGGGTACTGCAGGGATCGGTGCTAGGACCCCAGTTATTCACAATATATATTAATGATCTAGACGAGGGAACTAGATGTAATATCTCCAAGTTTGCAGATGACACAAAGCAGGTGGGCGTGTGTGCTGTGAGGTGGATGCAGAGAAACTCCAGTATGATTTGGACAGGTTGGGTGATTGGGCAGAAGCATGGCAGATGCAGTATAATGTGAATAAATGCGAGGTTATCCACTTTGGTGGCGAAAACAGGAAGGCAGATTATTATCTGAATGGCAATAGATTGGGAAAAGGGGAAGTGCAACGAGACCTAGGTGTCCTTGTGCACCAGTCACTGAAGGTAAGCATGCAGGTGCAGCAGGCGGTTAAGAAGGCAAATGGTATGTTGGCCTTCATAGCGAGAGGATTCGAGTACAGGAGCAAGGATGCCTTGCTGCAGTTGTACAGGGCCTTGGTGAGACCACACCTTGAGTACTGTGTGCAGTTTTGGTCGCCTTATCTGAGGAAGGATGTTCTTGCCATGGAGGGAGTGCAGCGAAGATTCACCAGACTGATACCTGGGATGGCAGGAATGACGTATGAAGAGAGATTGGGTCGATTGGGCTTGTATTCGCTAGAGTTTAGAGAATGAGAGGGGATCTCATTGAAACTTATAAAATTCTAACAGGACTAGACAGACTAGATGCAGGAAGGATGTTCCCGATACGGGGGAGTCCAGAACCAGGGGTCACAGTCTACGGATAGGGGGGAAGCCATTTAGGACAGAGATGAGGAGGAATTTCTTCACCCAGAGAGTGGTGAACCTGTGGAATTCTCTACCACAGAAGGCAGTTGAGGCCAATTCATTAAATATATTCAAGAAGGAGTTAGATATATTTCTTAAGACTAAAGGGATCAAGGGATATGGGGAGAAAGCAGGGACAGGGTACTGAATTTGGATGATCAGCCATGAACACATTAAATGGCGGAACAGGCTCGAGGGGCCGAATGGCCTACTCCTGCTCCTATCTTCTATGTTTCTATGTTTCTACTGTCCAAATACTGCAGCGAGAAGGCCTGGGACTTTCCTTTGGGTACTTCTGTGTTTGCTGCTTCCTCCTGCTGACCAGAGAGGGGCTCAGCAGAAGGACCCAAGAGCCGCTTTTCTGGCCCGTCTAAATGTGTGCTCTGCCAATGAACATACAGGAAAATGAGGCAAGAAGTTCATAAATGCACCTTCCCACCTCATTTAAATGACTGCCCATGGCCTACCCCTATTGTCTTCTTCTTCTTAGGCAGTCCCTCGGAACCGAGGATGACTTGCTTCCACATTAAAACTGAGATCTCAGGTGACTGATGAGTCCAATTCAGGACCTACTGTCTCTGTTACAGGTGGGGCAGATGGTGGTTGAAGGGGCGGGTGGGTGGGGTGCTTGGGTTGACGTGCGCTCCTTGCGCTAGGCTTCCGCTTGCTCCCGGCGAAGAGACTCGAGGTGTTCGGCGCCTTCCCGGATGCTCTCCTCCACTTTGTGCGGTCTTGGGTCAGGGATTCCCAGGTGTTGGTGGCGATGTTACACTTTTTCAAGGAGGTTTAGAGGGTGCCCTTGAAGCATTTCCTCTGCCCACCTGGGGCTCTCTTGCCGTGCCGGAGCTCCGAGTAGAGCGCTTGTTTTGGGAGTCTCGTATCGGGCATGCAAACAATATGACCCGTCCATCGGAGCTGATTGGGCATGGTCAAAGTTTCGATGCTGGGGATGTTGGCCTGAGCAAGAACACTGACGTTGGTGCGCCTATCCTGCCAGTGGATTTGCAGGATCTTGCGACGGCAGCGTTGGTGGTACCTCTCCAGTGCTTTGAGGTACCTGCTGTACATGGTCCATGTCTCTGAGGCATACAGCAGGGCGGGTATCACTGCTGCTCTGTAGACCATGAGCTTAGTGCCGGGTTTGAGGTCCTGGTCTTCAAACACTCTCTTCCTCAGGTGACCGAAGGCTGAACTGGCACACTGAAGGCGGTGTTTGACTTCGTCGTCGACATCTGCCCTTGTTGACAGTAGGCTCCCGAGGTATGGAAAGTGGCCCACGTTGTCCAAGGCCTTGTCGTGGATTTTGATAATCGGGGGGCAGTACTGTGTGGCGGGGGCAGGTTGGTAGAGGACCTTTGTCTTACGGATGTTTAGTGTAAGGCCCATGCTCTCGTACGCTTCGGTGAAGGTGTTGACGGTGGTTTGGAGTTCGACCTCTGAGTGAGCGCAGACGCAAGCGTCGTCTGCATACTGTAATTCAACGATAGAGGATGGGACGACCTTGGATCTGGACTGGAGGCGACGGAGGTTGAACAGTTTCCCGTTTGTTCTGTAAATTAGCTCCACTCCAGCAGGGAGCTTACTGAGGGTGAGATGGAGCATTGCAGCAAGGAAGACCGAGAAGAGCGTTGGTGCGATGACACAGCCTTGCTTGACCCCGGTTCGTACGTGAGTTGGGTCTGTGGTGGAACCGTTGGCTTGCATGTCGTCGTGAAGCAGGCAGAGGATGGTGACAAACTTTTGAGGGCAGCCGAATTTGAGGAGGACACTCCATAATCCCTCACGGAGGACACTCCATAATCCCTCATGGCCATAAATGCACCTTCCCACCTCATTTAAATGACTGCCCATGGCCTACCCCCATTGTAGGCATAGACTCTCGGCCCCCATCCCCGCTCAGCAACATAAATGGGGCAGAGACCCAGCATTACAGATTACCATCCTTTTTTCCTGTGCATGCACCCCTCAAATAGGTGCATTTGGGGGTGCAAGGGTTATGAAAATCAGTCCTACTGACTTCAATCTCAAAACACTGAGTGTGTGTATGTGAAAAATGAGCAACAATTAAAAAAGCAATTAAGGCAATTAAGATTGTGGGATCATATTCCAGGACAACAGCTTGAATCAAGATTTAAAGAGGTCAAAATACCAATATAAATGGCACCACACAGATGGTCAGCACAGAAACAGTGACTGTAACTGTTGGTGTAATTAATGATCCCGTTTCAATGCAGACAACAGTGATCCTACTAATCACAGCATCTCTTAACCTCTAGGTTTATCTGAAAGTTAACTCATCTTCCCAAAGACTTGAACATCCACTCAAAGTGGTCACGCTAAGGTGCGGTTAAGCAGAAACAGCATCAAATAACAACAGTTTAACTTTAATGCCAGTCTTGCCTTTAATAAGCCTATGACCTTTTAGCTTCAAAGTGCTGCTTGTTTAATGACGTGGAAAAATCCAGGATTTTTTTTTCCCCTGAGGTAAAGTTCCTTATTCGTCCCACTCCCCAATTCTCTTCAAAAGAAAGACTTTGGTGTCTGTTTTGCAGCAAACACATCTCCAGCCTACTGTGCAAAAGAATGGGACACCATCACTGCATTTTGCACCTGCCACTCAAATTAACACCTATCCATCAAGATCTGAGATAGGGATCAAAGCATTAGGGACTTAGCAAGAAAAACACAAAGGGTCTAAAATGCATGAAAAACCAACCAGGACTGCTCAGTTATGGCTTTCGACCTTGAGGCTTAGAGGCCTAACCTCACCTCCTGTACAGGCTCAGTGAGGATTATTAAATACAGTAAGACAGTGGTGAGTGGACGAGAATGTGACACGTGATGTGGCTTAGGTTTTCCGATCGTAATGCCAATGGCAACCCATTAAAATGAATGGGTTACTGTTGATGTTACGATTGGAAAGCCTCCCGTGTTTAATTTCTGCTACAGTCGCCACTCCCAATTAAAGATTTTGCAGAGGGTATTTGATATGTTGGATGTGGCCCAGGCAAAAAAACAACCAAAAGGTTTAATGCCTGTGTAAAAGTAGCACACGCTGGAATGTAGTGCGTGTGTTAAACGTTCGCGCAGGAATTTTGTTGATTGGAATTTCTACCATCAGGAGTGAGGCAACTGTCCGAGCTGGCCAGATGGGCAGAGAACTTTATTATATCGCCATCCTTATTACACTGGCAAAATGTAACACCGCCATGGCCAAACAGCATGTAACAAATCACTGGTTGTACATAAAGAGGGATTGCCACACCTAGTTACAGGTAGAAAGTAATTGCAGCTCCTGATGGCAGGCAATAACGGTTCACTTGTCAGATGTTCTGTCGCAAAGAATCATTGTCGCTGATGATATGTAGTGAGAGATTAGTGGAGTTGGGAGTAGGAGAGGGAGAAATCATCGACAAAGTTTCAAAATTTGAAGGAAAGTGTCCCCAAGAGTGAATTTACTTAGTGGATGAGGAGACTTCCTTACTTGTCCATGAGGGTTAAACAAATGAAGAAGCATTGTGTTACTAAGAACATACTATCAGGAACCACAGTACTTGGTAGTGCGTAGCAAATGATTCTGTTGATGTCGGCAGTAACCAGAGATCTTTCAATTGACAGTGTGCAATAAGAAATTGCTGTCTCTGGTGGTGAGTGATTACTATTCTTAATGTCATATAATGAGGGATCACCACTTTAGCCTTGTTCCTTTCTTTCCTTCCTTGCCCCATTTTGTAGGTCTTGTCTGCACAAGTGTTTTAATCATGAAAATATTCGACCATGTTGCCTATGGTCTCTTGCAAAGGGATCTCTTTTGCATGTCTCCAAATGCCCCATGTATCGGCAGTGTAGAACCAGTAAAACAGTTTTCTGTTTGCTTTAATCTTTGCTTTTTGTGAGGGAATAAAATTGCTCCATTTTCTCCCCAGTTCTTCTCCTCTCCCTACATCATGCACCAGCTGCAGCCAAGAGGCAGGCAAACCTCTGCCAATGCAGTTCGGAGCCAATGGGGGTGAAAATATCTGGTCATACTGCTCCATGGCGCAGTGTGCTGGCACTTTAACATGCTGGGCCAGTGTGCCATTCAAATTCAGATACCATATTAAAATTACAACTAGCTGGCAAAGTAGCTTGGTGTTGCTGCATAATAGTACAGCGGCACAATGCACCAGATAGCTGTAGGATGCAGGGTCTAGTTCTCACTATTCACCATATTGTGTACTTTTAATACTTGAGATCTGTCAGGGAGAAGGAACAAAAGGAACAACTAAACAAAGGGCAAATCACCCTAGACCACCCTTCACATCTCTTCCCAAAAATTATTTTAATTTTAAATTCTCAAATTTAAAATTCTCATCCTTGTGTTCAAACCACTCCATGGCCTCACCCCTCCCTATCTCTGTAACCACCTACAGCCCTACAACCTTCTGAGAAATCTACGCTCCTATAATTCTGGCCTCTTGTAAAACCCCGATTTCCTTCGCCCCACCATTGGCGGCCGTGCCTTCAGCTGTCTCGGCCCTAAGGTCAGGAACTCCCTTCCTAAACCTCTTCGCCTCTCTACCTCTCTCTCCTCATTAAAACCTACCTCTTCAAACCAAGCTTTTGGTCAACTGTCCTAATATTTTCTTATGAGGCTCCGTATCAACATTTTGTCTGATAATGCTCCTGTGAAGCGCCTTGGGATGTTTTATTATGTTAACTGCGCTATATAAATATATAAGTTGTTGTTTTTGTTGTTAAAGTGACAGAAGCCTGGGAACCTAATTTAGCAACTATAGAAATCCTGCCTATAGTAATTCATTGCCGGCATTAGAATTCAAACAAAAACATAAGGAAAAGATGTGTGAAAAGTCTGGGTGTACATACAATCAGCCGATAATGTCATGTGTGGTTTTAGGGTTTGATTCTACAATTGGTTTGGGGCTGAAATCAGCAGTGTAAGCTGCTTTTACATATATACAGCGCTTTGCAAATAGATAACATGTACAGTATAGCTTATTTCCCTAGTCGCTTATGTACCATCCCAATGACACACCAAATGACACGCCATGGATGAATGGATGAATAAAGAAAGAAAGGCAAAATGAAACTAAAGAAAAAGGCATACACTAAGTACATCGACAATAAAGGGGAGGATGACAAAAGGGAATATGAAAAAGTTAGGAAAGAAGTCAAAAACAATTAGGAAGGCAAAGATAAACTACAAAATTAAATTATCAAGAAATAAAAAAAGAAATTGTATTCTACAGACACATAAATAGCAAAGGAACAATCAGGATAGGGATCTGGCCACCAAGGGATACACACGATAAACTCACAGGTAATGACAGCAAAATGGTAGAAGTATTAAATAATTACTTTGCCTCGGTATTTACCAGGGAAACTAACATGGTGGACCTGCATTAGAAGATCAAAAAAGATATAAAGACATTTAAGGTAGTGCTGCATTGTGGGAAGTGCCACCTTTTAGGTGAGATGTTAATCTGATGGCATTGGGCCATCCGGTGAATATAAAAGGTACCATGGTACTATTTGAAGAAGAACAGGGGAGGTGTCCTTGCCAACATTTAACCCTCAACCACATCACTAAAAAAGATTCTCTGGAGTTCTGACGAAAGGTCATCGACCTGAACTGTTAACTTTGTTTCTCCCTTCACAGATGCTGCCTGACCTGCTGAGTATCTCCAACATTTTCTGTTTTTATTTCAGATTTCCTGCATCTACAGTATTTTCTTTCTTATTTGTTGCATTACTGCTGTGTGTGCCTACATTATAAGAATGATTACACTTCAAAAGTAACTTATTGACTGTGGAGCACTTTAGATGTCCTGAGGCTGTGAAAGGTGCTATATAAATGCAATTTTTTTCCATCTCTGATCATCTGTCTCCTTGATGCTTTCCCTCTCTCTCTCTCTATGATTCCTCTCTGTCCATCTCTTTGAGTCCTTTCTCTATTTTCTCTCTGAGGAAAGGTTGGACAGGCTAGGCTTGTATCTGCTGGAGTTTAGAAGAGTAAGAGGTGACTTGATTGAAACATATAAGATGCTGAGGGGTCTTGACAGGGTGGATGTGGAGTGGATGTTTCCTCTTGTGGGAGAATCTAGAACTAGGGGTCACTGTTTAAAAATAAGGGGTCGCCCATTTAAGACAGAGATGAGGAGAATTTTTTTCTCAGAGGGTAGTGAGTCTTTGGAACTCTCTTCCTCAGAGGGCAGTGGAATATTTTTAAGGCAGAGGTAGATAGATTCTTGATAAGCAAGGGGGTGAAAGGTTATCAGGGTTAGGCGGGAATGCAGAGTACTTAGATCAGCCATGATCTTATTGAATGGCGGAGCAGGCTCGAGGGGCCGAGTGGCCTATTCCTGCTCCTAACGTATGTAAAGGGGGGAGATAATTGATAAACTAATCAAAGTTAGAGAGGATAAAACCCCTGGTCTGGATGGTCTGCATTTGCGCATATTAAAAGAGGTTAGGGAAGAGATAGCAGTGGTATTATTACATACATATAAAAATTCATTAGAAAAGGGAATAGTGCCAGAGGACTGGCGAACAGCTAATATGATTCCTATATATAAAATGGGAGATAGAACCAGTCCAGGTCCACCACCAAACACATCTTCCCCTCCCCTCCCCTTTCAACATTCCGAAGGGACCACGCCCTCAGCAACACCCTAGTCCACTCCTCAATCACCCCCAACACCCACTCCCCTCCCCACGGTACCTTCCCGTGCAAGCACAGGAGATGCAACACCTGCCCTTTTACCTCCTCCCTCCAGGGCTCCAAACACTCCTTCCAGGTGAAACAGCGATTTACTTGTACTTCTTGCAATTTAGTATCTGTATTCGCTGCTCACAATGCGGTCTCATCTACATTGGGGAGACCAAACGCAGATTGGGCGACCGCTCTGCGGAACACCTCTGTTCAGTCCGTAAGCGTGACCCCGAGCTTCCAGTAGCCTATCACTTTAATTCTCCGCTCCACTCCCACTCTGACCTCTCTGTCCTTGGCCTCTTACACTGTTCCAATGAAGCTCAACGTATGTGAGGACCAGCACCTCATCTTGCCATTAGCACTTTACAGCCTTCTGGACTCAACATCGAGTTCAACAATTTCAGGCCATAACCTCTGCCCCTATTTTTTTCAGCTGTTGATGATTCTGCCATCCCCATTTTCAACATTTAACTACTCCTGCCTTCCGCCCTATCACAGACTGTTCCTTTTGTTCCTTCCTCCCTTCCCCCCTTTCCCTCCCTCTGCACCTGCTTATAATCTGTTACATCTCTAACTTTTTCCAGTTCTGACAAAGGGTCACAGACCTGAAACGTTGTTCGAGAAATTCGGGTTGGGGGCTTCCCGCAGGTGTAAGCCCCCGACCTGCACTTACCTTGCACGCCGGCTGTTGAGCTGTGGGCCCGCGTGGAATTCCGATCCTGGGCCTGCTCCAACTGCTGGCGCGCAGTGCTTGCGTATCCCAGGGGCACAGTTAGTTCGATGCGTCCCCTGGGATCACGTGGGCCATGGGGAGCCAATCGGAGCAGAGAAATGCCCATTCATAAGTTTGACAGGTCAAGACTTACAAATACTACGGGCCCCAAAACATCACTAAATCTTCAAATAATTTTTTTTTTTTAAATCACATTTTTAAAATAAACTGTAAATTACATGAAATAACTATTTTAAACAATAATTTAAGTTTTTGAAAAAAATTATTTTATTTTTTAACGGGGCTAAAAATAAACGTACCTTTCGTTAAAGTATTTAAAAATAATAAACCTGTGGAAAAAATGTTTTAATTTTAATTAATTCACCACTTACCTTGTAAAAAGCAGGCCTTGCGACTGCTTTTTATATGTGTAACTCCTAGAGACTTACCCGCCCAGGAAAACCTGCAAAAAAAACGTAAGTTCGATGCGCACGCGCAGCCTCTCCTGCGCACGCGTTCGAACTCTGAACCCCTTCTTTAAGGGAATGGAAGTGCTGGTTTCCCGCGCATGCGCAGTGCATGCAGGAAACCGGCACTTCTATTGGGCCTACGGGTGAGTACCCTGTGCGTACTCACCCGGGGAGACCCGAAGTTCTGGGCCATTATGTTTCTCTCTCCACAGATGCTGCCTGACCTGCTGAGAGTTTCCAGCATTTTCTGTTGTTATTTCAGATTTCCAACATCCGCCGTATTTTGCTAGTGTATTACTGCTTAGATAGATATGGGTGAAGCACTCTTTATACCACCCAGTTCCCCACACTTTACCACATGAGCAATTTGAATATTAAATATTGGATTTGTCTAAAATTCCTATACTGTCAATAAACCTCAGCTAAGAAAGGTGTAACTATTAACTTCTTACTTGCTTCCTAAAAAGACAAACAGGTCAGAGCGAAAGCAAAAGGGAAAACATTTTTTTAAACTGCACTTTTAACTTTCTCAAGATGTTAATTTATAGCCAAGAGGTCAGCATATTCATTGGGTTCTGAGACCACATGAATAGAGAGAAAAGTTTTCAAAGTAATTGTTCAGTTTAATACAGTGGGATCAGCAAGTCCCGTAATACATGAGATCGTACATCTATGTGTAAACTTACTGATGCATGTGCGACCATCTGCATGGATCTTATACCCAGGCTCGCATTCACAGTAAAAGGACCCTTGGGTGTTGACACAACTTTGTTGGCAGCCTCCGTTGACTACAGTGCACTCGTCAACATCTGCACGGGAACAGAAAAGAAATATATTCAGGCATAGGCGTGACAGAGCATAATAATCTTTTGAGGAAAAAGTAACTGGTGTATTAAATGTAAACAAACCGTAAATTAAATAATTGGTAGCCCCTCGTGGGGATAAATCAACCTGCTGCACCAAGAAGTAGTAGAGTGCTCCCTGCTAATTTGAGTCTGACTCGAGGAGGGAAAAACCGGAAGGTACGTTGTTCTTGGCATCACCCAGCAGCTACCCAGAGGCCAAGGAATAATTCAGCAGCTATCACCACTGTCAGGGAATGATGTATTGCACAGGAGGATCAAAAGTAGAACATCCCTTCAAGCTGTGCTGGGCACCATTGTAATTCCAAAGTGTAGTAGTTCCTATTTAAAGTTTCCTCACCATGCAAAAAGCACAATGGAAAGGCAGAGGCGAGTACTGCATGTTATAGAGGCCATATAAAAGACAGAAGATATCATATCATATAAGGTGTGGTGAGTGTATTATATAGCGTTAGGTGGACACTTTAGAAAACTGGACTAGGTGTATGATATGGTTTCTCTATAAAGGAGTGAACCCTAAACTATGTGTTATAGTGAGGAGCACATTGCATCTGATGTGGCCTCTCTTTAATGTAGGAGCTGTAAATAACGTGCATCATATCCAAGGTCAGGGTGCCACACAGATTATTACAGTTTGGGACATGTGAGAGCAGTTTGCAGCATGAGAGATGTTATAAGAGAGTGTGGCAAAGCCACTAAGAGACTCTCACAGTGACTTGTATAATTGCCTTTAATCATGTTTATTACCTTTCAATGTTGGCTCTGGCTAAACAGAGCTAGATCGACAAAATCGCGATCTGACGCGATGACATCATCACGTGGGTTATGTGACATCCCCAACGGCGGGAAACGTGATGATGTCATGACGTCAGAGGTAGAGGGCGTGGCCAGCCAGTCCTCGTGTGGAGTGATAGAGAAAAGACCTGTTCAGAGCTTCTCCTGCATTTTCTTGTTTTGTAAAGTTTTAATACATTAAACTCAGTTTGTTAACTTCCAGTGAGTTTATAGATTCTTCGCTAGAGTGCAGAGACTCCTACAAGAGCATATTTTATATGTAACAGGTGCCACTGGGTTCATGGGTACAAAATTCTCCAGCCCCTCAATAAGAATCTCCGAAAGAGTAATGGCTACTTCCAGTTCGTATTACGCCAAAACAGAGAGAGCAAAAAATGAATCAAGAGGACATGAACACGCCGCCTGTATTTATATAGCACCATTAACGTAGTAAAATGCAGTAAAACGTCCCAAGGTGATTGGTAACTGAAATATCACATCAGTGCACCTTTTACATTGTGACTCACCCAAGTGGGTAAATAGCAAATTCAGTAATGACGCAAAGTCGGGAACAACTACACCAACTTGAAAGCTGCAAAAAGGGTCAAAGACAAAACACGAAGGAAAAATAATTCCAGCAAGAAATGGCAGGGAGCTGAGAGCACCAAACCCTGGAAGCTGCGAACTCCAGTCTTTATTTTGATTGGGAGTGTACTGACAGAAGCTCCAAAGGAAAAGCCCCAAGGAGCTGTCTACTCAGTTTATGCAAACAGAAGGGAAAAGGAAACTATCTTTATGAAAACAAAACCTGGAGGGTCAGAAAAATATTTGGTGTCTTCTGTACTTAGTAAAGCAAATAAAATGATGCGATTCGACTTCTCGAACAGTGGAGCACTCGGTGAAGGCCACCCTCCGTCTGCCCATTGCTTTCACAGCCCATCACACACCGACACATGTGTGGAACTGCTGTCAGTTATGTCTTTACTTTTCCAAAGTCTCCGAAATGTGTGTGAGCGTGTTTGCCGCTGTGTGCATCTGTTGTTGCAACTGTCGTTTCCTCCAGCCATATTCTCCCACCCTCCATCGAAAGCACCGACTCAGGTTGAGGCAAGGTGTCATGGGTACTGTCCCCCCTCACGTATTTTGCTTAAGTGCTCATTCTTCATGTGCAAATATGGATATTGGCCAAAGCAGCGCAAGCCAGCTGAGTCTGATCCTGTGCTCATTTTCTACTGGGAGCCATTCGGCAATGATGTGAAGCAGGCGCCTGACTGATTTATCCCCTCATTCGCTCAGGGCACTGAGGTTAGTTGTAGTATCCCTACCATCAGCTCAGCAATAATTCACTAATTCTGTACGGCTCCCATGGCAGCCCTGGCTCAGTGGGTAGCTGTTGAGTCTGTATGTCCCAGTTATGTTTAGGATCAATCACTGGACACAGACAACAAGAATAACTTTTAACAGGTCTTTACTATTCGAAGGTCAGGGCTGAACTGCCCAGCAATTCCTTGCACAACACTTATATACTGGTGTGGTCACCACCGATATTACAGTATTACAGTATACAGCAGCCAAGAGAAAGTAGTACATCTCTTAAGGTAGTTCTCTTAAGGTGGAACAGGTTACATACATCACAATCCTCCCTTTTTAGCTTAACAGTTATATCCCCATTTAACATAACATAATAACATATATATATACAACTTCATGCAAAACAGTTCAAAGATTCAGTCTCTGAGGAGGCCTCCTGATTTGAGTTGGATAACGCCTTTCAGGGGTCTCTGATTCTCGTTGCTGGGGTGACTCATCTAGTTGGTCTCTTATGGATTGGACATCACCATCAGGTACATTCACTTCTGAGGTAGATGCTTCAGGTTCACTAACTTCTTTCACGGTTGTCTCTGCCGTAACCATGGGTTCGACCCTTGTTCTCGATTCTACCAGTTGGTCAGCATGACGCCGTATTACATTTTCACCAATATCTACCGTGTACATCAGGGGTCCTTGTCTGGCCCGAATTGTTCCAGATTGCCATTTCTCATTTTTATAGTCCCGGGCTAACACTGGTTGTCCTATTTCGAAACTCCGAGTGGTCTTGTTATTTATATGCTGGAACTGTTTGTTTTCAACTTCCCTCCGCACATTTGGTTTTAACAAGTCCAACCTGGACCGCAACCTCCTGTTGTAGAACATCATGGCAGGACTTTGGTTTGTTACTGCATGAGTGGCGTTTTGATATGCCAGTAGGAATTTGTCCACCTTGTGTTGTAGTGGAATCTGATCTTCGCTCATGGCCTTTATTGCTTTTTTAAACGTTTGTACAAATCTCTCGGCCAACCCGTTTGTAGCCGGATGATATGGGGCAGAGGTATAATGTTTCACCCCATTCTTCTTCATGAATCTCTGGAATTCTTCTGACACGAACTGCGGTCCGTTGTCTGAACATATTTGTTCTGGCAATCCATTTCTCGCAAATATCGTTCTTAACACTGCGATCGTCTTTTCCGAGGTAGTGGTAGTCATCTTAATCACTTCTGGCCATTTAGAATGTGCGTCCACCGCAATTAAAAACATGGAGTCCATGAAAGGACCAGCAAAGTCAATATGTACACGTTGACATGGGGTTGAAGGCCATTCCCATGGATGCAGCGGTGCAATCGGAGGTGCATTTTGCACTTTTTGGCACCCTGAGCAGCTTTTCGTCAGCTCCTCTATCTGTTGGTCGATACCCGGCCACCACACATAAGCCCTAGCAAGGCTTTTCATCTTGACTCCCCCCAGATGACCTTCATGCAGTTCCTTTAGAACTCTCTCTCTTAACTTAGGAGGAATAATCACCCTTGTTCCATACATCAATGTTTCTTGACAGACGGACAGCTGTTCTCGTCTTGCTGAGAATGCCGGTAACAGTGGATCACCATGTGCTGGCCATCCCTTCACTGTCACTTCGTAGACCCTGGACAGTGTCGGGTCGTTCCTGGTTTCTCTTTCAATACTTGCATTGGTGACTGGTAAACATTCGATGATGGTCGAGTGAAATAACTCAACAGGGTCAACCGTCGGTGCCTCCTCCTCTGTAGGTAGTGGCAGGCGTGACAGCCCATCAGCATTACCATGCTGTTTTGTACCTTTGAATTCTATCTGATATTGATGTGCCCCTAGGAAAAGGGACCATCTCTGGAGTCTCTGTGCTGTCATCACCGAAACACCCTTCTTTGGCGTTAAAAATGGATACCAACGGCTGGTGGTCTGTCAGAAGCGTAAACTTTTGGCCCTGCAGGTAATGATTAAACTTCTTTACTCCCCACACAAGGCTGAGAGCCTCCCTATCTATCTGAGCATAGTTGCGCTCAGCGGAGGTCAATGATCTGGATGCGAACGCAACTGGCCTCTCCTGGCCATTTGACAACTTGTGTGAGAGTACTGCCCCAATACCATATGGAGAAGCATCACAAGCCAAACGAATAGGCAGCGTTGGGTTGAAGTGAGCCAACACTTCCTCTGAGGTGATCAATGCCTTGCTTTCGCGAAAGGCCCTCTTACAGTCCTCGCTCCACTTCCATGGTACTCCCTTCTGCAAAAGAGCGTTCAGCGGGTGCAGCACCGTGGATAAATTTGGCAGAAACTTATGGTAATAGTTAATCAACCCTAGAAACGACCTCAATTGGGATACATTATCCGGAGCGGGAGCCTTCACAACAGCTTCGATCTTGTCAGGAGACTTATGAAGCCCCTCCTGGTCAATGACATGACCACAGTACGAGATCCGCTTCTGAAAGAATTCACATTTCTGGCGATTAACTCGAAGACCATATTCTTTCAATCTGGTGAGCACCAGTTCCAAATTTGCAAGGTGTTCCTCGTCATCATCTCCTGTAATCAGAATATCGTCCAGGTAACATTGTGTACCTGGAATTCCCTGTAATACCTGCTCCATGGCCCTCTGCCAAATTGCTGGAGCCAATGCCACTCCAAAAACCAGTCTATTATACCAGTACAAGCCTCTATGCGTGTTGATCGTGAGATACTGGCGTGACTCTTCCTCAACTTCCATCTGTAAGTACGCCTGCGCCAGGTCTATCTTGGTGAAGTGTTTCCCGCCAGACAACGAAGCAAAGATATCCTCAATCCGTGGAAGCGGATACTGCACCGTGTGAAGCACCGGATTAACAGAGATCTTGAAATCACCACAGATGCGAACCTTCCCCGGTTCCCCCGGCTTGTTGCTCGCTTCATGACTGGGACAATGGGCGTGGCCCACTCACTCCAGTCTACCTTAGACAGTACTCCTGAACGTTCTAGCCCTTCCAGCTCAGCTTCCACAGCAGGTCGTATTGCATAAGGTACCGGTCTGGCTTTGAAAAATTTCGGGTTTGCATGTTCTTCAACCTTGATGTTTGCCGTAATTCCTCTCAGTGTTCCCAGTCCTTGTTGGAACACCTCTTTAGCATCGTCCAATATTCTGGACAATCGTTTAGGTTTGACATCTTTTGTACCGGAATCTACCGTTAGTGCTTTTAAGGAATGCCAGTCCATATTTATTTTCCTAATCCACTCCCGTCCCAGTAGTGGTGGACCTCCCTCAGGTAGCACATATAAGTCCATTCCTCGGCTTTCTTTGCCCTTGTGGACCACCTTTACCTCTATCTTCCCGATGGGGTATACTCTTTGCCCCGTGTATGTTTTCAATACAATCTCCGTATCCCGTAGGGGAATATGTGGGAATAACCTTTTGTAATCTTTCTTATTCATGACCGTCAATGCTGATCCAGTGTCCAATTCCATCTTCACTTGGACTCCTGCTATCTGAAGTGTGACCCAAATTGTTTGGAGGTCTGCTTCCTTACCAACATTGTGTACTCTTAGACTACCCAGTTCATTACTGCTGGCATCTGAATCTGACTTCTGTTCGTTCGAACTGTTCTCTGTCACCTTGTGTACCTTTTTGTACTTTTCCTGCGGTGACTTTTTGTTGCTGGTCTTCTTTCCTGACCGGAATACTTTAGCTATGTGACAAAGCCTGCCACATTTTCTGCATTCCTGATTTTTGAACCAGCACTGGTTCTGATCGTGCGTTGTCTTTCCACAACGATAACATTTTACTGTACTCAAGACCATTTGATTGGTGCAGAGTTCCGGTGACCGTAGCTGCATTTCCGCAGTGCCTCTTGCTGCGGCTTCTTGCGATGCTGCAATAGTGACAGCTTTATCAAGCGTAAGATCATTCTCTTCAAGCAGTCGCTTTTGTGTTCCTTCTTTTAACAATCCACACACAAATTTATCTCTCAGCGCATCTGCTAGCCCTGTCCCAAACTGACAGTACTTCGATAGCTTACGTAGTTCAATTAAAAATTCAGCGTTGCTTTCGTCTTTCAACTGCGTTCTTCTGTAAAATTTAAATCGTTCCACTATCATCAGCGGCGTGGGGTTTAAATGATTTTTCAGGACAGTAACAATATTCGCGAAGGTCTGATCCACCGGTTTATTTGGTGATAGAAGGTGCTTCAATAGCCCTTATGTCTTCGCCCCCATTGAGCTTAATAAAGTTAATGCTTTCTCATCATCTGGTACCTTATTTGCTTTACAATAAACTTCCATGCGTTCTACATACGTGGTCCAATCTTCGACACCACTATCAAAGGTATTAATGCTCCCATGTTTAGGCATTCTTGCAAGTTTAAAATATTTTTTTTTTTTTTTAAATGCCGGCTTCCCGCGCTTGTCTTCTTCCCCCGCCTACTAAAATGGCGGCTTCCCGTGCTTGGCGGTCTTTCCCGCGCTCGTCTTCTTCCCCCGCCGACTACAATGACGGATTCCCGCGTTTGCCTTCTTCCCCCCGCTGGCTGCAATGGCGATTGCCTTGCTGCTGCCGTTCTCGCCTCCCCAGCGGTTCTCACTCCCCGACGCTGCTTTGCCTTGCAGCCCCGCTTGCAGCCCGGTCCTTTACACCGGCTGCGTTTGAATTCTCCGCGGCTCTCGTGCCTTAAGCTTCTCAACTCCCCGACGCTGCTTTGCCTCGCAGCCCCGCTCGCAGCCCGGTCCTGTACACCGGCTGCGTTTGAGTTCTCCGCGGCTCTCGAGCCTTAAGCTGCCCCAGTCGCTGCGCCTCTCGGCCTCGATTGCAGCCCGGCCCTTTCTACCGGCCGTGGTCGAGCTCTCCGCCCTTATTCCTCCGTTTTCCCTCCCCTACTCCACAGTCAACGCGGCCGACTTTCTGCTCGTGTTGCTGATCGGCTTACCCACCACCGTGGTAGAAGGGATGATCACTGCCTGTCGCTGATGGAGGGCTTCGTGGTCAGAATGCTTTTTCTTTTTAACCCGAGTTCTCGATGCCTCCCGTGCGATGGTGCACAGCAGGATGATGAGGGCGGATGCCTCTTCTCGACGCCCGTTTTGATGACGAAGCTGCCTTGGATGTAAATTTGCCGCAGGGTAAGATCGGACTCGTCGCCACTGTTGAGTCTGTATGTCCCAGTTATGTTTAGGATCAATCACTGGACACAGACAACAAGAATAACTTTTAACAGGTCTTTACTATTTGAAGGTCAGGGCTGAACTGCCCAGCAAATCCTTGCACAACACTTATATACCGGTGTGGTCACCACCAGTATTACAGTATACAGCAGCCAAGAGAAAGTAGTACATCTCTTTAGGTAGTTCTCTTAAGGTGGAACAGGTTACATACACCACAGTAGCACTCTTGCCTCTGACTCAGAAGGTTGTGGGTTCAAGTCCCACTCCAGGGACTTAAACACAAAATATAGGCTGACATTGCAGTGCAGTGCTGAGGGAGTGCTCCACTGTTGGAGGTGCTGTCTTTTGGATGAGATGTTAAACCGAGGCCCCGTCTGCTCTCTCAGGTGGATGTAAAAGATCCCATTGTAGGAATTGACGAATTCCTAACCAATAACTGAGGTCGACTCAGGAGATCAAACAGGTCTTTAATGTAAGACTAAACGAGTTCAAACAGTTTGTTGAGATCGATACAGGAGAACCACGAAAACAGGTCTTAACAAGATGGAGATTCCACAAGGACTGCCCGGACAGTCACGTGGTTTGCGACGTGATGTCATCGCGTTTGCCCGCGTTTTCCCGCGCTCTTAAAGGGGCCACGCCCCGTACATGCAAACACTATATACAAAACACAGTAATGTCTAACACAAAGGTACAGGCTTAGGCTGGTGTTAGAACATCGTTAAAGGGAATTATATACAGTTGCCCAGAGTCATTCAGTGGCTCCGCCACATGCGCCCCCCCAGAATTCGCTTTAACGGACAAAGTCAAACGGTGAGGGGGTCTGATGAGCCTATCAGAACGACTCCTGTACTCCTGAGGCGGAGGCTGTTGGGTGGCTGGCGGTCTGGCGGGCGGTTGCACTTGGTCTGCTGTAACGGCGATGGGTGGCCAACCTCGTCTCGGCAGTTGTGCTGTCTCGACGGGGCGGTCGAGGTCCAGATGTGCTGGCTTTAAGCGATCGACCGAAATGTGGTCCGGTTTACCACCGACATCTACCGTGAAGGTTTTGTCCCCTGCTTCCAACACGTGGAAGGGACCAGTATATGGGGCCTTGAGTGGATCCCTATGAGCATCATGGCGAATGAAGACGTACTCAGCCTTGTGAAGCTCTGGGGGAACGTGTGAACTCTGCAGCCCGTGGTGCAAAGTGGGCACCGGTGCGAAGCATCTGGCCGCCTCCTGGTGACTAGTAAGCTGGTCAGACGCGGACCATGGCTTCATCGAAGCTGGCAGGAAATCCCCCGGGACTCGCAGCGGCTGACCGTACACCAGCTCCGCTGATGAAGAGCGAAGGTCTTCTTTGGGGGCCGTGCGAAGGCCCAACAGGACCCACGGTAGCTTGTCTGCCCATCCAGCGTCCTGGAGGCTGGCCCTCAGGGCGGCTTTCAGTGATCGGTGGAAACGTTCACAGAGGCCATTCGCCTGTGGGTGGTAGGCTGTGGTGCGATGTAATTTGACACCGAGTTCTTGGGCCACTGTATTCCAGAGTTTGGAGGAAAACTGTGGTCCTCTGTCGGAAGAAATATCTGCGGGCACTCCGAAACGGGCGACCCAGGTGGAAATGAACGCCCTGGCCACATCCGCCGAAGTAGTGGATGACAGGGGAACCGCCTCCTGCCATCTGGTGGTGCGGTCAACCATGGTCAGGATGTGTGAAAAACCATGGGAGGGTGGGAGTGGTCCTACCAGGTGCACATTGACATGGTCAAAACGGCGCTCTGGAACTGTGAAGGTGGCCAACGGAGCTTTGACGTGGCGCTGTACTTTGGCCTTTTGGCAGACCACGCAGGTGTTGGCCCAGTCGCGGACATCCTTTGCATGCCATGCCATACGAATTTCGCTGACATCAGCTTCTGAGAGGCCTTCATTCCTGGGTGTGACAACCCATGTATGGCGTCGAACACTTTATGGTGCCAGACGACCGGAACGACCGGGCGAGGGTCCCGTACGGAGACGTCACACAACAGCGTGGTACCTGCTGAATGGAACTTGACGTCGGCCAACCGGAGGCCAGTGACGGTCGTTCTGCAAACTTGGACTTCTGGGTCTGAGGCTTGGTCCGCTGCCATAAGGGCGTGATCGATGCCCAAATGAACCGTATTGACGGTCGCGCGGGAGAGGCAGTCTGCCACCAGGTTGTCCTTACCGGCCACGTGCTGTATAACCGTGGTGAATTCGGATATGTAGGTCAGTTGACGTTGCTGTCGGGATGACCACGGTTCGGCGGTCTTGGCCATGGCAAAAGTTAGTGGCTTATGGTCCACAAAGGCGGTGAAAGGACGTCCTTCCAGGAGGAAGCGAAAATGGCGGATGGCCAGAAAAATGTTGAGCAACTCCCGGTCGAGCGTGCTATACGCTCTCTTGTTCCGCCGTAGTTGACAGCTGAAGAATGCCAACGGCTGCCACGGCCCGTTCCCCCACTGCTCTTGCACGGCGCCAATTACGTAGTCTGATGCGTCGGTGGTGAGGGCGATGGTGGCTCCTGGCAGCGGGTGTACCAGCATGGTTGCATTGGCTAAGGCGCTTTTAGTGTCGTCAAACGCTCGGGCCATGTCGTCCGTCCAGTCTACCGGGTTCTTGCCAGTCTTGCCCTTGAGGGCCTCGTACAGGGGCTGCATGAGTAGTGCTGCCTTTGGCACGAAACGGTGGTAAAAGTTTACCATGCCTAGGAATTCCTGCAGGGCCTTAATGCTTTGCGGGCGTGGGAAGGATATCACCACCTCTACCTTAGCTTGTAAAGGAACCGCTCCCTCTGCGGTGATGCGATGTCCCAGGAAATCAATTTGGCGCAGGCCAAACTGACACTGGGCCGGGTTGATAATCAGGCTGAGTTGGCTGAGGCGTCGAAAAAGGGTGCGTAGGTGACAGATATGTTCTTCTTTAGTGAGACTGGCAATTAGGATAACGTCCAGGTAGACGAAGAGGAACTTGAGGTCCTGCAGCACGGAATCCATCAGGCGTTGGAAAGTCTGGGCGGCGTTCGCAGAAACTCGAAGAGGCCGAATGGGGTGATGACTGCGGTCTTCTGGACGTCCTGTTGGTGCACTGGGACCTGGTGGTAGCCCCGTACGAGGTCGACTTTCGAGAAGACGGTGCTCCCTGCCAAATGGGCAGAGAAATCCTGGATGTGGGGGATCGGGTACCGATCAGGAGTGGTGGCGTCGTTTAGGCGTCGATAGTCGCCGTATGGTCGCCAGCCGCCGCCAGGCTTCGGGACGATATGGAGGGGTGAAGACCAGGGACTATTCGACCGGCAAATAATCCCTAACCGCTCCATGGTCGCGAACTCCGCCTTTCCGACCGCCAGCTTGCCAGGTTCCAGGCACCGGGCCCACGCGTAGACCGGGGTCCATTGGTGGTGATGTGGTG
This sequence comes from Somniosus microcephalus, assembly GCF_052327205.1. NCBI lineage: Eukaryota > Metazoa > Chordata > Chondrichthyes > Squaliformes > Somniosidae > Somniosus > Somniosus microcephalus. Next base: position 34,698,063 of record NC_140992.1, read on the forward strand.
TTCCACACCATGTTTCGTGGCTGTGGAGGAGAACGTGGGTCTTGTCAGGTCAGGAAGTTCGGCGAGCAGACGACGAACTCGTCAGGAGTCGGGAAAGCACAGGCGACGGTGCGCGACGTAGTGTTACTGCAGTAACAAGGGATAGAATTGAAAGTTGCCGTGTTGATCAACCGTTGGTTCTTCACGTTGACCAGGAGGCTGTTGGCGCACAGGAAATCCGTGCTGAGAATGGGTTGAGAAACCTTGGCCGTCAGAAACTCCCAGTGAAAACGTTGCCCCCTGAAGCACACCTCCACTCGCCGTCTGCCGAAGGTCCGAATTGCTCCGCCATTGGCCGTTTCAAGGGCGAGGCCATGATTCCCTGCCTGCACATCGAGGGCAGACGCAGGTAAAATGCTGCACTGCGCTCCGGTGTCGCACAGAAAACGATGACCAGAGAGCATATCGGTGATGAAAAGCAACTTGCCTGCGTTGCCGATCGCCATGGCGGCCGCGGGGCGCCCATTAGACCCGTTCCTCAGTAGTCGCAGTTGTTTTTTTGGGGGGAAAGCTGCAGGGAGGGCGGCAACGTCGTGCCTTCGCACCGAACTGCGCGTGGTAGAAACACAGCCCAGCAGGCTGACAAGCTGGGGCGGCATCTGTGGGGGATGGGCGCCTCGTGGCGGTGCAGTACTGCTGCGTTACCGCGAAAATTTTGTCCGCTTCTGCCGCGCAGTCTTCCACCTCGGATCTGGCCAGGGCAGCTTGCACCTGCTCAGGCAGCTGGCTGAGGAATAGTTCATGGAAAAGGAAGCATTCCGGTTCTGAGCCCAGGAGTGTGAGCATTTGGCTCATCAACTCCGAAGGCATGGAGTCCCCTAACCCGGGCATAGTGAGCAATCGACGGGCGCGCTCCGATTTAGTGAGCCCGAAAACTTGCAGCAACTGCGCCTTGAGGGTTTCATACTTGCGCTCCGTTGGAGGGTTCTCGAGGAGGCTGACGATCTGCGAGGCGGTAGAGCTGTCGAGTGCAGAGACCACATAGAGATATTTGGTCTGATCCGCAACGATGTCCCTCAGGGCGAACTGTGCCTCAACCTGAATGAACCACGAGGTTGCTTGCTGCTCCCAGAACTGCGGTAGCTTCAGTGAAACGGCGTTGGCCTCCATGTTGTGTCCTTTTTGCGAAAAACGTTCACAAAAAACGGGGTCACCAATGTAGGAATTGACGAATTCCTAACCAATAACTGAGGTCGACTCAGGAGATCAATCAAACAGGTCTTTAATGTAAGACTAAACGAGTTCAAACACTTTGTTGAGATCGATACAGGAGAACCACGAAAACAGGATGGAGATGGAGATTCCACGAGGACTGCCTTGACCGTCACGTGGTTTGCGGCGTGACGTCATCGCGTTTGCCCGCGTTTTCCCACGCTCTTAAAGGGGCCACGCCCCGTACATACAAACACTATATACAAAACACAGTAATGTCTAACACAATGGTACAGGCTTAGGCTGGTGTTAGAACATCGTTAAAGGGAATTATATACAGTTGCCCAGAGTCATTCAGTGGCTCCGCCACACCATGGTACTATTTCGAAGAAGAGCAGGGGAGTTCTCCCTGGTGTCCTGGCCAATAATTATCCCTCAATCAACACCACTAAAAAAAAGCCAGATTATCTGGTCATTACCACATTGCTGTCTGTGGGAGCTTCCTGTGTGCAAATTACAACAGTGACTACACTTCAAAAGTACTTCATTAGCTGTAAAGCACTTTGAGATGTCCTGAGGCCATGAAAGGTGCTATATAGAAACATAGAAGATAGGAGCAGGAGTAGGCCATTCGGCCCTTCGAGCCTGCTCCACCATTCAATGTGATCATGGCTGATCATCCAAATTCAGTACCCTGTCCCTGCCTTTTCCCCATATCCCTTGATCCCTTTAGCCTCAAGAAATATATCCAACTCTTTCTTGAATATATTTAATGAACTAGCCTCCACCGCCCTCTGTGGCAGAGAATTCCACAGGTTCACCACTCTCTGGGTGAAGAAATTCCACCTCATTTCAGTCCTAAATGGCTTACCCCTTATCCTTAGACTATGACCCCTGGTTCTGGACTCCCCGGCCATCAGAAACATCCTTCCTGCATCTAGTCTGTCCAGGCCTGACAGAATTTTATAGGTTTCGATGAGATCCCCTCTCAATCTTCTAAACTCCAGTGAGTATAAGCCCAATCGACACAATCTCTCCTCATACGTCATTCCTGCCATCCCAGGTATCAGCCTGGTGAATCTTCGCTGCACTCCCTCCATGGCAAGAACGTCCTTCCTCAGGTAAGGTGACCAAAACTGCACACAATACTCAAGGTGCGGTCTCACCAAGGCCCTGTACAACTGTAGCAAGACATCCTTGTTCCTGTACTCGAACCCTCTTGCTACGAAGGCCAACATACCATTTGCCTTCTTAACCGCCTGCTGTACCTGCATGCTTACCTTCAGCGACTGGTGCACAAGGACACCCAGGTCTCTTTGCACTTCCCCTTCTCTCAATCTATTGCCATTCAAATAATAATCTGCCTTCCTGTTTTTGCCACCAAAGTGGATAACCTCACATTTATCCACATTATAGTGCATTTGCCATGTTTCTGCCCAATCACCCAACCTGTCCAAATCATACTGGAGTTTCCCGACATCCTCCACGCAGCTTACCCTCCCGCCCAGCTTTGTGTCGTCTGCAAATTTGGAGATATTACATCCAATTCCCTCGTCCAGATCATTAATATACACTGTGAACAGCTGGGGTCCTAGGACCGATCCTTGCGGTACCCCACTAGTCACTGCCTGCCACTCGGAAAACGACCCGTTTATTCCAACTCTTTGCTTTCTGTCCGCCAACCAGTTCTCTATCCAAGTCAATACCTTGCCCCCAATCCCATGTGCCTTAATTTTGCACGCTAATCTCTTGTGTGGGACCTTATCGAAAGCCTTCTGAAAGTCCAAATACACCACATCCACTGGTTCTCCCTTATCTATTTTACCAGTTACATCCTCAAAAAATTCCAGTAGATTAGTCAAGCATGATTTACCTTTTGTAAATCCATGTTGACTTTGTCCGATCCTGTCACTGCTTTCCAAGTGCTCTACTATTACATCTTTTATAATAGAATCTAGCATTTTCCCCACTACCGATGTCAGGCTTACAGGTCTATAATTCCCCGCTTTTTCTCTACCACCTTTTTTGAATAGTGGGGTAACATTAGCTACCCTCCAATCCATGGGTACCGTTCCAGAGTCTATCGAGTTCTGGAAGATGACCAGTAATGCATCTACTATCTCTAGGGCCACTTCCTTAAGTACCCTTGGATGTAGACCATCAGGCCCTGGGGATTTAGCGGCCTTCAGTCCCATCAATTTTCCTAACACCATTTTCCTACAAATACTGATTTCTTTCAGTTCCTCTCTTTCATCAGACCCTATATTCCCCGGCATCTCTGGGAGGTTATTTGTGTCCTCCTTTGTGAAGACAGAACCAAAATATGTATTTAGTTGGTCTGCCATTTCCTTGTTTCCCATTATAAATTCCCCTGATTCTGACTGTAAGGGACCTACGCTTGACTTCACCAATCTTTTTCTCTTCACATATCTATAAAAGCTTTTACAGTCAGTTTTTATGTTCCCTGCAAGCTTACTCTCATATTCTATTTTCCCTTTCTTAATTAATCCCTTTGTCCTCCTTTGTTGACTCCTAAACTGCTCCCAATCCTCAGGATTATTGCTTTTTCTAGCCAATTTATATGTCCTCTCCTTGGATCTTATGCTATCCCTAATTTCCCTTGTTAGCCACGGTTGAGTCACCTTTTTTGTTTTATTTTTATGCCAAACTGGGATGAACAAATTCTGTAGCTCATCCATTCGGTCTTTGAATGTTTGCCATTGCCTATCCACCGTCAACCCTTTGAGCGCCATTCCCCACTCAATCCTACCCAACTTGCTCCTCAGACCATCATAGTTTCCTTTATTTAAATTGAGGACCCTTGTCTCTGAGTCAACTACTTCATTCTCCATCTTAATGAAGAATTCTATCATATTATGATCGCTCCGACCCAAGGGGCCTCGTACAACAAGATTGCTAATTAACCCTTTCTCGTTACATAATACCCAGTCTAAGATGGCCTGATCTCTGGTTGGTTCCTCGACATATTGGTCCAGGAAACCATCCCGTAAACACTCCAGGAATTCCTCCTCCACAGTATTGTTACTAATTTGGTTGGCCCAATCTATATGTAGGTTAAAGTCACCCATGATGACTGCTGTGCCCTTATTGCACACTTCTTTAATTTCCCTTTTAATGCCATCCCCAACCTCCACCTTACTGTTTGGAGGTCTATATACCACTCCCACTAATGTTTTTTCCCTCTTAGTATTTCTCAATTCTACCCATACAGATTCCACATCATCAGAGCTAATATCCTTCATTACAATTGTATTAATCCCTTCTTTAACCAGTAATGCTACCCCACCTCCCTTTCCTTTTTGTCTATCTTTCCTGAATATCGAATACCCCTGGATGTTGAGTTCCCAGTCTTGGCCATCCTTGAGCCACGTTTCTGTAATCCCAACCAAATCGTATTCGTTTACCTCTATTTGCGCAGCCAATTCATCCACCTTATTACAAATGCTCCTTGCATTAAGACACAAAGGGCTAAAAATTCAGTTGGGCGCCGTTTGGGGCACCGGAATTACCGCTGCGAGCGGAGCCACTTGCGCCATCCCAATATTCAGTTTCTGCGCCCCAAACGGAAGCGGGCCGCTACTCGAGGCTCCCTGCGCCCCGCTTGGGGCGCTCACCCTGAATATCGGCGCGCTAAGGGCCGCAGCGCCACACGCTGCGGCACGGCATGCTGCAGTACTGCAGGCCTTCCTCCCACTGTTAAGGGGGAGGTGCCTGCAACAGCGCGATCCCCGCTCGCGAGTGCCGGCAAATGAGCCCGGCACCAAGGAGAAGTGCCGGGCTCTCGGGAAACAGCCGGCAATGCCGCGGGGGGGCGGGGGGTTTAGGAGGCCGGGGATGGAGGTGCTGGCAGGCGGCCACCGAAAAAGTGGCCGCCCCGCACCTCCACCTTAACTAGCACCACTACCGCCACAGGTAGGCCCTGTGAACCAGTCGCGATTTGCGACCGGTGTTAAAGAGGCGGGCGCGACCAAATATGGTCATCGGGGCGGGAGCGGGGCGCTGCGCACACCGATGACGTCATCGGTGGCGGCACAGCGCTACAGGCTAACGCCGCCATTAGCGCCCCGCTAAATATCGCGGGAGGTGTGGCCAGTGGCGCTAAAGCCACTGAGTGCCCTCTTTGGGCGCTAACTGGTGGTGCAGCCCACTGAATTTCTAGGCCAAAGCCTTCAGGCTTGTTTTTTTAATGCTCTTAGACCTATTAGAATTATTATTTACTGTGGCCACGTTTGATTTAAACCGTTGATTTCTCTGACTGCCACTTTTGTTTTTCTCCTTCCTATCTTTTGCTTTTATCCCTGTTTTCCTTTCCTCTGTCTCCCTGCTCAGGTTCCCAACCCCCTGCCATTTTCGTTTAAACCCCCCCGAACAGTGCTAGCAAACCTCCCCGCAAGGATATTTGTCCCGCTCTGGTTCAGGTGCAACCCGTCTGACTTGTACAAGTCCCACCTTTCCCAGAAGCAGGCCCAGTGATCCAGGAAACTAAAGCCCTCCCTCCTGCACCAACTCTTTAGCCACGCATTCATCTGCTCTATCCTCCTATTCCTATACTCACTAGCACGTGGCACCGGGAGTAATCCAGAGATTACAACCTTTGAGGTCCTGCTCTTTAATCTGCTACCTAGCTCCCTAAATTCTTGTTGCAGGACCTCATCCCTCTTCCTACCTAAGTCTTTCTTTTTCTCCATGTCTGATAAACAAAATGGCACCAGAGGTGTCATTAGTATACTCTCAGCTCATCATTGTAAACCCAATATTCATTCTTCAATATATGGATGCAAGTTAGTCCATTTATGGCTAAAATTGCATTTATTTTAATGTTTTCATCAATGGGGACAGAGGAGTTGATTTTAAGTCCTGGGCTGCAGATCAGCCTAGTGAGTGGTCGACCTGTCTGGGATTGGCAACGGACAGGTCCTGCTGATTTTAATGGCCCAGCCTCATTAACATGCCACTGACCAACTTTCCAAGCAAAACGGTCTGAAAGTCAGTGTGAAGCGGCTGCTTGGCCATTAAAATAGGGCAGCAGGAGGCCGCTGCTGGGGCCCACATGGAATGGTCAACAGCCGTAAGGTACGACTTCACGAGGTGGCTCCGACAGGGGTCGTCGTTGTGCGAGGGTGAAAAATGCCTGGGGCATAGGAGGCTCATGGTTTTCTTGTGAGTAGCCATAAGGATACATTAAAAAAAATTAAAACTTAGCTTTCTGGCCCTCTTCTAGCTCTGGGCCCACTACCCAAAAGTTTTAGCCTGGCGGGGAGGTCACCACTGCTCCCCCGCTCAGGCCTCAGGTTAATATCGCATGCAGGCCCTGGTGACATCATCAGAGCCTGATCTGCTTATTCAAAGAATGACCCCGTTGGCTTTGGGTGGGTGTCTTTGCTGCCTGCAATGTAAAATTATCGTCAGCTAGATCAGGGAGGGAAGCCAGTGGGTAAATTCCCCCCCGCCCTATTTTAACTGTCCCTGCCCGGTTTCCACATGGGGGGAAAGGGGGGTTAAAATTCCTCCAGAAAGATGCACACAGTGTACACCCATTTGTAAGTGCCCTGGTGTGCAATCCACCTCCAAATTTGGAGACAATTTATTTTGTTTGTAGATATAATTGCAGTGAATGTGTTAGTAATTTGCTATTTTTATCCAACTTCCAGTGACAGAGGATTGTGCAAATCATATGACGATTCAGTTTTCTGTGCTCTCCCTTGCTGAACCTGCCACTTGGAACTTCCGTAGCTTGTTGGCAATGGTATGTACAGGCTCTGTCCCATATCATTAATTGCGTATCCAGGCTCAGTCAAGCTCTTACTCCTGCCGGTTGTAACCTATGTGGATCGAAATACCTGGCATTGAATGTTTGGAAAAACAGTTTGAAATGCAGGCCAGTTGGAAATAAGCTAGTTCCTCTGGGAAGATGCTGCTGAATAATCTGTATGCAACAGCTAAGCCGGAATACTCAATGACTGTTTAATAGTTTATTTCAGCCAGTAAATCTGAACGAGCCAAAAAATAAAACTAACAAGTGCTCTCTCCGTACTCACAGGACCAGTGAAATACATCCTGAACCTCAGATGTCAGCTATTTAAGAAAGCCTACTACAAGAGACAACATATGGAGTGGAACTTCTAGTGCAGGCACAAACTGAAGGTTAAAGACTGGTTTTTGCCTCATGTCCGATCTGATTTATAAACAATGCTGTAGCTGTAGCGACAAATCAGTCCCTCCACTATGGACCATGTACTGCATTCACAGTGATCAAATGGTACAGGAGCAGAACCCCATATCGCTCGTATACATTCACGCACACAAATCAGCCCCACTTGTGCCCTTCAGGAAGCCACTATGTCTCACCTCACTCGGTGTACTAGTTTCCGAATTTAAGCTGGGTGCCTTTGATGCCGAGTATGCGAGAATATAGTTAGTCCCCACCTTCAGTCCCAACCCGTTCGCATCTGTGGTCTTGTTTGGGGCGGCCCCCTAAACAAAGCCATTGGAAACTCCCAAAATTGCAATCAATTAATGTTCAGATGGTATCTGACCACAGAATCATCATTATGCATTTCAGTGGCCATTATCCAGGGTAAAGAGCCACAAAGCCTTCAATGTGCAACATCATAGGATCACCGAAACAAGGAAAAAACTTATGCAGTCCATCCACCTTGCCCCAGTGTTTAGGTCTATGTACAGGAGCAACTCAGATCCCTTCCATCTCTCACCTACCTTCGCATCAAGCCTGTTTCCCATCTACTATTTAACTGGCAATTTGCCCATTTCTACATTGAATATTTCCTCAGACTTCATATTACACTAGGTGTCAGTCTATTCAAACTGAGTGCATTGACCACATCAGGTGGCAGGTTTAACTGGCTTTCCCCAAGTATCTTTGCACTCCTGCAACTTGCCCGCGATCCACCCTCTGAAACACCAGTGGCCTTGTTTGGATATGTCAAAATGAGAGCCTGTGGTGAAGGACCTGCAAGTTTGCTGAAATTGGACTGCTGCTGCGGCCGAGATCAGTTACACACAGTTCAGTGAGGCGCAGCAACCGTCAGGATCAGCTGGTCAAGGTGGAACTGAGGAGTTCCTGAAACAGAAGAGGCTGCTGTTTTAAAATTCAGATTTCTGCAGGTAGGAAAGGATTTTAAAGCAGATTTTTGTTTTTTGCCATTCTACCTGTAGATACCTGCACTTTCTTTGGACTGTTTCTCACAGGGTCGAACCACAGGCAAATATTCAGACCCCTCCCCACCCCCCACCCACCCACTGTCAGGACTTCTCAAGATTAAATATGGCAATCTCTATGGGCACTTATCTTCCAGATGCTACTTGAGGGCTAGGATTGCAGGAGGTGGTTGGCTGTTCATGCTATTCAAAAGGCTCAATAGACTGAGATGGGCCTCATCTCTTGTCAGTTTGCTTCTTGGCAGCTTGGAGTCACCTCCCATGATCCAGTGGTTTGCGGCGGGGGGCGGGTGCAGTTGAGGGGACAGCTGGATGTGTCACAGTTGTATCAGAAAGAAGGGAGATTGACGTACGGTGTGAATCAGCATTTCTTCGGATAGTGCCAGTAGTGTGCCTGAATTGGAGTTGGTGATTGCAAATCTTGTCAGTTATTATTCTAACACAATTGCCTTTAATTTTATGTCTGGTTTAAGCTAACAGGTGCAGTGTCTACTTTACAGTTATTGACAAGTGAAATTAAAACTACACATTCCTACTACGATGACTGATATGGGAATGTTGTGATTTCATTTATACAGGGATTGAGGAAAGTAAACAATACTTCTGATGAGTTACCATATAGTTGAAAGAATAATTTCAGATTCCTCTGGACCTCATGCATCAGTTTGAAGGGTTTTTTTGGTGACAGGTTAATGTGTGTAATTGCTAATTACATTAGAAATCTGCAAGGCAATGCCACAGGAGCACTCCAATTTGCAAAGCCTTTGAAGTCCAATTTACAGACTTGTTGTTTAAGTTTAAAGGATGTCTGGAACATCTACTTGCACCGACCAACCAGCCGTGCTGAATGACACATCTAGCAGCGTCTTCAGCTCCAGGTCCATGATTAACGCACCGTAATCCTAAAGTCACAGTGTTCCCCATAAAGGTCACAATACTGCTGCTGTACTGACAAGCAGATTAAAAACTGAAGAAACCATACTCGTTCAGTTAATTACATCCCAGTGAACACATTTCATTGCAGTTTCACAGCAGAGGTCAATTTCAGAAAGGCAGACTTTGGCCCTATTTTCCTGCCAATCAGAGAGCTGGAAGCCATAGGGCAAAGGTCAGAGGTCAGTATCATTAGTGCACAAACCACACCACTCCAAAACTGACCAGGGTAAAAGCTTGAAAATCTGTGGCTGATTCACAATCATTTCACATCGTCCGTAAAGCACAACAGCATTTAGCAAAAGGAAGCTTTACCAATACTAACTGATAGAACAAGAAATACAAGAACCATGTCATAGTAAAAATTTGCTACTGAAACTTGCACTGTTCCAGAACAGACTTGCACCCTTGTTCAGAAGAGTCTCTCTCTCTCATTGTCTCCGCCCCCCAGAGCAGCCTCACTGATTGTCTCTCTCTTCTTAACACACAAGACAGCCTCACACTATCTCAAGGCAGTCACATACTCTTTCAAGGCAACTTGTCAGAGTGCTTGAAGGGTCAGATGGGGAAAGCTTTAGTCTGTACCCAACTTTTTCTATACCTGATCTGGGGATGGTAAGTGCTGGACCTGGATGCAGAAAGTGAAAAGGTGTTCCATTTGGAAAATATCTAAATATCCTGGATTAGCTTACATCCGAGTCCTATTGGTTCCCTGCTTACACCTCTGCCACCGCCATATTAGCTCTACGTTTGAAGTCACCATTGATGAGCTGCACAGGAACCTCAAGGAGCCAGGGATGAGGGACTGCAGTTAAGTGGAGAGACTTGAAAAACTGGGGTTGTTCTCCTTAGAGCAGAGAAGGTTAAGGGGAGATTTAACAGAGGTGTTCAAAATCAATGAAGGGTTTTAATAGAGTAAATAAGGAGAAACTGTTTCCAGCGGCAGAAGGGTCAGTAACCAGAGGACACCAACTTAAGGTAATTGGTAAAAGAATCAGACACGAGATGAGGAAAAAAAAATTTTTTACACAGCGAGTTGTTATGATCTGGAATGCACTGCCTGAAAGGGTGGTGAAAGCAGATTCAATAATAACTTTCAAAGGGGTATTGGATAAATATTTGAAGGGGAAAAATTGACAAGGCTATGGGGAAAGAGTAGGAAAGTGGGATTATAGAGATAGGGGAGGGTCTTTTTTGTTTTTGGAATGTGGGTGACGCGGGGAAGGCAGCATTTATTGCCCATTTCAAGTTCCCCGGAGGAGGTGGAGGTAAGCCATCTCTTTTAACTGCTGCTCTCCTGGTGGTGATGGCTCGCCTATAATGGTGTTAGGTAGGGAATGTCAGGATTCTGGCCCAGCAACGACGAACGAACAGCAATATAGATCCTAGTCAGGATGATGCGTGACTTGGAGGCGATGGCATTCCCACAACATTGCCGGTCTTCTTCTTGATTGTAGAAGTCACAGGGGAGCGAGGTGCTGTCAAACTAACCTTGGTGAGGTGCTGCAATGCATTCTGTAGATCAAACATCTGTGTGCTGGTGGTGGAGTGGGTGGATAATGAATCCAGTGCCACGGTCAATATATTTATGTATGTGTTTCAGGGGAGATTAACAAAGCACTGATATCTACCCTAATGTGTAGAGGGGAGGGGGTTTTCATTCAGATTGTGCCCTCACCCCAGAATCACCATGTGAGTACCATTTGTATAGTGACTTACATTTTGAACTTGTTCAGAAGCACGGTTACATGGAGTACCCATGCTCAAGATGTTGGATTGGTGTCAGTGAATTCCTACAAGCCCCACCCCCATTTTCCATCTTTATTTTGTTATTCAACCAACTTACCTTCACAAAATTTCCCATTAGCCGCCAATCTCTGACCTGTTGGGCATTTGCAGTAATAACTGCCGATGGTGTTGCAGCACTGGTCTTGACACCCTCCATTTTCTGTGGCACATTCATTCACATCTGTCAGAAGGGGGGAAGAACAGTTGAGTGATTATAAATGACTTTGATATAAATCATGTTTGAATTCATCGTGTATGGGAAATTATCTGACGTTTCAGAATTTGTAAATGCTAGTCTTCATACATTGACATTTCAACAAAGCTAGGTAATTATCACATCATTTAAGTCATTAAGTGGAGAGCGAGACAGACAAACAGACAAACAAATATAAGCATAAGATGCTTTTATACTCTCCTTCAGCCATTAGCTTCTGCAGTCTGGAATCATTGACTAGATCAATGTAAAGCTGGTGGCTGAGAGACCCATTTTACCCTGAGCATTAGTGTTTGCCATTGGTCCAATTGTGCTCAGTAATAGCACTTCACTGGCACCAGCATGATCTTTGCTGTGTATAAGTATGCCCCCATCATGACGTTACATTGAGAAGTTATCATGTACAATCCCTATCCTATGTACGTCCCGTGCACTGATTGATGACATCATGATGGAATTATGTCGCACGTGCACACTGGCATTCTGCGCATCCATTTTCTCTCGGGAATGCAATACTCTTAGGCCACTCTCTCAAGACCCAGCCTATAATATAAAAGCCTGTATAATTAAATCAATCAGCTATTGTCAGTTAATCTTGCAGGTGTCCGAGGTGAATGTTCTCCATGTATTTCAGTGTTTGAATATTTCACAGCAAGAACAAAGGGAGCTGTGTGAGGCAGTGGATAGGCACTTTTGCAACCAAATATTGATCTAAACCAGTGTGAGGGAATTCAGTCTCTTTCTTTCTAGGTACTTTCTGCTAAGTTCCCAGTAAACACAAACTCAGAACACAAAAGTCATCTAAATTTGTCAGAATTTAGCACTAAACTCAAGAGAGCTGTTCTAAAAACTGAAAATGTCACACTGTTACAGTAGGAACTGTTTTTCTCTGTTAAAAGGTGCATTTTAAGGGCAGAAAAAAGAACGCTCCGAAGGCACTGAGTGATCCCAAGTGCATCTTACTTGTGCTGTCCCTGATCTGGGAGCAAATGAAGTTCACACTGAGCACGTAAACTGGTAAAATGTGTCAGCTGTGGCTCAGGTTTTTTTTATTCGTTCCTGGGATGTGGACGTCGCTGGCAAGGCCAGCCTTTATTGCCCATCCCTAATTGCCCTTGAGAAGGTGCTGGTGAGTCACCTGCTTGAACCGCTGCAGTCCGTGTGGTGAAGGTACTCCCACAGTGCTGTTAGGGAGGGAATTTCAGAATTTTGACCCAGCAATGACGAAGGAATGACGATATATTTCCAAGTCAAGATGGTGTGAAGCTTGGAGGGGAACTTGTAGGTGATGTTGTTCCCATGTGCCTGCTGCCCCTGTCCTTCTAGATGGTAGAGATCGCGGGTTTGGGAAGTGCTGTCGAAGAAGCCTTGGCGAGTTGCTGCAGTGCATCTTGTAGATGGTACACACTGCAGACTCATTGAGCCGGTGGTGGAGGGAGTGAATATTTAAGGCGGTAGATGGGGTCCCAATGGATGGTGTCGAGCTTCTTGAGTGTTGTTGGAGCTGCACTCATCCAGGCAAGTGGAGAGTATTCCATCACACTCCTTACTTGTGCCTTGTAGATGGTGGAAAGGCTCTGGGGAGTCAGGAGGTGAGACTCTCACTGCAGAATACCCAGCCTCTGACCTGCTCTTGTTGCCACAGTATTTATGTGGCTGGTCCATGTTAAGTCTGTGTGTTCCAGTTGTATTAAGATTAATTACTGACACAGACTACAAGAATAAAGTTCAACAGGTCTTTACTAGTTGGAGGTCAGGACTATACTAAATACAATATCACTACACAGTACTTATATACCGGTGGTCACCACCGGTATTACGTATACAGCAGCCAGAGAAAGTAGTACATCTCTTAAGGTGGAACAGGCTTAAGTTCTCTTAAGGTGGAACAGGTTACATACACCACAGTCCAGTTAAGTTTCTGATCAATGGTGATGCCCAGGATGTTGATGGTGGGGGAGTCAGTGATAGTAATGCCATTGAATATCAAGGGGCGGTGGTTAGACTCTCGCTTGTTGGAGATAGTCATTGCCTGGCACTTGTGTGGCGTGAATGTTATTTGACACTTATCAGACCAAGCCTGAATCTCATCCAGGTCTTGTTGCATTCGGGCATGGACTGCTTCATTATCTGAGGTGTTGCAAATGGAACTGAACACTGTGCAATCATCACCGGACATCCTCACTTCTGACCGTATGATGAAGGGAATGTCATTGATGAAGCAGTTGAATATGGTTGGGCCCAGGACACTGCCCTGAGGAACTCCTGCAGCAATGTTCTGGGGGTGAGATGATTGACCTCCAACAACTCCAACCATCTTCCTTTGTGCTAGGTATGATCCTAGCCAGTGGAGCGTTTTCCCCGATTCCCATTGACTTCAATTTTACTAGGCAGTCAGTCTCACCTCACCTCTGGAATTCAGCTCCTTTGTCCATGTTTGGACCAAGGCTGTAATGAGGTCTGGAGCCAAGTGGTCGTGGCGGAACCCAAACGGGCATCAGTGAGCAGGTTATTGGTGAGTAAGTGCCGCTCGATAGCACTGTCGATGACACCTTCCATCACTTTGCAGATGATTGAGAGTAGACTGATGGGGCAGTAATTGGCTGGATTGGATTTGTCCTGCTTTTTGTGGACAGGACATACCTGAGCAACTTTCCACATTGTTGGGTAGATGCCAGTGTTGTAGATGTACTGGAACAGCTTGGCTAGAGGTGCAGCTATTTCTGGAGCACAAGTCTTCAGCACGACAACCAGGATGTTGTCAGGGCCCATAGCCTTTGCTGTATCCAGTGCACTCAGCCATTTCTTGATACCACATGGAGTGAATCGAATTTGCTGGCGACTGGCTTCTGTGATGGTGGGGACCTCAGGAGGAGACTGATATGGATCATCCACTTGGCACTTCTGGCTGAAGATAGTTGCAAATGCTTCAGCCTTGTCTTTTGCACTCATGTGCTGGGCTCCGCCATTATGGAGGATGGGGATATTCATGGAGCCTCCTCCTCCCGTTAGTTGTTTAATTGTCCACCACCATTCACGACTGGATGTGGCAGGATTGCAGAGCTTCGATCTGATCTGTTGATTGTGGGATCGCTTAGCTCTGTCTATAGCATGCTGCTTTTGCTGTTTAACATGCTTGTAGTCCTCTGTTGCAGCTTCCCCAGGTTGGCACCTCATTTTTAGGTATGCCTGCTCCTAGCATGCTCTTCTGCACTCCTTATTGAAACAGGGTTGGTCCCCTGGCTTGATGGTAATGGTAGAGCGAGGGGTATGCTGAGCCATGAAGTTACAGATTGTGGTGGAGTACAATTCTGCTGCTGCTGATGGCCCACAGTGCCTCATGGATGTCCAGTTTTGAGCTGCTAGATCTGTTCTGAATCTATCCCATTTAGAACGGTGGTAGTGTCACACAAGATGATGGAGGGAGTCCTCAGTGTGAAGACTCTGGAGGCGAAATTGGGTGCCTTTGCGCTTCCCGTTAGCACCTCCGGGGGGCGCAAATGGCTTTAAGACTGAGTGCAGTGCTGACATCGACTCCCGCCATATTCGGCGGGAGATTTGCGGCGGCGCTACGGCATTGCTCCCGATCTCCTTCGCCTGGAGATCGTGACATCATCGCCGTGCACATTGCCCCAGTAGCGCCCCAGACCCGAAATTGACATTCACCCCCTGCAGCAGAGCAACACTGGTCGAAAACACCGACAGCTGCAGGAGGCGTGCATCGGGCGACCAGCCGCTTTGGGTGCAATGATTACAAGCGAGGAGGCCGATGTAAGTAAAAAAAAAACTTACCTTTCTTGCTCCAGTTTTTTCGCGGGTTCCTGCCCGCGATTGATGAGCCCGGCACTCTGCTTGAGTGCAGGGCTGATCGTGCGGGATCGCGGCGGCCTTGGTGGTCCAGGTGGGTACTTGTTCTATTGCAGAGCCTGCAGTGATGGCCCTTCCCTTTAAGGGAGGGAGGGAGACTTTGAACACGGCAGCGCTGCACGGCCCAGTGTGCAGCATTACTGAAGTCTCCGCCCTGCCTGCTGCCGATTGCACTCCAAGAAGGAAGTGGAGCGCTTGATTTAGCATTCCACTTCCTTCTTGGAGCACAAATGGCGAATTTTTCAAAGTTTGAAATCATTATCGCTTGGCGCTAACTTTTCAAACTTGAAAATATTAGCGCCCCAAACGGTGCGATAGTGAATTTCTCCCCCTCTGAGTCAGAAGGATGTGGGTTCAAAGTGTGATTCCAGAGACTTGAGCACAAAAATCTAGGCTGACACTCCAGTGCAGTGCTGAGGGAGTGCTGCACTATCAGAGGTGCCGTCTTTCGGATGAGATGTTAAACTGAGGCCCCCTCCGCTCCCTCAGGTGGATGTAAAAGATCCCATGGCACTATTTCAAAGAAGAGCAGGGAAGTTATCCCCAGTGACCTGGCCAATATTGATCCCTCAATCAACATTTAAAAAAAAATTTGTTTATGGGATGTGGGCGTCGCTGGCAAGGTCAGTATTTATTGCCCATCCCTAATTGCCCTTGAGAAGGTGGTGGTGAGCCGTCTTCTTGAACTGCTGTAGTCCGTGTGGTGAAGGTACTCCCACATTGCTGTTAGGGAGGGAGCTCCAGGATTTTGACCCAGCGACGATGAAGGATCAGCAATATACTTCTAAGTCAGGATGGTGTGTAACTTGGAGGGGAACTTGGAGGTGATGGTGTTTCCATGCACCTGCTGCCCTTGTCCTTCTAGGTGGTAGAGGTCATGGGTTTGGAGGGTGCTGCTGAAGAAGACTTGGCGAGTTGCTGCAGTGCATCTTGTAGATGGTACACACTGCAGCCACGGTACGCCGGTGGTGGAGGGAGTGAATGTTTAAGGTGGTGGATGGGGTGCCAATCAAGCGGGCTGCTTTGTCCTGGATGGTGTTGAGCTTCTTGAGTGTTGTTGGAGCGGCACTTAACCAGGCAAGTGGAGAGTATTCCATCACACTCCTTACTTGTGCCATTAAAGAAAACCGATTATCTGGTTATTATTCTATTACTGTTTGTGGGAGCTTACTGTGCAAAAATTTGCTGCCGCATTTCCTACGTTATAACAGTGACTACAATTCAAAAAGTACTTCATTGGCTGTAAAGTGCTTTGGGATGTCCGGTGGTCGTGAAAGGTGTCATATAAATGAAGGTTTTCTTTTTTTTTTAAACGCCCTATTACCAAAAATTGACATCGTTCATCTTGATGAACACAAAAATTCACCAAAAATATAAATGTAATAAATTAAACCCAGCCACCTGAAATGAATGTGACACACTGGAGAGTGAGGGGGAGTGAGGTTTTGTGTTAAGCAATAGATTTAAGGAAAGGTTCTGCTGTGGTCCTCAAAAGGCTAAGGATCTGAAAGTGCATTTCAAGACTCAGGATGTTAATAGCACTTAGGTCTTTGATCCCCTGGGATCACTAAGTACCTAAGTTGTAGAAGATTTAAACAGTCCTTTCATAAAGATTTACTCCATTTTATCCACTTTGACGCTGCCTTAAAATGAGATTATCCCACTAAGAAATCTGTTTTCTGTTACAATCTCTCTGAGACAGGTATCTTCATACACAACCTCTAACCAAGTCTGTGCCATGAACTCTGATCGGTCCCATCAAGTTCATATCGTTATCTGCTCGCCCAATGATAAGTCACACACTGAGGATCAGAACAATAATCACACTGTGTGTTAGACAAGAAACAGACACATAACCTCAATCACGTGCAGAACACAACTCAAAGTATATCACTGTGCTGAAATCTATCAGATTAGCATCAGTGTAAAGCCTACCCATTTCCCTACTTCAACTTTGCAATAGTCTGAATCAGAGGAGGATAGTAAATCAATTTTATTATACAAGGAAGCTTGTCATCAGGAATGGATAATCATTAGCTTTAATGTCTTACATATTTCCTCTCCAAGAATACAGAATACACCATTGATAAACCTACTAGCTAAGGGTAGAAGACATAGAATTCACCAATTAGCTAAGAACAGAGTGCACAGCACTGAAATATCTACCAACACAGAGTAAGCATTGACACACTCATTGACTAAGCGACAGGAAGTCGTTGGTGCAGAGGGAGAAGCTGCAATGTGTTGATGAACAACCGACTGAGGGTTTAGTCAGTGAGATGTATAGAACGCATCAGTCTGCTGCAAATATCCTCAATTAACTGGGTTACATATAGTCGTGTTCCCTTATGTGATCCCAAAGACAAATTAAGGAATATAATCCTTTTCTCAACTTGTTGGAGTGGATTAATGAGTCTGATCTCTAATTTATTAACATCCAATCCCACATCAGTAATTTGCAATATTAAAAAAAGCAGCTACTAATTAAATACGGAATAACATTAAACCAAATTTTTTATAAATCCAGGAGATGGATACCTTGGGGGTTTTAGGCCTCATTAATGAAGCCAGGAAATGATGTGGGTGTTGAGATACCACGGCAAACGTGGGAGTCGAGACCAGAGTTAGTAAAACACAACTGCTTTATTCAACCTCATGGCAAAGAGGAACTGGAAAAGCCCGCGCATCCACTTAAATACTCCCCAGACAGGAAGTGCTCCCGGCAGCCTGTCCCTGCAGGAAACAAGTTGCTGGAGGAAAGGGCCCCCAGCTGGGGGTGTCTGCTTAAACTGTCCGTGCCGCCGTGAGCGGATTATGTCCAGTGGTGGCGTGTTGCCACAGAGCTCCCCCCAGAATCCGCTTAGGAGGAGTGGATGAGTCGTGACGGTGGTCTGATGGTTCTGCCGGAGCGGCTCTGAGTGGTCGCCGGTCTAGTTGGTGGGGCCGGGCGGGTCGCCGCCGGCTGTGCTGGCTTGCTGGCAGGACGGCCTCTAGTTGGAGGCCGGGCCACGGGGACATGTTCCCCTGGTTCTGTGTGTGCTGGTTTGAGCCAGTCGATGGAGACTGTGTCGACCCTGTCGCTGAGTCGCAGCTTGAAGACCTTGTCCCCGGTTTGTAGTACCTCGTACGGTCCGTCGTACGGGGGTTGCAGGGGCCCGCGGTGCGCGTCGTGTCGCACGAAGACGAAGCGCGCCTGCTGTAAGTTTGGCGGGACGTGAGGTGCAAGTTCACCGTGTCGGTTGACCGGAAGTGGGGCGAACTGCTGAGCGGAAGAGAAAGAGTTGAGCCGCTGCTGTTCGGCCGACCAAGGCGTGGTAGCCTCCGGAAGGAATTCGCCTGGGACGTGCAGCGGTTGTCCGTAGACTAACTCCGCTGCCGAGGACTGGAGGTCTTCCTTGACCGCGGTGCGTAGGCCTAGTAGCAGCCACGGTAGGCGGTCAGTCCAGGTACTGTCCTGCAGGCCGGCGTGGAGTGAGGCCTTGAGTGACCTGTGGAAGCGTTCACACAGCCCATTGGCCTGCGGGTGGTACGCCGTGGTTCGGTGGAGCGTCACCCCGAGGTTGCATGCTGTGGCCGTCCAGAGTTCGGAGGTGAACTTGGCGCCTCTGGAGGTTATGTCGGCTGGTACGCCGAACCTTGCGACCCAGGTGTTAACGAACGCCCTGGCGATGTCGGCTGTAGTGGTGGAGGGCAGTGGCACTGCTTCAGGCCAGCGTGTGTAGCGGTCGACCATCGTGAGGAGATAAGTTTGGCCTTGCGATGGCGGCAGAGGACCGACGATGTCGACGTGTACGTGGTCGAAGCGGCGGCTGGGTACCTCGAAGTCTCCCAGGGGTGCTTTTGTGTGTAGCTGTGCCTTAGCCCATTGGCAGGCGAGGCAGGAGGTGGCCCAAGTCCGAACATCTTTGCTGAGGCCGCGCCAGACGAAACGCTGGGAGAGGAGTTTGACGGATGCGCGGGCACCCGGATGGGAGAGCGCGTGTAGCGCGTCGAAGATGTGGCGGCGCCAGGTTGCAGGGACGACCGGCCTGGGTTGGCCGAGTGAGACGTCGCAAGTGACTGCCGTGGCTTCGGGCCCATGCGCGACCTTGGCTAGGCGTAGCCCTGGCAGGCTGGTAGCCGCCGAGAGGAGGTCTGGGTCCGTGAGCTGGGCCGCTGCTAGTAGCGCGTAGTCGACCGCGAGGTGATTCGCGCAGATGGCGGGACGGGAAAGGCAGTCGGCGACAACGTTGTCTCTACCAGAGACGTGCTGGATGTCCATAGTAAACTCGGACTCGGCCGCGAGCTGGCGTTGCTGCCTAGCGGACCAGGGTTCGGTGTGCTTGGCCATCGCGTATGTGAGCGGCTTGTGGTCCACGTACGCGGTGAAGGGGCGGACTTCCAGGAGGAACCTGAAATGGTGGACCGACAGGTGGAGCGCGAGAAGCTCGCAGTCGAAAGTAGAGTATTTGACCTCCGGGGGGCGCAGTTGGCGGCTGTAGAAGGCAAGTGGCTGCCACGCGCCATTGACCCACTGCTCGAACATGGCTCCGACCGCGTGGTCGGAGGCGTCGGTAGTGAGCTCGACCCGGGCATCGGCCCTCGGGTGCGCGAGCAGGGTGGCGTCGGCGAGCGCGTTTTTGGTGGCGTCGAAGGCGGCTGACGTGTCAGTGGTCCAGGCTACGTCCATCTTGCCGGATTTACCTCGGAGGGAGTCGTATAGGGGCTCCATGAGGGCTGCAGCTCTGGGGATGAACCTGTTGTAGAAGTTCACCATCCCGAGGAACTCCTGGAGGCCCTTGATGGTTTTGGGGCGGGGGAATTGCTGGACGGCCTGCACCTTGTTGGGCAGGGGGACGGCCCCAGCAGGGGTGATGTGGTGGCCGAGAAAATCGATCTCTGTTAGGCCAAATTGGCACTTCGCCGGGCTGAGGATGAGCCCGTGTTGGGCTAGGCGCCCGAACAGGATGCGAAGGTGTTTGAGGTGTTCCTGTTTGGAGGAGCTGGCCACGAGAATGTCGTCCAGATAGACGAATAGGAAGTTCAGGTCCCGGAGGACTGAGTCCATAAGGCGCTGGAAAGCCTGGGCTGCATTCTTGAGGCCGAAGGGCATCCTCAGGAACTCGAACAGGCCGAATGGGGTGATGACGGCCGTTTTGGGGATGTCCGCGGGGTGTACGGGGACTTGGTGGTAACCGCGCACCAGGTCGACCTTGGAAAAGACGGTTCGTCCGGCCAGTCGGGCCGAGAAATCCTGGATGTGTGGCACGGGGTATCGGTCGGGGGTGGTGGCGTCGTTGAGGCGGCGGTAGTCCCCGCAAGGGCGCCAGCCTCCGCCGGGCTTGGGGGCGATGTGGAGGGGGGAGGCCCAAGGGCTGCTGGAGCAGCGGATGATGCCGAGTTGTTCCATGGTGGTGAACTCGGCCCGCGCGATTTCCAGCTTGGCCGGGTTGAGTCTGCGGGCGTGGGCAGAAACTGGGGGGCCGGTGGTGGGGATATAGTGCTCCACACCGTGTTTGGCGGCTTTGGCCGAAAAGGTCGGGTTGGTGAGGGCGGGAAACTCGGCTAGAAGTGCCGAGTAGTCGTCCGTGGCTCTGGCGAGGCAGTAGGTCGTCAGGCCGGCCGAACGGGCCGGGTTGAATGCGCCGGGGATGGGGGCCATAGTGTTGATGTCGACGAGGCGGTGCCTCAGAATGTCGACAAGGAGGCCGTGGGCGCGTAGGAAGTCGGCGCCGATGAGTGGGCAGAGGACCCTGGCTGTGAGGAACTCCCAGCAGTAGCGGCGGCCTGCGAGGTCGAGCGTGACCATGCGGGTGCCATATGTGCGGATGTCAGAGCCATTGGCTGCGGCCAGCGTGATACCCCATGCGCCGCGTTGGATTTCGAGGGCGGAGGCGGGGGTGATGCTGTGCTGGGCCCGTGTCGCACAGAAATCGGCGGTTGGTTCTGTCGTCGGTGACGTACAGTAGAGGCCCTTTTTGCCCCGCGGCCATCGCGGGGGCCGGTGCGGGGGGGGGGTTTGAAAGTGCAAGGTGGTGTGCAGCGTTGGGCCCTATTGCCAAAACGGGTGTGGTAGTAGCAGTGACCCGGAGTGGTAGGGCGGTCGGGCCTAGTGGGCCGGGAAGACCGCGTAGTCATTGCCGTGAGGTCGGGCGTGACGTCGCGAGCGGACTGCGCAGAGAGCAGCCGGTCGGCCTTTTCGGCTATGTCATTCAGGTCCGTGGAGCCAGACTCCACAATGAGCGGGCGGATGCTGGCGGGGAGCTGCTGAATGAAAAGCGTGCAAAAGAGGGCGCCGGTGTTTTTGTCGTCCGAGAGGGACAGCATGTGGGAAAGCAGATCCGACGGTGAAGCGTCACCAAGGCCGGGGAGGTCAAGGAGTTGGCAGTTGCGCTGGTAAGAGGACGTTTGAAATTTTTTAAGGAGCGCAGCCTTCAGATGTTCGTACTTGCCTTCCACTGGTGGATCCTGCAGCACTGCCCAAACCTTGGGGACTGTGGCGTGGGTGAGAGAGGAGACGAGGTAGTCGTACTTTGTGGCGTCGACTGTAATGTGTTTCAGCCGGAATCTGGACTCAGCTTGAACAAACCAGGCTTCGGCCAGGTTCTCCCAAAAGTCCGGTAGTTTAACCGTGACTGCGTTTGTATCCGCCATGCTAGCTTAGGATTCGTCCTGAGCGTCGGGGTCACCAGTGTTGAGATACCGCGGCAAACGTGGGAGTCGAGACCAGAGTTAGTAAAACACAACTGCTTTATTCAACCTCATGGCAAAGAGGAACTGGAAAAGCCCGCGCATTCACTTAAATACTCCCCAGACAGGAAGTGCTCCCGGCAGCCTGTCCCTGCGGGAAACAAGTTGCTGGAGGAAAGGGGCCCCGGCTGGGGGCGTCTGCTTAAACTGTCCGTGCCGCCGTGAGCGGATTATGTCCAGTGGTGGCGTGTCGCCACATGGGAATTATATCTCGAGCCATAGCCAATCCTCCACCTGGGAGAATGTGGTGGTTGTGCAAATGCTGATAGGGCGGAGAATGCAGCAAGGGGATTTATCCAACACCGGGCTGAGATTGCATCGTTATTCTCAAGGAAAGTTGTTGCATTCAGTGGCATGATTAAAAAAATTATAACATCTAGGTCTCTTATTGGAATGCACGTAAACAGAGTACCCAGTGCTTTTAAAGCACCCATAGTCAAGGTGGTTCGTCACTTCTAGTCATTCTCAGATCATGGATCTGACAGTTTGTACAGATCCAAGACAAAGTGCATGCCCCTCTTTCCCTCGGAGGAGCTTGCTGTTCACATTTATACTCACAGTCATGGTGTCTGGCAGCTGTTTAGGCACCGGGCTCCTCTGCAGCTTCTCATGTGCTGCTCTATCAGTCTTTCTGAAAATGCTTAGAACCTAACTAATCACATCAGATCCAACCAGAATCCAGTTCCAGCTGGCTGGGTTGACATTTACTGGTTTTCTATGGTAGTGATAAAGATCTCTGTTGTTACAAAGTGTGTTACTGAACATGGACATAACACTGAAATAATAAGGTTCAAGCAGAATATTACTAATCTTAATTCTTCTTTATGGGTCTGCAAAGGGGCAGCTTCACTTCCCTTAAAGGAAGCACTGCCAGTCCCCTTTCCGACAGTAAGGGGGCCAGTGTTGTGGTGTACGTACCTTTAAGAGCCCCTGTGTACTGTAATGCCGGTAGTGGCCACTCGGGCTATATAAGCCTGTATAGTGTCTTCTATCTTTTAGTTCACCTCCAGACGTTGTTCAATAAACACCTGTAAACCAACTCCTGCATTCCGTGTCTCCATTAACACACGGATACAAGAAGTGTCAATCCCCTTGAAGGCTGCGAAAAGACATTGTTGCCCCCCTTTCAAATGATGTAGTAGAGGTATTATCATCTCTTTTAACATAACATAGAGGCATATTGTCACTCTCCATTCAAAGGGCACGAGGGAAATTATTCACCACACTTTTAAAGTATCACCTTTTGTAAACCGATGGGGGTCTAAGACATAACTGCCCCTCCACACTAAAAGAGCAGCCCACATTAACATGTTTCTGAAGAGTCACCTTACAACAGAGTACAAGTAACTTTTCTGCTTTACGTTTAGCTTTTTGATTTTTTTAATTTAAATATGTTGTAAAAAGATCCTATTGGTGTACAAGTCACAGTCCCAGAGAGGGCAAGAAAATACAGACAGTGGCACACCAGATTTCACAGCCAATTTAACTCCCTACAAATATTGCTGTCACTCCCTCCAATCCATTTTGCTTCATTAAAAATTATTTTTATAAACCTATTGAGCTTTGTGAAGGGCGTAGAAATGAAACCCAGTGTGAAAGTCAGATGACACTGGTTAAAAAGTGGCATCTTAACAAGGAAAACTGCACAGGGAGATTGGGTGGCAGAGTGGGTAGTATGCCAACCTTTCATCACTTGGATCTGGGTTGAAATCTAGCTCTTCCTGGAGACCAGGTGGCAAACCTGCCACATTCAGTGGGAAACCATGTGTGATCACAAACTCCCACAGGTCCTCATAGAGATCCCAATCTCACACACGTGTGGACGGTGCTGATTATACCTTGCGTTTCCCCTGCATTCTCTTGCTGGGAAGTAACAGAACACAAAAGAAAATGCTGGCAGAACCTGCTGCCGCAACTATGTGGGGCTGTGATGGGTGGGGGGCGGGGGGGGGAAGAAAAATGGTGAAAAAAGATAGAGAAAAGGTGAGAGAAAAAATTAAAATATATTAATGCCACATTTATATACAGTGAAGTACAGGAAACTCTCATTTAAATGGCACCTAAATATCCGGAATTCTCTAATAATCGCCAAAATTCATACTCCGAAAACTACAGTATACAGTCGTTTATAAGTTTTGTTTTACTGTTAAGTAATTAAAGAGTTATGGATTACCCTCAACTGGCATTACTGTATTAATCAAGCATCTTCCACCATCCATTTAACACAACATTCTGTAGGTGAGTACCCAATTATACTGCACATTTCTTGATTTTTTAATTTTTGTTTGTTAAAAATAGCCTCGGTAGATATACCTCTCCATTATCTGGAATTTTTAATCAACCGGCACCATCCCGGTCCCGTCGGTGCCGGATACGAAAGAGTTTCCTGTATATGGTTTTATAGTTTTGCAAGCGGGAGCCACAATTTCAATGGCAGCTGTTATTGTTGGAGAAGCCAGTGCTCACACATGGCAAGATGGTCAATAAATTGTGAAAGATGGTATCGTAGGCTACCAGAGCTTGCTTTTAACTATAAAAGTTGACTATTACTACCAGGGCTTCGGATCAGCTGCTTTAACAATACAGACAACGACCCTTCCTCCTAGAGTGTGACTATGTCTTCCAGTTGATTTCTGATTTGAGATTGAGAGCACTTCTTCTTGTAGTTATCAGGAGATAACGACTCAATCGCTCTATTGGTAACGAAACGGCTCAGTGACTCAAAGCCTCACCTGTGGTAGTCGCACAGCAAATGCAAATTAAGGTGGGGCAAGCCAGCCTCTAAAACTTGTGTGATGGGCACAGCTACACCTGTTTTAATCATATTTAGGTTTACAGAGCGAGGTCCTATTGCAGGTGTGCAGCTAAAACCATAATTGAAAATCTCACACCTAGAATTTATCTCAGGCTAACAGCTCCGTTTGCTGTTTGGTCTTTCAAACTTTTGAAATCTGGCTTCTTATCCAGCCCAAAAATGATGGGATGAAAGTCTCCTCACTCTGCCAGCTGTAAAACTCCTCTAAGTGAAACGAGGTCAGGCAGTCTCCAACTAGATCCCAGTGGGTGTAGAAAACTATGCATAATTTAGCACTAAATTAGCTACCTCACTCAGAGAGGCCATAAGAATCGCTGATGTGAAAAATGGGAATATGCACAGTGATGCACCACGGAGTGTTGAGTTTGTAACCTGGGCATGTTGTTGGAATTAAAATAGAATATCTTCGAAACTCTTTAAGGCATTCATAAGTATGACATTAAAGGCAGACTCTGCAGTCAGCACCACTTTGGGCATTCACAAAAATAGCTGTGAATTTCTTTCTTGAAGTACAACGCAGACTTTTCGCTTCTGCATGTACTTCCTGCAGGCGACACAGTCTTCTAATTGAAGAGTTTCCAAACTGTTCAACCACAATAGTACAATCTTTATTTCCCATGTTCTTGTTCCACATGTGTGCGATACACTTGCCAACTTTCTCCTGAGAGATTAAAATTAGTAAATACAACTCAATGAAAAAGAAAGTAGTCTTCTCAACATTTCTTTTAATATTATTAAAGGCTGGAATTCGATACCAGAACACTCCGTGCTGCCAATCTCCCAACAAATTCCTGGTGCATGGGGAATGGTTTGTAAAGTGTTTCATGGCCAATAGCTGTTTTGCTGCTCAGTAGCTTCATCTTAAGTGTCAGATTAATGGAACTGGGCAGCCACAGGGTCGATGGCAAGAAAGTAGGCCCATCCAACACTTTATTATTCAGTCTAGTTCCCTTGCTTCCGTCCCCAACTTGTTCACAGATGGTAGTCTGTGAACTACGTGACTTCCTATTTCATCCATAACTCAGGGATAATCACACTTTCTGATTAGGTCTTAACCATTCCCAAGCTATGGTTGAAAAAAAACCACTAATATGACACACTGCAGCTTGAGAACTCTGTTTATAGCCTCAAGCAACACTGACTATTTTAATATGCAGATATACATCTGGTTTCATCATTTTCTTCAAATGCTTTGTACATGCTACTAGATGGCCACAACATACTTGCACATGGTCTTTTTTTTAATTATTTGTTCCTGGGATGTGGGCGTTGCTGGCAAGACCAGCATTTATTGCCCATCCCTAATTGCCCTTGAGAAGGTGGTGGTGAGTCACCTTCTTAAAACGCTGCAGTCCGTGTGGTGAAGGTACTCCCACAGTGCTGTTAGCGGGAGGAGTTCCAGGATTTTGACCCAGCGACGATGAAGGAACGGTGATATACTTCCATGTCAGGATGGTGTGTGACTTGGAGGGGAACTCGGAGGTGGTGGTGTTCCCATGCGCCTGCTGCCCTTGTCCTTCTAGGTGGTAGAGGTCACGGGTTTGGGAGGTGCTGCCGAAGGAGCCATGACATCTTGTAGATGGTACACACTGCAGCCACGGTACATCGGTGGTGGAGGGAGTGAATGTTTAAGGTGGTGGATGAGGTGCCAATCAAGTGGGCTGTTTTGTCCTGGATGGTGTCGAGCTTCTTGAGTGTTGTTGGAGTTGCACTTAACCAGGCAAGTGGAGAGTATTCCATCACACTCCTTACTTGTGTCTTGTAGATGGTGGAAAGGCTTTGGGGAGTCAGGAGGTGAGACACTCATTACAGAATACCTAGCCTCTGACCTGCTCTTGTAGCCACAGTATTTATGTGGCTGGTCCAGTTAAGTTTCTGGTCAATGGTGGCCCCCAGGATGTTGATGGTGGGGGATTCGGCGATGGTAATGCCGTTGAATGTCAAGGGGCGGTGGTTAGACTCTCGCTTGTTGGAGATAGTCATTGCCTGGCACTTGGTGCCACTTATCAGCCCAAGCCTGAATGTCATCAAGGTCTTGTGGCATGCGGGCATGGACTGCTTCATTATCTGAGGAGTTGTGAATGGCGCTGAACACTGTGCAGTCATCAGTGGACAGCCACATTTTTGACCTTATGTTGGAGGGAAGGTCATTGATGAAGCAGCTGAAGATGGTTGGGCCTAGGACACTGCCCTGAGGAACTCCTGCAGCGATGTCCTGAGTCTCTATAGTGGAGAATACAGAATGGTCTATCTGATGGAGGGACAGCACTGCATCACCCTATCCTTGGTAGTATGCATCAGCAGATGTTCCTGCATAAAGAATTATTACTTAACTCAGGTTACATTAAATGTCAAATAAATGTCACCCACGGTTGATCAAATGCCTAAGATATGACCCCTGCCCTGACCTCTGCCCCTTTTTCTTGATTGACAAATGATAAGTGTTGCTGAGTCGTAACTAAAATAATGAACAGAGAAATAACATAAACAAAAAGGAAAGTGATATGGGGGCGGGATTTTATCTCTCCCCATGGGGATAAGCTGTTAAAATGGAGCAGCTCCATTTCCCGCACTGTTCCCACTGATTTCCGATTTTAACGCCATCGGTTTTGGCGACGAATAAAGTGCCCACCTGACTCAGGCGGGGAGCTTGATGTATAAATGCTAATTGGGGTCCAATGACATCAAAATGACCTCACTGGCATTTTCACTGGAGCCTGAGCGAGGAAGCCATCACAGCTTTTCCACGAGGCAGAAGCAGATCTGCAGCTGGTCTGCGGACAGGAGAAGCCCTTCAGGAAACTCGCAGCCTCCCCTGCCCTGGACTCCCTCCCCGCACCCAACCCCCCACCTCCCCGTCCCGAAACCCGCTCCCCACCACTAACCTGGAAGTCGGTGAGCAGAAATGGGTTGCTCAATCTTCGCCTGCTGGTAGCCACTCTTCACGGCTATTCCGGGCGGGGAGTGGACCGGCGGCATTAACTGAGGCCCAGCGGTTAAAATCGGCGCTGTAGCTTCCACCGGGCGGGAAATAAACTCACCGGAGCGGTTTCTTAGTGGCAACGCACTCCCGAGTTTTCCCCACGGAGTCTCTAACATATTTCTTTTGGATCTGTATTGCCTCTGTATTCAAAACATGGAGCTTGTGTCACTAGTTTTGCCACAAAAGGAGCTGCTACCCTGTCTTGGGTGAGGAAGGAGAGGGGATGTATTGTAATCTGAGATGTTATGATTAAGGTTATCCACCAGGTGGTGCTGTAGCCAATGCTGCTGCTAAGGTCAGAGGTTTGCTTCCTGTTAAGGTCAGAGGTTTGCTTCCTGACAAGGCAGCAAAGATGAAATGCCTGGATGCAGGCATGATGTTTGTTACTCTGTTTGTTAATAAAGTACTCGTGCTAATTCTACGATATCGCCTCTTCGAGTCCTTGTCTCACTACATGGATTTATCACATTTGGCGACGAGGTAAAAAGGACCCTGGATAAAGAAGAGAAGTCTGCCAGGACTTTTAAACAACAAAATCATGAGCTGAAGTTAGCTACCAGTTGGAACAGAGCATGGTTGCCACGGTAGGAACGGTTTCCGCTTTTGATAGTCAAGCACAAACCTGGGAGGAATACTGTGAAGTGTTGGGTTATTTTTTCAAATCAAATGAAATAAATGATGCCGGAAAAAGGAAAGCCATTCTGCTTAGTTCAGTGGGAAGCCAGACCTACAGTTTGATGAGGAATCTGCTCAGTCCTGAAAAGCCTGGAGACAAATCATTTGTTGAATTAGTGGCTTTGATAAAAGAACATTTCAACCCTAAGCCTAGTGAGATTGTACAGCGGTTCAAGTTTAATTCAAGGAACAGGAAAGAGGAAGAGAGCGTAATGGACTATGTAGCGGTGTTGCGTAAATTAGCACAAGATTGCAATTATGGGAACAACCTGAAGGAAATGCTGCGAGATAGGCTAGTTTGCGGAATTATGGACGACCGAATGCAGTGTAGATTATTATCCGAGACTGGGCTTACTTATGAAAAAGCATTGGAACTTGCTCAAGCCAGAGACAGCGAACCGAGATGTAAAAGAAATACAGGGTTCAGACAGAGCTAATGTTACGCAAGTTGCAGGTCAGGTTGTTATGCACAAGTTGAACATGCGTCAGAAACCACAACGTGAGCATGTGAAGGCATGTTATAGATGCAAGGGCGATCACCTGGCGAGTGAATGCCGGTTTCTGGAGGAAAAGTGCTACATGTGTGGGAAACAAGGACACATAAAACGAGCTTGCAAGGCGAAATCACCTGTGGAGGAATCCAAACCAAAAGGGGGAGGACAGCAAAACCAAGGGAGAGAAGTGAAAAAACATGGAGCACACCACATCAGCGGGGAAGCTGAGGAAGAAGAGGACATGTTCATAATGTATAGCATGTTAGAGAACATTCCAAAAGTGGCTCCTATCACATTGCAACTGACAGTAAATGACTCTAAGGTGAACTTTGAAGTGGATACAGGGTGCGGCGTGACCATAATGAACAAGGCAGAGTACTCAAAATTGTGGAACCGTGCAAAAGTTCCAGAGTTAAAGCTTTGCTCCCTGCATCTTAAAACATATACAGGTGAACGAGTAGCAACATTAGGTACAGCTAATGTAAATGTGCAACACAGGGACACAGTGGAACAGCTACCTGTAGTTAAAGTATCGGGTACCGGACCAAACCTGTTAGGTCGGGGCTGAATAAAAGAACTTAAATTAGACTGGGGAGCAGTACATCAAATAGATGCGGGCAAACAGTTGACTTTGCAAGAAGTGTTGAGTGAACATGAGAAGGTGTTCAAGGAGGAACTTGGCACATTTAATGGCCCCCCAGCTAAGATTTATGTAGACAAGGAGGCACCGCCAAGGTTTTTTAAACAACGACCGGTGCCTTATGCCATGAAGCCAAAGGTAGAGGCTGAGCTTGACCGTCTATTGATCTATTGAGAGAGAACATACTGGAGCCAGTGAAATGTTCGGAATGGGCAGCTCCCATAGTACCTGTTTTAAAACCGGACAATTCGGTAAGACTCTGTGGAGACTATAAATTGACAGTCAATCGGGTGTCCAAACTAGAGCAGTATCCGATTCCCAAAACAGAGGATATCTTTGCAAACCTGGCTGGAGGAAAGAAATTCACAAAGTTGGATATGAGTCATGCCTACTTGTAGATTACACTGGATGACGAATCAAAGAAGTATGTCACCATAAATACACACAAGGGCTTGTTTACATATAACCGCTTACCGTTTGGTGTCTCATCTAGTCCAGCTATCTTCCAGAGGACAATTGAAGGTGTACTGTAAGGGATTCCACATGTTTCCATCTATCTGGATGACATTCTGGTGACGGGAAGAACCGACCAGGAGCATCTGAGCACTCTGAGAGAGGTACTACAGAGATTGGAGGGGGCAGGGTTCCGGCTCAACAGGAGTAAGTGCACTTTCCTGGGGAATGAGGCAGTGTTCCTGGGATACAGAGTGGACGCCACTGGGCTCCATCCACTCAAGGAGAAGGTACAAGCACTGCAGGACGCCCCTGCTCCTACAAATGTGGCTGAGTTAAAAGCTTACCTGGGACTGCTGAACTATTATAACAGGTTTTTACCAAGCTTGTCAACTGTGTTAGCACCTCTTCACAAACTACTGCGCAAGGAGACACAGTGGCAGTGGGGAGAGGAGCAGGGGGTTTCATTTGAACAGTCCAAGAAACTGATGCTGTCGTCGGATGTGCTGGTTCACTACAATGCAGAGAAAGACATCATTCTCTCTTGTGATGCTTCACCTTATGGGGTGGGGGCAGTTCTTTCACACTGCATGGAAGATGGAACTGAAAGACCAATAGGGTTTATGTCCCGAACTCTAACACCAGCGGAAAAAAACTATTCCCAGTTAGACAAAGAGGGGTTAGCAGTAATGTTTGGGTTACAGAGGTTCCACAAGTACATATATGGCAGGAAGTTCACCATATGCACCGATCATAAACCTCTTCTCTCTCTTTTCAATGAAATGAAAGCAGTTCCACAGATGGTGTCACCCCGGCTCCAGAGGTGGGTAGTGACGTTGAGGGCATATGAGTATGTCATCGTCTACAAGGCGGGCAAGTGCCATGGGAACGCAGATGCCTTGAGCCGTCTTCCACTGCCAGAAACACCTATCTGTGCAGTTCCAGAGGACAGAGTTTTGATGTTGGAGGACACTGACACGGCACTTGTGACTGCAGAGCAAGTAAGAACATGGACAGGTAAAGATCCAGTACTGTCTAGAGTTCGAGAATATGTGGTGAGGGGATGGCCACAGCATCCGGAAGGGGCTGACTTCACACCCTACAGTGTCAGGAAAACAGAGCTGAGTGTGCAGGATGGTTGCGTGTTGTGGGGAGCACGAGTGATTATTCCACAGCCAGCATGACAGTCTATCCTAGAGCAACTACATCAGTGTCATCCTGGGGTCTCGCATATGAAAGCCTTGGCTAGGAGTCACTTGTGGTGGCCAAAGCTAGATGAGGAGATAGAAAATCTAGTCAAGACATGCAGCACTTGTCAGGACCACCGGAAGGCACCAGCAGTGGCTCCTCTCCACCCCTGGGAGTGGCCGGATAAACCATGGAGAAGATTGCACTTAGATTATGCGGGTCCATTCATGGGGAAGATGTTCCTCATAATCATTGATGCACATTCCAAATGGATGGATGTTTATCCTGTAAATTCTGCTTCCGCCACTACTACTATAGACTGCCTGCGTCAGAGCTTCAGTAATCAAGGGCTACCGGAGATCGTGGTGAGTGACAATGCCACTTGTTTTGTGAGTACAGAGACAAAAGAGTTCTTGAGAAAAAATGGCATAGTGCAGGTGACCTCGGCTCCATATCATCCGTCCTCGAATGGACTTGCAGAGAGAGCCGTACAAACATTTAAGGAGATGATGAAAAAAAGTGCAGAAGGGAGTTTAGCAGCCAAAGTGTCACGGGTTCTGTTCATCTACAGAATAACACCTCAATCCACCACAGGACTCTCTCCTGCTGAGATGTTATTAGGTCATAGACTAGGCTCCACTCTTGACCTTGTCCACCCAGACCTAAAAAGGAAAATGGAAAACAGACAAAACAAACAAAAAGAGAACCATGACAAAAGAACAAAGAGCCGAAGTTTTGGAGAAGGAGATGCGGTCCTTACCAGGAATTTCAGTTATGGACCAAAGTGGATTCCTGGCTTCATAGACTCAATGACAGGTCCAGTATCATAAAAGGTCATGTTGGGAGATGGTAAGGTAGTACCCAGACATGTAGATCAGATACTTCCCAGGCAAGGGGAAATTGAAATGAAGGTTCCAGATGCAATGACTGAAGACAGGGTTGCCCCCAGTTATCCAAGTGCATCTGTGGTGCCACCACCAGGGACAGAGCCAATTCCACAGGAACCTATTCCTCAAGAGGAAACCATCGTTGCAGAGTCAGATACTCTGAGCACTGCTCAGGAGCAGCTGGTGGCTTCACCACAAACAAGCAGGGACTTTACTGTTAGACGTTCACAAAGGTCTCGCAAGCCACCAGAGTGATTGATACTGAACTGTTAGATTCATCAAGTATGGAACATGATGAATGGAGACTCCTTATGTGACCCTCAGGAATGGTTATTGGTTAAGAAATTCACACTGAAATCTTAAGGGGGGAGGGATATAGTAATCTGGGATGTTATGATTAAGGTTATCCACCAGGTGGTGCTGTAGCCAATGCTGCTGCTAAGGTCAGAGGTTTGCTTCCTGTCAAGGCAGCAAAGGTGAAATGACTGGATGCAGGCATGATGTTTGTTACTCTGTTTGTTAATAAAGTACTCGTGCTAATTCTACGATATCGCCTCTTCGAGTCCTTGTCTCACGACATGGATTTATCACAGGAAGAGAAATTCTCTCCATTAGCTGGACGCCTGACCATCATCCACTGGGAACAGTGAAATGCTTCCCTCTGCGACCCCACCTCACTTTTTCATTCCCTTCCAGCAGTGAACTGATTACCCATCCGCCCCCTCACCGTCATCACCCCTCTGAGAGCAGTGTTAAAGTGATACTACGTGCTACAACTTATGCTGCCTTTTCACTTAAATATCTGTTCAAAGAGAAAACAAAAGCTCACAGATCAGTTCTCAGCTGTTTTCACCTGGGAGGAAATTGTATCTTTAAACTTCTTAGCATGCACGTATTTCTTTCCTGCTACACTGATGCAGTTTATGGAACCATAGACATTTTATCACAGGAGGAGGTCATCTGACATTGCACGCCGGAGCTAAATTTAGACTTCTCTTGGGAACTGGTTTTACGCAGTTCAATTTTCCTGCTTTCGCCTCAAATGAATCCCATTTTCCAAGCTGAATGCAAAAGTACACTGGAAATATCTCAAAACAAGCTGATTAAGCCCAGCACAGCTAAACTATACGTTATGGCACCAAACAGAACCGATGGTCCCACAGAATTCCACCTCATGTCAGGGCACAGACGCAAGATGAGGAAATTAAATATAGCCTAGTATGTCAGAGAGTTTGTCAATAATCTGAAAATCTGAACAGGTCAATATTTTCATGACATTTTTCGCCTGTGCTAAATTTAGGTTCCTCTAGGGGACTAATTCTGCTAATCCCAATTACACCTCTTCTAGACCCATCTTTTGTTTCTTTCCTTGTCCCATTACCATCTCCTTTTGCCTTCCACCATCATCCCTTTTGTCATTTAATCTCTCCTGCCTTCCACCTTTCCCTTTCGTTCTTTCCTCACCTTCCCCCTTTCCCTGCCTCTGTACTTGCTTAAAACCTATTACATATCTAACTTTTTCCCATTCTGACAAAAGGTGATTGATCTGAAACGTTAACTCTGTTTCTCTCCCCACAGATGCTGCCTGACCTGCTGAGTGTTTCCAGCATTTTCTGTTTTTGTTTCAGATTTCCAGCATCTGCAGTATTTTGCTTTTGTAATGTATTTTCATCAACTTGTAAGATGTTTGAACAGGGACTGAAAACAAAAGAATTCTGACATCAAAGGCTCAACCATATCAACTTTCACATCTGGGCAGGCGCATCCTGTAAACAGATAAGCACAAAAGCATACGGTCACATTTCCAAAAGAAATTGTAATTTTTGTCTAAGTTAAGTCTCGCCGTTTTTGGCTGGCCTCATGCGCCATTACTGGGCTGAGAAGATAGCAGGTAATCTACACGGAGGCCAGCACCAATCTCACCCTGAAAAACTGCAAGGATGTACATGGGGTTTCTTCCTCCATTTGGAAAGCACCAAGCCTTTGTTCTATGCCTCCATCTATCAACATGCTTTGAACAGCAAGTAACAATTGAAGGGAACAACAGGTGCTAAATCCCATCCTACTATTTTGAGGCACGATGCATAGACATGGCAATATTGTGCATCAGCATCAATTGAAACACCTCTGAAGCCGATAGATTTCGCAACTAGAGTGCACTATATACTAGAGCGATGCACTGAATATAGGCTAAGTGGAAGTATTGAAAAAGGGAATTGATAGATGCAACCATGACTTGTGCAATACAGGCTGAACACCAAGACAGGAGGGAGATGGAAATGGTCTGAGTAGGATATAAACAGGTGCACTCGTTAAACATTTTCTCAATGACACTGCCTTATGCTCCAAAGTGAAACTGACTTGTCCATTACCAGTTCCACGAACCACATCAGCTTCTGAGGGAGGTCTCTCACAAGTTGGCCCTACATACAACTGGCCCTTGGTGCATTTCATAGAAAGGGCAGCAAACCGAAGAGGTGATGCACAAATGTACATGTCGACGCCACCCCACTCAACAAGAGCCAACCAGCAGTTATTATGGATCACGGCAAAAGTAGAAAAAGTTCTTTCCACATACCTGAACAAAATTCAGTCGCTGATCACACGATCTGAGGCACTGTCTGTACATCCAGTGCTCACCACTTAGTGAAAATGAACTGTCGACTGACACAGCCACGAGAAACGTGTAGGTCAGGGAGGTTAATCTGTGTCGCCAAGGTCAACCCGAGAGCTGGCTAATAAGTGTGTCAGCTTGTGACATGCTGAGAGTGCATGACAGGAAAGGTACCTCGGATAGAAGGAAAGGTGCCTGCTGCAGTCTGTAACAGAGATTTAGGAAGGAAGGCAAGATATATTCAGATGATGATACTTGGTAGTGACTCATGTGGTTGTAACTTGACAGAGGGTTTTCACATAGAGTTGCCAACTCGGGTTGAAAGTATTCCTGGAGATTTCATCACATGATGTTCCCCCTATAACCACCCCGTCCAGTCAAAAAACCATTTTTCCTCATCTCCAACGTTTTTATAACTAATAAACGAAAGTGTTTGAGGAAAATGAAAAAAACCCACTTTTTTTTGTCATGTCCCTATGGTTTTTTTCCCCCGGAGTGTCCAGGAGATTGATCTTCAATTCCTGAAGACTCCAGGACAATCCTGGAGGGTTGGCAATCTTAGGTTCGTATCATGGAAGAAACATGAGAACGAATGCTGGACATCATCTGAATTTCAACATTGAATCAAGACACAGTTAGGACCCCTACGGGATTTGAAACTCCGATTGCGCAAGTGGCACACAGTGCCGGACCCACCAGCAAAGTCTGGCAGCAAGCGGAAGCGGTGCCAGAAAAGCCCCAGGCGGCGAGGCAATATTAATTTTTATGGTTTCCTTGTAAGCCAAGAGGTGCAGGAGCGCTCATCCAGGCCCC
This sequence comes from Somniosus microcephalus, assembly GCF_052327205.1. NCBI lineage: Eukaryota > Metazoa > Chordata > Chondrichthyes > Squaliformes > Somniosidae > Somniosus > Somniosus microcephalus. The sequence continues at coordinate 34,733,547 of NC_140992.1, forward strand.
ACAAGGAAACCTGGGGCCTCCCCTGCTCAGAGCTTCTGTTCCCTTCCCCCAACTGCGATCCTCATCGACCAATTACATTAGTGATGGGGGGTCATTCCCTCGGGTCCCCGGCAGTGGCATCCTGATGCCCAGAATCCTGTTCTCACCTGCCAGCCCGGTAGTGATTCCTGTTGGGTTCCAGCGGGAGTCAGACATCAAACATGGAAATGAGGCCCGGGAATTAAAATCTCTCTGGCCCTCTCGCGGCACAGTCCCACATGCCGCACTTGCGACTGAAGAATTGTAACATGGGCAGTGTCCTTGGAATCTTAGTCCAGCAAGATCCAGTGCATTCAGGAGACGAGAGAATTGGAGCGAGGAATAAAACATATGACACAACATTGTCATTCTTACTGTTGTGTATATTTTATAGTTAACTAGCTGGGGAGCCCCGCGTTGCGAGGGCAATTTTGGGGCGCTTGGTCTCCCTGCCCCTGTGTGTCCCCCCTCTCCCTGTCATGTCCTCTCCCTGTCCTATCCCTCCCTCCCCTCCCCTCCTCTCCCTCCCCTCCTCTCCCTCCCCTCCTCTCCCTTCCCTCCCCTCCCCTCCTCTCCCTCCCCTCCCCTCCTCTCCCTCCCTCCCCTCCTCTCCCTCCCCTCCCCTCCTCTCCCTCCCTCCCCTCCCCTGTCTCCCTCCCCTCCCCTGTCTCCCTCCCTCCCCCACTCCCCTCTGTCCCTCTCTCCGGCCCCTCCCCCTGCCTAGCGCCTGAGGTCCGGAGCTGAGGTCCCCCGCGTATCGCGCGGCTGATGGACGGCCGCTGTGGGCGGGCGGGCGGTGCATGCGCGGTCAGTGCGGGCAGCGCGAGCCCACCGCGATTTCCCGAGGCTCGCCCCCCCCCGCGATTTCCCGAGGCTCGCCCCCCCCCGCGATTTCCCGAGGCTCTCCCCCCCCCCCGCGATTTCCCGAGGCTCTCCCCCCCCCGCGATTTCCCGAGGCTCTCCCCCCCCCGCGATTTCCTGAGGCTCTCCCCCCCCCCGCGATTTCCCGAGGCTCTCCCCCCACGATTTCCCGAGGCTCTCCCCCCCCCCCCGCGATTTCCCGAGGCTCTCCCCCCCCTATTAAATTGTTATTTAATTCCCTAACACATCATTAAAATATTTACCTTAGTTCCCTAACACACAGAAAGTGTGGGGGAAAAAATTTTGAAAAATCAAGATGGCGGCCACTCACCTCGGTTCAGAAGGATAAGGCCCGCCCACACACGCACCGATTGGTCGACCAGTCAGGTCACCGAAGCGTAGGATTGGTCAATCGTCGAGTCACTCGACACTCAACTGTAGGATGGCACGCGCCCGTCCGATTGGTCGACCTCGACGTCACACGGTCGCTAATGAGATGCTAATGAGCGGAACGCTGAACGTTTTTCGGATACCGCGGGCGGGATTTTTGTCCGGCCGAAACGTAAATACGCCTATGACCGGTCCGGAATCGCAAGCTTTCTTTTGAGGCGACGCGCGCGTCGGTACGCTCTCTAACTTTCAAACGTATAGAGAACAGGCGGACAGACAGACATCCGGACAGACAGAAGAGCCGCTTTATATATATAGATTTAAACTACTTCTACACTGTTATTATATTTTTCACTCCTTTCTCATTAAAATCAGTAAATAATTCTCCACCCGTCACCAGAGTATCATTGGTAAAAGAGCCGGGAGCATGTTACCAAGATGTTTTCTTTTGCCACATCTAAAGCTTGGATCACAGGACAATGACATCCTGTATGCCAGCTCCCCATCATCATTACTATAACTGACTCGTCCTGACAGCAGAATTGTAGACATACGCAAATGTATTCTATGAAATGTAAAAGTGCCCTTGGATGGAGAATATATGTCATCTGTGGTTCAGTGGTAGCACTCTTGCCTCTGAGTCAGAGGGTTGTGGGTTCAAGTCCCACTCCAGGGACTTGAGCACAAAAGCTAGGCTGACACTTCAGTGCAGTACTAAGGAAGTGCTGCACTGTCGGAGGTGCCATCTTTTGAATGAGACGTTAAACCAAGGCCCGTCTGGCCTCTCAGTTGGGCGTAAAAGACCCCATGGCACTATTTTGAAGAAGGGAAGGGGAACCAATGCCATTAAAACAGATTATCTGGTCATTATCTCACTGCTGTTTGTGGGATCCTGCTGTGCGCAATTTGACTGCCGCATTTCCTACATTACAACAGTGACTACACTTCAAAAGTATTTCATTGGCTGTAAAGCACTTTGGGACGTCCTGAGGCCGTGAAAGGCGCTATATCAATTCAAGTTTTTCTTTCTTTCTTTAGAATGCTTGAAGGGAGTACAAAGGGGAGGAGAGTAAAAATTGATTCAAAGGGAAGGTTAAAAATACAATTAAAGCTGGACTTTTGTTACATGGACCTGTCTCCATTTCTGTTAATGAAACGTTCTGAAGCACATTGGATCCTGAGGTTTCACAATAAACTCTGTTTACTCATAGACTCTTGTAGTGTTCATTAAACTGAAGACAGTGAAATCATGTAGCCCTCAGGCAACAGCTAATCATGGTAACCTAACTCTCAAGTTGCTGCTGCACGAAAACGAACCGCAATAACAAAGCGGACGATATGTGGATGTTGGTCTTGCTCTGAACGTCCCATCAGCCTTTCCTGAGCATGCCACAAATTTAGCCCTATTCACAAGACCCATCCGTTCACCTCATTTTAACATGGTCGAGAGAGGGGGAGGCAGTCACAATACAGCCAAGTGACCCACACTCCTGCCAAGCAGAAATCTAACCTCATAGGCCACTCCGCTAGCGTTACTGGCTGCACAAATTTGCCCAGCACAGACGAGAGATGGGGAGGTGCAAAACAGTACAAACCCTGATGCTAGGTCAATTGATCACTGTAATGTATTATCACATGGTTTGTCACATGGTTTAGTATGAGCATGCTCATTTCGATTTGGCTTAGTGAACAAGCACATGGGCTAGCAGCTTATCCTATATCTGTCCTTCATTTGTTCTACCCACATATATTACCTTTTGGTGACGGGGATGGGATCCCAAAGCTATTTTTAGGGATCATGGAAGGACACAATGTTCAACCTTCGAGTGGAAAAGTTTAAGGTGAATTTGTGACACCTAAACTGAATTTTTGCGATGTTTTATTGTTAATGCTGATGCAGAATCGTTAGTGCTTCGCCTTTGCGTGTATGTATACACAACAACAGTGGCGTTGATTCTCACAGGTACACAGGTAGCGTTCTGAGGCACTGTTCGAGGGGATCGGGACAATCATGGCCGCACCTATGGGATTCATCCGAAGGCTCGGCATGTATGACCGAGCTCGTGAACCATTCAGTTCTTACATTGAGCGGACAGAGATGTTTTTTTAGGGCCAATAACATTATTGAGACCGAAGGTGCAGATGAGAATGTTTAAACTCAAAATTAAATAATTTGTGAACGTAAGAAAGCAATGTTTCTGACGGAGATCGGGCCAGATGTCTACGGAACGTTGACAAACCTACTCGCGCCAGGGAAAGAGAAGGATGTGTCGTTTGAAGACATTGTCGAGAAACTCAAGGACCATTTCAACCCAAAGCCATTAGAAATAGCAGAGAGCTATAAGTTTAGTACCAGAAACCAAAAACAAAGTGAGACCATCAGTGAGTACATTGTAGCTCTTAAGAACCTGTCTTTGCATTGTAATTTCGGCACATTTTTGGATCGTGCGTTGCGAGATAAGTTTGTGTGTGGACTGGTGGATGAGTGCACACAGTCCAAGTTACTGAACACTCTGAACCTAACGTTTGACATAGCATGCAAAATTGCCCTGTCTATGGAGATGGTGTCTAAGAATGCTAGGGAACTCTGTCCAACTCAAGTGACTCGTGCAGCTGAGCTCTACAGTCACAAAGCCACCGCCGAACCTAAAGCTGTGAGTCCAAGTCAAACGCCTGTCGGTGAGAGCAGTTCAGTGAATTGTTATCGCTGCAATGGAAATCACTCACCACAGTCCTGCCAATACAGAAATGCGAAGTGTTTTCACTGCTAGAAGCAAGGCCATATTTCAACAGCTTGCAGAGCTAGATCTAAAGCAGGAAATAAGAACCATTCTAGTGCAATGCAAAGCAGCGACAACAAAAGGAAGGATTCACAATATTGAAGTGAACACAACTGATGTTGAAGTACTAGGCATCTACAGTATCTATGCCACTAGCGGCAATACAAGCAGTCGTGAGAAAGACTTCCGTACAACACTTTTGATCAATGAGCAATATATTGATATGTATATCGACATGGCGGCAGACTGCTCTATCATGAGTAAGGACACATATGAGAGTAAGTTTAATCAAATACCACTTACAAAGGTTACCGTAGAGTTAAAAGCCTACTCCGAAGAAACCCTAGGGACATGTGGGCAAATGGAATGTACAGTTCAACAAAATGGCCAGTCAGTAAAGCTGCCTATTATTGTAGCGAGCTACAACAACAGGCCAACCCTCATGGGCAAAGACTGGTTGAGAAAGTTAAAACTAGACTGGAAAAACATCTTCAGTGTAGATGCTTCAAAGAAGCGACTGGACACAATGCTGAACAAGTATGAAAGCATGTTCACAGACAGTTATAAGGGCATCACTGGGTATAACGCACATATCCGCATCAAGTCCAATGCGAAGCTTGTCTATTGTAAGGCAAGGCCAGTCCCTTATGCATTGAAAAGTCAGGTGGAGGAAGAGCTAGAGAAACTCAGAGAGAACGGAGTGCTAGTAAAAACTGACAGAAGTGAATGGGCTACCCCGATTGTGGTAGTGCCCAAAGCAGACAAAACTACGCTTGTGTGGTGACTACAAAGTTACTATCAACCAAGCAGTTGATGATGAGCAGTACCCATTACCTACATCTCAGGATTTGTATGCAGCACTCTCTGGGTCAAAGGTTTTCTCCAAGCTTGACCTGTCGCATGCTTACGCTCAGCTGAATGTTGACAAAGAGAGTCAACAGTATCTCACCATCAACACACACAAGGGACTGTACTCATACACCAAGCTGCCATATGGTATAAAGTCCTCCCCCAAAATCTTCCAGGCTACGATGGATAAGATATTGCAAGGAGTTCCAAATTGCTTATGCAATCAAGACGATGTGCTGATCGCAACAAGCAGCGAGGAAGATTTAGCGTTTCAAAGGTTGAACTCCCACAATGGCAAATTGAAAAGGAGCAAATGTGCTTTTGTGCAGCCTGAGGTTGTGTACCTTGGTCTGAAAGTTGATGCAAATGGCTTGCAACCAGTTAAGGAAAAGGTTGATGCTGTCATTAATGCTCCAAAGGCACAGAACGTGTCTGAGTTAAGATCTTTCCTTGGAATGGTCCAGTACTATGCACGTTTCATACCTGAGTTAGCGACCATGTTAGCTCCATTGCACGAGCTCCTCAAGAAGGATGTCCAGTGGAAGTGGACGAAAGCGCAACAGGAATCTTGCGAAACTTGTAAGAGAAGTCTCTCTAGCGATGCTCTACTTGTGCACTACGACACAGAGCGTGAGCTTAAGTTAGTGTGTGATGCTTCTAGCTATGATGTGGGAGTTGTCATAAGCCATGTAATGGATGATGGCCAAGAAAAACCAATTGCGTCGCATTGCGAACCCTCACAAAGAACAAAAGAAACTACGCGCAAATTGAAAAGGAAGCTCGCGCCATAGTGTTTGGAATCAAGAAATTCCAACAGTTCCTGATCGGCAGAAAGTTTACCCTGATAACCGATCAGAAACCGCTCCGAGCAATATTGGGGCCCAAATCTGCCATCCCTGCAATGGCCGCATCAAGAATGCAACGTTGGGTAGTGTTGTTGTCACAATATGACTACACGATTGAATATCGCACTTCAAAACAAAACACAATTGCAGATGCCTTGTCCAGTTTGCCACATGAGGGCTCATGTGTTGGGAGTGAAGGTGAGATTTTCATGCTAGGTGCAGTTGACAAAGACTTTCCCGTGAATGCAACTGAGATTGCAGATGAGACTCAAAAGGACTCAGTATTGAAAAGAGTGTATGAAAACACCTTGAATGGATGGACTGATCAGTGTATGGACACAGAATTGAAACCATTCCATAACCGTCATACTGAATTGTCTTGTGAGCAAGGTTGTATCAAGTGGGGAAACAGAGTGGTGGTGTCTACTTCTTTGAGTTCGGAACCAAAACAAAACAGCCTGAAAATTGGTTCAACACCAAAAATGTTTTTAAGGAAGGCTCCGCAAACCTGTTATTAAACTGGATTTGTAGTTCATTTGTAGGATTTGTAGTTCATTTAAAAGAAAAAAAGCCAGGAGTTTTTGTTACGTGGTACATGTAATGCTGAGAAAGGTGGGACCATAGTTTTGTTGTATTTGAGAGGGGAATATGTTTTTGTAAGGGGAAAACAGTGTAATGTATTATCACATGGTTTGTCACATGGTTTAGTATGAACATGCTCAGTTCGCTCTGGCCTAGTAAACAAGCACATTGCCTAGCAACTCATCCTGTCTCTGTCCTTCATTTGTTCTACCCACATATATTACAATCACCTGAGTTGCGCCAGCAGATTATTCAGCTCTAAGCATGAGAATATTTGCATGCTATTTGAGGCTGCTGCACGAGACTTACCTTGTTGGAAAATTCACTCTTATGCAGGATGCACTACAGCAACTCACCAAGGCTTCTTTAATAGCACGTTCCGAACCCACAACCTCTGCCACCTAGAAGGACAAGGGCAGCAGGCGCGTGGGAACACCACCACCTCCAAGTTCCCCATCAAATCACACACCACCCCGACTTGGACATATATCATCGTTTCTTCATCGTCACTGGGTCAAAAACCTGTAAGTCCCTACCTAACAGAATTGTGGGAGTACCTTCACCACACGGACTGCAACGATTTAAGAAGAACGCCAACCACCACCTTCTCAAGGGCAACGAGGGATGGGCAATAAATGCTGGCCTTGCTAGCAACACCTATATCCCAAGAATTAATAAAACAAAAACATTACCTACTGTGGTAATGAGTTATACAGACTGGAATTGCAATAGGGGCACTTCAACTTACCTCAGTGTCCCGGGCTGCTGAAGCAAAAAGGAAATCAACCAAATTCCCACTCCTGCTCACGGCCCAGGGGTCTGCTGGGAAGTGGAAGTGTATTGACATCAGGTGAGGGCAGGGTCCGGCACAGCTGTGATGCTCCCACAGCTGAATAACTCCTGATCCTCACACATGAAGAATGGCCATGTACACGAGGTACTGGAAAGCTGCTGCTACTTGTGGAACTGTACCACAGCATGAGGAAGAGTCTTCAGAAGAGGAGGGGAGAAATTGGAAAAACACTTGAAAATCCTCACTGGACAGGAACAGTACAGGGACAATTTGGGGGTGTCCGATATGAAAGTTGTCCTGGAAGGCATAACTTTTGAAATGGCAATGTTGCTGGAAAGACCTTCTACACCTATCTTGAAAATTGCAGCCAACTGTATAACAAACATCATGTTAGATAGCCTCTGTGACAAAAATTAAGCAACTTTTTTCTACAATGTATCATAGTATTGGCTTCTTTTTCTGTCATGGTACATTTAGAGAAAATAGTCTAGCTTGCTTTGACAGCAGCACAATGTACATTTTGCCTGGTCAGGTGCCTAAGAAAAGGATCAATTCAATTCAAATACAAGCATTTTCTAGGTTTTGTTTGTAAATATAATTGATTGGCAGCTCTTTGTGAGGTAAGTATCATATATTTAAGTTTCCTTTGTTCTGTGTCGATGACCCTTCATCTGACGTCAACTCTGTTTCTCTCTCCACAGATGCTGCCTGACCTGCTGAGTATTTCCAGTCAAACTACAGTAACAAGAGTATTTTGTTCAGCCCCGCCACCCCCCCCCCCTTGGCGCACTCCAAATTACTTAGACATTCAGCAGGTTAACGACACATTTCAGTTATTAAAATGTGAAGGCTTGCCTGCGGAAGTGGTCCAAGAAACTCCACCAAAGAAAAATACCTAGAGCAAAAACAAACATGAATCTCCCCTCTTTCCGCTCACCCAACCCCCCCCACCCCCCGCACCCACCACCCCCCCCCCCCCGCACTTGGCCTGTGACAGTTCTGTCAAGAAAGATAGCCAGAATAATACAAACCTTGCCCCATGTTTCCGTAACATTTTGACTAGTATCACACATACATATGGATCACTATAGTTCAACTCTCTAGATCATCACTGAGTATGTGTTGATGTGCTTTCCTTATCCTTCTTTAAGAGCCAATTCCCCCTTGCTTGGCGAAATTTAAGCCTTGTCGCCTCAGCCTAGAGACAAAGGAAACCTCGTCGCAAAAGGACAATTCATTTATTTCAGATATTTCAGTTCAGTGCAGGAGGCATACAGGAAGGAAAGAATTATGCTGCTACATGGCTGACATCTAATCATTCTTTGTGGCTTTTGCTTACACGTCTCAAAGATGAAATCTACTTCCTTTCATTCCAGCACTCTGGAATCTTGGAGCTTTCTCAGCAGGGGAAGAATTTTAAAAAAACATTTAAACCCCAGACATAAGTGAAGTAACATCTGCCAGACCCATCACAAACACAGCCATGAGGCATGTAAATAGATGAAGAATCTAATCCATATCTATCTATTGAAGAGCGCCTACCCCACAAAGAACTCAGAAAAACCACTGGGTATTCTTTGACATCACAAATTGTTTTACCAGTTTTCCCTCTTGTGTATCTAAGCAGCAGTAGTAGCTGTCTCTGTGTCTCTGAATGATTTACACTTTGAAAAAATAATCGTTTTATTCAGTGATGCAACCATCAGCAGAATGATACTCAAGACACAGTACAGAACCATTGAGGGTGACCTGTCCACCCACAGCTACCTCACACATGGCCACCAAAGTCAGTCCAATCCCACAATACATTTGCACCTCTTAGTGGTCAGCTGACTGCACTTGGCCTGCCCTCATGCCCCTTTTCATTAGTCCATCATCCCATCCTTTATCAATCAAAAAATTAAGCAGTCAGGACAGGGCTGAAAATTGGCTCGAAATCATGGTTTAAAAAAAATTAAAAATGCATTTGTTTATAGGCATGTTACTCATATCAAGTGACGAACTGGAAACAGATTAGTGTAAAGAACAGCTATTTGCAACCCATTGGCTGGGAGCATCAATGTAAAATGTTGCTTTGGACCCGATAAGAAGGCAGCCTTTCAATTTTTCAATTGTTAGATGAAGTGTTGCATCCTTCCTGAGTGATTGTCGCGCTAATGGTTTTATTCAATATGCACTTCACACAATCTCATTCATTCCACAGCCAGCTGGGAATGAGGGGTCAAACCGCAAACATCTCACACAGAAACTGGATTATTAGATTGTCTCTAGCACAGCAATGAGTTGTGGTGTCCATCTGAGACTATAAACATAGGATGTGCTTTCTAGCTCCCATACTACCCTTCTCATGTGGCTTGGATTACTTCCTTCCTCCCTCCTACCTACACAACATATTTCTATAAACCAATACTGTTTGCATCAACTTTTACTTTTGTAGTTAGAGAGAAATATTCTAGGAATATTAGAAAGTGACATGGCTATCCCAGCCTTCCACATGCTCTGAAATCCAGCCTATTGCCTCTAGTGATATATACATATAGATACATAGAGATAGGAACAGGAGTAGGCCATTCGGCCCTTCGAGCCTGCTCCGCCATTCAATGAGATCATGGCTGATCTTACCAGTTCAGTACCCCGTCCCCGCCTTTTCTCCGTAACCCTTAATCCCCTTAGCCTTCAGAAATATATCCAATTCTCTCTTGAAAATATTTATTGAATTAGCCTTCACAGCCCTCTGTGGCAGGGAATTCCACAGGCTCACCACTCTTTGAGTGAAGAAATTCTTCCTCATCTCTGTTTTAAATGATTTGCCCGCTATTTTTAGACTGTGGCCCCTGGTTCTGTGCTCCCCGGCCATTGGAAACATTCTCTCTGAATTCAGCCTGTCCAGGCCTGCCATAATTTTATATGTTTCGATGAGATCCCCTCTCAATCTTCTAAACTCCAGTGAGTACAAGCCCAAACTATTTAATCTCTCTTCGTAGGTCATTCCCGCCATTCCAGGTATCAGCCTGGTGAATCGCCGTTGCACTCTTTCCATGGCAAGAACATCCTTCCGCAGATGGGGCGATATATAAGACAGCTATTTGAAAATATGAACATAGGAACATTAGGAGCAGGAGTAGGCTATTCAGTCCCTCAGTCTTGCTCTGCCATTCGATTAGATCATGGTTGATCTGCACCGCAATTCACTTTACCCGCCTTTGTTCCATTGAGCATGTAACACTTCCTAAATGTTAAGGAAAGTATGGAAGGTGTACTATCTGTTCAAGGTGCCCCATTCCTCCACATCCATATTGCCATTTTTATATTCCTTTCCTCCTCGAGAACAACATTTTGTGCCTCAATTTCCCGCTTCCTGGAAATTGCAAACATTGCACACTGTAATGACTCACCAATGGCAAAGTCTGAATACTCTCATTTTACAGCTGGTCAAACACTACATATACGCCTAGAAATTCAGTATAGCCACTTTTGGGGCGGTAAAGTCGGGCGGTCGCTAAAGTTAGCGCCCGCCAGAAAGTGCAGGTCAGTTCGCCGAAATTCAGTAGATTTGGCCAAGAGTTTGGGCGAGCGCTGAAACTGGCGTTGCACTCCTATCTTTAGGCGCTAAGCCGGCGGTGCGGACTGATAACGCCGAGGCCGGGCGCAGCGCAGGTGCGGTCATGTTTTGATTGACAGCAGACACCCTGACGCCGGCCAGCTCTTAAAGGGGGAAGGGTCGACTTGGTCTGCAGCCACGCCCTGGATAGTGGAGCCCTGCAGCTAGGCCTGAACACTGCTGGTGGACCCAAATAGCGCCTGAAGCCATGGAGAAGGCCCGTGAACGAGCGCAGCGCTTCTCCCAGCATGCTTTGAGGGTGCTGGTTAGGGGGTTGGAAAGGTACAAAGAGATCTTATGCCCGGACAGTGGCAAGAAGGCTCCCAGGAGGCAGTACAGGAGAGCCTGGAGGAAAATCGCCCACAGGGTGTCAGTCAACAGCGATGTCCCCAGGACTGGTGACCAATGCCGCAAGAAGTACAACGACCTCACTCGGATGGTCAAGGTGAGTACCCTTTCCAGTGTCCTCCTCATCCTTGCATGTGCACCTCACATTATGGGCAAAGGGACCTCAAAGGCCTAATGGCCAGCCCTCCTCCCGCAGCTATGGCACTGGCATGATCCTCAATAGCACTTTCTGCACTTAACACACTGGCCAAGCTATTCGACCATGGGAGGCAGTGCACACAACAACAGGCCACCACACTGGCCAAGCTATTCCACCATGGGAGGCAGTGCACACAACAACAGGCCACCACACTGGCCAAGCTATTCGACCATGGGAGGCAGTGCACACAACAACAGGGCACCACACTGGCCAAGCTATTCGACCATGGGAGGCAGTGCACACAACAACAGGCCACCACACTGGCCAAGCTATTCCATCATGGGAGGCAGTGCACACAACAACAGGCCACCACACTGGCCAAGCTATTCCACCATGGGAGGCAGTGCACACAACAGGCCACCACACTGGCCAAGCTATTCGACCATGGGAGGCAGTGCACACAACAACAGGGCACCACACTGGCCAAGCTATTCGACCATGGGAGGCAGTGCACACAACAACAGGCCACCACACTGGCCAAGCTATTCGACCATGGGAGGCAGTGCACACAACAACAGGGCACCACACTGGACAAGCTATTCGACCATGGGAGGCAGTGCACACAACAACAGGCCACCACACTGGCCAAGCTATTCCACCATGGGAGGCAGTGCACACAACAACAGGCCACCACAATGTACTTAGAGGCCGTCCTTTCTCTTGCAGGCCAAGATGGCCCGGAATTTGAAGAGCCAGAATGTCACCGGGGGTGGCCGTGCCCAGTTCCAGGAGCTCAGTGAGCTGGAGGAGAGCGTGGCTCGACTCATGCGTGGCCGGGTGACTGGCCCTGTTGCCATTGGAGATGCCGACCCTGTGCTGCGACCCAATGGTAAGGACATGACCGTTTGGACCTCTCTCGTTCCCCTAGCGCATCAGATCTACATCCTTTGCCACTGTCCGACCAATGCGCTGAATGCCACCACTCATGCCTCCCTCGCTGACGCCCTGTCCTCACTCTAAAGCTACTCTTGTGCCTTCCTGCTTTCAGCTGGTGAGGAGGAGGTCCTTGAAGCTGAGAGTGCCAGTCCCTCGGAAGAGGAGGACGACGAGGACCAACAGGAAGGCGGCACATCGGGCGAAGCCTCATCCGCGCCAGGGGATGGCAATGGAGGGGAGACGTCTTGCCTGGAGGAGAGCCAGGGGGAAGTGCTGCAGGGGGGTGTAGTTCCTGGGCCCAGTGGCGTCCAGGCACGTGGGAAGGGTCGGGCAGAACGGCGGCCTTCTCCCCAGAGGGGGCAAGTGTTGCAGGGGAGGCCAGTTCCTGGGCCCAGTGGCGTCCAGGCACGTGGGAAGGGTCGGGCAGAACGGCGGCCTTCTCCCCAGAGGGAGAGTCCGGCCTCCAGTCCGGAGACGGTCCTCGCCCAGAAGGTGCGCCTCCTAGATGAAATGTCCGCGGATTCTGAGCGCCGCCACAAGGAGTTCATGGGGGTTGTGGGACAGTTGCCTCAGGCCATTGAGTCCCTGGCTCATAGTGTGGCCGCTTTCGGGGACTCACAGGCCAGGGGTGTCGAACAACTCGCGGCAGCACAGGCCAGGGGTGTCGACCAACTCGCGGCAGCACAGGACAGGGGTGTCCAGCAACTCGCGGCAGCACAGGACAGGGGTGTCCAGCAACTCGCGGCAGCGCAGGACGCGAGTCGCGAGTTCATGAGTGGTGCCGTGCAGACACTCACTGATCTGATGCGGGCACAGACCAGGGCAGTTCGGGCACTCACTTCTGCCACACTCGCTGTGTCACGGAAGCATTGCCAGGGCACCCGCCGCCCTGCTGCAGCACAGCGGTCTGGCCTCCACCAGATTGCTGCGCTTGCTGCACTGCCAGCCCGGCCGAGTGCCAGTGTCTCTGGCGACCAGCGAGCGCCTGGCATCAGCCAGCTTGCCCCCATTGCTGCAGCCGCCACTGCAACTCCCCCAGCCAAGGTGCGACGAGCTGCTGCAGAGACTGATGCTGCCCAGCCACAGCTGCAGCAGTCAGCAGCCGGCCCCTCCAGGGCCGGTCCTCGTCTAGGCCGACCCCCAAGGGCATCTGCCGTCACGCATTCTGCCCCTCAGGAGCCTTCCCCCAGCCTTGCAACACCCACAGGGCCCAGGTTGAGGCGGAGCAACAGGTTGGGCAGGGGCCGCACAAGGCTGCACAAGGACTCGCCCTCTCGGCACACCCAGTAGAGTGTGTTGGCAACGGTTTTTTTTATATGGGGGTGTTTGTGTTGTTGGGGGGGCTTATTTTGGTAAGGCCGAGGATGAAGGCCAATTGGATGGGCAAGTTTTGTTATTCCTCCCCAGGTTGTGGGAGTGAGATATTTTTGTGACTGTTTTTTGGGGGTCTTGTCTGTTTTTCTGTTTCATGTGGGAAGGGCCCTGAGTTTGTTAAATAAAGCTTTTTATTTATTCAGCTTGTCCAGGTGTCATGTTTCCAGTGGTTGTTGCGTTAAGCGGCTGAGGGCTTGCGGAGCGGCTGCATTCAGGTGCGTTCATTGCCACAAGCCATTCCCTGACAGGGGGCCTAGAAGTGTCGTTCAATAAGCCGCCGGCGGACGGCCCTTGGACCTTGTGGCTCCCTCCTGGGCTGGTACTCCTCCTCCTCCTCCTCCTCCTCCTCCTCATGGTCCTCCTGCTCGTCCTCCTGAGGTGGTGGTCCAACGTGAGGTGGCAGTGCCCGAGTCCTGCGGATAGCCAGGTTGTGCAGCATGCAGCAAACGACGACGAACTGGGAGACTCTATCCGGCGAATACTGTAGAGATCCGCCGGAGCGATCCAGGCAGCGGAACTGTTGCTTGAGGACGCCAATCGTTTGCTCTATGATGTTCCTTGTGGCTTGATGGCTTTCGTTGTATGCCTCCTCCGCAAGGGTCCTGGGCGCGCGGAGCGGGGTCATGAGCCATGTACACAAAGGGTAGCCCTTGTCCCCAATAAGCCATCCCCTTGGTGGAGGCTGTGCCTCGAACATGTCAGCCACAGTAGTCTGGCGCAGGATAAATGCATCGTGGCTGCTTCCTGGAAAGCGGGCATTGACAGCTAGGATGCGCTGCCTGCGGTCACACACCAGCTGTACATTGAGGGAATGGTAGCCCTTCCGGTTGCGGTAATTCTCGGCATTGTCGATAGGTGCCCGCATAGCCACATGCGTGCAGTCAATGGCGCCCTGCACCATGGGGAAGTCCGCGATCCTGCCAAATCCGACTGCACGCTGCTCCTGCCTCTCTAGGGTCATGGGGAAGGAGATGAATTGGTGTCGCCTCGCGAAAAGGGCATCGGTGACCTGCCGGATGCAGCGATGCGCGGCGAACTGGGAGATGTTCGCTATGTCCCCAGCAGCGGCTTGGAAGGAGCCGCTTGCATAAAAGTTCAGAGCCACCGTGACCTTCACTTCCACCGAGAGAGATGTCCTGCACATCAGCTGTGGACGCAGATCTCTGTGAAGCAGCTGGCAGATCTCTGCAACCACCTCCCTTCTGAAGCGCAGCCTCTTAACACAATGCGCGGCAGTCATGGTGAGATAGGACACCTGCTGCCGGTATTCCCTGAGTGGGTAAGGCCTACGTTGCCGACGCCTGATGGCCCCTCTGCGTCTAGGCATGGCTGGCCCTCTCACACAGCGTCTGCGAGCCCTTCGCACATAATGCTGGAACTGAGGGTTGGAACCCCATACAGCCCCCATAATAAACTTGCAAACAGTTAAATCACAATGATTCAAATTTCCAAGCTCTGGCCAGAAGCCAAAAATACCTCTCCTATGTTGTCCCAAATCAGTAAGCTCTGTTCCTTGGTCTCTGTCCAGAAATCCAAAGCACTGAAGTCATTGCAGCAAAATGGCTGGGCTTTATAGGTCAGTGTAAGTGCGCTTTAATTAGCGCTTCCCGAGGCCCACAGGGCCTCTGTTGTGTTCCACTTCACAGTTCTTAACAGCGCCACGCCCACATTGGCCGGGCGCCACTGAATTTCCGGTTTGGGGCGCACAAACAGCGTTGCACGACGAAATGACGTCATAAGCTGCGCGCGCAGCTGAGCGGGCGCAAACACTTTGCGCCGGCGCTAAATGTCAACTGAAGTTGGGCGTAGGCGCAGATCGTTCTGCGCCCGGGCGCTAAGTGCCTAGCGCTGCAAATCTACCCCTCTTATGGCGTTAGCGGCTGGCGAACGCAACTGAATTTCTAGGCCATAATAACTAAACTGACCTTCCTCCAGTGACTCAATTGGTAAAGATACTGACCAACTGAGCTAAGCAATGGTCCCAGGTTTGATTCCTGGTCTGTATTGAGTTAACTGTCAGGGTAGTGGCAGGGGTACTGCAATTAGCATCACTGCCTTTGGGATGAAAAAAAAATAGAATTCTCACTCCTGATCGTGACCCAGTGATTCTTGTTGGAAAGTGCACGTGGTGAAATCAGGTGAAGGCTGGATTGCCCTGAGCTGTGATACCCCCACTATCGAATAACCTGCTGATGCTCACCATCTCACCACCATGGTAGAAAGGGGCGAGGTAGCAGAGGGTGGATTTGCTTGCAGGACTATATCTGAGCTCAAGTCCAAGTTTCCATCAGAGGAGAAAAGGAAATTGGTGTGAAATAATTTAAATGACAGTCCAGGGAGCTTCTCCAGTTTGAGTACAGCCTACTCCTGAAAATCATGTTTTGCTCTAAGAAATGTGAATTATCCAACAATTTGAATTAAGCAATATAAATAACACAGCCAACTGGGAACTTAATGCTTACAAAAAGTTTGAATTATCATTAAATCAAGAAATAAAAACAGAAAATGCTGGAAATACTCAGCAGGTCAGGCAGCAGCTGTGGAGAGAGAAACAGGTTAACGTTTCAGGTCGATGAGCTTTTGAAACATTTAGGGCTAGAAATTCATCATAGCCCAGGAATGGGTGGTATCAGTAGAAAAGTTTGAGAATTAGCGCCAGGCGCTAATGCTTTAGACTGCACACAAAATTCATTCTCACTGCTCAAAGAAATGATTGGAGCGCTAATTCAAGTCTTAAAGGCCTAGCTCATTGGCGTTACATGTAAAGGGTGGACTAATATCGGGTGCAGTCTATTCGCAAGCAATCATTGCCACAGGCTTATCCCAGTACTTAAAGGGGAGGTTCATTGATACTGCAGTACCTCATTCTCAGCATTTCAGGCTATGCAGCTGCCTCAGCAAGAAGGAGCCAGCAGATTGAAGCAGGTGTGCTCATGGCAGATCCACCTCAGTCGGGTGGTCAGGCTGACTGAATGCTTCAACAAATGCTACGTACCACCATCTGTACCACAAGCTTCACACACTGCCCAAAGCACCACACCCCCAGCGCTCACCCACCAACAATCTCTACCTACCAACACTCACACCTCACACCTTCCACACAATGACAGCTATTCAACTATGGGAGGCACAAGGGTCATTAGTTATTTGAATGAATGTGATATGTGTGATATGCTTATGCATAAATTTATTAATGGAGTTTGCAATATTTTGTGGTCTTTCTCATTTCACTTTTGCGCCCAGGAGGATGCTGTGATATGGCATGACACGGGGATGGTATGATGGGGATGTGGTGAGCAAAAGGGATCTGGGGTTTAAGTCACCCTGGTGTGAGGCTGGAGGTCTGGTTGGAGGAGGTGGCAGAGTTCTGTGACCACCACCTTGGTGATGCGGAACTGTCTAATACACTGCTCGTCGCTTAGTTGAAGGTAGGAGAAGTGCTGTTGGAATACCCTCGGAGAGTGTGAGCCTTGATGTCCCTCCTTATCCCTCTGCACACATGTTCCCGTATTTCTCGCTGCCTACGCTCCCTCCGCCATAGATCCTGGAGGGCGAGGTGGCATGCCAGTACAGCCCTCATTAATGTTGCCAAGTGTAGCAGTTTGAATCTTTGAACAATAAATGTAGCTACTTTGTAGTTGCCAGAAGACTGCTGATACAAAGGAAACTTGAAATTACTCATAGGAACTGTCCGACTGGGTGAAACTGATAAGAAACCACAGAAGCTAACCTGTCCTGACAGCTGGGAGTGATTAATGCTGATGTCTTTAAATAACGTCGCTGGAGCCGGCTTCCTGGAGCTGCACGCCAGCTCTCCCTGTCACTGTTTGGTTGAGGTGATAAGGTAAGTGGTGACAATGAATTTTCCAGATTGGACAGCCAGTGAGCATTGCACGCTCACTGACGTCACAATCTGCCTGGTGTTGAAGTCCCCGGTGGTACCTCATACCAGCGGCGTAATGGGGGGAGCCAAATTTGCCGTGCATCGCTGGATTCGCCTCGCTCCGGCGCGACTGCATCAGCACTCTGTTACCGCCATCTGCTAGCGCTAACGGGAGGCGCTAAGGTACTGAATTTCCCCCATCTAAATCTGCTTCTCTCTTCACAGTTGCTGCCTGACCTGCTGTGTATTTCCAGCATTTTCTGTATTTATTTCAGATTTCCAGCATCAGCAGTATTTTGCTTTTGAATCAAGAGAAGTAGACTATATTAACAGGATAACCTCTGGACATTGGGGGGTGTTATACTGAAGATTAGAATCCTCACAATCTTTATTATTTTAATATAACCCCAAAACCAAGTCCTCTC
Source organism: Somniosus microcephalus (assembly GCF_052327205.1). NCBI lineage: Eukaryota > Metazoa > Chordata > Chondrichthyes > Squaliformes > Somniosidae > Somniosus > Somniosus microcephalus. The sequence goes on from NC_140992.1 coordinate 34,751,371, forward strand.
CAATTCTCAAACAACCCAATGGAACTGGTGGATTTTTTTTTTGCTGAAACGTATTTAGTGATGGCCAGTTCTGCTCTGTCTTTCCCAACAACCCAAGCAGTTCCGTAGTTTGCCCCGTAATGTCACACTGCCTTTGCCTACAGTGCTGTGTTTTGTCCAAACAGGTGCTCTATTCTGCCATAACAAAGGACACAGGGCAGATGCATGTCAACATGCCTATAGCAATGACTGAAAGCTGTTTTGAATGTCTTGTTAGCTTTCAGCAGTTGAGGAGACTTTCTGGTCTCTGAAACCCATTGTCTCTGGATTCTGTAGAGAATGTCTAAATGTAGCAGTGCGATCCATTTGCTCCTGCTTCAATCTTGTGGAACTAATGTTCCCCACTTCCACATGTAATTGTTGCGCCGTGCATAATAAACATCTTTTTTTAATCAATTGTTTAACTGCAGGGGAGCTGCTCCTGACACAGAAAATTAAGATTCCAACAGAATGAACTCACAAATCCCTTGACAAAAACAAAGGTTTTGGCAGAACACTACAAGACATTAGTCCTGACTATATTAAACTATACAATACTAACTGTGTGGACTGTTCCATTACATTTCCAGCTATGGTGTAACTTTGAATATAGAGCTAAAGAAACATTTCTGTTGACTCTTTTTGCTGAACTGCTTTCTCAATAACTACTTCATAAAAAATCATCGGAATTCATTTTTAATCCTATGTCCACTTGATAATCGTACATTGTTTGACATTTTTAACTTCACTAGAAAAAATTAAAAAATAACTTTTGTGGCCTCTGGTTGGGGAGTACGTCAAGGGGTCATCAATTTAACATTGGCCCAGAAATTTGGGTCGGGGGCTTCCCGCGGGTGCAAGCCCCCGATCTGCACTTACCTAGCGCGCCGGCCATTGAGCTGTGGGCCCCCGTGGAATTCCGATCCGGGGCCTGGTCCAGCTGCCAGCACGCAGTGCTTGCGTATCCCAGGGGCGCAGCTAGTTCGATGCATCCCCTGGGATCACGTGGGCCATGGGGAGCCAATCGGAGCAGGGAATGCTCCATTCATAAGTCTGACAGGAAGTGCTGTCAAACTTAGAAATACTACGGGCCCTTTCTTCTTACAAAACATCACTAAATCTTCAAATAATTTTTTTTTTAAATCACATTTTTTAAATAAACTATAAATTAAATGAAATAACTATTTTAAACAATAATTTAAATTCTAACGGGGCTAAAAATAAACTTACCTTGCTTTAAAGTATTTAAAAATAATAAACCTTTGGAAAAAATGTTTTAATTTTAATTAATTCACCACTTACCTTGTAAAAAGCAGACCTTACGCCTGCTTTTTACATTTCTAAATTCTGCAGGCTTACCTTCCCGGGAAAACCTGTAAAAAAAAAACAAAGTTCGATGCGCACGCGCAGCCTCTCCCGCGCACGCATTCAACCTCTGAACCCTTGCTTTCAGGGGAACGGACATGCCAGTTTCTCGCACATGCGCAGTGCATGCAGGAAACCGGCACTTCCATTGGGCCTACGGGTGAGTACCCCGTGCGTACTCACCTGTGGAGACCTGAATTTCTGGGCCACTGTGACTAAGTGAGTGAGGCTGGAGGTTAGAAAAAAAATCTTCATGCTGAGGGTTGCTGGAGCATTGAATGCTTTGCCACAGAGTAGTTGAGGCAGAGACCACTGAATTTTGTAAGGGGAAATTAGATCATTCTTTGAATCAGAGGATGATACAGGGCTGTGGGGAGACAGCAGGGTGTGGAATTAGTTTTGGATTGGTCTAGCAAAGAGCTGGCAGACAGGAGGAACTGAATGGCTTCCTTCTATGCTGTAAACCTCTATGTTTCTACAATAGGTAAAGAGAAGCATTCATTTGGGTCTGGAACTGCATGGCTTGTGTAAGTGTCAACTTCTGGTGATCTACAGTGCCAGACAGGAGAGAACTATTCCCTTCACCCAGCGTGTATGTACTGCAAGTGTACAAGAATTGACACAGAGATGTACCAGAGCTGCTCAGTGCTGGGACGAGTGAACTATTCCCTTTTACCTATGTTTACAAACTACTCAAAAAAAGTTTAAACACAACATAAAAATATGCAGCTCAGCCTTCAATCTGGTTTTATATTCACTGCACTTTTTAACATTTCCTGTAGAAAGCTTTCATCATTCCCAGAACTCCTATAAAACACACAACTGATTTTCCATATTTGAAACACTAACATTATACAGTGAGCAGGAGCCTATATGAAGAATGCTGCAATCCACAAAAGAATTGATTTGGAAGCCTGTTTTGTATTTCTAATAGCAGGGCTATTTTAAAATGTTTAAAAAGTTAGCACTGTGATATTTACACTGTCTAGACATTAGATGGATGGAAAATGAACACAGCCATTCACAACAGTGATAATGAAGTGTCAACTGCAAAACCATAGGCCATACAGAAAATTGCCTGCATTCTTATACGCTGAACAGAAACAGCACACTATACAAATTAGTTTCTGAAAACGGCGAGAATTGGGTGATGCAATGCACTAAATCTTTCATCTCTGGAACCTGAGTTTAAATACAGATCAGAATGATGGGATAAAAGTCCTCTCTCTTTGCCAGCTGCAAAGGCCCTACATAAAATGGCCTTGGACAGTAGAAAACTGGTTCCTGCTGAATATGTCCACTCTTCAAATTGACGGTGTCAATTAGACAAGTCACAAGGAAGACTGGTATTCTGAAGTGCTCCAGCCTCTGCTTCAAATGGCACAGCTTAGATTAAAAGAATGAACTTGTGTTTATAGAGCATCTTTCATGTTCTCAGGATGTCACAGCCAATTAATTAATTTGAAGTGTAGTCACTGTTGGTATGTAGGCAGCCAACTTGCACACAGCAGTATTTCATGAAAAGCAATGAAATGAATGACCAGTTAATCTGGTTTGGTTGAGGGATAAATGTTGGCCAAGATAGTGGGGGACTGGATTTTCTTCCATGATACCATCCCCACCAGGGCCACCGCAGACTGCTCCTTTCTCACCAACTGCATGTAAATACCGGGGATGGATTTCCAGCTGATTTTCCATCCATCTTCTCCTCTTACTGCTCCCTAGGACCATCAGGTGAAAGGTGACAGTAGGATTGGGGTGACAGTAGTAATGACCCTGATGTGTTCAAATGGAGGGAGAGGGCCTAGTAGACTTGTCCTCTCCCTTCATTTTGGCCGAATGGACTTACCTTTTTAGCTGTAACCTCAATCCAATGGTCTTACAATGTTATAGTTATGGCTATTCAAAGTAGACAAGAGATGTGGTGGGCATTGCATATGATCTCCAGTGCAATATTCCATAGTTAAGGAATAATTGTTAGTTCCATGGCATGCTATCCTACTCACAAAATGCATAAGGGCATAGGTATAGGCATTCTCTTATGTGGCACCTTATCACTTCTTAAGCCCCCAGCACTTCTTTCATCTATCTGATCAGTTCTTTCTTCAAAACAGTTCTATAAGATTATTGAAGCGCGATCTGCCTTTCGGAAATCTGAGCTGACTGGCTCTGATTAGGTCATGTTTTCCTCAGCAGCACAGTGGAATCTTATAACAGTCAATGCCATCTGAGAGCCAAACCCTTCTCATTGGTGCAGCAAGACAAGGCATATGCAACATCTGTAACATTCCAGAAAGCAACAGAGTAGCGGCCACAATCATAATTTCAGTTGCCTGATCAAGAGGCGTCACTTTATTTCCTAATCCTGAAAATGAATGTGCCGCTGGCAGCACATTATAAGATATAAGCCACCAAGAAACAGAACTCATTGCCACGTAATGCAATAAAGTCTGCTGTAATTGTAACCGCAAATGCATCCATTCACAGTGACACAATCCCTGGCAGGGCTCTCAGTCCTGTGGCTCTGAATGAAATAGCTTGTGGTTTTATGCAGTTCCAGTGTTTCCCAACACTCCACAACAGCAGTTGGAGATACTTTGGGCTATATTGAGATTGATGTCTCAAGACACTTTCCCAAACTATAGTCAGGAACAAGTTCAGCACGTTTCACAAGAACATAAGAATTAGGAGCAGGAGTAGGCCATACGGCCCCTCGAGCCTGCTCCGCCATTCAGTAAGATCATGGCTGACCTCAGCTCCACTTTCCCGCCCGATCTCCATATCTCTTGATTCCCCTCGAGTCCAAAAATCTATCTATCTCAGCCTTGAATATACTCAACGGTTCAGCATCCACAGCCCTTTGGGGTAGAGAATTCAAAAGATTTACAAACCTCTGAGTGAAGAAATTCCTCCTCATCTCGGTCTTAAATGGCCGACCCCTTATCCTGAGACTATGCCCCCTAGTTCTAGACCCTCCAGCTAGGGGAAACAACCTCTCAGTATCTACCCTGTCAAGTTCCTCTCTCCAGAGCACTTAACATGGCTAATTGTGCGCTCCTTGGCACATCAGATGACAGTACACCATGTTATGGGGCAGTGAGGCCTGAGGCTTGCAGAACATTCAATGTGCATTACAGTTGATAAAACTGTAGCGTTCTGAGATTGTGCACGAATATTGCACCAGTATCATTAAGGTCCCCCAAAAAATTACAATTAGGACTAGACCCCATTATATGGTTAGAGCAGCTGAACAATGCTAATGTTGCTCAGAGGCTATATAAATCAGGCACTACAAAGGTAGGCCTTTGCTGTTAAGGGGGTCACATTCATTTGCAGATGCTACCAGTAACTGCTGTCTGTCTTTCCACCTATTTTGTTACTTCTTTGCCATTGAGATGTGTAGCCATTTTGTTGCCTTGCCATAAAGGAGATTACTCTCAGCTTCTTAAAGTTGCAATCCATCTGTCAAATTAGCCCGTTTCCCCAGGGATATTTCATACTCTGCTTTTTATTTGGTATCCCTCTGGGCAGCCCTCTATAGTTGCAGGTTCTAGAAGAGGAAGATCAAAAGAAACACACCAGACAGGTAAGTTTTCACCTTAGATGCTCAATCAGGAGTTGCTATTAATCTACCACCTGTATGTTCAGACAATCATACCTGTACATGTCCAAAGATACCTGCATGCAAAAACTATGATTTGTGAAGGAGATCTTCACAGAATTGTGCACACACATGAAGCCAGACCTAGAAATCAATTCCCAGATGGGGAAAGCTCAGTTAGTGGCTGTCAAGGGAAAAATGACTTTGTCCTTTTTTGTCACTGAGACTTTACAATCAGCGGCAGAAGATAGCTACCAAATCTCCCAACCTGCAGCGGATAGTTGCATCATGCAGGTCACAAATGCCTTGTTTGACCTGGCCATTCAGTTTATCTATTTCTCTAAGGAAAACACACAGCAACATAAGAGAAGCCTGCGTTTTGCTGTCTGGTTAGGTTCTTCAAATTGGACACCATTGTTGATGGCACACATATGGCCATACTGGCACGTACGGTTAATGCCGCCGGCTTGGTGAACAGAAAGGGTCTCAATCCAGGAAAGTATCATTGGTCTGTGGCCATAGGTATAGATTCATGAACATGAATGTCTGCTACCCAGACCAAATAAAATCACCACCTTGGTCCCATCTTACATCAGGACCTATGAATACGACAGCATTACTCCACAGCCATCTTGCTCTGCTCCATCACAAATGAAGTGTCACAACATAATAGAGTATCTGTTAAGCCAAATTTTATTTATCCTAACTGAGTGCGCTGTAGTTGTGTTTTCTCCTACTTTACCCTTTCTGAAAGTGAATGATGCGTATCTTCTATATCCTAAACATGTACTTATTTCTTCTAAATGATTCCCCAGTGGAAGGTGGAAGTGAGGTCACTGGCTGCTGGATGTGACTGTCCATCTCGAAGGATGAAGGTGATCCAGTGCTTTCTTGTATGGGCTCTGTACATGGTATGGCAAGAACCACAGATATTGCTATGGTGGTTGCCTATGCTATTTAGTACACATGGAGTCATTTGAAAGGGGCAATGGGTGGCATAAAGGTGGCATCACCTCAGCGACTTTTCCATCACAAATGTCAGCTCCTGCCATTCCTCTGCTGCTGGGCGCTCCATCAGTATGGCCAGAATTCTGTGTATGAACAAACTTCTGTGCAGCAATGAAGTTGCTGAAACCCAACATAGTGAATCCAAACAAGATAGAGTTCTGTGGACTGGAGCTCAAGATCTCAAGAGTCCAATTATTCTAGGAGTGAAACCTGAGCTGAGAACTTCAGCCAAAGGTAGCTCTGCTGCAGAGGACCCTGGGATGGCTAAACTATCCATGGTGCTCTGCAGTTTAGTCAGCTGATCACGCAGCGCTGCAAAAATGAAAGGCCGTGGACCATAACTGCACCCAAACTGTACAGACTCCTTGGAATGCTTTCCAATGATCCCATAAACTGCTGCTGATGAGTTACCAAACTGCCTTTGGAGGCAAGTCCCATGAGGTCTGAACCCCTGGGCTCAGCAACTAAAGTAGCCCTTAAGCTGGTTCTCCAGCCAACAAGTTGAGACTTCTGCAATTGCTTCTTCTCACTCAATGCTCTGTGTCTCATGCAACTTACTACCTACCCCCTCTTCCTAGAGTGGATATATCTGTGCTAGTGCTTGCCATTTTGGGAGTGGGTGACACAGCGGGCAGGATTTTAACTCGGGTGTGGGATGGTGTCGTGTTATCCGAATTTCGTGTTTCCCATACGAATCTAAATGGATGTGGGGGAATTGATGCAATTTTAACTTAAGTGGCCAATTGATTTCCAACGTGTGGGAAGCCTTTGCAAATGGACTTTCATGACTGAAAGTCCCCTCCGATGACGTCATCATTGCTGCTGCATTTAAGGTCCACAGCAAGCCTTGCTTCTTCTGCAGACTGCCAAGCTTCTTGACTGTGCAGTGTGAGGAAGCTGCAGCAAAAATGCCATCACTTCGTTAATGTACATAAAATTTCTGACGGCAAATGTTGCAGTTGTATTGTCTGTCATTTCGCTAGTGGGACTTCCACATTGAGGGCTTAGGCATACTTGCAACTGTCAGTGTGGTGGTCAGAGTGCTAGGAATCCTCTGGTTCTTGGCCATTGTCAATGCTCTGGTAAGAAGCTGTGAGGCAAAAGTGTTTGTTTGACTAGGCTAAGCAAATCTGGCCAGGATGAGTGCGTTCCTTGCATCCCGGGCAGCAATGTTCTCGCGTAATGCTGCCACTGGTTGATGGGCCTCTGCAGGATGTTCGTTTTCGCCCTCCTCCTCCTCATCTGAGGAGGATATATGAGGAGTCACTTGGTCCTCAGGAATCTGGAAGCCACAACGCTCTGCCATGTTATGAAGTGCACAGCAAACCACGACGATTCTGGAGACCCTGGCTGCTGAGTATTGCAGGGCTCCACCTGATCTATCCAGGCATCTGAAGCGCATCTTCAGCAAACCGATGGTTTGCTCGATTATGGCTCTGGTGGACATGTGGCTGGAGTTGTAGCTCTCCTCAGCTTCGTTGGATGGTCTCAACGGCGTCATTAGCCACGTCCTCCGGGGATAGCCCTTGTCTCCAAGTAGCCATCCGTTAAGTTGGTCTGGTGGACTGAATAGCGGAGGCATACTAGACTGGTGCAGTATGAAGGAGTCATGGCAACTGCAAAATTTCCTTCTTGTGGTCACACACCAGCTGAATGTTGAGAGAGTGGAAGCCCTTGCGGTTGACAAAAATACCTGGATTACGATGGGGTGCCTTAAGGGCCACATGTGCGCAGTCAACGATGATCCTTGGTGAAGTGGACGTGATTGTGCGCGAGGGCAAAGAGGGCATCGGTTACCTGCGTGATGCAAGTGTGTGCGGTTGCCTGGGAGATGCCGCTGATGTCTGCTGCTGATCCTTGGAATGAGCCCGAGGCAAAAAAGTTGTGTGCGGTGGTGACTTTGACGGCCACTGGTAATGCTTGTCCACCTGGTCCTCTGGGCAGCAGGTCTTGCTGTAGCATTGCACAGATGTCAGTCACTACCTCTCGCAAAAGTCGGAGCCGCCTTTGGCACTGCTGCTCAGGCATGTTGAGATAGCTGACCCTGCGTCTGTAGACCCTGTTTGGGGGGTATCTCCTGCGCCGACGGGCTTCCAGGCGCTGTCCCCTTCTGGCCTGTGCAGCCTCAGGTGGGTGAGCAGCAGCCTGGCGCTCCTGCTGGTGCTGCTGTTGCTGGTGCTGCTGTTGTTCCTGGTTCTGCTGGTGCCACGGCTGTTGCTCGAGCTCCTCTAATGCCCAGATGGGAAGGAAATAAATGGCTCCCATGCTTCGGGTATATGCCTCCGTTGAGGAAGCGCTGAGTGAAGGTGGTGAGAGGGGTTTCCCAGGTGGTCACACTGGAGATTGGTGTGAGGCTCCAAACTTCCATAGGTGTGGTTAAGCCTTCTAAAAGTTGCCCCTGACCTGAGACCTGCCACCTGCAAATCATAGCTGATCAAATCTCCTCTTTAATGGTTGACCTGCAGTTGATAGTCAGCAATCCAATAGTGCTCCCGCCAGGTTTCACATTCGTGTTTCCCACCAGGCGTGTTTCATGTGGGAAAAGGGTTAAAATTGCAAGGGCCTTTCAAAATAGGATTATAGAGGCCATTTATTGGTTGTTAAGGGCCTTAACGACCAGTCCCGCCTGTTGGATGCGGGATGGAGTCGGGACCATCAGACACGCCTGAGTTAAAATTGCTCGGAGTTGGGAACCAGGCAGGGGGGTCCCGCATGCCAGTTTTTGCGATTTTAACCCCCCACACGCCTCCAATCCCGTCTCCACGGCTCAATGAAAATCCTGCCCAGCGGCTCTGATGAAATCAGTTGAGATGAGTCATTAGCCACCTGGAGTAACAGAATGTTAGCAGTAAGGCAGCCTCGGGAACAGAGTTATACATGTCATGCTACAGTGCTGCGACATATACTTGTGTATGAAGGTGATACGGAATGAAAAGCAAAGATTGGTGCATTCGGTAAATTTGGGAAGGCAACAAACTCATGCTCCCTCATTCCTTCTATTGCTTCTATGCCCAGAATCTCCAAGACCCTCTCCTCATAAGGTGTTAAGGGTCAAAGTTTCAGTGAAACACTTCTTGTCAACAGATGCTGGCACCATTTGTGTGCAGCCTTCTCCTGCAAGCACATAGAAAGGTACATATGTTGTTGTAAGGAATGAAAGAAAAGGTGGCCTAGAAATTCGGTTTTGGCGCAGCGAGGGCTTTAGCGCCGGAAGTTAGTGCCGGCGCTAAGTCCCCCTGCGCGTGCCAAAAATTCAGTACCGCCGCGCCCAAACGGCTGCCGGCGCTACTGAGGGGTCTCAGCGCCTCAAAACTGGCGCCACGCGCCGCATTGCGGCGCCCGCTGCGGTGTGGCAGGCTCGGGAAGTGCAGGCCTCCTCCTTCCGTTAAGGAGGAGCTGCCTGCACCCGGCCGCGGCCCGCGATAATCTTTTTAAAAATGAGCCCGGCACCTCGGACAAGTGCCGGGCTTGCTTCTGTTCCGGGGAGGGAGCTGCGGCCAGGCGGCCGGCGGGAAAGCGGCCGGCCGCCGCGGGGCCTTTAATGCGCCGGCGCAAAGTTCTGTAAGGCACCTCTGCCAGAACGTTGCTTGCGGCTGCCACGGGCGAGGCGGCCGCAACTCAATTTCCGAGTTCGGGCGGGTTACCATGGCAACCGGGACGCTGCGCACACCGATGACGTCATCGGTGCCGGCGCAGCGCTACCGGCCTAACGCCGATTTAGGGCCCCTGTCAATTTCTAAACTAGCCATAACTTCGGCGCTAGGCCCTCTAGCGCCTCAAAAGCGGCGCTAAGGCCAGTGAATTTCTAGGCCGATGTGTTTGACCCTCTTTGCAGGAACTCCTGTAGCAAAAGCTCCAAAGCTGCTTCATTAACGGCAGCTGCTCATCTTCTTGCAGCCGTTTCTCCACCTGCTCAGTGGCAGGAACATAGGGACAGCAATAGGCTTTAAAGACCTGCTGCCCAGGATATCTTGACCCTTGCGCACTCTCATCACATTGCCCATTATGTACTAAGAGTGCCACACTTAAATTGAAATGAGATGACCTTGCATTGTAGTGTGAGGTCAGCAATCGGGAGGGCAGACACATGCAGCATCTGTGGAGCAGCAGCCTGTCCGCACTACGCCAGAACTGCAGTCCCTCTATCATAATTGTATTAAAGCCGAGGTAAGAAACTCCAATTCAAGTAGTCCATGGTAATATTTCGCATGGAGAATAATGGATAGCAGGTAGTGGTTGCAAGGCTGTGAATTCGTGAACCACACAAGTTTATAACCATCCTCTAAGCCTTGCCACAAATCATAAATTTGAGCTCCTCCTCGTGGTTCCATTATTCGTATAATGTATGTGTGGAGTTCATGAACCCAATTTTATTCTGCTCCGGGTCTGTTTTCCTTCTGACAGTGTGTTTCATGGCACATACTGAGAGCCACTGTACTCTGTGTATTTGACACACTGTGACATCCTTACTGAACGATTAATGGTTGTGAAATAATCACTGCAAATTTATTGAATGATAACTCACAATTGATCACCGAGGCACATATCATAAATCACGCAGCCACCTGGGCCTGGGGAGGGGGAGGAGAGTGAATTTTCATAGCTAGAGGCTATATGTTGGAAGTCTAAATTGAGCTAGCTGTGGGTCACTGAGGAGAATCAGCTGCAGGCTTGGAGTAAAGTACATTCTATCCAAAGCAGACGCAGTGTTATATTTGATATTATTAGCATTCCTTCTCCCCTCTCTGTCCGACAGCACCAATGCCTCTCGACCTCGCTTTCCTCCTTTAAGACGCTCCTTAAAACCTACCTCTTTCACCAAGGTTTTGGTCATCTGCCCTAATATATCCTTATGTTTCTCAGTGTCCAATTTTATTTGATAATACTCCTGTGAAGCGCCTTGGGGTGTTTTACTACATTAAAGGTGCTATATAAATGCACAATGTTGTTGTTGTTAAGTTGACAGGGTAGATGCGGGGAGGATGTTTCCCCTGGCTGGGGTGTCTAGAACCAGGAGTCACAGTCTCAGAATAAAGGGTCGGCCATTTAGGACTGAGATGAGGAGAAATTTCTTCTGGTGAATCTTTGGAATTCTCTACCCCAGAGGGCTGTGGAGGCTCAGTCGTTGAGCATATTGAAGACACAGGTCGATAGATTTTTGAATATTAAGGGAATCAAGGGATATGGGGATAGTGCAGGAAAGTGGAGATGAGGTAGAAGATCAGCCATGATCTTATTGAATGGCGGAGCAGACTCGAAGGGCGAAATGGCCTACTCCTGCTCTATTTCTTATGTTCTTATATGGCTGATTGTATGGCCACCATGCCTGTCAGTACCTGCAAGGCTCTATATCAGGAGCAGAGCCTTGCAGATTTTACCCTTACACCCAACGCCTGCAAATCTATGACCTAGAGCTGCCCAATAATAATGCAGGTTAAAAAACGGGGAAAATGTTCTATTGCCCAGCACTGACACTCTTCAGCTTAATCAAAACAACAGTTCACAAAATAAAAATTTAAAGGCAACTGTCGAAAGTGCAATTCCAGTCCACGTTTCTGTAATATAAACATGTAGTTGAGCGTTGATAGCTGACCCTTTCAACTCAGCTTTCAGTGAGATCATTGCTGCTACCCTGAAGGAAATCAGGCTTCCTTGTATTTCACCGTGGAGCATGCAGCCCATAACTGCGTAAGTAAGTCATAGGTCTAAGACGCAAAAGTATATTAAGAAAATCAAACAACATGGGCAGCACTGAGCAGCTGAGGTCACATTTCTAGTTAGGTTCTGTTGCAATGCAAAGCTGAAACCTCAGCAATTTAGGTTTAGACACACAGCACACATTCAACATAACTACTGTGTCAAGAAATGTCAAGGTTAGATCAAGATTTCTATAAAGTGAAGATAAGTGAGGGAGACGGTGCTGCTGATTTGTGATTAGTTTGCAATAAACTAAAATTACAGCTGGGAGCACCTCAACTTTATACAACAAAAAGATTCTGAAGTAAATCAATTCTGTTTAATTTTTTTTATTCATTCACAGGATGTGGACATCACCAGCAAGGCCAGCATTTATTGCCCATTCCTAATTGCCCTTGAAAAGGAGTGGGTGAGCCACCTTTTTGAATACAACTGAATGGCTTGCGAGGCCATTTCAGAGGGCAGTTAAGAGTCAATCAGTGGGTCTGGAGTCACATATAGGCCAGACCAGATAAAGACAGCAAACTTTCCTTCCCTAAAGGGCATTAGTGAACCAGATGGGTTTTTACGACAATCCAATAGTTTCACCATTATTATTTTTTTTGTTCCAGATTTATTTAATTGAATTTAAATTCCCCAGCTGTCATGGTGGGATTTAGAACTTCACATCTCCAGATCATGAAGTCCAGACCTCTGGATTACTAACCCAAATAACATAACCACTATGCGACCATTCCCTCACAGTGGAAGTTCCACTTGCATGCACACACACGCACACAGTGAATTAATTAATTCAAATATTGTCAGTATTCCAAGGCTTCGTTCTTGCTGTTTCAGCCACCTCACTATAATGAGCAAGTTAAACAATTCAGTTACACCATGTGCTATCCACACCATCTACTATCTACAGAAGGTGCAAGTGCATTTATGGACAATAGATTATACCAAGGACATGAAGGAGGCATGGTCAAACTTTTCCAAGATTATTATAAATTAGCACAAAGCTAATACTACAATGATGCACATGATAAGCTCAGTGAAGCTTCAAAACTAAACAGTTTAGAATAAGAAGGAATTTGTTAATTAAACTGGCTTAAAAATGAGGCTGCTGGATTGACTTATCTATTACAGCCTCCACAAGTGTCAGCTTTACAATGTTATCCATGCAACAAATGATATCTTATTTTTCCTATCTGTCAGAAGAAATCTTAGTTTATATGCTCCCACTATTAACTCCTGGGAGACTGCCATGACTACCAGTAAAGACATGCTCAGATGAAATCAACGGCAGATCTGAAGCCCAGGAGCTCCCTGGAGCTAGCACTGATTGGCAGCCTTCTCAATCTAGATGCTGCATGTACCAGCGATTTATACATTCAGAGGCAGACTGCTGTGTACTCAACCAGCACAACATTTTTAAACTTGAATTGATTTGGTACCACTATCTCCAGCGTGGGGCACGGCTGCTACAAAGAAATACTTGCATTTATATAGCGCTTTTCACAACATCAGGACATCCCAAAGCGCTTTACAGCCAATTTGAAGTGTAGTCATTGTTGTAATATAGGAAACACGGCAGCTAATTTGGGCACAGCATGATCCCACAAACACAAATGTGATAATGACCAGATTGTTTTAGTGGTTTGATTGAGGGATAAATATTGGCCAGGACACCGGGGGAAACTCCGCTGCTCTTCCGCGGAATAGTGCCATGATATCTTTTACGTCTGCCTGAGAGGGCAGACGAGGCCACGATTTAACGTCTCATTCGAAATACGGCACCTCTGACAGTGTAGCACTCCCTCAGCACTGCACTGAAGTGTCAGCCTAGATTTTGTGCTCAAGTCTCTAGAGTGGGATTTGAACCCACAACCTTCTGACTCAGAGGCGACGGTGCTAATGTAATAAATTCAATACAAGCATCATCTGACCTCATCAGCACCACAGCAATTTTAAAACATTACCTACTAGCAGTGTTGACAATGGTGGGGGGAGGGGCGGGGGGGCAGCGGGGAGATAGAGTGGGTACAACTGTACCGGAGCCCCAGCTCAACGGCTACTGGAAGTGACTGCATTAGATATCCAGCAAGAAGGTGATAAGATAGTCATCTACTAGCATCAATAACAGCTATGGAAGACTGTTACTCAGGGCCACAACACTAAGAGACATTTAATAGATAATATCGCAAGATGCCTAACAGATTGGGGGAACTATAAACAAAATAGATAAAAGGGGATGATAAAGCAATGGGTGGGAGAGTTAGGAGGAGTGATCAAAAGCTTCTTTGAAAAGACGAGGGGGATATTTAAAAACATTTTTAAAGGTCAAGAGATAAATAAAGAAGTGGGGAGGTTTAAAGAGGGACTTCCAGGGAATAGGCTGAAATTAGTGGGGAGGAGGGAGACAGAGGATCCACAGAAAGCCAGAGACTGAAGGGTGTAGGAGGAATATAGGCTGCAGGAGGTTGCAGAGATAGGGTGGGACAAGACCATTTGCAGCTGAGGGCAACAATTTTAAATTCAGTATGCTGCGAGACAGGGAGCCAATGGGGGTGATAAATGTAATGATATCAGCAAATAGAGATGGTATTTGCCTGTTTGACTATGATGCCTTATCAGCATGTTTGCATGTATTGATTGCTTGTGCCTGACCAGCAGAGGGCATGTGACCGAGACAAGCAAGGCAGTTCAGTTTAGTTTCAGTTTCGTTCTAGATGCATCACAAGCATCGTGTCTCCTGTAAATGCTGTTAAAAGAGTTGAACAAGCTTTAGATTAAAAGTCATTCTCTTTCATAAATGTCTCGTCATTGAACCCACAAAGAAATCAATACATGGTGTCAGAAGTGGGATTGAAAGAGATGAAAAGAAAAAATCTGAAGTTAAAGCAGCTCTCCACAAATTAGCAAGCCAAAAGAGAACATCGTTGCTTACCATTGGAGAATAGCTAATGAAGTGAAAAAATGGAAGGTTTACACCCACCGGCGACGCTTCAGTTGACAGGTAATGTGGCTGAAAATTGGAGAAGGTTCAAACAACGTGTGGGGTTGTATTTCAATACAATAAACAAACAGGACTTTGTGCAAAACATGAAAGCTCCTGGATGAGTTGGGGTTTAGGGAGGGTGGAGGAAGGGAGAGCGGCAAGGAGAACATTGGAGAATCTAGAGGTGACAAAAAGTGTGAATAAGGGTTTATAATGGAAGTGAGGCTAAGGTATGGGTGAAGACAAGCAATGTTGGGGAGGTGGGAGCAAGCAGTTTAGTGATGTAGGATTTGAAGCTCAACTCTAACGGGATGTCAAGGTTTCACACCATCTGGCTCAGCCTGATTAAGTGGTCAAGTGGAGAGAATATTGAACTCACTGCCACGTGGGGGGAATTTTAACCCCAAAAAACGGGTGGGTTTGGGTCGGGTGGGAAGTTAAAGTATTGAAAAAACTGAATCCTGACCAGAACCCACCTCCAACCCACCCACTTCTGGTTTTAACAGAGGCGGGATGGGGACCGGGCAGCCAACCCACTCCAAGGAGAGGGGGTCGTCCATTTAAATATTATAATGAGGTTAGCGTGCCTCAGATTTAACCACCATTTTAAATTTAACTGTGGCTGGTCGGGTTTTGCAGGCCTCGGGAAACCCGCCAGCTAATGCAAGGTGAGGACTGCTGGATCGAGGAGGTAAGTGCCTTTACACCTACTTCCTGGATCCAGCGTCTCCGCCTAATCCACCCCCCGCGATCAGAGATCCCCCCCACGAGGCCTCTGATCCCGCCCCCTCCCCCCCCACATAACAAGGCCTCCAATCGCCTTCCCGGCCTCCCTCCCCACTCATCATTCTCCAGCCCCCCCCCCGATGTTCCCTCCCTCCCCATGATCATCTGCAGGCTGCACCACCCCCCCGTGTTCTTTCCCACCTCCCCCCACCCCCCATCGTTCTCCAGGTCTCTTGATGCTCTCGACCCCCGCCCTTTCCCCCCCTCCCCCGCAAATCCCAGATGTTCTCTCCCACCCGCTCCGATGCTCGAGTCCGGCCCACGACTACCCCCCCCGGTCCCTACGCGATCCCTCCTTCCCTCCGCTCTGTGGCCTAGTGCTGCAGGCCTATCCAACCGCAGCCAGCCAGCCTCTGCATCTGGCTGGCTGTGGGTGGGAAAGAGAGGTTTCAATTGCAAATCAGGCCCTGCCATTAAATTCGGCAGGACCTGTGAGAAACCCGTTCTTTCGGGTTTCCCCGACCACTTCCGAGCCCCCCAACCTGCTCTCATATTCCGGCCATGGAGTGGTTGGAGCAGAGAGCATTGATGCATTTAAGGAGAGGCTTGATGCATACATGAGGAAGAAGAGAATAGAGAGATACGGGGATAGAGTGGGAAGAATCAATTAAAGTGGCATGAGGCTGGTGTGGAGTATAAACACGGCAAAGACCAGTCAGGGTAAATGGCTTTTTCTGTGCTGTAGATTCTGTGTAATTCTAGTAATAGGAAGGGGGATGGAGCTAGTGGTAAGAGAGCAGAGTTTAAATCCGCGGCAAAAAACAATGGCTTCCATCTTCCTCATGTTCAATTGGAGGAATTTTTGGCTTATCCACGATTTGATGTAATCCTAATTCTCTGACCTGCACTCACTCCATCGCTGGGATCACTGAATTTAGCTTGCAATTCTGTAATGTGCACAAAAAAGATGTGCTGTAATGTCATAAGGCCGCAGTAGTGAACTTAGCTTTCAAAAGAAAGGGGTCTGATGATTTGTCCAATATAAAGTAATTTATTTAAAATATTATCATGCGATAATGTGCTTGATATTATTGCTGTGGTCAGCAACCTTCCCTCTCTGGTTCACCAACTCCCACGGTTCCATCATGCTCAGTGTTAACTCTTAAGAGAGATCTTGGCCTAGAAATTGGGGAACACTAGAATCCTGCTGGTAATATTGGCGGCCAAGGATAATGGTCGCCGGCCGAGAGAGCGCAGGCAGTACCAGCATTTTGGTACTGCCTGCTCATTAACATCAGCGTGGCGGTGATCTTCTAGTGCAACGCGCTCTTTGCAGCGCTAATGTCAGAAGGAGGCCAAAGGTCGCCACTGTCTCCTGCTTGCAGTGTAGGGGAGCGGGGAAGAAAGGAGTGACCCCAACAGTTGCCGTACGTGCTCCAAAGATATTTGCTGCCACCCGATGTTTGTCGATTTTTTTATTTGTTTATGCCATGAATGCAAATAAAAGAGATCTCATCACAGATCAAAAGCAAAATACTGCAGATGCTGGAAATCTGAAATAAAAACAGAAAATGCTGGAAATACTCAGCAGGTCGGGCAACATCTGTGGAGAGGGAAACAGAGTTAACGGGACAGATTTTCAGTGTGCCATGAGGCGGGCTTTCAGGCGTGCGGGGGGCAAAAATCCCAAATTCGGGGGTCCCGACACCATCCCGCCCAAAACCCGCCTCCACGTAAGTTTCAGAGGAGGCGGGTACCCGCCCCGCACTGGGACCCGCCGACCCGAGGCGGGAAGGGATTAGTGCCAATTAACTGCCTGTTAACAGGTAGTTAACAGGCAGTTTTTAGCCTAATCCCTATTTTGAGGGGTTTCGTGTGGGATTCCCGATGGCTCCAAACCACGCCAGGTTAGAGCAGGTGGGCCGTCGGGTTGAAGAACTTGGAGGGGTCGCAATGGGTGTTCAGGTGAGTGATGGGTGCATGAGTGCAAAGGTAAGTATGTTTGGTGTGTCTAAAGTGTGTAAAGAAGTTTTACTTACCTGTACTTACCTTAACAGCCTTCCTTCCTCTAGGCGTTGGGAGTCCCTCACTCAGCCGGAACTGAAAGCTGAATGGCTGCGATCTGTCAAAAGTGACAGCCTTCAGCTTTCAGTGTCGGTGACAGTTCTAACTGAGTCTGCGTAGAAGGACTCAGGTTAGAAGTCAGACTGTCAGTGTTTGACAGCTTCAAACAGCTGTGAAACACTGATATTTCATCTGTCAAAAACTCTTGACAGATGAAATTTCAGTCTGTGACGTCACCTGTTGCCGGGTGGCCCTTAATTGGCCTGCTGAGCCCGCCCAGCGGGCTCAACAAGGTCAATCAAGGGAAAATCGCGTTGATTGGCCGAACGTCGATGGAGGCGGGACTAAAACCCGAAAGTTGTAGTCCCGCCTCCTTCCCGACAGCTTAATGAAAATCCAGCCCAACGTTTCAGGTCGATGACCCTTCATCAGAAACGCTGACTCTGTTTCTCTCTCCACAGATGCTGCCTGACCTGCTGAGTATTTCCAGCATTTTCTGTTTTTATCACAGATCAATACCACTATGCTACCATACCCAATAATCTACTCTATCAAAACCCCTAATATATATTTAAAAGATTCCCCGATTTTAATGAATCACATGCATTATTTGCAACAGTTACTATAGAAACATAGAAAATCTCAAGACTGGAAGAGACCAAAGATTCATCTTGTCTGTCTTCCTGTTGTCTTACCAATTGTACCTGATTATGTGTTTCTCTTCAAGCTACTTGTGTGTACGACCTCCCTCAGAAGCTATTCCATAAACCAACCATTCTCTCAGCAATGTTTCCTTACATCCTCCCTGAAGCTACCTCTTCTCTGTGTATACTCACTTCCCCTCATTTTTCTGTCTTGAGCTACTAGAAATAGCTCCTATCCACCCTGCGCCTTATTAATTTGAAAACCTCAATCGTATTCCCCTTTATTTTTTTCCTCTCCAACAGGAGTCCCAGTTCTTTGAACCTACACTCACACATTATTCTCTAGCCCCCTTATCATCTTAGTAGTTGTTCTCCATATCTTTTCCAGCTCAGTTACATCCTTTGTGTGGCGTAGGTTCCAGAATTTGCACAATACTCTAGGTGGAGCCCGACTAACGCTCTGTATAATGGCAGGATTAATTCCTTTGATCTACACTCCAATCCTTTTTTTTTATGCAACCTAACATCCCATTAACTGTCATGTTGATGAGCTATGGCTGACCAGGCAGGTTTACAAACTCGCCATTCCATTCACCTACTTGCAGTCTCAGTTTGCTATCCTTTGTGTTAAGCTTCAAACTTGACAGGGATGTTGATGTAAAATGAAGCTTCAATCTCTGCATCATTCATCTTCTATCTGTCACGTAATGTCATCACCATGAAAGCGTGTTATCAAACACATCAGAGTCAAGTTTTCAATATGGACAACGTTCGGCGAGACAGTGGTGTAATTGTGCTCTTGCCTCAGGTTTAAAATAGTAGTCAACTAACTGCCAATACTATGGATTAGGAGTGATGACTTGATCCACAGCAAGAGTCCAAATAATCAGCCAGTCAAAATATCTGTCACAGCATCTGACAGACTCGGCAGCTCTGTTAAGACTACCTACAAACAGATTTCATGATTCTAAATTCAAATGTAGGGCTTAACCTAAATTCCAAACAAACAATAGAAAATACTCTGTGTTATTGGCTTCCAGAGGAATGATGTTCTGTTTTGACAGCCCTTTGTAAGCAAGTACCTGACAAAACAATAGCAGGAGTGCACCTTGACTTGTGTGTGCCCTGTCAGTACTTAATCGGTAATGTTTGGCATTGCCCGCAGTCAAAACAAAGCACTGGCCCAGTTGCGCAATTAATGGGCCATAATTTGCAGCCCTTATGGGTGCGTCCGAGGTGCATACGCACCCGTAAGGGCTGCGCAAGTTCTGGGTTTAGGCATGCGCTGCACTGTGCATGTGCCAAAACCCAGAACTCCTTGGCTGATCAACCGCATCCCCGGGAAAAGGGCATTTGCCCAACTTCTGCCCAGCGAATACCTGTGAAATTCTTACGCCTGGTAAAAGTATGAATGGGGATACCCTTCTGTCATTCATTGGGCCGGCCCACGTGATCCCAGGGGCACTCGTGAACCGCATGCGGCCATGAGATATGTGGGCCTCTGCCCGCGGGTACCCGGGGAGGCCCAGGACCGCGAGTCTCCGTACCTCCCGGACCACCAGGTACGCGGGCATTTTATTTGCGGATCTGAGGCATTTACCCGCGGGAGCCTCCGACTGCAAATTCAGGGCCATAGTCTTAAAACAACTGCAAAGGTCACACCACTTTCATGACTATTTCCCGGAAAACATTTTTATTGAGATTGGTGTAAAAAATTAAACTGAAGCTCAATGTCCATTGACCTTTGAGAAACTTCCTGGGAATTAAATGGGTGATTCCGTTTTTTAAATTTTAAGATGGCACATGTGATGGTGAAAGAGTCTAAGGTCAGGGAGCGGTGAGCTTGCTTGCTGAAGATTCCACAGAAGTTATCCAGGTCCTGCTGTAGGCATGGGCTGCTTCATTATCTGAAGAATTGTGAATGGAGCTGAACGCTGTGAAATCCTCACTTCTAAGCTTATGTTGGAGGGAAGATCATGAGGAAGCAGCTGAAGATAGTTGAGGCACGAAAAAGGTGTAATGTAGATTTGCTAGGAAAATACCAGGGGTGAGGGAATATAGTTAAGCCAAGAGACTTAAAAACAGGGCTGCATGGGGCAAGAAAGGTTATATGGTCCTACACTGTTCAAAATAATGTAAGGGTTTGAGAGCATAAATGGTGAAAGATTAGCCCAGAAATTCGTGTCGGGGGCTTCCCGCGGGTGCAAGCCCCCGACCTACACTTACCTAGCGCACCGGCAGTTGAGGCCTGGGCCTGCGTGGATTTCCTGTCTGTGGCCCGGTCCAGCTCCTGGCGCGCTGTGCTTGCGTGATCCAGCGGCGTAGTTAGTGTGATGCGTCGGCTGGGATCACGTGAGCACTGGGCAACCAATCGGAGGAGGGAAAAGTCCATTCATGAGTTTGACAGAAAGAACTGTCAAACTCATGAAAACTCCGGGCGCCCAAACCAGTACTTAACCTTAAAATAAATTTGAAAAAAACATCACACTATTTAAATCAACTATAAATAACATTAAATAACTATTTTAAACAATAATTTAAATTTTTGAAAAAATAATTTTATAAAAAATCGGGGCTAAAAATACACTTACCTTACTGTAAAGTATTTAAAAATAATAAACCTGTGGAAAAAATGTTCTAATTTTAATTAATTGACCACTTACCTTTTAAAATGAAGTCCTTACGCCTGGTTTTTAGATGTGCAAAAAGTAGAGGCCTTCACGCACGGGCAAACCTGTAAAAAAAAAAGGAAGTTCAACGCGCACGCGCAGACTCCTGCGTGCACGCATTCGACCTCTGAACCCCTTGGTTCAGAGGATCGGAAATGCCGGTTTCCCGCACATGCGTAGTGCATGCAGAAAACCGGCACTTCCATCGGGTCCACGTGTGAGTACTCCGTCCGTACTCACGCGTTGGGACCCGAATTTCTGGGCCAATATTTCCACTGGTCAGTTAATAGGTAGCAAGGAAGAATAAACACATGATTAGTGCTGGAGGAACTAGAATATCTTTTTCATGCATAGGATTATTCTAATATGGAATGCATTACCACAGATGGCAACTGAAGCTGATTCAATCACACAATTTACGAGAGTTAAATAAATATTTGGAAATGAAAAACATTAAAGGGTATGGGAAAGCTGCAGGAATATGAGATGGCAATGCATAGCTCCAGTACGGAAACAGCAGTGGTGCAGGCAGAATGGGCCAAAGCTTTTTGTCCATATGTGTTTCAGTGTCTGTGATTATATGATATGCCTAACAGCCTCCTCACTTATATGGTATTTACCATAGTGCCCTGAATGTAAAGTATGAATACAGATTCACAGTCTTTCAAATAAAACATAATGGAAACATCTGGCAGGTTTTACACTGACCATATCATGTGAAAGTAAACACAAGGAACGGGTATCAGGAAGACTTGTAACCATAACTACTGAAACTCATGAAAGTCTGAAAAATCATTGTATGACAAAGTGTTTGACATATGGGTTGTGGTGGAAATTTCTTAGGCCTGTTTTTGACCATGTCAACAAGATGAGTAGTACACACACACACACACTCACACACAGATGCACGCACACACTTGGAACAGTGCAGGATATGAAGAAAAACTATTGAAACAAATGGTTGGTGACAATGGTCAATGATAATATAGTGGTTAAATTTCAGCCAAGTTTCAGATTTAAATCCAATCTATTCCTCTCAATCCAATCTCTGCTTAGATTTTCTACCCATGCCCTGACAATTTTTAAGGCAAATCCCAGGCAAGAGTGAGCAGCAACACGTTCAGGGCATGTTCTACTGCATCTCTGCATCCCATTTCCCACCCCCACCCCCATTTCCCACTTGATGGATCTGGAGTCACAAAATGTGCCCAATCATATGTGAGCAGGTGCATAAAAATTACACTGAAAGTAGAGTTACAAAGGCTCTTAGATCTGCTCACTTACCCCATTGCTGTCTGATGGACCTTGATGTCCAGCGTTTAAAGGTCGGCAGAGAGTGGAGACGATGGTACCAGCAGCAAAGGCTTATACTATGGCACTCCAGAATACTACGGCACTCCAGATAATCTATTGCCTCCCACTTCACATGCTACACCTGGACCCAGTGCTTTGGAACGTGATCTCTTTTGCTTGCTGTTATTTTTTCACAGGGTAAACTGCTAGCATTGTTGTGGAGATGGTAGCGTCAAGGAATAGTGAGGTTAAGAACAGGCTCTTCTCGTCCTCTAGCCGTGTTCTTTGGATTTTAAACTACCGCTTGCAGTACTCTAGCAGACACTGGGGTAGGCAACTGTCCAAGTTTGTGTCTAAGCGTGGTCGGGAACCTAATCCCAGTTTAAAACTTAACTACTGCGAAGTCATGAAGTACATTAAATATAAAGCTGTTTTTGTTATTGCTTTTTTTTATCTGTGAATGCATATGACAGCTTGGCACGGTCTTTAGTTAGAAATTATTAATTAGGGCCATTTGAATAATCACCGTGGCTGGTATGAGATTTACCAAACCTACATTAATGTTTCCTACATTACGACAGTGACCACACTTCACAAAAATGTACTTCTTGGCTGTAAAGCACTTTGGGACGTCTGGTGGTCATGAAAGGAGCTATATAAATGCAGGTCTTTCTTTTCTCTTAACTTTAACTGATTTACACTTACACTTTTGAATAAATATCTATCAAAGCTGAAATCTTTTCTTCTGGCAACTCCATTGTTATTCATTCCTGGTTTACTACTGCTCCTGGAGTCTTTGCAATCTGCCCTCTGTTCAAAATCTTCCCAATTTGGTGGAATTTGGGGCTTTTCTTAAATTGGGGGAAGTAGGCTTTAGTTAAGGTTTAGGAATACAGTTGAGTTTAGGATTTCAGATGAGAAGTTAAAGCGAGGCCCCCTCTACCCTCTCAAGTGGACATAAAAGATCCCGAGGCACTATTTCAAAGAGCAGTGGCGTTCTCCCCGGTGTCTTGGCCAATATTAATCCCTTAATCAACATCACTAAAAAACTGATTATCTGGTCATTATCGCATTGCTGTTTGTGGGAGCTTGCAGTACGCAAATTGGCTGCCGCATTTCCTTTATTACAACAGTGACTATACTTCAAATATACTTAATTAGCTGTAAAGTGCTTTGGGATGTCCTGAGGTTGTGGAAGGCGCTATTTAAATGCAATTCTTTCTTTTTATTAGTGTAAATTTATTTCGGAGACAACTTTATTTCAGGACCTGTTACAGATTTCACGACACTGGCCTTGATGAGGTACATACTGCTCTCTCTTGCTATTGGCTATGCTGCTGCTATCCCTCAGGGTCAAAAGATTCAGAGGCGGGGTCAAAAATTGTGAGTAGTCCAGCCATTGCAAGGGTGGAATAAAAGATGCATGGAACAGGAGAGAGTTAGTATTCCTTCTTAACAAATTCAAATGTAATTACTTGGAGTAAAGTTGAGCTAAAATTGTATAATGGATCTGTAATAGAAGGAGTGCAACGAAGGTTCACCAGACTGGTTCCTGGGATGCGGGGATTGTCCTATGAGGGGAGATTGAGTAAACTAGGCCTTTATTCTCGAGAGTTTAGAAGAATGAGAGGTGATCTCATTCAAACATACAACATTCTTACAGGACTTGACAGGGTAGATGCAGGGAGGATGTTTCCCCTGGCTGGGGAATCTAGAGCCAGGGGTCACAGTCTCAGAATAAGGGGTCGGCCATTTAGGACTGAGATGAGGAGAAATTTCTTCACTCAGAGGGTGGTGAATCATTGGAATTCTCTACCCCAGAGGGCTGTGAAGGCTCAGTCGTTGAGTATATGCAAGACAGAGATCGATAGAATTTTGAATATTAAGAGAATCAAGGGATATGGGGATAGTGCAGGAAAGTGGAGATGAGGTAGAAGATCAGCCATGATCTTATTGAATGGCGGAGCAGGCTCGAAGGGCCAAATAGCCTCCTCCTGCTCCTATTTCTTATGTTCTTATGTAATGTATTGAATAGGCAATTGAGAACTCAGCTGTACCACATAATCTACAGTTCTAAATTATAGATAATGAAATAAAGATGTCGTACCTTTGTTGGGTAGATAAAAAACTAAACTTTCTGAAGGTGTTGGTAGCTGATTCACCATGTCATTATGTAAATACTGTTAACAACAAGACAGCTGATGAGCTACTGACCTATGAATGTGTGTGATGATGTGTTTAAAGACCTGGGGTGTGAACAAGGAATCTACCACATTAAAGTAGACATTAATGTGGAACTACTAGTGCACTCGGTGATAACTTCTATTACATTAAAGGAGCCTCTGAAGAAAGCGGCTGATGAACTAGCTGCAACAGAGTTGCTCACTCCCAAGAGTGAGACCAGCAAGTGGGTATCAAGTTTGGTGACAGTCGTGAAGCCACATAAATGGAGAGTCTGCATAGATTCTAAGGATTTAAAGGCGCAATTAAGAAATCTCACTACTTTGCGAGACACAGTGTGCAGCTTGTTTGTGAGTGGCCGTTACAAGACAGTCATACTAAAATATAAAGAGACGAGCAATAAAGCACTGAGCAATAAAATCAAAGGAGACTACCGATAAAATGAAGGCTAGTAATAAAGAACAGGTTTATGATTTTGTTACACATAACAAAAAGAGAAAATCTCCTCCATGTGTCACTCGAAGCAGCAGTTTGGAATTACACAGGGACTAGTTAAAGATTGACCACTTTCCTGTGTATTGACAGGACCCTTGAGACTGGAATTGGAGCAATCAAACTGGCTAATCATTCCATCTGGATTTAGAGTGGCA
The DNA here is from genome assembly GCF_052327205.1 of Somniosus microcephalus. Classification (NCBI taxonomy): domain Eukaryota; kingdom Metazoa; phylum Chordata; class Chondrichthyes; order Squaliformes; family Somniosidae; genus Somniosus; species Somniosus microcephalus. The sequence goes on from NC_140992.1 coordinate 34,776,270, forward strand.
TTTAAAGCACCGACCCTTTGTTATGGTAATTCTATGGAGCTTGTCTTTTTTTCTTTATTTCCCCTCTGAGCAGGGTCAGGGTTAACATTTTATTTATTATTTTTTTTTTTAAAGACGCAAAACTGTTGAGGTCTGCAACTTTTCCACTTAAATTGCCAAAGTTCCAGGAAATCTCTCAGCATCTCTGAAGCAAAGCTGGGGGTCAGCATCAGTGGGAACCAGGATCTCTCCTAATCGGAAAACCTGTGTCGACGGCGGCAGCAGCCACTGGGCTGCGGTACTCATCAGCTCAGCAATGTCTTCTGCAAATGCTCACCCCAGGGGGACAGACTAGAAGACAATTTATGACCATGGCCCATCACAGGAGGCAAAGAGATACAGATGAACAAATCCTGTAATACTGTCTGCAAGACATTTTATTTTGACAATGGACTGTTGCATTGGATGTGCTATAGAATAGGGAGGAATGGATATATGACAAACAGAAGCAATTTGTTGCATTATTTTACTAATATATGCCCTAGAAAACTAGTAAAAGCTGACCAATAGCTTTAAATGAATTGACACTGCCTCAAAAACAAAGCTCACAATTCCAAAGTGGACTTGAATATTGGCCTATGAAACATATTCATTCTAAAGTGCAATGGGGCACGGGCTTGTTATAAATGAAGCAGCGGGTCCAGCCAATATTCCATCACTTGTATAATGGAAAATTGTCTTGTTTTACTGTAACTCAGTCAGAAGGCCCCTGAAATCCGGGCAAGGCCACTCCATGACAGAAGAGTGGCACTGAATCCTAACTCCATCCAAGTGGACAAGCCCGGACCCCATTCCAGATCACAGGGATGAAGTCATTTCAATGGATGGGATGGGTCACAGGTGCCTTCAAGGCCATATCACCTAGAAATCACCCTTCTAACATGGAGCAGGACATAGCTGCTCTGCCTGAGGTGTCCCTAGGCCCTTCCCAGCCAAAGATTTAGAAAATGGCGACGGTGATCTTCATCTCCTAAGCAATTCTGCCTCAAGACAGAAGGTAATTACCTTAGTCTGAGTAAGGTTAGGAGCTTTTCAGGAGGCCTCAACAGGACTCACGCTAGCTTTTAGCTGGCGAGAGCTCCACTGAGGCCATACAAGAGCGTATTGGCCGGAATTCCAGGGATAGACCAGGAACTTCCCGGACACGCCCCCTTGATATGGGAGGCAAGTGGAAAATTCCCTACCCCACTCCGCCACCAGAACATGACAAGACAGAATGGAAGCATAATCTTGGATCCACCCCATTTTCCATTCCCCAATCTGGAGATCCACTGGGAATCCACTGTGGCCTGGACCAGAATTTTGGGCTCAAAAAGTGCAAAACTTGAACCAGCTACAGTGAGAATCTTTCCTCAAGTTTAACTCAATACAAATGTTAGAAGCTTTTGTGGTGATCTACGAGGCTTAAAGGACAAGCCTTGGTACTTTTGAAGTGTGTGGTTTGTCTAGACATGTATATGACAATTGTCAAATCCAAGAAGCCCTGTTAATTGTTCTCTGGGATACTGCCTATCAAAGAGGAAGGGGTAGAAAAGAAAATAAGGATGAAAGATAAATTAATGCATTGGGGTCAAAAACACTTTTGTTTTCATTTGTTTATACAGTTTCACAGAACTCAGTTTCCATTCAGAAGAGGTACAGCAACAGCAACTTGTATTTATATAGCGCCTTTAACATAGTAAAATGTCCCAAGGCACTTCACAGGAGCGTTATAAAACAAAATCTGACACCAAGCCACATAAAGAGATATTAGGGCAGGTAACGACAAGCTTGGTCAAAAAGGTAGGTTTTAAGGAGCATCTTAAAGGAGGAAAGAGAGGCGGAGAGTTTTAGGGAGGTTAAGGTAAATAAAAGACCGGGCCATTGAGTCTTTTATTTCCCCTTACATGGGTTGCACTAAACTATTTACAGGAAACTCTTGTTTAAACGGCACCCAAATATCCGGAATTCTCTATTAACCGGCAAAATTCATACTCCAAAAACAACACCTCAATAACCGGAAATGTTGCCAAGTCCGAGTCTCCCGTGGTGGCCGAGTTAGTCAGTGAGGGTAGTTCTCCAAACTGCCACTACTCGGCTTCTTGGCGCTGTCGGAAGTCCGAACACCTCAATAACAGGAGTCTGACTCTCCCGCACTGCCGGGAGTACCCAATTACTGTATACTGCACATTTCTTGATTTTTTAATTTCTGTTTGTTTCGGTAGATAACCCTCTCCGTCATCCGGAATTTTTAATCAACCGGCACCATCCCGGTCCTGTCAGTGCTGGATACCAAAGAGTTTCCTGTCGTAACAAAATCAGGTTGTACTAGCTCTTTGTCAATCAATATGTTTTATTGGCATGGGTTCAAATATGTGGTCCTCAAGTCCTACTGAGGACTGGGAAATAGCAAATGAGGCCCACAAAACATTAATCAAACCTTCTTGGTCGGGATTTATCCAGCACCATATTTATGATGTCAAACTGACTTCAATATAAAGAGAAATTTTAATCTGGCAGGAGTAATTATAGTAAATACGGGGTCTGAATAAAATCTCCCAGGGCGAGATTGGCCTGATGAGGTATTGAAAATCAGCGGGTGGAGACGGAGCAGCGAGGCAGAGCGACTACAAGGGGCCCCAGAGGCTCAGGTAGGCCTCAGAGCGGCATCGGCAGCGGGTGGAGGCGGAGCAGCGCTGCAGAGCGACTACAAGAGGCCCCAGAGGCTCAGGTAGGCCTCAGTGCGGCATCGGCAGCGGGTGGAGGCGGAGCAGCGCGGCAGAGCGACTACAAGAGGCCCCAGAGGCTCAGGTAGGCGTACCAATCTCCAATCTCAGGCAAGGAGAGAGGTCAAAAGTATTCAAGGTGTGACGTCACCACAAAACAGGTAGGTGATTGGTTGGAGTATTTCTCTCGTTTTAAAACTTTAAGTCTGTGGTTTATAGTTTTTAAGGTTGCTGTGGTGTACCAAGGCCTTTCTGGTGCAGAGTGACTGTTGGTAAACCATTTAACTGGTGTAACTAGAGGGATTGATTTAATTTAAATCCAATTAATTAAAGGGGATACTAGCATCTAAAATCGGGCAGAGGGTGTCCATAACTAACAATAAAAAATTTAATTAATTACACAGAATGGAGCAGGTGATGTGTTACTGTTGCGAGATGTGGGAGCCGGTGAACCCCATTGAGGCTCATGGTGATTAGGTCTGTGACAAGTGTCTGCTGTTACAGGAACTCCAGCTCCGTGTTGATGAGCTGGAGTCTGAGCTTCAGACACTGCGACACATCAGGGAGGGGGAGAAGTACCTGGACTCTGTGTATCAGGAGGTGGTCACACCTATGAAGTTAAGTAATTCAGATGTAGCCCATGGTCAGGGACAGGACGGTGTGACTACGAGTGAGGCAGGTACGGGGATCCAGGAGGTAGAGCTGGAGGAGCCACAGCACTTGCTCTTGACCAACAGGTTTGAGGTTCTTACTCCCTGTGGGGACAGGAGCAGGGACTGCAGGGAGGATGAGCAACCTGGCCACAGCACCGTGGAATGGGGGGCCATTCAAGAGAGGGGAGTAAATAGAAATGTTGTAGTGGTAGGGGATAGTATTATTAGGGGGATAGATAGAGTTCTCTGCAGCCGAGAGCAAGAGTCCCGAAGGCTGTGTTGCCTACCCGGTTAAGGACATCTCCTCTGGGCTGGAAAGAAACTTGCAGTGGGAGGGGGTGGATTCAGTTGTCGTGGTCCATGTTGGTACAAACGACGTAGATAGGACTAGGAAGCCGGTTCTGTTAAAGGAGTATGAGCAGCTAGGGGTCAAATTAAAAAACAGAAGGATTATTACCTGAGCCACGAGCGAATTTGGCTAGGACAAATAAAATTAGAGAGTTAAATGCGTGGCTCAAAGAATGGTGTGGGGGAAATGGGTTTTGCTTCCTGGGACACTGGCACCAGTACTGGGACAGGAGGGAGCTGTTCCGTTGGGGCGGGCTTCACTCGGCCAGTGCTGGGACTAGAGTCCTGGCGGATCATATAACTAGGGCTGTAGAGAGGGCTTTAAACTAACTAGTTGGGGGGAGGTTCCGAGAGAGCAAATAATAAAAATGACAACGGAGAAGGTCATAGACTTAGTTAGCAGTGGGGAAATTAAAAACCAGAGCGTGTCAGGAAGGGGCAGAAGGTATGGAGTAAAAGGTAAAGTAATAAAAAGGGCAAAAGCAGGAACTAAGTGTCACAAAACATATTTGAAAGTTCTCTATCTGAATGCACATAGCATTCGTTACAAAATAGACGAGTTAATGGCACAAATAACTACATATGGGTATGATCTTGTGGCCATTACAGAAACATGGCTGCAGGGTGACAATGCCTGGGAATTAAACATACCAGGTTATTTAACGATCAGGAAGGACAGGCAGGAAGGAAGGGGAGGTGGGGTGGCTATGTTAATAAAGGAAGGAATCACTGTAATACAGAGAAATGATATTGGGTCAAAAGATCAGGATAATGAAACAGTTTGGGTGGAGGTAAGGAATAATAAGGGGAAAAAAACATTAGTGGGCGTAGTCTATAGGCCTCCAAACAGTTGCAACTCTGTTGGACGGAGATCAATCAGGAAATAGTTGAGGCTTGTAATAAGGGAGCATCTATAATTATGGGGGATTTTAAATATCATATTAATTGGACAAATCAAATTGGGCAGGGCTGCCTTGAGGATGAGTTCATTGAGTGTATGAGGGATGGGTTTCTTGAGCAGTATGTAACTGAACTGACCAGGGGGCAAGCAACCTTAGATCTGGTTCTGTGTAACGAGACAGGATTAATTAAAAATGTCCTAGTAAAGGATCCCCTTGGAATGAGTGACCATAACATGGTTGAATTCCACATTCAATTAGAGGGTGAGAAGGTTGGATCTCAAACAAGCGTGCTAAGCTTGAATAAAGGAGACTATGAAGGTATGAGAGCGGAATTGAGTAGAGTGGATTGGGGAAATAGATTAAAGGGTAAGACAATACATGATCAGTGGTGTACATGTAAGGAGTTATTTTACAACTTCCAAAAAATATATATTCCACTGAGAAGAAAAGGGTGTAAAAGAAAAGACAGCCATCCGTGGCTAAGTAAAGAAATTAAGGATAGTATTCGACTAAAAACAAGGGCATATAAGGTAGTCAAATATAGTGGGAGGATAGAGGATTGGGAAAACTTTAAAAGACAGCAAAAAATAACAAAAAGATTGATTAAGAAAGGGAAGATAGATTATGAAAGCAAATTAGCAAAAAATATAAAAACAGATAGTAAGAGTTTTTATAGTTATCTAAAAAGAAAAAGGGTGGCTAAAGTAAATGTTGGTCCCTTAGAGGATGAGACCGGGAAATTAATGGTGGGAAATATGGAGATGGCAAAAACACTGAATGAATATTTTGTATCAGTCTTTACAGTAGAAGACACTAAGAATATCCCAACACTGGACAAACAGGGGGCTATAGGGGGGGAGGAGCTAAACACGATCAAAATCACTAAGGAAGTGGTACTCGGTAAAATAATGGGACTCAAGGTGGATAAATCACCTGGACCTGATGGCTTACATCCTAGGGTCTTGAGGGAGGTGGTGGTAGGGATTGTGGATGCATTGGTAATAATTTTCCAAAACTCCCTGGACTCAGCAAAGGTCCCGGCAGACTGGAAAACTGCTAATGTAACACCCTTATTTAAAAAGGGCAGTAGACAGAAGGCTGGAAACTATAGACCGGTTAGCCTAACATCTGTGGTAGGTAAAATATTGGAGTCCATTATTAAGGATGGTGTGGAGATGCCGGAGTTGGACTGGGGTGGACAAATGTAAGAAGTCACACAACACCAGGTTATAGTCCAACAGCTTTATTTGAAATCACAAGCTTTCGGAGCGCTGCTCCTTCTTCAGGTGAAGTGGAGAAATGCATAAAGACACAGCTTATATAGTCAGAGAATCATGTCAGATGTTTACAGGTAACCTTTCCAACTGCCATTTATCGCACCTCGGCAGAGAGATAATCACAGCAGTCAAAGGTGTGAATGGTGTCCAAACAGGTCAGTCAGTGAAACATTACATCAAAGAACAATGAGGTGGGGTCACAAGGGGTCAAATATTGCAGATGCTGGGGTCTGTATGATAAACAAAAAAACAGACAAAACCAGCAACCTGGTGTTGTGTGACTTCTTACATTATTAAGGAGACAGTAACAGGACATTTGGATAATCATAATTTAATAGGACAAAGTCAGCATGGTTTTATGAAGGGGAAGTCATGTTTGACAAATTTGCTGGAGTTCTTTGAGGAAGTAACATATAGGGTGGATAAAGGGGAACCAGTGGACGTAGTGTATTTAGACTTCCAAAAGGCATTTGACAAGCTGCCACACAAAAGATTATTGCTTAAGATAAAAAATCACGGGATTGGGGGGTAATATTCTGGCATGGATAGAGGATTGGCTATCTAACAGAAGGCAGAGAGTTGGGATAAATGGTTCATTCTCGGACTGGCAATCAGTAACTAGTGGTGTTCCACAGGGGTCAGTGCTGGGTCCCCAACTCTTTACAATCTATATTAACGATTTGGAGGAGGGGACCGAGTGTAACATATCAAAGTTTGCAGATGATACTAAGATGGGAGGGAAAGTAGTGAGTGAGGAGGACATAAAAAACCTGCAAGGGGACATAGACAGGCTAAGTAGGTGGGCAGAGATTTGGCAGATGGAATACAATACTGGAAAGTGCGAGGTTATGCACTTTGGCAGGAAAAATCGTAGAGCAAGTTATTATCTTAATGGCAAGAAACTGGAAAGTACTGAAGTACAAAGGGATCTGGGGGTCCTGGTGCACGAAACTCAAAAGGTTAGTATGCAGGTGCAGCAAGTGATTAAGAAGGCCAATGGAATGTTGGCTTTCATTGCTAGGGGGATAGAATATAAAAATAGGGAGGTATTGCTTCAGTTGTACAAGGTATTGGTGAGACCGCACCTGGAAAACTGCATACAGTTTTGGTGTCCATACTTAAGAAAAGACATACTTGCACTCGAGTCAGTACAAAGAAGGTTCACTCGGTTAATCCCGGGGATGAGGGGATGGACATATGAGGAGAGGTTGAGTAGATTGGGACTCTACTCATTGGAGTTCAGAAGAATGAGAGGCGATCTTATTGAAACATATAAGATTGTGAAGGGGTTGGATCGGGTGGATGCGGGGAGGATGTTCCCGATGATGGGTGAAACTAGAACTAGGGGGCATAGTCTTAGAATAAGGGGCTGCTCTTTCAAAACTGAGATGAGGAGGAACTACTTCACTCAGAGGGTGGTAGGTCCATGGAATATGCTGCCCCAAAAAGCTGTAGAAGCTACATCATTACATACATTTAAAACAGAAATAGACAGTTTCCTAGAAGTAAAGGGAATAAAGGGTTATGGGGAGCGGGCAGGAATTTGGACATGAGTCTAGGTTCGGATCGGCCATGGCCCTGTGGGTAGCGGAGCGGGCCCAGGAGCCGTGTAGCCTGATCCTGCTCCTATTTTGTGTGTCTAATTCTGTTAGATTCAGGGGATGGTTCTGTGATAGATTGGCGGTTAGGATCAGATCAGCCATGATCTTATTGAGTGGCGGAGCAGGCTCGAGGGGCCGATTGGCCTACTCCTGCTCCTATTTCTTATGTTCTTATGTTCTTATGTAACAGCAGCAAATTGTAGGATGCAGGTTCAATGCCTGCAATTCCCCAAGTAATGAGGGAAAGCCAGTTGGCTGCACAGTCCAAGTACAGAAGTGGCTCCTCCCAGTAGGCTACACCATTCGCCTTTGCAGTTCTGAGTATTTGCCTTGGGAGTGGCATTAGAAGAAGCTTGGGAGCGGGTTACCCCCTCACTCCTTGGTCGAAGGTACATGACGGAGGGAGTGGGTGGGAACTGATACAAGAATTGGAAATTTTTTCCCCCCCTTTACCAATGTTCTCTTATTCTCCTGAAGTCATGGCTTCAGTACCTCTCCAAAGAACCTGGCCTAGCAATTAGGTTTGCCTCCGCCAGGGCCTTTGCGCCCGAAATTTTGCGCCCGCGATAATTGCCGCTGCGCCCGCCAAAAATTCAGCTGCCCCGCGCCCAGACGGCTGCGGGCGCTAATGGAGGGTTTCAGCGCCTCGCTATGGGCGCTGAATGCAGGTTTGCGGCGCTAATCCCCCGCTGCGGCACCCGATGCGGTGCAGCAGGCTGGGGTACTGCAGGCCTCCTCCTTCTGTTAAGGAGGAGCTGCCTGCAGCCGACCGGTCGATTCGCCCGACAAATGAGCCCGGCACCTCGGAGAAGTGCCGGGCTCGCGGGCCACACACATCAGTGCCGCGGGGGGGTGGTGGAGGAGTCCGGGGAGGGAGGTGCGGGCAGGCGGCCGCCGGGAAAGCGGCTGGCCGCCGCTCCACCTTAATGCGCTGGCGCTACGTGCTGCAACATCCCGTTGAACAATCGTTGGTTGCGGCTGCCACGGGCGAGGCGGCCGCAACTGAATTTGGGCGTCCGGCCGCGTTACCACGGCAACCGGGACGCTGCGCACACCGATGACGTCATCGGTGCCGGCGCAGCGCTACCGGCTAACGCCGATGGTAGGGCCCAACGCAATTTCGATCGCGGCTATAATTCCGGCACAAGGCCCTCTAACGCCTCTAATTGGGCGCTAACCCCACCGAATTTCTAGGCCCCTCTCTTCGCATCCGAATGTCAGAAGACGATTCGACCACACTGGACCACACAGCCGAGGTCAATCCTGTCCTTAGCTCACTTTGTTTTTTGTTTCAGGTTTCAAGCATTTGAAGTTTCTTTGCTTTTATTTAGAGCTGTGTTTAAACTGGTCCTCCCCTATAAAATCAGTGCTCAAGTTCTCCCTGTGGGGAAGTGGTACAAATAAGCAAATCCAAATAATTGTAGTTGCTTTAAAAGCGTGCTGTCAAGTAGGCGGCAATTGGAGCTACTTGTAACTTTATTGCTCCGGATCAGGAGAATTCGGAACTCTTTCTTTCTAAGATTGTTTTTGGATCTGTAACAAAGTGTGACATCTAGAGAGTGATAGACATGCACTAAATGCAAGGCAGACAGACAGACAGATGCTGCTGCTCAATATCCGTTTCACTTACATCTGAAAGCCAGCTTTGGTGCGTGGGGGGATCAAGAGCTCCATTTTGCTAAAATGCCACAAAGACTGTACTGTTCAACAAGCTAATCCTTTATTGTTAAAGGATAGAAAGATAAAAAATAAACTTCTTTGGAGTCTGGAAATACACTAACAAAAGACAGTTAGCATTCAAATGGCCTTTTTCCCAATGCAAGGATATACCAACTTTAGCTCAATGAAGAAAAATGCCCGTTTTTCTTCATTCCCTTCCAATAAAGAGATGATGCTCAGCACAAAACGCCATATAATCTCTGTCCGAGGGCATCTGTTAGAAAAGCCGTCAGGTCTGTTTATTATTGTAAATTGCATAGTGTGGGTAGGAGTCATTTACACTAGAATGTTCTGGTAATTTCTTCATCGTAATTCAATTCTCTGGCCCAGTTGTAATCCACACTAACTGCTCATTCAAAGACCATCCCCCAAAGCCTAGGAAACCAAGTATGGGTCGCCTGTTTTGTACATCATAGGCCTCACCCAAGCTTGATTTCTGGGGCCTGAAGGGTTATTCTGTTGCTGATGTCCATAGGAGGTAAATCCTTTTAAAGTCGCTAGGCTTTATTTCTTTGCTACATATACAAGTTGCTGTGTTAGAAGAGCACGTCAAGACAAGTTGACACTCCATAGAAACATGGCTGCCAAACTCGGTGCATTTACTGATGCTAGTTTTGAAAACACACGGGCAAGACAGATTGCAAAGCCAATGAAATGCATAGAATTGTGAGCTGGTTTTATTGAATGGATCGCATATGAACAGGCTCCTCATTCATGATGTGGGAGTGGGACTCACAAGGAATAGTAGCAGATAGGCCTTTAAGCATCCAAGTATAGTGAGCGTCCAATCCATTATTGAGAACTATAATTGAAAGTTCATCTTTCAGAAAGATGCAACACTAATCATCCAAACTGGATTGAGGATAGTCAAGCCCAAATAAAAATATCCTCAAGAGATTCTAAGGTATGACACGTGTCAACTAATTAATAGCTTAACCATGTGAGCAGGCAGTATATGATTACTTCTTCACTTCTGTGGGAGATAGGGCAGTAATCTTTGAAAACTGTGAAGGACTAGTACAACACGGTCGTGCTTTATACAGCAGCAGAACTTGTGATTCAGGAATAATAATGCATCCTTCAAACTGACTCAACCTGCACACTTGTCTTTTAATCACCTATCCTCAGTTCCTTAGTACAGATTGTGCAACCTTCATTGTTACTCAATTCTATATGCCATGATTTTTAGTACTTTGCCCAAGTAGCCATACTTCATGTGCCAGGAACAGACACTAGGGAGTCAATTTTAACCTAGAACTGGTTTACTGGTTTGGGGGGGCGGGGGGCATGGGTGGCAGTGCGAGTGTGAAACGTGCTTACTAGCCTAAACTTCAGGCCCGAAGCATTTTAACTCCCGGGCCTCATTTAAATGCCACCAGCCCACTTCCCACTGGCAAGAGGTTGTCCTGGTAAGCGGCGGGGAGGGAGTTTGGGGGGAGTCTCACAGGAGGGAAGGGGGGAGTCCGTGGCAAGGAAGGTCATGACAAACCTTGTGGCGCCTGGAGGACACTCCTGGCCCCGCAAAAAAGAATCTCTTGACTCACCCGGAGAGCTTCTTCGTCCTCCCCACCAGCTGTCGACCTGCTTCAGCCTGGTGGGTGGGCCATGGCGGGTGGGCCTGCTCAGGCCCCGGTTAAAATGATATCGGGCTCCAATTGACATAATAGTACCCCGGTTTGCATAAATTCCCGAGGCTCCCGCTTGCTTCAGGCGGGTGGCTCATGCGCCTACAGAACCCTGTGGATTAAGATTGGAAGCAGCAGGAAAGAGTTGAGTTCTGAGCGGGTAAGTATCCTGCTCATTTTTTAACTGCCCATCTGCAGGGTTCAAATCGACCCTGAGGCTTTTCCAGCCTCTTCAGTGGTAGGGGCCCAGACAGCAGAGCCCAGTGCTGTCTTCCTTCCAGTGTCCAACGTGCACACACCTGCAGTTAGAATCGCCTGATGTGCCTCAATAAATCCGAGACTCGATGTTAGCGAAACAAAACAAGGCTTTTATTGACTTAGAAGGTAACACACAGAGGAGAATGTATCTTCCATCCAGAGGTCTGCCGTACTGGATGTGCTGCAGGCTGGGCCAGCTTACATAGGAGCCAGGTATGGGCGGAGCCCTACACACAGTACAATACAATGGAAATGAAACTGAAACCAACCACAGTCACAGGCAGAGAAATACTGATGAGTGATGAATGGAATATTTCATCACATTCACCCCTTCTATAGATTTAGTCTGTTCGGGGGTTTGATAGTCCTTTGCGACCGACGTGGCTGTTGTGGTGCCGCGGGTGTCGGCTGGGTGTCCCCGGTGGCCTCCTGGGTCTCTGCCGGGGGTGCCGCCAGGGTTGTTGAAGGGGTAGTTGGTGGGGGTACCGTTGGTCGATGTTCTTCCGGGGGTGATGAAAGAGTAGTGGGTGGGTAAGAGTTGCTGTGGTCGTTGTTGCTGCTGTTGTCGTGGTTGTTGTCGTTACCGGCTGGGGCGACGTCTTTTATGGACACGGTGTCCTCCCTTCCGTCGGCGTGCTGGACATACGCGTATTGGGGGTTGGCGTGGAGTAGGTGCACTGACTCCACGAGAGGGTCCGTCTTGTGGCCCCTCACATGCCTTCGCACGAATACCGGACCTGGGGTGGAGAGCCATGATGGCATGAATATGCCTGAGGTGGATTTCCGGGGAAAGACAAACATTCGCTCCTGAGGCGTGGCATTAGTGGCAGTACACAATAGCGACCGTATCGAATGGAGCACATCTGGGAGGACTTCCTGCCAGCGGGAGATAGGGAGGCCTTTGGTCCTTAGAGCTAGAGTGACTGCTTTCCATACTGTCCCGTTCTCTCGCTCCACTTGACCGTTACCCCGGGGGTTGTAGCTGGTGGTACGGCTCGTGGCGATCCCCCTGGACAGCATGTACTGGCGTAGCTCTTCACTCATGAAGGACGCCCCCTTATCCGTATGGATGTAGCTCGGCATACCGAACAGGCAGAACAGGCTGTTGAGGCATTTAATGACCGTGGCGCTGGTCATGTCTGGGCAGGGGAAGGCGAATGGGAAACGAGAGTATTCGTCCACAATGTTCAGGAAGTAAACATTGCGGTCGACGGACGGGAGGGGGCCCTTGAAATCTAAGCTGAGCCGCTCAAAGGGCCGTGTAGCTTTGATTAAGTGGGCTCTATCTGGGCGGTAGAACCGAGGCTTGCACTCAGCGCAAGTGCGACAGTTCCTGGTCAGGGACCGAACTTCCTCAATCGAGTAGGGTAAGTTGCGGGACTTTATGAAGTGGAACAGCCGCGTGACCCCTGGGTGGCAGAGGTCATTGTGGAAGGTCTGTAGCCGATCCCCGGTGGCGCTGGCACACATCCCTCGTGAGAGGGCGTCGGGGGATTCGTTAAGGGCCCCGGCCGGTAAATGATGTCATAATCGAAGGTGGAGAGCTCGATCCGCCACCTAAGAATCTTATCATTTTTAATCTTCCCCCTCTGTTTATTATTGAACATAAATGCTACCGACTGCTGGTCGGTAAGTAGGGTGAAGCGTTTGCCGGCTAGGTAGTGGCGCCAGTGGCGCACTGCCTCCACGATGGCTTGGGCCTCCTTTTCTACGGAGGAGTGTCTGATCTCGGGCCCTTGGAGGGTCCTCGAGAAGAAAGCTACGGGCCGCCCCGCCTGGTTGAGGGTGGCCGCCAAGGCAAAGTCAGACGCATCACTTTCCACTTGAAAGGGAGTGTTCCCGTCCACTGCCTGTAGCGTGGCCCGCTCAATATCCTGCTTAATGCTTTTGAAGGCGGCATGGGCCTCAGCAGAGAGCGGAAAAGAGGATGCTTTCAAGAGGGGGCGGGCTTTGTCGGAGTAGTTGGGGACCCATTGGGAATAATAAGAAAATAACCCCAGGCACCTTTTCAGGGCTTTGGGAGTGTTGGGCAGGGGCAGCTCCCGTAGGGGGCGCAATCGGTCGGGGTCTGGTCCGATTTCCCCATTCTCCACCACGCTGCCTAGTATGCAGAGGCGCGTGGTGTTGTAAACGCACTTGTCCTCGTTGTAGGTGAGGTTGAGTTTTTGTGCGGTTTTCAGGAACCTCTCGAGGTTCGAGTCGTGATCCTGCTGGTTGTGACCGCAGATGGTGACGTTGTCGAGGTAGGGGAAGGTTGCCTGCAAGTGGTAGTCATCGACCATGCGGTCCATCTCCCTCTGGAAGACCGAGACCCCATTCGTCACCCCAAAGGGGACTCTGAGGAATTGGTAGAGGCGTCCGTTCGCCTCGAAGGCGGTGTACGGGCGGTCCTCTGGTCTGATAGGGAGCTGGTGGTACGCTGACTTGAGGTCGATGGTGGAGAACACCCGGTATTGGGCGATTTGGTTCACCATTTCTGATATGCGGGGTAGCGGGTAGGCGTCTAGTTGGGTGTACCTGTTCATCGTTTGGCTATAGTCGATCACCATCCGTTTCTTCTCGCTACCCCTTACCACCACCACTTGGGCGCGCCACGGGCTATTGCTGCGTTCAATAATGCGCTCTTTCAGGAGCCTGTCTACCTCGGTCGCGATAAACCGCCTGTCCTCCCAGCTGTACCTCCTGCTTTTGGTCGCTATTGGCCGGCAGTTAGGGGTAAGGTTCGCAAATAGCGAAGGCGGCTTTACCTTCAGGGTAGCCAGACCGCACACTGTGAGGGGCGGCTGGGACCCACCGTAATTGAGCGTGATGCTTTGGTGGTAGCACTGGAAATCCAGGCCCAAGATCACGCTCGCACATAGATTCTTCATGATTAATACTTTAAAATTATCGTATACAGTTCCGTTAACGGACAATTGTACCGTGCAGTAACCCATAATGGTCGATGTCTGGGTTTTATCAGCCATAGAGATGGTACCCCGAGTAGGGACCACCTTTAGGGAGAGTTGTTGTACCAGTTCAGGGTGGATAAAACTCTCCGTGCTTCCACTGTCAATTAAACATTTAACCCTGCTCCCGTTTACCTCGATGTCCACCATTGATTTGGATAGCGGGTGCGGCCTGGTCTGGTCCACTGTGATCGATGCCACTGTAGGGCCCTGATCGAGACAAGATGGCGTCCACGCTGTCTGCTCACAAGATGGCGGACCCCACGAGGTCGGGCAAGATGGCATCCAAGATGGCCGCTCCCACGGCGCACACGCGGCGGTGGCGGGTTTTCCGGTGGGGTTCCCTCTGCACACCTTCCCGAAGTGCCCCTTCTTACTGCACTTAAAGCAGGTGGTGCCTTTCGCCGGGCACAGGTTTCTGGTGTGCTTCGGCTGCCCGCAGAAGTAGCAGTTGGGTCCCCGACACGTCGCGGCTGTCATAGGGCTTCTGGGGGGAGAGCGGGGCCCCGACGGTGTCGGGCTGCCGGGCGGGGAAGATGCCTTCCAAGATGGTGGCGCCCTTGGTGCACACGTGGCGGCGTGGACGGCGCGGGCTGAAGAGTAGGCGTCTGAGTTTCTCTGGGCCACATCCAGGGATCGTGCTGTGTCCGCAGCCTGTTTCAGGTCCAATCCCGTTTTTTCCAGCAGTCTCTGCCGGATGTAAGTGGAGCTGAGGCCTGTGATAAAGGCATCGCGAACAAGCTCGTCAGTGTACACTGCGGCTTTTACATCTTGGCACTTGCAGTCTTTGCCAAGCGTTTTCAGGGTGCCTAGGAACTCCTCCACCGATTCCCCAGGTCGCTGTGCGCGAGTAGCGAGCAGATGCCTAGCATACACCTCATTCGTAGGCTGCTGGTAATGCGCCTTTAAGATGTCGCAGGCGGCCGGGTACGTGTCGGCGTCTTGGATGAGGGGTAAACCCGGTGGCTTACCCAATTCCGCAGAATTCCGAGTTTCATACTCGCAGCGTCCGTAGCGTCTTTGACGGCTGCGGAATTGTCCAGGAAGAATTCCATACACATAAACCAGTGTCCGAAGCGTGCCGATGCGTCCGAAGCATGCTGGTCCAAATCCAAACGTTCGGGTTTCAAGAGTTGATCCATTGTGTTGAAAATTAAGTCAATAAAATTGATGTGCCTCAATAAATCCGAGACTCGATGTTAGCGAAACAAAACAAGGCTTTTATTGACTTAGAAGGTAACGCACAGAGGAGAATGTATCTTCCATCCAGAGGTCTGCCGTACTGGATGTGCTGCAGGCTGGGCCAGCTTACATAGGAGCCAGGTATGGGCGGAGCCCTACACACAGTACAATACAATGGAAATGAAACTGAAACCAACCACAGTCACAGGCAGAGAAATACTGATGAGTGATGAATGGAATATTTCATCACATCGCCAGATAGTGATCAGCAATGGTCAATTTTTCTCCCTCCCTCCCGAACACAAAGGTGAATTGTCGACCACTTCTCTACTGCCACCCCAGTTGAGATCAGCTAACTCAACAAAGGCCAAAGAATAAGCCAGAGACTTTCCTTATCTGCGTGGCTCAAGATTATACGCATCAAACACACAAGCGGTACATTTCCTTGCTGAGCGATTGGGGCATTACATCAGAAAAAAAAGCACAAGTACATATTCATAACAGAATTAAGTAGGCTGTAGACAATTACCAAATGGGATAAAATGGATTAGGGAAAAAGGGACTACAATTATGTTAAATGGCTAATTCTGATGCTTCTCTTTCGAAGTTTTCTTTTCTACACACAGGTGTTGTGGCTCAAGTAACTCATGGTTAACACAAAGCAATCAAAATCCAGGCTTCAGAGATTATATAAACAAGAGAGCTTCAAGTCACAAACCAAGGCCAGACTAAGATTTGCATACTTATGCGCTCACAACTCCTCTGTTGTGGCCCCACAGGTATCACATACAGAGGTAATTGTATGTTCATTGGGGGTCTTCAGGCCAGCTAAAAGAGGAGGATTTTAATGTCAAAGATTCAACCTGTGTAATCGCCTTTCTGAAGAATTTGTAACTGAAGAATTGTAACTGAGAGGATCAAAGCCGATCCTCCACATAATGTCCTGCATTGTTATTTCATTAATGTGTTTGCTACTCCTTGACAAAAGAATGTAACCAAAGTATATGGTCCAGATCCTCACTAACCACTTCCTGGAATTTCCGGGGAATTAATAATGTGCATGGTCTATACTTCAATTCAGGTCCACAAAATAGAGATCACACAATCTCCAACTCCCTTCACAATATTTTTCAGTTAAGCCTTTGTTTTCCTGGGTTCTCATTTCAATGGCCTGAATTGGATTTCTGATGTTACTTTTAAAAAAAATATACTGATCATATTTACTAATAAACTGAATCTCGTATTTAGGTGACTCCTTTAAGAAAACAGACCTGTCTCTGTGATGCAACACGTCTGCATGTGGCTGAAGTGTTCTCTATCCTCAAGCCGTATAGTGTCCACGACAACTCTGCTGGAAGGTAATCTGACAGATTTTTACAGGCATCAGTTACTGGACAAAAAGAGCAGCTCATCTCGAACGTAAGACAGTGCTTCCAAAGCTCAAACTGTATCTGCAACATATTCTCTTTTCACACCTGAACTAACATTCAGCACAAGCCAAACTATCTGTCATACCCTCACTACTTACCCGGCGATCAACAATGGATGCAAGCCAAGCTCTATCTGCAATACCTTCTCCCTTCACACGATAACCAGTTTTCAGTGCACTTGAGTACTAAGGTTGATGGTCTGGCTTTAGGGTCATTTATTCTAAGATAGTCTGATTTTAAGGCTGATGATGTGTACTGGTTTAGAATTAGGAATGATTACTGTGTGACATTTTAAGTTTAGAGCTGCAGGGTGTGCTTTGTAAACTACCATTTCAATCACATTGCCATGAAATACTTCGACAGTGAGCAGGATGGTAACCTTGCCACTGTCAGTATTATGCATTCATCTCCACAATGTCTGCGGTTTATTTAATAAGCATAGTTGGTTTGCAAACAAAAATAATTTACTTTGAAATGAATAAACATGGGAATGTTCTGGGTTTCTGCAGAACTTCTGGATTTCCTCTGATTGAGCTGAGGTGAGAGAATTCTCCCCAAAGAAAATGTTTTTAATGGCATTTGTAGTGTGAACAGAGACCAAATAAGCTCCAATCTGCAATGTGACCCTTTGAAAACATTCTCTTCAACTTGGTTTTGCTCTGGACAGCTCTCCCGTTTAAACCATCAGCCCCGGAAAAGAAAGAGACCAACTAATTGGTCAGCAAACAGGTGCAAAGGTGAGGTAAACATGCCAACTTGGGATTTCACCTGCCATCTGTTCTGGTCATTTGCTGTTACTTTTTGCTTTGCATATTAAGTGGCACACAAAAAAGTTCAGCTGGAAGCTACTTCTTCAAGGACACAAATCTCATGAAGTTGACTCTAGTTTGATTGCTGAGGTAAACATTTCGGAGGTAGCAATGGGCAAGCCAGAGCATTCTCATAGTCTTCAGGGATATTCTGTAAGTGCCACCTGATGCATCTAGATCTCACTCCAATACCACACACACATGTTTATGTCACTGTAAACTGAGTGCATACAATTTGTTTACAAGCCTTAATTCCTAAGCACCCTGGAGAGCCCCTTGGTGACTGGTGTGCGCAACCTGTGAAATGTTCACATTAACATGCACTTTAAACCAAGTTAACTCTGGGTTGGTTGTTGTAAATGCATCCATCAGAAATTAACTTGCCTTTAAAGTATTCTGTGCTGATTTACATTTTGTATGCCAGCAATGTGTAACTTTACAGTATGGTCAACTGTATGTCTGTACTAGAGCAACACCAGTGGCTCCATGTGTAACTGCACCATCAGTGTACCTAGCGCACAACTGATTTAGCAATGCATCACCAGATCAGGCTGTACTACATCAAGTATTGTCAGGCTCAGTCACCTCTGCCAAAACCATCCACTACTCTACTCATCCTGGAGTTGAGATAGCTTCTTTTCTCCATTAACAACCATCTCATTCAACCCCTCTCCTCCTCCCTCACCTCCAACAAGGCAAGGAGCTCGTAGGCCTCTTTGTCATTAAAACTGAGACCATCTAAGATTGATACCATCCATTCAGCTGCTTTCCCCCCTTCACCTTGCCTACCAAGCCAAACCTCCCCTCCCCTCCCGCCGCCCCCCCCGCCCCGCCCGCCCCACACCGCCTCCATCCCCCGGCTCTCCCCTGCACTAGCTCTGAATCCACAACTCTCTCTAATTTCTCACCCATCTCCTCTCATGCCCTCTGTGAATTCATCCTGTCCATGAGATCCAGCTCCTGCTCCCTCGACCCCATTCACACTAAATTGCTCACCGCCCAACTTTCCTTCCTGGCCACCATGTTAGCTGACATTGTAAAAGGTTCCTTCTTCTCAGGTACTGTTTGCTTCTCTTTCAAAACGGCCAATGCACTCTAGCAAATAGCCTGCCGAAAATCACTATCCAGCCTCAACATGAAGAACGCCCACCTGGCTATTAGAGAGCTACCTTCAGCCTTTGAACCACACCTCAATGTACGTCAGTGCCTTCAAGAGAGAATTGGAGAAAAGGTGAATGGGAAGAACTCATTCAAAAATACAACTGCACCGCAGCAGAACAGTAGAATTGGCAACACCCAATGCATCTGTTTACTCAGACAGGCTAGACTGGCAAATGTTTGTCCATTGATGGAATGCAGGTTATTTGCTGATTGGCTGGTGCACCTGCTGCAAAGCCACAACCATCTCGAAGAAAATGGAAAGCGAGCAGGAAGGGTCAAGATGGGGACAAAGAAATGGCGAGAAAACAAGAGCTAGACAAAAAGAAAACAAAGTGAAAATTGAAGAAACAAATGAAATAAAATGGACAAAAGCAACAAAAAAAATGAACACCAGAAAGCAGAATTTTTTGAGGCATCCTGAACACAGAAAATCAAACTAAAAGAGAACTAGGTAGGGTGTTTTGATTTGATCTGTCTCTAGATAAGATTTGTTTATACTCAATACAAAAGTCAACTTCAATATACAAGGATGTGCTTTCTATGAACGGAAACTTGATTGTGCACAAAATTATTTAACTTGAGGTTTGCAATGGAAACAGCATGGGATGCTACCAAACACTTCCCATCTCCAGATGACAGTAAACACCACACCTCAGGCTGCTGGTTCAGACTAAAACTACTAATTTGTGTTTAAGAAAGTTCAGCAGAAGCAAAATAAAACAGTGGATTTAGATAGATTGAGTACTTATTTTAACTTAATTGTTAACTTTATTAACTGTTAAAAACAAAATAAGAGTTCCAAAGTTGTATGCTGTTCTCTCTCATAACTTGGAAATTGGATCAGTGATTACAAATCGGCATTACCATCGCCAAATCCCCCACCATCAACATCCCGGGAGTCACCATTGACCAGAAACTTAACTGGACCAGCTACATAAATACTGTGGCAACAAGAGCAGGTCAGAGGCTAGGGATTCTGCGGCGAGTGTCTCACCTCCTGACTCCCCAAAGCCTTTCCACCATCTACAAGGCACAAGTCAGGAGTGTGATGGAATACTCTCCACTTGCCTGGATGAGTGCAGCTCCAACAACACTCAAGAAGCTCGACACTATCCAGCACAAAGCAGCCCGCTTGATTGGCACCCCATCCACCACCTTAAACATTTACTCCCTCCACCACCGGCATACTGTGACTGCATTGTGTACCATCTACAAGATACACTGCAGCAATTCACCAAGGCTCCTTCGGCAGCACATCTCAAACATGCGACCTCTTCCACCTAGAAGGACAAGGGCAGCAGGCGCATGGGAACACCACCACCTCCAAGTTCCCCTCCAAGTCACACACCATCCTGACTTAGAAGTTTATCGCCGATCCTTCATTGTCGCTGGGTCAAAATCCTGGAACCCCCTACCTAACAGCACTGTGGGAGTACCTTCACCACACGGACTGCAGCGGTTCAAGAAGGTGGCTCACCACCACCTTCTCAAGGGCAATTAGGGATGGGCAATAAATGCTGGCCTTGCCATCAACGTCCACATCCCATAAACGAATAAAATTTTATTTTAAACATTTTATACGGGGCTGAACACTCATGGTGCGTTCCAGCACGGACAGTGGATTAGTGAAGTAGGGATATAGAAGAATGTAGACTATTAGCCTGTGTTATATATCTCCCTTCCCATTGAAGGCAAGCTAGTTTTAAAATAGGAAAATAGAAAGGTAGCTTTCGCGAATTCAGTGGGCCAACCAAGTAAGCAGCTTATCTGTTCTAGCAAGTGTCTCCCTCATACAACAGCAATCACAAACAATTAGTATATGTTCTTTGATACATATCTGACAGGGATACCCAAAAATGAAATATTCATTTTTCTACGCCTTATGCCTAAGTTGGTTCACAGAGATCAAAGGGCTACTGAGGCTTTAAACCAGATGATCTGACTTCACATACTAGGCTACAGAAACAATAACTTCCCCATGGGAATTGTTGGGAATCCAAAAATTCCCAAGGACATTGGCATTGTTAAACTTTCATTTCAAAAGATATACAATATACAGAGTCCTATGATCTGAAACAAAATTAAGCTCTGGATCCGTCATCCTAGGATTAATTTAAATGAAAAAGGGATAGAAGCAAAACTTACACAACTCAGTTAATAATAGGACGGTGACAGGTCTGACAACTGATGCAGTCAGGGATTACTCCAAACAAGACCAAATAAACCCTTCTAAGCTGGACATGTCCTAAGCTCTTGTCCTGTTCAACCTGAGCTCAGCTTTCTTCACCACATCTATTATTAGCAAACTGCTTTCTTCCACCTTTTGCAACATTGCTCACCTCTGTCCTATTTCTCCTTTTCTGTTTCCATTGTCAAAACTCTCATCCAGCTTAAGGTAAGAAATTATTTCAGGTATAATTCATAAAATCCACAGTTTTTTTTTTGATTTTCCTGTACCCTCCTAGCTGGCCTAGCTACCTCAACCCTTCACAAGCCCCAACTCTTGCAAAATGCTGCAGCCCTCGTTTGTACTAAGTTCCGCACTCCCATCCTCTCCAAGTGTCACTGGTGCCCCACTGTGTCAAAATTCTTACCCTTGTTTTCAAATCTCTGTGGTTTCACTCACTCTACCTTAGTGATCTTCTCCTGTTTTGTGTCTCTGCATGCACCTTCCGTTCCACTAATGCTGAACATCTCCACACCTCTCTCGTTCTCCACTGCATCATTGCCAGCCATTTGTTCAGCCACTATGCTCCTGCTCTCTGCAATTCTCTACCCAGTTTCCTCTGCCTTACCACCTCCTCCTTACTTTCAAAATCATCCTCAAATCCCTCCTCTTTGACCCTGCCCTCTCATAGCCAGTGAATTACCTTCAATGGCTTCGCTTCCTGCTCCCGCATCGTTATCTCTGGTGTACCCCAAGGATCTTTCTTTGGCACCCTCCTATTTCTCATATACATGCTGCCCCTTGGCGACATCATCCAAAAACACAGCATCAGTTTCCACATGTACGCTGACGACACCCAGCTCTACCTCACCACCACTTCTCTCAACCCCTCTACGGTCTCTAAATTGTCAGACTGCTTGTCCAACATCCAGTTCTGGATGAGCAAATATTTTTTCCAATAAAATATTGGGAAGACCGAAGCCATTGTTTTCGGTCCCTGCCACAAACTCCATTCCCTCGCCATTGACTCCATCCCTCTCCCTAACATCTGTCTGAGGCTGAACCACACTGTTTGCAACCTTGGTGTCCTATCTGACCCTGAAATGAGCTTGCGACCACAAATCCGCAGCATAACTAAGACCGCCTATTTCCACCTCCATAACATCGCCCGTCTCTGCCCTTGCCTCAGCTCATCCACTGTTGAAACCCTCATCCATGCCTTTGTTACCTCTAGACTTGACTATTCAAATGCATTCCTAGCTGGCCTCCCACATGCTACCCTACATAAATTTGAGGTCATCCAAAACTCGACTACCAGTGTCCTAACTCGCACCAAGTCCTGTACACCCATCACCCCTGTGCTCGCTGACCTACATTGGCTCCCGGTTAAGCAATGCCTTGATTTCAAAATTCTCATCCTTGTTTTCAAATCCCTCCATGATGTTCGCCTCTCCCTATCTCTAATCTCCTCCAGCCCCACAACCCCCCCGAGATATCTGCGCTCCTTTAATTCTGCCCTCTTGAGCATCCCTGATTATAATCACTCAACTATTGGTGGCCGTGCCTTCTGCTGCCTAGGCCCTAAGCTCTGGAATTCCCTCCCTAAACCTCTCTGCCTCTCTACCTCTCTTTACTTCTTTAAGACGCACCTTAATACCTACCTCTTTGACCAAGCTTTTGGTCACCTGCCCTAATTTCTCCTTATGTGGCTTGTGTCAAATTTTTTGTCTTATAATACTCCTGTGAAGCGCCTTGGGACATTTTACTATGTTAAAGGCGCTATATAAATACAAGTTGTTGTTGCCTTTAGTTCCCCATCCCAGCCTCTCTATCATATGCCCTTTCTCCATGCTTCCTACTGTTCAGTGACATCTTCCTGCACGTCAGGAGCGCTATATAAATGCAAGTTATTGTTATCTATCGTTGACATATTCTTTTTGTCAAACTTCGCCCTTCCCTTCCTCAGGACATTGACCCTATGGTGAGGCATGATTCAACAGGCAGTGGTTGCCCTCCACTATATCAACTAACTGGCATTTAATTGCATGTTAGCCTTGTCAGCGAGTGTCAGTAAGCTATTCAATCATGGGAGATATCACAACCAAGTCCAAGCCTAACCTCCCTCTTTGATCAAGTTTTTGCTCACCTGTCCTAATATCTCCTTAAGGCGTTATATAAATGCAAGTTGTTGTTGTTGTCATCCTTATTCAATATCTACATACACACACTTCCAGAAGTACTCATTGGATATTGGTCAGGAGCAGGATGTCAGGTTGATTTTCCTCTCAATGACCCACGTGAGTTGAGGCTACCTCTTGTGCCTTTACTGTCCCTTGGCTCAGATCTACTAACTCACCGTGGCCTCAGAGATCAAAGCCACGAACCTTCTGAGATTTACAGATATTCATCAGATAAATTTGTTGAGCCTAAGGGGAATGCTTCTTATATCTGATCAAACTTACTCATTTCCCCCATCCCTGCCCATCCCATGTACCATTTCTCAGCAGGGAGTAGGCAAGTGAACTGCTCTCAGGCCTCTGCGACGTGTTCTGTAACCAGCTGCCTCAGGAGCGGATGCCATTGCAATCCATGAATCTTCTCTCCCTCCCTTTGCACAAGATCCTCTCACAACCTCCCCCCTGGCAGTTACCCCTGTTAGGAATTGACTACATGGGGAATTGTGTGAGGTCTTCAAGTTCCAAGGGAGAGAATCCTTTTTATTTAAAATAGTAACCGATAATAATCAAATAGTAAAACAATCGTTGCTGAACTGAAGTTTTTATTGAGTGTTATATGGAGTCAGATAACTACTTTCAACAGCAATTGGAAAACTGTGCACTGTAGAGTGTCTGAGGGAAAGGACTAACCCGGGCTGTGACAGCATCAACGTGTTTCTATTCTCTGACTGATGGGTGAGTAATTAAAGTACAATACTTCAGTTAAAACCACTTACTTCCAACTGTGACCAGCAACTGAAAACATTGAGAATAAAATCGCAGGCTTCAAAACACTCACTTGAGTTGAACCCAATTTTTATTGTAGGGGGTTTAGAAAACATTTCAGATATAATTCATAAAATCCACAGCCTGTTTTTACATCCTGCTTTTTGAACAGGCTCCAATTCTATCACACTTGTTATAATCCCTTCTGTTCAAGAGCAGACATTCAATCGAATGGAATAGTAGAAAATCCAAAGGAATGGTAGCCCACATTACACAAGGCAATTGTAAATCAGTCCACATCTCCCCCCTACGAAGTCAGTAATTCTCCCCACATTTACCCTATTCATCAGGAAGGCCTCAACAGAAATAAAAGCATGCAGGCTGTAGCTTGATGCTATGAAATGTCAGCTAACTTTACAGAGTTTGACTGTGCCACTGCCATTATAAAGTGACAATAGAGGGAATTCCGGACCGCACTTCCTTTCCATTAACTTTTTATTCAAGCCACAGTAATCACGTACTTGGCATTTTAACAAGCAGCCTGAGAATGGGGCTTTAGTCCAGAGACTAAAATAGAACAGAGTCAGGAGCCCAGCCAGGAAATAAAGAAGAGCAACAGAATACAATGGCCAATAAAAATGGAAGCACTTGAGAGTATGGCCTAGCTTGGCCACCCAGTGTAGGATCAAAACTCCAAAACAGCACGATACTAAATTATTTTAAGCAAATGAACCATCACCATCCCATGCATGACTGAACTCCCACCACTTTAAAGGCACTTCTACATAAATGTATTTTTTTCTGTTCACTTAACAGTAGCAAAAATGATGTTGTTATGATCAAAGGAGCACTGCTTTGTACTCACATCTGCTTTTTCACTAAAGTTAACAAACAAAGGGAAAGATACCATGGTTAGTGTCAGGTAAACATTTAACCAAACAAACTGTGCGTTTGTGTGTGTGCGCACACGTGTGTATGTGTGTGTTGGTTGCAAAGATGGGAACCCTGGGCTCAAAGGAATGCCCAGCAGGAGAGCGAGACCCCTGCCTGACCCAATGGCTCCAAACCACTGTCTCTCCTACATCCTCCATCCATAACTCTTCACCCTGAACTGACTCTGGAGAGCAGGCTGAGCGATCAGACTCATAAATCTTTACTTGACATTCACATTGTTTATAAAAGGCATTGAATAACTCCCTTGGTTAAGATATGTACAGTTGAAATAATAAGGGCATTTTCCAAGGATCAGAAGACATAAGAAACTGCAACTCTCAACAGTTCATTAGCCAAGCCAAATTGTTGGATAGCATCTAAGCCAGGCCTCATTCAATTCTAACTGACAACATTTTACAAAGTCAGTCCATTGCTTTCGAGATGAAAACTGGTGAGCAGCCCTTTCCACAAGAAGGCGCTTTCAAAAAGATATTGCAAGTATTTTCATTCATCAGCTCAAGAAGTAATGCTCCAGCTGCAGGTAAAGCAAATGAAGCTGCAAAGTGCTTTTTGTCACAGTTTTGTATTTGCTCATTTCCCCCCCCCCAGAAATATAGGGACAAAGGAGCTAATTTGGACTTTAGGTGCTAGTGTAAAACGGGTGAAATGGCATCAGCCGCCCATTTACATCTCTCCGATTTTCTTTTTCCATTGACTTCAAATGGAAATAAAAATTGGGAGAGATTTTTAATGGGCAGCTGATCTGATATCGTCCATTTTACACTATCGACCAAAGTTAAAATGACTCCCAAATTCTCTTTTTCCTGCGCCTTGGTTTACTGTACTAGCAAATAGAGGAAAATTGGGCAGGGAGGATAGCACGTCCGATTTTTCCATCAATTTAAATTAATGGACAGAAAATTGGCCTGCGAATGTGATGCTCTGCACCCATTTTTTGTCCCAGGCAACCCAAGACAACCAGGTGCAAAAACACAAAATCAACCCTATATATTCTCCCATAGATAATTAGACACCCATTCTTCAAAGTTCCTCTCAATCTGATTAAATAAAGTTTGCACTTGGCTCTCTCTTCTCCACCACATCCATTCCCCACCCACCCTGACGTAATAAAACTCACTACGCACTTGGTTTGAGTATAAAGCAAGGCTTTAATCAACTTGTTTCAGAACATGGAGGTCTAGTTGTACTTCACTAGTTCCTGTCTTACAAAATGTCCCTGGGCAAGCTGAGCCCACGCCCGAGTATTTATACTCCTTGGATGGCGCCACCAGCTGGCCATCCAGTGTTATTTCATGAGTAGTTTCTTGATGATGATGAGATTTATAACCCACTCTACTCTCTGAATAATGGTAAGGGCAAGTGATTTATTGCATCAAAAATACAGCTGAAAACATCTGGGTGGATCTCAGTATGCAGCTCGTTGTGTTCGTCTCTTTATCTCTCTCTCTCAGAGCCACTTGCTCTGCTCCACATTTGCCTTTCCCCTTACCCAAGTATGCTAAAGTTGCATGCGAAGGGTACTACTGCTATATGCTGTAGGTGCTAATGCTTTACTCACTCTTTCTGCCACTGCTGCTCATGAGGTCCTGCACTTGCTGTACCTGGTGGACTCATTGAACAGAAACCATTATTTTCACTGTCTCTGGGACTTTTTACATAAAATTGCACTACTTGGGCAGCAAATCCCGCTGCACACGGCAATGTGAAAATTTGCTGGAATCGTTGTGAAATGCCATGCTGTGACAAACCACTTTCCCCAGTAACAGCTGAAAGGCAGAGGAGGCAGCTGTACATGGATCCTGCTCCCCCGGTTTCACAATCGGCCTTGAAATTGGCAGTATTTACTAATCGGACTGCCACAACCAAGACAGAGACAGTTAACCCAACATGAATCGAGGAAATTCAAGTTTCAGATTAGAATTCAGCTTGAGGGAGGGGAATCTATGTTGCCATCCAAAATTTTAACTTCCTGTTAGCAGTTAGCCACAAGTTTCACTGAAATTACAGTGATTGCAATGGCACCGTTTTTCAGCTGCACAAGACAATACCGTTAGATGTAAATCACGCCACTATCCTGCCCAGGACCAGCTGACATATTTACATCAACTCCAGTGCAATATGCTTCTATCAAAAGTCTAGACTGTCACGTAATAATATCCTACAATCACTAATTTAAATGTTAATAGTCCTAATGGCCCAGAAATTCAGGTCCCAACGCGTGAGTACGCACGGGGTGCTCACCCGTAGGCCCAATGGAAGTGCCGGTTTCGTGCATGCACTGCGCATGTGCGGGAAACTGGCACTTCCGTTCCCCTAAAAGGGGTTCAGTGGTCGAACGCGTGCGCCGGAGAGGCAGCGCGTGCGCATTGAACTTACGTTTTTTTTCCAGGTTTCTCCGGGAGGGTAAGTCTCCAGCAGTTACACTTTTAAAAAGCAGTCGCAAGGCCTGCTTTTAACAAGGTAAGTGGTGAATTAATTAAAATTAAAACATTTTTTCCACAAGTTTATTATTTTTAAATACTTTAAAGAAAGGTAAGTTTATTTTTAGCCCCGTTAGAAAATGTAATTAATTTTTTCAAAAATGTAAATTATTGTTTAATAGTTATTTCATGTAATTTATAGTTATTTTAAAAATGTGATTTTTTTGTTAAATTTATTTGAAGTTTTAGTGATTTTTGGGGCTTATAGTATTTATAGGTTTGACAGCTCTTCCTGTCAAACTTATGAATGAAGCATTCCCTGCTACCATTGGCTTTCCATGGCCCACGTGATCCCAGGGGACGCATCGAACTAACTGCGTCCCTGGGATACGCAAGCACTGCACGCCGGCAGTTGGAGCAGGCCCAGGATCGGAATCCCATGCGGGCCCACAGCTCAATGGCCGGCGCGCTAGGTAAGTGCAGGTCTGGGG
This sequence comes from Somniosus microcephalus, assembly GCF_052327205.1. NCBI lineage: Eukaryota > Metazoa > Chordata > Chondrichthyes > Squaliformes > Somniosidae > Somniosus > Somniosus microcephalus. The sequence continues at coordinate 34,803,901 of NC_140992.1, forward strand.
CTTTTACCCACGGGAAGCCCCCGGCCCGAATTTCTGGGCCATTGTTTTTATGTCACGATGCTCCTTAAAACCTACCTCTTTGACCAAGCTTTTGATCACCTGTCCTAATATCTCCTTATGTGGCTCGTGTCAAATTTGGTTTGATAACACTCCTGTGAAGCGCCTTGGGACGTTTTACTATGTTGAATGCGTTATATAAATGCAAGATTTTGTTGTTGGAGTCAGTCACATGCAGGCATCAGATTAACTCAATAGGTTGTTTTCAAGCAATATGGCCGCTTAATTGTTCAAGCTGTTTACACATTGTCACTTCATTCTTTCCTTCACTGCAACTGGATGAATAATCTTCACCTATTACCTAATAGTGGCATAGTTCAACAGTGACAATATGCATGTCAAAGCAGGGACTGAGTCACCTGATCTGACTCAAAGGTAGACAACCCTGTGCCTGTTAAAGTCAACAAACAGAAACCATAAAGTCAACAAATAGAAATCATGTATTCCAAAAATGTTGATCCAAGGCATCCGCTTTAAACAGATGTGGATACAATTTTATTTTTCTCTGAAGTTACTGTAAAAGTTGTTCTTCCCTCCACATTTCATTGCCCGATCCAATTTTACAAACAATGAGGAACAGGAAAAGACCCTCTGGTCCATCGAGCCTGTCCCACACAATTGTAATAGCTTGTGCATTTCGGCACTACTTGCACAACAACAACAACAACTTGTATTTATATAGTGCCTTTAACATAGTAAAACATCCCAAGGCGCTTCACAGGAGTATTATAAGACAAAAATTTGACACCAAGCCACATAAGGAGAAATTAGGACAGGCGACCAAAAGCTTGGGTTAAGAGGTAGGTTTTAAGGAGCATCTTAAAGGAGGAAAGAGAGGTAGAGAGATGGAGAGGTTTAGGGAGGGAATTCCAGAGCTTCGGGCCTAGGCAACTGAAGGCACGGCCACCAATGGTTGAGCGATTATAATCAGGGATGCTCAAGAGGGCAGAATTAGAGGAGCGCAGATATCTCGGGGGGTTGTGGGGCTGGAGGAGATTACAGAGATAGGGAGGGGCGACGTCATGGAGGGATTTGAAAACAAGGACGAGAATTTTGAAATCGAGGCGTTGCTTAACCGGAAGCCAATGTAGGTCAGCGAGCACAGGGGTGATGGGCAAACAGGACTTGGTGCGAGTTAAGACACAGGTAGCCGAGTTTTGGATGATCTCAAGTTTACGTAGGGTAGAACGTGGGAGGCCAGCCAGGAGTGCGTCGGACTAGTCAAGTCTAGAGGTAACAAAGGCAATACGTTACTCTCCTCTTCATTTGTTATGATACCAAAAGTTTTCAGTGTGCGTCTATCCCCAAGGGGAATGGAAGAAAATATAAAGTTAGTCCGGTTACCTGCCTCGACACCTCTCCCCATTCCCCCACCCCAGCACTGTACGATCCTTCACAACTGAGTATGTCAATTACCACAAGACTACTAAATTAAAAGTGTAAAAGATAAACACAATTCCTATTGAAACATCCAAGTTCAGTGTATAAGGTGGCTCCACCAACTTTTAGTGGGACATCTTTGTTTCTATTATCCGCCTTTCCAACCCAGAAAAATGCTCCTTGCCAGCACAAAAACAATTGGGAATGTATACAAATGTGACTGGATATTTATCTAGCAAGTAGATTATTGCTTTGCACCCATATATAAAATTTGCTTACTTTGTCCTAATTCTGACACACTGTCATTGGACATTGTTGCATGCTTAACTTCATTTCCCAGTTCTAACCACTAGTTAGTCAATAATCCAGCTCATGCCATCATATATTTTAAAAAATCTGCAAGCTACTAAAATGTTCAATTCGTGATTGATTGCCAGTCGTTCTCCAGTGGCTCTGTGTAAATTAAAAAAACCTGCTCATAAGAAACATGTGAATAAAGCATCAGAGCTGAAGGACAGGCTAGGGTGTGTGGTCCAAATAAGCGTTCTTCAGACAAACGCACAGAGTATAAGGAATAAGTTGAATGAACTGCAGGCACAAATTCAAATTGGAGGGTATGACATGGTGGCCATTACTGAGACATGGCTGCTAGACAGTCAGGACTGGGAACTAAATATACCAGGTTATAAGGACAGAGAGGGAAAATGGCAGCTGGGGAGGAGTAGCCTTAGTGATTAGGGATGAAAGCAATTCAATGATAAGAGAGGATTTAAAGAGAGGTAAGCAGCCAGTGGAGACCTTATGGGTTGAATTAAGAAATACGAAAGGATCTAAGACTGTAGTGGGAGTTGTATATAGGCCCCCTGGTAATGCTAGATTATATAAATGCAGAGATTAGACAAGCGTGTAGTAAAGGCAGTGTCATTTTAATGGGGGATTTAAACTTTCATATAGATTAGGAAAAGCAGACTAGCACCTGTCAGAAAGGGAGTGAATTTCCTGAGTGTGTTCGGGATAGTTTTCTACAACAATATGTCCTAGAGGCATAAGGGGGCAAGCCATATTAGATTTAGTAATGAGTAATGAGCCAGATTTAGTTAACAGCCTAACTGTGCATGAACATTTATCCAATAGCGATCATAACATGATCGAGTTCAAAATAGCGTTTGAAAGGGAGAAACATGGAACAGTTACTAAGATTCAAGATTTAGCTGAGGCTGACTTCAATGGGATGAAGCAGAGACTGTCCAAAGTAAACTGGGCAAATCTGTTAATGGGTAAAACGACAGAAGATCAGTGGGAGAGGTTTAAAAAAGAATTTAATGTGATACAGAACCAGTTTATACCCCTGAGGGGCAAGAGCTCCACTTGCCAAAAAGAAAGCCATGGACAACTAAAGAGGCAAAAGGGACAGCATAAAACTAAAGGAAAGGGTATACAAAACTGCTAAAAATAGAGCAGATCCTGGTGAATGGAAAAGATACAAAGAACAGCAAAGGGTCACAAAACAGTTAGTAAGAGCTACAAAAAGGGAGTATGAAAAGAAACTTGCAAGGGATATCAAAATTACATTAGGAAAAAAAGGGTGGTCAGGAGCAATGTTAGTCCCTTAAAAACTGAAAGCGGTGATATTGTCAATGATAATAAGGAAATGACAGACATGTTGAATAATTACTTTGCGTCAGTATTTACAGTAGAAGAGGAGGATAGCATGCCGGAAATCCCAAAGAAACTAATATTGAATCGGGGACAGGGACTCAATAAAATTAACGTAGGTAAAATAACAATAATAAAGAAAACAATGGCACTGAAGAGTGACAAATCCCCAGGACCCGATGGTTTCCATCCCAGGGTTTAAAGGAAGTAGGTGAGCACATTGCAGATGCCCTAACTATAACCTTCCAAAGTTCTCTAGATTCAGGAACCGCCCCTTTAGATTGGAAAATTGCGCATGTCACTCCGCTTTTTAAGAATGGCGAGAGAGGGAATCCAGGGCATTATAGACCAGTTAGCCTAACATCTGTTGTTGGGAAATTGCTAGAGTCTATAATTAAGGATAGGGTGACTGAACACCTCAAAAATTTTCAGTTGATCAGAGAGAGCCAGCATGGATTTGTGAAAGGTAGGTCATGCCTGACAAACCTGATTGAATTGTTTGAAGTGGTGACTAGAGTAGTGGACAGGGGAATGTCTATGGATGTTATTTATATGGACTTCCAGAAGGCATTTGATAAAGTCCCACATAAGAAACTGTTATGTAAGGTAGAAGCCCATGGAGTTGAGGGCAAATTATTAACCTGGTTAGGAAATTGGCTGAGCGGCAGGAGACAGAGCAGGGATAATGGGCAGGTACTCAAATTGTCCGAATGTGACTAGTGGTGTCCCACAGGGATCTGTGTTGGGGCCTCAACTATTCACAATATTTATTAATGACTTAGATGATGGCATAGAGGCCTAGAAATTCAGTAAGGCGCTGCAAGCTTTGCGCCCAGTTACCGCCTAAAGAGGGCTTCTGCGCCAGTAGAGGAGGTTGCGCTGATATTGAGCTCGGCGGTAATGGCGGCGGTAGCCGGTAGCGCTGCGCCGGCACCGATGACGTCATCGGTGTGCGCAGTGCCCCGTTTCCGCCCCGATGCCGGCCCGATGCCCATATTCAGTTGCCGCCGCCTCCTCCGTGGCGGCCGCTACTAACATCCGGAGACCAGGGCCTTACTGCAGCCTTAGTGGGGCGCATAAAGGTGGAGGTGCGGCCGGCCGCTTTTTCGGCGGCCGCCTGCCCGCACCTCCTTCCCCGGCCTCCTCCACCACCCCCCCCGCGGCATTGCTGGCTGCTTTCCGTGAGCCCGGCACTTCTCCGTGGTGCCGGGCTCATTTGCCGGCACAATCCAGCGGCGATCTCCCCGTTGCAGGCACCTCCACCTTAAGAGAAGGAGGAGGCCTGCAGTACTGCAGCCTGCCGCACCGCATCAGGTGGTGCAGCGGCACTTAGAGCGCTGAAATTCAGTTTCAGCGCCCCAAGCGGGGGCGGGCACACCCTGGAATAGCGGCCGGTTCCGACTTGGGGCGCAAAAAGTGAATATCGGACGGTCGCACATGGCTCCGCGCCCAGCGCTAACTTTTGGCCGTTAGCCAGCTGGCGGGGCCATAGTGAATTTCTAGGCCAGAAAGTCATATATCCAAACTTGCCGATGACACAAAGATAGGCGGCATTGTAGGCAGTGTAGATGAAAGCATAAAATTACAAAGGGATATTGGTAGATTAAGTGAATGGGCAAAACTGTGGCAAATGGATTTCAGTGTAAGCAAATGCAAGGTCATCCACTTTAGACTTAAAAAGGATAGAACAGGGTACTTTCTAGATGGTGAAAAGCTAAAAACAGTGGCTGTCCAAAGAGACTTGGAGGTTCAGGTACATAGATCATTAAAATGTCATGAACAGGTATATATCTAGAGAACTAGAATACAAGGTGTTATGTTCATTAATAACTAGACATTCTTATTATGAACACAGCTAGCTTCTAGCTAGTCATTTATTCAGTACACGTTCTCTAGGTACAGTATCTGTAGCGATGCAGCATCTGTGCTCCTGTGTGCAGGCTGCCATCTTGACTGTTGCCTTGTGGGTAGCCTAGTGCCTCATGGGTAATGTAGTCTTAATATCTATACAGCTGGGTAGTGTAGTCTTATATACATACAGCTATATACAGCTCTACGGCTCCACCTAGTGTCCACTATAGAATGACATGTTATTGATCACTACACAAGGGGGTAGAAGTTATGCTGCAGCTATACAAAGCCCCGGTTAGACCACACCTGGAGTACTGTGAGCAGTTCTGGGCACCACACCTTAGGAAGGATATATTAGCCTTGGAGGGAGTGCAGCATAGATTTACCAGAATGATACCTGGACTTCAAGGGTTAAGTTACGGGGAGCGATTACACAAATTAGTGTTGTATTCCCTAGAATTTAAAAGGTTAAGGGGTGATCTGATCGAAGTTTTCAGGATATTAAGGGGAACCGAAAGGGTAGATAGAGAGAAACTATTTCCGCTGGTTGGGGATTCTAGGACTAGGGGCCATAGTCTAAAAATTAGAGCCAGACCTTTCAGGAGTGAAATTAGGAACACTTCTACACACAAAGTTTGCAAACGACAATTGATGCTAGATCAATTGTTAATTTTAAATCGGAGATTGATAGCTTCGTGTTAACCAAAGGTATTAAGGGATATGGGCCAAAGGCTGGTATATGGAGTTAGGTCGCAGATCAGCCATGATCTCATCGAATGATGGAACAGGCTCGAGGGACTGAATGGCCTACTCCTGATCCTGTGTTCCTATTGTTCCTATAATGCGACTTGACAACGTGTTGAAGCCTGTCCTGTTTATATTAAATGGTCCAGAAATTCAGGTCTGCATGGGTGAGTACGTACTGGGTACTCACCCGTAGGCCGAATGGAAGTGCCGGTTTTCTGCATGCACTGCGCATGCGCGGGAAACCGGCACTTCCGATCCTCTGAATGAAGGGGTTCAGAGGTCGAACGTGCGCGCAGGAGAGGCTACGCGTGCGCATCAAACTTACGTTTTTTTTGCAGGTTTTCCTGGGATCGTAAGCCTGCAGGATTTAGAAATGTAAAAAGCAGGCATAAGGCCTGCTTTTTACAAGGTAAGTGGTCAATTAATTAAAATTAAAACATTTTTTCCACAGGTTTATTATTTTTAAATACTTTAAAAGCAAGGTAAGTTTATTTTTAGCCCCATTAGAATATAAAATTATCTTTTTCAAAAATTTAAATTATCGTTTAAAATAGTTATTTAATGTAATTTATAGTTTATTTAAAAAGTGTGATTTAAAAAAAAAATTATGTGAAGGTTTACTGCTATTTTGGGGCCGTAGTATTTAGAAGTCTTGACAGGTCTTCCGTTGTTCTGAAAAGGTTTGATAGAGTAGTGCTAATGGGGCACAAATGGCTTCGTGACCGGTCATGGCGGTGACATCGAGTCCTGCCATATTCGGCGGGAGTTTTGTGGCGGTGCTACAACATTGCGCCCCGATCTCCTTCACCCGGGGATCGTGACGTCATCGCCGTGTGCATCGCCCCGGTAGCGCCCCGGACCCGAAATTGACTTCCGTCCCCTGCAGCAACGCCGGTCAAAAACACTGACAGCTGCAGGAGGCGTGCATCGGGCGGCCGGCCGCTTCGGGGGCAATGATTAAAGGCGAGGTGGCCGAGGTAAGTGGAAAAAAACCCGTACATTTCCTGTTCTAGTTTTTTTCGCGGGTTCCTGCCTGCAATTGATCAGCCTGGCTCTCTGCTTGAGTGCCGGGATGATCGCGCAGGATTGCGGCTGCCTTGGGTACGTTTTAAATTGCAGAGCCTGCAGCGATGGCCCTTTCCCTTTAAGGGAGTGAAGGAGCCTTTGAACGCGGCAATGCTGCATGGCCCAGTGTGTAGCTCTGCTGAAGTCTCTGCCCTGCTCTCCGACATTAGTGCCCTAAGAAGGAAGCGGAGCGCTCCACTTATCGCTTGGGGTGCTAAAACTCAAATTTTGAAGTTGCGGCACTAATTAGCACCAGGCACTGAAGTTAGCACCCAGGCGATGTTAGCGCCCCCCCCCCCCCCCCACCAAACGGTCGATACTGAATTGTTCCCCCGATGTTTCCACTGGTGGGGGAGACTAAATCTTGGGGCCATAAATATAAGAAAGTCACTAATAAATCCAATAGGGAATTCAGGAGAAACTTCTTCACCCAGAGAGTGGTTAGAATGTGGAACTCACTACCACATGGAGTGGTTGAGGCGAATAGCTTAGTTGCATTTAAGGGGAAGCTGGATAAACACATGAGGGAGAAAGGAATAGAAGGATATGATGATAGGGATAGATGAAGAAGGATGGGAGGCGGCTTGTGTGAACCGTAAACACCAGCATGGACCAGATGGCCAAATGTCTATGTCTATGTCTATGTCTATTCCAATTATCTGTTCTAATTGTTTAGATTTCCTTTTACTGTTCGGATGACAGGGGTTTCAAAAATGATGCTAAAAATCTACAACTGCAGGGCTGACTATGCAACCCCATCACAGTGGCAGCAGGGCTGAATGCATGACCAGCATGGTATGCATGCAGCACAGATGACTAACGTTAGGATACGAGCAGTTTTGGTGACATTTCACAAGGGCAACTCATTTTAATAACCCTACACACAGGCCAACCTGCACAGGGAACACGTTCTGGGCATGGGCAGGATAGCCCACAATTCAGCAGTTCTTAAAGGACTGCTGCTTACAGTTAAAGCAGGGCTGCTAACTGAAGAAATTAAATAGATTGCTGCTACCAGTACAACACAGAAGCAAGAAGGCTGACGAGCAACGACTGCTCCTACTGAGTTTGCTGCTCTCAAGGTCTTCTTCCAAGAGATGCAGCAAAAGGGGTTGCCCTCTTTGGAGCTGAGAGGCACCTCCGATCATGTCTAATATAAGGAATACCTGGGTGGAGGCAGGGGGAAAGGAGTAAGCGCGGTTTCTGTAGGTTGTGGGAGCAGATGAGAAAGATATTTTCTGGTATCATGCAGGTTGTCAAAGTAAAAGTATCTAAAATTTGTCTACTTTTAGTATTTGGTCCTAGGATGAAAGCCAACACTCAAGTTTCATGCAAAGCATTCAGGTCTTTGGCACATGCACATGCCTGTTTTGTTGCAGGGCAGGCTTTGTGGCTGGCTTATATGCTTCTGACATCTTGCTGACAGAAGATTCTTGCACGCTGCACGTTCATGAATTCACACAAAGTTTCACGGAGGCTGGACACTTGGATGGCATAGTCTCTGCTCTTCCAAATTCCAATGTATTTGTACAGGCGGGAACAGCAGCACTCCAGAAGGGTCCCCCGAAACTATCACGCATTGACTGCCCTCCAAATTCTGAGGCCAGAGGCTATAGAAGGAGCAGGGGAGTGGGGAAGTCAAAAGCCTCTGTCAAGCTCTGGGCTAGTACCATCCTTTGCTTACTGATGTTTCTCATCCTTACTCACTCACAGGCATGCACTGGACACAGTAGCAAACACACAAGATCTTCTCATGTAAGCTCTATTTCAAGGGATGCCTAATACCCAACATTCAAACATGTTTTTCTTAAGTTTGTACAGGTGCCCGTGAAGAGGCAAATCTGGATGGCAATGCCTGCCATATGCCCAGTACCTCACAGCACTCTCCATCAGCCACTACAACAGTGGCAAGCAGCAGCACGGGTACATGCACTCCGGCAGATTGAGATAGTAACTTGCAAGAAGGAGCTCTGGATGAGCAGCAGCAGAAACCGACTATCTGGAGGTACAGCCCGGATCCTCTTTCACCTGCTGATCCCAGGAATTGGGACCTGATTGTTATGTCCGTGTATCTTAATGTTGTGTCCTTCAATAATCAGACAACAGACTGCAGGGAACGATTCAACAGGTGTTTACTGAATGAGGGTTACTCTAGAACTAAATGTACAGATCACTACTCAGGGTTTATATACAGGTGTGGTCGCTGCCGGTACTACAGTATACAGGAGCTGTAAAAAGTAGTTCTCTCCCTTAAGGTATATATACATTACACTGATGAGCCCTGTCGACAAAAAAAAACTCATTTTTGAGCACAAACATTTCATGCCATCATTTGAGTGTCTGCCAAGCACTCTGTAAAGTCTGAGGCAACTGTGGAGGAGTCCAATGCCCACAGCTGTGCATTTGGACAGTGATGCATGACTGCCTAACCGAACTGCAGACCAGCATGGTGAATGTGGGCACTCCAGGGCCATCTGCAGTGAAGCCACTAGTGATCAAAGTCCTAGACTCAGAAGAAGTTTTGTTAATGAATGCTCTAGACATGCTCTTGAAGGCTATAGACACTTTGGGCTCTAGTGCGCAGCAGTCCCTCATGCCTGGTTTCAACATGCTGGGAGAGGCATAACACAAGTCTTTCATTACCACCCAGCGATGTGCTTCTACACAAATCATTGGACATGCTGAGCAAGTGCCTAAAGCAGTAGAATGGCAGGACTTGGCATGTAGTCTCTCAAGATGATGCTACAACTCCACCCAGGCACCCCACTCAAATAACTCACAATGTGCCAGATTGCATGCCGATAGTCTTCGAGGGATAATCATGCTCTAATTGTGGTTGCAGTAGTTGCCAACAAGCCACAGATGCAAAATAGGGGGCCCAAACAAAAACCAAAAACAGAAAAATGCAAATATTAGGCCTGAAGTCAAACCAGGGTCACATGAAAAATAAATGCAAGAATCTGAGTGCAAAGTGATTACAGGAACAAAATCAACCGTTGAAGGTAATAACAGCACTTACATTTAATAATGCCCTCATTAAAATGACTATCATATCCTTTTCTCCAGCACCCATTTTAAATAGGCACGCAATGACTACATATTACCAGCAACAAAAACCCGGGAAATATCACAACCAGGTACTTTAGGTAAATCAGAGTAAGTTTTAGGGCCTTAATTGCAGCATTGCACAATATAGCCCTCTGGACTGAAACCAATGCCAGTGCACAAAATGATGCCCTCTGCATGCTGGGCAAGAAACAAGCCTAAGGTCTGCTCACCTGATTCCCCTTCCCCCATTCACCTCAGTCACTACAAGTGCTCCCGGTCAGAAAACTAGCCCTTACTTCACTAAGAAATGTTACAGAGGGATACAGATCTTTGTAAACTGCAGATAAAAGTAGTCAAGCAGTGGCTGGACTATTACTGTATACACTCACACAGAAAACTGAAAAGTTGCATTCATTTTGCTGGGACTAAAAGTAGAGAGAGTTGTCTTTTACATGGATCATACTCTCTCTCAGGTTTCCTTCATTGTGAAGCAATTCTGTCAAAGGTACCAGCGTTCCAGTGCACTGCTATTGCCCATTGCTGCCAGTTATTGCTCTACACTGTTTCCTCCAGCATTAAACCACAACTTTCACTCCCAACCACAGTCCAAGCTCCCACTGTTGATTTAAAATTGGACACAACCTAACAGAACAGATAGAGGGAGAGGAGATTTAAAATCAGTAGTAGGAGCAAGAAATGAAATCATCATTTCAATATTCCAGTGCTGGAGGAGTGGAGCAACAACAGATGTCAATTCATTGCTTGAAATGAGCAAGAACTGAAAGAAAATGTATTTGTGAATGCCAGAGAGCATGAAGGTGAGAATTGTAATAGCTTAAAGCTTGATTTTGGTTGCCTTATATGTGGGTATATTTTTTTAATTTGCTCTCAGGATGTGGGTGATGCTGCTAAATCCCCATTTATTGCCCATCCCTAGTTATCGTGATCATTTTTTACAACTAAGTGGCTTACTAGTCCACTTCAGAGGGTATTTAAAGTTAACCAGATAGTGTGGAACTGGAATTGTGTGCAACACACACTGGGTGCGGATGGCAGGTTTTCTGTTTTGAATGTCATTGATAGGGGATACATAAATTTTAGTATGCTTAAAACTGCGCATGACCTAGAGTAACCTGAGTGTGAACAATGGGATAAAACGCTGATATAAAATGCTGCACCAGAAGGCCAATCACAACTCAGTCTTGCTAGATGAGAACCAACTATAGCTCGGCAATGCATACTGTTGAGCCAATGGTATCAAAGGGGAGGGTGCGCTTGCTGTAAGCTGTAATCTGATACTGTATAAAGCCAGCCATTTTAGACATGTGCTTTAGTGTAACAAAGGACTGAACCAGTGCCAAGAACGTGCTGCAATAAAGTAACTACCTGAAACTACCACCGGACTCGAAATCTTATTTGGAAGCGTCGACCTCATACCATGTGGTCCGTTAGAATTAAGAGATCTAACAGTCATTCGTGAATTAGTTTTTACTGCAGTCCAGCAACTTTCACAGTCATTTGTGTACTGGTGCCATCCCACATACATGGCCAGATTCACTGCATTCAATTTCACAACTTGCAATGGAGGGATTTGAACTCACAAGCACTGGCTTGCTAGCCCTGTGCCATAATCATGACACTACAGCAAATACAGTAAGTGCGTAGGATTCCTAATTTTTTCAAAAATAGCTCGGGAATATTTTATACTTGGACCTGGAATTATGCACAATAGTAGCAAAACATGAATGGATTTGGTCCACTGGAATTCGATATAATGGCAAAGAATTTGAGCGTGTTTGGCCATTTTGGCCCCCAGATTTCCTTGAGGGTTCTGCCTGAATCCAGCGGCAAGGCTGGCAAAAACCACCCAGAAAACAGCAGGGGCCTATTTACCTCACTTACTTTGAGATTTCCCAGTCAGTCTTCCACCCATCCTTTATCAGAATAATAACATTGGAGACCAGCCTGGGGATGGAGCCAGGGGGGCACAGATTCCCTACACTGGGAGTTCCCCATTCCTCGACTTAGTCAACATCTGCCATAAGACTGAAGACCGGGACATTGAGTGAGACAAGGTGTACCGGCCTCCATATCGGAGCGAGTGGGCCCCACTGCGGGGAATGGCCTTCACTCTCGAAGTATAGGACGTTTTTTGATTTTACCAATTAGTGCATCGGTCCCCTTGCTGGCTCCCTAGCTCAGGGCTTTCAGGACTTGATTGGGACTATTCAACCTTCTGTCATGCAAACCATTAGCCTAACACCATCTGTGCCCGACACTAGTGGGTTGCGAGGAGCGATCACAGATGTTGCTGCTTCTTAGGCATCAATGCAGACCCTTTCAAAGCCAGCAGAGGAGGGAGCTTCTGATCTGGGCCCAGTAGGCATTGGGCACACAGGCATCATAGCACTCGAAGCAGGTCCTTCAGGACACTAGCTTCACTGAGATGAGTGCCACCTCATTCCTCAAGAGCTCCATTGGTACAGTCCCAGCAATAAATCTCAATAACCCCTGACACCGAGGTAGCAACATGTACGAGTGAAAGGTTAGGATCACGAGTGAAAAGAATGTTGGGCACAAGGCTAGTCACGGTGATAAGAGAAAGCAGAAGAAGAGCACAAGATTGTAATAAACGTTAACTTCTGTTAATGCTGTGTGTTTGTGTATTTTTCCAAGTAGGCCTCCTGTCATTCCGCTTATATGGTGATTAATGTTTTTAACTGTCCTCTCCCAGGGAAGGTATTAGAGGCATTATAGATTAGCTAGTTGTGTAAGTTCATCAGCTCCAAAAAGCATCACCACTCTTTACAGGACATCCTACAGGAGGACCTCCAGTGCTGCAATCTGGCATGGAACTGTTCTGCTTCATTGATCTGCTCCAGTTATTTCTCTCCATCAGTGGCATAACCCTTTTAAGTGACCAGCAGCCCTTAAAGAGATGCTGACATCAGATAACCCGCACCTTGACTCGAGTGCACTCCCAGAGCATTGCACATTATAACACAATGTCAGCTCGCAGCACTGGAGCCGCGTGTAATGCCCAAAGAGGAATGGACCTGCCACCACTGAGCCAGGACTGCATTAACAGTCCCACAGCCTACAATAATGTTATTACATTCATTGAAGTAGGCCAATTAAAAACATTATTCCTCACCCGAGCATCTTATTCACAGTAATAGCCCGCATTTTGCAGTTAAAGTAACAGTGAGGCTAATGGCGCTCACCATGATTATGGAGTAAATTGAACAGAAACTTCCAGCGACCGCACGGCTTAGAGGGAACGTTGCTTACACGATAGATGCCCATTAAACATGCCAGAAAATGTTTTATTGCTTGTCCAGTGTAAGTGAATTCTTAACAGCGTGGCAAGTCTTAATTACTGCCAAACAACCTCTCTGGCACTGAAAATTAACTTTTACAAGTGTGGAGTCTCATTCCTTCAGATTTTAATTATTGTTGGAGATGTTAAAAAACTACAAAATTTAAATTTGTTTTAAAAACTTTTTCTTTCTGTCTCTTATCTCTTTCTCTTAATCCCATCTTTTATTCCCTCTCTTAATTTCACTTTCTGTACATGATTTGATATTGAATTAACTATTCTAACTTGCACTCCCTGGTTCAGACTGTGTGTGCCAAAGTAAGCTGGACCCGAGCCCATCACTTCTATTTCTTTTGGTCATCTGCCTTTTGTGGCTCTGTGTCAAATTTTGTTTGATAACGCTCCTGTGAAGTGCCTTGGGACGTTTTAAGTTAAAGGCGCTATATAAATGCAAGTTGTTGTTGTTGTTGAGGAGATACACCGTTGCTTGTCCTGTTCACGCAGGTCCCAGATCGAAAGCCTGTGGGCAAGTGTAAGTGCAATGGACGGCGAGCACCGTTCATTCGCCGCTGACCTCAAAATCCAGGCCCTTGTGTTTGTGTTCAATGTACAAGAAAATTGAGGCGTGTAAGAGTTGCTGCCATCACAAAGAACATCAAAGTTATGATTGCTAACCCAAACAAAAGAGCCAAACTGTTGACAATGATCTGATATGCAATGTGGGAAAAGTGCAGACATTTTTATATTTCTACATTCACAAAGGCCACAAGCCCGGGAAAACAAAATATGTTAAGTGTCTGACACAAATAAACATCTCTGGTCAAGGCAGTGACTGAACTCTTTCATGGCTGTTATTTACGAGTTATTCAGTCAGCCTCACTCAAGGTGCTGCTCAATGTAATTTTCTGCTCTAAGCATTCATACGTGTCCTCCATCTGTGTAACTCATTAGAGAGAAAATCCAGGGAGAACAAAATAAATATTTAGACATATGTAAATTTGTTTAATGAAAACTTTACTAACAAGGATAAACGATCAAACCGAATCAACTTCTGGAACCATATGGATAGCTTTTTCCCCTGGAGTAGGAAGGCTTAAGCGCTGAACGGGAGAGTTTCAGCTCCCCACCCCCTCCATCCAAAGAAAAAGAAACTACTTATCGATGCCCCTGGCAACTTTGATGCCATTCCCTTAGGGACGATCATCTGTGTCATTCTCCTCAATTATCCTTGTCTAACACAGTTTGAGATGCTTCACTGAATTAGCCTCCAGATGTAGTTGGAGTTGACACACAGTTCAGCTAGGTGGAGAGTTAAGGTCAGACCCCCTGCAGCACTCAAAAACAGTACCAGCTGTATTTTAAAAAAAATCACAAAGTGATGTGTGCGTGTATGTGAGACAGAGAACCGAGGTGCCTTGGCTGATCGTGGTTCAAGAAATCAAGAATGAAAATACAGCAATGAAATCGCACAAATGTTTTTCTTATATGGTATCTTTTGAATTATGGGAAAGATTAACCACAGAATTAGCAGGCGACCATAGAAATTCGACTTGCACCCAAAATGGGCACAAAGCCGGCAGAGCAACCGCACTGTGCGCCGTTCCGTGCCGGCCTGAGACCCGAGCCAAATTTGGCTTTGAGCCTCATTTAAATGCTGCGGGCAAGCTGCGGGCACCCCGCTATAGCTCGCCAGGTGGGGGCGGCGGAAAATCGGGTTGATTCCGTGGGTGGGCCGTGAACACGCCGGCAGTGGGCTGGAGTATTCTTGTGGTGCCCTGCAGGGGCAATTCTGCATGTCCTGGGCCCACAAAAATAAAAAATGAAAATTTCTTGCACCTTTTTTGAGCAGCCTCGGTACCTGAAAGTTGCACTCGGGGTCCTACAACTGGCATAGGACCTTCATTTGCATATTTGAAGAGCCTAATGCCCATTTCAAACAGGCGCCCTGGACGACTAAAAGTCACCCAAGTCAAAATGGCATCCGCCGCACTTCTGGTCCAGATCGGGATTGAGAGGCCTAACACCCATTTTATGGGCACAAAACAGGCCCAAGTTGTGATACTTGTCATGCTTTCTAAGTGCCTTGTAACACAAACAGTTCTTCCATTGACTGTGATTTCCCTTTGAGTCACACACCCAATTGATTAAAATTCTAGCAGTTTAGAAAGAGCAAGCCATTACACTAAAGGAAAAGATTATGTACCGAGTGGTTTGGTGGGTTGCAAGAGTATTATATGAAACTGAGACCTGTGCTTCAATCTATGTTAAATTGTCTGGATGTAAGTCTGCTCTTTCTTATGGCCTGCTGGGTGTTATGTTTGGCTTGTGTTCTGTTCTTCCACCATAAGTACTTCAGCATGAAAAGTAAAATTGTGCCTCTGTCCATAACAATATTTCAGCTTATATGTTCTTCGAAAATGATTTGAATGCAAACTAGATTATGAATTTGGCTCTCTACCTCTCACTCCTCTTTTAACATGCTCCTTAAAACCTACCTCTTTGACCAAGCTTTTGGTCACCGGTATCAAATTTTGTCTGATAACACTCCTGTGAAGCGCTTTGGGACATCTTACTATGTTAAAGGCGCTATATAAATGAAAGTTGTTGAACTTAAATCCGTTTTCAATTAAACTTCAAATAAAAATATTTAGTCTTACTTCAGAAAGTATGGCAAGCAAAGAGAGAAAGAGACAGACAGAAAGTATCTTTCTTTATCCTAATTTGAGTTCTCTTTTCTTTATCCAAAAAAAATCAAATATCTCAAACAGGAAAACTCTGATTATTGTCAGCTGTGTTTTATCGATAGTGGGAAAGCAAAAATATTCTAATTAGTGCCAGTTGTCAGATACAGTAAGACAAACACATCCAAGAACCAATCACGAAACATGAATTCAGTGTTTGTAGAGATCTTTTAGAAACTTATACATCAGTGCTGCCAGACTTCGGACCTCATAAATCCACCATTGAGCTAAAACCTACATCCTACCATCCCCTTGCTCCCCCGACCCCTCCCTGCCCCCCACCCCCCACCCCCCACATCCCCAGTTCTTCCAAGCTTCAGGTTCCTTCACCACAATTGTAACAAAACACAGCATCACTTCCCACACTGACAAACTCCAGGATTCCTTACCTTAATACTGACAATCACCCAGACCCCTTGCCTTAATACTGCCCAGCTCCAGGATCCCTTGCCTTAATACTGCCCAGCTCCAGGATCCCTTGCCTTAACACTGCCAAACTCCAGAATCCCTTGCCTTAATACTGCCAAACTCCATCCCAGTTCTGTCCAACCCCAAGACCACTCCCAATGCTACCAAAGCTTAGAATTGTCCCCAATACAGTTGAACCACATCCCCTCCTCAGTACTGCTTAATACCAGGTACCAGATACATCCTGCATACCACCTTGCTGTGTATCCTCAGCATTAAAAATGGTGCTAAAAAAATTATTACCGATACAGATAAAAGCTGCTCATTTATTTTCACAGAATAATAGGCAGAGGCACAGAACCTAATTCCCAAATAACTGTTAAAAAGAGAATTTAACTTGTAAAGTTATTTAGTCACCATAAATCAGTAGCCCCTATTGTTCATGATAACCAATGCCATTGAATATATATATATATATATATATCTATAAAAGATATGAAATGTTGATTCAAAAAGTTTGCATTGTACTGTATTATATGTTAGAAGTCATAATGCAATCTGATGGCCTATACACCACGGGACTCATACTGCAGTACCAAGAGGCTCATATCATGGTCTAGTGTACACATGTATTGATGTGGAGTTACATTTCACTTAGTAACACTGGGAAATAAAAATATGTGATGCTTTATATAGGTACAGACTTTTGTTGGATCTTTTTTGGCAAGAGGGAGTTTAAAATACAAACTACAATTTTGTAGAGGTCACAATCTCCCTCTTCTGCTGTCCCCGTTGCTTCATGAAATTGACCTCCATCATACTAAATTAAACAGGATATTGCCCAGTCCTGTACTTAGAGAGGGTCCCACTAGTTTGCCAGCTGTTTTTATGTGGTTCTGTGGAAATACAACCAATTAAAATTGATAAATTATCCATTAGAAGTCTAATATTGACTGCTGTAACATTCTACAGAGCTAGGTACAAATGATTTATGATTTATTTTCTTACAGCAACCTTCCTCAACTAGAACTGCACTTCTATTATCACAAACTTTGCATTATTAAAAATACATACATCATTTATTTATTCATATCCAATCACCTGGTTATAAACTGCAGCTTGTTCCTTTTTAAGCCAATAGTGACAAGGCCACAAATTCCTTTGCCACTCTGCTGTCAATGTTACACAGCACAGGGACTGGCTGCGACCACAACACTTTCCCGCACATTTTACACACATATTAAAGCCAGGACCTGACAGAAAATGACTTCTTCCACTATTTTTAAAACCCAACCCCGCCCCCGCACCCCCCACCCCCTGCCCACCCCCCACCCGCCACCCCCCCCAGGCCTAAAACATTGCAGGACTTTCCTGAGAGTATTCCTTTACCCCTAGCTCAGCTGCAATTCCAACGTTGCAACACTACAAGAGGTTGCAAAGCAGCAGCAGCATGGTGTAATATGTATAAGACACAAGAAGGAGACCCAAAAATGTGCGGGTTAGGTTGATTGGCTATGATAAATTGACCCTTAGTGTTAGGGGGATTAAATACGTGGGGTTACGAGGATAGGGTGGGATATGTGTTGGTGTTGGTGTAGGGGTTACGGGGATCGGGTGGGATATGTGTCGGTGCAGGCTCGATGGGCCGAAATGGCCTCTATCTGCACTGTGGGGGTTTCTGTGATTTCTGTGATTTCTGTGAAGTCACATTTCAGAATGTAATGTGGGCAGGTCCTTCACACTCCAATGCAGTTGCTGCTCTGGGTGTGGTGAAGGTTAAATTAGGTATTTACCTCATACAGAGGCCATGACTCTCATAAAGCAGTAGCCGTTAAACTTCCTTCACATGTGCTGTTGGGCAAACCCATACCTCACTCCTTCTACATTTCTACAGAGTGATTCCCCACTTTTTTTTCTAGAAAGCTGGCTAGTGGTTTGAACAAGACCATCCAATAGGAAAGGCTTGCTGTCTCTTCTCCCATTGATCAAGTCTTTAAAAAGCAGCTTATATTAACTGCCACCAAACTACACTGCACAGGAAAAAATAATTCAATTCAGAAATCTCCGGAGTAGTTAAGGTCAGGCCCATGCTATTTAGCAAATTTTCATCCTGAATTCCCAACGCACACATCAAACGGTTTTCTAAGCAGCAGAAATTAAGTGGAAAATTGCCCTGTTGCTTCAGCTTGCGGAAGTTTCCAGAACCGCGTGTGATTAGAGGTGAGACGCCACCAACATTTATCTTCTGTCAGAGAAGTTCCTCATGTGGAGTTTGCAATGCTGCTTGATGAGCAATCAGTAACACCACTCTGTTTTCTTAAGAGAAAATTGTAATGTTGTTGGAGACTAATAGAGAGATTAGTGTACTTCTGTGTAGGTATAGAGGTAGGTGCAAGTATGTAGGTGTAAGGCTAAAAAAAGATGTACTTTCTATGTATGTATGCTACCCAGGTATAAAGTGCTGTAATGACTTAGAAGTATATCGCCGGTCCTTCATCGTCACTGGGTCAGAATCCTGGAACTCCCTACCTAACAGCACTGTGGGAGTACCATCACCACACGGACTGCAGCGGTTCAAGAAGGTGGCTCACCACCACCTTCTCATGGGCAACTAGGGATGGGCAATAAATGCTGGCCTTGCCAGCGATGCCCAGATCCCATAAACGAATAAAAATTTTAAAAAATGTACCCCGCAAGTTTCAGAACCTCAGATGTGCAGCAGGAGAGGCACGGACAGGAGGCAAAGCAATTCTATCCCTGATGAATACACAGAACCACAGAGGCAGGGAGGGGAGGAAAAAGCAAGTGAGCCCGTGGTGCTCTCACGCATTTTATACTGCCTGGTATGAGAGCAATAGGGAGAGTGGCAGCAGGTCACTTACACTTTTCTAAAGATGGGTTGGCATGCAGAGCACAAAGTGTGCTGGCGATGGCCAAAACATTTGAAGCTGCAGCACTCCAGATTATCAGATTGCTCAGGCACAAGCCAGTCTCAGGAATGTATGTTCCTGCTCATCATAAGGGATTGAGGCTAGTAGTTAAGAGAGCAAAAGCCTCAGCACACTGCAACAGAACAACTGAATAATCTTCACCAACAAATAGTACTTTGTTGCAAATCAGTTGGTTTTGCTAGCTCGTTCATTATAAAACCAGCTGTAGCACAAGTGTGACACCGTAGTTTTGATATGTGGTAAATCTATTCCAAGGTTTCTGGGTGAGAAATTCAACCTCGCTTCGCCCCTTATTCAGGCATTAAACAAAAGAAAAGCTTACTAAAATTGGGCCGCGCTCTCCCACGCCCCATCGGCACGCGAAGTTCAGCAGCCGCCATGTTGGATTGGGTGACCTTTAGTCATCCTAGATGGCCGCCTGAAAAGAGCAAAGGCCTGATCAGAATATTTAAATATGGGTGGGGAGATATTAGTGTGTGACAGTGACTAGGCCCGCCCAGCAAATCATGGCAGGAACAGTCGGCAAGCAGGCCGCAGCATCAGTATTTAAAGGGATCCTCACCTCCATTAAGCGAAGTCTCTGGTTTGTCTTTAAAGGCGGCTGGTGTGCTGCCGGGAGATTTTTCTGGCTATTTTGGCTGCTTATGCGCTGTTCACAAGTCTTGGAGAGTGAGTTTGGGGAGGAGCTGCAGTCTTTGTGAGGATCGGCTTCAGCGCAATTTTAGAAGATGGATGTGCTGCTTGGTCTGCCTTTGGGGCTGGAACATGAGGAGAAGGAGCAGCAGCAAGGAAGGCAGCTCGGACCAGGACAGGGTTGCTGGAAGTGAGCAAAAGAGAGAAGAGTGCAGGAGGCCTTACACCATGCATGTCTTTAGGAACCGTGTACCTTACCCGAACGTGACAGAGGAGCAGTGTGTCAGGGAGGCAGTGACTGAGCTACATCATCTGTTCCAGCAACAACTGGAGTCCGGCACCAGGGCATGCATGGCACTGCCTATGGTTGTTAAGGTCACTGTTGCTCTCAACTTTTATGCCTTTCAGTCATTCCAGACTACCACAGGGGACACAAATCATATGTCAGTTTGCTGTGCACCGTTCTATCTAATGGGTCACAGATTCACTCTTTGCTAAGTGGCACGATTTCATCAACTTTCCCATGGAAGTCAGTGGAACAATCTCCCAACAAAAGCAGGATAAAAAAAAAAAATCAGTGATGCGGCATAACTATACCACTGGGCCTGGGCGCCACCCCAAGAATGTATAATCATAGCTGGGCTAGTGAAGGGTTAAAATATGCAGTCATTAATTTAGGATGACTTTACCTCACCTCTTAAAAATGTTCAAATGGGCTTACTGTTGAGGGGTATTTTCTAGGGTCCCGTTGCCAATTGTCAAGAGATCGTCTAACTCTGCTCCGAGTGGATCTCCTGTCATAGTTTTCAAACCCAAAACTGAAGCTCAGTTTTCAGAGCAAGGTCAGAGCCACAGATGATTATCGTTAGCTGAAGCCATGAATCACAGGCAGCAGAATGATCACAGATGCATTTTGGAATCATATGCCTGACAATTAGTTTGCTACTAAGCGCGCTGCATAAATCAGGATTTGGCATAGCATATCCTTTTCCAGCTACACTGATACTGCCCATTAATTAGGTATGAGAGGCGTGAGAAGCCCCTAACATTTTCGCAGCCAGTTTCCCCAGCTATTTACTATAACTCTTGTTTGAACAAAGGGGATTTTGCAAAAAGACTTACCAGCAAATGTAGTGAACACGATGTGCAGTGTTTGTTCATTTATTTGCATTTTGTCTCTGTCAATGGCCTACTGGGTAAAGGCAGGAACCAGTGTCACAACCAGATTCAATTATGGTGGTTTAGCTGGTCTTTCAAATGAGACATTAAACTCCGCCTGCCCTCTCAGGTGGATGTAAAAGATGCCATGGCACTATTTGAAGAGAAGGGGAGTTCTCCCTGGTGTCTTGGCCAATATTTATCTCTCAATCAACATCATTGAAACAGATTGCCTGGTCATTATCACATTGCTGTTTGTGGGACCTTGCTGTGCACAAATTGGCTGCCGCGTTTCCTACTTTACAACAGTGACTCCACTTCAAAAATATTTAATTGGCTATAAAGTGCTTTGGGGCGTCCTGAGGCCTTGTAAAGGCGGTATATAAATGCAAATTCTTTCTTCCTTTCTTATCTGAGGTACAATAACTGGCCTGGGCGACCTAGGGCAAGGGAGAGCAAAATAGTGAAACCAAAAAATCAGCGAGGGTACGCACTTCTGATTGCTAATCAGTGACCCTGCTAGAAGATGCACGGGAGGACCTCAGGAGAGAACAGGACTGGCCTTGGCGGTGATGCCCTCAATGGTTGAATGCTCTGTCAATGCTCACTATTTAGGCTCACGCATTGACAAATGCTTTTTGAATGAGTTACCCGAGGGCCTCCAGCCCCCATTAAGCAGTAGCCCCAATATGCCAGCATATTAAAATGACAACATTGTAATAAAAATTCATTTGTATTCTTCAAAGCAATATTTTTACTAAGACAAGAAATAAAAAGTAAGTCCACACCCCAACCAAATATTTGCTTTTTATTCAGTAACAGTGACTTTTCAAACTACTTAAATGTAAACCAGGTTAATCTCAGGCTTGATGTCTATGATAATGTGGCAGAACCCAAATAGAAGGACTCCTAGATTTTATTCAATTCTTTCAGTTCCTCGTTTTTTAAAAATATATTTATTTTCCCCGCCTTGTTGGATTTCCTAGTAGCACTCGACACGACATCACTTGGTTGAAACAGCGAGTGGCAGAAGCCCCAGTCCTCAGCCAATGCTGCTCTTGACCCAGCCATTGGATCCAGCGACTCTCCAATCTGTGCTCCTAAAATGTCAGCTAGTTTGGGATGGGTATCAGGAATTGCAGCAATGTTGCAAGCAGTGTGGGCACTGCTACAATAGGGGCTGGGTCAAGAAGGATTTGACTGGAGAGGTGCAATGGCAACAGCTGGCTTGCGGGCTTATAAAGAGCATTTCTGGTGTAGGCTAAAATGAAGCACGCTATGCGGGACGCGCGACCATTGTGTACTGAATTTGACCGTATCATTTGGTGCTTTATTCGGAGTGAGAAAGCAGCAGCCTCACAAAATACGCTCAACATGGTCACAAGCAGAGGAGTTTTAGACAGTGTCTGAACAAGTCTATCGAATTGCTTGTCTTTGACCTTGGCTTTTGAAATATCACCACACTTCCCTTTCTAGTGCCAATTATACCTTGATGTGATTAACAAAGACTGGTTCTGCGAAACTTGAGCAGGGCTATCTGGTTACGTCCTAATTAGCTCCTGCAATTAGGTATCAGCAGGCAGTACATTGACTAATGATCGTTATTAAACCATTACATGCAAAAGTAATCGCTGCAACTCTCATAACTCACACTTAAAAAAAAACAGATCGACTTGACAGCATTGGTGTTATGCACACAGACAACTTTCATTATAATGGGGACTTGTTCTTACTTAGCATGCTGAAACCAACAGCATAAAGTGGTCAAATGAAATATGAATAGCCAGGGCCACCTCACCAAAATAGTGAGAACATAAATCCCTGGAAGCACAGGCTTGAGATCCTCTAAACAGTGTTATTGTATAAGCACTTAATGTGCTTGCGTCAAATATCTCTCTCCGCTCTCTTAATGGAGGTTTCAACGATTTATTTTAAACAGGTTATTGGCCTCCATGACCAATGTGTTAAACACTATTGTGGCAACATTATTGACTGAAATTGCCAGCCTAATATGACAGCAAATGTATCACAGGCATTAACAGGAAGCTTTTCAGTCCTTTATTTCACTAATGGAGGACGTCATCTTTCCCTTCCCTGCATACTTAACAGACAATACAGCAATTCGAACATTGGGAGGAATTCTCGCCCGCGTCTCACTGCTAAAATGACTAACACTGCCGTGACAGCACCAAGACAAAGACAACAATGCCAACGTGCGTGAAATGTTGCTTTTGATCCTTGAAGGTCAAAGGCCACTGAACAGCCCTTTGTAATGTACCAGACATTAAAGCATCAACAACAAATAAAAAGGTCTGTTAATACATTAAAGTTGAAAGCAAGAAAAAGATCTATGTGGCACTTACCTGCCAAGAGATGTCAGCAAGATTGATGTGCAATTCATCCAATTGTTGATTCAGCAACATAGAGGAAAACAAAACAGTAAAGATCTCATTAGGGTTTAATTCTTTTTCAGTAGATTTTTACATCTCATAACCTCTCTTCAACAGAAGGGATTAAAAAATTGTCCACATGATATATTTGGTAGAAAAGATATCAGCTTAAAGCACCAATGAACCATTGCCGCGGCTCAGAGTTAAAGGGGGTCGATTTTAACCTTACCCGCCCGGCGGAAACTGGGCAGGTGGGCAGTTAAAAACAAGCAGGCTTGAAACTTTCCCGATTGAAAGGTTCTGCAGGCAGACAAGGTGCCCTGAAAACATTTTAGCCTGGGCCTGAGCAGGGAAGGCACTGTGGCTCTCCCACCAGGCTGAAGCAGGTCAGCAAGCTGGTGGGAAGGACAAAGAGGCCTTCAAGTTAAGTCAAAAAATTTACATTGTAGTAAAGTCGCAGCTTCCCCTGTCTAGACTCCCCACCACAAGAGCCTCTGGAAATGTCCTCCCCGCCACTTACCTGGAAAGCGGTGGGGGGGGGGCGCAGGTGCCTGATCCTTACCTGCTGGCATCCGCCCTGTGCCCACTTCCCGTCCGTTACACGTAGGAAGTGGACTTGCGGCATTTAAATGAGGCTTAGCTGTTACAATCACTGTGGCCTCCTGTTATCTCTGATGAGCCGGAAATTAGCTCAGCAAAGCGGTTTCCATCTCTGATCCGTACAGACCAGGAAGGTCACAGATTTGATCCCTGGTTTGCACTGGGTTAAATGATTTCAGCCTGTGCAGCAGTGTGTGTGGGCACTACATTTTGATTAGGAACCTGTCTGCTAACTTTTCTGCCCAATTAATTTGGGCCAGATCCCCTTTTCTCTCCCTGTATGTTGCATTTTCCCCAGTTCAGCACCCTTATATTTGACTCCTCAGTATAATTTTCTATTACATTGACCCCTATGTTATGGTCACTATTTCCCAATTGTTCTGTTCTGACATCAATTATTTGTCCCACTTCATTTCCCAGAACTAAATCAACCAATGTTTCTTTCCTTGTGGGACAAGAAACATACTGATCTAGGGAACAGTCCTGGATGCATTCTAAAAAGTGTATCCCACTTTGTAAACATGCAAGAATTACCATTGTTCCTGTCTATCTTTGGATAATTAAAATCACCCAATATTATTGCCCTGTTGTTTTGTATACATCTCTCTGAACTGTAAATCTCCATCTCTACCTCATCCCCATTGATTGGTGGTCTGTTATGCACGCTAAGAATTGTTACTAATTTCTTTTCCTATTTCTTATCCATATGGATTCTGTCTTAACACAGCCTCCTAGGATATCCCTACATTCTAGTGGTGTGATACAATCCTTCACTAACACTGTCACACCACCCCCTACCCTTTTTCCTGCCTGTCTCTTCTGAACATGTCATAACCAGGCCTATTACATTCCCAGCCCTGTTCAAAATTAAGCTATCTCTCTGTTATAGCTATTATATTATACCTCTCCGAAATCTTGAATGCCTCTAACTCTCTTGTTTTGAAGCTTCGTCCATTCACATGAATGCCACTCAATCCTGACTCCAAATTCTATTGGAACGTTGACCTTCATTCTTTTTCCTGGTTTCCTCATTTAATTTTTGTAATATCTCTTGCCCCTTCTACAATTCTGTTTTTTTGTCTCACAATCTGTTCCATTCCCTTCCTGGAGTTTGCACATTCTCCCCGTGTTTGCGTGGGTTTCCTCCGGGTGCTCCGGTTTCCTCCCACAGTCCAAAGATGTGCGGGTTAGGTTGATTGGCCCTTAGTGTTAGGGGGGATTAAATACGTGGGGTTACGGGGATAGGGCTTGTGTGGGATGGCTGTCGGTGTAGGGACCGGGTGCTAGGGTTTGGATGATCAGCCATGATCTCGTTGAATGGCGGAGCAGGCTCGAAGGGCCGAATGGCCTACTCCTGCTCCTATCTTCTATGTCTATGTTTCTATGTTTCCTCCTCTAATAGTATTTTCTCACTATTTACTTCAGGGAAGCCTTCTGCTTCTATTATAATAGCTTTACTAAACCTGTTCTCCCTCTGCAGTTTCAAATCTAGACTCTCCCCACCCCCTGACATATTAGTTTAAATCCTCCCCCCTCTGCTCTATTTATCCTCTCTGTAAGGACATTGGTGTCTTTACAGCTCACATGAAGGCCATTCCTTTCATATAGCCTTCCCTTTCCAGAAATTGCTCCAAAACCCCAGGGAGGTGAACCCTTCCCTCCCGTACCAGCCCTGCAGCCACATGTTCCTCCTGTTCTCAACCTGTCCAGTGCATGGCACAGGATGCAACTGGAGATTAGCACCCCTGTTTCTTATTCTAGTGCCTGACTCCTTAAACTCTCTCTGCAAGACCTCAAACATACTCCTATCTAAGTAATTGGTTCCAACACAGACCAGGGCCTTTGGCTGCTGACCCTTCTTTTCCACATATTTATTCATCTGTTCCATGATGTCCTATGCCCTGGTACCAAGGAGGCAACATACCATTTCAGAATCCCAGTCATAACTGCAAAAATGGCAATCTGTAACCCTGACTATAGAATCCCCAATACTGCAGTACTACTCTCCTATTCTTGGAGTCTACCTACTTTTCATGCCTTGGGTAGTCTTTTGTTCCACAGTGCTGCAATGTTGCTCCGGACCACCCTCCTCTGAGTCAAAATCAATGTTCCCATATTTGTCTAACACTATCTATTGGACAACTGAATTAACTCAGGAGTTTCCTACACCTGTGGGTCCCATCTCCTTCGGCAACCCCTGCAAACAGTCAACTACTTCTCTCTTTCTATATTATCCCCGTGTCCTGAACTGTCCAGCACTACCTCGTGGATGACTACATTCTGGACAGTACAATCCAGAAATCCCTCATGATCTCTGATGCTGCATAGGTGTAGCCAGTTGCTCTTTAAGCACAGAAATCCCCTGCTCCACAGACTCAATTTTCCAACAGTTAGTGTAAATGTACTGGCCCTGGATCCAATGAGGATCCATGATGACCAACATATCGCACTTCACACGCATCATGAGGGTACAACCCTGCACTGCCATTCCTTTGTGTCTAACTTCAAAAATGTAGGTAGTATTAATCTGAACCCGCAAGTAGCAAACTCTCAAGAATCAAACTCTACTTCCTCACTTCAGGCAAGTATTAATTTTTAAGGAAGAAAAAAAAATCCAGGCACCTCAAGGCTAAACTCCCTCCAATGCTGCACTCCTGCTAAGGCTAAACGTCATACTTTTCTGGCCTTTCACAACTTCAGATGGATGTAACATGTGGTGAAATTCAAGGGATTTCACACCACACCAAATCACGAGCCCTATTTATAGCATTATCACTGCTGGAACAAGCTGAGTTGGACAATTTACAGTCTTAGGTGCAGCCAATGATGGGAGAACATAGCATCTCCCATCAGTTGCATCCTGACAACATAAAAGCACCCTCAGTGAAATACAAGGATCCGCTTCATTCAGGTGTGGGCCAGATTTAACATGCTTTTTCAAGTGTTCTTTCTGCCCACAGTAAAGATAGCAGATACTGTGAAATTGCTGCTGGTTAATAAACTGTTCACAGCAAAACTCAAGATATGCAAAGAGACTATTCGCACATCATTATTCTTCCCCGACCTGGTAAACAAGGGAACTTTATAAGGTGAACTCTTTACGATTAGAGTTCCACCACTGTTTGCTTAGCTGGGAAAATTAAACGCTATACATAAAAAAGTAACTTTTTTTAAACAGAAGATTTTATTCAGCCTATAAAAGAACTAACCAAATTGGCCTAAAAACAGGTCTATTTAAACATGGTTGAACAAACACCTGACTTTATCAAACATAGGTAATAGACTCTTACAAAGTCTTAACCAGTCACATCACAGCCACATCCAATCCTCTGCTCAACTAGTTTAAAACTCCTTTTATAGATGAATGGATGGAGGGAAGGAAACACGGTGAAAGTTAAATAGCTATATGTCTAAGTTATTTGGTGCATAAACAATATGAATTACATCACAACACAGATAATCATCACCAGATGCATTTATCAAGAGGAGTTAAAAAATAAACTTTTCCTCAGAGATTTACAGGGATAATACAGATTGCCCAACACCTATTTTATTCATAACAGAAAGCTACACCATTGGCTGTGGCCTGAACACAGACTTACCCAATTACGGTCACTAATGGTTACTGGGCCCATTATCAGTGCTAGAAGGTCAGTGTCAACTTGTAAGGTGAGTTACTAGCACTGACTTGCTGGTTCCAAGCTCAACCCTACCTGCTTCCCCATCCCACTTTTATTGGGAACTTTCATTACTGTAAAATTTAACAGTTACCCGTTGCCTATGTTGAAGGATAGAAAGAGAGTTGGAAATTTACTTTAACTGTGGCTTATTGCACCTTTATGTAGCTAAAACATGACATTTTAGCTTTGCAATAACAACACTGACATGAATCAACTGAGCGGCCTGCAGGTGGCGCTGTCCAGGGAGAGTATAAATACTCGGGCACGGGCCCAGCTTGCACAGGACATTCTTAACAGGAACTAGTGAAGGACACAACTAGACTTCCATGTTGTAAAACAGTTGATTAAAGCTTTGTTTAACGCTTAGACCAAGTGCCTAGTAGTTTTCTTACGTCAGACACTATGGGATTTTTACTTTGATAACTCCAGGAACAATCACCATGATACAAGTAGAAAGGATCCATTTTACAGCTGCCACATTCATTTGCACTTCACTCCAATATACTAGCTCAAGCACTATTTGCGATTCATGTGGTCATTGTGCCTTATATATTTGCATGAATGGAATCAGCAGCTGCATGCACCACGAGGCTGGTTTTTAAATGTTTGCCGGTCTTTGGGTTCCACTGCAGACATTGCAGGATCTTGCCTTGCACTTCCAGCACAACGTATGTCCTGCAATCATTGCTCTGTTGTATTAATGGACTCAGTAATCATTTGAGTAGTGAAAAGTTCTGCTTGTATTATTTCAATGGTCAACGGTATCTCCATGAATCAAGCAGCATACAGAGAGCACCTCGGAGATGCTCCATCACAAATGCTGCTCGAGCATGTCCAGATGACCGGTTCTCACAAAACTCTGGATAAGCATCACAAGACAATAGGCGGCCATTTAAAAAGGGCTAAGTTTGTGAATCTTGGTCGATTGTTCATGGTCAGACCTTTCAGTTGTTTATGTATTCCTCTCCCTATATTTCTCAGATTCTTTTCTTGCCTTCTGTGCCTACAAAAGCAACAGCACAAATACAGAAATTGCTGTAGTATTTGTCAAAATAGTACAGATATACGAGTACCTCATTAACCACAACAATCAGCATTCAGGAAGTGTTAGGAGCGAGATTTATGATCACAAAACATGAGACAGACTGCCCTTCAAATGAGTGCAATTTAGCAGGTCTGATAACCCACAAGTGGTACTTCTTTAATGGGGCCCCAAGCTTTGAAAAATCATTAATTTGATGAAGGATGCACCTATCCTGCCTGAACTGTTCTAGTTTAAAGTCAGTGACTACCTGATAAGTTATTGTTAGGACACCAGGGCATGCCCCTCTCTCTGTGTTCCTTTTGGTCCACATCTCATTGCAAGTATTTGTATGTGGGCCATTTTCCCTGTGAAATAAGAATTCCTAATGCTCAGGGAGTGCTGTAATGATCTCTCCAATTCAAACTCAAGAGTTATTTCGACCACCTTTTAACATAAACTTCCTGAGGGAATAAAAATGTTCTGCCTTGAAATGTTTCAGAGAGAGGGAAGCTTGTATATCCCCTCCTTCCCAAGGTGGATGTCATGAAAGGGAAGGGCAAACGGCAAAAAAAAATAGGTGGTTAAGGTAATAAAAGATTTAAGAACTAAGAAGGTGACAAAAGTTATTAAAGTGTGCTAACAATCTGAAGATATGCATTCAAGTCAATTTTGAGAGTTTGTATGTATTCCAAATTCTTAAGTCAACCATCAGCAGATCATTCATGAACAGATTAGATAGTTCATATACACTCAATGTCTTTTGTCCGCAAAAGATTCTTCTCACCCCTCCCCCACACCCTACCTTTGGCACCACCTAATCCTGATATGGGTTCTTCCAGTCTTACATAACTGGAAACCTACTGGTTTCTTCTATTAAGATTTGTTATGGGTCATAAAGGAAAACAATGTTTTGTACATTGGCACTGGTCAGAACCAAAATCTTCTGACCAAGAAAGTTTAACTCATGATCAATTATTTGTATGCAACATGTAAACCAGAAAACAAAAGGTGAATTGTTTATATTTAAAACGAGTGGAGGAATCAAACAGATTATGTATTATGCTTAAGTCTCCATTCGAAGCTGAAAGACCTGCATGGAGATTACTGTACAAAAGCAGCTGCAGGAATGAGCCATGATCTGACTTCTCTGGTTCCCTATGGTAAAGCACCTGGCCGCTATTCTTCTGTCCGACAGCAAAGATTGGGAATAGAAACAGAAAATGCTGGAAATACTCAGCAAGTCAGGCAGCCTCTGTGGAGAGAGAAACAAAGTTAATGTTTCAGGTCGATGACCCTTCCTCAGTTCTGACGAAGGGTCATCGACCTGAAATGTTAACTCTGTTTCTCTCTCCACAGATGCTGCCTGACCTGCTGAGTGTTTCCAGCATTTTCTGTTTTTATTTCAGATTTCCAGCATCCACAGTATTTTGCTTTTGTAACAAAGATTGGGAACTTACCACATGGAAAACTGCACATTTGAACAAGTATTCGCCACGTCTTAGTACACTGGAGCATCAACAACTAGCACCACCAAGTCACTCCATGATAAACGTCTTTTACACAGCTAAAGAATCAAGCTTTATCTTCTATTTAAGAAGTATTCTGTGCTGACCACATCTGAGCTTGTTTTAGGACCAGTATGAAAGTGCGCAGACAGTGAGGTGGAACATAAAGGTTAACATCAGCTGCTGACCACAGACCAATGTCTCCACTAGATAGCATGCTGGCTGCAGAAATAGTTTTCAGATGTCCTGAAGTTTGGTAACTCGGTGAACGGGCCTAACCACAAGTCCCACAGTTACTCATTTCTGAACAGCATTGCTTCAGGGCTCAGTTCAATTCAAAAACAATCATGGAGCCACTTCCAAACCCTGTTCATGGGATCAGTAAGGACGCAGAGCCAGCAATAGTGACGTCCTCGGAGAACAGCAGTAAGATTTCAAAAACATGTTTATGGCTGATACCAGACTGTCCATTCTCTTCAGAGCACAGTATAAACAGAGCCCCATTCTGCCTGTTTAGCACTGGAGAATAGTACAAGAAAATACATCTACAAAATATTATTCTCCCTCTTGCAAATTTAAAGCAACTCCAATACTGCATCAAAGCAAATTTTCAAATGCAAGGACGTAACAGCAAAAAATTCCAATTTTGACAAGCAAAACATACCTTATTAAAAGTATAATGTTCAAAAGGTTCAAAATCCTGAATTCTAAGCATTAAATTTTAATGCCAAAGTCAACGGATGACATCATCCAGGGAAACAGTTCACATAAGAACAGATATGAAACACAGGGGTCGACTTTAACTCCTGGACATGGACATGAACGTGGCCTAGTGAGAGGCTGACACATCCGGGACCAGCAACAGGGCGGTTTAGCCAATTTAAACAGCCAGACCTCATTTACATTCTGCAGGATGGGCTCTAGCCTGAAGCTAGTGCGAATGATGAGGAGGCTGGAAGGTTGGAGCGAGATTTCGGGCAGCATGCTGGGGACCCAAGTGTATTGTGTCTGGCAAGAGGCACAATGCAGTGATGCACCATACAGTGGAGCAATATTAATCTGTACAATTCCTGGCACAGGAATGACACTGCAGTGCCGTACTGAGGGAGTGCTGCACTGTCGGAGGTGCCGTCTTTCGGATGAAAGGTTAAACCGAGGCCACGTCTGCTTTCTCAGGTGGACATAAAAGATCCTACAGCACTATTTCAAAGAAAAGCAGGTGAGTTATCCTGGGTCTCCGAGCCAATATTTATCCCTCAGTCAACATCTAAAACAATTTATCTGGTCATTTTCACATTGCTGTTTATGGGAGCTTGCTGTGTGCAAATTGGCTGCCACATTTCTTACATTGCAATAGTTACTACAATTCAAAAAATATTTAATTGGCTGTAAAGTACTTTGTGATATCCGGTGGTCATGAAAGGCACTATATAAATGCAAGTCTTTCTTTTTCTTTTCACAGTACGTTCCCAAGCTCAACTGGGACATCTGAAGAGACTGGTGTGTGGTGGCCCACATAGAGAGAGGAAATGCACAAAAGAGAGAAAAACTGTGTGATTGTGAGAAAGAAAGAAAGAAAGAAAGGAATCTGTAGCCATTCTCCACACATCTTTCTGCAGTCCCTCTTGCCCATTTCCCATCAGATGTTTACCAATTGACATTGGCAGATTTACCTAACTTTTTGAAGGAAATAAAGAACAAGGGTTATTAGAAGTATTAAACACCTTAAAAATAAAATGAGGGAATATATCAGAGTATTTCTTTGTAATGATTGCTTTTCCTGCACCTTTTAAGCAGTCCTGATGCCAGATTTTTAATGACACAATTTCCTGACCTAGGCTGTTTAATCCTTCCCATTTTTCTTTCAAAGATATTTCAATGTTATTACAGTAACCAATTCACTAATGACCCTGTCTTCAATTACTCAGAGTGCACACAGGCCAATGGGGTAATTGCTCCAGAAAGATGAAAACCTGACAACCAGGTCAGTCTAAAAGGGTTTGGGCGGGGAGCTCCAATTTTGGTAATTTTTCACTTCTCTCATTCTCCATTCCATCCCTCCCCCCACGATCCTCCATTTCACAATCAAAAATGCAGCCAAGCGATTCGTAGTTCCAGCCCAAAGAATTAGCCAGGGCAGGGATCTGAGTCTCCAGTCTTTTCAAAGGGAGGACCTTAACTGCTTGATGGCCACCTTTTTTCTCCATGCTGGCATGGCTGGAAAAAAAATTACTGTGCGCAGAATCACAAAGGTGACAGATAGCCTGCAATTTTAGGTCAAATCTAATTACAAGCAACGCACACGATATGTAGCTTTAAGAAGTGAACCAGTTTGACAAAAACAATAACAAAGATACTTTAGTTATAACTGTTATAACCATTCTAGGAGGATACTGGCACCGTACCTCACTATTGTATCAACATCATATTCCATAGAACACAAAGCACACATTGGACAGAAGATAATGATTACTGAGGGCGCACAGGCACTGTAGGGATGGAAATGATCCAGTTCCTTAAATTCGTAGCACTTCATTGCTATATTAGAGACAGATGGGAATGTTCTGGAACTAAATTGGGAAAACAAACTTGCATACATTGAACTACAGATCCAATTCCATCATCACACAACCTCAAATCATCATGGATACCTCTTGAATTCAACACCCCTCCCCCCACCACCCCTACCCAACGCACCCCTCCCCCCACCACCCCCTGCCATTTTTGGACTACCCACATTTAGTAGATAAATGACTAACAGCTGGCAAGAAAACTGGTTCAATATTTCTCCTCAACCAGTCAGATTAAATAACCCTGGAAGAAATAAAGAAACATTCTAAAGGGTTTTTATTTGTGTGATGGATGTTTCGGTTCATCGAGTTGAAATAAGCTCCCTTTCAGGGAATGTAGCATTTCGCTAAATCCTTGCCCAAAGTCAAACTGCAGCAAGACCAGTCAGGTACAGCAGACTGCTGAATAAAGCTCTATCCATGCCCATCCCACTGAGTTTCCTTATACCATCCTCAGAGAAGCACTCTCTGCTGCACTAAAATTCCAGATCTGTCAACATTAAAGAAATGCTAGAATGCAAATTATGATCAGCAACAATGACGTAAGTTGCAAACCCATTAAGTGCAAGGAGCCGTTATTAATTATTTTGTAAAGGAAAGAGTGACACATATCAAAATAGGTGAAACCAAAATCTATTGAGATGCTCTTCAGGTTCACACCAGATGCCTTGTCCAGTGATTACTTTACAATAATAAGAACAGATATCATATGGAATGATTACATTACAGTACTAGGCATCAGTGCACCACATAGAATAATTATATTATATTACTGTGTGCCAGTGCACCATGTAAAATAATTACATTACAGTAATGGGTGCCAGGACGCCAGGTACAATAATTACATTACAGTGAATAACCAGCACATCTGACTGTGACTATGGCTCCCTATCTCAGCTCATCCTTCTCAACCTATCTGCTGCCTTCAATATCATTGCCTACTAAATATTTCTCCTCTGCATTCCACCTCTGGGGCACTGTTTTCTCCTACTGTTGCCTTTATCTGACTCAACACAAGCACTACATAGTTGCCAATAGCGTGTCCTCCTCTGCTCACAAAGGAGTACATCAGAGTCAATCCTTGGACCACTCCTCCTCATCATCGACATACTAACCCTTAACAACATTAGTTGGAAGTACGGGAACATCTGCTACATGTATGCTGACCACGTCCGGTCGAGCCTCCTCCATTGACCCAAATGTTGTTTCCACAATTTCAAATTACCTGTCTAATATCAGGATTTGGGTGACCCAAATCTTCCTCCATCTGAACATCAACAAAATTGAGGCCATCCTCTTTTGGTTCCCCTCAGCACCTCCACATCATTGGCCTCAACATCCCAGACTGCCATTGCAAGTTGAGTCAAGAAGTGCAGTACCATGGCATCCTGCTCAACCCTGAGTTCAGCTTCCTCCCACACATCCACTCAGTTAGCAAAATCACTTTCTTCCATCTGTTAAAAAGAAAACCTCTTCCACCCCATCTCTTCTCTCCTGCTGCTTCAATCCTAGTTCATGCCTTCACTACTTCAAGGAGGGACTTCTATAACACCCTCTCTACAACAATCTCCCATTTTGAACATGAGACCATAATGTGCATCCTCTCTAGCTTTTGAAAAGCCGCTGGGGGTAACTAAATTTAAAGTGACCCATTACATCTCAAATAGATATTAGAAATGTACAAACTTTATAATTCAAAATGCAATAAAAGTGCCTATACAGTGCACCGATTTCACACAAGGGTTGCAGAATTGACTAATACTGAACGTGTATACAAAACGTCACTTCAACAGCATTCTCATCCTTGTTTTTAAATCCCTCCATGGCCTCGCCCCTCCCTATCTCTGTAATCTCCTCCAACCCCACAACCCCCATCCCCCGCCCCCGAGATATCTGCGCTCCTCTAATTCTGCCCTCTTGAGCATCCCTGATTTTAATCGCTCAACCATTGGTGGCCGTGCCCTCAGCTGCCTAGGCCCTAAGCTTTGGAATTCCCTCCCTAAACCTCTCCGCCTCTCTACCTCTCTTTCCTCCTTTAAGACGCTCCTTAAAACCTACCTCTTTGACAAAGCTATTGGTCATCTGCCCTAATTTCTCCTTATGTGGCTCGGCATCAAATGTTTTGTCTTATAACGCTCCTGTGAAGCGCCTTGGGATGTTTTACTACGTTAAAGATGCCATATAAATACACTCCACTCTGACCTCTCCATCCTCGGCCTCTTACACTGTTCCAATGAAGCTCAACATAAGCTCAAGGAACAGCACCTCATCTTTCGAATAGGCACTTTACAGCCTTCTGAACTCAACATCAAGTTCAACAATTTCACATCATAACCTCTGCCCCTATTTTTTTTTCTTTTTTTCTCTCTCTCACATGTCAGCTGTCGATCATTCTGCCAGTGCCATTTACACTTCGTCTAGAGTCATCTTTTGTTTCTTAACTTGTCCCATTACCATCTCCTTGTGCCTTGCACCATCATCCCTTTTGTCTCTTAATCTCTCCTGCCTTCCATCCTATCACAGGCCTTCCCTTTTGTTCTTTCCTCCCCTCCCCCCTCTCCCTGCCCCTACACTTGCTTAAAAACCTGTTACATCTTCAACTTTTTCCAGTTCTGACGAAGGGGCATCGACCTGAAACGTTAACTCTGTTTCTCTCTCCACAGATGCTGCCTGACCTGCTGAGTGTTTCCAGCATTTTCTGTTTTTATATAAATATAAGTTGCTGTTGTTTTTCATTTTTCTTTTGTAAATTCATTTTGATTGCGCAGTCAAGTAGAAACTGCTTAACATAGACTGCTTGTTTTGTCCTGAAATCTATCAAATTAAGATGAAGTACTGTTAACATGCAAACGGACTGGGATCTCCCACGATGGGGTGACGAGGAGGCGGACAGGGGACAGCAGCTCAGGAAACCATTGCATTAGTTTGTCAAACATGGGTAGAGAGTTCCAGAGGCCATAGTATTGCTCCTTTAACTTTGTCCCATCAAGCATTCCAGGTAAAGGTGCAGAGCAACAGTCCCTCTACGCTACCTCATCACAGTCGAGTAGTAAACAAGGATTTCCGATTTGGAAATATGACTAATTCACTGGATTTGAAAAGTGGATTGGTAATCAATACAGGGATTCTCAGGAATTCAGTTATTTAAAGAGCCTGTAGCCAAACTGGAATAAATTTGTATTGAAGCAGAACTGTACTGCCATTTCATCACCACAAAAAAAAGTGCACTTCTGAAGTGCAAACTGCACGCACAGTGGGAGCAGATAAAAATTATCCTAGACTTGCACTTCATCTGTCTGGAAGGTCTCTTTACTGCCCACTCAATTATGAAATGGAAATCTGCAGTGCGCAGACCTAGCTATTAGCAAGGAATAACCCGTACCATTGTAATCGCCCTGCGAGCCGTTACCATAGTGTAATCATTCCACAAAATGCCCTGCCTCCCGTTATGGTAGTGTGATCACTCCACCATGTATATGGGCAAAAACCAAAAGAGCATTGCAGAAGCGTCTATCGAGCCTGTAACCACCGTAGCCCAACTTTTTGACAAGTCATTGATTAAAATATGCCTGACTGCAGTCTCACTAGCTCATGTTACACATCACAAAGGAAAGAGAACATAACTTGTAGGGTAGGAATTCACTTTTATAGTCTCTTCATGCCCAAGACAGTTTTACAATGCTAATTATTGCTCTACATTACATTTTAATCTAATTACACTTTTGCAAAGATTGTCAGCTTGTTCAGGAGCCTACAGCTTTTTCTAGTTTCCTCCCAGTTTAAAGTAATTAGACATCTGGAAAGGAGATGACTGGTGTCTGGACAGAGCTCACTAATACATCCCCAAAAAACTTAGCGATGCATGTAAACAAAAAAGCGGGTCATTGACAACAATTTCTCAATGCCTCAAGCATGTTATGGAATAAAGAATGAAGCAATAAATAGGCAGGTTCAGTGTGGAAACAATAAGGAGGAACCCAGCTGCGAATGCAGTACACGCCTCTGGAGACTTTCTCAATTACAATACCTGCATTTACACAGTGCTTTATCGCACCAAAACGTCTCAAAGTACCTCACGGACTGAAGTAATTTTTTTGTTGAAGTGCGGTGACTGTTATGCCAGTGAAATACAGCGGCACCATCTCACAAACAGCAATTTGCGTTTATCACAGTGAGGGTGCTCATACTAAGTAATAACTACTTTTCCACTTTTTGTGCAAAACACCAGCAACTAGTACGTACAGGTTAGATGCAAAGTGAATACTTTGCCCATCAAGCATTTCCAGATGAAGATGCAGAGTAGTGTTCCCTGTACACTGCCTCAACATCCTTGAGTATTAAGCAAGGTTGCCCCCTTCTGTGAATTGAAAAGGGGATTGGTAATCATTACAGGGAGTCTGAAGCATTCAGTTATTGAAACAGCCCACAGCCAAACTGGAATAAGTTTTTACTGAAGAGGAACTGTACTGCCATTTCATCACCACAAAGGAAAAGTGGCACTTTCGAAGTGCAGACTTGCACAATGGGAGCAAAATACGCCATGTTCCAGGATATTTATGTCACCACGACCTTGTATTGCAATTCAATGCAAAATTAATTCGCCTGCAAAATTGGAAATTCTCCATTCCTTTTATTTTTATTTGTAGGTCTGAGGTGTCCATAAGTGCAGGGATTCGTTCCAAAGCATGTACAGTGCTGTCCTGAACTGTAATCAGAGTCCTCTACAACTTAAATCATATTAATTGTTTCCTGTCTCTATCTTAATACTTGATTTATATATAGCACTTTGTAACATCAAAACACTTCAAAATCCTTCAAGTAATCAATTACCTTTGA
This sequence comes from Somniosus microcephalus, assembly GCF_052327205.1. NCBI lineage: Eukaryota > Metazoa > Chordata > Chondrichthyes > Squaliformes > Somniosidae > Somniosus > Somniosus microcephalus. The sequence goes on from NC_140992.1 coordinate 34,841,520, forward strand.
AATGTTTTGAAACAACTTTTTCTGCATTCTGGAATTATTATTTTTGTGCACTTTAGTGGATTATATATTATTTAATGAGGTTATTCTCTCTCACTTATATTTCAGTTATTTTTCGCATTCTTTTAGTTTATTCCCTCTCCCACATTATGTCATATACCTGACTCAAGATGGTCTGCAAGCTGAGAAAGTGTGAGAGCCAAGTGCTTCTCACACAGGAGGGACAGAAAATCAGAGGAAACACTACTCTGTGCCATTCATACGCACACTCCTAGCTTATGGCTTAAGAGCAACATTGACAAAGGTGTGCAGAATTTCCTAAAACAGGCTATAATTATAGTTCAATGGGTGAAGATATGCAACCAAAGTGGGTTAACTCATTATCCATTAAAGGTTTAAATCCTCCAATTCAGAGGGATGATATGTTTGACCAGAACCAATCACTGCCCTCAAAACACCCGCAGGTTAATTTTGGGATCTGCTGACCACCCAGTAACACGTGGTTGAAGCACATTTCTGCTCTTTAATGAATAGGCATGGCATTTGGTGTTTTATCTCGATGTTAGCAAAGAACCAGATGACAAAATAAGAGCTATCTGTTGCCTGAGCAAAGCAATGCAAGAGGATTTGGTTGTCACTGTATTACATAGAATTACATAGAATATACAGCTCAGAAACCTGCGATTCAGCCCAACCAGTCTATGCCGGCGTTTATGCTCCACTCGAGCCTCCTCCCATTCTTCCTCATCTAACTCTACTAGCATAACCCTTTATTCCCTTCTCCCTCAAATGTTTATCTAGCTTCCCCTTAAATGCATTGATACTATTTGCCTCAACCACTCCCTGTGGTAGTGAGTCCCTCATTCTTACCACTCTCTGGGTAAAGAAGTTTCTTCTGAATTCCCTATTGGATTTCTTGGTGACTATCTTATATTGATAGCCTCTAGTTTTGCACTTCCCCACAAGTGGAAACACTCTCTCTGTGTTTACTCTATCAAGCCTTTCATATTTTTAAAGATCTCTATTAGGTCACCCCTTAACCTTTCCTTTTCAAGAGAAAAGAGCCCCAGCTTGTTCATCCTTTCCTAATAGGTATAACCTCGCAGTTTTGGTATCATCTGTGTAAATCTTAGTTGCACCCTCTCCAGTGCCTCTATATCCTTTTTATAATATGGCGACCAGAACTGTACCCAATACTCTAAGTGTGGTCTAACCAAGGTTCGATACAGGTTTAGCAATAACTTCCCTACTGTTCAATTCTATCCCTCTAGAAGTAAACCCTAGTGCTTGGTTTGCTTTTTTTAATGGTCTTATTAACCTGCATCGCTACTTTTAGTGATTTGTGTATTTGTACTCCCAGATCCCTTTGCTCCTCTATCCCATTTAGATTCTTATTTTCCAAGTAATATGTGACCTCCTTATTTTTCTTACCAGAATGTAATACCTCACACTTATCTATCTTGAAATTCATTTGCTAATTATTTGCTCATTCTGCAAGTCTTCTTGTCATTTGTTGCAGTCCTCCTCAGTGTTGACTATCCCCCCCATTGTGGCATTGTTACTGAAGTGGCTTGACGTCAGGTGACTAATACTCAGGTATTATATCGCATGATTTGTACAGTGCATTAGAGTTCTTTTTAAATTTCATTTGAACACTGGGTATGTAGAAAAAATTAAAAATTAGTACTGAATAACAGCAAGTGTAATCATCCTACCCATTTAATTGTTATTCTCTAATATAAGTCCTGTGTAATCTCACATACATCCACGTATACGCACTGTTACTATCTTGTGCAAGGTATGTCCTGTCACGTACATCACGCCCGCTCATGGGCAATATAGTTTTAACACTGGACAGTCCAACCTCTGTGTACTTAGCATGTTTGCCTGCTTTCCACATGTTCCCATTTATAACCTGGTTTTCATCATCTTTAAATGTTTGTTATCTCAAAAGAACGACGTCAAAATAAATTAATAACAGCACAGTAACTTAACCACCTGGATTTACCTAGACGTCAACTATTTTGTAGCTTACAACAGATTTCCTGTTGAATGTACACCAGCTAAACTCAGCCACCTAAATTTTAAGTAAACAACTGCCAAACTCAAAGATCTGCATTATCCACCATTTGGGGATATTACTGACAGAAACAGATGGAAGCTGTGTATTGTACACTTAAATGAAAGCATTCATACGTTGCAATGGTTTGTGAAAACCAATAACATTTTACAGTAAAGCTAACTGGATGAAGGCACAATGTATTTGTTTTTAAGAGACATCAGCAGTTGGAGATAGGCATCCTATTCTGGCTGGGCTCCTGAGACTTGAGCACGTAATCCAGGACGACACTTCAGCGCAGTACTGAGGGAGTACTGCACTGTCGAAGGCGCCGTCTTTAGGATGAGAGGTTAAACCGATGCTCTGCCTGCGCTCTCAGGTGGGCATAAAAGATCCCTATGTAGCGGTACCACCGAGTGTCTCTTACTTATTGTACATAATTCCCTTTAACTATGTTTGTATAGAGTTTGCATGTACGGGGCGTTGCCCCTTTAAGAAATATAGGCCTAGAAATTCGGTGGGCTGCGCCACCAGTTAGCACGTAAAGAGGGCAGTCAGTGGCTTTAGCGCCACTGGCCGCGCCTCCTGCGATATTTAGCGGGGCGCTAATGACAGCGTTATCCTGTTGCGCTGCGCCGCCACCGATGACGTCATTGGTGTGCGCAGCGCCCCGCTACCGCCCCGATCGCCATATTTGGTAGCGCCCGCCTCTGTAGCGCCGTTCGCAAATCGCACCCGGTTCACGGGGCCTACCTGTGGCGGCAGTGGCGCAAATTAAGGTGGAGGTGCGGGGCGGCCGTTTTTTTCGGCGGCCACCTGCCAGCACCTCCGTCCCCGGCCTCCTGACCTCCCCCCGCGGCATTGCCAGCTGTTTTCCGAGAGCCCGGCACTTCTCCTCGGTGCCAGGCTCTTTTGCCGGCACTCGCGATCGGAGATCGCACTGGTGCAGGCCCCTCCCCCTTAAGAATGGGAGGAAGGCCTGCAGTACCACAGCACGCCGTGCCGCAGCGTGTGGCGCAGTGGCACGTTGCGTTGCGATATTCAGTTTCAGCGCCCTAAGAGGGACGCGGAGCGCCTCGAGCAGCTCCCCGTGTCCCTCTTGGGGCGCACAAGATGAATTTCCGGCGGGCGCAAGCGGCTCCGTGCGCAGCGCAAATTCCGCCGCCCAGGCGAGCTTACCGCCCCGTTTGGGCCTCCACCGAATTTCTAGGCCATAGAGTTTGCACGTACAGGGCATTGCCCCTTTAAGAACGCGACCTAACGCGATGACGTCACGTCGCACATCACATGACTGCCCCAAGCGCGGGCAAACGCGATGATGTCACGTTGCACATCACGTGACCGCCCCAAGCGCGGGCAAACGCGACGACGTCACGACGCACATCACGTGACCGCCCCAAGCGCGGGAAAACGCGATGACGTCATGACGCAATCCCTGGGACTGCCCACTCAGTCCTCGTGGCGTCCCCGTCGGGTGAAGACCTGCTCCACGGCTCTCCTGCAATCGATCTCTGTTGTTCTCTGCAATTCCTCGAATCTTATATTAAAGACCTATTTGATTCTTCGAGTCGACCTCAATTTTTAGTTAGGAATACATCAATACCTACATCGGTGACCCCGAATTCCTACATCGGTGACCCCCAACATTGGTGAATTCCTACATTGGTGACCCAATGACATGAGGACGGGAGCTCATCAATTCCTACATTGGTGACCCTGTTTTTCGTGAATGTTTTTCACGAACGAAACGTAGCCGGACCCCAATTTTTGTGAACGTTTTTCACAAAAGAAGCACGCCATGGAAGCACCAGCTGTTTCGCTGTTGCTACCGCACATCAGGGAGCAACAACCGCCCTCGTGCTTTATTCTGGTAGAAGCCCCATTCGCCCTGTGCAACATTGAGGCGGTGCAGACCACGTACCTGTATACAGTCTCTGTACTCGACTGCTCTACCGCCGCTCGGATCGTCCGCCTCCTCGACATCTCCCAACGGAACAGCAAGTATGAAACCCCTCCAAGCACGGGTTCTGCAGGTTTTTGGGCCCACAAGATCGGAGCGCGCCCCGGCGGAGATGCCACGAGGACTCAGTCCTCGCAAACCATGCCTCGCAACCCACGAGGACTCGCTCCTCACGACCCACGAGGACTCGCTCCTCACGAACCACGAGGACGCACTCCTCGCAACCTGCGAGGACCCATCCCTCACGAACCACGAGGACCCATCCCTCGCGAACCACGAGGACTTTTCCCTTGCAAACCACGAGGACCCATCCCTCGCGAAACACGAAGACTCATCCCCCGCAGACGCCGCCCCAGCTCGTCAGCCTGCTGGGTTGTGTAATCTACCGCGCGCAGTTCTGCACGAAAGCGAAGCGCTGCCGCCCTCCAGGCAGTTTCCCCCAAGAACGAAATAACAACTGCCACAGCGACCAACGAGGTACGGGTCTACGGGCATCCCACGGCCGCGATCGGCCACGCGTGACTATTGCTGACCATACCTGATCACTGATCAATGCAGAAACTGTAAACTCGCTTCGGTGTTACCGTTGTAGCACTATGTCGCGCACCGTCTCCAGTGCATTTTCGACTTTCGATGAGTTCGCTCGCCTGCTCGGCGAGTTACCCGACCGGCAAGACCCATGTTAATTTCCTCCTGGATCGCCCGTTTTGGCGTTCCCACCGATATTTCGTTCGACAGGAGACTTCCTAACAACACCAATAGAGCCACGGTCTGCATCTACCCAGTCTGCAAGTCATTAAGAGGCGGCCAGATTTTTCGCACCAGCGCCCGCTTCGAACCACGGGCTGCAGAGGTCACATGTTTCTATGGTCCTTCACGAGGCTGAATATGTTTTATTCACCACGACGCACGTAAGGATCCGCTCACGACCAGCACATTTAGACCTCCACCGCCCCGTCGGAACAGCACAACCGCCGCGATGAGTTCGGACACCCATTGGCGTTACGGCAGCCCAAGTGCGACCGCCCGTCAGACCGCCAGCCGCCCAGCAGCCTCCGCCTCGAGACTACACGGCAGACCTCGCCTGCCGCGTCAAGATAGCACAACCGTCGAGACCACCAGCCACCCATCGGCATTACGGCAGACCAAGTTCGACCGCCCGCCAGACCGCCAGCCTCCCAGCAGCCTCCGCTTCGAGACTACAGGAGTCATTCGGACAGGCTCATCAGACCACCTCATCATTTGACTTTGTCTGTTAAAGCGAATTCTGGGGGGGCGCATGCAGCGGTACCACCGAGTGTCTCTTACTTATTGTACATAATTCCCTTTAACTATGTTTGTATAGAGTTTGCATGTACGGGGCATTGCCCCTTTAAGAAATATAGAGTTTGTACGTACGGGGCGTTGCCCCTTTAAGAACGCGACCTAACGCGATGATGTCACGTCGCACATCACGTGACCACCCCAAGCGCAGGCAAACGCGATGACGTCACGTCGCACATCACGTGACCGCCCCAAGTGCAGGCAAACGCGATGATGTCACGACGCACATCACGTGACCGCCCCAAGCGCGGGAAAACGCGATGATGTCATGACGCAATCCCCGGGACTGCCCACTCAGTCCTCGTGGCGTCCCCGTCGGGTGAAGACCTGCTCCACGGCTCTCCTGCAATCGATCTCTGTTGTTCTCTGCAATTCGTCGAATCTTCTATTAAAGACCTATTTGATTCTTCTCCTGAGTCAACCTCAGTTTTTAGTTAGGAATACATCAATATCTACATCGGTGACCCCGAATTCCTACATCGGTGACCCCCGACATTGGTGAATTCCTACACCATAGCACTATTTGAAGAGAAGGGGACGTTCTCCTGGTGTCCTGGCCAACATTTATCCCTCAACCAACGTCTAAAAACAGATGAGCTGGTCATTTAGTTCATTGCTGTTTGTGGGACATTTCAAAAGTAGTTAATTGATTGTCAAGTGCTTTGGGACATCTTGAGGTTGTGAAAGGATTTATATAAATGCAAATCCTTCCTTTCTTTCTTTGATGAGCACATTATTCTCTCAAAGCGCTCAAAACCTGCAGCATGGAGGAAGAGTTAGCCTCACAACAAGCTTATGTCTTTGACAAAGCCTCAATTTTAACTCCCTCCCCCCCCCACCGCTCAACCCCACAACCCCCCGCCACCCCTGTCCCTCACCCACCTAGCAGAAGCCAGACAGGGAGGCAGTTAAAATGGACTGGAGGACTTACTCTCTCCTTTACTGCCTCGATATGACCTATTATAAATTTAAATTTCCGGATTCATAAGCTTTCTCAAATCCCTGGCAAGAATGATGAATGTAATAGCAAAATACTGCGGATGCTGGAAATCTGAAATAACAACAGAAAATGCTGGAAATACTCAGCAGGCCGGGCAGCATCCGTGGAGAGAAAAACAGGGTTAACGTTTCAGGTCTGGGACCCTTCATCAAAACTGGAAAAAGCTGGAAATGTAACAAATATTAAGCAGGTGCAGAGACAGTGTGGGGGGGGGGGGGGCGTTTAGGAGGGGAGGAAGGAATTGAAAGAACATGCTGTGAAAATGTTGCAAATGGGAATGGCAAAATCATACTGCATGAAAAATGATGAATGGACTGTTTGTTGAGCATCAAATCTTCCACCACGATGGAAGCATTATCTTTTCCAAGTAACTCAAGTTTGAAAGAAGGTCAAAAGTTGAATGTTGATCCATCAAACTATATTCAAAAAGGTGATTAAATTCTATAGGCTTTTAGGGACCAAAATTCCTCAGGTGGTCCACTAGATCTCCACCATTTCCAGGAGTTTCTGATTTGCTTGTAAGGGGTAGACCTGAACAACCAAAGAAACCTTAAAAAATATTTTCCAGATCAGTCCCCTTTCTCTCGGGTAAGACAAACAGACTGGCAAAAGGTGGGAAGTGGTGTTCCACAAGGATCGGTGCTGGGAACACTGTTGTTCACAATTTACATTAACGATTTGGACTCGGGAATCGGAAGTACAATTTCAAAATTTGCGGATGACACCAAATTGGGGGAAGTAGTTAATACAAAGGAAGAAATCGACAAAATACAAGAAGACATTAATAAACTAGCAAACTGGGCATGTAATTGGCAAATGAATTTTAATATAGATAAATGTGAGGTGGTGCATTTTGGTAGGAAGAATAAAGAGACCACATACTGCTTGGATAATAAGTCTAAATAGGGTAGAAAAGCAAAGAGATCTGGGGTACGGACACACAAATCACCACAAGTAGCGACACAGGTTAATAAGGCCACAAAAAAAGCAAACCAAGCACGGGGGTTCATTTCTAGAGTGATAGAATTATAAAGCAGAGAAGTTATGATAAACTTGTATAGAACCTTGGTTCGATCGCACTTGGAGTATAGTACACAGTTCTGAACAGGCTGGGGCTCTTTTCTCTAGAATAGAGAGGGCTGAGTGGTGACCTGATAGAGGGCTTTAAAATTCTGAAAGGATTCGATAGGGTAGACGTAGAGAAAATGTTTCCACTTGTGGGGGAATCCCAAATTAGAGGTCATAAGTAGAAGCTAGTCACTGATAAACACAATAGGGAATTCAGGAGAAACTTCTTTACTCAGAGAGTGGTCAGAATTTGGAATGCACTACCACAAGATGTAGTTGAGGCAAATAGCATAGATGCATTTAAAGGGAAGCTAGATAAGCGCGTGAGGGAGAAAGGAATAGAAGGATATGTTGATAGGGTTAGATGAAGAGGGGTGGGAGAAGGCTCGTGTGGAGCATAAATGTGAGCATAGACCAGTTGGGCCGAATGGCCTGTTTCTGTGCCAGTGTTGGGGGAGGCGAGCTTGGGCAACCCCTCCCCAATGGCAGGTGGACGCTGGAGTTTCCAGCCTCAGAGGGTAGCAGGTGTCAGAGATGAAGCTGTGGTGATAACTTGTGCCTACCTGCTCCATGCTAATTAGATGCCTTCCCACAAACTCCAGAGGGGTCAGTGCTGGAGGGCACCAGCGGGCGCAATGCGGACATAACCGCCAGGATTAAATCCTGAAGAATTTCAGCTCCTTCATGTGCTAAATGCTCAAAGATGTAATAATCCCTTTTCTGATTTAAAAAAAACTTTAAGTCGAATATTGATTCATAACCAAAAAAAATGTTGTATAATTTGTTCAAGTTTGTCTCCAAACCAACACGCTGTTCTAATATAAAACAAATCTGGGACTAATTACTGCCTAACATGATCTTTCTTCCACAAAGTACAGCACTTGTGTGGTTCTGACCAACCACAATATGTCCTCTGGGCATGGTATGTTAGCATCATCTAGAACAGAAACACAGTCACTATTTCATCCCTGTAACTTCAACAATTACAAAAGTAAAACTATTCTGGAACATGGGTGCTGCAGTGTGTTAGAACACAGTCTAGAACCAGGAGTTGAATCCAGTGCAGATATATGGGATGAAGAACTCTGGTGCTCATTTCATTACATCTTACGCAAAGTGAATTTGGGTGGTCTTTACCTCGCTCCAAGTGGTACGGGTCCGTAACATAAAGCTGGCCATAATTCAGCACAAATTGGTAGTGGTTAAGCAGTCTCAATTAGAGAATCACAAAAATGTGCTTCTTAGATCCACTAGGGCAATACCAGCAAGGAGATGATGTAACTAGGGTAAGATTTTTTTTTAAATACTAGAGCTGTATTCGCTTATTTGTGAAATGTCTTGGGACATTTCTTTATGTTAAAGGCTCTATATTTGTTGTAGGGCTGTATTCACTGAAGCAGAGAGATTAAGCGGGAATCTAGTAAAAGAATTCAAAATTACAGAGGGTCAGATAGAGTGAATTCTAAAAGATAAATTTCCACTAGTCAGTGAATCAGTAACATGTAGAGAAAAAACTCAGAATTAGTACTGGAAGTATAAAGAGGTGCTAGAAGGAATTTGTTTATGCAAAGGGTTGTTAGTGGCTACTAAAACTGAGTCAATCACAACATTTAATATGGGGGAGAAATTCCCCTAGAAGGCCATTTGGGGCACTAAGTCAAAAATGTTTGAAAAGTTAGGCGCTAACCTTTTCAAACATTTGAGAAATTCCCATTTTTTGCTCCAAGAGCGAAGTGGAGCGCTAAATGGAGCGCTAAATCAAGTGCTCCACTCGCCTCTTGGAGCGCAACAGGTGGGGAATGTCCTGATTCGATGTGTTCAGCAGCGCCACGTGTGACCACGTGTGGCGCTGCTGCTTTGCACGGGCTCTTCCCTCAATTAAAGGGAAGGGCTCCCTGCCGCGAGCTCTGCATTTTTTTTGGCATCTGCTGGAGCACCGAGGTGCGGGAGTGCCGTGCGATCAAGCTGACTGCCAGGCACTCAGCGTCCGGTGGTCAGAAATATTTTTTTTAATTGGCAATTTTTTTCATTTCGGCCGGCTACCACGCCTTTAAATGGCATCCCACGAGCAGCCGGCCTCACTGTTCGCGACCCCTGCAGCAGTCGGTAACATCGCCCGACGCTGCTGCGGGGCGCGAGGGGGAATTTTTCTCCTGAGGTGCTACCGGGGCACTGCGCCCGGAAATGACGTCATGATCTCTGGGTGCAGAAGATCGGGGCAATACCCGGGAGCGCTGCTGCTAACCTCCCGCGGAATTACGCAGGAGGCGCGGTTAGCACCTCAGGGGGGCAAAAAGCCTCCCAGCAGAGGCGCAAATGATGGGAATTTCGCCCCCTATATGTCTTGGACCTTGCCACAACCCCTCCTCTAAACTCCTCCTTTTCCTGCTCAATATCTGCCCTGTGAAGCTCTCAGCTGTCCTTTTACATGAGTAGACTTGTGTAAATACTGACAGTTGCTTCCAACTCATGTGGAGTGAACTGGAAAGTGCTCCATTTTCTAACACTGCTATCTCTTTCTTTGAAGACAACAAATCTCAACCCCTCTACTAAAATATGTAACTTATAAAAAAGCTTCCTGTAATTTTCTCTCCTCCTCCCTGGAGGTACTGATCCACAGAGATAAAAATTGAATGGGCTCTGCAACAGGTGGGCGTTCTGCTCCACCAGACTGCCACCCAGGTGGTGAAGGTTAAAATTACCCACCTCCATAGTCACAGAAAATGGAACCCAAATGAACGCATCATTTGGCTCTGGTTTGTTGCTATATACTACATGATGATGATGATGATTTTAAATGGCTTTCCAGAAACCCACCTTTATGGTATATTCCTGAAAGTTGGCTGTGCACGCAACTCCCAGATTTTGTTTTCCTGGCACTGCAAATAGAGTCATAGGGCTAGATTTTCAGTATAGGCAGTTTTGGGGCGCTAACCTTAGCGCCCGCCCGAAGTTAGCGCCCGCCCCAAAGTAGCGCCCCGTTGCCGGAAATTCAGTGGCTTCGCCCTAAGAGATTGGTGGAGCGCTAAAAGAGGCGTTCCACTCCTATCTTTAGGCGCTAAGCCGGCGGTCCAGAGGGATAGCGCCCAGGCGGGGCGCAGCGCGGGTGCGGTCATTTTTGGACTGACAGCAGACCCCGTGGCGCCGACCAGCTCTTAAAGGGGGAAGGGACGAATTGGTCTGCTGCCACGCCCTGCACACTGCAGCCTTGCAAAGAGGCCTCAACACTGCTGCTCAGCCCCAGGGAGTCATGGCAACGCCAGAGAAGGCCCGTCAGCGTGCCCTGCGCTTCTCAGAGGGTGATCTGGACATAATGGTCACAGTTCTGGAGGTGAGGCGCAAGATCTTGTTCCCAGAGAGTGGGAGGAATCCAACCCACCACGACTACACCAAAGCCTGGAAGCAGATCGCCCAGAGGGTGACGTTCACCGGCGATGCCCCCAGGACCCACAAACAATGTCGTAAAAAATACAACGATCTGACCAGGATTGTGAAGGTGAGTAGCCTTTCCAGTCTCCTCCTCATTCTTGCATGTACACCTGACATGATGGGCAAAGGGAGCTGAAAGTCCTATTGGCCAGCCCTCAGCCAGCAGCATTGGGACAGTCATGAGCATCACATGGCCATTCGGCACTCTACACTTTGTCCAAGCTATTCCACCATGGGAGGCAGTGCACACTACATCAGGGCTTCACTCTGTCCACGCTATTCCACCATGGGAGGCAGTGCACACTACATCAGGGCTTCACTCTGTCCACGCTATTCCACCATGGGAGGCAGTGCACACTACATCAGGGCTTCACTCTGTCCACGCTATTCCACCATGGGAGGCAGTGCACACTACATCAGGGCTTCACTGCGCACTTACAGCCCGTCCTTTCTCTTGCAGGCTAAAATAGCGTTTAATCGCCAGGCGCGTGCCAGGGGTGGCCGCGCCAAGCTGCAGAAGCTCACTCGGCTGGAGGAGCGCGTGTGTGTGCTCATGGGAGCCCGTGTGATTGTCCCCACAGCGTGCGGAGTATCCGACCCTCCACTGCCCGGCAATGGTAAGGGCCTCGCCTTTTGGCCTTCTCGCGTCGCACTGGCCCATCCGAGCTACCTCCTTTGCCACTGTCCCACCAATGCGCTGAATGCCACCAGTCCTAACTCCCTCGCTGACGCCGTCTCCTCACTCTAAAGCTACTCTTGTGCATTCCTGCTTTCAGCTGGTGACGACCAGGACCCTGAAGCTGCCAGTGACAGCACCTCCGACCAGGAGGAGGAGGAGGAGCAAGCCGGACCTTCGGGGGAACAGTCACGTCCTGCAGGAGAGGAGGAAATGCTTGACACCTCCTCACTGGACGAGTGCCTGGAGGAACTGTCGCAGGGCAATGCAGCTTCTGGGACCAGTGGCGTCCAGCCACCCAGGAGCCGTGCGCGTGGCCCGCGGCCTTCCCCCCAAAGGGGGGAAGGATCAGAGGGGAGTGCTGCTGTTCGGCACACTCGCCGCCACCAACGCGGCAAGGGTCCCCTAGTTCGGCCCCCTCCTCCCCAGCGGGAGAGTCGCGACTCCAGTCCGGACACCTTCACCTCGGAGGAGGTGCGGAAGCTGGATAAGATGGCCGAGGATTCGGACCGGCGCCACACGGAGCTCATGAGCGTGGTGGGGCGCATGCCTGAGGCCATCGAGTCGCTGGCGACCAGTGTGCGCGAGTTCGGGGCAGCAACTGCCGCGAGTGGCCGCATGCTGACTGATGCCGTCAAGACCCTGGCGGCTGTGATGCGCGCGCACAGCAGGACCACAGGGGCACTCACTGCTGCCACACGCGCTGTCTCAGGCAGGCATCGCCAGGGCAGCCGCCGCGCTGGACCATCCCAGCAAGCCGCCCCTCGGCTGATTGTTGCGGATCCTGCAGTGCGGGCCCGGCCGAGTGCCACCGCGCCACAGCACCAGCCAGCGCATCCCAGACGCCAGCTGGCCCACATTGCGCCATCCGTCGCCGCCATTCCCCCACTGGGGCATCAAGGGCAAGCGGCTGCAGCTGATGGTGGCCAGGCTCAGGTGCGCCACAAAGCAGACGGCCCCTCGAGGCCCAAACGCCGTGTAGGCCGCCCCCCAGCGGCATCTGGCGGAAGGGCATCTGAGCCTCAGGCACCTTCCCCCAGCCTCGCAGCAGCCACTGGGCAGAGCTTGCGAAGGAGCAGCAGGCCGGGCAGGGGAGGCAAAAGGCTGGGCAAGGTCTCGCCCTCGCGGGCCACTCAGTAGAGGGTGTGGGCAGCTTTCCTTTTATATGGCGGTGGCCATCTTTATTTTGCCCATGGTTGTGTTGTTGGAGGGCTTATTTTTTGTGTTAGGCCGACGTTGAGGCCCGGTTTGAAGAAATGTGGAGTGACTCCTCCCCAGTTTGTGGGAGTGAGTCATTTGTTGGGCTTTTTGTGGGGCCCGTTTATTGTTTTTGGGGATTCATGTGGGAAGGGCTTTTCATTTTTGTGTAATAAAAAATGATCTTTATTCATGCAGTCTCCATGGTTGTTCTTCTTAGTGTTTGTTGGCTTCGCCGGCTGAGGGCTTGCGGAGCGGCTGCATTCATCTTCCCTCATGGCCCCTGGCCATTCCCTGACAGGGGGCTTAGAAGTACCGTGTAATAAGGTGGCGTCGTGCGGCCCTTGGCCTTGGTCGCTCCCTCCTGGGAACGTACTCCTGCTCCTCCTCCTCCTCCTCCTCATGCTCCTCCTGCTCCTCCTCCTGAGGTGCTGGTCCAACGTCAGGTGGCAGTGCCTGAGTCCTGCGGATAGCCAGGTTGTGTAGCATGCTGCAAACCACCACAAATTGGGAAACCCAGTCCGGCGAATACTGGAGAGCTCCTCCGGAGCGATCAAGGCAGCGGAACCGCTGCTTGAGGACCCCAATAGTTAGCTCGATGATGTTGCGGGTAGTTTGATGGCTCTCATTGTAGGCCTCTTCAGCAGCGGTCCTGGGCGCGCGGAGCGGGGTCATGAGCCAGGTGCACAAAGGATAGCCTTTGTCCCCGAGTAGCCATCCTCTTGGGGGAGGCTGTGCCTGGAACATGTCATGCACAGTACTCTGCCGCAGGATAAAGGCATCGTGGCTGCTGCCTGGGAAGCTGGCATTGACTGCCATGATGCGCTGCTTGTGGTCACAGACCAGCTGCACATTCAGAGAATGGTAGCCCTTCCTGTTGCGATACTGCTCGCCATGCTCCAGAGGGGCCCGCAAAGCCACATGCGTACAGTCAATGGCGCCCTGCACCAAGGGGAATTCCCCGAGTCTGGAAAATCCCAATGCGCGCTGATGCTGGCTCTCCAGGGCCATGGGGAAGGAGATGAATTGGCTTCTCCTTCTGAACAGTGCTTCGGTCACCTGGCGGATGCAGCGATGCGTGCCGTACTGGGAGATGTTTGCTATGTCCCCAGCAGCGTATTGAAAGGAGCCAGTGGCATAGAAGTTCAATGCCACCGTCACCTTCACTTCCACCGACAGAGACGTCCTGCACCTGAGCTTTGGCCGCAGATCTCGGCGAAGCAGGTGGCAGATCTCTGCAATCACCTCCTTTCGGAATCGGAGCCTTTTAACACATCGCGCGGCACTCATGTTTAGGTAGGAGCGCTGCTGGCAGTATAGCCTGACTGGGTAAGGCCTACGTGGCCGACGCCTGTAGCCCCCTCTGCCTCTAGCCAGGGCTGCCCCTCTCACAATGCGTCTGCGAGCCCTACGGACATGGAGCTGCAGCTCCGCGTTGGCACCCCATGCAACCCCCATCAAATCCTGGCAAACACTCTAATTTCCAAAAGGCCACTTGAAGCGCTCTGGCCTGAGTCCAAAAATACCTGGCTCTTGCTGCTTGAAACCAGTTAGCTATCCTCCTTGTTGTGTCTCCAGAAATGCGTTGCACAAGAGTGTTTTCTGAAAAAAGGCTGGCCTTTATACTGGAGAGTACATCCCCTTTAATTTGCACCCCCCGGGGCCCGCGCTGGTTGTGTTGCGTTCCTTTTTCCAAACGCTCCGGCCGCCAGCCGCACAATGGGGCGGTCCGACTGAAGTTTGGAATCGGGGTGCACAAAGGGCGTTGCACGAGGATGTGACGTCATTTTCTGCGCGCGCATCCGGGCGGGCGCTAAACTTTGCGCCGGCGCTAACGGGCAACTTAATTTGGGGCGGGGCGCAAACTGCGCTGCGCCCGGGCGCTACACGCATAGCGCCCGAAAAACACTTCTCTTAAGGCGCTAACTGCTGGTGCAAGCGACTGAAAATCTAGCCCATAGAGTCATAGAGTAATACAGCACAGAAGGAGGCCCTTCGGCCCATCGTGTCCGCGCCAGCCATCAAGCCTTGTCTATTCTAATCCCATTTTCCAGCACTTGGTCCGTAGTCTTGTATGCTATGGTGTTTCAAGTGCTCATCTAAATGCTTCTTGAATGTTGTGCGGGTGCCTGCCTCTATCACCCATTCAGGCAGTGAGTTCCAGATTCCAACCACCTGTGTGAAAAAGTTTTTCCTCAAATCCCCTCTAAACCTGCCCCTTACCTTGAAACTATGCCCCCTTGTTATTGACCCCTCTACTAAGGGGAAAGGTTCCTGTCTATCTACCCTATCTATGCCCCTCATAATTTTGTACACCTCAATGAGGTCCCCCCTCAGCCTTCTCTGCTCTAAGGAAAACAATCCCAGCCTGTCCAGTCTCTCTTCATAGCTGATGCGCTCCAGCCCAGGTAACATCCTGGTGAATCTCCTCTGCACCCTCTCCAAGGCAATCATATCCTTCCTAAAATGTGGCAACCAGAACTGCACCCAGTATTCCAGCTGTGGCCTAACTAGCGTTTTGTACAGTTCCATCATAACCTCCCTGCTCTTATATTCTATGCCTTGGCTAATGAAGGCAAGTATCCCATATGTCTTCTTAACCACCTTATCTACCTGTCCTGCTGCCTTCAGGGATCTGTGTACATGCACACCAAGGTCCCTCTGATCCTCTGTCCTTCCTAGGGTCCTACCATTCATTGTGTATTCCCTTGCCTTAGTAGTCCTCCCAAAATGCATTATCTCACACTTTTCAGGGTTAAATTCCATTTGCCACTGTTCTGCCCATCTGACCAACCCGTCTATATCGTCCTGTAGCATGAGGCTTCCCTCCTCGCTATTTACCACTCCACCAATTTTCATGTCATCTGTGAACTTATTGATCATACCTCCTACATTCATATCTAAATCATTAATGTACACTACAAACAGCAAGGGACCCAGCACCGATCCCTGCGGTACCCCACTGAAGTAGTGGCGATGGAGAAATGGCAAAAAGAATGGCTGACTGCTTAAAGCCTTGAAACTCTCACAACTACCTTTCTCACATTTTATCAGTAGTTGTGCATTTCTTCCGCTATTGGAGATGTTTGAAGGATGTAAGTGCATCCCTGTATCCCAGAAAAAGAAGCTTCCATATAGAAGTGCATTTCTGTTCCTCGGTGCTGGCTTCAGATTACTACCCACAGACATTTGATTTAAATTAGACAATCATCAACCTCAGCAACATCACAGACTAGTAATAGGAAACTGCCAACAGATCAGAGCCCTAATGTTGCTAAGAAACCCATCAATGCTTCCACTTATTTCACCAAGTAGAAAACAGCCTACCTCATAGCAGACTGTAGTGTTTATCCCATACCAGACTGCAACATTTCCTGATGCACTTTCTCACACCCAGCCATACATCAACCACCGTTCCTCTATGCTTATAACATTATTAAGTGCACTAAGTGCATTTAACAACAACAACATGCATTTCTATAGTGTCTTTAACTTAGTAAAACGTCCCAAGGCACTTCACAGTAGCGTTAACAAACAAAATTTGACACCGAGCCATATAAGGAGTGATGCGCTATCAATTACTCATAAAAGACTGAGAGTTAGAAGAGTAACTAACTAAAGGCTTTTATTAACAACAGAATGGAGGTCTGCCTCGAGTGGTCGACCGGTCCAGGATACCAAGGGCTGGGGAGCAGTCACCTTTATACTAGGACCTGTGGGAGGAGTCAGCCGAGGCATGTCCAGGCATGTACACAGTGGAATACAAACAGGACAAACAGGAATACAAACAGTGGTTTACCACAAGGAGATATTAGGACAGGTGACCAAAAGCTTGGTCAAAGAAGTGAGTTTTAACGAGTGCCTTAAAGGAGGAGAGAGAGGTAGAGAGGCTTAGGAAGGGAATTCTAGAGCCTAGGGCCCAGGCAACTGAAGGCACGGCTGCCAAAGGTGGAGCGATT
This sequence comes from Somniosus microcephalus, assembly GCF_052327205.1. NCBI lineage: Eukaryota > Metazoa > Chordata > Chondrichthyes > Squaliformes > Somniosidae > Somniosus > Somniosus microcephalus. The sequence goes on from NC_140992.1 coordinate 34,858,188, forward strand.
AAAATCGGGGCTGCACAAGAAGCCAGAATTGGAGGAGCGCAGAGATCGCTGAGGTTTGTAGGGCTAGAGGAGGTTACAGCGAAAGGAAGGGACGAGGCCATGGAGGGATTTGAAAACAAGGCACTGCCAGACCGGGAGCCACTGTAGGTCAGCGAGCACAGGTGAACGGGACTTGGTGCGAGTGAGAATAAGGGCCGCTGAGTTTAGGATGAGTTCAAGTTTATGGAGGGTGGAAGATGGGATTGCCAGGAGAGCATTTAACATTCAAAATGTCCCATGGTTCTTCACATAGGGATACAGGAAAAAATAGATTAAAGGAATAGCTTCTGATGTACAAATACATTGATACTATGGACAACTTCATGAGTTCTTGGTGATTTTGAAACATATACATGGGACATTTTTGCATTTTCAAACTCAAAACAATTTCATCTTGAAAATCCATCGGACAATAGACTTTGCCGTTTAAATTCTAATCTTTCTCCATTCCACTTCCTCTGCTTTGGAAGAGAACAAGAATAAAACCTACGCCTTACAATATTCAGCTAACACAACTAAGGGAAGGCTGCTTGAGTAAGTGTTGCCCCTTCTGTCAGGAAAGGGTCTGAATGATTTTTTAGGTTATCAAGTGAAGGCTGTGACTGAAATTCTCTTCATGTTTGCATTGGATAAGATCTGCAAGCTCACTGATCATTAAGAGAATTTTTGGCACCAAAACATTAAATAGTTGTTAAATAAAAATGAACATGATTAACAAGCCACAAATGTATGAAACAGCCAACAAGTCAGATTATTAGATTACCAGCCAACCAAGACAGTAATCAAGGATTTATAAATAGAGGCATACAAAAGCCAGGAAGTTATGCTAAACTTATATAAAACACTAGTTCGACCCCAGCTGGAGTATTGTGTCCAATTCTGGGCATCACACTTTAGGAAGGATGTGAAGGCTTTGGAGTGGGTATGGAAGAGATTTACCAGAATGGTTCCAGGGATGTGGGATTACAGTTACGTGGATAGACTGGAAAAGCTGGGGTTGTTCTCCTTAGAGCAGAGAAGGCCGATGAGGAAATTTGATAGAGATATTTAAAACTATGAAGGGTTTAGATAGAGTATAAATAAAGATAAACTGTTTCCAATGGGTGAAGGGTCAATAACCAGAGGGCACAGACTTAAGGTGATTGGCAAAAGAACCAGAGGCGACATGAGGAAAAACTTTTTTACACAACGAATGGTTAGGATTCAGAATGCACTGCCTGATAGGGTGGTGGATATAGATTCAATAGTAGCCTTCAAAAGGGAACTGGTTAAATACTTGAAGGAGAAAAATTTTCAGGGATATGGGGAAAGAGCGGGGGAATGGGACTAACTGGATTGCTCTTCCAAAGAGTCGGCGCAGACTCGATGGGCCGAATGGCCTCCTTCTGTGCTGTACTATGATTCTATGATTGCACAAAGGCATGTGGTTCCAGCTATAGAGCAAGTCTACGCCAAAAATGTAATCTTGACTTTAAAATCACAGTACTGCTTGTGCACTGCAGCAAAGGGGAATCAAGTAGATGGTTTGTGTAGTTTAAGGGACTTTTCATTCTCCCAGATTACAATAGAATTTGTCAATTATGATTGCATTCTACTATGGACCCCCACTAAAAAAGAATTATATTCCTGTAGAAAGTTGACAGCAGAAATCAGATGTGCACTCTGAGGGAGATGCAAGAGAAACTCGGTATTCAATAAGGCAAGTGAAAATGAGACACTAAGGGGTAGATTTTCCCGAACCTGTTGGGAAGAAGGCGGGACTTCCCCTTTCGGGTTTTTGACCTGCCTACTTCGACGTCTGGCCAATCCACGCGATTTTCCCTTGATTGACCTTGTTGAGCCTGCCCAGCGGGCTCAGCAGGCCAATTAAGGGCCACCCGGCAACAGGTGACGTCACAGACTGAAATTTCATCTGTCAAGAGTTCTTGACAGATGAAATATCAACGTTTGACAGCTGTTTGAAGCTGTGAGACACTGACAGTCTGAGTTCTACCATGAGTCATTCTGCACAGACTGAGTTAGAACTGTCACCGACACTCAAAGCTGAAGGCTGTCACTTTTCACAGATCGCAGCCGTTCAGCTTTCAGTTCCGGCTGAGTGATGCGCCCCCAACGGCTACAGGAAGAAAGGCTGTGAAGGTAAGTACAGGTAAGTAAAAGTTCTTTACACACTTTACACACACCAAACACACTTACCTTTACACTCATGCACCCATCACTCACCTGAGCGCCAACATCGCGACCCCTCCAACTCCTTCAACCCGACGGCCCAACTGCTCTAACCTGGCGTGGTTTGGAGCCGTCGGGAAACCCACACGAAGCCCCTCAAAATAGGGATTAGGCTAAAAACTGCCTGTTAACTACCTGTTAACAGGCAGTTAATTGGCACTAATCCCTTCCAGCCTGGTTTCGGTGGGTCCCAGTGCGGGGCGGATACCCGCCACCCCTGAAACTTACGTGGGGCGGGGTTTTGGGCGGGATGGTGTCGGGACCCCCAAATTCGGGATTTCCCCCCCACACGCCTGAAACCCCGCCTGACAGCTCCACGAAAATCTAGCCCTGAGATATGCTTGATTGGCTGATTGTCCTTCCACCTTTGAGACTTCAGTTCTTAGATTGGATGTCTCTCAATCTGAAGCTTGTTGATGAATTTTAAGCAGTCGCAATTCAGTTCCCTATTGATGTGCTTTCCCCATAGACTAGCAAAAGTTAGGAACCATACTCACATAAGATATACTTACCATAGAGGGAGTGCAGCGAAGGCTCACCAGACTGATTCCTGGGATGGCAGGACTGTCGTATGAGGAGAGATTGGGTCGACTAGGCCTGTATTTACTAGAGTTTAGAAGAATGAGAGGGGATCTCATTGAAACGTATAAAATTCTGACAGGGTTAGACAGACTGGATGCAGGGAGGATGTATCCCCTGGCTGGGGGGGTCTAGAACGAGTGGTCACAGTCTCAGGATACGGGGTAGGACATTTAGGACTGAGATGAGGGGAAATTTCTTCACTCAGAGGGTGGTGAACCTGTGGAATTCTCTACCACAGAAGGCTGTGGAGGCCAAGTCACTGAATATATTTAAGAAGAAGATAGATAGATTTCTAGACGCAAAAGGGGAGAGAGCGGGAATGTGGTATTGAGATAGAGGATCAGCCATGACCAAATTGAATGGCAGAACAGGCTCGAAGGGCCGAATGGCCTACTCCCGCTCCTATTTTTCTATGTTCTATGTTTCTAAATAGCAAAAATAGAAATATTGCAAACTCTTGAAAGGCTTTGGGAGTAAATGCATCATATGATGTGGTATTCAACCATAAAGACCTGGAAGGTACCAGAATTGTTCAGTAGTTTGGATTAAGTTAGCGAACTGGCACATACAGAGGAATGGTGGGGGGGCGGGAGGCGGGACGATGGGAAGAGAGCTACAATCGGTCTTAGTAAGAGATTGCACTTAGACAGAGCTTGCATCAAGACATCTCAAAATGCTTCACAGTCAATTAACTACTTTTTGAGGGTGTCGCCACTCTTGTAACGTAGGAAAATGCAGCAGCCAATTTGCGCACAGCAAGGTCCGAAAAATCGCAAATGAGATGAATGATCATTTACTTTGTTTTTTTTTTTGGTGGTGTTGGTTGGAGTGTGAATGTTGGTCAGAACATTGAGAGATCTCCACTGCTCTTCTTTGAATACTGCCATGGGATATTGTAGGTCCACTTGCACAGGCAGGCGGGATCTTGGTTTAACTAACATCTTAGCTACATAGCCTAGAAATTCGGTGGGCTGCGTCACCAGTTAGCACCTAAAGAGGGCACTCAGTGGCTTTAGCGCCACTGGCCACGCCTCCCGCGATATTTAGCTGAGGCGCTAATGGCGGCATTAGCCTGTTGCGCTGCGCTGCCACCGATGATGTCATCGGTGTGCGCAGCGCCCCGCTACCGCCCCGATTGCGATATTTGGTAGTGCCCGCCTCTGTAGCGCCGTTCGCAAATCGCGCCCGGTTCACGGGGCCTACTTGTGGCGGGAGTGGCGCAAATTAAGGTGGAGGTGCAGGGCGGCCTTTTTTTTCGGCGGCCGCCTGCCAGCACCTCCGTCCCTGGCCTCCTGATCTCCCCCCGCGGCAGTGCCGGCTGTTTTCCGAGAGCCCGGCACTTCTCCTCAGTGCCGGGCTTTTTTGCCGGCACTTGCGATCTCCGATCGCGCTGGTGCAGGCCCCCCCCCCTTAAGAATAGGAGGAAGGCCTGCAGTACCACAGCACGCCGTGCCGCAGCGTGTGGCGCTGCGGCATGTTGCGCTGCGATATTCAGTTTCAGCGCCCTAAGAGGGACACGGAGCGCCTCAAGCAGCGCCCCGTGTCCCTCTTGGGGCGCACAAGCAGAATTTCCGGCGGTCGCAACTGCTCCGATCGCAGGCGAGCTGGGTGCCCCGTTTGCGGCTCCACCGAATTTCTCCCCCCATGACTCTTATACTGAGAAAAGGGATAAAGACAAAAAATCTGCTCCTGATCACTATCCGTTGGCAAGGGGATGAGTGTGGACACTAGGTGAGGATAGAATTAGACTTGGATGTGGTGCCCCCATGGTAAAATAGGTTGCCAGCATTCAATGTGCAGGGTCACACATAAAGTTTCAAAGATCCACCCACACCTATAAAGCCATGCCTAAATATGAATCACCACTTTCAGGAGATCCTGAAAAGGGGGTTAAAAGGGGGGAAAAATCAGCAGGAAATTTGAGGAGAAAGAAGAAATATCATAATGGCACAATAAAAAGTGTTCTACTGAGACTGGGATCGAAATACATTGTTGAGGTTGTGGTAAACCACTGTCATACCTGTCTGTGTCTGTATGTGTATTCCACTAGGTACAGGTCTGGACATGCCTCGGCTGACTCCTCCCACTATTCCAGGTATATAAGTGACTACCTCCCAGTCCCTTAGTATTCTGGACGGGTCGACCACTCGAGACAAGACCTTCATTCTTTAGTTAATAAAAGCCTGATTGTTACTCGCTCAACTTCAGTCTTTTGAGTAATTGATGGCGCATCAATTTTATTAACTAAATTTTTTATAATGGAGAAGATCCTCACACCAGCATGCCTGGACCTGGACAGTCGGGAAGCGGACGCTTCCACCAAGTTTGCTCACTGTCCGTGCTTGGCCGGGCCTGTGGGTGTAAGGCGGTAACGCCCACTAAGTACACGGAGGAACTGATCCGGGATGCCTTCGTAGCGGGCCACAGGTCCAACTACACCCGACAGCGACTGCTGGAGCAGAGTGACCTCACCCTCGACAAAGCCTCCGACATCGCACTAACGCTGGACGCAGCCTTCCGGGGCATGGATGCCTACTCCTCTGCACCGTGGACGCCGCGGGGAACGACAACCTGGGACACGGTAGGACAGCCCCATAGCACCGTGCCACCCCAGCCACAGCCCAACAACGGCCCAACTACCGCAGCAGTGTCCCAAAGCCAGACAGCAGTATCCCAAGGCCAGAAATGCTACTTCTGTGGCCAGGCCAAACACCCCAGAGCGCGCTGCCCGGCGAAGAATGCAACCTGCTCGGGCTGCGGGAAAAAGGGACACTACGCCAGCGTCTGCAAGGCCAAAGCCACCCCGAACGCCAGCAGCGCCGCGTGTGGGCTGTGCGAGCCGCCATCTTGGGCCTCCCCAGCCATGTGCGAACCACCGCAGCAGCAGCCATCTTGGACGACTCCAGCCACATGGGAATCATGGGCGCCGCCATCTTGGACACCAGCCGGGACGCAGCAGACCGCCAACCCCCCCCCATCTGATACTCGCAGCGACACACCGACCCCTACGCTGGCCTCTGTGACGCTGGACCAAACGAGACCGCACCAGCTAGCTCGGTCCAAAATGGACGTTAAGGTAAACGGCCATGCAATAAACTGCCTTTTTGACTCCGGGAGCACAGAGAGCTTCATCCACCCCGACACGGTGCGGCGTTGCTCTCTCCCAGTCCTGCCTGCGCACCAGCGGATTTCTATGGCCTCCGAGTCCCAGTCAGCGGACATTGGCGGCTACTGCGTGGTGACACTAGTAGTAGACGGGACTGTGTTCAATAATTTTAAACTCCTGGTCCTGCCCGACCTCTGCGCTGCCGTTCTACTGGGGTTGGATTTCCAGTGCCACCTCAAAAGCGTTACGATGGCGTACGGTGGCCCCCTCCCCCCACTCACAGTCCGCAGCCAGCAGCCTCCAAATTGCCCGCCGCGCACTAGATGCAACCTCTCCACACTCAGAGTCCCACCCCCCCCACTGTTTGCTAACCTCACCCCCGACTGTAAGCCCATCGCCACAAAGAGCAGGCGATACAGTGCCGGGGACAGGGTTTTCATCAAAACCGAAGTGGAACGGCTCCTGAAGGAGGGGATTATTGAGGGCAGCTCCAGCCCCTGGCGAGCCCAGGTTGTGGTCGTTAAGACCGGCGAGAAACAACGCCTGGTCATCGACTACAGCCAAACAATAAACCGCTACACCCTGCTGGACGCCTACCCACTCCCCCGCATAGCTGACATGGTCAACCAGATCGCGCAGTACCTGGATTCTGTACGGGTCGACCACTCGAGACAAGACCTTCATTCTTTAGTTAATAAAAGCCTGATTGTTACTCGCTCAACTTCAGTCTTTTGAGTAATTGATGGCGCATCAATGGTAAAACAGAGACAGCTTGCACATACATACCCTGTGCTATACCTGACCTGGAAGCATGTGCTGCTGACACTGGGTGCAAAAAGTAGGACAATCTTCAATTCCTAGGTCCTACTCCTTCATGAGCACAAACATTTGTTTTCCCCAAACGGACAGATACAAAATAAATCATGTGTAATAACCATGCATGCTTTCCTCCCGTGCTGGACTCAAAATGTCCCTCGAGTGCTATAAATATTTGAAATACAACTGTTCCATCACGAACAAAACCTCTCCCCAATAAGTGTAAGAGCTATTCCATATCAGATGTAAAAATATCTAAATGGATCAGATTAAAATCATTACTTTTATTTGAACCCTGGTGAAATCCAGAAGTAGCTGAATAAATAATTTAAGAATTCTGATATTACTCTCTCCTTCACTGGTCATGTTGGTTTCCTTCTCTTTCAAGCTGTGGGACACATGTAGAAAACAGCGGAGTTTTAACATTTTCACCCTGACAGATCACAGTGCTTCTGCTTTTTTCTTATAACTATAATATGCGTACACAGACACACACATCATCCAGGTTTTGCTTTTGCTAGTACAGTAATTTGCTTGGGGAAAAAAAGGTTGCAGTTCATTGTATGCGTCCATGTGCCTGAAGCTATGTTCATGATTCCAAGATTTCAAATCAGACATTCTTTTCCTCGATGAACAGACAGAATGAAAAAAAGACTGCACCGAGGCAACTGTTTGGACCATTGCCACCTCCCACCCGTCACCTCTCTGCTGTCAAACCAAACATGAAAATAAGGAAACAGATTTACGGAGTGCCCCGTAGTGCCAGATCCCTTTCGCTCATTCTGAGTTCAATTCACATGCCATTGCATACGTGCATTGCAGAAACTGTACAGCTGCTCTTCTCTTTTAGTGTAAAGAGTAGGAAAGTCATGTGCATCGTGTCTGACTATGTACATGGTAAATGGTAACTGGCAATAGAGTCAAGGTCTGCTGGTGGGTAGGACGATGGTTTATCAAATGAAAACCTGTAGTTGAATTTCAAGTTATTAAGGGAAGTGCAGAACTGCAAAATAACGAAGTATGTTAGAGCTTCAATGGGGAATGCATTGAAATGAATCATCCTTGTAATGAATGCTTTACTAGCTGCACAATTACTGACATCAATCTAGAGACTCTTGGGCAGGATAGTTTCACAATTCATTGGAGGACTGACATGTGGCAAGATAGAAAGATGGAACACAGACTCATTCTCCCGCTCTGACAAGTTTCTGATCTTAGCTGCAGATGTCAGAGACCATGGGGGTGAAACTGATCTTCGCCAGTTGCGCAAAATAGGCTCACAGTGAATCGACAGGCCATTTTACACCACAACCGATTTTTTTTAGCTTGACTTCAACAGAAAAGAAAATCAGTTGTAGTGTATTAAAGGGCTACCAATTCGCTATGAGCCCATTTGGCATAACTGGCAAAGATTAATTTCACAACCCTCATGTTTCCACTAAACTGCCCCGTGTCTCTCTTGACTAGCTGAGAGGAGCATTGGTGATGGGGTTATCCAAGAGGTGTACTGTGTTAGGGAGTGATAAGAAAGAGGAGAACATTGGCAGTGGGGGCACACAAGTCGATGGTGTATGACTACAAGAAAGAAACATACCCCCAGAACAGAAATAAAATGCAGCCATTCTACAAGTTAAAATTCAAGGTCTGTATCTGCACTTGACCCTGAAGGGCTGTGAACTATAGAAGCTACAATCCCCACCCCCAAAATCTATAAAAGCATGCAAAGCCACCAATCCACTACAGTTCCCAAGGAAAGGATTAGAAAACCTTTAGCTAATGTTGAGTGTTTTTTTAAATGTAATTAAAACCAAAAATTTACTGTGCTGGTTATGTTCCTCTAACCTATCTGCCTTTCATTAACTTTCATGCAAAGCATTGTGTCTCATATGGACTGAAAAAAATGTTTATTTTCTCAATCCAAATGTGGCTTTGGTGAGAACACAGGAATCCTTTTCCCAGAAACTTTTAAACACTAGAATAATTTCCTTATGAACCTGCACCACAACTTGTAGATCCTTATATGGTTATGGCGCATTAGGAAAACTACTTTTTAATCGCCTGAAAGACTAACTGGTGCTCAGCAATCTGCCAGACTCTTTAGCTACCCACGATTTCCTGTGTAAACAGCTGGATGACCAATAAGCAGCTCTGGCCAAGATAGGCAAACAATAAAAATTACAAACGGTAAGAAAATTAGCCATGGCTTCCACAAAGAAGCAACTCATCTAAAATACTGTAAATGATCAGTGTTGGATAATTTACAATTCATTACTCGACAAAAGTATTGACACTGCTCTTGGATCTCCTACGTTCTTGTAATTGTAAGTGCCTTCAATTTCAGACCAACACATTGATGAATGTAACACCACTGTGATTCAAGTAATGATTGACTGATGTCTTATTTTCAAAGAATTAGCCACTATCTATGCCTGCTAAGCAACTCAGACTAGCTGGCTTCTACAAAGGAACATTGATGCAAACACAAACTGTTAATTAGTGAGCATAGGCAATCAATAGCACTGTAGAGAACCTGCTGGCCACCTCCCCGCAAATCCCATAGCTATCTCTAGACAGATTTATGTGTTGTCCCATTTTCCTCAGAGACAACAATAATTTGCAAAGGCAACAACTTGCATTTATGTAGTACTCCTCATGTGCAAGAAGACAGCGTGCTTTACAATAAGGAGAAAAGGGACATGGTGGACACAAAGCTTGACGAAGAGGGAAACAAATGGAACTGGAGAGGTGAGGATGAAGAACCCAAGTCATGGTCCAAGAGGGCAGTTTTGAGGACATTTTTGAAAGCAACAAGGGAACAAAATAATAAATTGGAGAGGGCAGGAGTACAGGGGCCACCAATGGTGGAGCAGAGAGAGTGAGGGGTGAGGAAAAGTGCAGTGTTAAAGGGGTGCTTTCAGGGATGTAAGGCAGGAGGAGATCACTAAGGTAGGGTGAAGCAAGGCTATGGAGTGTCTGAAGAACAAGGATCAAATATTTTGAATACATCACATGAGTTTGTGGCGCCCATGAAACTTGGTGAGGATGCGAATGACAGGGGATTGGAACTTAGTATGGGTGAGGATGTTGGCAGTGATACTTTGGGTGAGTTGAAGCTTGCAGAGGGCTGATGCAGAGAAGACAGCGAGAAGGTATTGGAGCAATGAGCCTTAAGCTGATAAGGGCATGGACTAGGATTTCGACAGCAGAAAGAGGAATAGGTGCCCAGGCAGGCAATGTTGGTAAGAGAAAGAAGTTTTAGCTATGGAGCAGATGTGGGGGAGGAAACTGAGCTCCGGGTCAACCAGAACACAAAGAGTTTGTACATCTGATATGATTAAGATGGCAAGCAAAGATGTTAATAGACTCGCGACCAGAGACTCTCAGAGGTGTTGACAAGAGCTGAAGAGGATGACATCACCTTTGTTGTCAATCAGCTGGAGGAAGTCTTGGATATCAGACAGGAGTATGTGGCAAAATAATTCTCCTCAGAAGGCAGCGAACAGAATTCCATTTAAATTCACATTATTCTAAAATTTCATATAAAAAGATATAGTTTGGAATTTTAAAGATTTAAACAAGATGAGGTTCAACTGTTGTCATGGTCATTGTGAAGTGCATGAGCGTGCCATTGGATGACATTACTTCTGATTTTCCCTCCTTTCCTGTAAAGAACCACCAGGCTTGGTGCTATCACCTGACAAAATCATCAAGAACAGCAACTATTTTACATAGAATTACATAAAACATACAGCACAGAAACAGGCCATTCGGCCCAACCAGTCCATGCTGCTGTTTATGCTCCACTCGAGCCTCCTCCCATCCTTCCTCATGTAACTCTATCAGCCTCTATTCCCTTCTCAATCATACGCTTTACTAACTTCCCCTTAAATGCATCTATACTATTGGCCTCAAATATTCCCTGTGGTAGCGAGTTCTACATTCATGCCACTCTCTGGGAAAAGAAGTTTCTTCTGAATTCCCTATTTGATTTCTTGGTGACTCTTACTTATTTCTCTATTCACTTTTTTCCCTTCTTCCATTAACTTAGATGAAGGAATTGCTTGCGATTTCTTTTCATGGAGGAAATAAAAGATAACTGCCCTTTTAGCAAAACGAAGACACATGGTGAAAACAAAGCATTAAGTTATAGGCTAGTCTTACACAGCATTTGGTGGATACCACATGTGCAATAAAATCTCCTACTTTGGTGGCCCTTCAGTAGAACATTACCCAAGGCAAAGTTTACAGCTTACTGCTGAGGAGAATAAGATGAGATTTAGATTCGCAACATAGTGTGCCGAGAGGGATATGAAAAGCAGAAATTCCAGTCTGTACTATACGAATAGGTGGGTGTTATGTGGAAAACGATGGAGAGGGTGAAATTCAAAGGTCTTGATCAAAACGTTGCTAAACCGCATGTCAAAACTTAACACATGGTGCACACAAGCCTGCTTGCTACACTCTGGTGAAGCTGACAATAAAATATTACCACATGATAGACTGGAAAGAGCCAACAGTCAGCAACTGATGTGCACAATGCTAAGAAGTACGAAGTTGGCAGAGTGCAGAAGAAGCTGACTGATGGCGCCCAGGCGCAGATTTCAGGTAGAGAAAATACTATGGGTGCATTTAGAAAAAAAAACATAATCCTGTGCCAAAGTCTTTTCATCGCAAAGATTTGTCGTTGCTATAAGGTTTTCTGGTGACCTTTTGCCATGCTTTTGAAGAGGATTTATTAAAAACCATTTCCTGCTAGCAAACCTCTGAAACATAATCAAATGCTGGAGATAGATTTAATTAATACTGTCAGAAAACTTGAAGAAATTTCCAAAACCACTCAAGAGTGATGCTACTCATTAATACAAAGGTCTGAAACTGGATCAGAGATGGTGGAACAGTTTGGGCGGGGAAGGGGGGGTCAAGGCTGGAGTGTTGTTCATGGTCTTGAAAATTGGAATGCCAGACCTATGATTCGGTTAGAAAATGAGCTTTTTTTTTTATTCATTGATGGGATGTGGGCGTCGCTGGCTAGGCCTGCATTTAGTGCCCATCCCTAATTGCCCTTGAGAAGATGGTGGTGAGCCGCCTTCTTGAACCGCTGCAGTCCATATGGTGTAGGTACACCCACAATGCTGTTAGGAAGGGAGTTCCAGGATTTTGGCCCAGCGACAGTGAAGGAACGGCGATACAGGTCCAAGTCAGGATGGTGTGTGGCTTGGAGGGGAGCTTGTAGGTGGTGATGTTCCCATGCGTCTGCTGCCCTTGTCCTTCTAAGTGGTAGAGGTCGCGGGTTTGGAAGGTGCTGTTGAAGGAGCTTTGGCGAGTTGCTGCAGTGCATCTTGTAGATGGTACACACTGCAGCCACAGTGCGCCGGTGGTGGAGGGAGTGAATGTTGAAGGTAGTGGATGGTGTGCCAATCAAGCGGGCTGCTTTATCCTGAATGGTGTCGAGCTTCTTGAGTGTTGTTGGAGCTGCACTCATCCAGGCAAGTGGAGAGTATTCCATCACACTCCTGACTTGTGCTTTGTAGATGGTGGAAAGGCTTTGGGGAGTCAGGAGGTGAGACACTCGCCGCAGAATTCCCAGCCTCTGGCCTGCTCTTGTAGCCACAGTATTTATATGGCTGGTCCAGTTCAGTTTCTGATCAATGGTAACCCCCAGGATGTTGATAGTGGGGGATTCAGCGATGGTAATGCCATTGAATGTCAAGGGGAGATGGTTAGAGTCTCGCTTGTTGGAGATGGTCATTGCCTGGAATGTTGCATCACTACCCATTGTTTCCACAACTGGAAGTGAGGGAGAGACTTGAAACTAATGAGCTATGAACGTTACAGGAAATTACCTCTCTGGAGGTGTTAAACAGCAAATGAGCTGTGCATGCCATTATTTAAACTAAAACAGGAAGTGACACAACCCGAGGTTTCGACAGGAAATGGGCTGGCAATGTAATAAGCAAAGTTATTCACTCGAAGGCACCAAAAGGTCTGGGTGGTTCAGTCAGTTACAATCCTGAATCCAGTCAAGGGCAGTGAAATGAAAAGCTGCTCTCCCTGCTGGCTGCAGAAGTCTCAAATGAAGTCAGTTTGGGCAGTCTCAATCCAGCTCCCATTGGACGAGCATCCACAGCAGTGGCGGGCAAAATACGGCCCGCGGGCCGGACAGTGGATTCAATCTGGCCTGCCGAGGCCTGGCTTTGAGGCTAAACATCCGCCGCACCTAACCCCTAGCCTGGCCCCACCCCAGGTAATGTCAGGAGGCAGGCCATTGTCTCCGAGGCAGCAGGGGAGTCATAATCAAAAAACAGAGAAGGGCAAATCGAATCCGCCGTTAGTTGCATCAGTGTGTCGTTATCACACCCGAAACCTCAGTTTCTGCTCCGTCACTGCCATGTGAAAGGTGAGTTACTCACGGTTTGTGGGTTCAGTTTCCATAAATCTGTGCAAACTTTCCAGCTAAATGCACGATAACATACTTTAAATATATAAAATAACGCCATTGGCAGCATAACTCAGAATTGACACAATCGCTCGATTGGAAGATTGTTTACTTAGAGCTTTTTAAAAAACTTGCAGCAAGTTTTTAGTCTCAATGCATCTCTGAAGGAATTTTAACGGCTAATTCAAAATGAGTCCTGGGCTTGATTTCATTCCAGTCAGTTATAAAATGTTATTTTTGTTTATTGGTGCAACTGGGTGAAAGGTGTCTGAATTCCACGGGGATACCGCCAGTCTCCCGGCGTAACTCTGGCGCGGACCCATTTACGTCGGGTCCCTGCCGTTTCTGGGAGCTTCTAGCCCAGTGGTGGGCAAAATACAGCACGCCAGTTAGTTCTATCCAGCTCGCTGGACGGGACAGAAATAGAACGCGAGCCATGCTCGAGCTGCACATTAGTCTGAGCTGAGTCATGGCTGCATATCTCAATGGCTCTTTTACAGAAAGAAAGAATGAAAGAAAGAAAGAAAGAAAGAACTTTATATAGCACCTTTCATGTCTAAGTGCTTCACAGCCAATGAAGTATGTAGGCAAATGCAGCAGCCAATTTGCATACAGCATGGTCCCACAAACAGCAATGAGATAAATGACTAGATAACCAGGGGACATAGATTGAAAGTAATTGGTAGAAGGATTAGAGGGGAGTAGAGGAGAATTTCTTTCACCCAGAGGGTGGTGGGGGTCTGAAACTCACTGCCTGAAAGGGTGGTAGAGACAGAAACCCTCATCACATTTAAAAAGTACTTAGATATGCACTTGAAGTGCCGAAACCTACAGCGTTACGGACCAAGAGCTGGAAAGTGGGATTAGGCTGGATAGCTCTTTTTCAGCAGGCACAGACACGATGGGCCGAATGGCCTCCTTATGAGCCATAAATTTCTATGATTCTATGATAATCTGTTTGTTTAGGGGTGTTGGTTGAAAGATAAATGCCTGTAAAATAGAAGTCCTGCTAAAATGAATGCATCCTGGCCTTTAGTAAAATGACTAGGTATTAAGCAAGGTTTGAACATCTTTGCTAATGTGAATTGGACCTTGGCTCAAGTCCTGGTAACAGAATGAGCTATTTATTTAAAAAGGAAATCACATCAGGCAAAACAAATGAATGCAACCCACTGATTATTTTGTACAGCGAATCAAAACTAACATACACACTGGGTTGACAATTTAAGATATCCCAGCACATTATTATGATGTAACTATTACGAGATCCCATCAGTTCAAAATACTCTAATCCAAATTAAACATTGTCCACGAAGTGTGGTGGGGCATAGAAGACGTTTGACTCAATGACGTTAAGACATAACCCATGAGCCAAAAGGATGAAAGAATTCCATTCCTCTGGAAGTTGCAAGCATCCTCCCCCTCTGATTCATTAATTTAATTTACCATTCTGTATCATTCAGTGATAAAATAAATTTGTAACCCTATAGTTAAAAAATGCCCGTGTTTGAAAGAACACACTGTACTAAATAATTGTTAGGGCACGACAAATCGATTGCTTCACAGCTTCCATTTGGCATATGTGATAGGGTCCGAGGATTCGATACAGAAAACAGAACATTCATAACCTTCAGACACCTATGTAGCTATTCTTTCCACTGAACGTTAACCCACTAACTCCTCCCCAACAAAAACACACATCCTCAGAGTTAGTAATACACCACATTAGGGAAAGCAGTCAGCCACAATGTAAGTCAACAATATTAGCCATTCCTCTGAAACATTTGTAAGATAAACTAGACCTAATATCAAAACCTGATCTAGCAATCCTGTTTGTCCAACTCTCACAGGCTGCAAATCAATTGAACCTGAAACAGCTAGTTAAAAATGTAAAGTTGTTCTTCTTTGTACAGATCAAGCCTTAACAGTACTTTTACAGGTGTATAGTGAAGTGGGACTGGTTATGGATGTAAACTGATATTAATCCTTACTTCCAATCTCTTTGCAGGCATACAGCACATGTGCAGCATGGATTATTCAAGTTGAGAAGATACAATTTTGAAAAGTCCAGGCTAGAATTTAATTAACAAAATGTCACTGTCAGCTACCTCACAGGACTTCCAAGATTAGATTTGACATTTTGCAAGACAAATTTCTTCTTTTGTGTAGAGAACACAGTCATAGCAAATAATCCAATCTAGTCCAATAGTCTTTTAATTAATATTCCTTTGCATCCTAGAAAAAATCTTTGATGTAAAATCGCAATCATGGAATGCTCACTGTTGGCTCTGTCACTGAAAACATTTGTAAAATAAACAAGACCTAACTTCAAAACTTGATTGAGCACTCTTGTATGTCCAGCAGTGGCGACCCACAATTCTGTGAACCCATGGGATATAAAACAGCTCATTAGGGCTGCAGTTCTCATCAGATCCCAAGAAATGAGGCTTGGAACTCTACAGGAATCATTTGTAAAGAAAACAAATAGCATTGAGGGTAAGTATTAATTAAACACAATTATTTTAATAACCATCCTTTACAAATATACAGATTTGTAACTGAGTTTAACTGGTTGATTTCCTTGTGTTTAGTTTGCTTTTGGTACATTACAAAGATAATTTTTGTGCAGTGATAAGCAGGTTTATGGCGAAGCTGAGAAGAGAAAAGAAGATTAAGCCAGAATTCCTGTCCTGCTTGCTAACCAATGACCCACAGAGTAAGTGCACGTGTGGTCATCAGCAATGGTCCCGTTAAGCTGTGCGGCCGCGTGGGTCAGGAAGTCTCGCACAGGTCGGTCACTGGCTTTTAAATGGAAAAACCGTGCATGCGCGGAAATTTGAATAGGCCGCGCAGCCTGTTAAAGGGGCCACGCACCCCCAAAAAAATTAGAGGAAACATTGGTCATCAGGTGATGCTGGGATCAGCTTCGACTGTGATGCTCTCACAATTGAATAATCTACCAGTCACTGTCTAGGCTCACGTGCGAATAATAGTCACACGGGCAAGATACGAGTGGGCACTTTGGAACAGCACACCAGCAGAAATAAAAGATTGAGGAAGGATGGGGGAGTTGTAGAAGGAAGAGCATTTCCAAACATTAACATAGAAACATAGAAACATAGAAGGTAGGAGCAGGAGTAGGCCATTCGGCCCTTCGAGCCTGCTCCGCCATTCAATGAGATCATGGCTGATCATCCAAATTCAGTACCCTGTCCCTGCCTTCTCCCCATATCCCTTGATCCCTTTAGCCTTAAGAAATATATCCAACTCCTTTTTGAATATATTTAACGAACTGGCCTCCACCGCCCTCTGTGGCAGAGAATTCCACAGGTTCACCACTCTCTGGGTGAAGAAATTCCTCCTCATTTCAGTCCTAAATGGCTTACCCCTTATCCTTAGACTATGACCCCTGGTTCTGGACTCCCCGGCCATCAGAAACATCCTTCCTGCATCTAGTCTGTCCAGGCCTGACAGAATTTTATAGGTTTCGATGAGATCCCCTCTCAATCTTCTAAACTCCAGTGAGTATAAGCCCAATCGACACAATCTCTCCTCATACGTCATTCCTGCCATCCCAGGTATCAGCCTGCTGAATCTTCGCTGCACTCCTTCCATGGCACGAACGTCCTTCCTCAGGTAAGGCGACCAAAACTGCACACAATACTCAAGGTGCGGTCTCACCAAGGCCCTGTACAACTGCAGCAAGACAACCTTGTTCTTGTACTCGAACCCTCTTGCTACGAAGGCCAACATACCATTTGCCTTCTTAACCGCCTGCTGCACCTGCATGCTTACCTTCAGCGACTGGTGCACAAGAACACCCAGGTCTCTTTGCACTTCCCCTTCTCCCAATCTATTGCCATTCAAATAATAATCTGCCTTCCTGTTTTTGCCACCAAAGTGGATAACCTCACATTTATCCACATTATAGTGCATTTGCCATGTTTCTGCCCAATCACCCAATCTGTCCAAATCGTACTGGAGTTTCTCGACATCCTCCTCACAGCTTACCCTCCCACCCAGCTTTGTGTCGTCTGCAAATTTGGAGATATTACATCCAATTCCCTCGTCCAGATCATTAATATATATTGTGAACAGCTGGGGTCCTAGGACCGATCCTTGCGGTACCCCACTAGTCACTGCCTGCCACTCCGAAAACGACCCGTTTATTCCAACTCTCTGCCTTCTGTCCGCCAACCAGTTCTCTATCCAAGTCAATACCTTGCCCCCAATCCCATGTGCCTTAATTTTGCATGCTAATCTCTTATGTGGGACCTTATCGAAAGCCTTCTGAAAGTCCAAATACACCACATCCATTGGTTCTCCCTTATCTATTTTACCAGTTACATCCTCAAAAAATTCCAGTAGATTAGTCAAGCATGATTTACCTTTTGTAAATCCATGTTGACTTTGTGTGATCCTGTCACTGCTTACCAAGTGCTCTGCTATTACATCTTTTATAATAGATTCTAGCATTTTCCCCACTACCGATGCCAGGCTTACCGGTCTATAATTCCCCGCTTTTTCTCTACCACCTTTTTTGAATAGTGGGGTAACATTAGCTACCCTCCAATCCATGGGTACTGTT
Organism: Somniosus microcephalus; assembly: GCF_052327205.1. Lineage (NCBI taxonomy): Eukaryota > Metazoa > Chordata > Chondrichthyes > Squaliformes > Somniosidae > Somniosus > Somniosus microcephalus. Next base: position 34,875,984 of record NC_140992.1, read on the forward strand.
CCAGAGTCTATCGAGTTCTGGAAGATGACCAGCAATGCATCTACTATTTCTAGGGCCACTTCCTTAAGTACCCTGGGATGTAGATTATCAAGCCCTGGGGATTTATCGGCCTTCAGTCCCATCAATTTTCCTAACACCATTTCCCTACAAATACTGATTTCTTTCAGTTCCACCCTTTCATCGGACCCTATGTTCCCCGGCATCTCTGGGAGATTAAAACTTAATTTTGGGCACGGAATAGATGAATTCATGTGACAACTGCTACTGATTTAAGTTGGAACAATTGTTTTAAACATATTGCATTACTAGGATAGAATCAGGGATAAGGCAAATAACTATTTTGTCTGCAGTTGACAAGTTCTGCTCCCTCAACAACTGCCAGGCTTGTTCCTTGATATTTGACACACACAAGAACAGGAGAAGAATGGGAATTTGTACACAGCCCTGTGGAATAACACAATGGCCCAGATATTCCATTCACAGGCCTCCCGCGGGCGGAGGGCTACGATCTGGAAAAATCTGCGCCTGGATCGGAGGGCTCCCAGCAGGCGCAGAGTTCCACTGCTGGGCCTCTCCAAACTGCCGGTGTGCAGGGCCCACGTATCCCAGAGGCGAAGGCGGTTTGCAGCATCCCTGGGATCACGTGGGCCATGGGGAGCCAATCAGAGAAGGGAATCTCCCTTCATACATTTGACAGGAAGACCTGTCAATTATATGAATGGAGATCACCCCCAAAACATAGAATTGTAAGTGTTTTCTGTGGGCGGAGGGTCTCCAAAAAGCGGAACTCTCCACCAGCAGAGGCCCTGCTCCAGGGCAGCTGGAGGATCTGTTAAGAGCTTTCTTGACAGATTGGAAATGCAAGTTTCCAGCACATGCACAGTGCATGTCTGAAACTGGCATTTCCGATGTCCCTACAGGTGAGTACACAGTGCGTACACACCCGTAGGGATCGGAATTTCTGCACCATTATTTTGAAATTCAGGCTCTAGAAGGACAACTTTTCCCCTGCTTGTTATTCAGCTCCCTCTTTGGTCCATGTTTTAGCAGCAGCTGGAGGCAGCATGGAATTTGTGAAACATTATTTCATACTTCACCTAATTTAGAGACAAAACCCACAGCCTTTGACATTCTCACTCGATTTCTGTTTGGAAGGAGTACACACGAAACAGTGAGCCTCTGATTTATTACATTAATAAGAGGGTGGCGATGAAAGAGAGGGTATTCCTTTGGACCTAAGGAGGCTCTAAAAATTAAGCTGGTTCTTTTGGGCGCAAGGACTCCATAATAGATAATGGGGGGGAAATTTGGTATCTCCCCGTTTGGGGCACAATTATTGGCCGGGTGCAAAGTTTAGTGTCTGGCGCTAATTATCGCCTCTGACTGCAAACTTGGCTTCTACCGCCCCTGGAGGTGATTGGAGCGCTAAATCAGGTGCTACACACCTCTCTTAAGGTGCTAACGGCGAGGAGCGAGGCGCTACCTCAGAGCGCTGGCGAAGCTCATGTGATGTCAGTCAGCAATGGAACACAGACGCACTGGCGCTGGCCACTTCTTAAAGGGGGGGTTGATCTTGCTCTCCATCCACATCCTGCTCATTGCAGCCTTGAATCTTGGCCTGGAGAGACCTGTACATCAAATCTGCTGGAAAGAACAATGGAGAGGCCCAGGGAAAGAGCTCAGAGTGCAGCCCCCATAGTCTCTTCTAAATCGATGCAAGGAAAGTCAAATCAAAATGAACCTGCAAAGTGCTGCTCAGTACCCAAAACTCCTTCACAAAGCGTTGAATCTCTCCAGAAGTCTCTCTCTCTCTCAGAATGCGTGGTGCAAAAATGTCGCTGACAAAAAAAGGCAGGAAGTGGCTGCCTTTAAATAGTGCTCCCCCAGCCCCTCTCCGACTGCAAAACACTCCCCTCTACCTGTCGTTGCTAGCAGCAGGCGGAAAGGCAGGGGGCGCCACTCAATATCCGGTCCGGGGCGTTGCACGCTCGAATGATGTCACAATCTGTGGGCGCAGGAGATTGTGGCAGTAGTGTTTAGCACCTCCGAAAAATGTCTGATCAATTTCGCGAGTGGCGCAAACATCGCCGCGCCCGGGCGCTAGTTGCTTTGCGCCCCATTAGCGCCCTCTTAGGGCGCTAACGGGAGGTGCAAAGTAACCGAATTTTTCCCCCAATAGCTCTAAAAGCTTTTGAATATAATTTTGTTTTAATTTACTAAGAAACTGACTACTGTACCCCAATGTAACAAACAAATGGTCCTGTATAGTTTTTTAAAGTCATTTTCAGTTATTTAAATTCAGGTTACGCACAGGTGGTGAACTAGACGCTCCAATTAAAAATGCTTATTTTTTATGATAAACTAATTTTCAGCTGTATTAATAAAACGCAAAAGGTTACCATTCTTAAATATATCACGGAATATTTTTTAATGCAAAAAAAAATGCCGATCTAAAACGCTGCCCGACTGCACTGGCTCATAGCAGATTTTACTTCGCTGATATGCAAATGAGTTTAAATGGAAATTTGAGCAAAAACAAAATGACTTCTGAAAACTAGCGCAATTTGTGCTTGGATTGCCGATTGCACCCAAAGCAGAAACTCTACTCCCAAATGTATTAGTTTAAAACCCATGAAAGGTGTATCAATAAGGGTCTCCCATAGACAGGACAATATAATCTTTTAACATTCCATATCTAAGATTAAATCGCAAGGTTCATCCTGACTGGTAAATCCTGCATCACCTGTAAAGCACCCCCAATCTCATAAAAATAGAATCATTTTTCAGTTTATTGCAGGAAATCCATCATACTTCAAGCATTATCATAAAATACACTTCAAATTATGAACGTGGTCATTACGTTAATAAGAACAAAAAATGTTTGACTTCACCCAACCACACAGTCTACAGTACTTAAATTGCTATTTAATGGGATTGCATGTCAGGGGGAAAAATAGAGCCAGACTATAATCCTGATGACCTTGCTATTCTAAACAGGCACGGAGTTATTAAAAACTAATTAACTGAAATAAGTTCCCCAAAGAAAAATGTCTTCCAACATACTGGAAACATTTCCAAATCCCAGACACTGACTGGAATACATTAAATCAACTACTGCATCAATATGAAATAATCAACATCGTAATTTCTATAAACTTTTATGACAGTTCAATATAAAACGGTAACAATGGGAAATATATGCTATTGTCCCATGTAGTCTCCTGAAATATCAGACATATTTTCTATCAGAATGGAATCCTTGAGGTGCAATAGGTTGAGTACATACAAGAGCTACTCATAACCAGGACTGTACACAAGAGGCTGGCTATATATTGGGCCGTATATTGTGATGCCTACGGGTGTGTACGCGCTGTGTACACACCCGCAGGGACATCGGAAATGCCGGTTTCAGGTATGCAAAGTGCATGCGCTGAAAACCCGCATTTACGATCTGTCAAGAATGCTCTTGATGGTTTTTAAAAAATTTATTTAATGTTTTACTGTGTTTTTGGGGTGATCTCCATTCATATATTTGACAGATCTATCTGTCAAGTGTATGAAGGGAGATTCCCTTCTCCTATTGGCTCCCCATGGCCCACGTGATCCCAAGGACGCTTGCGAACTGCATGCGCCTCTGGAATACGTGGGCCCTGCACATTTCGAGTTTGGAGTGGTCCAGGAACGGAAGTATACACACCCCGGGAGCCCTCAGGTAAGTTTGTAGATCTTTTCCAGATTGGAGGCGTCCGCACGCAGGAAGCCTCCAATCGGAAAATAGGGGCCATTATTTCAAAGGAATGTGCACCTGGTGTAAGCAGACAGTATGCAAAAGGCCAGCCATGCATTATTGTAAATATATCAGGATGTGCTGTAAAATAGTGCATACATGTAAAATATTGCACAGAGAAAGAAAAAATGTATGCCAAAAATTAAACATTTCTGTCTAACCTTTAGCTTGATATTGGCTCTTTTAATTCAGTCACAGTACATGCAGAATTAAAACCCAGCTTCATTCACAGAAATCATATCCCAGCTGAACATGATAAAATGTTTTGATGACTAGTCAGTTGTCTTGAGTGGGGTAACCAAGACATTCCTTTCAAAGACAAGCACGCTGAAGAACTGTTGCAGGGATTATTGCATTTCGGGATTTTCCATCATTTTTCCATGGAAAGGTTTTGGATATGATTTATATTGAAATGTTCCTTTTATTTTAAAATGAGTTCACAAAGGTTTAAAAATAACCTTGCAAATATATGCTGTGACAAAGAGGGGACCAATATGTTAATGAGTTCATCCAGGCAGTAATGAGCAGCCACTGAGATAGTTACCCATAATGATCTGGGCCAAGAGGGGATTTGTTACCTTGGCCAGAATTTTTCGGGGGTCAGTGGGGGCATTTTGAGGTGGGTTGGCTGGGAAAAAAAAATTTTGGACAGTGGGTAGGGAATCCGCTGTCAACCCGCCTCCATGCTAGTTTCCCAGATGGCAGGTCTGTCATCGCAGAACAGACCTGATACCAAGCAGCGGGGGAGGCAATTTACATCATTAGAGAGATTGTTAAGAGGCAATTAACTAGTATTTTATGCTTACTTTTAGATTTTTAGGGGGTGATTTTGCCAATGGGGAGCTTTTGAAGGCGGGGCTCCCACTTGTCGGGTTTCAGTCCCGCCTCCATCAACTTCTGGCTAACCCATGCTATTTTCCCTTGATTGACCTTGTTAAGCCCGCCCAGTGGGCTTAGCAGGCCAATTAAGGAAAAGCCGGTTACTGAGAACGTCAACGTATGACGTTTCATCTGTCAAACAGTGACATTCTCTGTAGTTTAATGAGTTCTTGAATTCAAGACCTCATCAAACCTCTTTTGCAGAAATGAGATGGTTGTTGCATTGGAGAATGCATCGGCCATCTGTCATCTCTACCGCGGAGGTGCGAGACTCTCCGCATACCCGCCGACTGAAGCCTGCAGGAAGAAACAAAGGTAAGTATACTTTTTCTAACACTTTGCACTTACCTTAGGTACTCACCTCTCCACACTTGCACTCATCACTCACCTTCACAGCGTACTTTTGGACCGCTCCGACTCTCACAGACCCACTGCTCGCCTCGGTGACCCTGGCGGGGTTCGGAGCCTTTGGGAAGCCTGCACTTGTGTGGGCAAAATGGGGATAATCCTATTTTCTGCCTGTTAACAGGCAGTTAAGTGGATGTAATCCCTTCCCACCTCCAAGGAGATGGGACCCGGCGCAGCACCTGCCCCCAAATTCTGCCATTTTCCCGGCAGTCCCGCTTCCAAACCTGCCTCCCCAGGGCTGGCAAAATCGCCGCCTGTGAGTTCATCAATGGCTTCCCCGCTGTTCGGGGATCACGTCAGGTAAGGAGGTCGGAAGTTGTGTCAGCATGGAATGATTTCTTTACTTGACAGCTGCAAATGGTCTATAAAAGCTCCTATTTCTTAGGTGTTCACTTTCCAAGGTTACAAGCTGTTGCTTACTGCATTTGGAAGACAGATTGAGCTTTATGCAGCTTGCAAGTGTTTGGAGCAAAATCTCTATCCAGTGTCACCTCATTGGAACAACCTCTCCCACCATTGACAGATTGCTTCTGTCATCTCAGCCTCACCTGCCATCTATTCCATCAGCATCGTTGCCCTTGAAAAAATCTCACCTTGGTCCTCAGAATCCCACCACAATCAGCCCCAACACCAGCAGCACCAGGCACACCAGCAGCACCAACAACAACACCAACCTTCTCCGCAATCAGCTGGTGCTGCACAGGACACAGAGCATCAGCACCCGACCACATTGCTGCCAGGGATGGCCTCACCATAGCCAGATTTACTTCACTTGACGCTGTACACCCTGACTGCCATATAATGGTGCCAGGTTGGCACCACACCACACCACCATAAAGCATCCCTACAATGCCCAAGCCATTCCTTTAACACTCATGACCATTGCGGGGTGCCCTTATGTCTTCATTCAGTGCAACTCACTAAGCCACTTCCAATGGTGCACACAAATCTGTACAAGAATGCAAAATGTTGAAAATAAAGGTTTCAATGTTTGACAGCACATTAACAGAAACTTCACATGAACATTGGCTAAAACACCCAAGTGCCCACCCTTGTGTGCTGTTAGTTGGTATGACTGGGCTAGGATGAGGGTGAGTGTGAGGGGGGCTAGTGAGATGGGGATGTGATAATGTAGATAGAGAGGGATGGGTGGAGGTGCAAGGTAAGTTGGTGTGAGTAAGGATGTGCAGGAGTAGGGTAGGGAAGGCAGAGTGATGGGGATGCGATGAGCGGTACAGCAGGATGAGGCTGAGTGTGGCTTTGCAGTAACATTTTGTGATCTACTGAGATAATTGAAAGGTTTGCGCCACTGCAGCCTGGTCCTCCTGACGACATCCCTGCTTGTGTCCTCCTCTGCAATGTGCAACCAGGCTGCGTTGGTCTCCTGGGGGGGTCTCTTCCGCCCATGGGAAGGGAAGAGGACCTCCCTGCGTGCTGTGACTCCCTCCATAAGCATATGGAGGGAGTCTTGGGAGGGCCTGGGTGCAGGCGTGCACCTCTGTGCAGTGCTTGTTGGTGTTTGCAGCTCCTCAATGCTGCAGAATACTGACAGCAGAACTGTCAAAATCAATTTGCACATGGTCTCTTTAAGGAAACTGGCTGATGACGTCTCAAGTGACGTCATCAGACCCGCTTCCTTTAATTGGCTTGCAAACATGCTGAGCAGGCTTAACAAGCCCAATCAGTGTAAAATTCTTCTCAGAGAGCAGGATGGAGCCAGCAGCGGGGTTGCACCCCGCCACCGACTGCCCCGGACCTGCCTCAGAAGGCGAAATTGCGGCCCTTATTTCAGACACTTCCTTTCACACTTGAAATTGGGAGGAAGTAAATGTTCTCTCCCTTCCTCCCTTTAGGGTCGTGTCTGATGTCTGCTCAGTGACTCCACTCAATGGCCCAGGTAAAACCAGGAACTCTAGAATTTGAAAGTTCCCGCTCCTACTGCTCTATGATATTAGCATGTGGTAATTGTGCATCATGCCATCAGCCCATTGCAGCTCCTATGTGTCTAGGTGCATTTTCAGTCATTCATTTTACTAGACTATAATGCTATCCAATTCAACGGCACAAATTTCAGGAAATAAACTTTTATGTTCTTATAAGTCCAAAGCACTCTTGCCATCTTTGGTACAGGTCTAAGAAATCATTTTAATTAAAGGGATTCTGGACTAACTGACCAAATGATATCAACCAGTTAAGTTCTGCATAATGATAGTACCCAGATGGCTGGTGTGATGCCACATTTTAAGTTAATACAAAGGAATGCTAAGAACAGTATCTTTGGAAACACATCATTTTGCCACCACAAATAAAAGAGTAATTTGACTAAACTCACATGAACCCCCCAGGCCTTTAGAGTGATGTATAGTCTGCCCCTTATACACAATCCAGTTGTACCATGTCCCATTTCATAAGGTAAGTAGGTCTGGGAAATGAATGTTTTCCTGGCGAGGAAGTTTTGTCAGTTTCCAATTTACATACTGACATTGGAAAAAAACAACAGTAACAAAGCTACTCTGAAGCTAGAAGTAGCCATAATACAAAACAAACTACAAAAATAATGTAATCACTAATTCAGCTCATCCTGTCAGCCCTCAATTTCCCCCAATTTCTCCCCTTTTCCATTTTACTTTTCTTTTTAAACTTCCACATTTTACAGCAGTGTTGACCAAGTTGAACATTTCTGTCATCAATTGGCTGCAAACTAGGCAGCCAATCAGAGACCAACTCTGGAAGATGTGGGGTCTAGCTTCAGAATTGGACAATGGGATGCTGGAAGTACAGAAAGAAAAGACAAGTTCTGCATTTAAATCATTAAAAAAAACTTAAAGAAAAATACATTTAGAATATATGCTAAATTCAGAATATATAGTATATAAGAAACAGAACAGGGAAGTGAAATGTGCAGAAGGGAAGAGCAGAACTAGAGTTTTAAAATCTCTTACTTTGTTTTTAATATGTATATTTTAATATTACAGTTATGAGATCTGAGTAACATTGTAGATTACAATAATATTAGGTAAATGTTCAGGATCAATGTGTGAGCCTGCAGAGGCTATCAGTCTATATCGTGGATGCTGTTTCTCTTTAAATCTACTGCTAATGCTTTTCTACTTCGCTAACTTTCCACCAAAAACATCTTTTAGACTAAAAAATCCAATTGCAGCAAGGCTATCTCAAAATAAGAACAAATCCAAAAACAAGCCAGTTATCAGCAGGGCATGCTTCACTTTATCTTGTGGAAAATGTAAAAAGATTGCCTGCAGAGACAGCATTCCTCCTAGAATAACATTTTAATTCTAGTCAGCATTTGGCCAGTCATCCTTCATACTCCACAAATGAATGTTGGAACCCAGTGATAGCTGCACTAGATTCCAGTCGTTGGGTCATCTGTTTGTGGATTTAAGAAATAAAACTTAATCAGGTAAATTTTCAAAAGCTAAATTAAATTCCAGATACATGGGGGAAAGGCTCTTAAATACACATTTTCTGAGCTTCCCAAGGAATATTACTTTAAGAAAAACAGAGTGAGACCAGAATCTCCAGTCAGTTTTTATGCTAATAATTTTAATTTCTAATATTATTCTGGCTTGAAATAATATTTTTTTAAACAGAAAATAATATTTGCTCGGTGTGTACACACAGTAGTGAAGTAGAATAACTTCCTTGAGCATCATTATGAAAGAGAGACCCTGAGAAAATAAAACTTAATTAGCATATTGATAGCTTCAAATCCCATCTATTATATAAAGTAGCAGGCATCTTTTTACTAGAATGGTACTAGAGATGAGGGACTTCAGTTATGTGGAGGGAGTAGAGAAGCTGAGATTGTTCTCCTTAGAGCAAAGAAGGTTAAGAGGAGATTTGATAGAGGTGTTCAAAATCACAAACTGTTTTGATAGAGTAAATAAGGAGAAACTGTTACCAGTGGCAGAATGGTCAATAACCTGAGGTCGCAGGTTTAAAGTGATTGACAAAAGAACCAAAGGCGACATGAGGAAACATTATTTTACACAGCGAGTTGTTGTGATCTGGAATACACTGTCTGAAAGGGAGGTGGAAGCAGATTCATAGTAACTTTCAAAAGAGAATTGGTTAAATACTTGAAGGGAAAAAAATGTACAGGGCTATGGGGAAAAGGTAGCTGAATGGGGTTAATTGGATAGCTCTACCAAAGAACCGGCACAGGCATGATGGGCTGAATGGCCTCCTTTTGTGCTGTATCATTCTATGATTCTATGATAAGAGAACAGGGAGGAGGATTTCCAGAAGTAAGGGTTTCCCGGACCTCCTGCTGAAATTAACAGCAGGACGCCTTTTAAATTTTTTCAGCAGTTTTCACGCCCGACAGCCAGCCTGATTGACAGGTTGGCTGCTTGTCGGGCAGGAGAGCTGCCAAGGAGCACATGCCAGGTAAGTAGAAGATCGCGGGGGAGGGTGGGAGGAGTCTGAGATCATGGGGGGAATTGGAGATCGGGGGGGGTGGTGGGGGAGTCGGAGTTTGTGGGGGGGATGGAAATCATAGGGGAGTAGGAGGAGACAGAGATCAGGGGTTGGGGGAGTCGGAGATTGGGGGGAGTCGGAGATTGGGGCTTGGGGAGACGGAGATCGCGGAGAGGTATGGAGATGGAGATCGGGGGTGGGCGGAGTCGGAGATTGCAGAGGGGAGTCGGAGATCGGCTGGGGTGAGTCGGAGATCGCGGGGATGGGAGAGGCAGAGATCGGGGGAGTCGGAGATCGGGTGAGATCAGGTGAGGGGAGTCGAAGATCGGGGAGGTGGGGGGAGTTGGGGATCGTGGGGGAGTAAGTTATGAGGGGGGTGGAGGAGTGAGAAATTGGATGGGGGGAGTCAGAGATCGCAAGGGAGTCGGTCATGCGGGTGGTGGGGGGAGTCCAATATTGATGGGGTAGATGGAGTCGGAGATCGCGAGGGGGAGTCAGAGATCATGGGGTTCGATTGCAGGGTCAGTAAACAGGTTAGCTTGGGGGCCGAGGGAACACTACTGCTCCTCCTGGCCCACAAGCAGTGCTGTAATTGCACTTACCTCATGGACCCAGCCCTTCCTGCCTCCTTTTACCTGCTGGGTTTCCTGAGCCACAGGAAACCAGGCCTCCATGGGTTAAAAGTAAAAATCCTGTTAAAATGGAGGCACGCAGCCCCCTTAAAAGCTTTTACTGACCTACCCGCCTCCTGACAGCGGGTTGGTCGCCTGCCTCCATTAAAACCGGAAATAGGTGAGTTGGGGTCGGGTTTGAGTTTTTAAAAATTTGTCGTTCCCACCTGCCCCCAACCCAGCCGTCCTTGGGGGTTAAAATTCCCCCCTTAATCTGCAATTTTTTTCAATCAAATCGCTTCAGTATAAAATTAATGGTATTTGGCAATTTTGAACCCACTAGGTACCTTACAACATTCTAATCTGAGAACAAGTGCAGAGTGAGTGCTGCACAAAAGAACTCTTTATAGGCTCGTAAAACATAAAAGTCATTAGTTTGGATCTTTGTTGCTCGGCACACTGTCTCACTCAAATTCAAAATCCCTCGCTGTCTCTCCTTTTATTTTACTTCCCTTTCTAGATTTCTTTCTCCCTATTGCCCTGTCTCACACAGTTATATTCTCACTCTATTTCCCTTGATCTCTCAAATTGACCCCAAAAATCCACAGGGCTCTTTATGCCCATGTTGCATACCAGAGGCGGCACATCCATCTAACGATCCTCTCCAGTGCTGACCCTGCCATAAATTGTAGAGTCAGTTCATTTGCATATCCTTTAACATTGACTGAGTGCAACTCCTGTGTAGCACATGAGTACTGGGAGGGGGGAGGGGGCTGGAAACTGCAGATACAGGCTTATAAAGAGCCTAGAATGGCTGAAGATTTCAGCAGCAGGCTGAGAGTGCAGCAGTTAAGTAGTGAACGTTTTGCCAGACTGAAGTAACAGTCAGGTACATGTAGTAGATGGTCCGAGAGATTTTGTGGCATTCCTAAAGCATGTCTTCAAGCATGGCAGAGACACTCAAAGAAGAGAGCATGGTACTGGAAGTAGGCAGAAAAGAACCGCACCAAATGTTAAATGAGGTTGACCTACAAGCCTTCCAGGTGGAGATGCAGCAGAGCAGAGAAAGGCTGATTGGTGCCCATGGGAGGAAGCTGCATGCTATGGGAAGAGAGGTGGCAGTGGCCTCTCTGATTATCTCAAATTTGTCCAAGTGCTCAGTTATTCTGTCCCTAATGACAGGTTCTGGTAACTTCCCCACAATTGACGTTAGACTGACAGGTCTGTAGTTACCTGGTTTCTCTCTCCCTCTCTTCTTAAATAATGGAGAGATATTAGCAATTTTCCAATTCAACATCCCAAAACAAGAGAGCTTTGGAAGAGTATTACCAATGCATCTGCATTTTACTCACCTACTTCTTTTAATACTCTAGGGTGGGAACCATCAGGTCCTGAAGATGCATCTATCTTAAGTCTCATTATTTTCTCTGTTACCCTTTTTTAACTTATATTAAATTCAATAAGTTCCTCCACTTGATTTATTTTTTGTTTCCTTTGTACCACTGGTATTTCTGACCTCTTCCTCTACTGTGAAAACGGATTCATTTAACAAGTCTGCCATTTCCTTATTGCCTGCATCTGTCTTTAATGGGCCCACATTTCCCTTAACTCTCTCTCTCTTCATATATTTATAAAAAGTTTTACTGTTAGCCTTGATACCCCTTGCAAGTTTTTTTTAAGTATTCCCCTTTTGCACCTCTTAATAATTCTTCATATCCCTTTATTGCTTTTTATAGCTCTCTCAGTCTGCTGGATTTTCACTTTTCTTTGCACTTACGTAAGCATTTTTTTTTAGCTTCATAAGTAAATATTTCTCAGAGCTTTCAGGATCTGATAGCAGCTTATCTGTGGACACACAGATCCAAGGCCCAGTACAATGGCAATGGTTATAGGTAACCTGCATGAGGCTGGACAGCAGCACATGCCAGGCATCTAGCCTTCCCCTCAGAACACCATGCAAGTGGCATGTAGGGAGTGACACCAGGCTGCCCAGGCACAAGCTCTAGAGATGCAGTCAGCTGCAGCTCCCTCCTAGGTCCAAGCTGCCATGAGAGAAGAGTAACTTCAATTCCTTTTGTACCACAAGAACAGTTCCTAGCCCTCAGGTTGCCCCTGGGACAAGCAGTAGAATAGGAGAAAGAAGAGCATATCTGGACACCCAGGGATGCATCGTGTAAGGAAAGAGTAGGTTAGCTCCTTCTGAGTTTGTTGTATTAAAGGAGAATTATACTTATATTGTGCTTTGTTATACATGGAGATTATAGACATACTTTAAAGGGGTACATTTATGTCATGCTTAGTTATTCATTCATATTATGTAGACTAGCATGGTCATGTAGGGGCAAAGAGGTCTGATTTAGTATAATGTTCTAGGCTGTACACTGGATGGAAGGATTTATAATTTACGTGAAGGCAGTGGATAACGAGTAAAGGCAGGGGTGACAAAAAGAGACTGTTAAACAGATGGGAACGCTTCACTGATAAGTTGAGTTCTGATGCCCCTTGCAGCCAGAGGAGTCCTCCTCCCAATGACAGTCCTCCTGATGTTTCACTCCAGGTTTTTCTGCCTCCACCACCTTCCCAGGATTTGGATTGAAAAGTTGTGCAGGGTACAGAAAGCTACAATTATGTGGGATACCTGCTCTGGAGCATACTGCAGAGGCCCACTTAATCTGTCACGGTAACAATAAGTGCCCCTTGAGGACCCCTATGTTCCTCTCAATGGTCACTCTGGTTTAGGGCTGTGCCTTGTTTAAGTGCTCCACAGCTGCTGGAACGCAGCTGCTGTTCCAGCAACTTTTAATGGGGTCATTTTCATGGCAGCAGTCATCCCCACAAGCCATCCATTCTCCCCGGAACCGTTCAGGGAAGGTTGAATTCCTGGGGATTAATGCATCATGGCAACCTCCAGGAAATAGGTAATTCTTTGAATCTGATCACACACAAGCAGGAAGTTCAGTGAGCGGTCCCCCTTTCTGTTTGGAAAGTTGAAGTTGTTAATGGTAGGAGCGCTCAATGGTATGTGGGTGCCATCTATTACATCCTGCATTGGGAAAGCCAGCAATGTGATCAAAGTGGCTGGCCTCCATCCTGCTGCTGCCTTACAGCTGTGCCGAAATGGATGAATTCCCTCAGCTCTGCTAAAAAATGTGCTAGTTATCTGAAAAATGCATGCCCAGGTGACCCCTTGGCTAATATTATGCAGGTCCACTGAGACAACTTCAAATGAGCCTGCAGCATAAAAATTGATTGGAGTCATCACTTTCACAGCCACAGGCAGAGCTACCTGGGCAGACGATCATGAACACAGGCCTTCATGAAGTAGCTGGCACAGATGGCTTATTGTCGCTTTGGTGAAGTGCACACTTCCCACATAGAGCTTCTCACTGAGATCTTGATAAGATCTGCGTGGTGTGTAAATTCTTTGGTGGGTGCGGGGGTGAGCGGGGGGAATATAATACCTTGTAAGATGTGACCACCTAATATGCTTGCTCATTCTCCTTTCATTTACCCTGTACTGCTCCTCCTCGTCCATGCGAACAAGGAAATGACCATTGGGTATTCCATATCTGATGCTCAAAACCTCTCACTCAGGCTGTCAGGGGCACGTCTGGCTCTATCAAGTATAAGGCAAAAGAAAACACTTTTAAGAGCTTTTTGTAACTCCAGGAAAACCGTTCTCAAAGTTTCTTCAGGCTGAAAGCTTCAAAGTAAAGCACTTCTGCCAGTCTCAGCTGACTTTGGCAACGGTACGTCTTTTATCACTCCTCATTAATTACTCTTGATGCAATGGCAGTGTGAGTCACAGGCGTTCTGGGTACTCCAACACCTGTTGTCCTGATTTAAATATATAATAATTTTCCAGCGACAGCGCAATGCACACACATGGAAGGCCCCAGATCACAACAGAAACTACAGCCCTACCATTACAGGGTGGAAACCTGGCAGAAGCAAGTCGCGTCCCAGAACTGAGCCACAGAATCACTGGTATGCTGATTTTTATGCCCTAACCTCACCAAAAGTGGCAACTAAATTCAAAGCCAATAGAATTACACAGAATTTACAGCATAGAAACAGGCCATTCAGCCCAACTGGTCTATGCCAGTATTTATGCTCCACATGAGCCTCCTCCTACTCCATCTAACCCTATCAACATATCCTTCTATTCCTTTCTCCTTCATGTACTTATCCAGCTTCCCCTTAAATGCATCTATACTATTCGCCTCAACTACTCCATGTGGTAGCAAGTTCCACATTCTAACCACTCTCTGAGTAAATTAGTTTCTCCTGAATTAATTATTGGATTTATTAGTGAGTCTTATATTTATGACCCCTAATATCTCAAACTCTCTTGTATTTTCCTACTATGAGCGTCTACCACGTGTTAAATCAGGTTTTAAAGTAATGTGTTCTTTGTTCACCTTCCTGTCACCCACAGTCCTCCATTCCCATTCATTATGTCAGCAGTGAAAGAAAGGAAAGAGCTTACATTTATGTTGCACATTTCAAATCCTTAGGGCATTCCAAAGTGCTTCACAACCAATACCTGGGGCAGCCCTAAGCTCAAAACTGCAAGAGAGAATGATTTTTAATCAAATTATGTCACTTAATTGCTACTTCCTCAAAAAAGTAGTTCCAAAAGCTCTTCCAAAATCATGGCAGTGCCTTCATGGCCTATGGGAGAATCTGCATACCCATAACAGTGCCTTCAACCACACAGCCACCATAGCAGTGCCTCTGGACACTAGGACAGTAGGTGCTTAGCAACACCTCAAGAGACATTTACATGGTGTGATAACCTATAGGAGCAAACTTGGCTGTAAACAAACAGCATCAGAACAATGTATCCAGTTACACTGTTAAGTCAATAATATGCTTGTCGCTAAATTTTATTTTACCCACCAGGAAAGGATGAACAACCTGGGTCTCTTCTCTTGAAAAGTGAAGGCTGAGGAGTGACCTAATAGGGGTCTTTAAAATTACAAAAGGCTTGATATAGTAGACAGAGAGAGAGTATTTCCACTTGTGGGGAAGAGCAAAACTAGAGGCCATCAATATAAGATAGTCAACAAGAAATCCAATAGGGAATTTAATCTGCATTTTCTATTTTTTAAGGAGTGAACAACCCTCCCCTGTATCAGGTGCTGCAGGGATTTGCCTAGAAATAGTAGATGCATTGCTGGTCATCTTCCAGTACTCGATAGGCTCTGGAACAGTACCCATGGATTGGAGGGTAGCTAATGTTACCCCACTATTCAAAAAAGGTGGTAGAGAGAAAATGGTGAATTACAGACCGGTAAGCCTGACATCGGTCGTGGGGAAAATGCTAGAGTCCATTATAAAAGATGTAATAGCAGAGCACTTGGAAAACAGTGACAGGATCGGACAAAGTCAACATGGATTTACAAAAGGTAAATCGTGTCTGACTACTCTACTGGAATTTTTTGAGGATGTAACTGGTAAAATAGATAAGGGAGAACCAGTGGATGTGGTGTATTTGGACTTTCAGAAGGCTTTCGATAAGGTCCCGCATAAGAGATTAGCGTGTAAAGTTAAGGCACATGGGATTGGGGGCAAGGTATTGACTTGGATAGAGAACTGGTTGGCAGACAGAAAGCAAAGAGTTGGAATAAATGGGTCTTTTTCCAAATGGCAGGCAGTGACTAGTGGGGTACCGCAGGGATCGGTCCTAGGACCCCAGCTATTCACAATATATATTAATGATCTAGACGAGGGAACTAGATGTAATATCTCCAAGTTTGCAGACGACACAAAGCTGGGTGGGCGTGTGTGCTGTGAGGAGGATGCCGAGAAACTCCAGTATGATTTGGACAGGTTGGGTGATTGGGCAGAAGCATGGCAGATGCAATATAACGTGAATAAATGTGAGGTTATCCACTTTGGTGTCAAAAACAGGAAGGCAGATTATTATCTAAATGGCAATAGATTGGGAGAAGGGGAAGTGCAACGAGACCTGGGTGTCCTTGTGCACCAGTCGCTGAAGGTAAGCATGCAGGTGCAGCAGGCTGTTAAGAAGGCAAATGGTATGTTGGCCTTCGTAGCGAGAGGGTTTGAGTACAGGAACAAGGATGTCTTGCTGCAGTTGTACAGGGCCTTGGTGAGACCACACCTTGAGTATTGTGTGCAGTTTTGGTCGCCTTATCTGAGGAAGGATGTTCTTGCCATGGAGGGAGTGCAGCGAAGATTCACCAGACTGATACCTGGGATGGCAGGAATGACGTATAAGGAGAGAGTGGGTCGATTGGGCTTATACTCACTGGAGTTTAGAAGAATGAGAGGGGATCTCATCGAAACTTATCAAATTCTAACAGGACTAGACAGACTAGATGCAGGAAGGATGATCCCGATGGCCGGGGAGTCCAGAACCAGGGGTCACAGTCTAAGGATAAGGGGTAAGCCATTTAGGACTGAGATGAGGAGGAATTTCTTCACCCAGAGAGTGGTGAACCTGTGGAATTCTCTACCACAAAAGGCAGTTGAGGCCAATTCATTAAATATTTTCAAGACGGAGTTAGATATATTTCTTAAGGCTAAAGGGATCAAGGGATATGGGGAGAAAGCAGGGACAGGGTACTGAGTTTGGATGATCAGCCATGATCTCATTGAATGGCGGAGCAGGCTCGAGGGGCCAAATGGCCTACTCCTGCTCCTATCTTCTATGTATCTATGATGATGATATGGGAGTGCTGAAGACCAATTCCAGTGCTTCACAACTTCGTTTCAATACACATTAGAATTTTATTATAAAATATTTTCACCTTATGCTGGAATATTAAAATATATATCAAAATGGAAGTTTAAATGCTCCATTTTAAATGAGTTCTTGCAGCTCATAAGAGATGCGGCAGAAATACCATTTTCACAACCTGTTCTGAGCCTTCCCTTGTATATTTGTTCTAGTTTGGTAGAAATGACAGAAGCCATATAACTTACACAGGTGGCTGTGTGACCCATATAGGGCTAAATGCTGACCCTTTGGAAAAGCCATATTTGCTTAATAATTTACAACTAAATTATTGGGTTAACAGGAGAGAAAAAATGGGTGCATACTTGCAATGTATTATCACATGGTTTGGTATGAGCATGCACAGTTCGCTCTGGCCTAGTAAAAACAAGCACATGGACTAGTAACTCATCCTGTCTCTGTCCTTCATTTGTTCTACCCACATATATTACATTTTTGGCAACAAGGATGGGATTCCAAAGCCATTTTTAGGGATCATGGAAGGACACAGTGTTCAACGTTCGAGTGGAAAAGTTTAAGGTGAATTTGTGACACCTAAACTGAATTTTTGCGATGTTTTACCATTAATGCTCATGCAGAATCGTCTGTGCTTCACCTTTGCGTTTATGTATACACAGCAACAGTGGCGTTGATTCTCACAGGTACACAGGTAGTGTGCTGAGTCACTGTTCAAGGGGATCAGGGAAATCATGGCCGCACCTACGGGATTCATGGGAAGCCTCGGCATGTATGACCGAGCTCGCGAACCATTCAGTTCTTACATTGAGCGGATGGAGATGTTTTTTAGGGCCAACAACATTATTGAGACCGAAGTTGCAGATGAGAATATTCAAACTCAAAATAAAGTAATTGGTGAACGTAAGAAAGCAATGTTTCTAACGGAGATCGGGCCAGATGTCTACGGAACATTGACAAACCTACTCGCGCCAGGGAAAGCGAAGGATGTGTCGTTTGAAGACATTGTCGAGAAACTCGAGGACCATTTAGACCCAAAGCCATTAGAAACAGCAGAGAGTTATAAGTTTGTTACCAGAAACCAAAAGCAAAGTGAGACCATCAGTGAGTACATTGTAGCTCTTAAGAACCTGTCTTTGCATTGTAACTTCGGCACATTGTTGGATCGTGTGTTGTGAGATAAGTTTGTGTGTGGACTGGTGGACGAGCGCACACGGTCCAAGTTACTGAACACTCTGAACCTAACGTTTGACATAGCATGCAAAATCGCCCTATCTATGGAGATGGCGTCTAAGAATGCTAGGGAGCTCCGTCCAACTCAAGTGACTCGTGCAGCTGAGGTCTACAGTCACAAAGCCACTGCCGAACCTAAAGCTGAGAGTCCAAGTCAAAAGCCTGTCGGTGAGAGCAGTTCAGTGAATTGTTATCGCTGCGATGGAAATCACTCACTACAGTCCTGCCAATACAGAAATGCGAAGTGTTTTCACTGCCAGAAGCAAGGCCATATTTCAACAGCTTGCAGAGCTAGATCTAAAGCAGGAAGTAAGAACCATTCTAGTGCAATGCAAAGCAGCGACAGCAAAAGGGAAGAATTCACAATATTGAAGTGAACACAACTGATGTTGAAGTACTAGGCATCTACAGTATCTATGCCACGAGCGACAACGCAAGCAGTCGTGAGAAGGACTTGGTACAAAACTTTTGATCAATGAGCAATATATTGATATGTATATCGACACGCCGGCAGACTGCTCTATCATGAGTAAGGACACATATGAGAGTAAGTTTAATCAAATACCACTTACAAAGAGTACCGTAGAGTTAAAAACCTACTCCGGAGAAATCCTGGAGACACGTGGACAAATGGAATGTACAGTTCAACACCATGGCCATTCAGTAAAGCTGCCTATTATTGTAGCGAGCTACAACAACAGGCCAACCCTCATGGGCAAAGACTGGTTGAGAAAATTAAAACTAGACTGGAAAAACATCTTCAGTGTAGATGATTCAAAGAAGCAGCTCGACACAATGCTGAAGAAGTATGAAAGCATGTTCACAGACAGTTATGAGGGCATCATTGGGTATAACGCACATATCCGCATCAAGTCCAATGCGAAGCCTGTCTATTTATTGTAAGGCAAGGCCAGTCCCCTATGCATTGAAGTCAGGTGGAGGAAGAGATAGCGAAGCTCAGAGAGAAAGGAGTATTAGTAAAAACTGACAGAAGTGAATGGGCTACCCCGATTGTGGTAGTGCCCAAAGCAGACAAAACTACGCTTGTGTGGTGACTACAAAGTTACTATTAGCCAAGCAGTTGATGATGAGCAGTACCCATTACCTACATCACAAGATTTATATGCAGCACTCTCTGGGTCAAAGGTTTTCTCCAAGCTTGACCTGTTGCATGCTTACGCTCAGCTGACTGTTGACAAAGAGAGTCAACAGTATCTCACTAGCAACACACACAGGGGACTGGACTCATACACCAAGCTGTCGTATGGTGTAAAGTCCTCCCCCAAAATCTTCCAGGCTACGATGGATAAGATTTTGGAAGGAGTCCCAAATTACTTATGCAATCAAGACAATGTGCTGATCGCAACAAGCAGCAAGGAAGAAAATCTAGAAGTGTTAGATTTAGTGCTTCAAAGGTTTTATTCCCACAATGTCAAATTGAAAAGGAGCAAATGTGCTTTTGTGCAGCCCGAGGTTGTGTACCTTGGTTTGAAAGTTGATGCAAATGGCTTGCAACCAGTTAAGGAAAAGGTTGGTGCTGTCATCAATGCTCCAAAGCCACAGAATGTGTCTGAGTTGAGATCTTTCCTTGGAGTGGTCCAATACTTCGCACGTTTCTTACCTGAGTTAGTGACCATGTTAACTCCATTGCACAAGCTCCTCGAGAAGGATGTCCAGTGGAAGTGGATGAAAGCGCAACAGGAAGCTTACGACGCTTGTAAGAGAAGTCTCTCTAGCGATGCTCTACTTGTGCACTACGACACGCAGCGTGAGCTTAAGTTAGTGTGTGATGCTTCTAGCTATGGTGTGGGAGCTGTCATAAGCCACGTAATGGATGATGGCCAAGAGAAACCAATTGTGTCGCTTTGTGAACCCTCACAAAGAGTGAAAGAAATTACGTGCAAATTGAAAAGGAAGCACACGCCATAGTGTTTGGAATCAAGAAATTCCAACAGAAAGTTTACCCTGATAACCAATCACAAACTGCTCCAAGCAATACTGGGGCCCAAATCTGCCATCCCTGCAATGGCCACATCAGGAAAGCAACGTTGGGCAGTGTTGTTGTCACAATATGACTACATGATTGAATATCGCACTGAGAGCAAAATGCAATTGCAGATGCCTTGTCCAGGTTGCCACATGAGGACTCATGTGTTGGGAGTGAAGGTGCTATTTTCATGCTAGGTGCAGTTGACAAAGATTTTCCCGTGAATGCAACTGAGATTGCAGATGAGACTCAAAAGGACTCAGTACTGAAAAGAGTGTATGAAAACACCTTGACTGGATGGACTGATCAGTGTATGGACACAGAATTGAAACCATTCCATAACCATCGTACTGAATTGACTTGTGAGCAAGGTTGTATCAAGTGGGGAAACAGAGTGGTGGTATCTACTTCTTTGAGCTCGGAACCAAAACAAAACAGCCTGAAAATTGGTTCAACACCAAAACCTTCTGTAAGGAGATCAAGACGGCTCCACAGACCTGTTATTAAGCTGAATTTGTAGTTCATTTAAAAGAAAATAAGCCAGGAGTTTTTTTTATGTGGTACATGTAATTCTAGGAAAGGTGGGACCATAGTTTTGTTGTATTTGAGAGGGGAATACATACATGTTTTTGTAAGGGGAAAGCAGTGTAATGTATTATCACATGGTTTGTCACATGGTTTAGTATGAGCATGCTCAGTTCGCTCTGGCCTAGTAAAAACAAGCCACATATATTACAATATGGTAAATGCTTTTAGGATTTTCCATTTTGTTTCATTTAATAGAAATATTTACTTGCTAGATGTTCACAGAAATGGAAGCACCCTCATCCCCGACAAGTTGGTATTTTGCATCTTCCTCCAGAGAGAATCCCTGCTAAATGTGTAGTTAACAGTCTTTCAAACCCAACCTCATCTGCAGCGCAAAGACTGCCATCAGCCGTCAGCATTGGGATTCTCAAGACCATCAAGAAGTATTGTAAAGAAAGAAACAAGAACTTGCATTGATATAGCGCCTTTGACAACCTCAGGACGTCCCAAAGTGTTTTACAGCCAATTAAGTACTTTTGAAGCATAGTCACTGTTGTAATTCAGGAAACACAGCAGCATATTTGCACACACCATGACCCCACAAACAGCAATGAGATAATTGACAGATAATCT
Organism: Somniosus microcephalus; assembly: GCF_052327205.1. Taxonomy (NCBI): domain Eukaryota; kingdom Metazoa; phylum Chordata; class Chondrichthyes; order Squaliformes; family Somniosidae; genus Somniosus; species Somniosus microcephalus. The sequence continues at coordinate 34,897,211 of NC_140992.1, forward strand.
GTTTTAGTGATGTTGGCTGAGGGGTAAATATTGGCCAGAACTCCGGGAGAACTCCCCTGCTCTCCGTCGAATAGTGCCATGGGAGCTTTCACATCCACCTGAGAGTGGAGACGGGGCCTCAGTTACTGCACTGAAGTGTTATCCTAGATCATGCGCTCATGTCTCTGGAGTGTGACTTGAACTCAGGGGCCAGATATTCCAACCCCCACGGATGGGTACGAGGCACACCCGTAGGGACCTCGCAAGTGCCGGTTTCAGACATGTGAAGCGCATGCGCTGAAAATCAGCACTTCTGATCTGTCAAGAATCCTCTTGACAGATGCTCCGCCCGCCCTGGAGAAGGGCCTCTGTGGGTGGAGAGTTCCTCTTTTTTGTACAACCTCCGCCCGCTGAAATCCTTTAAAAATCTTACACCGCTGCATTTACCAGCATAAGAGTTAAAAAAAAGTCACTCATTTTTTATTTAAAAATACTTTTAAAAAAGGTAAGTTTATTTTTAGCTCTGTAAAAAATTACATTTTTGTTTAAAATATTTAGTTTAATGTAATTTTAACTAATTTTAATATGTGATTTAAAAAAATATTTAGTTAATGTTTTACTGTGTTTTTAAACTAGCAAAAAATATAAAAAAGGATTGTAAAAGCTTCTATAGGTATGTGAAAAGGGAAAGACTGGCGAAGGTAAATGTAGGTCTTTTACAGTCAGAGACGGGAGAATTTATAATGGGAAATGAGGAAATGGCAGAGAAATTAAATAAATACTTTGTTTCTGTCTTCATGGAGGAAGACACAAAAAACCTCCCAGAAATACGAGAAAATGGCAGAGCAGGCTCGAGGGGCCGAATGGCCTACTCTTGCTCCTATCTTCTATGTTTCTATGTCTAAAACCAAGGGTGTGGTGAGAATGAGGAACTTAAAGAAATTATTGTTAGTAAGAAAGCAGTACTAGCAAAATTAATGGGACTAAAAGTCAATAAATCCCAAGGACCGAATGACCTACATCCTAGGTTTTTGAAAGAGGTGGCATTTGGGATAGTGGATGCATTGGTTGTCATCTTCCAAAATTCTGTAGATTCTGGAACAGTTCCTGCAGATTGGAGGATAGCAAATGTAACCCCGCTATTTAAGAAAGGAGGGAGAGAGAAAACAGGGAACTACAGACCTGTTAGCCTCACATCAATAGTTGGGAAAATGCTGGAATCTATTATAAAGGATGCAATAACTGGGCACTTAGACACTATTAGTAAGATTGGGCAGAGTCAAGATGGATTTATGAAAGGGAAATCCTGTTTAACAAACCTATTGGAGTTCTTTGAGGATGTAACTAGTGGAGTAGACAAAGGGGAACTGGTGGATGTGGTGTATTTGGATTTTCAGAAGGCCTTCGATAAGGTCCCACACAAGAGGTTGGTGAACAAAATTAGGGCACATGGAATTGGGGGTAATATACTAGCATGGATTGAGAATTGGTTAACAGACAGAAAACAAAGAGTAGGGATAAACAGGTCTTTTTCAGGATGGCAGGCTGTGACTATTGGGGTACCGCAAGGATCGGTGCTTGGGCCCCAGCTATTCACAATCTATATCAATGATTTGGATGAGGGGACTTAATGTAACATTTCCAAATTTGCTGATGATACAAAGCTAGGTGAAGAGGCTTCAGGGGGATCTTGACAGGCTCAGTGAGTGGGCGAGAACATGGCAAATGGAATATAATGTGAAGTTATCCACTTTGGTAGAAAAAACAGAAAGGCGAAGTATTTCTTAAATGGCGAAAGATTGGGGAATGCAGATGCTCAAAGGGACCTAGGTGTCCTTGTACATGAGTCACTGAAAGTGAATGTGCAGGTGCAGCAAGCCATTAGGAAGGTAAATGGTATGCTAGCCTTCATTACAAGAGGATTTGAGTACAGGAGTAAAGAAGTCTTACTCCAATTATATAGGGCCTTGGTGAGACCACACCTGGAGTACTGTGTACAATTTTGGTCTCCTTACCTAAGGAAGGATATACTTGCCATAGAGGGAGTGCAACAAAGGTTCATGAGATTGATTCCTGGGATGGCGGGACTGTCGTATGAGAAGAGAGTGAGTAAACTAGGCCTGTATTCTCTTGAATTCAGAAGAATGAGAGGGGATTTCATTGAAGCATACAAAATTATTACAGGGCGTGATATGATGGATGCTGGGAGAATGTTTCCTTGGCTGTGGAGTCTAGAGCCAGGGGCCATAGCCTCAGGATAAAGAGTAGGCCATTCAGGACTGAGATGAGAAGAAATTTCTTCACACAGAGGGTGGTGAATCTTTGGAATTCTCTACCCCAGAGGGCTGTGGAGGCTCAGTCATTGGGTACATTCAAAACAGAAGTCGATAGATTTCTGACTAGTAAGTGCATCAAGGGATATGGCAATAGGGCCGGTGAATGGAGTTGAGGCAGAAGATCAGCCATGATCTCACTGAATGGCGGAGCAGGCTCGAAGGGCCGAATGGCCGACTCCTGCTCCTATTTCTTATGTTCTTATGTTCTTAAATGTGGTCCCCATTCATAATTTTGACAGATCTGTGCGTACAGACCTGTCAGAAGTGTGCAGGGGGATTCCCTTCTTTGATTGGTTCCCCATGGCCCACGTGATCCCAGGGACGCTTGCGAACCACCTGCGCCCCTGGGATACCTGGGCCTCTGCCTGCGCGGACCAGGAGAGGCCCAGGAGTGGAAGTCTCGGGACCTACGAAGCCAGCAGGTAAGTGCGTAGATTTTTCCCGATCGGAGGCAACCACCCGCAGGAAGCCTCCGATCGGAAAATCCGGCCCCATGATCTTCTGACTTAGAGATGAGAGCGCTACCACTGAGCCAAAGTTAAGGACTTATCAGAATGACCTTTGCTCCCCGACAGTACGTTATTCTCAATGAGAACGGTGTCTGTGTTACTCTGTGACTTTGGGGTCGATTTTCCTGGAGCCGTCAGGCGGGGTTTCAGGCGTGTGGGGGGTGGGGGGGAAATCCCGAATTCGGGGGTCCCGACACCATCCCACCCAAAACCCGCCTCAATGTAAGTTTCACAGGAGGCGGGTACCCGCCCCGCACTGGGACCCGCCGACCCAAGGCGGGAAGGGATTAGTGCCAATTAACTGCCTGTTAACAGGTAATTAACAGGCAGTTTTTAGCCTAATCCCTATTTTGAGGGGTGTCATGTGGGATTCCCGACGGCTCCAAAACACGCCAGGTTAGAGCAGGCGGGCCGTCGGGTTGAAGGACTTGGAGGGGTCGCGATGTCGGTGTTCAGGTGAGTGATGGGTGCATGAGTGCAAAGGTAAGTGTGTTTGGTGTGTCTAAAGCGTGTAAAGAAGTTTAAATTACCTGTACTTACCTTTACAGCCTTTCTTCCTCTAGGCGTCAGGAGTCCATCACTCAGCCGGCACTGAAAGCAAAATGGCTGCGATCTGTCAAAAGTGACAGCCTTCAGCTTTGAGTGCCGGTGAGAGTTCTAACTGAGTCTGCGTAGAAGGACTCAGGTTAGAAGTCAGGCTGTCGGTGTTTGACAGCTTCAAACAGCTGCGAAACACTGATATTTCATCTGTCAAGACCTCTTGACAGATGAAATTTCAGTCTGTGACGTCACCTGCTGCCGGGTGGCCCTTAATTGGCCTGCTGAGCCAAGGGAAAATCGCGTGAATTGGCCGGACGTCGATGTAGGCGGGACAAAAACCCGAAAGTTGTAGTCCCGCCTCCTTCCCGACAGCTTAATGAAAATCGACCCCTTTGTTTCCTTATGTTACAATCCCACAACTTTGGAGAGAACCTTGCTAAAAACTAACGGGAACAAAATATAGGTGCACGGAAATCCTGCGACTGTAATTATTGCAGGAACATAGCTGAACCATCAGACATAATGGATCCCCTGGGTTTCACCTAAGCAGACACTGAGCATCTTAGCCGTCATCAAATTCCTGCCTTCCTTTCGCAATCAGTATTGTGGATTAACAATAACGCTGCTGACAGATGCTAACTTGAGCATCTGGAGCTCTCACTCTGTTCTAAATGAAATGTTTGTTACCCAGGATATACCCAGCATTCCGCTGTTTTGTCAATGCACCATCATGGAATGATTAGGTGATCCCAAAATACGTCTGCACTTCTCAGGCTGAAAACCAGACGAAAATGCCCAATGGATTTTAAAAGCAATTGTCTTAATTCAATTTCACTTTAAAAATGTCAAAGTGTTAAGTGTTTCATCTCTCCTGCAGGATTTGTAATTTAAAAACATATTTTGATTGTAACGCAGCACATCCTCAAGGCAGGAACTGGGTTTCTTTTGGAAAATATTTACACAACGATTTATCAGATCAACCTTCACAGACTAGAATGTAAAGAGGCTAGAATATATCGGACCAGAAATTCGGGTCCCCACGGGTGAGTACGCGCTGTGTACTCACGCGTAGGCCCAACGAAAGTGCTGGTTTCGTGCATACACTGCGCATGCGCTGGAAACCGGAACTTCCGTTCCCTTAAAGGAAGGGGTTCACAGGTCGAACGCGTGCGCCAGAGAGGCAGCGCGTATGCCTGGAACTTCCGGTTTGTTGTACAGGTTTCTCCGGGAGGGTAAGTCTCCAGCAGCTACGCTTTTAAAAAGCAGTCGCAAGGCCTGCTTTTAACAAGGTAAGTAGTGAATTAAGTAAAATTAAAACATTTTTTCCACGGGTTTATTATTTTTAAATACTTTAAAGAAAGGTAAGTTTATTTTTAGCCCCGTTAAAAACTGTAATTAATTTTTTCAAAAATTTAAATTGTTTAAAATAGTTACTTTATGTAATTTATAGTTATTTTTAAAATGTGATTTAAAAAAAAATTATTTGAAGTTTTAGTTAGGTTTTGGGGCCGATCTCTATTCATAGATTTGACGGGTCTTCCTGTCAAATCTATGAATAGAGATTCCCTGCTACGATTGACTCTCCATGGCCCACGTGATCCCAGGGGACACTTCGAGCTAACTGCGCCCCTGGGATACGCAAGCACTGCTGGAGGAGGCCCAGGATCGGAATCCCACGCGAGCCCACAGCACAATGGCCGGCGCGCTAGGTAAGTGCAGATCGGGGGCTTGCACCCGCGGGAAGCCTCCGACCCGAATTTCTGGCCCATCATCTGTAAGTTGTACGATAGCAAAATACTGCAGATGCTGGAAATCCGAAATAACAACAGAAAATGCTGGAAAAACTCAGCAGGCCAGGCAACATCCGTGGAGAGAAAAAAGAGTCAACGTTTCGGGTCAAACCCTTTGTCAAGACTGGAAACGCACAGGAAATGAAATAGATTAAAAGGCCGGGCTGGGAGAGAACAAAAGAGAAGTGAAGAGACATTACATTTTTACTTATTTTTTATCCACACCTTTGTTTTGGCCCCACCCCTTTTTTTCTCTCCCACATGGCAGCTGTCTCCCATTCTGCCAGCGCATTTCACACCTAATCTGAGCTGTCTTTTGTCTCCACTAGTCCTATCACCATCTTGTCTCGTTTTGAATACCTCTTAATGTCTCTTCACGTCTCTTTTGTTCTCTCCCAGCCTGGCCTTTTAATTTATTTCATTTCCTGTGCGTTTCCAGTCTTGACAAAGGGTTCACCCGAAACGTCGACTCTTTTTTCTCTCCACGGATGTTGCCTGGCCTGCTGAGTTTTTCCAGCATTTTCTGTTGTTATTATCTGTAAGTTGTGTGGGGGCAAGAGGACAACTGGAGTTATATAAATAGACAGCGGCATTAAGAACAATCATAATTTGAGTAACTTAGAAAGTGCACTATAGGAGTGAAAGATGTCACAAATCTGAGAGGACATAACCTGCAGCAAGTAACTGAAGGAAAGGACCATAGGACCCACGCAGTGCATTGAAATGCTGTAATACTCATCTCCTGCCAGTGCAGTAAGCTGTACAGGTTTTGTAGCTCACTGAAGGCTTTGAATATCAAAAATAAATGCAGCAACATTGTCCTTACCAGGTTTCTCCAAGGTAAATCCTCACAAAAACTCTTACATTTTTCAGAAAATAAATGTTTCCCAGTCATTACCTGAAATGTGAGACTTTACTGACATTTATTAGAAATAAAGTCGTTACATCTGAATTAAAGACACGGGGTGAATTTCCTTGGGGGGGCGGGGATGGGTCTCCCACTTGTCCATCATAACTTTGGCAGAAGAGCCGCAGAAACCCCAGAAGAACAGCATAAGCACTGTACCCGCTGTTTTTGCCAGCATTTCTCCCAAAGTTACGGTGAACGAGAGGGAGATGTAAAAATTCACCCCTGTTAAGCTGAATATTTTGTGAAAGAATTATCTCATGGGACACAGGGGTGTGCAGCAGTATTGTGTGGATGCACAGCGGATCATATTCATTCGGAATTTTGCTATCTACTCAAACTCATTTCATCTGGGACCCTTACAATTTTCGCTTCACACCGAAGTTATGACTGACAAGTGGATGATCCCTCCATGGAAATTTGCCTCCCGGACTTCCATTCATATGTGAAAGGGCATTGCTTTCATCAGCCACACGACCAAGTCCTCGAAATCAAAATCATTTAAAGCCAGCAAATTATAGTTAAGATAATTAGATTTGGTAGGATTGTTGCATTTCATTTCATAACTGAAGAATAAGACCAGTTCTTAAAGGTTTTCTTCTCCAGCACTGCTCAAGCTAATATACCTCTCGCTTTGAATGGAGTGAATGGGCTAACATCTTCTACAGATTTGATTAAATCTCAGTCTCCGTGTCCAGCATATGTAATATAGCCTTCCAAAAAAAGGAAATTTATAACCTTGTGAATCCAATTTCAAGACCTTCATTCTCTTTACAACAATATGCACAAATTACTATCTTTCCTTTGTATATATTACAGGCTATAGCACATCATTACAGACTCTTTTTTTAACTGATTATCCATGTGAAACGTAATTAGCTCTGTCCATCACCACTGACTGAGAATAAGGTGCTGTCCAAGTGTAAGGAAACAAAGCTGCCTATGGAAAGTACACAGGCTTATTAATGTGTCAAGTTCCTTCAGTCAATCATGCCATTAAAGGAGGGTCTGAGCAAAGGCACTGATGACCCTTTGTTCACACGCAATATCACAAGTCAGAGGATCCACGATGGAAAGTTTGGGATAGGATTGCGGACTGTTTTCCATTTTGGTCAGTGGTTTTAATTCTTGAAAGGATATTCCATTCCTAAGAAAGGATATACTTGCCATAGAGGGAGTGCAGCAAAGGTTCACCAGACTGATCCCTGGGATGGCAGGACTGTTGTATGAGGAGAGATTGGGTCGACTAGGCCTGTAGTCACTAGAGTTTAGAAGAATGAGAGGGGATCTCATTGAAATGAATAAAATTCTGACAGGGCTAGACAGACTGGATGCAGGGAGGATGTTTTCCCTGGCTGGGGGGGTCTAGAACGAGTTGTCACAGTCTCAGAATACGGGGTAGGACATTTAGGACTGAGATGAGGAGACATTTCTTCACTCAGAGGGTGGTGAACCTGTGGAATTCTCTACCACAGAAGGCTGTGGAGGCCAAGTCACTGAATATATTTAAGAAGGAGATAGATAGATTTCTAGACACAGAAGGCATCTAGGGGTATGGGGAGAGAGCAGGAATATGGTATTGAGATAGAGGATCAGCCATGATCATATCGAATGGCGGAGCAGTCTCGAAGGGCCAAATGGCCTACTCCTCCTCCTATTTTTCTATGTTTCTATGTAAAGGCTGCATCACCTGAGCCACTCCTGTTCACCTGGTTGCATAAGTGATGACTTTGATGCAGCACTGGGGGAGTACACTGAACCACAGCAACTGTCAGAGCCCACATCATGGACTACCAGGAATCAGTGCCCTTTCAATTTTCCATATCAGCACCAACCTTGAGTTAATGGAACGTTATTGCTGTTTGTTACAACTTATCTACTCTCACCTGTTCTAAGGTGAGGGTCACCACCCATTGGGTTCTTCATGGGGCTTCCCTCAGCCTTAGCCTTGTACAAGTTCTGCTCCCCTGCCATTTGTAGTGAATTCTCCTGTGAAGTAAGCATGTTAGATAGGAAGACCCTTCTCCACATTAGAGTTAGGTCAGTTAGGTATAAAATCAGGAAGTATTTTTTCACACAAAGGGCAATGGAAATCTGGAACCCTCGCCCACAAAAGGCTGTGGATGCTGAGACAATTGAAATTTTCATGACTGATATCACTAGACATTTGTTAGCTAAGGGTGTGAAAGGATATGGAGAAAAGGTGGGTAAATGGAGTTGAGGTACAGATCAGCCATGATGTACCAGAAGGCCCCAACAGGCCCGAGGGACTGAATGGGCCATTCCTGTTCCTATGTTCCACATAACAGTGGTGTCAAGAGGTTCTCCAATACAGAAGGAGCTCCAAGCTGGAAAACATAGCAGTTGTTCTGCAGCTCCCCCTACGTCAGCACCTGTGCACAACCATGTAAAGAGAAAGAACACTGCCACTTCGGAATCTTCCCACCCACATGACCATCAACCAGTCTCGTACAAGCAATTACAGACCCAATCCCAACAGCAATACACAAAGTCATGAGCCAACAGGCAAAATATCAATCAACATCTTCCCCTGCATGCCAGGATTCCAGACCGCAAGTCATGTTGGGCAGCCACCAATGAACCCATAACAGTCATCAAGTAATGGGACTGGGGTTTGCAAGTTCATAACAGATACGAGATGGAGGATGTTTTTGTGTTCTTAAAATTACAGATCATGATGCATGGCTTGGTGGGGCGAGGGGTAAAGTTGAACACAGACATTTTAAAAATTAAGTCCGTAATAATTAAATGGCACATTTCCCTTTCTTTGAATGACTTGTGAAGATACTTAAGAATTTCTTTTTGTTTCAAACCTGAAATCAAACATAACGCCCCAGGGGGGGATCTCAAATTATTCTACACAACTTTTAACCCATTGAGCTATTAAACTAATCAGGTGGCTGAAAAAACTGGGTCTAGATGAAACACCAATGTACTGTGCAGGATTCGCTGAGTTCCTAACTTTAGTCATGACACCTGAGATCGGGTTGGGGTAGTGGGGGATGGGGGTGTGGGCGGAGGGCGGCGGAGGTGGGGTGGGGCAGTGGTCATTTGAAGACAGCGAGCAACGGTCAGACATTCCCTCACCAAGAAGGCACAGTCATGCACTAAACCCATTCTTGTACATGTTCCAGCAGCCAGTTTTGGGGTGGTGCTATACAGACAATTCTGCTTTGTTTTTGTTTCCTGGGAAGATGTGATGTATGGGAAGAACGTAGAAGAAAATAGCTTACCTGCAAAACTAAAAGAAAAATCTCATTGACTTGGGAGAAAACTCAAGGCTAAATTCCATTGTCTAGAGCTAGAAATCTACAAGAACATAAGAAATAGGAGCAGGAGTCGGCCATTCAGCCCCTTGAGCCTGCCCCGCCATTCAATAAGATCATGGCTGATCTGATCTTGGCCTCAATGTCACTTTCCTGCCCGCTCGCCATAACCCTTGACTTCCCTGTAGCTCAAATATATGTCTATCTCCGCCTTGAATATACTCAATGACTCCACCTAAACAGCTCCCTGGGGTAGAGGATTTTAAAGTTTCATGACTCTCTGAGAGAAGAAATTCCTCCTCATTTCCGTTTTAAATGGGCAACCCCTTATCTTGAATCTATGCCCCCTAGTTCTAGATTCCCCCACGAGGGGAAACATCCTCCCTGCATCTACCCTGTCAAGCCCCCTCAGAATCTTATATATTTCAATAAGATCACCTCTCATTCTTCTGAACTCCAATGAGTATAGGCCCAACCTGCTCAACCTTTCTTCATAAGACAACACCTTCATCTCAGGAATTAACCTCATGAACCTTCTCTGAACTGCCTCCAATGCAAGTATATCCCTCCTTAAATAAGGAGACCACATCTGTACACAGTACTCCAGGTGTGGTCTCACCAGTGCCCTGTACAGGTGTAGCAAGACTTCCCTACATTTATACTCCATCCCCCTTGCAATAAAGGCCAATATTCCATTTGCCTTCCTAATTACTTGCTGTATATGCATGCTAACTTTTTGTGTTTCATGTACGAGGACCCCCAGATCCTCTGTCCATTTAAATAATAATTTGCTTTTTTATTTTTCCTACCAAAGTGGAGAACCTCACATTTTCCCACATTATACTCCATCTGCCAAATTTTGCCCACTCACTTAACCTATCTATATCCCTTTGCAGATTCTTTGTGTCCTCCTCACAACTTGCTTTCCCACCTATCTTTGTATCATCAGCAGATTTGGCTACAGTAAACACAGTTCCTTAATCCAAGTCATTAATATAGATTGTAAATAGTTGAGGCCCCAGCAGTGATCCCTGTGGCACCCCACTAGTTACAGTTTGCCAACTGGAAAATGACCCATTTATCCTGACTCTTTGTTTTCTGTTAGTTAGCCAATCCTCTATCCATGCTAATATATTATCCCCAACCCCGTGAGCTATATCTTGTGCAGTAACCTTTTCTGTGGCACCTTATCGAATGCCTTCTGGAAATCCAAATACACTACATCTACTGGTTCCCCTTTATCCACCCTGCTTGTTACATCCTCAAAGAACTCTAGTAAATTTGTCAAACACGATTTCCCTTTCATAAAACCATGTTGACTCTGCTTGATTGTATTATGATTTTCTAAATGTGCTGCTATTACTTCCTTAATAATAGATTCCAGCATATGAAATCCACTCCATAGGTTTTTCAATTTTTATGAATGCTGCACAACCTTTTGCTTCACTCTGCTGAATGTTAAAAATATATAAAGGCAAGAACTAAAATAAAACTGCATTACTTTCCATATCACTCCCTCAGAAGGTCAGGAGAGCCCTTTGACCTGTGATGTTTGACCCTATACCCAGGGATTTATTATTGGAATTCCAGCTTTCCATACCAATCTCTCAGATTTAGTTGACAGGCATGTACAAATAAATCCCGAGGCAACTAATGAAGAAATTAGTGTGAAATTATGTGAAATTCTGTCCTGGATCTAAAGAGGAGTGAGCGGATTGCCCACTGTGGGTTGGAACCGCCCCAGGAACTTAACGTTTAATTTTTCCTTTCTCTCTGGATATATGTTCACAGTCTGCCCTTTACTTATCACCAATGTTCCCTCTATTTTTTTTTCATGCGCGGTCCCTTTAAATTTACCGCGTGGCCGCACATTTGTGCGATATATTTTCCAGCGCCAACAGCTGGTGAGCGGCCTGCGTGGGACCGCCCAATCGATGCGCAGCCACACGCCAGCACATCTTAGGGGGAGCTTTGCGTATCACCCCGTCCTAATGTTATCACCCAAACTCAATCATTATACCTTATTACAGTATGTCTCTCAGAAACATCTGAAAGCACTTAGCTGGCACAATGAATTGCCTTGATGTGCAGTGACTTATGCAGGTAAACATGGCAGCCATTTTGCATACACTAGATCCTATAAACAGCAAATGAGCAGTAATCTGTTTTTCTGTGGCATTGTTGGAGAGAGAAATGTTGGCCAGGGCACCAGAGAATACCCTGCTCTTCTTCAACTAGTGCCATGGAATCTTTAATGTCCATCTGAACCAAAAGTCTTGTTTTAACATCTCATCCGAAGTACTGCACCATTGATAATGCTCCTCTGCAGAGTCCGGCTAGATTTTCTGCTTAAACCCACAATGTTCTCACTCAAGGGCAAAAATGCTAACAACGGAGCCAAGCTAACATTTGAGGTGAATCATGAGGGCACAAACCAGGGATCCTCTGTTGCACAGAGCACCAATATACCTCACCACCACCATTACAAAAGAAGAGATTCAAAACACTTGACTGCCCATATTGTTAGGGTGACCATGCAGTGAGTATACATGCATGTCTATGTAACAGCAATCTTCCCCTCCAAAAGATAACTCTCCAGAAGTCCTGACTATGCACAAACAATTTTGGGGGTCATTTGTTCGTTTGCATTGTAGCAGGAAAACCTCCTTCATCAGAGGCACATATCAGAAATTCAGGCATGTGTTCAGCACATTACCCCTCTTATGTTTATTGAAAGAGTGAATGCTGAATTAGCGGTCACCTCCACAGTTGCTAAGTACATCAATCATACTCATTACAGCTCTAATATATCCTTTCCGTGCTATTCTATTATTACAATGAAACCTTGTTACAACAAACTCCTATGAGCCAAACAAGTTCTTCAAGGTTTGAGCTCCTATATGGTTTATAACAGAGCATCTGATTATGATGGAACCAGCAAGAATTGAGTCTGCTGGGACAAAATGTTTGTAATAACAAGTTTCACTGTACAGATTTATATGTTAACTTCATAATCTTATTAAGGTAATATTTTCCATTTGTTGGCAGTAAAACACCCTAGCATCAACTAAATGTCAGGGCCACAGGTTCAGGAGAACAAAGTAACCTGTATTGATCATCATTGCCCCCACGCCATTCGGAGATCAAACGCACCAATGCAATTTCTGAGAAAATTCTTCCACCTTATTCCCTAATAAACACACTTTTCCCAAGATGCAATATCCTGTTTAAAAGTATTATATTCTTGTCTCAACAGAACACTAGCAGAAGTCGTGTTGTAGGATAATTGTTGCCAGGTGAACGACAAGACCATTTTAATGCAGGCATTCATCACCTCGCGAGTGGAAACACAGCCAAACTGATACAGATTGCGGTGAAGTATGTGTGATAAAAACAAACAGCTGGAAAGAATATCAAATTATATACGCCCTGATGTAACTATGTAACAATGAACAAATATTGGCAATAAAACTGTAATAATTGGGAGGTGGAGGGAAGGAGGTGGTTGTGTTAAATAGCACTAAAGAGAGTACCTAACCTTCATGAGAATTATTTTAACTTAATTAAGCTCGAGATGGCAAAGTAAAAGAAACATTCCTATTTTAAAATTGTAGCCATTTTCCCTTTTTCACTCCAGCATCACTTTTTGATTGACAGGGTGGGTAGGCAAACTGCACCCTGGGCATTGACAGCATTGGTTTGTAAATGCTCATGAGCAGGGAGTGCAGCGAAGGTTCACCAGACTGATTCCTGGGATGGCAGGACTGTCGTATGAGGAGAGATTGGGTCAACTAGGCCTGTATTCACTAGAGTTTAGAAGAATGAGAGGGGACCTCATTGAAACGTATAAAATCCTGACAAGGCTAGACAGACTGGATATAGGGGGGATGTTTCCCCTGGCTGGGGGGTGTAGAACAAGGGCTTACAGTCTCAGGATATGGGGTAGGACATTTAGGACTGAGATGAGGAGAAATTTCTTCACTCAGAGGGTGGTGAACCTGTGGAATTCTCTACCACAGAAGGCTGTGGAGGCCAAGTCACTGAATATATTTAAGAAGGAGATAGATAGATTTCTAGACATAAAAAGGCATCTAGGGGCATGGGGAGAGAGTGGGAATATGGTATTGAGATAGAGGATCAGCCATGATCATATTGAATGGCGGCGCAGGCTCAAAGGGCCGAATGGCCTACTCCTGCTCCTATTTTTCTATCTTTCTATGTTTCTATAAGAGTAGTGTGAGAGGTACTTGTTGAAGTACCTTGCCTCACCCCTGACTCTTTGAATCCCCCTACAAAGCCCGGGCAAGAATGGAAACATCCTCAAGGGAAGAATCAATAGGTGTGAATCTAGGACCCATCACTGTAATGTAGTACATTGCCAACACCAACCAATGGAACTTGATATGTCTAGAGTTCAGTCAAAGAAACCAATGCAACATATTAAGATATGATCATAGAAACATAGAAGATAGGAGCAGGAGTAGGCCATTCGGCCCCTCGAGCCTGCTCCGCCATTCAATGCGATCATGGCTGATCATCCAATTTCAGTACCCGGTCCCTGCTTTCTCCCCATACCCCTGGATCCCTTTCGCCTTAAGAAATATATCCAACTCCTTCTTGAATATATTTAATGAATTGGCTTCTACTGCCTTCTGTGGTAGAGAATTCCACAGGTTCACCACTCTCTGGGTGAAGAAATTCCTCCTCATTTCTGTCCTAAATGGCCTACCCCTTATCCTTAGACTGTGACCCCTGGTTCTGGACTCCCCGACCATCGGAAACATCCTTCCTGCATCTAGTCTGTCTAGTCCTGTTAGAATTTTATAAGTTTCAATGCGGTCCCCTCTCATTCTTCTAAACTCCAGCAAGTACAAGCCCAATCGTCCCAATCTCTCCTCATACGTCATTCCCAACAACTGTTATAGTACAAATAGTGCAAAAGATAATAGTGGTACATGGACACCACAACAGCAAACACAGTCGGAATGGAAGTCAAATGTTATTTGTAGAACTTCTGTACCAATAAGGGCCACCAGTAAAATGAATTCCAGTTATGCATCAACAATACAATTCATCCCACACTCAACTATCAGTTCCTCTGCTGTTGGGGCATTCGTCTTTATCATTTTACAACATACTAGCCAATCTCCCAATGCATTGCATACAAGAAGACAAGACCAATGGCAGTATTTATTTTATGCAGGGTTAGGGGGGTGCGGAGAGGGGGATAATTGAACCAAGGCTGGGAATGGGGAGTAAGAAAGGAGGAGGAGAGGGAGAGAGAGGGGAGAAAGTAGATAGAGCGAGAGAAAGAGGGGTAAAGAGAGCAAGGGAGAGAGAGGAGGAAAGAGAGGAAAGAAAGAGGGAGGAAGGAGAGTGGAGGAAAGAGAGAGAGGGAGGAGGAAAGAGAGAGGGAGGAAGAAGGAGAGAGAGATGAGGAGAAGGAGAGAGGGAAGAGCAGGAAAAGGAGAGCGGAGGAGGAAGGGAGAGGAGGAAAAGGAGAGTGGAGGAGGAAAGGAGAGGAATGGAGGAGGAAAAGGAGAGGGAGGGGAGGAAAAGGAGAGAGAGGGGGAAATGAGTGAGAAGGGGAATGAGCCCTAGGACAATGAGGTTGAGCAGTCTCAACCAGGTTTCTAGTGCATCCATACCTGCTGCACAAAACTGCCCATTGAACACTAATATGCCCTTTATAGAACCCACCTGATTTTCATTCCATTGAAAAGAAGATTGATGAAAAACATGACCCAGGTTTTTAAAATACTGAGGAGGATGGGAGGAAACCATTTGATTTGAACGATAAATTCAGAAATACAGGACACAGGAGTAAGATTAACAAAGCTCAACAGAGGCTAGGTATTAGACAAAACCTTTCTGCCACACAGCAGTGGATAGGCAGAACAAAGTTCGAGCAGAAGCAACTGAGAGCATTGATATAACTCCTTCAAAAAGAACCCGACCAATACCTGAGTGGGAATGAATTTGCATGTTCATGGATTGGCATAGACTGAAGTGATAAAATACCCTACAGGGCACAACGACTGTTGCTTTGCTGGGGCCGGGTGGGTTACTGTAATCAGGAACCCCAGATCCACCCCACCCACTGTAATTGAAGAGCACACTTACCTACTGTAATTACACAGAAGATAGAGACACATAGAACAAGAGCATGTGGTGCAGTAGACAATATTTCAAAATTATTCTCCCAAAAATAAAGAAAGCAATGACACAATTTACACATATCATCAAGTTGTCGTCTTTACTATTAGGTACCGAGTGCGTGCAGAAAGAATGGAAAGTGATTTGGTCAGTTAGAATTATACAACGCAAGTAAATGGGAAAGGGTTTTATATACTGGAATTTCTTACAATGTGAATGAAACACAAGTAGTTTGGGACATTGGAATTTAATGCAGTGCAAGTAAATGGGAAGGGGTTAGGTGCACTGGGATTCCCTGCTTTGTGTAGAGAGAACTGTAATGAATGGAGATTGGACCCTTCATCATTAATAAAGTAGAAAATGAAACAAAATATCATTTAACACTGCAGATGTGAAGGCATGAGGTCATGGGAGTTCAACTGGTGAACTTTGACTCAAGCAGGATATAAACCTGTAGAAGACATCCTGTGGGTTTGCCCCTTATTTAGCACAAATATCTTGGATGGTTATGGAATATGATGCCTTTCACAATCTTCTCGCAGCAATATTTTTACAATCGTTTGTATCATCTATCCAGCTGACTGTATGGTGTGAATTTAACCCTTACCCGCCCAGCGGAAAATCGGGTGGAGGTTACTTACCTGACATCATTGGGACACGATAGCAATTTAAAATGGTGGCCTAAGCAGGAAGCTAGTGGAAAGAGGCGCCAGGGTCAGAAGAGGTCCAAATATGTAAGTGCTTTTACTTTCCGTGCGTGGTCAGGAGGAGCAGAAGTTAAGCAAAGAAAGCCCCGAACGCTTCCCCCATTCCCAAACACGAGACCCCCGCAAGAAAGCCCCAGAAGCTGATCCTGCCACCGATCTTGTGTCAGCAGGTAGTCTCCAAGCTGTGCGATTATCTGCTGCTTCTCACCTGGACCGGATGGTAGTCAGCTGGCGGGATTTAAATGAAGCTCAGGAGTTAAAATATCCCAGGCCTCACTTCCGGAGCAGCGCGTAAGTTTCGAACTCACCTCACTACCCACCCACTGAAAATGCACCTGGAGATAAAACAGGTGTCTGTCTGTCTGTCTGTGCTTTTATTCCCCACACAGAGGGTTATTCGAACATGAAATGCTTTATCACAAGTAGCTATTCAGACAGAGACCAGGGCCCTGATATTTGCAGGGAGGGTGAAAACGGGCAGGGAATGTGTCAAGGCCGGGATCATGGAAGTCCTGCTGAATTTAACATCAGGGCCTCATTATCATTTTTTCTTCCATTTCCCGCCCAGCAGCCGGCCAAATTGATAGGCTGGTCGACTGCCAGGCAGGAAAACCAGCGGCAGGAGGTCACAGCCGGGGACCCTTGGGGATGGTCCCCAGCAACCGAGAGGGGAAGTAGGCCAGACATCGGTGCTTGGAGAGGGGGGGGGTGCAAGAGGGAGGCCATCGCGGGAGGGGGAAGGCCGGCAATCGGTAGGTCAGCAATCGCCGCAGGAGGGAGAGAGAGGTCGCGATCGGCAGAGGTGAGGCCGGAGGCTTCCTTGAAGGGCCGTGAGGAGAGCTCCTGCTCCTCCTAGCCCACAAGGAGTGTTGTAAAAGGCACCTACCGTCTTGAGCCGGCAGGACCCGCCTCCCTTTTACTGCCGGGTTTCCCGAGCCCTGGGAAACCCGAGTGGCAACTGTTTAATATAAATCGGGCTCCCAATTGCATTGTGGGGGCCTGATTTAAATATGTTAATGAAGTGTCCCACCTCTCCACGGGGGACACTTGGATGACACAAAACCCGCCGCGGTGAAAATGGCAGCAGATGCGTATGCGGCAGGTTTGAGGCGCGGTTTTAAAATGTTTAAACCATCCCCCTCCCCCCCCCGACCCACTCCCGCCTGTCATGTAGAGGTTAATATCCAGGCCTATAATTTCATTTTAAATGGATTTGGATCAGTATTTCAATATAAAAGGATATTGGGATAGGGCAGGGAAATGGGATTAGTGCAGATTGTTCAAGTTGAAGATCTATCACTTGCACAGGTGCGATGGGCTAATTAACCCACCTTTTTGCTATAATTTCTATGATCCCACGCCTTCATTTGTAAAGACACACATTCAAAATGAATGGATTATCTCAATCTGCTGACTTCCAGCTCCGCACCTAGTGCTCAATCTCAGAACTAGCCCCGAGTCCTAACACAAACACAAAATGAATTGGTCCTCCTGCAAACTTGTGGTTTGGCATCAATAGAGTGGTCAGGAGCTGATTACATAAAAAGTGACACAATCCAAGGATTTTATACAATCTACATTTGATTTTACCAAAGTTTGTTATTTTCAAAATGTCCACTAAATTGTAAACAGTCTTCAAAACATTAAAAAAATTAATGCTCGGTAAGGCGTTTAAAAATAGCAAACTGATGTAATTTGCAGTTATAATCAAAAGGACCCTTTACTGTACCAGACTGCACTTAACACCTGTATGACCTAATTCCATTTAGAGGGGGACTATACCCTGAGGTCACTCCACATTACAAATCAGCTGTCATTAATAAAGTGTTCCCATATGTTTAATGGGTTAACCCCGTAAAAATGACATGGTGAAGCAGAGAGGAGGAAGACTTCTCATCAATAATGTTTCAGAGCAGCCACACTGTCTTCCTCAAGTAGACAAAATAATATAAAAGCGTCACTTTTAATATGGAGCTATTTCTCCTCCACATTGCATTTTCAAAGACAGAGGGATTTACTCCCAAGATTTGCACAACTCGGCGCATTTCACTGTGGTTCTGAGAGAGCGAAGTTACAGTGAGTGATTAGAAAGCCTCAGTCCGGCAAAGTTCTGATTGCAGTTACAGGCTCAACAGGATTTTCTACCAGATGGTTAAGTCCCTGTAGCATGACATAGGGTAACAATCCAACCCAGCAAAATCCCTCACTACATAGGCAAGACCTTCAATAACAACCCACCCCAACCCCGTGCTGTCAAAATCCCAGAAACGTTGTCAAATTATCCTGACTCCAAAAAGCAGGTTATTGGTCTGCACTCAACCCTGCAGACAAATCCAATGTATCAGTGTATTCTTTTGTACCATGTGCCAAAATGGTACACTAAAGAATGTGACTTCACAAAATGTAGGTATTCTTTGCTTTGAACAAAACAAATGCATCATCAAGCAGAGCCTGTATTGATAAGCCAAAGACAGATACATAAACATGCATGCTAAAATAAATGTGACTAGACTCCCATTCTGACAATCAACCTGCATACTCCCAACGCTAACATATTGAATTTAACGCTACTTCAGGGAAGCCGTCGCCTGATGACTGCTCCAACCAATATGTTGTTAGCTGTTAATTACAAACAGCTGCTTCCAAAGTGTTTACTGCACAGACTGAGCCCACAGAACGGCTTCTGGGGTCAAGAGCAGAAGTAGTGAAATATAGTAGAAACTCGCAGGAATTGTGCTATTCATCAAACTGCTGGCACTCTCCCAGACTCTCACTCAGCATTGCTCTTCAAAGACATCAAAACAATAAGGTAGATTTTGGAATGGTGGGACGCACCACACACATTAACAGCGCTCTATAGGAGCAGGTTGCAAGGCTTCGATCCCATCAAGGCATCCGAAGGGTGCCAACAACTTCAGCAACAACATTCAAGCTCTCTGTCAATATCATCTGAACCCAACACTGAAATGATTTCTTATATATTCTACTAAATCGTTTGATAGCAGCTTCCTTACAACGAGACACTGGGCACACCAAGCCCATTCTATGAAGTTGTGATGCCAAACTAAGTAATGGAGATTTTGGGCGATTGTGATGTTTCGCTTCACATGATAGGTACAAACAGCAAGGGGTTGCCTGAGCTTTTTGTACATCAATAAATATATTAGGGGGACCAGGAAGTCATTAACTTCACCAAACAGCGGCCTTCTGTTCTTCCTGCTCAGATATACACAACGCTTGACCAATATGATCTATTCACAAATAAAATACAAATCATTAATGAATCCATACTTTTGCCTCTGTACAGAACAAAAGCTACAAAATATGATAATAGGCACACCAGATTGAGATTGGTGGATCTGCAGGATTGATCACCTTATACACGTGGAAGTCTAGTGTGCATGCAAGATGTAAGCATTTGGTACCTCTGTATACCACACTTGTAATTGCCTGGTGATGACCCGTTAAACTGCTTAACATAGAAACATAGAAACATAGAAGATAGGAGCAGGAGTAGGCCATTCGGCCCCTCAAGCCTGTTCCGCCATTTAATGAGATCATGGCTGATCATCCAAATTCAGTACCCTGTCCCTGCTTTCTCCCCATATCCCTTGATCCCTTTAGCCTTAAGAAATATATCTAACTCCTTCTTGAATATATTTAATAAGTTGGCCTCAACTGCCTTCTGTGGTAGAGAATTCCACAGGTTCACCACTCTCTGGGTGAAGAAATTCCTCCTCATCTCAGCCCTAAATGGCTTACCCCTTATTCTTAGACTGTGACCCCTGGTTCTGGACTCCCCCGCCATTGGGAACATCCTTCCTGCATCTAGTCTGTCTAGTCCTGTTAGAATTTTATAAGTTTCAATGAGATCCCCTCTCATTCTTCTAAACTCTAGTGAATATAAGCCTAATTGACCCAATCTCTCTTCATACATCATTCCTGCCATCCCAGGTATCAGTCTGGTGAATCTTCGCTGCACTCCCTCCATGGCAAGAACATCCTTCCTCAGATAAGGCGACCAAAACTGCACACAATACTCAAGCTGTGGTCTCACCAAGGCCCTGTACAACTGTAGCAAGACATCCTTGCTCCTGTACTCGAATCCTCTCGCTATGAAGGCCAACATAGCACGGTGGCATAGTGGTTAGCACTGTTGCCTCACAGCGCCAGGGACCCGGGTTTGAATCCGGCCTCGGGTGACTGTGTGTGTGGAGTTTGCACATTCTCCCCGTGTTTGTGTGGGTTTCCTCCGGGTGCTCCGGTTTCCTCCCACAGTCCAAAGATGTGCAGGTTAGGATGATTGGCTATGATAAATTGACCCTTAGTGTTCGGGGGATTAAATACGTGGGGGTACAGGGATAGGGTGGGATATGTGTTGGTGTAGGGGTTACAGGGATCGGGTGGGATATGTGTCAGTGCAGGCTTGATGGGCCGAAATGGCCTCTATCTGCACTGTGGGGTTTCTGTGATTTCTGTGATACCATTTGCCTTCTTAACTGCCTGCTGCACCTGCATGCTTATCTTCAGCGGCTGATGCACAAGGACACCCAGGTCTCGTTGTACTTCCCCTTTTCCCAATCTATTGCCGTTCAGATAATAATCTGTCTTCCTGTTTTTGCTAGCAAATTGGATAACCTCGCATTTATCCACATTATACTGCATCTGCCATGCATCTGCCCAATCACCCAACCTGTCCAAATCATACTGGAGTTTCTCTGCATCCTCCTCACAGCACACACGCCCACCCAGCTTTGTGTCGTCTGCAAACTTGGAGATATTACATCTAGTTCCCTCGTCTAGATTAATATATATTGTGAATAACTGGGGTCCTAGCACCGATCCCTGCGGTACCCCACTAGTCACTGCCTGCCACTCGGAAAAAGACCCGTTTATTCCAACTCTTTGCTTCCTGTCTGCCAACCAGTTCTCTATCCAAGTCAGTACCTTACCCCCAATCCCATGTGCTTTAACTTTGCACACTAATCTCTTATGCGGGACCTTATCGAAAGCCGTCTGAAAATCCAAATACACCACATCCACTGGTTCTCCCTTATCTATTCTACCAGTTACATCCTCAAAAAATTCCAGTAGATTAGTCAAACATGATTTACCTTTTGTAAATCCATGTTGACTTTGTCCGATCCTGTCACAGTTTTCCAAGTGCTCTGCTATTACATCTCTTATAATGGACTCTAGCATTTTCCCCACTACCGATGTCAGGCTTACCAGTCTATAATTCCCCGTTTTCTCTCTACCACCTTTTTTAAATAGTGGGGTTACATTAGCTACCCTCCAATCCATGGGAACTATTCCAGAGTCTATAGAATTTTGGAAGATGACCAGCAATGCATCTACTATTTCTAGGGCCACTTCCTTACGTACCCTAGGATGTAGATTATCAGGCCCTGGGGATTTATCGGCCTTCAATGCCATCAATTTCCCTAACACCATTTCCCTACAAACACTGATTTCATTCAATTCCTCCCTCTCATTAGACCCTATGTTCCCCGACATCTAAAGCCCCACTTCCTTGACAGAGTACACGTTCCAGACGGTTCATGGCAAGACCAAGCAAGGCAGACTTGGCTCCATTCCCAAATGGGAATGAAGCCTTGAAGACACGGGTAATGGATAGCATACAGCCCACAGATCACACATTTCTGGTATAAACAATCTCTGCTGTATTGAATTATATTCAAAACTCTCAATCACTTTTAAGTGAAGTCAAAAGAAAATGGATTTCAGTCAGGTATTGGTAGATTGATTTTAACCCTAGGTTGCCTTTATACTGCAAAGTATAGCACAACAGAGGATGAGTTGTGGAGGATAAGGCAGAGTTAGAAGGCAAAGGATCAATGTTAAATCACAAGCTTCAATCAATAGATATTTAAGGAGAAATTTATACTATATCTTCGACAAATGCAGATCACCAATATAATTGTGTGTTGATCTAGTTGTTGAATATTGACTTCTTTCATTGAATGATAAAACAATAACAATATTGTAATAAACTCCAGACAGAATACCATAGGAACGTTCTTAGAATATTGCTTAAGTAAAAAATATTTTTAAGTGATGTAGGTATTGAAGAACTACTTTATTTGTGCACCTTTCCTTGATTAAAAATTGAATGTGAAACATAATTGTGTACTGCTGAGATGGAGAGGCAACTTTATGAGTCCGTGCTATCGGCAGGGGGCCTCACCCACTGGCAATGGAAATTTATTAAATTATCCTTGGAAAGAGTAATAGGACTGCTTAATGCAGGACAGAATATAATTGTAGAGGACGAGTTTAATCCAGGTCAATGTCTACTCAGTGCTGAAGCTGATGGAATGCAAACTTGGCAGTCAGCACTCCCACATTATTCTGTCTCAATTTTGAGTGCTGTACTGATCCAAAGTTGTGCACAGGAAGACTGCAACAGCTACAGTGGTCCCAGCATTCAGGAAAAATAAAGCAAGATATAAGAAAGAGAAAAGAAATAACTTGCATTTATATTGTAGATTTTATAATATCCCAAAGCAGCTCACAGCCAATGAATTACTTTGAAGTATAGTCACTGTTATGTAGGTAAAACTGATATCCAATTTACGCACGGCGAAGTCCCAGAAAAATCAATGAGATAAATTTAATCTGTGTTTGGTGGCAGTGGAATGAGGAATGTTGGCTGGAATACTGGGAGAACGCCCTGCTCTTCTTCAAATCTTGCCATGGGATTATATTACATCCACCCAAACCGGCACACGGGACCTCCCTTTTAACATTTCCTCCAAAGACAAGCATCGTCTTATTGTCTCGCCACAGTGATACAGATGAAGTCAGGAACTCAAAAAAGAGGGAAAACTGAACTTTATAGTGCAGCACATCGGTGCTCCAAAGAGTTAGACAACTGTAAAAATATTCCATTGATTGAGAGCACAATGTTCACCACATTCCCTCAAAACCACAATGCCTCTTTGCCTAGCCTTAGCTCCCGGCACCTCTTACTGTTCATTACATTCAGTAAATTAATAGTAGGTGGTGGGAGTCTAAAGGAAGCAAGCCAAGGACACATGATATCTTGTCTCAGAAATGCCGCAAAGACAGCAGCCCACTGTGGGCCTTATACTGAGGTATTCTTCTAAATGTTATTGCTTAGCAAGGAATCTGGTTCTCCGCCATCACATGCAACAGCCTCATCAGACTGGAGCTATAGCACATTTTAAAAGAATCTATCAAGATGTTTTTCCTTTTAGTGAGCAGCAAACAGGTACCTTAACTCTATTCTGGGTCTTAAAGAGATGCAGCATATATAAGCACAGAATTAAATTAAACTCAGTCATCAGCAAGCATTCTCATTATCAGGCATGATGGCGCATGACTTCTCAGTCAAATAGCCAGTGGTTTGAGACTCTAATTAAAACTGGTTAATGTGTCAATTCATCTAATGAAAAGATTTGGTACTTCCTATGAATTAAGACTTGCATTTATATAGCGCCTTTCACAACCACTGGACGTCTCAAAACGCTTTACAGCCAATGAAGTAGAGTCACTGTTGTAATGTGGGAAACGCGGCAGCCAATTTGCACACAGCAAGCTCCCACTAACAGCAATGTGACAATGAGCAGATAATCTGTTTTGGTTATGTTGGTTGAAGGAGAAATATTGGCCAGGACACCAGGGATAACTCTCCTACTCTTCTTCGAAATAGTGCCATGGGATCTTTTACGTCCACCTGAGAGAGCAGACAGGGCCTCGGTTTAAAGTCTCATCTGAAGGACGGCACCTCCAACAGTGCAGCACTCCCTCAGCACTGTCATAGAGTCATAGAGTCATAGAGTTTTACAGCACAGAAAGAGGCCCTTCGGCCCATCGTGTCTGCGCCGCCCATCCATCCCTGTCCAGTCTAATCCCATTTTCCAGCATTTGGTCCATAGCCTTGTATGCAATGGCATTTCAAGTGCTCATCCAAATGCTTCTTGAATGTTGTGAGGGTTCCTGCCTCCACCACCCTTTCAGGCATTGAGTTCCACATTCCAACCACCCTCTGGGTGAAAAAGTTCCTCCTCAAATCCCCTCTAAATCTCCTGCCCCTTACCCTGAATCTATGCCCCCTTGTTATTGACCCCCCCACTAAGGGGAAAAGTTCCTCTTTATCTACCCTATCTATGCCCCTCATTATTTTGTACACCTCAATCAGGTCCCCCCTCAGCCTTCTCTGCTCCAAGGAAAACAACTCCAGCCTGTCCAGCCTCTCTTCATAGCTGAGGCGCTCCATCCCAGGTAACATCCTGGTGAATCTTCTCTGCACCCTCTCCAAAGCAATCACATCCTTCCTATAGTGAGGCGACCAGAACTGCACACAGTACTCCAGCTGTGGCCTCACCAGCGTTTTGTACAGCTCCATCATAACCTCCCTGCTCTTATATTCTATGCCTCGGCTAATGAAGGCAAGTATCCCATATGCCTTTTTAACCACCTTATCTACCTGCTCCGCTGCCTTCAGGGATCTATGTACATGTACACCAAGGTCCCTCTGACCCTCTGTACTTCCTAGGGTCCTACCACTCATTGTGTATTCCCTTGCCTTATTTGTCCGTCCAAAATGCATCACCTCGCACTTTTCAGGGTTAAATTCCATTTGCCACTTTTCCGCCCATCTGACCAACCCGTTTATATCGTCCTGTAGCCGGAGGCTTTCCTCCTCGCAATTTACCACCCCACCAATTTTCGTGTCATCTGCGAACTTACTGATCATACCTTTTACATTTTCATCCAAATCATTTATGTAGATCACAAACAATAAGGGACCCAGCACCGATCCCTGAGGTACCCCACTGGACACAGGCTTCCAGTCACAAAAGCAACCTTCGACCATCACCCTCTGCCTCCTGCCACTCAGCCAGTTTAGGATCCAACGCGCCAAGGCACCCTGGATCCCATGGGCTCTTACCTTCTTGACCAGTCTCCTATGCGGGACTTTGTCAAAAGCTTTACTGAAGTCCATGTACACCACATCCACAGCATTTCCCTCATCCACCCCACTAGTCACCCCCTCGAAAAATTCGATCAGATTTGTTAGACATGATTTACCCTTAACAAAGCCATGCTGACTATCCCCGATTAATCCTTGCCTCTCCAAGTGGAGATTAATTTTGTCCCTCAGAATTTTTTCCAATAATTTCCCCACCACAGATGTTAGACTCACTGGCCTGTAATTCCCTGGTTTATCCCTGCTACCCTTCTTGAATAATGGTACTACGTTAGCTGTTCTCCAGTCCTCTGGTACATCCCCTGTGGCCAGAGAGGTTCTGAAAATTAGTGTCAGAGCCCCTGCAATCTCCTCCCTTGCCTCCCACAGCAGCCTGGGATACATCTCGTCCGGGCCTGGGGATTTATCCACTTTTTGGCCCGCTAAAACCGCTAGCACCTCCTCCCTCTCGATGCTAATATGTTCAAGTATGTCACAGTCCCCTTGCCCGATTTCTATGTCTGCATCGTCTTTCTCCATAGTGAACACAGATGCAAAAAATTCATTTAAAACCCCGCCTACATCCTCTGGCTCTACACACAGATTGCCACTTTGGTCCCTAATGGGCCCTACCCTTTCCCTGGTTATCCTCTTGCCCTTAATATACTTATAAAACATCTTAGGATTTTCCTTTATTTTGCTCGCCAGTGTTATTTCATGGCCCCTCCTCGCCCTCCTAATTTCTTTTTTAAGTATGCCCCTGCACTTTTTATACTCCTCTAGGGCTTCTTCTGTCTTTAGTCTTTTGTAACTGCCAAAAGCCCCCCTCTTATTTCTAATGCATTTTTGTATATCCCTTGTCATCCAAGGTTCCCTTTGCTTGTTGGTCCCACCCTTGACCTTTACAGGAACATGTTGGCGTTGTACTCTCTCTATTTCCCTTCTGAAAGTCTCCCACTGTTTTGATGTGGATTTTCCTATAAGCAGCTGCTCCCAGTCCACTTTGGCCAGATCCTGCCTTATCATATTAAAATCGGCCTTCCCCCAATTTAGAACCCTTATTTCCGGGCCGTCTTTGTCTTTTTCCATGACCACCTTAAATCTCACCGAATTATGGTCACTGTCGCCAAAATGCTCTCCTACTGACACTTCCACCACTTGCCCGGCTACATTCCCCAGAATTAGGTCCAGTACCGCCCCCTCTCTTGTAGGACTTTCTACATGTTGGCTCAAAAAGCTCTCCTGGATGCACTTTAAGAATTCTGCACCCTCTAAGCCTTTCACACTCTGACTGTCCCAATTTATATTGGGGAAGTTGAAATCCCCCACTATTATTACCCTATTATTTTCGCACTTCTTGGAGATTTGCCTACATATCTGTTCCTCTATCTCCCCCTGACTGTTTGGGGGCCTATAGTACACTCCCAGCAAAGTGCTTGCCCCCTTTTTGTTTTTAAGTTCTACCCATATGGCCTCATTAGAGGAACCCGCTAATATATCATCCCTCCTTACAGCAGTAATTGACTCCTTAATTAATATTGCAACACCCCCTCCCCTTTTACACCCCCCTCTGTCTCGCCTGAAGATTCTATACCCCGGAATATTGAGCTGCCAGTCCTGACCCTCCCTCAACCATGTCTCCGTGATAGCAACAATATCGTACTCCCATGTGTTCAACAACAACTTCAGTTCATCCACCTTATTTGCAAGACTCCTTGCATTAAAATAAATGCCTTCCAACCCTGCCATATTCTCTTTTGCCTTCACATATTTGCTCTGCCTTCCCAGCTGACTTGTTTTTCCCTCTGTATTTGGCCGTAAATCACCCCCTACTATAGCTCCACTCTGTACCCCAACCCCCTGCCAAGTTAGTTTAAACCCTCCCCAGCAGTGCTAGCAAACCTCCCCGCAAGGATATTGGTTCCCCCCTGGTTCAGGTGTAAACCGTCCGACTTGTACAAGTCCCACCTTTCCCAGAAGCAGACCCAGTGATCCAGGAAACTAAAGCCCTCCCCCTTGCACCATCCCTTTAGCCACGCATTCATCTGTTCTATCTTCCTATTCCTATACTTACTAGCACGTGGCACCGGGAGTAATCCAGAGATTACAACCTTTGAGGTCCTGCTCCTTAATCCTTCACCTAGCTCCCTAAATTCTTGCTGCAGGACCTCATCCCTCTTTTTACCTATGTCGTTGGTACCAATGTGGACCACGACCACTGGCTGTTCTCCCTCCCCCTCCAGAATGCCCTGCAGCCGCTCAGTGACATCCTTGACCCTGGCACCAGGGAGGCAACAAACCATCCTGGATTCACGTCTACGGCCACAGAAACGCCTATCTGTTCCCCTTACTATAGAATCCCCTACCACTATTGCTCTCCCACTCTTTTTCCCCCCTTCCTGGGCAGCAGGAGCACCCCCAGTGCCAGGAAGTTGGCCGCTGCTGCCTTCCCCTGGTGAGTCATCCCCCTCAACAGTATCCAAAGCGGTATACTTGTTTGAAAGGGGGATGTCCGCAGGGCTTCCCTGCACTACCTGCCTGCCTTTGTTGCTCCGCCTGATGGTCACCCCCTGTGCTGCCCTACCCTGAGGCGTGCACAACTCGCTAAACGTGTTATCCACGAGCCTTTCAGCATCGCGCATGCTCCAAAATTCATCCACCCGCAGCTCGAGCGCCGCAATGCGGTCTACAAGTAGCTGCAGCTGGATGCATTTCCTGCACACATGGTCATCAGGGACACTGGCAGCATCCCTGACTTCCCACATAGAGCAGGAGGAGCAGAGCACGGGTCTGAACTCTCCTGCCATGACTTACCCCTTTAATTTCTTTAAAAATTTATTCAATACCCCAGTTACAGGTATGCTCTAGGGCGCTTTATTTACCAACTATCCCCACTACACCACAGAAATTTAACACCACAGAATTCAAGCTTGTATTGAAAAAAGAGAAATACTCACCAACCAATCACCTACCTGCTCCCTGGTGACGTCACACACTGATTCCTTTTTACCTCTCTCCCCGCTGCTGGGTTGGTATGCCTCGCCTCTCTCCGGTTTTTATACCGGTCTCACCACACTGCTCCCGACTGGTCTCGGGCCTCGCTGGTCGCCGGGTTTTCTCCCGAGCTCCTCCTCGCTGCTCCCGCTGGTCCCGACTGGTCTCGGGCCTCGCCTCTCTCCGGTTTTTATACCGGTCTCACCACACTGCTCCCGACTGGTCTCGGGCCTCGCTGGTCGCCGGGTTTTCTCCCGAGCTCCTCCTCGCTGCTCCCGCTGGTCCCGACTGGTCTCGGGCCTCGCCTCTCTCCGGTTTTTATACCGGTCTCACCACACTGCTCCCGACTGGTCTCGGGCCTCGCTGGTCGCCGGGTTTTCTCCCGAGCTCCTCCTCGCTGCTCCCGCTGGTCCCGACTGGTCTCGGGCCTCGCCTCTCTCCGGTTTTTATACCGGTCTCACCACACTGCTCCCGACTGGTCTCGGGCCTCGCTGGCCGCCGGGTTTTCTCCCGAGCTCCTCCTCGCTGCTCCCGCTGGTCCCGACTGGTCTCGGGCCTCGCCTCTCTCCGGTTTTTATACCGGTCTCACCACACTGCTCCCGACTGGTCTCGGGCCTCGCTGGTCGCCGGGTTTTCTCCCGAGCTCCTCCTCGCTGCTCCCGCTGGTCCCGACTGGTCTCGGGCCTCGCCTCTCTCCGGTTTTTATACCGGTCTCACCACACTGCTCCCGACTGGTCTCGGGCCTCGCTGGTCGCCGGGTTTTCTCCCGAGCTCCTCCTCGCTGCTCCCGCTGGTCCCGACTGCACTGGAGTGTCAGCCTAGCTCCATGTGCTTAAGTCCCTGGAGTGGGACTTGAACCCACAACCTTCTGACTTAGAGGCGAGTGTGCAACCAACTGAGCCACAGCTGACATCGGCCTGATACAGCATGATGGCATTACAGACATCTGAATTACATGCTGTAGTCAAAATTCAGATACCCAAGGTGCAGTACAGCCAAACAGGAAAAGCCTTTCTCTCTCCTGACAAACTTAGTAATATCAAAGGATTGAGTGCACCAATGGGCATCAATGCAAAAGAGTATTTTCAAAGTAAATATTTGGTGCCACTGTTCATAATGATTGGTAACTTGTTCTGAAACCCAGCTTTAAGAATAGTGTAGGAAATTCAAAGCAACTCTGAAGAAGCTCAGGCTAATGTGATTCCGAATCAAGGTAACTAAATTGCTGTCCAATGTTTCTGCTCTGGATTATCATAGCAAGGTTTTGTCAGAATTTTGTTTTAAACTTCAAGCCGAATACTTGACATGCTCACTCCTAGGGCTGGATTTTCATTGGGCCGTGGAGGTGGGATTGGAGGCGTGTGGGGGTTTAAAATCCCGAAATCGGGGGTCCCAACCCCATCCCGCCCCCGACCCGCCTCCATGCCAGTTTCAAAGGAGGCGGGTACCCGCCCTGCACTGGGACCCGCCTCCCCGAGGCGGGAAGGGGATTAGTGCCAATTAACTGCCTGTTAACAGGTAGTTAACAGGCAGTTTTTAGCCTAATCCCTATTTTCATTGTTGAAATGTGGGATTCCCGACAGCTCCAAACCACGCCAAGTTAGCGAGGCGGGCTGTCAGGATGAAGGGCTTGGAGGGGTCGAGATGTCCGGTGTTCAGGTGAGTGATGGGTGCATGAGTGCAGAGGTAAGTGTGTTTGGTCTGTGTAAAGTGTTTAAAGAAGTTCTACTAACCTTTACTTACCTTTACAGCCTTCCTTCCTTCAGGTCTCGGGAGTCCCTCATCTCACCAGCACAGAAAGCAGAATGGCCGCCAGCTGTCAAAATCTGCAGCCTCTGCTTTCTGTTCCGGGGAGATCTCTAAATCATCCTGAGAGGAAGGAATTAACCTGCAGTACAGATTGTCAGTGTTTGACAGCTTCAAGCAGTTGTGAAACACTGATATTTCATCTGTCAAAAGATCTTGACAGATGAAATTTCAATCTGTGACGTCACCTGTTGCCGGGAGGCCCTTAATTGGCCTGCTGAGCCCACTGGGCGGGCTCAAATCAAATCAAATCAAATCAAATCAACTTTTATTGTCATTGTTAGTGCACAAGTGCAGTACAACGAAATGTAGGCTTGCGGCTCCCGAGAGTGTACAATTTGGATTAGGACACTTAAACATTTCAACATACATTTGTACATATATATTAGCATAAATATGACCATAATAAAGTGCATCGGCAGATGTGCAGGCTTTAGTGTTTATTTGTGGAGTTCAGTAGGATGACAGCCCTGGGAAAGAAGCTGTTCCTAAATCTGGTCGTACGGGTGCGAATGCATCTGTAGCGTCTTCCAGATGGTAGGAGGGCGAACAGACTGTGGCTGGGGTGGGTAGGGTCTTTGATGATGGACCGTGCCCTCCGTAGGCAGCGTTTCTGATATATATGTTCTATGGTCGGTAGCCGGGTGCCGGTAATGCGTTGGGCAGTTTTGACTACCCGCTGCAGGGCTTTCCGGTCATGGGAGCTACAGCTGCCGTACCATACCGTGATACAGTTTGTCAGGATGCTCTCTATAGTGCAGCGGTAGAAGTTAGAGAGGATCGGGGGTGACAGATTACATCCCTTCAGCCTCCTCAAGAAATATAGGCGCTGCTGGGCCTTCTTCACCAGAGAGGAGGTGTTGAGGGACCAGGAGAGGTCTTCCGTGATGTGGACTCCGAGGAACTTAAAGCTGGCCACCCTTTCCACCTCCGCCCCATTGATGTGGATGGGGGTGTGACTTCCGCCTTTGGACTTCCTGAAGTCCATGATTATTTCCTTTGTTTTCTTGGTGTTAAGGGCCAGGTTGTTGTCGGCGCACCACTTCACGAGATGCTGGACCTCCTCCCTGTAGGCTGACTCATCGTTGTTGGTGATCTGGCCTACTACCGTGGTGTCATCTGCAAACTTGATGATGGTGTTGGAACCATTAACAGCCACACAGTCGTGGGTGAAGAGGGAGTAGAGGAGGGGGCTCAGCACACATCCTTGTGGGGCCCCCGTGTTCAGGGTCGGGGGGGGGAGGTGTGGTTGCCTAATTTGACAGACTGGGGTCTGTTTGTTAGGAAGTCGAGGGTCCAGTTGCAGAGGGAAGTGTTCAGGCCAAGAGTTTGGAGTTTGGTGGCCAGCTTGTTGGGGACGATAGTGTTGAATGCTGAGCTGTAGTCTATAAACAACATTCTGATGTAGGTCTCCTTACCATCTAGGTGATTCAGTGCCGAGTGTAGAGCAGTAGTGATTGCATCCTCCGTTGATCTGTTTGCCCGATAGGCAAACTGGTGTTGGTCAAGGGTCAATGAAGTCAAAATCGCGTGGGCTGGCTAGAACTTGATGGAAGCGGGACGACAACCCCAAAAGTTGTAGTCCCACCTCCTACCCGCCTCCTCAATGAAAATCCAGCCCCTAGTTTCCAAAATCTCAAACCTGACACCAACCCATCCATTTTCAGGTTTAACGGAGGCGGGACAAAGAGCGGACAGCCAAACCTCACCCAGGAGGCGGATTGGCAGTTTAAATATTTTAATGAGGCTGGCAGCCTCTGATTTAACCTGTTTTACAGGTTTAATTGTGGCCGGTCGGGTTTCCCAGGCCTCGGGAAACCCGGCAGTTGGAGGGAGGCAGGGACAGCTTCGGGGAGAAGTTAAGTGCCTTTACAATAATGCTTGTGGGCCAGGAAGAGCAGAAGTGCTTCCTTCCCGGTCCCCAAGCTCCCCCCCCCAATAGACTCCCCCCACCAATACAAAGACCCCCAGGGTTGGAGATCGCCCCCTGGGATCGGACTCCCCCCCAGGATTAGAGATCGGACCCCCCACCCCCCCACCATCTCTCCCAGCACCAACACCCTTCCCCCCCACCCCCCCCCCGCCACTGGACCTAACTGCTCTTAGCCCAGCTCGGCTACGGCCTTGTGTTGCAGACTTTCCCGCCCAACAAGCAACCAGTCTGTCAATCAGGTTGGCTGTCGGCAGGAAACCTAGAGAAAATTTTTTAAAGGTGTCCTACAGTTAAAAACTGCAGGGTATTCGGGAAACCCATCATTCCTGGTTTCCCGACCTCAAAACAGCATCCTCCTCCCACTCCCTCCCCGCCTCCGGGCTATTATCCAGCCCTCTGTGTTTCATCTTCCGATTCTTCAATACCGCCTCCAGAGAGTAAAATTCACCAATCCAACATTCCAGCTTCAAGGGAGTGCAGGTTGGAGTTGGGGTTATAACACTAGCATTGATTTTGCAATCAGTGTCCCGGTGAGAATGGCTCATCAATGTGAGATCAGAAAATGTATCCTCAGATGCCATTTGCAGTTCTTCTCTACTCCCAAATGTCCATTTGACACACATTACAGGGTTATACTCCTGACAAACTGTCCAGGTCTATACTTAAAGTTTCATCTGTAGTGTCTGTGTGCAATTCCCACTCTAGACTTTAGATTGAATGTGCACTTTCCATTGTATGTACAAGGTTCACCCTATAGTGAGTCTACATGTACTGTTCCATATGCATGATAACTGCATTTAATTCGTTGTGCCCTTCTGGTTTTAATACCAAAAGCACTGGACTCAAGTTAAGTGACCTGAATTCAGGTCCCATCATTTCAGCCTTTATTGACACTCACACTCAGACACTACAGAAAGGAAAAGTTTACAAACTTGTGGAGAAAAGGGGACAGTGTGTGTGGGATAAATTGACCAGTGAGGGATGCCTCTTGGTGTTGTTTAATGGCACTTGTTGGCATGGACACGATGGATCAGCACCAAAGTTAACCCTGGAGCCCTCCAATGGTTGGGCCATCCTACCCTGTTGATGAAGGAGGATAGTTTCTATCGTATCCTGAAATGTCGATAAGCTTTATTTCACATTTCCATCTCCTTACACAAGCTTAAACACTAGGGAGTTTCAGAAGTTGTTTCCACTGCGTTGTGTTTAACTGCTTCATTAAAATAAGTTGAGCATG
Source organism: Somniosus microcephalus (assembly GCF_052327205.1). Lineage (NCBI taxonomy): Eukaryota > Metazoa > Chordata > Chondrichthyes > Squaliformes > Somniosidae > Somniosus > Somniosus microcephalus. The sequence goes on from NC_140992.1 coordinate 34,930,348, forward strand.
AAGTGGTAAGCAAAAACGTACACAGAACTCAGTCACATCTTTTTAGCATTGTGCACCCCATAAATATTTAAGTAATCTTCACCCCCAGTCTAATCAGTGCAAATATCACATTTAAACTCTAAGCATTCCTAAACACTCATGTTATTGTAAATATAAAACAGCATGTTTCCACATAAATCTCTTTTACAGCACACTTCATAACTACTGCTCCAAAGTGTACACTGTTAATAAATACATATAACTTTTTATTTTTTACACAGAACACAAGTTACAACATACTTTACGAGGAATGCTATTGTAATGGTTGGGGGAAACAGAGGCACATCTGACACTCATAATTCACCAGATGTATGTATGTACTATACCACTCAATAAAAATATTCATGAAAAAAAACCTTTTTCAAATGTGCAAAACCTGCACCCAGTCTGAAATCTATTGTGTTGGTCCCTGCAGGAGAGGAGAGCTGGTTTGTTTGTACTTATTTGTTGTAATATTTACTTAGTCTTTCTTGCTGAAGAGCCAAATTGATCTTGGTTCTTTCTGAGGTAAAGTCCTCAACATCTGCTCACTCGACCCCCTTCTGACCGTGATTTTCAAATTTCTCTCCTTGCCCGGACACGCTGTTCAGTGGCCATGTTGAAAGATGCACACAAGTCCTCTCTCTCAACAGTTATTTTTTTGTGTTTCCTCAAACTGTCCCCACCCCTCCAACACCTCAAAGTTTCAATATGTTGTCCATCTGTCGCGCACCTCTGCTTGCCACCATTAACATCTGACTGCACCCTGTCATACAGACAACATCTCCAGAACTTTGGGAAGAAACTAAAGAGTAGGGTCCACTGATGCGCTATCAATTACTCATAAAAGACTGAGAGTTAAGAGAGTAACTAAAGGCTTTTATTAACAAAAGAATGAAGGTCTGCCTCGAGTGGTCGACCGGTCCAGAAATACAAAGGGCTGGGGAGCAGTCACCTTTATACTAGGACTTGTGGGAGGAGTCAGCCGAGGCATGTCCAGGCATGTACACAGTGGAATACAAACAGTGGTTTACCACATCCACTTGATCCAGAAACTTGCCAGATCCACATGGGGAGCAGATGCACAAACCCTCCATATGGCAGCACGCGCCATGGTGTACTCTACAGCGGAGTACTGCTCTCTGACATGGCTATCAAGTCCACATGTCAAATCCGTTGATGTCCAGCTGAATTCTACTATGAGAATTATCAGCAGTATGCTTTTATTGGCACCAACACCTTGGCTGCCTGTGCTTGCAAACATCGCACCGCCACACCACCTATGCCGCAAATATGCAGTCTCCAGAGAATACAACTGCTACACCAGCAAAGACAGCTGATCCAGGCTGACTTGAACCACCTACCACCAACCCGTCTCAAATCTAGAATGCTATTTTGGACCATCGCCGAAGCCCTTCAGCAATCTCCCCTCAGCCTTGATGACCGATGGCAAAATGCTTGGAGGAACTGCGACATACGGAATGGATTCCTTATAGAGGACCCCACAGTACAACCTGAAGGATCAAACCTTCCTCACAAACAGTGGACAACCATCAACCACCTCAGAACCAGTAGATGCTGCCACCTTCTCCATAGATGGAAGATTAAAGTATTCCCATCATGCGACTGTGGAGCTCCTAATCAGACCCTGGAGCACATCATTGAGCACTGCCCTCAGAGGAAATGCGCAGGCAGCGTACAAGATATTCACGCTGTTACACCGGAAGCTTTGGCCTGGATATCTGACTTAGATATTGACATTTGATTTGTTTTGCTACTACCATATGAAAGAAGAAGACTGGTCCATATTTACATCCTGAAAGGTATACTATCACTGCTTGAAAACAACCATCAGCTGGACATATTTTTACAAACTTTGTTTTTAATGGTTTAAATGCTTGGATTGATTGACACAGTTATGACCATTTTGAGAACCTCAATCTGTCATCTTGTCTGTTCCAGGACATGGGAAATAACTAGTACCAGACAGTGAAGTGATAACTACAGGAATTCTATTCAATGCCTCCAAAAGCAGTGGTTGACAGACAGCCTACTACAATTAAAATAAGGCGCATTCTTCAGCACAGAAGAGTCTAGGGAATCCTGACATGATCAATGCCCCTTTCACTGGTCCACTATAACCGTAACCCTTTCTCTGGCAGCTCCAAGGAATATGCTAATGTCTGGTGTTTGAAGTGCTTTTTAATTTAATGTTTTGTTGACATTAAGGTGCTATCTTTCCCATTTATTTGCCCCCCTTCAACTGCTTGAAACTTCCCAAAGCATGAATCATAGTCAGGTAAGAGTCTTTATCAATGGCTTTATGAGCTGGCCACAGAAGAGGTAGTGCAGTGACCAAGGAGGTTTTATGGTCTAAACTAAGGCTAGTCAGGCAAGGTAGCCTAGAGGGATGACACATTATTAGAATACTGCCTCATGCCACATACATTGACATTTGCAGTTCACGTCAAGGAAACATCACGATCCAGGCTGGTGCATCTGGAGATGGTGGGGGTGAAATTAGGCTCGGTAGTGCCCCTTATTTGGATGCTACGAGGGCCCCTTAAGGGTTCCAAAATGGCGTTCATGGTTCACGCGCACACTTCTGATGTGAAGTGCGCCAGACGCCATTTTGGTAAAGGGGCTAGTGCACACGTGCACTTAACGTCCACCGGAACTATGCAGAGCAGGCAGCGCATGATGTCAATCAGCGTGCAACACTGATTTGACACCAGCACAGCAATTTTGGAGCTTCACGCACCAGCTGACACCCTCTCTTAACCACACACAGCTGAACATGATGTTAAGCAGCATGAAGGTCCTCCCAACAGCATTATTTAAAGGGCTCATCAACTACTTATAGGTTAGTTGCTGCTTTATTTCTTCTGCCTGTTGCTATAATTCTACACTTTTTTGATGCTTTTCATAGATGTTTCAGGTTTCAAAAGTCTACAGGGCGTGGTGTGGCAGGTGCTGAAGTACTTTTCGCCGACTTCAAGGCTTCTGCACAAACGAGTTGCTCCCAGGCATGGGTGCACTAGTAGGCCTTCCTCTTGGAATCGAGCATAACTGGGAGAATGAGCAGAGGCCACACAGAGCAGGACAAGCTGCTGGAAGAGAGAGGAGAGGGAGAAGGGCTCTCAGCAGGAGGCCATATCCACTCACGGGAGCAATTCTTCGACCCGAACTTCGGCAACGACCAATGGTTGAGACGTCTGCACTTCACTTAGAAGGTCGTCACTGAAACCTGTCAACTGCTGCAGCCACAACTCCAACCTCAGAGCAGGGCAAGGACCACATTGCCAGTGGCTGTGAAAGTGACCGTGGCTATAAACGTTTATACGTCTGGCTCCTTCCAGGCTGCTGCTGGAGATATTAGCAACATCTCGCAGTTTGCAGTCCACTGTTGCATAAGGGAGGTCAATATGTCCTAGAGGCAACAAGGGGGCAAGCCATATTAGATTTAGTAATGAGTAATGAGCCAGATTTAGTTAACAGCCTAACTGTGTGTGAACATTTATCCAATAGCGATCATAACATGATCGAGTTCAACGTAGCATTTGAAAGGGAGAAATACGAAACAGCTACTAAGATTCTAGATTTAGGTAAGGCCGACTTCAACGGGATGAGGCAGAGACTGCCCACAGTAAACTGGGCAAATCTGTTAATGGGTAAAACGACAGAAGATCAGTGGGAGATGTTTAAAAAAGAATTTAATGTGATACAGAACCAGTTTATACCCCTGAGGGGCAAGAGCTCCACTTGCCAAAAAAACCAGCCAAGGACAACTAAAGAGGTAAAAGGGACAGCTTAAAACTAAAGGGAAGGGCATACAAAAATACAAAAAATAACACAAATCCTGGTGAATGGGAAAGATACAAAGAACAGCAAAGGGTCACAAAACAGATAGTAAGAGCTTCAAAAAGGGAGTGTGAAAAGAAGCTTGCAAGGGATATCAAAATCAATACGAGGAATTTTTACAATTACATTAGGAAAAAGAGGGTAGTCAGGAGCAATGTTGGTCCCTTAAAAACTGAAAGCGGTGAAGCAGCGGACCTGCGCGGGAGCAGCCCGAGGCGGGAGAGGTACTTAAGGAGCAGTCAGAGGCACCGAGGCCCACAGCCCCGAGACCGGAGAAGCAGCGGACCTGCGCGGGAGCAGCCCGAGGCGGGAGAAGTACTTAAGGAGCAGTCAGAGGCACCGAGGCCCACAGCCCCGAGACCGGAGAAGCAGCGGACCTGCGCGGGAGCAGCCCGAGGCGGGAGAGGTACTTAAGGAGCAGTCAGAGGCACCGAGGCCCACAGCCCCGAGACTGGAGAAGCAGCGGACCTGCGCGGGAGCAGCCCGAGGCGGGAGAGGTACTTAAGGGGCAGTCAGAGGCACCGAGGCCCACAGCCCCGAGACCGGAGAAGCAGCGGACCTGCGTGGGAGCAGCCCGAGGCGGGAGAGGTACTTAAGGGGCAGTCAGAGGCACCGAGGCCCACAGCCCCGAGACCGGAGAAGCAGCGGACCTGCGCGGGAGCAGCCCGAGGCGGGAGAGGTACTTAAGGAGCAGTCAGAGGCACCGAGGCCCACAGCCCCGAGACCGGAGAAGCAGCGGACCTGCGTGGGAGCAGCCCGAGGCAGGAGAGGTACTTAAGGGGCAGTCAGAGGCACCGAGGCCCACAGCCCCGAGACCGGAGAAGCAGCGGACCTGCGTGGGAGCAGCCCGAGGTGGGAGAGGTACTTAAGGGGCAGTCAGAGGCACCGAGGCATACCAATCCAGGTTCCGGGAGAGAGGTAAAAAGTAGTCCAAGTGTGACGTCAGCAGGAAGCAGGTAAGTGATTGGTTGGTGAGTATTTCTCTCTTTTCAATACAAGCTTAATTTCTGTGGTGTTAAATTTCTAGGGTCTCTGTGGTGTAGTGGGGACAGTTGGTAAATAAAGCGCCCTAGAGTATACCTGTAACTGGGGTATTGAATAAATTTTTTAATTAATTAAAGGAGTAATTCATGGCAGGAGAGTTCAGACCCGTGTTCTGCTCCTCTTGCTCCATGTGGGAAGTCAGGGACGCTGCCAGTGTCCCTGACGACCATGTGTGCGGGAAATGCATCCAGCTGCAGCTACTTGTAGACCGCATTGCGGCGCTCGAGCTGCGGGTGGTTGAATTTTGGAGCATGCGCGATGCTGAGAGGGTCGTGGATAGCACGTTTAGCGAGTTGTTCACACCTCAGGGTAGGGCTGCACAGGCAGAAAGAAAGTGGGTGACCATCAGGCGGAGCAACAGAGGCAGGCAGGAAGTGCAGGGAACCCCTGCGGACATCCCCCTTTCAAACAGGTATACCAAGTTGGATACTGTTGAGGGGGATGACTCACCAGGGGAAGGCAGCAGCAGCCAGCTTCCTGGCACCAGGGACGCTTCTGCTGCTCAGGAAGCGAGGAAAAATAGTGGGAGAGCAATAGTGGTAGGGGATTCTATCGTAAGGGGAACAGATAGGCATTTCTGTGGCCGCAAACGTGACTCCAGGATGGTTTGTTGCCTCCCTGGGGCCAGGGTCATGGATGTCACTGAGCGGCTACAGGGCATTCTTAAGGGGGAGGGTGAGCAGGCAGAGGTCGTGGTCCACATTGGGACCAACGACATAGGTAGGAAGGGGGATGAGGTCCTGCATCAAGAATTTAGGGAGCTAGGTAACAGATTAAAGGGCAGGACCTCAAAGGTTGTAATCTCTGGATTACTCCCAGTGCCACGTGCTAGTGAGTATAGGAATAGGAGGATAGTGCAGATGAATGCGTGGCTAAAGAGTTGGTGTAGGAGGGAGGGTTTTAGTTTCCTGGATCACTGGGCCTGCTTCTGGGAAAGGTGGGACTTGTACAAGTCGGACGGGTTGCACCTGAACCAGAGCGGGACAAATATCCTTGCGGGGAGGTTTGCTAGCAGTGTTGGGGGGGGTTTAAACTAACTTGGCAGGGGGATGGGATACAGAGGGGAGCTGAAATAGGAGGTGATGTGCTGCCAATTATAGAGAAAAGAACAAGTCAGCTTGGTAGACCGGGCAAATATATAAGGGCAAGGCTGGATGGCATCTATTTTAATGCAAGGAGTCTTGCAAATAAGGTGGATGAACTGAAGGTGTTGATAAACACATGGGAGTATGATATTGTTGCTATCACGGAGACATGGTTGAGGGAGGGGCAAGACTGGCAGCTCAATATTCCGGGGTACAGAATCTTCAGGCGAGACAGAGGGGGAGGTAAAAGAGGAGGGGGTGTTGCAATATTAATTAAGGAGTCAATTACTGCAGTAAGGAGGGATGATATATTAGCAGGTTCCTCTAATGAGGCCATATGGGTGGAGCTTAAAAACAAAAAGGGGGCAAGCACTTTGCTGGGAGTGTACTATAGGCCTCCAAACAGTCAGGGGGAGATAGAGGAACAGATATGTAGGCAAATCTCAGAGAAATGTGCAAATAATAGGGTAATAATAATGGGGGATTTCAACTTCCCCAATATTAACTGGGATAGTCAAAGTGTGAAAGGCTCAGAGGGTGTAGAATTCTTAAAGTGCATCCAGGAGAGCTTTTTGAGCCAGCATGTAGAAAGTCCTACAAGAGAGGGGGCGGTACTGGACCTAATTCTAGGGAATGTGGCCGGCCAAGTGGAAAAAGTGCTAGTAGGTGAGCACTTTGGTGACAGTGACCATAATATGGTGAGGTTTAAGGTGGTCATGGAAAAGGACAGGGATGGGCCGGAAATAAAGGTTCTAAATTGGGGGAAGGCCGATTTTAATAGGATAAGGCAGGATCTGGCCAAAATGGACTGGGATCAGCTACTTGTAGGAAAATCCGCATCGGAGCAATGGGAGGCTTTCAGAAGGGAGATTGAGATCATACAATGGCAACATGTTCCCGTAGGTCAAGGGTGGTTCCAAAAACCACAGGGAACCTTGGATGTCAGGGGATATACGAGAATGGATTAGGAAAAAAAGGAGGGCTTTTGGCAGATACAAAAGGCTAAAGACGGAGGAAGCCCGAGAGGAGTACAAAAAGTGCAGGGGGATACTTAAAAAAAGAAATTAGGAGATCAAGGAGGGGCCATGAAATAACACTGGCGAGCAAAATAAAGGAAAATCCTAAGATGTTTTATAAGTATATTAAGGGTAAGAGGATAACTAGGGAAAAAATAGGGCCCATTAGGGACAAAAGTGGCAATCTGTGTGTGGAGCCGGAAGATGTAGGAGGGGTTCTAAATGAATTTTTTGCATCTGTTTTCACTATGGAGGAGGACGATGTAGACATAGAAATAGGGCGGGGGGACTGTGATATGCTTGAACATATTAACATCGAGAGGGAGGAGGTATTGGCGGTTTTAGCAGGCCAAAAAATGGATAAATCCCCAGGCCCGGATGAAATGTATCCCAGGCTGCTGTGTGAGGCAAAGGAAGAGATTGCGGGGGCTCTAACACATATATTCAGGACCTCTCTGGCCACAGGGGATGTGCCAGAGGACTGGAGAACCGCTAATGTAGTACCATTATTCAAGAAGGGAAGTAGGGAAAAACCGGGGAACTACAGGCCAGTGAGCCTAACATCAGTGGTAGGAAAATTATTGGAAAAAATTCTGAGGGACAAAATTAGTCTCCACTTGGAGAGACAAGGATTAATCAGGGATAGTCAACATGGCTTTGTCAAGGGAAGATCATGTCTGACTAATTTGATTGAATTTTTTGAGGGGGTGACTAGGTGTGTGGATGAGGGTAACGCAGTGGATGTGGTATACATGGATTTCAGTAAGGCCTTCGATAAAGTCCCGCACAGGAGACTGGTCAAGAAGGTAAGAGCCCATGGAATCCAGGGTGCCTTGGCACATTGGATACAAAACTGGCTTAGTGGCAGAAGGCAGAGGGTGATGGTCGAAGGTTGTTTTTGTGACTGGAAGCCTGTGGCCAGTGGGGTGCCACAGGGATCGGTGCTGGGTCCCTTGCTGTTTGTGGTCTACATTAATGACTTGGATATGAATGTAAAAGGTATGATCAGTAAGTTCGCGGATGATACTAAAATTGGTAGGGTGGTAAATAGCGAAGAGGGTAGCCTCAGTCTGCAGGACGATATAGATGGGTTGGTCAGATGGGCGGAACAGTGGCAAATGGAATTTAACCCGGAAAAGTGCGAGGTGATGCACTTTGGGGGGACTAACAAGGCAAGGGAATACACAATGAATGGTAAGACCCTAGGCAAGACAGAGGGGCAGAGGGATCTGGGTGTGCAAGTACACAGATCCCTGAAGGCGGCGGAACAGGTGGATAAGGTGGTAAAAAAGGCATATGGGATACTTGCCTTCATTAGCCGAGGCATAGAATATAAGAGCAAGGAGGTTATGATGGAGCTGTATAAAACATTGGTTAGGCCACAGCTGGAATACTGTGCGCAGTTCTGGTCGCCACACTACAGGAAGGATGTGATCGCTTTGGAGAGGGTGCAGAGGAGATTCACCCGGATGTTACCAGGGCTGGAGCGCTTCAGCTATGAAGAAAGACTGGGCAGATTGGGTTTGTTTTCCTTGGAGCAGAGGAGGCTGAGGGGGGACATGATTGAGGTGTACAAAATTATGAGGGGCATAGATAGGATGGATTCTAAGCAGCTTTTTCCCTTAGTAGAAGGGTCAATAACTAGGGGGCATAGATTCAAGGTAAAGGGCGGGAGGTTTAGATGGGGTTTGAGAAAGAACTTTTTCACCCAGAGGGTGGTTGGAGTCTGGAACTCACTGCCTGAAAGGGTTGTGGAGGCAGGAACCCTCACAACATTTAAGAATGTAAGAAGTCACACAACACCAGGTTATAGTCCAACAGCTTTATTTGAAATCACAAGCTTTCGGAGCGCTGCTCCTTCTTCAGGTGAAGTGGAGAAATGCATAAAGACACAGCTTATATAGTCAGAGAATCATGTCAGATGTTTACAGGTAACCTTTCCAACTGCCATTTATCACACCTCGGCAGAGAGATAATCACAGCAGTCAAAGGTGTGAATGGTATCCAAACAGGTCAGTCAGGGAAACATTACATCAAAGAACAATGAGGTGGGGTCACAAGGGGTCAAATATTGCAGATGCTGGGGTCTGTATGAAAAACAAAAAAAGACAAAAAACATTTTTTTTGGCTGGAAATCACAGCAGGTCCGGCCGCATCTGTGTAGAGAGAACAAGCCAATGTTGACTCGAGTCTGGATGACCCTGCATCAGGTGGGGTTACATGTAGCGTGACATGAACCCAAGATCTCGGTTGAGGCCGTCCTCATGGGTGCGGAACTTGGCTATCAGTTTCTGCTCGACGATTTTGCGTTGTCGTGTGTCTCGAAGGCCACCTTGGAGAATGCTTACCCGAAGATCGGAGGCTGAATGTCCTTGACTGCTGAAGTGTTCCCCGACTGGGAGGGAACACTCCTGCCTGGTGATTGTTGCGCAGTGTCCGTTCATCCGTTGTCGCAGTGTCTGCATGGTCTCGCCGATGTACCATGCTCCGGGGCATCCTTTCCTGCAACGTATGAGGTAGACAACGTTGGCCGAGTCACATGAGTATGTACCATGTAGCTGGTGGGTGGTGTCCTCACGTGTGATGATGGTATCTGTGTTGATGATCTGGCATGTCTTGCAGAGGTTGCTGTGGCAGGGTTGTGTGGTGTCGTGGTCGCTGTTCTCCTGAAAGCTGGGTAATTTGCTGCGAACGATGGTCTGTTTGAGGTTAGGCGGCTGTTTGAAAGCGAGTAGTGGAGGCGTGGGGATGGCCTTAGCGAGGTGTTCGTCGTCATCGATGACATGTTGAAGGCTGCGAAGAACATGGCGTAGTTTCTTCACTCCGGGGAAGTACTGGACGATGAAGGGTACTCTGTTGGTTGTGTCCCGTGTTTGTCTTCTGAGGAGGTCTATGCGATTTTTCGCTGTGGCCCGTCGGAACTGTCGATCGACGAGTCGAGCGTCATATCCCGTTCTTACAAGGGCATCTTTCAGTGTCTGTAGGTGTCCATCGCGTTCCTCCTCGTCTGAGCAGATCCTGTGTATTCGCAGGGCTTGTCCATAGGGGATGGCTTCTTTAACGTGGTTAGGGTGGAAGCTGGAGAAGTGAAGCATCGTGAGGTTGTCCGTGGGCTTGCGGTAGAGTGAAGTGCTGAGGTGTCCGTCTTTGATGGAGATTCGTGTGTCCAGGAATGAGACTGATTCTGAGGAGTAGTCCATGGTGAGTTTGATGGTGGGATGGAACTTGTTGATGTTATCGTGTAGTCTTTTCAGTGATTCTTCGCCGTGGGTCCATAGGAAGAAAATGTCGTCGATGTATCTGGTGTATAGCGTTGGTTGGAGATCCTGTGCAGCGAAGAAGTCTTGCTCGAACTTGTGCATGAAGATGTTTGCGTATTGGGGTGCGAATTTGGTCCCCATGGCTGTTCCGTGTGTTTGGGTAAAGAACTGGTTGTCGAAGGTGAAGACATTGTGGTCAAGGATGAAGCGGATGAGTTGTAGGATGGCGTCTGGAGATTGGCTGTTGTTGGTGTTGAGTACTGAGGCTGTCGCAGCGATGCCGTCATCGTGGGGGATACTGGTGTAGAGTGCCGAGACGTCCATCGTGGCGAGGAGTGTTCCTGGTTCAACTGGTCCGTGGGTGCTGAGCTTCTGTAAGAAGTCTGTAGTGTCGCAACAGAAGCTGGGGGTTCCCTGTACGATGGGTTTCAGGATGCCCTCGACATATCCAGAGAGGTTCTCACACAGGGTTCCGCTGCCTGTCGAGCAGAAACTGATAGCCAAGTTCCGCACCCATGAGGACGGCCTCAACCGAGATCTTGGGTTCATGTCACGCTACATGTAACCCCACCTGATGCAAGGTCATCCAGACTCGAGTCGACATTGGCTTGTTCTCTCTACACAGATGCGGCCGGACCTGCTGTGGTTTCCAGCCAAAAAAAATGTTTTTTGTCTTTTTTTGTTTTTCATACAGACCCCAGCATCTGCAATATTTGACCCCTTGTGACCCCACCTCATTGTTCTTTGATGTAATGTTTCCCTGACTGACCTGTTTGGACACCATTCACACCTTTGACTGCTGTGATTATCTCTCTGCCGAGGTGTGATAAATGGCAGTTGGAAAGGTTACCTGTAAACATCTGACATGATTCTCTGACTATATAAGTTGTGTCTTTATGCATTTCTCCACTTCACCTGAAGAAGGAGCAGCGCTCCGAAAGCTTGTGATTTCAAATAAAGCTGTTGGACTATAACCTGGTGTTGTGTGACTTCTTACATTTGTCCACCCCAGTCCAACTCCGGCATCTCCACACCATGGCTACTATCGACACCACAAACTGCCGGCTCAAAGTGGAGAGGATCTCCAAGAAGACACAGACATCAAGTTTCTACAGAGATGCAAGAAAGCAGACAAGATCCCGAAAGGACTACAGATCACTAACCCACTCAAGTCAACCTACAACACAGACTACGCTGAGAGACTCTGCCGTCGTACCTCTCGCACACTCCTCAACCATCTCGTACACCAGCTCTACAGCAGACGCCGCAACCTCGAAACCGAGATGGGGTCCATGTTCTCAGCCTGTGCTCAGGACGCAGCAGACCAGCTACGAGACACCGCCAAACAAACAAGGCAACGGAACTACGCTACCTACATGCACACCAAGAACAGGAAGCTTGAGAAACTTGGCATCACCAGCAGCAGCAACCAAGCCTCCCCCAGTACCACGGTTGAAACCACAGGGAAATCCATCATCAACCTGTCCGACCACACCCTTCAACCAGACGAAATTGAAGTTCTCAGCCGAGGGCTCAATTTCTGCCCCACCACCAAAATGGACCCCATCGGTCTCGCGGCAGACACAGAGGAATTCATCAGGAGAATGAGGCTCCGGGAATTCTTCCACAAATCCCAAGATGTCAGCAGCGAACCCAATGAGACAATCAATGATCCGGAACAGCAGACAGAGGGATCCGCAGTGCAGCAACCGAAGAAGAAAGAGTCAAATTGGACCCCTCCGGAGGGTCGCTGCCCTAAGCTTGACATGTATGCTCAAGCTGTCAGGAGATGCATCAACGCCAGATTCATCAGCCGCACTCACAAGACAGTCCAGAATGTCACCCGAGCACAACGCAACGCCATCCACGCTCTCAAGACCAACCGCAACATCGTCATCAAACCAGCAGACAAAGGAGGTGCCATCGTCATACAGAACAGAACGGACTATTGCAAAGAAGTATACCGACAACTGGACAACCAGGAACACTACAGACAGTTACCCGCAGGTCCGACCAAAGAACACACCCGCCAACTCAACAGACTGATCAAAACCTTCGATCCAGACCTTCAAAGCATCCTACATGCTCTCATCCCACGTATTCCCCGCGTGGGAGACTTCTACTGCCTCGAAAAGATACACAAAGCCAACACACCTGGACGTCCTATCGCATCAGGCAACGGAACCCTGTGTGAGAACCTCTCTGGATATGTCGAGGGCATCCTGAAACCCATCGTACAGGGAACCCCCAGCTTCTGTTGCGACACTACAGACTTCTTACAGAAGCTCAGCACCCACGGACCAGTTGAACCAGGAACACTCCTCGCCACGATGGACGTCTCGGCACTCTACACCAGTATCCCCCACGATGACGGCATCGCTGCGACAGCCTCAGTACTCAACACCAACAACAGCCAATCTCCAGACGCCATCCTACAACTCATCCGCTTCATCCTTGACCACAATGTCTTCACCTTCGACAACCAGTTCTTTACCCAAACACACGGAACAGCCATGGGGACCAAATTCGCACCCCAATACGCAAACATCTTCATGCACAAGTTCGAGCAAGACTTCTTCGCTGCACAGGATCTCCAACCAACGCTATACACCAGATACATCGACGACATTTTCTTCCTATGGACCCACGGCGAAGAATCACTGAAAAGACTACACGATAACATCAACAAGTTCCATCCCACCATCAAACTCACCATGGACTACTCCTCAGAATCAGTCTCATTCCTGGACACACGAATCTCCATCAAAGACGGACACCTCAGCACTTCACTCTACCGCAAGCCCACGGACAACCTCACAATGCTTCACTTCTCCAGCTTCCACCCTAACCACGTTAAAGAAGCCATCCCCTATGGACAAGCCCTGCGAATACACAGGATCTGCTCAGACGAGGAGGAACGCGATGGACACCTACAGACACTGAAAGATGCCCTTGTAAGAACGGGATATGACGCTCGACTCGTCGATCGACAGTTCCGACGGGCCACAGCGAAAAATCGCATAGACCTCCTCAGAAGACAAACACGGGACACAACCAACAGAGTACCCTTCATCGTCCAGTACTTCCCCGGAGTGGAGAAACTACGCCATGTTCTTCGCAGCCTTCAACATGTCATCGATGACGACGAACACCTCGCTAAGGCCATCCCCACGCCTCCACTACTCGCTTTCAAACAGCCGCCTAACCTCAAACAGACCATCGTTCGCAGCAAATTACCCAGCTTTCAGGAGAACAGCGACCACGACACCACACAACCCTGCCACAGCAACCTCTGCAAGACATGCCAGATCATCAACACAGATACCATCATCACACGTGAGGACACCACCCACCAGCTACATGGTACATACTCATGTGACTCGGCCAACGTTGTCTACCTCATACGTTGCAGGAAAGGATGCCCCGGAGCATGGTACATCGGCGAGACCATGCAGACACTGCGACAACGGATGAACGGACACTGCGCAACAATCACCAGGCAGGAGTGTTCCCTCCCAGTCGGGGAACACTTCAGCAGTCAAGGACATTCAGCCTCCGATCTTCGGGTAAGCATTCTCCAAGGTGGCCTTCGAGACACACGACAACGCAAAATCGTCGAGCAGAAACTGATAGCCAAGTTCCGCACCCATGAGGACGGCCTCAACCGAGATCTTGGGTTCATGTCATGCTACGTGTAACCCCACCTGATGCAGGGTCATCCAGACTCGAGTCGACATTGGCTTGTTCTCTCTACACAGATGCGGCCGGACCTGCTGTGATTTCCAGCCAAAAAAAATGTTTTTTGTCTTTTTTTGTTTTTCATACAGACACCAGCATCTGCAATATTTGACCCCTTGTGACCCCACCTCATTGTTCTTTGATGTAATGTTTCCCTGACTGACCTGTTTGGACACTCTTCACACCTTTGACTGCTGTGATTATCTCTCTGCCGAGGTGTGATAAATGGCAGTTGGAAAGGTTACCTGTAAACATCTGACATGATTCTCTGACTATATAAGCTGTGTCTTTATGCATTTCTCCACTTCACCTGAAGAAGGAGCAGCGCTCCAAAAGCTTGTGATTTCAAATAAAGCTGTTGGACTATAACCTGGTGTTGTGTGACTTCTTACATTTGTCCACCCCAGTCCAACTCCGGCATCTCCACACCATGGCTAACATTTAAGAAGCATTTGGATGAGCACTTGAAATGCCATAACATACAAGGCTACGGACCAAATGCTGGAATATGGGATTAGATTAGACAGGGCTTGATGGCCGGCACGGACACGATGGGCCGAAGGGCCTCTATCCGTGCTGTATAACTCTATGACTCTATGACTCTATATTGCCAATGATAATAAGGAAACGGCGGACATGTTGAATAATTACCTTGCGCCAGTATTTACAGTAGAAGAGGATAGCATGCCAGAATTCCCAAGGAAACTAATACCGAATTAGGGACAGGGACTCAATCAAATTAACGTAAGTAAAATAACAGCAATGAAGAAAATAATGACACTGAGTGACAAATCCCCAGGATCAGATGGTTTCTATCCCAAGGTTTTAAAGGAAGTAGGTGAGCACATTGAAGATGCCCTAACTATAATCTTCCAAAGTTCTCTTGATTGAGGAACCGTTCCTTTAGATTGGAAAATTGTGCATGTCACTCCGCTATTTAAGAATGGTGAGAGAGGGAAACCAGGGAATTATAGATTAGTTAGCCTAACATCTGTTGTTGGGAAATTGCTAGAGTCTATCATTAAGGATAGGGTGACTGAACAGCCTGAAAATTTTCAGTTGATCAGAGACAGCCAGCATGGATTTGTGAAAGGTAGGTCATGTCTGACAAACCTGATTGAATTGTTTGAAGTGGTGACTAGAATAGTGGACAGGGGAATGTCTATGGATGCTATTTATATGGACGTCCAGAAGGCATTTGATAAAGTCCCACATAAGAGACTGTTATCTAAGGTAGAAGCCCATGGAATTGAGGGCAAATTATTGACCTGGTTAGGAAACTGGCTGAGCGGCAGGAGACAGAGAGTAGGGATAATGGGTAGGTTCTCAAATTGTCCAAATGTGACTAGTGGTGTCCTGCAGAGATCTGTGTTGGGGTCTCAACTATTCACAATATTTATTAACGACTTAAAATGATGGCATAGAAAGTCATATATCCAAATTTGCCGATGACACAAAGATAGGCGACACTGTAGGCAGTGTAGATGAAAGCATAAAGTTACAAAGGGATATTGATAGATTAAGTGAATGGGCAAAACTGTGGCAAATGGATTTCAATGGACCTAAAAAGGATAGAACAGGGCACTTTTTAAATGGTGAAAAATGGTGGTGGTCCAAAGAGGCTTGGGGGTCCAGGTACATAGATCATTAAAATGTCATGAACAGGTACAGAAAATAATCAAAATGGCTAATGGAATGCTGGCCTTTATATCTAGAGGACTAGAATACAAGGGGGTAGAAGTCATGCTGCAGCTATACAAAGCTCGGGTTAGGCCACACCTGGAGTACTGTGAGCAGTTCTGGGCACCACACCTTAGGAAGGATATACTGGCCTTGGAGGGAGTGCAGCGTAGGTTTACCAGAATGATACCCGGACTTCACGGGTTAAGTTACGAGGAGAGGTTACACTAATTAGAGTTGTATTCCCTAGAATTTAAAAGGTTAAGAGGTGATCTGATCAAAATGTTCAAGATATTAAGGGGGACAGATAAGGTAGAGAGAAACTATTTCTGCTGGTTGGGGATTCTAGGACTGGGGGCATAGTCTAAAAATTAGAGCCAGACCTTTCAGGATTGAAATTAGGAAACACTTCTACACACAAAGGGTGGTAGAAGTTTGGAACTCTCTTCCGCAAATGGCAATTGATGCTAGATCAATTAATTTTAAATCTGAGATTGCTAGCTTTTTGTTAACCAAAGGTATTAAGGGATGTGGGCCAACGGCGGGTATATGGAGTTAGGTCGCAGATCAGCCATGATCTCATTGAATGGCGGAAAAGGCTCGAGGGGCTGAATGGCCTACTCCTGTTCCTGTGTCCTTATGTTCCCTATGTTCGCTGAGACTCTCTATGCAAAGAGAGATAACTTCATTTCATTCCCTCTTGCCAGGGAGAAGCAGGCGGAGCGAGCACGAGGGTTTGCAAAGCTTGCAGGCCTCCCCATAGTGCAGGGTGCTATTGACTGCATGCACATTGCTTTGCATGCACCTCATGCCAACTCTGCCATGTACCTGAACCAAAAGTTATTCCACTCCCTCAACGTGCAGCTGGTGTTTCACCATAGGCAACGCATCATGCAGGTCAATGCCCAGTATCCTGGCAGCAGTCATGATGCATTCATTCTGCAGCAGTCCTCTGTGCCAGCTGTATTTCAGTCACCACCTCACACCAAAGGGTGGCTACTGGGCGAATGAGAGCCATGCAGCCACAAGAAATCTGATCGGGCAGACCACTGTCATCCTGAAGCAACAACTCCGCTGCCTGGACCACACTGGAGGAGCCCTGCAATACTTGGCTGAGTGGGTCTCAAGATTTGAGGGGGTATGCTGCATGCTGCACAACCTTGCCATCATGAAGGAACAGCCCTTGACACCACCTATCAGGCGAGAAGCTGAGGAGCAGGAGCACGAGTAGGAGGAAGAGGAAATGGAAGTGGAAGACGAGGAAGTGGAGGAGGCAGAAGAGGAGGAAGTGGGCTGCAACCTAGACAGCCCCTTTCTGCCCAGACTGTATGTGAAGAACTAACTCAAGTGTGATACCAGTAACCTCAACCCCAAGTCCCCATTTACCAACAGCCCTGCACTCCTTACTTTCCCTCTGTCACTTATCGTCATATAGTCCTCTTGGCCACATGCAAAAATAAAAACCACCACAAAATACACATTCCAATCCAAATTTATTAATTATATCAAAATTAAACTAATCACCCTTGTGCATTCCCTTAGTGCCTATTTTCTGTGTGCCTTTGCCTCTCCTAGTGCTCCTACGAAGCGCTACCCCAGTGGCTGCAGCATGGCTTGTGGAAGGTTGCTGACTTTCAATAGATGAGACTGCAGATAGCCTTGGAAGATGACCTTGAGCAGCTCTTGGCCTAGAAGGCCCGGCATCAGACTGCACCATCTCGGCATGGGCGGCAGCAGTCTGGGCTGGCTGGCTGACAGGCAACAGCAAGTGCACTGTCGGAGGGGCAAGGATGGGAGCACGAATGCTGCCATCCTGAGAGAAGGCAGCAGGCTCGTGCTCCATGGAGCCACTGCCACTTCCCCGGGGCAATGCCTCAGCAATCCTAGTAAGCTATTGAAGGACAGATTGCTAGAGTGCTGTGACACCCTGCTAGTCCCTTTGAACACTGGTATCCAGAACCATGATGGCAGCAGTCACAGCTTCCACTGCAGCACTCAAACATTGGGTGGCTGCTGATTGTGCTGCAATGGAAAATGGTACATCGGCCATCAGACACTGCAGCATGGTTGGTTGCACAAGGTCCATGCTGGAAGGATGTGCTCCAAGCTCTGCGCAATGCCCTGTGACAAGTTGGTGCCGGACTCCTCCATGCTGCTTGACACTCAATGCAGGCATTCTGGCAGGCTTCCCGATGCACCAAGCATTTCGTTGCGTACACCCTTTTTCTGTAATAACAACAACAACAACAACAGCAACAGCCATTTTCTGTAGCCTGGCCCATCGAAATCCTCAGCTGAGTCCTCTGCAGCAGAACTCTTGTGCTAACTCACCCACCGACGAGCTGGCACCTGTGCTATCCTTGCCCCCTGCCCTGGCTGCAGGCCACTCATGCCCGGTATCTCACCTTGTGCAGATCCCGCCTCTATGCTAGCCTCTAAATTGCGCGCGGTATCAGTATCTGAGCTGGTGGCTGCGAGTGTTAAATTGAGTGACAGTGTGTCTTCACCATCACTATTTTCTTGCTCTTCCTCCACTGCCTGGGCAGGTTGCAGTTCTTGGATATCTGAAAGAAAAAAGGGACAAGGGTAAGGTTGTTGTGAAGGAAGAGGAGAAAATAAGAAGTGCATGGTTACACCATTAGCACCTTGTAAGTTCGAAGAGATTGTGTTTTTTTTTATTTGTTTGTGGGATGTGGGCATCACTGGCAAGGCTGGCATTTATTGCCCATCCCTAATTGTCCTTGAGAAGGTGCTGATGAGCCACCTTCTTGAACTGCTGCAGTCCGTGTGGTGTGTTGTAGTGGTTTGGTACAACTGAGTGGCTTGCTAGGCCATTTCAGAGGGCAGTTAAGGTCTGGAGTCACATATAGGCCAGACCGGGTAAGGATGGCAGATTTCCTTCCCTAAAGCACATTAGTGTACCAGATGGGTTTTTACAACAATCTGGTAGTTTCATGGTCACCATTACTGATACTATCTTTTTATTCCAAATTTATTTAATTAACTGAATTTAAATTCCACAGTTGCCATGGCGGGATTTAAACTCCTGTTTCCAGATCATTAGTCCAGGCCTCTGGATTACTAGTCCAATAACATAACCACTATGCTACCATACCCCATATGTGATGAGGGGGAATTGGGATGTGAGAAGGAGGATTAGGTATGAGGATACCTTCATCGTCAATGGATTCAGCCCTGCAGATGAACACGGCCTCAGCAATGGACCTTCCCACAATGGCCAGCACCGTCTCCTCCATAGGGGTTAGAACATGCAGGCGCACCTCTCCCCCTCCGGTTAATTCCTGCTGCCTCCGGTTGCATGCCACCTTCCCCTGCAAGAGAGAGGGAAGTGTGTCAGTGAGTGTCGTGCGATCTGTTTGGGTGATGTGGCTGTCATGGTTGAATAGCTGGCAGTGTATGCAAGGCGTGGGATGTGGGTGAGAGGCTTGCAACAGTGCTAAGTGTGTGAGGGTGAGATGAAGCATATCAATGTTAGATGTGAATCCTGATTGATAAGAGATTGTTGGTAGGTGATTGATGGGGCTGTGGTGAATTGAGCAGTGGCTGAGGCTAGTGGTGCAGTTGGTAAGGATATGGCATTTGAAGATGTATTCACTGACCTTGTCCACTCGTGTGAGGTCATTAAACTTCTTGCAGCACTGCATCCAGGTCCTTGGGGCTATACTCCGGGCATTGACCTCCGCGGCTATCTGTTCCTATTGCCTTCTCATCATGTGTCTGGAGGGCCTCCTGCCCCACTGCGGACACAGGACATTTCTCCTCCTTTCTACCTCCTCCATCAAGACTTCCAGTGCAGCATCCAAAAACCTTAGTTTCCACTCTCTCCCATGGTCAGCCATTCTTCTCTTTCCCAGATCAGATTCAGTTGCAGAACAACTCCCAGGACCTGCTCCAGCCATAATGCACCTCCCCTTTAAAAGGCTAGCTTTAAGTAGCGCAAATTACTAACTATATTTGGCCCCCTGCTGATGCATGCCGTGGAAAAGATTATTCAGATTATTTGTAAAATACTGTGTATTTATTTGAAGAAAAGGGATGAAGACCTTCAGGGCTGGATTTTGTGAATGGAGACGTGCTGGAGGCGGGACTGCTGCTTGTTGGGTCTCAGTCCCGCCTCCATCAGCCTCTGGCCAACCAGCGGGATTTTCTCCTGATTGACCTTGTTAAACCCGCCCTGTGGGCTCAGCAGGCTAATTAGGGGGAAGTCACTGACAGAGCATGTCAACATCTGACGTGCCATCTGTCAAGGCTTCTTGAAAGAAGAAATGTCAGCGTTTGACAGCTCTGTGAAACTGTCAAACACTGACTTTCTGTGTAGTTTGATGAGCCCTTGTGTTCAGGACTCATCAAGCCTTTCTAGTTGGTTCGGAGGATCCAACAGCCAGTCTGTGAAATCTACAACAAAGATGTCGGGACTCCGGAACCACCACAGCTGAAGGCTGTAGGCAGAAACAAAGGTAAGTGAACATTTTATAACACTTTACACTCACCTCACATACTTACCACTCCACACTTGCACCCATCATGCACCTCTACATTGCACTTTCAGACCCCTCTGGCCTCCTACTCGACTCCTCCACCCCGGTGGGGTTCTCCGAGGTCAGGAAGCCTGTACTTGAAAAGGTAAAATGGGACTAATCCTTTTTTCTGCCTGTTAACTACCTGTTAACAGGCAGTTAAAAGGATTTAATCCCTTTCCCGCCTCGAGGAGACGGGACCTAGCGCAGGACGGCTTCCCGCCTCCTGGCAAAAGGGCACAGAGGCGGGATGGGGGCAGGTTTGCCAGCCGCCCCCACTTTCTGCAACTTTACCGGCAGTCCCGCTTCCAAACCCACCTCCTCGGGGCTGACAAAATCCAGCCCTCGGTGTCAGGAACAGAAGAGCTTCTGATTTTTGGCAGTCAGCCACAGCTTTGGTCTTTCCTAGGTTAGACCGGTCATTGTCAGTTGCAGGAGAAGAGTCTCTCATCTCTGCCTAATAACGTCCCTTAAACCCAGTCTCTGAAATAGGCCCCACATATGTGGACTTCTCCAACTGAGTTTGACAGATATTTGTGTCAATTTTCTCATCGCTTTATTCTGTGTACCATATTTGCACCCAGTAAAATCTGGATTGAGACATCTCAAACTCAGATTTGGGATTCCTTTGGGCAAAACTGAGGGGAAATTTCATCACAATAGACTGGGCTGTATTCTCGGTTGCCTGAAGTGAAAACACAGTGGACTGACCCACTGCTTCACCCAGCTTCCTGTAAGAATAGCTTTGAATATAGAGCAATACTTGAACAATCTAACACCTGCCATGGTTTTTACTGTAAAACTCATTCAAAATGTCAGTGCGCTGATAGAGGGTAACACACTCGAAATGTTTATAACATGTCTTTTCTTTTTACAGATGTCGACCGGCCTGCTACGCTTTTCCAGCACTTTCAATTTTTATTTCACTAATAATGGCCCTGAATTTGTGGATCGGAGGCTTCCCGCGGGGAAATGCCTCCGATCCGCAAATAAAATGCCCACGTACCTGGTGGTCCAGGGGGTACGGAGACTCACGGTCCTGGGCCTCTCTGGGTACGCGCGGGTAGAGGCCCACGTATCCTGGGGCGCAGGATCCCCATAAGCAAGAATGGGAATACACCAAAAAATACATGTACACATTAAATAAATTTTAAAAATGACAAATTTAAAATTAATTAAAATGCCATTTAATTAAATATTTAAAACCAAAATATAACTTTTTGTAAAATAAATTTAAATGTTTTAAAGGGGCTAAAAATAACTTTACCTTATTGTACAGGTTTTCTAATGTTTAAATGATTGAAAAAGATTTATTTTTATGTTCCTTTAAACTCTTACGCTGGTAAAAGCAGGCCTTACACCTGCTTTTACCAGGTGTAAGAATTTCACAGACATTCGCTGGGCAGAAGTTGGGCAAATAGCCCAACCCTCTGCCCGTGAATATCCTTCTCCTGGGGATGCGGATGATCTGTCAAGAAGATTCTTGACAGATTGCAAGTTCCAGGTTTTCACGCATGCGAAAACCCGGAACCTGCGCGGCCTTTACGGATGCGTGCACACCTCGTACGCGCCCGTAGGGGTCGCAAACTACGGGCCCTTGTCGAAGAAAGAATTCAGTTTGCTCCATCAAAACTGTTAAAAAAAAAAATCAGAAAAGAAAGAGAAAAAGACTTTGGCCTAGAAATTCGGTGGGCTGCGCCACCAGTTAGCACCTAAAGAGGGCACTCAGTGGCTTTAGCGCCACTGGCCGCGCCTCTCGCGATATTTAGCTGGGGCGCTAATGGCGGTGTTAACCTGTTGCACTGCGCCACCTCCGATGACATCATCGGTGTGCGCAGCGCCCCGCTACCGCCCCGATCTCGATATTTGGCAGCGACCGCCTCTGTAGCGCCGCTCGCTAATCGCGCCCGGTTCACAGGGCCTTCCTGTGGCGGCAGTGGCGCAAATTAAGGTGGAGGTGCAGGGCGGCCGTTTTTTTCGGCGGCCACCTGCCAGCACCTCCGTCCCCGGCCTCCTGATCGCCCCCCGCGGCATTGCCGGCTGTTTTCCGAGAGCCCGGCACTTCTCCTCGGTGCCGGGCTCTTTTGCCGGCACTCGCGATCTCTGATCGCGCTGGTGCAGGCCCCTCCCCCTTAAGAATGGGAGGAAGGCCTGCAGTACCACAGCGCGCCGTGCCGCAGCGTGTGGCGCTGCGGCACGTTGCGCTGCGATATTCAGTTTCAGCGCCCTAAGAGGGACGCGGAGCGCCTCGAGACTCGCCCCGTGTCCCTCTTGGGGCGCTCAAGCTGAATTTCCGGCGGTCGCTACTGCTCCAAACGCTGCGCTAAATCCGGCGCCCAGGCGAGCTTGGCGCCCCGTTTGTGGCTCCACCCAATTTCTCCCCCTTTCTCTCTCTAAAATAAAAGTGGGCCCCGAGAATCCGCAGAATAGGATCCCAGTGGTTATGCCAGGGTTGCATTTGCCTGTTCTCTCCAGCACTGACCCCGCCAGAGTTTGTGAGGTCAGTGAGAGGGCACCTATTTTGCATGGAGCAGGTGGGTGCAAGCATCATTGCAGGCGCATCTCCAGTGCCTGCCTATACTATGTAGCTGGACAACCCTATGTCAACTTGCCAGGGCCCCAGCCATGTCCCCGTGGGTCACTGTATAAGGGAGCCAATCTAGATACTTAAAAAAAAAAGGTTTATTTCTTCAGAAGTGCAGACCTCTTGCCTGACTTGAACATTTTCCGCACCCACCACCTCCCCCCTCACCACCTTTCTCATGGGGCCTGCATCTGCCCATCTGGAGCAGGTATGACTCGTCTCAGCCGTCGTACCAGCCTCGAGTACTACCCCGGGTCCCAGTTGAGCCAGGGAAGCAGGGACTCCTGGCGTAGAGAGTACTGCCCTTGGCTCCGCATCCTGTAAACATTTGCCTTGCAAGGGGAGGGCAGCAGTTGTGTCCCTTACAAGGCACGCCAGAAAGACCTGGAAATGGCAGAGATTCAGCACAACTGAGTTTATGCCATTTTCCAGTGGGTTCCGCCAGTCTCCCATTCAGAGTTGGTCAAGAGACAGGTGAAATCCTCATAGATTTTTGGGAAAACAATATTGGCCCAGAAATTCGGGTCCAAACGCGTGAGTACGCACTGGGTACTCACACGTAGGCCCAACGAAAGTGCCGGTTTTGTGCATGCGCTGCGCATGCACGGGAAACCGGCACTTCCATTCCCCTGAAAGAAGGGGTTGACAGGTGGAATACGTGCGCCGGAGAGGTAGCGCGTGCGCATTGAACTTACGTTTTTTTTGTAGTGTTCTCCGGGAGGGTAAGTCTCCAGCAGTTACACTTTTAAAAAGCAGGCGCAAGGCCTACTTTTAACAAGGTAAGTGGTGAATTAATTCAAATTAAAACATTTTTTCCACAGGTTTATTATTTTTAAATACTTTAAAGGTAAGTTTATTTTTAGCCCCGTTAGAAAATGTAATTAACTTTTTCAAAAATTTAAATTATTGTTTAAAATAGTTATTTCATGTAATTTATAGTTATTTTAAAAATGTGGGTTTTTAAAAAATTTATTTGAAGTTTTACTGATGTTTTGGGGCTTATAGTATTTATAGGTTTGACAGCTCTTCCTGTCAAACTTATGAATGAAGCATTCCCTGCTACCATTGGCTCTCCATGGCCCACGTGATCCCAGGGGACACATCGAACTAACTGCGCCCCTGGGATACACAAGCACTGCGCGCCGGCAGTTGGAGGAGGCCCAGAATCGGAATCTCACGTGGGCCCACAGCTCAATGGCCAGCGCGCTAGGTAAGTGCAGGTCGGGGGGCTTGCACCCGCGGGAAGCCCCGACCCGAATTTCTGGGCCATTTAATGTCCAATGCTTGAAACTCTCCACCGTTAAACTGATTTTGTTTTATCCACCACTTACGGTCTCGCTAGGGTCACATGCCAGATCCGAGCCAATTGGATGGACAAGCAATCTGCCCATTTTGTTCCTGGCCTGTCCTCGCCTCGTCTCATTCTTACCTATCCAGTCACAGCCAGAGAATCACCTGCAATGGCTTCTTCTGCCACACCCACATCATTACCTCTGGAGTCCTCCAAGGATCTATCTATCCACCTCTCTCTCCTCCTTTAAGGCGGTCCTTAAAACCTATCTCTTTGACCAAGCTTTTGTTCATCTGTCCTGATAGCTCCTTATGTGGCTCGGTGTCAAATTTTGTTTGATAACACTCTTGTGAAGTGCCTTGGGATGGTTTACTACATTAAAGGCGCTACATAAATGCATGTTTTTGCTGTTGTTTGTTGTTGTTGTCCATTCAGAGCAGCATGAGAGTAGTTGGTGGTGAATCATACCACCCGTAGGAAAGCTGTGTCTATAAGCCTCCCTCGTGACATGGCTGTCGTTGGGTGATACCTACTCTGAACCATTCATGGCACGTGTGTTCAAACTCTGATGTACTGTTGGGCATAGAATTGTGGGTTTAACATAATTCTTCCCCCCCACCCCCACCCCACACACACAGTTTTTAACATAGTGCTTTAGTACAAATTTGTTTTCCCCCTTAACTGGATCCAAATGTTCATCTAATTCCCATTCAACTTCAGAGAAATTCTTTAACATTTCCAGCAGGACTGAGGTTAAATATGGGCTGTTGAATGCAATGCCTCGCAGAGTAAATACGCTTCAAAATTTATGTCATCCAACTGGAGCAGTTGTTTGAGAAAGCACAGATCAGAACCAAAACATCTGGAGTCATGTGGAGAGGACATAAAGTAGATATTAACTGGACTGAAATCAACCTTTCCCAGTTTCTGAAGTGTCAGCCTAGATTATGTGCTCAAATCTCTGGAGTCACAACCTTCTGACTCAGAGGCAAGAGTGCTACCACTGAGCCAAGGCAGCTATTTGAACGCCACACATGAATGAGAAGGGGTTTGAAGTGTGTGACCTCCCACCCAACTCAGAGTCTCCCAGGCAAACTCTAACTTCACTCTGCACAGCAAAAGTTAATTGGACTAGCAGGATTTACCCCATGAGTTCAGGCTATCCACTCCACAGTCACAGAGCACTACTGCTGTCTGTCTCCTCCCAGCTCCTGGCTCCTCCCCCCTCAGCACTGCCAATTCCTACCTCCTGTAGCTGATTAACAGCACTGCACACTATGGGTGGTAATGCTTGTGTTGTCAGGAAGTGAGGAGCCATGTTGAGAACAAGAAAGTGAGGGGTAGGGAACAACAGTGCCAGTGTGAAACTGGAGGGAAGGAGGGAAGGAGAAGAATACCAGCTTGCACTCTGGAGAGAAGGGAAGGAAAAGTGCAAAATCATCAATAGAATAAGGAAACCTGGGCTAACCTAAACAGGTTTGCAATAATGGCAAAGATGCTCTCTATAGAACCCACCAGATTTTCATTCCACTGAAATCAGATTACCGCCCAGGAGGCAAAGATGATAATCTACCTCCAAATTTTTATTTGAACTTGAGGTCTCCGAGCTTTGCCATTTGAAATCCTATACATACATAGGAAGAGATTAAACAAATAGGAAGAAATTTGAAGCACCCATTTTACATTGTAGTCTTACAAAGTATTTGCAGCTCAGAAACAGGCCATTCGGCCCAGCAGGTCCATGCCGGTGGTGATGCTCCACACGAGCCTCTTCCTGCCCTACTTCATCTAACTCTATCAACATATCCTTCTATTCCTTTCTCCCTCATGTGTTCAATCTAGGTTCCCCTTAAATGCATCTATGCTAGTCGCCTCAACGCCTCCTTGTGGTAGTGAGTTC
Source organism: Somniosus microcephalus (assembly GCF_052327205.1). NCBI lineage: Eukaryota > Metazoa > Chordata > Chondrichthyes > Squaliformes > Somniosidae > Somniosus > Somniosus microcephalus. The sequence continues at coordinate 34,956,363 of NC_140992.1, forward strand.
TGCATTCTAACCACTCTCTGGGTAAAGAAGTTTCTCCTGAATTCCCTATTGGATTTATTAGTGACTATCTTATATTTATGGCCCCTAGTTCTAGTCTTGCCCACAAGTGGAAACATCTTCTCTACGTCTACTCTATCAAACCCCTTCATAATCTTAAAGACCTCCAACAGGTCACCCCTTAGTCTTCTCTTTTCTAGAGAAAAGAGCCCCAGCCTGCTCAATCATTCCTGAGGATATAACCTCTCAGTTCTGGTATTATTCTAGTAAATCTTTTTTACACCTTCTCCAGTGCCTCTATATCCTTTTTATAGTATGGAGACCAGAAATGTTCACAATACTCTAACTCTGCAGCCACAAGGCTTACTCTCTACTGGTGTTTAAAGTTGTTAAAAGAGGCTTGCATGTGGACATAGTGCTCGGGGGAACCATTGCCCTTTCACCATTTCTATCAAACCATCTTATTGTATGAAGGAATTCAAGATATAAGGTAAGACAATTCTTTATCAGACTTCTGCTCTGCACATTGGAATTGTCTGGCTACATAAACTTGAGGTCATCCAAAACTCAGCTACCCATGTCCTAACTCACACCAAGTCCTGTTCACCCATCACCCCTGTGCTCGCTGACCTACATTGGCTCCCGGTTAAGCAACGCCTCAATTTCAAAATTCTCATCCTTGTTTTCAAATCCCTCCATGGCCTCGCCCCTCCCTATCTCTGTAATCTCCTTCAACCCCACAACCCACCGAGATATCTGCGCTCCTCTAATTCTGCCCTCTTGAGCATCCCTGATTATAATCACTCAACCATTGGTGGCCATGCCTTCGGTTGCCTAGGTCCTAAGCCCTGGAATTCTGCCTAAACCTCTTTGCCTCTCTACCTCTCTTTCCTCCTTTAAGACGCTCCTTAAAACCTACCTTTTCAATCAAGCCTTTGGTCACCTCCCCAATTTCTCCTTATGTGGCTCGGTGTCAAATTTTTTGTCTTTTCATACTCCTGTGAAGCACCTTGGGATGTTTTACTACGTTAAAGGTGCTATATAAATACAAGTTGTTGTTTGCTGTGTAACGTAATATTTCCTTTAATATTGTTTGCGCTACAGGGATAAAATTCAACAAAGTGTAAGTTAATCTGCTTTGCTAAATTATTATTTAAAAAAAAATCAATGTTAGAAATAAGGTTTCCCAGCTCTATCTCTTGTTCCGTTGTCACTGCTCAATCTTCACACTTTATTTTGCTGGTCTCTATGCTCCTTCTCCAATCTCACTGGTCCCTCTTAATCTCAGATCTTTGCTGCTCTTTGCTATCTTTTCGCTGATCTTAGAAAATCTTTTTCCTCATCCCTGCTGTTTCTACAAAAGATCTCCTAGCACTTGAACTAGGCTTCTTCGAGTCCAGTATAGTTCTGCATCACCCTTGTATAACTAAAAAGGATACATTTTCAAGGGCTTCATTCACCCAGACCACACTACTAAAAGGTCTCTTCCCCTCAGACCCTATGTGGCTGGGTGGGGGAGAATGCTGCCTCACATAGATTATCACCTCTAGACCCCCATTTTTATAATGATCACTAAATCTCAGTAATTTTACATTTTCAATGCTGGCACTGCTACAGTTTGCACCAGTTACCTTTCTGGTTATCTGGGTTATGATGTAAAAAACAATATTCAGAGGTTAAACATCTCTAGGAAGGTAAGTTCATAAGTGCAATTACACCAAATGGGAGAAGGAACAGTAACAATACAATTGAAACATTTCTTTCTGGAGCAAGGCTGGGAATTTCCTTGGAGCTGCTCCTGCCCTGCCATCGTACCTTTGCCGGAAGTGCATAAACAAGGTCCTGCAAAGTTATGGCAATGGAGCGGGAACAGCTGCAGGGAAATTCCTCGCCCAAAACTACTTGCAACAATGTGCTGTCTGCTCTCTCGCAACCAACATGAACAAGTGAATATGCAGAACTCTTGCGATCTCAGAACATGGTTCCTGATGAATGGTAAGTAACACATAGGATAGGAATTTCCTCAGAGCTGCTCATGCTCCATCACCGTAACTTCACTCGATGTGTAGCAGAAATCCCGGTTATGTACAGAAGTAGGGTTTCTACCGCTCTTCCAGAGGAGTTACGGCAGCAGAGCGGGAGCAGCTCCGAGGAAGTTCCCAGCCATCAAGAGAGCTCTCATCTAAACTATGTCCCGCAAAACAGGGCTCTCTTCTAAACATCGCCCAAAGCAAAACAGCATTCATCTGAATACTGCCCTGAATAAGGAGTGATGTAAGAAAACTACTAGGCACTTGGTCTAAGCGTTAAACAAAATTTTAATCAACTGTTTTACAACATGGAGGTCTAGTTGTGTCCTTCACTAGTTCCTGTTAAGAATGTCCTGTGCAAGCTGGGCCCGTGCCCGAGTATTTATACTCTCCCTGGACAGCGCCACCCGCAGGCCGCTCAGTATTATTTCATAAGTCTTTCTTTCATGAATGACTGATTCATGTCAAGGAGCACAGCAAATTTGAGAACAGGAAAAGGCTATTTGGCACAGCACACCTGCCTCTTTTACACTGAGCACAACCCCATTATCCTGTCTTCTTTCCATTTCCTTCCATTCTCTCTTATTCTCCAGTAATTATCTTTTGAACCCATTTATACTATTACCTTTTTCTCATTTATTGCTTTTGTCTAATATGCTTTTGATGAAATAGTTCTTCACAAATTCCTTATTTTAAAACTATATCCCTTAGTTACTGAACCCTTTGTCTGTGTGAACAACTTGTCTGGATTGACTATCAGCTCTTACAGCCAACCAAGTGTTGATATGCAGAAGGAATATGAACATTTTTTTATTTTAAGTTTACCACTCAGGAGGGGGGGGGGGATTTTGCCGGCGCTCAGGGGGCGGGTTTGGAGGCGGGACTGCTGGCAAAATTGCAAAGTTTGACAGCGGTTCTCGAACCCGCTGTCAACCCGCCTCCATACAATCTTCCCAAGTGCCGGGTCCCCAATTTGCGCAGGGACCTGACACCTAGCGGCGGAAAGAGGATTATAGGCACTTAACTGCCTGTTAACAGGTAGTTAACAGGCAGTTAAGAGGCTTTTTTCAATTTTGACAGGTCGACTGCGGGCTTCCCAACATCCAGACACCACGGCCAATGGTAAGTGTGGCGTGCTGTGGGTATACTGTAAGGTTTGTGCATTGAGGACAGCTGCAGAAGTGCTGTGAAGGATCCAATGGTACACTAGTGAGTTTCAGAGGTAAGAAAATGTTGGGAAAATCATTTTTAATGTATTTAGACTTTTCTGTAGGTAACAATGTTTAAAGTGTTTGTGTAGTCCCACCTCATTGGGAGAACCTCTCTCACCAGTGACAGATCGCTTCTGTAACCTCACCTGCAGCTGCCATCTGTTTTATCCTAAGGAGTCACTGGAGAGCCTAGGGTGCAAGGGCTTTGTACAGTGATTGGCAGTATTTGCAGCACCTCAATGCTGTCAAACACTGAAAAATCATCTGTCAAAAAAAATGTGCGTGTCCCCTTTAAGAAAACCGGCAGATGACGCGTCATCAACTGATGTCATCTGACACCGGCTTTCTCTTAATTGGCCGGGAAGCCCGCAAGGCGGGCTTAACAAGTCCAATTGGCGCAAAATAGCGTCTGTGCGTCGGGCATCATTGGGGGCGGGATTGGAACCCGCAAGTCAGCTCACCCACTACCAACTCGCACCGAAAGGTAAGATCGCGCCCAGGGTCTCTGCATGCGCCTGACCTGCATGATTTGTACCACTTACAATTCAAATCCATTTAATAAATGGGTCAATGAATACATTTTGGAATAACCTACCATACTGGCATCGAGGGCCCTGGAATCCCTCTGGACACTGGCACACCTGGGAGATCCCTTCAGTACACTTCCCTCCATTGAAGCATGTACCAATAGTGCATGTAGCTGGGGAAATAAAAACACATACACTTTAAAATGATGAAACATTTTTCAGGAATTCAAATAAATGTATTTTTTTGCTTCTAAAGGAAATTAATTTGCTTCTACTTTTATTACATAAAATTGAGGTCAGGAAATTGAATATTTTGCCACTTCTTACATTCAGCATCACCATTACCCAGATCAGGGCTAGATGCAAATTACAATTTCCTCTACTTTGCCCTAATACTCTGCTTTAACCCTGATAGAAAAAGAACATCAGTGGACATTTCCTTTCTCAATATCATGGCCTCACTGGCACTAAATTGAGCATATCATTCAATCAGGCTACAGCCAGTGCTGTGGATTCATGTTCATTAAGAACTCGAATCAGAACACTCATCTGCTTAGAACGTTTATGGCCTACAGCGAGAGGTCTGAATCCTCACTTTGGATTTGCATCAGAATGAGGTTCCAGAGATGAAAGGATATTGTTCCAATGCACTGGCCGACACAGTCAGCATTTTTTTGAATGCAACTGGATAGGGCAGAGAATATCCAATATTACCCATGGACTAGTAGGGATGGAGTTTGAAGGAATATTACAAGGGATGTTCTAGTTCTGTCACTTCTACCAGCTGATTAGAGTGGCACAACTGGCACCTGGTGCAGCAGATCACAGCTTGGAGAAGTACATGGACTTAATGAGTAACGTGAAAATAATTAAATGATTTGTGTCACAATGTTGATTACTCTCACTTGGTGGGGCCCACCATGCATTCACAGCTACAAATTATGTATTTTGTAAAACAGTATTTCATCAATCAAGAGTGCTTCCCAATGTTACAAGAACCTTAGAAGCTACTTGGATAGCAGCCTCAAGCCACATTCAGCAATATCACTCTTACTGTAACAACTGCCTTGGTTTTTATCAAAAGTCCCTTAGTTTACTTCAGGGAGATGTCAACCTATACAAATATATTTTTCCTCCCCACTTCTTTATTCCCATCCCACAAACAAGGTGATCTGCCGTCAGGTTTACATCCTTCCCTCCAGGCTCAATTCCTCAGTACTCACAGGACAACATATTCATGTCATCGTGTTGGAGAGAATTGGGCTGTAATAAAACCAATTGTCCCAAACGGGAAGATGACACTTACGATGTAAGCAGCCTGGCTCCTCATTTTGCTGGTTCCATCCTAGGCAGCATTTATAGGTGGTCTGGAGCTCCACATTGTACACCTGTCTATAGGCAGTATAATACCCAGTCCTAGGAGGAAAAGGGAGGAAGTGTTTCAATACATCAGCCAAACTGGTTACATGTTCAAATATCTAGGACAGTTCATTTAGCCATAACAGCAGCCTGCACCCTGGAACATTTAGCATGTGGATTCACGTTCAACTTTCCCCACATGACAAGCATTTGATCTCAACCCACGAGAAGGATGTACTAAAAGGGTAAAATGGATAGGGCATGTCATCCTGGATTGTCCCTATGGGCCAAATCAAGAGCGGGCATACTTAAGGAAGTCCTGCAAGCAAGTCACTTGCTCATGCACTGCATGGGAACACTGTGTGGCACTGAATTACAATACAGAAACAGGTCATTCAGCCAACCAATGTGATGGTGTTTATCTCCACACAAGCAGTAGACCTAATTCCATGTGCTCTCCCTGTTCCCCTATCCCTTTATTCCCTTTTCCTTCAACCACCTATCTGAACTATTCATAAATGTTGAGGTGGTCTCTGCTTCAACCACTAACTCAATCCACAGCCTCACAAAACCCCCATGTGTAAAAGTTCCTCCTGCTCTGCCCCAAATCTCTTACATTTAATCTTATATCTACGTCCCTTGTTCTAGGTCCCTCAATCACTGAAAACACTCTATTTCTATCTGCTGTCTCCCATCCCTTCATAATCTTCACAGGAACGGTAGGGTAGTGGTAATGTCACTGGGCTAGTAATCCAGAGGCCTGGACTAATGATCCAGAGATGTGAGTTCAAATCCCACCACGGCAGCTGGGGAATTTAAATTCAGTTAATTAAATAAATCTGGAATAATTACTAGTAATGGTAACCATGAAACTATCGGATTGTTGTAAAAACCCATCTGGTTCACTAATGTCCTTTAGGGAAGGAAATCTACCGTCCTTACCCAGTCTGGCCTATATGTGACTCCAGACCCACAGCAATGTAGCTGACTCTTAACTACCATCTGAAAGTGCCGAGCAAGTCACTCAGTTGTAACTAACTGCTACGAAACAAAATAATAAGAATGGAACCAGATGGTCCACCCGGCATTAAACTCAGCACTGGCTACGGACATGGCAATGGCACACTCAACCCTGCAAAGTCCTCCTCACCAACATCTGGGGACTTGTGCCAAAATTGGGAGAGCTGTCCCACAGACTAGTCAAGCAACAGTCTGATATAGTCATCCTCACAGAATCATACCTTTCAGCCAATGTCCCAAGCTCCTCCATCAAAATGTCCTACCGGCAGGACAGACCCACCAGGAGTGGTGGCACAGTGGTATACAGTCGGGAAGGAGTGGCCCTGAGAGTCCTCAACATTGACTCCAGACCCCATGAAGTCTCATGCCTTCAGGTCAAGCATGGGCAAGGAAACCTCCTGCTGATTACCACCTGCTGCCCTCCCTTTGCTGATGAATCAGTACTCCTCCATGTTGAACACCACTTGGAAGAAGCGCTGAGGGTAGCAAGGACCCAGAATGTTCTCTGGGTGGGGGACTTCAATGTCCATCACCAAGAGTGGCTCGGTAGCAACACTACTGACCGAGTCCTTTGACAGGTGGTGAGTGAACCAACATGAGGGAAAAACCTACTTGACCTCGTCCTCACCAATCTACCTGTCGCAGATGCATCTGTCCATGACAGTATTGGCAGCAGTGACCACTGCACAGTCATTGTGGAGACGAAGTCCCGTCTTCACACTGAGAACACCCTCCATCGTGTTGTGTGGCACTACCACCGTGCTAAATGGGATAGATTCAGAACAGATCTAGCAACTCAAAACTGGGCATCCATGAGGCACTGTGGGCCATCAGCAGCAGCAGAATTGTATTCCACCACAATCTGTAACCTCATGGCCCGGCATATCCCTCACTCTACCATTACCCACAAGCCAGGGGACCAACCCTGGTTCAACGATGAGTGTAGAAGAGCATGCCAGGAGCCAGCACCAGGCGTACCTAAAAATGAGGTGCCAACCTGGGGAAGCTGCAACACATGCATGCTAAAAAGCAGAAGCAGCATGCTATAGACAGAGCTAAGCGATCCCACAATCAACGGATCAGATCAAAGCTCTGCAGTCCTGCCATATCCAGTCGTGAATGGTGGTGGACCATTAAACAACTAACTGGAGTAGGAGGCTCCATGAATATCCCCATCCTCAATGATGGTGGAGCCCAGCATGTGAGTGCAAAAGACAAGGCTGAAGCGTTTGTAACCAATTTCAGCCAGAAGTGCTGAGTGGATGATCCATATCGGCCTACTCCCGAGGTCCCCACCATCACAGAAGCCATTCTTCAGCTAATTCGATTCACTCCACGTGATATCAAGAAACGGCTGAGCGCACTGGATACAGCAAAGGCTACGGACCCCGACATCATCCCGGCTATCGTGCTGAAGACTTGTGCTCCAGAACTAGCCGTGCCTCTAGCCAAGCTGTTCTAATATGGCTACAACACTGGCATCTATCCGACAATGTGTAAAACTGCCCAGGTATATCCTGTCCACAAAAAGCAGGACAAATCCAACCCGGCCAATTACCGCCCCATCAGTCTACTCTCAATCATCAGCAAAGTGATGGAAGGTGTCATCGACAGTGCTATCAAGCGGCACTTACTCACCAGTAAGCTGCTCATGGATGCCCAGTTTGGGTTCCGCCAAGACCACTCGGCTCTCAACCTCATTACAGCCTTGGTTCAAACATGGACAAAGGAGCTGAATTCCAGAGGTGAGGTGAGAGTGACTGCCCTTGACATCAAGGCAGCATTTAACCAAGTCTGGCATCAAGGAGCCCTAGTAAAACTGAAGTCAATGGGAATCAGGGGGAAAACGCTCCACTGGCTGAAGTCATACCTAGCCCAAAGGAAGATGGTTGTGGTGGTTGAAGGTCAATCATCGCAGCCCCAGGACATCGCTGCAGGAGTTCCTCAGGGCAGTGTCCTAGGCCCAACCATCTTCAGCTGCTTCATCAATGACCTTCCCAGGTCAGAAATGGGGATGTTCGCTGATGACTGCACAGTGTTCAGTGCCATTCGCAACTCCACAGATAATGAAGCAATCCATGTCCGCATGCAACAAGACCTGAATGACATTCAGGCTTGGGCTGATAAGTGGCAGGTAACATTCGCGCCATAGAAGTGCCAGGCATTGACTATCTCCAACAAGTGAGAGTCTAACCACATCCCCTTGATATTCAATGGTATTACCATCGCCGAATCCCCCACTATCAACATCCTGGGGGTCACCATTAACCAGAAACTTAACTGGACCAGCCACATAAATACTGTGGCAACAAGAGCAGGTCAGAGGCTAGGTGTTCTGTGGCGAATGTCTCACCTCCTGACTCCCCAAAGCCTTTCCACCATCTACAAGGCACAAGTAAGGAGGTTGATGGAATACTCTCCACTTGCCTGGATGAGTGCAGCACCAACAACACTCAAGAAGCTCGACACTATCCAGGACAAAGCAGCCCGCTTGATTGGCACCCCATCCACCATCTTAAACATTCACTCCCTCCACCACCGGCGCACCGTGGCTGCAGTGTGTACCATCTACAAGATGCACTGCAGCAACTCGCCATGGCTTCTTCGGCAGCACCTCCCAAACCCGCGACCTCTTCCACCTAGAAGGACAAGGGCAGCAAGCGCATGGGAACACCACCACCTCCAAGTTCCTCTCCAAGTCACACACCATCCTGACTTAGAAGTATTTTGAAGATCCTTCATCGTCGCTGGGTCAAAATCCTGGAACTCCCTACCTAACAGCACTGTGGGAGTACCATCACCACACGGACTTCAGCGGTTCAAGAAGGTGGCTCACCACCACCTTCTCAAGGGCAATTAGGGATGCACAATAAATGCTGGCATTGCCAGCGACGCCCTGATCCCATAAACTAATAAAAAAAATCTAAAACACTTCTATCAATTAATCTTGTAATCTCCCCTGTTCTAATGAAAACTTGAGAAGGAATTTAAAAAATGGAGGATTAAGAGAAAAAAATAAGTTCCAACCTGCTGTGCCAGAAAGTGGATTTACGCCCATAATTCCAACAGTTCTACTGTGAGGAGACAAAGAATGGACACAAGGAGCCTTCACACAGGGAAGACAAATTGGAGAAACCTTCATTCAAGACCAACTCCCATGCACGGCTGTGGATCACTAAAAATGGCACTGGCAGAGGTCTATAAGCAGTTCTCAAGCCTAATATCTGGGCATGGGAAGGTATATGGCTTCAAGAGAGGGAAGAAAAATGCTAAAATATTAATCATTACATTTTTAAAAAACACACATGCTCACAAATGCAGAAATGTGGCAATAAAAAGAGCTTTGATTTGTTTAAAAACACTGTCAGAGGTGACTAGCTTCCCTGATGCCTCAGCTGGTGAAGGCAGTGAATAGGCAAGACATACAGACCAGAAATATCTCAGGTTCAATCCCTGGTCCTACTGAGTTAGCTCACATCTGATCAAATGATAACACTTTGGTAACTTTTGTAAAAGCCCTTGGAGATATACAAGGTCTGTATCAACTTGACAACGTTTAACTCACCTTCTTTCATACCCAACACACCACCGCTGTGCAGTACATCCCTGTTTCCACACTTTCACCATACGTGTGAAGGCCTGCACACAAGGTTGTCTGTGTCCCACCATGGCCAGTTCCTGCTCCACGCACACATGTGGCCTGCAAGAAATGTATCGAGGTTAAAAGTAGCACTTTACAACATCACCAGCATGCCTTGATCAGTTTACAGATTTTACTTCTGGTAGTTTTTTTAAAACACTGTTCCAGTATCCATTAATCTACACGCAAACCATCTGAATTATAACCTGTAACTCATACACAGGTCTTGATTATATTCTTATATTAAAGATAACAGCCCAAAAGAAAATTATTTTCTATATAAAATATATATCAGGAAGAATATACCCAGAAAAAATATATAAAAATGTATTGCTGCTTCTAACAATACATTTGGGTGGGATGTAATTTTAAGATTTTCTACCTGTTCCTTAATATCCCTGGATAACTAATTTGTGTCTAAGATAAACTTAGTCGTTAGTTTATAAACAATTACTATTTTCCACTCTCCCAGGCACTTTTTGTTGCACGCAATCCATGAAAGGTCCCTCATCCTCCTTTGCAAGCCACAAGCAGTATTTGCTTCTCAGAGGATTATCAGTGGATGAGGCAAGTACAGTCCTTTAAGGAGAGATTCTGAGGAAGGAGCACATTAATATATATCAAGGTTGCAAGAGTTAGTTCAGCTTACCAAGCGATGCACCATTGTCTCCTGGAAGTTAGTTGATTGCCTTATGGAATCACAGAGGAATTCCCCCAATTTTTTCCTGAAATTGGTCACGGGTTTCTTTCTCTATATTTTTTCCTCCCCAAAGGTCAGCATTACTGCCAGCTGATGAGGGCAGTGTATGAGGTTACACCATCTAGTGGAGAGCTGTGTCTGACAATCTTTGTACACCCTTCTATTTGCATGTTTGTTCCCTTTCACTCAGCTTTCTGTCCAGTAAGTTACTACAGACACGGCTTCACTGCAACCAACCTTGTATACAAGTAATTCCAGGTGGCTGTAGTAATTCTCTGAGAAATGGGTGTATGATAGAAAGTTCATCAGTAACATTATGACTTATCCCAAGGGTCAGTGAGTACTAAAGTAAATCCCTTCAGCATATGAAGCGTGGTACAAGACTCACTGAAGGTATAACATTTCATACCCACTGATGTTAGTAAAAGAAATATATAACTTGCATTTAAATAGCGCCTTTCATGACATCCTAAATGCTTCACAGCCAATAAAGTGCTTTTGAAGTATAGTAGTAATTTATATTAAATTGTAATTTAGAAAATGTGGCAGCCAATTTGCACAAAACAAGGTCTCACATTCTGCAATGAGATAAATGAGATCTGTTTAAATGATTCTGGCTGAGGGAGAAATGATGTCCAGGAGGTCCAACAGGTTCATGCGGGTGTTTACGTCCCACATGAGCCTCCTCCCACCCTACTTCATCTCACTCCATCAACACATCCTCCATTCCTTTCTCTCTCATGTGTTTATCTAGCTTCCCCTTAAATGCGTCTATGCTATTCACCTCAACTACTCCCTGTGGTAGCGAGTTCCACATTCAAACCACTCTCTGGGTAAAGGGGTTTCTCCTGAATTCCCTATTGGATTTACTAGTGACTATTTTATATTTATGGCCCCTAGTTTTGGTCTCCCCTGCAAGTGGAAGCATCTTCTCTATGTCTACCCTATCAAACCCTTTCATAATCTAGTTGCAAGCATACGTTTAATCTTGCTTTCCGTTAGCAATGATGTAGGATTGCTGGTAAAAGGCCACAGTGAAGAAGGCTGCAGAAAGGCAGATTCCTGGTAATATGGTATACAGCTGTGGTAGGTTGTTTTGTTGTACAACAAAGCATCATTACATAAGTCAGCCCTGGCACTAGGTTGACTTTTCCATGACCAGAAAAGAATATTCAAAGGCCTGAATGAAATTTATAATATTCTCTGACGTGTGGACAAGAATAATGAGCACATTCTTGCAGCAGAATTTGAGCACAATTTGAACTTTGCACAACACTAACAACAACAACAACGTGTATTTATATATCACCTTTAATGTAGTAAAACATCCCAAGGCACTGCACAGGAGTATTTTAAGACAAAAAATTTGACACCGAGCCACATAAGGAGAAATTATGGCAGGTGACCAAAAGCTTGGTCAAAGAGATAGCTTTTAAGGAGCATCTTAAAGGAGGAAAGAGAGGTAGAGAGGTGAACAGGTTTAGGCAGGGAATCCCAGAGCTTAGGGCCTAGGCAACAGAAGGTACGGCCACCAAAGGTTGAGCAATTATAATCAAGGCTGCTCAAGAGGGCAGAATTAGAGGAGTGCAGATATCTCGGAGGTTATGGGGCTGAAGGAGATTACAGAGATAGGGAGGGGCGTGGCCATGGAGGGATTTGAAAACAAGGATGAGAATTTTGAAATCGAGGCACTGCTTAACCGGGAGCCAATGTAGGTCAGCGAGCACAGGGAAGATGCGCGAACGGGACTTGGTGCGAGTTAGGACACGGGCAGCCGAGTTACGTAGGGTGAAATGTGGGAGGCCAGCCAGGAGTGCATTAGAATAGTTAAGTCTAGAGGTAACAAAGGCATGGATGAGGGTTTCAGCAGTGGATGAGCTGAGGCAAGGGCGGAGACGGGCGATGTTATGGAGGTGGAAGTAGGCGTCTTTGTTATGCTGCGGATGTGTGGTTGGAAGCTCATTTCAGGGTCAAATATGACACCAAGTTTGCAAACAGTGTGGTTCAGCCTCAGGCAGATGTTAGGGAGAGGAATGGAGTCAGTGGCTAGGGAACGGAATTTGTGGCGGGGATCGAAAACAAAGGCTTTGGTCTTCCCAATATTTAATTGGAGAACATTTTTGCTCATCCAGAACTGTATGTTGGACAAGCAGTCTGACAATTTAGAGACCGTGGAGGGGTCGAGAGAGGAGGTAGTGAGGTAGAGCTGGGTGTCGTCAGCATACATGTGAAAACCAAATAAATTAATGTATTTTTGTCCCATGGTGAAGTAGCTCAATGCACATTGCATAAATCCTCACCCTCTATCTATACATTTGGTAAGGTCAATTCACCGCCCCCACACCCCCCCAACCCCCAGCCCTGAGTTACTAGGATGGTTCCAGGGATGAGGGATTACAGTTACGTGGATAGACTGGAGAAGCTGGGGTTCTTCTCTTTAGAGCAGAGAAGGCTAAGCAGAGATTTGATAGAGGTGTTTAAAATCATGAAGGGTTTAGATAGCGTAAATAAAGAGAAACGGTTTCTAATGGCTGAAGGGTCGATAACCAGAGGGCACAAACTTAAGGTGATTGGCAAAATAACTAGAGCTAACATGAGGAATACGTGTTTACACAACGAGTGGTTAGGATTTGGAATGGACTGCCTGATGGGGTGGTGGATACAGATTCAATAGTAGCTTTCAAAAGGGAATTGGATGAATACTTGAAGGAGAAAAGATTGCAGGGATATCAGGAAAGAGTGGGGGAGTGGGACTAACTGGATTGCTCTTCGATAGAGCCAGCACAGATTCGATGGGCTGAAGGGCCTCCTTCTGCACTGTACTATCCTATGATTCTATGATTCTATGATACAATGGCCATTACACCTATATTATATATAAAGTGTTTGGATTAAAGACCGACAGATCCTTGCAGCTACCTGAAGTGCATGGGGAAAGTAAAATAGCAACACTGGAAGATTTTTGTTAATTCAGAATTAAATTAAATTTTATACAAATATAGATTTTGCAAGCAGATAAATTTCAAATGTTTTTCTGTGCTAATGGCCTCTGCTGAAAGAATGCATGTTATTTAAGATGCTCATTGACATGAATCAACTGAGCGGCCTGCGGGTGGCGCTGTCCAGGGAGAGTATAAATGCTCGGGCACGGGCCCAGCTTGCGCAGGACATTCTTAACAGGAACTAGTGAAGGACACAACTAGACCTCCATGTTGTAAAACAGTTGGTTAAAGCTTTGTTTAACACTTAGACCAAGTGCCTAGTAGTTTTCTTACGTCACTCATCACTCCAAGTTATTCCCACTTGAAAATCATTCAGTGACAAGGCGCTATTTTTGCCAAAAACAACTAGACTAGCTAGACTCAGAAAATGGAAAACATTCACTTTGAAAACCTGTTTTCCTTGTGTACCAGAATTGATAAGAATTAATTAGCGCCAATAAGTAGACATTTTACGGTGTGGACTAAAAATGTATTGGACACTGGATTTTTAATACAAAGAGCAATTGTGGAAGCAGGGCATGCAAAATAAAGTCAATCCCCCTATTATTGTATTAGTTTTTCTCCTCACGCCGTTAGGATCCTCCTATATAAAGCATCATTTCCCAGACCTCTGCCGATATGGCTTTGTAACCACCTGTATGGAAATGTGTGAGGGCAGCCTGGGCCTTCAGATTTTCCTCATTTCCATGTGATAAATCTTCTTACTTGCTGATGTTGTTTTATTCCCCCCACCACCTCTTATTGTAACCTGAGCTCATAATTACTCCACAGAGAATTGCAAGTGCAAAACAGTGTCCAACTACTTCATGGTGCCATGCGTTATACATGGTCCTCCAAAAGTGGAAGAGATGTATAAAAAGTGTATCTCATATCACAGGTACAAGAGCGCGTCTAACCACCTCCACTTGACATTAATGGCATTACCATCATCGCATCCTCCACCATCAACATCCTGGGGGGGTCACCATTGACCAGAAACTTAACTGGACCAGCCGCATAAATACTGTGGTTACAAGAGCAGGTCAGAGGCTGGGTATTTTGCAGTGAATGACTAATCTCCTGACTCCCCAAAGCCTTTCCTCCATCTACAAGGCACAAGTCAGGAGTGTGATGGAATACTCTCCAATTGCCTGAATAAGTGCAGCTCCAACAACACTCAAGAAGCTTGATACCATCCAGGACAAACCAGCCCACTTGATTGGCACCCCATCCACCACCTTAAACATTCACTCCCTCCACCACCGGCGTACCGTGGCTGCAGTGTGTACCATCTACAAGATGCACTGCAGCAACTCGCCAAGTCTTCTTCGGCAGCACCTCCCAAACCCACAACCTCTACCACTTAGAAGGACAAGGGCAGCAGGCACTTGGGAGCACCATCATCTCCAAGTTTCCCTCCAAGTTACACACCATCCTGACTTGGAAATATATCCCTGTTCCTTCATCATTGCTGGCTCACTATCCTGGAACTCCTTACCTAACAACACAGTGAGAATACATTTACCACATGGACTGCAGTGGTTCAAGAAGGCGGCTTAATACCACCTTCTTAAGGGCAATTCGGGATGGGCAATAAATGCTGGCCTTACCAGTGACTCCCACATCCTGTGAATGAATTAAAACATTTTTTTAAAGGTCCTGGTGTTTCAGAGGACCTTATAAATGCAAGGGGGGGGGGGGGGGTGTTGCTTTCCAATTCATTCTTGTAACAGAACAGTTCCTTCTGTCCCATGATTTTGCTGCCCAAAGGCTTTGAGTTCTATATGCTATCAGCTAATGAAGTCCTCAATTAATGAGATATTAATCTCATTCGATTTTCCCAGAAGGAAATGTTTTATACATTCCCAGATGGCAGTGGAGATACTGTACATATACATGTCACGGTTACTGAAAGACAAGATTGCAAAGACTATGCCGTTGCCATTATTTATCTAGTTATTCTGTGGTCCACAAGGACAGCCATGGAAGTACTGCCCTCCATAGTTTACATTCCTTCCCGTGTTTGGAACATATTTGCTAATCACTCATTGCATCTCGCATCCTCTCTGCTCCAGGTGGCCTAACTATCACTGAGGAAATCATGATCACAAATCCGTGTCCTTTCACTTCTTAACTCAGATATTTGCTGCACCAATGTAGTACACATACAGACTCACCATAAATGTTTCTGCAGCTGTCTTTAAAAATTATACAAGCTGTGTCATATGGTGAATTAATCAACATCACTGGGCACAAATCCCTGCACTGATATATTCTGTAGCATGGGGCGTTACAGTGATCCACAACACTTTGACAATCTAGTCCATAGAATTACATAGAATTTACAGCACAGAAACAGGCCATTCTATGCTGGTGTTTATGCTCCACATGAGTCTCCTCCCACCCTACTTCATCTAACTCTATCAGCATATTCCTTTCTCCCTCATGTACTTATCTAGCTTCCCCTTAAATGCATCTATGCTATTCACCTCAACTACTCCATGTGCTAGCAAGTTCCACATTCTAACCACTCTCTGGGTAAAGAAGTTTCTCCTGAATTCCTTATGGCATTTATTAGTAACTACAGTATCTTATATTTATGGCCCCTAGTATTGGATTCCCCAACAATTTTGGTCTGTAACACTGACAATCCCAGTTATGGCCACAATAAACCCAAACTCTTTCCGACACACTGATTTTTTTCCCCATGTACTTATTCATGACTAATTCATGTTGTCACTTTGAACAAGCCATTGCATAATTTAAATGATACCCAATGTCTGTGTTATTGTAAGAAGTCACACAACACCAGGTTATAGTCCAACAGTTTTATTTGAAATCACAAGCTTTCGGAGCGCTGCTCCTTCGTCAGGTGAAGTGGAGAGATGCAAAAAGACACAGCTTATATAGTCAGAGAATAATGCCAGATGATTACAGGTAATCTTTCTAACTGCCATTTATCACACCTCGGCAGAGAGATAATCACAGCAATCAAAAGGTGTGAATGGTGTCCAAACAGGTCAGTCAGGAAAACATGGTGTGTGACTTCTTACGTTTGTCCACCCCAGTCCAACACCGGCATCTCCACACCATGTGTTATTGTATTTTGAGCATATTGTAGGCTTCAAATGTATTACATGTTATTACAGTAAAAGTGCCACAGATATCCTACAGTCATAACAGCTAACCATAGCATTGTGATCTATTCTGTCTGTGGCTGTCACCTTTTACCACCTGCCCCTCCGTAACCCAGAGCCATTTTCCTGGATCGGGGTTACATAGGCAATGCATGCGAGGCAGGCTCCTGGTGGGATGTCCATCACCATTAGTGAGCCCACTGTTGCAATTAAAGGAAAGAAAGACTTGCATTTATATAGCACCCTTCATGACCTCAGGACATCCCAAAGCACTTTACAACCAATGAAGTACCTTTAAAGTGCAGTCACTGTTGTAATCAAATCAAATCAAATCAAATCAACTTTTATTGTCATTGTTAGTGCACAAGTGCAGTACAACGAAATGTAGGCTTGCGGCTCCCGAGAGTGTACATTTAGATTAAGACATTTAAACATTCAACATACATTTGGCTTGTAATACATTAACATAAACAAAACCATAATAAAGTGCATTGGCAGATGTGCAGGCTTTAGAGTTTATTTGTGGAGTTCAGTAGGAAATATGGCAGCCAATTTACATGCAGCAAGCCCCCACATACAGCAATTGAATAAATGACCAAATAATCTGTTTTTAAGTGTTGGTTGAGGGATAAGTATTGGCCAGGACACAGGAGAACTCCCCTGCTCTTCTTTGAAATAGCACCATGGGATTTTTTTATGTCCACCTATGTTTAACATATTGGGCTGGATTTTGCAACCCCTACGCGGCATGCGCTGAAACCCGGCACTTGCAATCTGTCAAGAATTCTCTTGACAGATCCTCCACATGCCCAAGAAAAGTGCCTCTGCGGGTGGAGAGTTGCGCTATTTGCACAACTTCCACCCGCTTAAAACCTGTCAAATTCTTACGCCCAGTAAAAGCAGTTTTAAAAAATAGAAAAATGAAATGTTATCACTCATTTATATTTTTCAAAAAGGTACATTTAGTTTTAGCCCCATAAAAACATTTAATTAATTATTTTTAAAATTTGTTTAAAATATTTAATTAAATGGCATTTTAATTAATTTTAAATATATAGGCCTAGAAATTCAGTGGCCTGCGCCACCAGTTTGCGCCCAAAGAGGGCACTCAGTGGCTTTAGCGCCACTGGCCACACCTCCCGCGATATTTAGCAGGGCGCTAATGGCGGCGTTAGCCTGTAGCGCTGCGCCACCACCGATGACGTCATCGGTGTGCGCAGCGCCCCGCTCCCGCCCCGATGACCATATTTGGTCGCGCCCGCCTCTTTAACGCCGGTCGCAAATCGCGACCGGTTCACAGGGCCTACCTGTGGCGGTAGTGGCGCTAGTTAAGGTGTAGGTGCGGGGCAGCCGCTTTTTCGGCACCTGCCTGCCCGCACCTCCGTCCCCGGCCTCCTAAACCCCCCCCCCCCCGCGGCATTGCCGGCTGTTTCCCGAGAGCCCGGTACTTCTCCTTGGTGCCGGGCTCATTTGCCGGCACTCGCGAGCGGGGATCGCGCTGTTGCAGGCACCTCCCCCTTAACAGTGGGAGGAAGGCCTGCAGTACCGCAGCATGCCGTGCCGCAGCGTGTGGCGCTGCGGCCCTTAGCGCGCCGATATTCAGGGTGAACGCCCCAAGCGGGCGCGGGGAGCCTCGAGTAGCGGCCCGCTTCTGTTTGGGGCGCTGAAACTGAATATCGGGATGGCGCAAGTGGCTCCACTCGCAGCGGTAATTCCGGCGCCCAGGCGAGCTTGGCGCCCCAAACGGCGCCCAACTGAATTTTTAGCCCATAATTTAAAAAAAAAATGTATTTAATGTGTTGGTGTATTTTTTAAGTGATCCCCATTTATACTTTTGACAGTTCTGTACGTACGGACCTGTCAAAAGTATGAACGAGGATTCTCTTCTTTTATTGGTTGGGCCGGCCCATGTGATCCCAGGAGCGCCTACAAACCGCAGGCGCCCCTGGGATAGGTGGGGCTCTGCCCGCATGGACCAGGAGAGGCCCAGGATCGCAAGCCGCCATTCTTCCCAGGCCACCAGGTACTTTTGTAGAAATATTGCAGGTCGGAGGCATCCACCCACAGGACACCTCTGATCGCAAATGTTGGCCCATTATCTGAAAAGCAGCACCTTTGACTGTTCAATACTCCCTCAGTACTGCATTGGAGTATCAGCCTAAATTTTGTGCTTAGTTCTCTGGAGTGGGACTTAAACCCATCACCTTCTGACTTGGAGACAAGAGGGCTACCACTGAGCCACGGCTGACAACTGCCAGCATGACCAGGGTATTATTGTTCTCAAATATTTTGTTTACTTAGACTAGTTCTGGTAAAATCTTTGTGACCTTGTCATAGGCAGTAGGTTTCAGGCTAATTGGTCAATTTTTCAAAATGATTTCCAAACAGGAATGGGAGAATGAACACCTACCAAATTGTGCATAGTTGCCAACTCTTGGCAAGATGACTTGCTTCCACATTAAAAATGAGTTCTCAGGTGACTGCTGAGTCCAATGCGGGACCTACAGTCTCTGTCACAGGTGGGGCAGACAGTGGTTGAAGGGGCGGGTGGGTGGGGTGCTTGGGTTGATGTGTGCTCCTTCCGCTGTTTGCGCTTGGTTTCCGCTTGCTCCCAGCGAAGAGACTCGAGATGTTCGGCGCCTTCCCGGATGCTTCTCCTCCACTTTGTATGGTCTTGGGCCAGGGATTCCCAGGTGTCGGTGGGGAAATTGCACTTTTTCAAGGAGGCTTTGAGGGTGTCCTTGAAGTGTTTCCTCTGCCCACCTGGGGCTCTCTTGTCGTGTCGATGCTCCGAGTAGAGCGCTTGTTTTGGGAGTCTCGTATCGGGCATGCGGACGATGTGGCCCATCCATCGAAGCTGATCGAACGTGGTCAAAGCTTCGATGCTAGGGATGTTGGCCTGAGCGAGAACACTGACATTGGTGCGCCTATCCTGCCAATGGATTGGCAGGATCTTGCGGAGGCAGCATTGGTGGTACCTCTCCAGTGCTTTGAGGTGCCTGCTGTACATGGTCCATGTCTCTGAGGCATACAGCAGGGCGGGTATCACTGCTGCTCTGTAGACCATGAGCTTGGTGCCGGGTTTGAGGTCCTGGTCTTCAAACACTCTCTTCCTCAGGCGACCGAAGGCTGCACTGGCACACTGAAGGCGGTGTTGGACTTTGTCATCGACGTCTGCCCTTGTTGACAGTAGGCTCCCGAGGTATGGAAAGTGATCCACGTTGTCCAAGGCCTTGTCATGGATTTTGATAATCGGGGGGCAGTACTGTGTGATGGGAGCAGGTTGGTAGAGGACCTTTGTCTTACGGATGTTTAGTGTAAGGCCTATGCTCTTGTACGCTTCGGTGAAGGTGTTAACGATGGTTTGGAGTTCAACCTCCGAGTGTGCGCAGACGTAAGTGTCATCTGCATATTGTAATTCAACGACAGAGGAAGAGACGACATTGGATCTGGACTGGAGGCGACGGAGGTTTCCCATTTGTTCTGTAAATTAGCTCCACTCCAGTGGGGAGCTTACTGAGGGTGAGATGGAGCATTGCCGCAAAGAAGATCGAGAAGAGCGTTGGTGCGATGACACAGCCTTGCTTGACCCCGGTCCGTACATGAATTGGGTCTGTGGTGGAACCGTTGGTCAGGATCACGGCTTGTATGTCGTCGTGAAGCAGGCGGAGGATGGTGACAAACTTTTGAGGGCAGCCGAATTTGAGGAGGACACTCCATAATCCCTCACGTTTGACAGTGTCAAAGAACAGTGTCAAAGAACTAAAGACTATTTTCCTTTTGAGGAGCTAGAAAGGATGTCTAATGTAAATATAATTGTAGTATATTACTGATATTTGTTCATCTTTTTAAAAATAAGATAACTTAATAGTTTAGACCTAAAGTGATGTTTGACATTGTGATGTTCTACTGCTTATCAAAATGGGAGAGAGATACCATGGTGGCTTAAAATACAGAAATAATTTTCAGAAGGGTTATTCTATTAATTATCTTGGGCACATTTCTGAAAGTTTACCGAGATATCAAGTCTAGTGAAAATACTCTTGAAGGCATGAGAAGTTGGGATTCACCCATGAGAGTAATCTAAGATACAAAAGCTGAAGAATCTAGAGCAAGAGTAGAAAGGGCTCAAAAGTGTGCCTGTGCCAGAAACTCATGTAAGTTCTCAGACATATTACTGTCAATGAAGATACTCAAGGTAGCAGGTTACAACACCCAACAAACCTGCATGTAGAACTTCTAAATATGTTTATGATTGGCAGCAAGACATGCCATTCATTGAATGTGCAGGGACTTGCTGTCTGCAAGCCCCACCCTTCCAAAACACAATTTCTAAATTTGCAGATGACAGCAAATCGGAGGGAGCAGGGTAGTCAATACTGAGGAGGACTGCAACAAATTACAGGAGGACATTAATAAACTTGCAGAATGGGCATATAATTAGCAAATGAATTTCAACACAGATTACAGATTACAGGTATTATATTTTGGTAGGAAGAATAGGGAGGTCACTTATTACTTGGAGGGTGCGAGTCTAGGTGGGGTAGAGGAACAAAGGGTGTACAAATACACAAATCAGTAAAAGTTGCGACACAGGTTAGCAAGGTCATAAAAAAAGCAAACCAAGCACTAGGGTTTATGTCTAGAGGTATAGAATTGAAAAGTAGGGAAGTTATGCTAAACCTGTATCGAACCTTGGTTAGACCACACTTATAGAATACTGCATACAGTTCTGGTCACCATATTATAAAAAGGATATAGAGGCACTGGTGAGGGTGCAGAGAAGATTTACAAGGATGATACCAGACATGCGAGGGTACACCTATCAGGAAAGGATGAACAGGCTGTGTCTCTTTTCTTTTGAAAAAGGCAGAGGGGTGACCTAATAGAGGTCTTTAACATTATGAAAGGTTTTGATAGAGTGAATACGGAGAGAATGTTTCCACTTTTGGGGAAGTGCATAACTAAAGACCATTAATATAAGATAGTCACCAAGAAATCCAATAGGGAATTCAGAAGAAACTTCTTCACCCAAAGAGCGGTGAGAATGTGGAACTCGCTATCACAGGGAGTGGTTGAAGCGAATAGTATAGATGCATTTAAGGGGAGGCTAGACAAGCATGTGAGGGAGAAGGGAATAGAGGGTTATGCTGATAGATTTAGATGGGGGGAAAGATGGGAGGAGGCTCGTGTGGAGCATAAATGGCTGCATGGACTGGTTGGGCCGAACGGCCTGTTTCTGTGCTACATATCCTATGTAATCCTATGTAAAAGAAAATAATGGAGAATAAAACCCCAAGGAAAGCTTTTTTTTGAGCAGTGAAGGTAATAGAAGCAGTGAAATAAAACAGAACAAGATGCACCATGACCTCCAACTTTTTCTGAAGTAATTTTAAAAGAAAATAATTTATAATTTATAAAACAACTGAAGTCCTGCATATACACACGGGAAGTACAGTAAAATAAGCTTAACACAGATGGACCAAAGAAAACCAGCAATCTGGGAAGGGCTCAGAGTGGGTCTTTACATTTTGTAATATATTCTAAATGTTTACGGCCAGCTGCACTTCTGTTTATACTCCGAACTCTGAAGCATTCCGTTAGCTCCTGAATTCCCTCCCTAAGCCTCTGTGCCTCTCTTTCCTCTTTTAAGATGCTCCTTAAAACCTACCTCTGTGACCAATCTGTCCTATTGGCCCAGAAATTCAGCTCTCCCCGGGTGAGTACGCACGGGGTACTCACCCGTAGGCCGAATGGAAGTGCGGGTTTCCTGCATGCACTGCGCATGCGCGGGAAACCGGCACTTCCAATCCTCTGAACGAAGGGGTTCAGAGGTCGAACGCGCGCACATAGGAGGCTGCGCGTGCGCTTAGAACTTAGGTTTTTTTTTACAGGTTTTCCCGGGAGGGTAAGCCTGCAGGATTTACATATTTAAAAAGCAGGCGTAAGGCCTGCTTTTTGCAAGGTAAGTGGTCAATTAATTAAAATTAAAACATTTTTTCCACAGGTTTATTATTTTTAAATACTTTAAAGCAAGGTAAGTTTATTTTTAGCCCCGTTACAATATAAAATTATTTATTTCAAAAATTTAAATTATTGTTTAAAATAGTTATTTAATGTAATTTATAGTTTATTTAAAAAGTGTGATTTAAAAAAAAAATTATTTGAAGGTTTACTGCTATTTTGGGCCCGTAGTATTTATAAGTTTTGACAGGTCTACCTTATGAATGGGCTTTTCCCTCCTCCGATTGGCTGCCCATGGCTCACGTGATCCCAGGGGACGCATCGCACTAACTACGCCCCTGGGACACGCAAGCACAGCGCGCTGGCAGCTGGGCCAGGCCCCGGAGCGGAATTCCACGGGGCCCTACAGCTCAACTGCCAGCGCGCAAGGTAAGTGCAGGTCGGGGGCTTGCACCAGCAGGAAGCCCCCGACCCGAATTTCTGGGCCAATATCTCCTTATGTGGCTTGATGTCAAATTTTGTTTGATAAAGCTACTGTGAAGCGGCTTTGGACATTTTACTGCATTAAAGATGCTATATAAATGCAAGTTGTTGTTGTTTTTATAACTGTAGCAAGTTCTGAAAAGACTGTATCATTGGTCAAGTTTTCAAGAAGGTTATGAATAAAATCTTGACCTTAAACAGTGTCAGCTGTGGCTCAGTTGGTAGCGCACTTGCCTCGGAGTCAGAATGGTTATGGGTTTGGGTTCAAGTTCCACTTGAGTATGTAAAGCTAGGCTGATATTCCAATGAAGTGCTGCACTGCTGGAGGTGCCTTCTTTTGGATGAAATGTTAAACTGAGGCCCTGTCTGCTCTCTCAGGTGGATGTAAAAGATCTCATGGCATTATTTTGAAGAAGAGTAGGGGAGTTATCCCCAGTGTCCTGGCCAATATTTATCCCTCAACCAACATAACAAAAACAGGTTATGTGGTCATTATCACATTGCTGTATGTGGGACCTTGCTGTGTGCAAATTAGCTGCCGTGTTTCCCACATTACAACAATGACTCCACTTCATTGTATTTCATTGGCTGCAAAGCGCTTTGGGACATCCGGTGGTCGTGAAAGGCGCTATATAAATGTAAGTCTTTCTTTCTAAACATTTATTGAAGCAGAATCTTTTAGTAAAACTCAGTGCTGTTGCAGAAGTATTTGGCATAGAAGGAAAAGTGTAAATTAGTTCAATAATTTCTTAAGTTTTTTTTTCTATTTGCTATAAAAGCCAACATCTTAAATAGATGGACAATCAAAAATTACATGGAGAAACTGACTGATTGATTGATGCAAGTGCGATATGTGAGTGAAACAAATGTATTAAATTTTCTAGCTCGAGTGGGTTTGGAGAATACTATTCACTCATCTGGCACAAACTAATAATTTAAAAATTGCTTCATTTTCTCTTGCAAACGTCTTTCTAAATCCATTCACAGTAGATGTCTAAACAATTAACTCCAGGTAGGTTTAAAAATTGCCGGGGGGGAGGGGGTGGGGCTCAAGGGACCAGAAGTTGCACTCCATGCAGTGTCAAACTGAAGCTTGTGAGATGACACCATCCAGGGCTTCCCCGTTGCTTCTTTAGAATCAAATCAGGCCCGTCAGTGGATTCACACTTTGCACTTGCACTAAAGGCGCGAGGGTTCAATGCTGAGAACACTGTTTCCAATTTACCTGGATTTAGAAACTCAACACAAAGCGGTCAAATTTACAGATGATACACTAGGAGGGGCAGTGGAATCAAATGAGACAGCTCAGAAACTATAGAATGAGCTGGACAATATATATACATGGACAGAACAATGGCATGGTGTGGAGATGCCGGTGTT
This sequence comes from Somniosus microcephalus, assembly GCF_052327205.1. Lineage (NCBI taxonomy): Eukaryota > Metazoa > Chordata > Chondrichthyes > Squaliformes > Somniosidae > Somniosus > Somniosus microcephalus. The sequence continues at coordinate 34,980,792 of NC_140992.1, forward strand.
GGACTGGGGTGGACAAATGTAAGAAGTCACACAACACCAGGTTATAGTCCAACAGTTTTATTTGAAATCACAAGCTTTCAGAGCGCTGCTCCTTCATCAGGTGAAGTGGAGAGATGCCTATAGACACAGATTATATAGTCAGAGAATAATGCCAGATGATTACAGGTAATCTTTCTAACTGCCATTTATCACACCTTGGCAGAGAGATAATCACAGCAATCAAAGGTGTGAATGGTGTCCAAACAGGTCAGTCAGGAAAACATTACATCAAAGAACAATGAGGTGGGGTCACAAGGGGTAAAATGTTGCAGATGCTGGGGTCTGTATGAAAAACAAAAAACAGACAAAAAACATTTTTTTTGCTGGAAATCACAGCAGGTCTGTGGGGTGGACAAATGTAAGAAGTCACACAACACCAGGTTATAGTCCAACAGTTTTATTTGAAATCACAAGCTTTCGGAGCACTGCTCCTTCGTCAGGTGAAGTGGAGAGATGCCTATAGACACAAATTATATAGTCAGAGAATAATGCCAGACAGACCTGCTGTGATTTCCAGCAAAGAAAATGTTTTTTGGCTGTTTTTTGTTTTTCATACAGACCCCAGCATCTGCAACATTTTACCCCTTGTGACCCCACCTCATTGTTCTTTGATGTAATGTTTTCCTGACTGACCTGTTTGGACACCATTCACACCTTTGATTGCTGTGATTATCTCTCTGCTGAGGTGTGATAAATGGCAGTTAGAAAGATTACCTGTAATCATCTGGCATTATTCTATGACTATATAATTTGTGTCTATAGGCATCTCTCCACTTCACCTGATGAAGGAGCAGCACCGAAAGCTTGTGATTTCAAATAAAACTGTTGGACTATAACCTGGTGTTGTGTGACTTCTTAAATTAGAACAATGGCAGATGACATTTAATGCAGACAAATGTAAAATGCTACTCGTAAATTGAAAAAAAAATTGACATACACTGTGTGAATGGTGTTGAGATAGCTACGATTGAAGCTTAACGAGAGCGTGGAGTCTGAGTAGATGCAACACTAAACGCGTTCAACCAACGCAGAACAGCAAACAACAAATCCAAAAGGATGCTGACGCCCACAGCCTGGGAAGGAGATGTCGGAGAGGTGATCTTGCAAAGACGGATAGGATTGTTCAGGGTATAGAAAAAGTTAACCTGGAATATTACTTTAAATTAAACTGCACCACTGGATCAAGGGGACACTGGTTCAAACTAGAGAGGTCCCATTTTAGGACTGATATCCGGAAATTCTTCACACAAAGAGTGATCGATCTATGTGTGTGGAATAAACTTTCAGATAGTGTAGTAGAGGCAAACACCCAGGAATCTTACAAGAAAAAAATTGGATGCCATAAGTGGCGTGTTAGGATCTCTCTGGATGAATGAATCGAATGGGCCAAATATGATCTGTGTCCACTGTTGTACATAGATACATAGATACATAGAAGATAGGAGCAGGAGTAGGCCATTCGGCCCTTCGAGCCTGCTCCGCCATTCAATGAGATCATGGCTGATCATCCAAATTCAGTACCCTGTCCCTGCCTTCTCCCCATATCCCTTGATCCCTTTAGCCTTAAGAAATATATCCAACTCTTTCTTGAATATACTTAATGAACTGGCCTCCACCGCCCTCTGTGGCAGAGAATTCCACAGGTTCACCACACTCTGGGTGAAGAAATTCCTCCTCATTTCAGTCCTAAATGGCTTACCCCTTATCCTTAGACTATGACCCCTGGTTCTGGACTCCCCGGCCATCAGAAACATCCTTCCTGTATCTAGTCTGTCCAGGCCTGACAGAATTTTATAGGTTTCGATGAGATCCCCTCTCAACCTTCTAAACTCCAGTGAGTATAAGCCCAATCGACACAATCTCTCCTCATACGTCATTCCTGCCATCCCAGGTATCAGCCTGCTGAATCTTCGCTGCACTCCTTCCATGGCAAGAACGTCCTTCCTCAGGTAAGGTGACCAAAACTGCACACAATACTCAAGGTGTGGTCTCACCAAGGCCCTGTACAACTGCAGCAAGACATCCTTGTTCTTGTACTCGAACCCTCTTGCTACGAAGGCCAACATACCATTTGCCTTCTTAACCGCCTGCTGCACCTGCATGCTTACCTTCAGCAACTGGTGTACAAGAACACCCAGGTCTCTTTGCACTTCCCCTTCTCCCAATCTATTACCATTCAAATAATAATTTGCCTTCCTGTTTTTGCCACCAAAGTGGATAACCTCACATTTATCCACATTATAGTGCATTTGCCATGTTTCTGCCCAATCACCCAACCTGTCCAAATCGTGCTGGAGTTTCACGACATCCTCCTCACAGCATACCCTCCCCCCCAGCTTTGCGTCGTCTGGAAATTTGGAGATAGTACATCCAATTCCCTCGTCCAGATCATTAATATATATTGTGAACAGCTGGGGTCCTAGGACCGATCCTTGCGGTACCCCACTAGTCACTGCCTGCCACTCGGAAAACGACCCGTTTATTCCAACTCTTTGCTTTCTGTCCGCCAACCAGTTCTCTATCCAAGTCAATACCTTGCCCCCAATCCCATGTGCCTTAATTTTGCACGCTAATCTCTTATGCGGGACCTTATCAAAAGCCTTCTGAAAGTCCAAATACACCACATCCACTGGTTCTCCCTTATCTATTTTACCAGTTACATCCTCAAAAAATTCCAGTAGATTAGTCAAGCATGATTTACCTTTTGTAAATCCATGTTGACTTTGTCTGATCCAGTCACTGCTTTCCAAGTGCTCTGCTATTACATCTTTTATAATCGACTCTAGCATTTTCCCCACTACCGATGTCAAGCTTACCGGTCTATAATTCCCCGCCTTTTCTCTACCACCTTTTTTGAATAGTGGGGTAACATTAGCTACCCGCCAATCCATGGGTACCGTTCCAGAGTCTATCGAGTTCTGGAAGATGACCAGCAATGCATCTACTATTTCTAGGGCCACTTCCTTAAGTACCCTGGGATGTAGATTATCAGGCCCTGGGGATTTATCGGCCTTCAGTCCCATCAATTTTCCTAACACCATTTCCCTACAAATACTGATTTCTTTCAGTTCCATCCTTTCATCAGACCCTATGTTCCCCGGCATCTCTGGGAGGTTATTTGTGTCCTCCTTTGTGAAGACAGAACCAAAATATGTATTTAGTTGGTCTGCCATTTCTTTGTTCCCCATTATAAATTCCCCATTGTCCCATGACTCAAACATTAATAGCACACTAATGGGGAGTGTAGCTATCCTAATGCTCCAATGGACCACATAACACAGTTATAATCTGCTCCTCTTAATTCAAATTTGTTCCATTATAATATTTTATTTTTTCAACAGCACATTCCTATTTTGCTTTGTTATTTACATTGCATAGATGGTGCACAAGAACTTCGAATTATGATGAAATCATGAAAGGTCGTCGAGGTCCCATCTTTGCAGCTGAAAACAGAAGGATTTCTTCCAGGCTTCCTCAGCGCTTCCACACTGTTCCCCAGCGCCTGTGCTGGGACTGACTGTGATACAAACTGCTCCAAACACGGAAAGCACGTCTCCCAGCCGGGGCTCACACTGACCTCCGGAGACACACTCACACTATTTCATGTTTGTTTGTGATAATAATATTCTGACCCTGAATTTTAACATAAAAAGATAACTTTGAGAAGGGGAGCAGGCTCGCCGAAAATGAGAATATTTAGCAATGTTATAAACTGATAAGCGAATGCTGAAACCCCCTTTTCCCCAGAGCTCCGGGAAAGTAATGACAGGGGCCGGAGCTGCATATCGTGCATCATCCATCATATAGCAACGCCTTTCCTTGCTTAAGATGAGATGGATTGCAAGTCTATTGCGGTAAACTGGAGCCGCCAAATACATAAACAATCAGAAGTTTCTGATCGTCTGCTTTCTTCCTAAATAATAGAATTCATGGCACGGTGCCAATTATTGGCAAGTCCAATCCAATACAGTTACTCCTATTCTGTGCAACACTGGTTGCAACGTTTGCCTGCTCTGTCCTGTTGCATACAACAGAATTCCTCGCCGCGTTATTCTCAGTTGAGCTGTCTCCCAGTTTCCTTGCACGGGCCGTAGCCGACAGTCAAGGACACTTAACTTGCAACAGATAAACGGAAGGAGAAGGGCAAGGTGGCCAGAAAGAGACAACCCCTGCATTGATCCATTGGTCCCTGGAAGCAGCCTGGCTGAGGGATTTAGTTAAGAGGCTATTTCCAAAAATCAGAGGTAGCGGCGGGTGATGGAAACTGTCAGCTCAATCTCCACCGTCCTGTTACTGAAAATAGTTGGGCAAAGGGAAAAGGCGAGGATGTCCCTGGTCAGAAGTCGGCAGCTGCCAGTTTTAACCCTGATCGGTTTGCGGGACATCCCCTTAAGCTCGGGCTGATCCTCCCAGTGTGGAGGGATCACATCTCAACATTGACAAACTTGCAACTGAAATATTACAAATCTATTGATGCCTTAAAATGTGTTTCTGCCAACCACACAAAAAATCAGATTTTCAAAACACCAAATGTAATTGAAACTAACAGGATCTGTTATGTTGCAATTTGCAACGTGAAGATCGCGATAAGAAATGAAGAGAGTGTTTGCAGTGATTAATCACACTTACATGTCAGGTTGAAGTTCCATCGAAAGCGCCTGTCTAATTGCGAAGAAGTGGAGGCAGATCAGCACAACGTTTAAATTCATCCCTGCTCCGTGCCAGCCTCCCTCTGTAAAGGTTCGGAAACGGGTAGTTTTGGGGCCGCCGATCTCGGTCCTGGTCTGCTCGGTGCTGTCCTGGTCTGCTCGGTCTGGTCCTGGTCTGCTCGGTCTGGTCCTGGTCTGCTCGGTGTGGTCCTGATCTGCTCGGTGCGGTCCTGGTCTGCTCGGTGTGGTCCTGATCTGCTCGGTGTGGTCCTGGTCCGCTCGGTGTGGTCCTGATCTGCTCGGTGCGGTCCTGGTCCGCTCGGTGTGGTCCTGGTCCGCTCGGTCTGGTCCTGATCTGCTCGGTGTGGTCCTGATCTGCTCAGTGTGGTCCCTGCTCCCGATCACAAGCTGGTCTCAATTAGCTCCCTCCGTTAGCCGGCAACTCGCTGCAACCCCCAAACCAATCGCCGCACTTGATTGTGATGTTCTCTGATAACGGACAAGACTTGTTCTTAAGATTTTTTTGTGCAATGCTTTTTCCCCCACGACTTTCTTTGATTTCCTCCCTCCCCTCTCCCAACACGTTCTCTGGCTCTTTCGGGTATTTCCCCACTTTCTCCAACGCTCTCCTTGTAATCCCCGGTCTCTCCCTTGCAGTTGATTCCTTGGCACTGAGTGTCGAGACGTCCCACATAGAGGACCAGCTCTGATCGATCACTAACTCACGCACCGGCTCTTTCAAGTCTCAAACACCAGAACCACACTTCCGCAAGCAGCCCCCCCTCCCTCTCCCAACATGTGACCCTCCGGAGTCATGGTTACTGCACACACACGGCGGGGTCTTTCCGGCTGCGCCGGTCCCTGTTGCTCATTAATTTACAACATCTACTCTGCGGGCAGTCATCGTGTTATTGTTTGCTTTGATATACATGAATGGGACGCGTCTCCGTGCCTGTGCTTATTCCATTGCACTAAACGAGACGGATCCCAGAGCCCGTAAGTACTTGCAAATCAAGCTGGTGACTGCAATGTTGTTGTATTTTCCATGTGCATCTTCTTCATAGACCAAGTCTCGACTTTGCGGAAGGGTCACTCATGAACCGACCACCTGTTCCCCGCCCATTCCTTTCTGTGATCACTGACCTTTTTTTAAACTGGCTCATGCAACCTCTTGTTTAATTTCGGTAATTGCAGCCATCACCAATTTAAAAAAAGGGCACAACCAATCAAACCGTAACTTAAACAAAATTTAAAGGAAACTTAATAAATTAAATCAGAATTCTGTTGGGATGGGGCGGGGGCGGGGTTGAAGCACTCCAGTCCCTCCAGTGCCCACTGGTGAAATGACATGCAAAGGCCTGGAGATCAGAAAAATCCTGCCGTTGTCAGCTGTGGCTCAGTTGGTAGGACTTCCGCCTTTGAGACAAAAAGTTGTGGGTTCAGGTCCCACTCCATAGAGGTGAGCACACAATTCTAGGCTGACACTCCAGTGCAGTGCTGAGGGAGTGCTGCACTGGCGAAGGTGTCGTCTTTCGGATGAGGCCCGTCTGCTCTCTCAGGTGGACGTCAAAGATCCCAAGGCACTATTCAGGGGAGTTATCCCCGGTGTCCTGGCCAATAGTTATTCCTGAATCAACATCACTAAAACAGATTATCTGGTCATTATCACATTGTTGTTTGTGGGAGCTTGCTGTGTGCAAATTGGCTGCTGCATTTCCCACATTACAACAGTGACTCCACTTCAAATAGTACTTCATTGGCTGTAAAGTGCTTTGGAATGTCCGGTGGTTGTGACAGGCGCTATATAGAAATGCAAGTCTTTTTATTTCTTTTCAGTTAGACAACAAAACGCAGCGACTTCCCGATTTCAGCTGTGCCAAAGAAGGAGAAAGACTTTCCCTCCCCACAGGTAGAGGAGAAAGATCCCAAAGGTTAGGCTTTGGTTCAAGAGTTGCATTGGCAGGGGGTTGGTAGCGGGTGGTTGGCTTATACTCTCGCTAAGGCATGGTGAGTGGCATCAGGAAGCAAAAGGCTAAAATAAATGGGGGTAGCGCATTAAATGTAATATCTAGGAGTCCAAGCTATATTTCACAGGCGGAAAGGTCACCTGTGATTATCGGGGAGAGATTTAACATTGATGCACCTGTTTTTTTTGGTTAAATCACAGTTGGGGCCCAATTTTGGGTGACGATCTCCCACGCCCGATTTTCCCTGGAAGTGCACCAACTGCCAAATTGGAAGCCAACGACTTCAAGTTGTGCAGTGTGACCGTCTGAAACCGGCATTAGGCGCCCTCCATATGCAAATCAGGATCCTAACGTTCCACCCAGTTCTCCTGGGTTTCCAGCGGCTTATCCAGCTGTCCTTGAGGAGCCAGGATGAGCAGGCTGGCGCCCTACTCCCTCCAGTTTGCTTCCCCCCTAACCCCCCTCAGACGTACCTGAGGGCTTGCTCGCCATCTAAGCCGACCGTAGCTCCTAATGCTCCGACTGGATTGGGCGCCCGCAGCTCGCCGGTTCCATGACAATGAAGCCCGAGGCCCAATTTTACTCAGGCCTCAGGCCGACGGCTTTGGGTGCATGTTGAGATCGCTCTGCCCAGTTCACGGAGGAAACTGGCAGTTGAATTTCTCCCCTTGTATCCACTTTACATTTTAAAAATCAGTGTTTGAGAATATCACCAGAGCTTACATAAAAGACTCAACACAATGGACAAGCAGAGGAGAAACCTCATGAGAATTATGTAAACCAAAATAACAGCTGCAAATAAAGCCTTCAGTAGTAAAGGATTGCAAAGTAATACCAGCCATACTTTCTACTTACGTCTTTCATAGTTTGCTTTCAAACGGAAATTACATAGTTGTAATCTGTGTGGGGTAGAATAGATTAAAAAGTACACTAAAATTTTAATTTAATATGTAATTCATACAAGGTGGTCGTATAATTGACCCTTATGTAAGTAGCAGTTATGTAATGAATAGTTGGCTGTATAAGTCATTGTTTCCTTTTTAATCCAAAAATCTCTTAGATTCATTAAGAAACTACAAATTTCCTGTACTTGATACCATCTTTTTCTCATCTCATGTGATGCCAGTCTTCCTGGGATCCTATTCCGCATCATATGGTGGGGTTAGATGAAGAGGGCTGGGAGGAGGCTCGTGTGGAGCATAAACACTGGCATGGACCTGTTGGGCCGAACGGCCTGTTTCTGTGCTGTAAATACTTTGTAATTTTGTAACTTTATATCTCCATGTTGTTCTCAGTTTGCCAGTTTTTCCTTTCCTGTTCTCCTTATGCCAGGTCTTGCCATCCCAACAACAACAATTTGCATTCATATAGTGCCTTTAACATAGTAAAAGAGCCCAAGGCCACAATCTCCCATGTCATAATCTCCATGCTGTCGCAGCTCTGCTAGATTTACGCTCTGTATACTGTATCCATTGGTGTTTTCAAGAACAATTATCAAGATAATTAGTCATTATTATTCATTTTAAAACTGCCCTTAAAATAAGTGAATTGATGCAGCACCTTCCTGCTGGAGCTCATTTTATTCAGCAAAAATGGAGTGAAGATACTCAGGAGATATCAGATAATAGGACCATATATAGGTTTCTTAGTATTGGCATCAATATGATCACTCCCTTTAGATCACCAATTATCTTTTCTTTCCTAACTCTACTAAGCATTTGAGGTGTGTTAGGAAATATTCTTAGAAATTGGCGAAAAAAAATGTGCCCATCAATTGATTTCTGAGCAAAAGAGTGACAACATCATAATGGACATGGGCTCAAGATCATAGGAGGGAAGGTGAACAGACAGTTTTGATTTAAGTAATTCACACAGAGGGTGCTGAATATATGGATACTTTTTTGGCAAAATAAATGATTGAAGGGTAGAAGAGAGAGTATTTTTCAAACTTGGCGAGCTGCCAGAAGAACTGCAATGGTCTTTTCCGGTCCTATACATTCCTATGTTCCTAAGTTTGTAAAGCGAAAATGTGCGGTAAAGGGATCTCACTGATTTATGTTGCTTTAGTGCATCTGCTCCAATCTTTATCTGCTGGTTCCCTAGAGGAGCACTGTAAAAGTGATTACTTAAAAGTACTCATTTTGTTCACCCTCTTCTAACTGATCTAAGAGTAAGTACTTACTGCTGGGGCTCCATTCCCCTTCAAAAGTGCTTTTCTCCACCAGATTTCACCGTGATTGACAGACAGCCTTGTAGACTCCATGGAAACAGATGTTGAAAAAATACACTTTAGCTCAATATAGTTATAATTTTGAAATGGAAAGGATTGACATTGCAATAGTTTATAGTCACCAAAAATTGGGCAGCATTTCAACCAGTAAAAGTCAAAGGACAAATCTGCTTCAAAAACCACATTTTCACTAAAGTAATTCTCATCCACTTTGAAACCTGATTTCTAAATATAAATGAATGTAAAATGTTCTGACTACAGTGTAACAGAGTGCCCACTTTTCCTCAATGTAACTGACTCCAGGGGCACAATGGCCAACTTTATGCCCTGCCAATTCACGTTTATACACAAGTGAAGACAAAATTTACAGCACGGAAACAGGCTATTTGGCCCAACAGGTCCATGCAAGTGAAGACAAAATCGGGAAGCACACTGCTCTCTCCTGGTGTTTACTGATTCCTGACTTTAATTTACAGAAATCTGTCAGGTGAAGAGAGGACAGCAGTGGTCCATATACACAAACCAAGCATGTTCTGGTCTCAATTCTCCTTTAAAAATGTTTCTCACAGGGCCAGTTGAGGAGATCAAATTCTTTAGATTTACCCTGAACACTGAAAAGAAATTCATTTTGGCATTGTACAGCATTAGGATTCATGAAGAGAGGCTGGTAGTAATCAATCCATTCTACAGAGGCGCCTTGTAAAATTCCACTAAATATACCATAATGTTAAAGACATTATAGTATTTTCTGTTCTTTTGCCAACATTCAAAGCAGGACAATAAACAACCACAGATAAATGTCTAATGCATGGTCCAGCAGAGTTGATGCTGGATCACAGGATAGAGAGCTGAGTAAAACAAGTGCTGACAGGAATCCCAGACTGAAAGAAAGAAAGACTTGCATTTATATAGCACCTTTCACAACCTCAGGATATCCCAAAGCGCTTTACAGCCAATGAAGTACCTTTGAAGTGTAGTCACTTTTGTAATGTAGGAAACGCGGCAGCCAATTTGTGAACATCAAGCTCCCACAAACAGCAATATGATAATGACCAGAAAATCTGTTTTTAGTAATGTTGGTTGAGGGATAAATATTTGGCCAGAACCCCGGGGATAATTCCCCTGCTCTTCTTTGAAATAGTGCCATGGGATCTGTAGTGTATGTACTTTGCAGAAGGAACTATATTCTGCAGCCCCTGTATACTGCAGTACCAGTAGTGACCACCCCTGTATATAAGCCTGTGTAGTAACATTTGCATAGTAGTTCCAGGTTGTCTCCATTCAGTAAAGACCTGTTATAACCAACTCCTGCAGTCCGTGTCTCAATTATACACGGACATAATACTGGCGATGAGCAGATACAAACTTACCTACAGTCTGCACCACCTCATGGGGATCCATCCCTGAAGCGAAGTTATCAGAGGTCGAGGCCAGAAGGAAGAAAGAAACAGAAGAAACGGGCGTCGACCGTGGACATCCGCTTCTGAGTCAGCGGAGTTGAAGATTTGCAGGAGAGGCTGTCGAGAGCGGGGCTTGGTTATCCTGTCGATGGTGCTTCAGCTATTCGGGCTGGTGGCAGGTAGTACACTGATCCTTCCTGGGCTGCGGCGGTCTAGAGCTCGAGCGGGTGGCTTTGCAACGGGGCCGAGCAGCGTTGTCGGGAAGAGGAGAGAGAGAGAGAGAGGGTGGCGCACACAGGGCGCGGCCGGTGCTACGAAACCGGGCAGCGTACAGACCCGAGAAGAGGGAGGCAAGTGTCCCGTAGGGTTGTTTCGACGACGGGGAAATAATAAAAATTAAACGCGCAGAAAGCCGCGAGGAGCTTCAGTTTGCCACGGGAACCGCGGAGAGCGGCGTTAGCAGCAGCGCGGGGGGAAGTGCGCGAAGACCACAGGGCGTCGCCATCAAGGCATAAAATGCCAGCAACAGCGCTAGCAACAGCGGAGAAGACAGAAAGCGCGGGAGGCACCATTTTGTTAAATCGGGGAAGAAGGCAAAGCGCGGGAGGCGCCATCTTAGATTTCCAAGATGTCAAAGACTGGCAATATCACTGCCTTCGATAATGCAATAGAAGACTGGACCACGTATGTGGAAAGAGTCGAGGTACATTGCGAGGCAAACGAAGTAGCCGATGAGAAAAAGGCATCGGTACTGCTAAACTCAATGGGCGCAAGAACGTACGGCCTATTGTGGGACCTGATTACTCCAGCCAAACCGAAGGCGAAGAGTTTTAACGAAATTGTTGCTATCCTACAGGAACACCTAAATCCTACACCGCTGCTGATAGCAGAAAGATTTAAATTCCACAGGAGAAATCAGCATAAAGATGAGAGCAATGCTGATTACCTTACAGAACTACACAAGCTATCAAAGCACTGCCAGTTCGGAGCAGGACTGGCAGATACCCTACGGGACAAATTTGTCTGTGGACTCCTGAGTGAAGGAACCCAGAAGAGGTTACTCTCAGAGAAAGAGCTGACGCTAGATAAGGCTTTCAGCGTGGCAGTATCGTACGAAGTAGCAGCAAGGGGAGCTGCGGAAATACAGCAAAAGCCACAGGAATATGGCACCCATGAAATGACACGGGGATTTGCAAAATGTTATTGCTGCGGCAGTACAACCCATGACCAGAAGGACTGCTGGTCTAAGGACAAAATATGCAGGCAATGCGGAAAGATGGGACACATTGCACGAATTTGCAGGTCTGGGAAGAAGACCAACGACAACAAAAAGGCTACTAAGGAACCGTACAGGAAAGTACAAAAGATGACGGACAGTAGTTCCGAAGACCAGATGAGCGATAGTGAATCCGGGAACAAGAGACTAAGCTGTCTCAAACTTCACAACGTAATCGCAAAAGAGGATCACCGAATCATTTGGGTCACCCTCACGATAGCAGGGTCCCAAGTCAAAATGGAATTGGATACAGGATCAGCTCTAACCGTCATGAATCGACGAGACTACGAGCGGCTATTCTCACACATACCCTTGAAAGAGACATCCATTGTCTTGAAGACGTATACGGGGCAAAAGGTATACCCCAGAGGAAAAATAAGGGTGCCTGTCGAATACAATGGCAAGGAAATACAGAACTTGTATCTGTACATACTGCAAGATGGTGGACCACCATTATTGGGACGGGAATGGATCAGAAAGATAAGTTTAGACTGGCACTCCATTCAGGCACTGACGGTGGCTGGTAAAAAGGATGACGACGTCACTCCTGGACGATTGTCAACAATAGCTAACGCCAAAGAGGTATTTCAACAAGAACTGGGAACTCTTAAAGGCATAACCGCCTCGATAAAAATAGAAGAGAATGCAATTCCCAAGTTTTTCAAAGCGAGACCGGTACCATATGCAATTCGCCCAGCCATCGAGGCAGAGCTGGAGAATCTGGAGAATGCAGGCGTGTTATCTAAGGTAGACTGGAGCGAGTGGGCGACACCCATCATTCCTGTCATGAAGAAAACGTTAAACAATAAGTCTGAGGAGCCAAGGAAGGTTCGCATCTGTGGGGACTTCAAGGTGACGGTGAACCCAGTCCTTCACACAGTACAATATCCTCTTCCAAGGATAGAAGATGTCTTCGCCTCACTATCTGGAGGGAAGCATTTTACAAAAATTGACCTAGCACAAGCATATTTGCAGATGGAGGTTGAAGAATCCTCTAGGAAGTATCTCACGATAAACACTCACAAAGGTCTTTACCAGCATAATCGACTGGTATTCGGAGTAGCATCAGCTCCGGCGATATGGCAAAGAGCGATGGAACAAGTCCTGCAAGGGATTCCGGGGACTCAGTGTTACCTGGACGACATCCTAGTGACAGGTGAAGATGACAGTAAACACCTTGCCAACCTAGAGCAGGTGCTCACTAGACTACGTGAACATGGGCTACGAGCCAATCGCCCCAAGTGCAAGTTTTTTAAGAAACAGATATCGTATTGTGGCCACGTGATTGATGAAGAGGGGTTACATAAGTCCCCTGACAAAATTGAAGCAGTAGTTAAGGCTCCAGCGCCTGAAAATGTGTCGCAACTGAGGTCATTCCTCGGATTGGTGAATTACTACCATAAGGTTTTGCCGAATTTGTCCACAATTCTGCACCCACTGAACGCCCTACTACAAACAGGAGTAGCATGGAAATGGAGCGATGAATGTAAGCGGGCCTTTCAGAAGAGTAAGGACCTAATCACTTCAAGAGAAGTATTGGCTCACTACAACCCATCACTACCGCTAAGACTGGCGTGTGATGCGTCTCCCTACGGCATTGGGGCGGTACTGTCACATAAATTCCTTGATGGTTCAGAGAGGCCGATAGCTTTTGCGTCACGCTCGTTAACTTCAGCTGAGCGTAACTACGCCCAGATTGACAGAGAGGCCCTCAGCCTGGTGTGGGGGGTGAAGAAGTTCAATCACTACCTGCACGGTCAGAAATTTACTCTACTTACTGATCATCAACCTCTTGCCTCCATTTTCAACCCTCAAAAGGGCGTACCGATAATGACAGCACAACGGCTACAGAGGTGGTCCCTTTTCCTAGGGGCACACCAATATGACATCGAGTACAAAGGAACTAAACAGCATGGGAATGCTGATGGATTGTCGCGCCTACCGTTGCCGATGGTGGAAGAAGAACTTGCAGTGGATCCAGTGGAGATATTCCACTCGACCATAGTCAAATGTCTCCCTGTGACGAATGCAAACATAGAAAAGGAAACACGAAATGACCCGACACTCTCCTGGGTCTATGATTTAACGGTGAAGGGATGGCCAGCACATGGCGAACCACTGCTGCCAGCATTCTCGCCGAGAAGAGAACAGCTGTCAGTGTGCAGAGGAACCTTGATGTGTGGATCCAGAGTAGTAATTCCACCCAAATTGAAGGATAGAGTGCTCAATGAGCTTCATGAGGGTCATCTGGGAGGGGTAAAAATGAAGAACTTAGCCAGAGCATTTGTGTGGTGGCCGGGAATCGATAGAGAAATCGAAGAGATGACCAAGAGCTGTACAGGATGCCAGAAGGTCCAAAACGCCCCACCACAAGCCCCTCTACATCCATGGGAGTGGCCCTCATCTCCATGGCAAAGGGTGCACATTGATTTTCCTGGTCCATTTATGGACTCGATGTTTTTAATTGCGGTGGATGCACATTCAAAGTGGCCAGAGGTAATAAAAATGTCCTCAACCACCACAGGAAAAACTATCACAGTCTTACGAACCATATTCGCCAGGAATGGGCTGCCTGAACAGATTCGTCCAATGAAAAGCGACGAGTTAAGAAAGTAACTATAGGTTTTTATTGACTAAATAACAGAGCCCACCCTCGTGGGTGATCGGATCCAAGAAGGAGGAATACCAGCCAGTCGACCACCTTTATACCTGGGCAGGTAGGTGGAGCCATGGGCGGAGTCGGCAGTGGTCAGCCCAGGTATAGCAGCGTGACAAGAGGCGACCTCGTACAGTGATACAACAATGTGAACAGTGATAACTATAGGGAAACGATCTAACAGTGATAACTATAGTGTAACGATAGTGAACGGTAAAAGTGGTTTACCACATTCACCCCTTGTTTAGATTTGAGTCCGGCGGGGTGAAGTGTACTACCAGTTCTGGTATGTCAGTCTGTCCGGAGGCCTCGTAAGCCTGTCTGATCGTCGCAGCGGCGGTGTTGCGTTCTCCGGTGTTAATGCTGGCGTCTGCGAGGTAGGCGAAGGCTCTTGGGGTTCCAGCGTACCGTCTACCTGGGCTGGAATTGGGGGGGTGGTGGGGGGGGGTGGCAGTGGTGTCTCCGGAGTGCCCGAGGGTGCGAGGTCTCGTAAGGAGACTGTGTCCTCCCGCCCGTCTGGGTATGCCACGTAGGCGTACTGGGGGTTGGCGTGCAGGAGGTTCACCCTCTCGACCAGGGGGTCCGTTTTATGGGCCCTCACGTGCTTTCGCAGCAAGACAGGCCCCGGAGAGGTCAGCCAGGTTGGTAGCGTGGTTCCCGTAGTCGACTTCCTGGGGAAAACAAGCATTCGTTCATGGGGGGTGGCGTTAATGGCAGTGCAAAGTAGTGACCGGGTGGAATGCAGCGCCGCCGGGAGGACCTCCTGCTAGCGAGAGGTTGGGAGGCCCTTAGATTTTAAGGCTAAGAGGACGGCCTTCCATACCGTCGCGTTCTCTCTTTCCACCTGGCCGTTCCCTTGGGGGTTGTAGCTGGTGGTCCTGCTAGTGGCGATGCCTCTCGCTAGTAGGAACTGACGGAGTTCCTCGCTCATGAAGGAGGCGCCCTGGTCACTATGTATATAGTTTGGGAACCCGAACAAGGCAAAGAGGTCGTTCAGGCATTTAACGACCGTGGTGCTGGTCATGTCTGGGCAGGGGAAGGCAAAGGGGAAACGGGAGTACCCATCAACAATGTTGAGGAAGTACACATTACGGTCAGAGGACGGGAGGGGCCCCTTAAAATCGATGCTCAAGCGCTCGAAGGGGCGGGTGGCCTTGATCAGGCTTGCTCTGTCCGGCCTAAAGAAGTGCGGTTTGCACTCGGCACAGGTCTGGCAGTTCCTGGTCATGGTCCTGACCTCCTCGATGGAGTAGGTCAGGTTGCGAGCCTTAATGAAGTGGTAAAGCCTGGTGACCCCGGGGTGGCAGAGGTCGTTGTGGAGGGTCTGAAGTCTATCAATTTGCGCGTTGGCGCATGTAATTCG
Source organism: Somniosus microcephalus (assembly GCF_052327205.1). NCBI lineage: Eukaryota > Metazoa > Chordata > Chondrichthyes > Squaliformes > Somniosidae > Somniosus > Somniosus microcephalus. Next base: position 34,996,372 of record NC_140992.1, read on the forward strand.
CGATAGAGCATCAGGGGGTTCGTTCAGCTTACCAGGCCGGTACAAGATATCATAATCGTAGGTGGATAGCTCGATTCTCCACCTCAAGATCTTGTCATTCTTGATTTTACCCCTCAGCTTGTTATTAAACATAAAAGCGACCGAACGCTGGTCGGTGAGGAGGGTAAATCGCTTGCTTGCGAGGTAATGCCTCCAGCGGCGTACTGCCTCCACAATCGCCTGGGCCTCCTTCTCGACCGAAGAGTGTCGGATCTCGGGGCCCTGTAGGGTCCTTGAGAAGAAGGCCACCGGTCTCCCCTCCTGGTTGAGGGTAGCGGCTAGGGCGAAGTCGGATGCATCGCTCTCCACTTGGAAGGGGATGGACTCATCCACTGCGTGCATAGTGGCCTTAGCAATGTCTCCCCTGATGAGGGAGAAGGCCGCGCGCGCTTCTTCCGTAAGGGGGAAGGAGGTGGACTTCATGAGGGGTCTGGCTTTGTCCGCATAATTCGGCACCCATTGGGCATAGTAGGCGAAGAGCCCCAGGGTTCTCTTCAGCGCCTTTGGACAGTGGGGAAGGGGTAGCTCCATGAGGGGACGCATTCTTTCGGGATCGGGGCCGATGATTCCGTTCTCTACTACGCAGCCGAGGATGGCAAGGCGCGAGGTGTTAAACACACATTTCTCCTTATTGTAGGTGAGGTTCAGCCGCTGGGCCGTACGGAGGAATCTTTCCAGATTAGCATCATGGTCTTGCCGGTCGCGGCCGCAGATGGTGACGTTATCTAGATAGGGGAACGTGGCTTGCAGCCCGTTCTGGTCAACCATCCGGTCCATCTCCCTTTGGAAGACCGAAACCCCGTTGGTGACGCCGAAGGGGACCCTAAGGAAGTGGTAGAGGCGGCCATTCGCCTCGAAGGCGGTATACTGGCGGTCCTCGGGGCGGATAGGGAGTTGGTGGTAGGCCGACTTAAGGTCGATGGTAGAGAATACCCGGTATTGAGCAATCTGATTGACCATATCAGATATGCGGGGAAGTGGGTATGCGTCCAGCTGGGTGTACCGGTTTATGGTTTGGCTGTAGTCGATGACCAGGCGGTTTTTATTGCCGGTCTTAACGACTACAACCTGGGCACGCCAGGGGCTGCTGCTCCCCTCGATGATGCCCTCCTTCAGGAGACGCTGCACCTCAGAGCTAATGAAAGCTCTGTCCCCGGCGCTGTACCGCCTGCTCTTGGTAGCGACGGGTTTGCAGTCGGGGGTGAGGTTAGCGAACAGAGAAGGTGGCGGGACCTTGAGGGTGGATAGGCCGCAGGTGTTACGCGGTGGGCGATTTAAAGGCTGCTGGTTGTCGACTGTGAGCAGGGGGAGGGGTCCACCGTATGCTAGAGTGACGCTTTGGAGGTGGGATTGAAAATCCAGCCCTAGTAGGACGGCAGCGCATAGCTGGGGCAGGACGAGGAGTTTAAAGTTTTTATACTCCGTGCCCTTAACCGACAGGGTCACAACACAGTAGCCGCTGATGTCTGTGGCGTGGGACCTCGATGCCATCGAGATCCGGTTGCGCGTTGGCTGGACAGTGAGGGAGTAGTGGCTCACCGTGTCTGGATGTATGAAGCTCTCCGTGCTTCCGCTGTCGAACAGGCAGGTCGTGGCGTGGCCGTCTACTTTGATGTCCATCATTGACTTGGACAGCTGATGCGGGCGAGCTTGGTCTAGCGTGACGGAGGCTAGTGTGTGGCTGAGCGGGTCGCTGTAGTCTGTAGGTGAAGCGGTCGTCAGGTCTGGAGGTAAGGTGGCGGTCGAGCGTGGTGGGTAAAATGGAGGCGCCCACGAGGTGGGGCAAAATGGCGGAGAAGATGGCTGCCCCCACAACCCACATGAGGCACTGCTGGCGTCGGTTGCCTGGATCAAAGATGGCCGCCCCCATTGCTCATCTGTGGCCTTGATAAAAGATGGCCGCCCCCACAGTTCGCATGAGGCACTGCTGGCCTCTGCTGCTCTCCCTCTGCAGGCCTTCGCGAAGTGGCCTTTCTTCAGGCAGCTGGAGCACGTCGCGTTTTTGGCTGGGCAGCGCGACCTCGGGTGTTTCGCCTGCCCACAGAAGAAGCAGCCGGCGGCCCGGTCGCGGGGCTCCGATGTCGCAGCCGGTACCGGGGGTGGCGGTCCCGATCGGGTCCGGGACGCCGACACTGAGGTAGGTCCCGGGGGCGGCGCTACGAGGGGTATTGCGGTCGGGGTCGGGCCCGAGTCCCAGAGTCGCGAACTGTACCTGGAATACACCTCGAGGTCCCGCTGGGTCACTTCTAGGGAGTAGGCCAAGGCTGCAGCTGTGTTCAGGTCGAGGTCCTTTGATTCCAGCAGTCTCTGCCGTGAGTAGTCGGACCGAAGGCCTTTCACGAAGGCATCGCGGATGTTATCTTCAGTGTTTTCTGCAGCCGATACTGCTTTAAAGTCACAGTCCCTGCCGAGTGTTTGTAGCGCCCGTAAAAATTCAGCTACAGACTCTCCTGGCTGTTGCGGGCAGGATCTTAGGAGGTGTCTGGCATACATGGAATTTACCGGGCTCCGGTACTGCTGTTTCAGTAGGTTGATAGCGGCCTCGTAAGTAGTAATGTCCTGGATGAGTGCGTATACTTTAGGGCTCGCTTGGGCGGTCAGAACTCTTAGTTTGGATCTCTGAGGGACGCCGGATTCTTCCAGGTAGGATTCGAAGCAGCACAGCCAGTGTTTGAAGTCGAGGGCTGCGTTTGTTGCTTGTGGGTTTAGATCCAGGTACGGTGGGTTGAGGGCTCGCAGCCAAGCCGGCTGCTGTGGCTGTTGTAGCTGGGCGTCTGGCTGGTCGTTTGGCTGCTCCGTTGACTGGTTGTTTGGCTGCTCAAGTGACGACATTTTAAAATTTAGTCAATAAAATTGATATACCTATCAATTCGTCCAATGAAAAGCGACGAGTTAAGAAAGTAACTATAGGTTTTTATTGACTAAATAACAGAGCCCACCCTCGTGGGTGATCGGATCCAAGAAGGAGGAATACCAGCCAGTCGACCACCTTTATACCTGGGCAGGTAGGTGGAGCCATGGGCGGAGTCGGCAGTGGTCAGCCCAGGTATAGCAGCGTGACAAGAGGCGACCTCGTACAGTGATACAACAATGTGAACAGTGATAACTATAGGGAAACGATCTAACAGTGATAACTATAGTGTAACGATAGTGAACGGTAAAAGTGGTTTACCACACGCCCCACCACAAGCCCCTCTACATCCATGGGAGTGGCCCTCATCTCCATGGCAAAGGGTGCACATTGATTTTCCTGGTCCATTTATGGACTCGATGTTTTTAATTGCGGTGGATGCACATTCAAAGTGGCCAGAGGTAATAAAAATGTCCTCAACCACCACAGGAAAAACTATCACAGTCTTACGAACCATATTCGCCAGGAATGGGCTGCCTGAACAGATTTGCTCTGACAATGGACCACAGTTTGTGTCTGAAGAGTTCCGGAGGTTCTTAAAGAACAATGGTGTTAAGCATTACACATCCGCCCCATATCATCCAGCCACTAATGGATTGGCCGAGAGGTTCGTTCAAACATTCAAGAAGGCTATCAAGGCAATGTGTAATGAAGATATACCCCTACAACACAAGGTGGATAACTTCTTGTTTGCCTACCGGAATGCGACACATGCGGTTACCAACCAAACTCCAGCCATGATGTTCTTCAATCGAAGACTACGATGCCGCTTGGATTTGGTTAAGCCAAACATCAGAAGAGATGTGGAGAACAGGCAGTTTCAGAATATGAATGAAAGGCCGACCAGGAGTTTTAAGATAGGACAACCAGTTTTGGCCCGGGACTACCGCAGAGAAATGGCAGCCAGGAACGATCTGTACACGGCAAGGACCTCTAATGTATACCATGGACGTTGGAGAGAGCATTGTAAGACGCCATGCTGACCAGATTCTAGAGTCACTGGGAAACGTCAACTCCACACCACGATCTGATACAACTGGCGATGAAACCGAAGTACCAATTGCATCTACCTCAGAATCGGTGATATTGGAAGCAGACGAACCAAACAACGACATTGATCCCGACTCAACTTTGCCAGAAGAACCTGATACCCCAAAGAGGCGTTATCCAGACAGAATCAGGAAGCCTCCTCAAAGACTGAACTTATAATTGCTTAACTTCAACTAATGTATCTAGCAACTGTAATTGTAAATATGTTATTTCATTGTTAATCGAATGTTATGTACTGTTTAGCTAAAAGGGGAGGAATTGTAGTGTATGTACTTTGCAGAAGGAACTATATTCTGCAGCCCCTGTATACTGCAGTACCAGTAGTGACCACCCCTGTATATAAGCCTGTGTAGTAACATTTGCATAGTAGTTCCAGGTTGTCTCCATTCATTAAAGACCTGTTATAACCAACTCCTGCAGTCCGTGTCTCAATTATACACGGACATAATAGGATCTATTACATCCACCTGAGAGATCAGATGGGGCCTCAGTTTAACGTCTCATCCAAAAGACAGCACCTCTGACAGTGCAGCATTCCCTCAGTACTGCACTTGAGTGTCAGCCTAGATTTTTGTGCTCAAGTCTCAGGATTGGGACTTGAACCCACAACCTTCCGACTCAGAGGCAATGGTGCTACCCACTTTTTAAAAAATATTATACTTTATTGAACATTAAGAACATTTACAACATCGTGATAAGAACATTTACAACATCGTGATCATTACATTGTATGATACAAATCAATTCCACCGCTCTACACAGCCATTCCGCCACCACATTTTAACATCAAAACCTGAAGTTTAATTTGTCACCTGTAACATATATTAATCGATTGTACTTTAAAAATTGGCTGTAAAATACTGTCCTTAAATTCCTTTCTGAATAAAACATGCACAGAGCCTTATAATGATCTTTTAGCTTATATTTAAAATACTCTTTTAGATTGATTCTCCTCCCCTTAAAAAAGAGCATTCCTTCTTTGCACAATCACGAATCTAGCCAAACTGAACATTAAATTAATTGCCGCTCCGCTAGACTCGGGCAGACTCTCCTGCAATCCCCATCTCAAAATTGAGTCCCACGGGATTCCCATTCTCGCTCTTCGGTCTCCACCCAGCAAAAAAGCTTCACACAACTGTCGAACATAGTACTTAAAGTCATTTAACTGCGGACATAACACCAGTAAATGGGACAGAGTCTCATCCCGTGTCCCACACATTGGGCAAGTTGCTGCCTCCACTCGTCCAATCTTGCACAAGACCGTCATGGTAAAAATCCGGTTATGAGACAATTTGAAATCCAGTTCAATCCATTCTGGGCATTTAAAATTCGCCCACACTCCTTTCCAAATCCTGTTGAAGTCCAGCTGTGGGTATATACTCTGCCAAAACTCCTGACCAGCAGGTGTCTTGAATCTGCATTCTCTGAATACCTCATAGAAATCTCGAGTATTACAGTTGTCAAATTGGACCAACTCTTCCCCTTTCTCCAGTACAAAGCTTGGAAAAGCAGGATGCATTTTACTTCCTTTGGAGATTTCTGCATTTATTTCTTCCATCCAATCCTGTGGCATTGCCCTTACAATCTTCTCATACATGATTCCTATTGCTTTTCCCTCTACCTCCTGATCCTCCTCCCACACCATGTCCCTCACTATCGCTTCCGGCAACCAACCTGGAATTACCCCATATAATACATCTTTCACTGATATAATCCCAGCTTTTATAAAAGCTTGATTAAATAAAACCTCTCCTTCGATGTTGACCCACCTGTTCAAAAATAAGGGCTGTTCTAAAAATTCCTCAGCCCCCTTGGGCATAAACTGCACACTCTTTTAAAATTGGGCCCAAGTCTCTACAACCCCCTTATAAAACCTAGGGAGAAGTTTAATCGATTTCAAAAACATATTATTGTATTCCATATACAATGTCCCCTGCCCTCCTATCCCACTTCGTTTTAAAAAATGCTCAAAACAACTCTTCCAAAAACTTGTATTTGACTTCTGAAGAAATCTCTTCACCCATTTGATTCTAAAGGATTTCCTCTTCAAATCAATATCTGGAAAATTGAGACCTCCCTGATTTCTCCGTCCAATGATGGTATTGTATGCCACCAAGGCTGGTTTCCCTTCCCATAAAAACCTCACACAAGCCTCTCGGATGGACTTTTCCGCCCACTCAGGAATATCCTCCACCGTCAATAAGTACCATAGCTTAGATAGCAGGAGAGCAGACACCACTGTCGCTCTTCCTTGCACTTTCAACAACCTTCTTTCCCATCTTCCCAAAATCTTTTTAATTTTCATAACCTTCGGTTCCCAATTTAGTCGATCCACTTCATCCCTGTCTTTCTTGCACCCCATATGCACCCCCAGAACTTCCAAAACCTCCACCACCTTAACGGGACATTCCACCAACCATTTCCCCTACCCCTCCCTGCAACCAGGCATTGGGACTTACTATAAATCACTCTGGCTCCTGAAGCTCTACAATATTCCTCCACTACATCCATAGCTTTCCTCACTGACTCCCCATTTCTTAATGTTAAGTTTGTGTCATCTGCATATTGGTGTATCACCGACACCAGCCCAGAACTGGGGACCACAATCCCAATACACCTTGTTTCTTTCGCATCATGTAACCTAATGGTTCTGCTACCAATGTGTACAACAATGGGGACAGGGGACAACCCTGTCTCACTGATCTCTGTATCAGAAAATACTTGGATAAAAAACCATTACATTTAACGCAACTAAATATGTTTGAATAAAAAATCCTTATCCACTGAATGAAATTTTCCTTGAAACCAAATGCTTCCAAAACCTTCAATAAAAAATCATGAGAGACCCTATCAAAGGCTTTCTCTTGATCTATCTTTAATACATAAGCCTCCCTCCCACTCTCTTCCATGAGCTCTATCGCATCTCGGATTCAGACCACAGAGTCTGCGATGTCCCAGCCTATGAGTCCATAGGACTGAGAGGACCAAACTATCTCCGGTAACACCTCCTTCAAACGATTTGCCATAACCCTCGCCAAGATCTTATAATCCACATTTAATAATGTGATGGGCCTCCAATTCTTCAGATCCCGTCTATCCCCTTTATTTTTATATAAGCTAAGCTTATGATACCTCTCCTCATAGATGGGGCCAGGCTTCTCTCAATTTTAATTTCCTTAAAAACTTCTAAGAGCAATGGACTTAAAATCTCGAAAAATTCTTTATAAAGTTCTGGACTTAGTCCATCGGACCCTGGGCTTTTCCCCCCCTTCATTCCACTTATTGCTACTTTTATTTCCACTAATCCTACTTCTTTGTCACACATGCTTCTCTCATCCTCCTTTAAACCCTCTTCAATAAAAGCAGTAACCTTCTCCATCGCCAAATTGGAAAAGTCTTCTTTTGTATATAACTTGATAAAAGCTGCTAGCCGCCTCTAAAATCTCCCCACTTCCATGAATGATCTTCTCCCCAACCTTCAACTCTTCAATTAACGATAATCTCTGTCGCAGCTTCTCTTGCTCTAGAAAATATCTAGTGCATCTTTCGCCCTCCAATGCATCTCTAGCCTTTGCACGGAGAATGGCCCCCTTGCATTTTTCAGCTTGCAATAATTCCCACTCTTCCTTTAGCAACTGGAACTTAGTCTCAGTTCCCTTATCCCCTCCGTCAACTGCTTTACAGACATCCGTAAACCTTTTGTTTATATTCTCTTCTCGATGCCGGTTAGCTGCCGCCCTCTTTTTCTCATAATGTACCGAAAAAACTTTTACCTCATATTTGAAATTGTCCCACCAAACTCTTCTTTCTTTCAAGAACAAAGGTTCCTTCTGAGCATTCTTTATTATATTTATAATCCCTTCTTTATAAGCAATTTCTTTCAGGTATTGATTGTTTAAAATCCACACCCCTGAACCGATCTTAACTCTGCTGTTCCTAATTCTAAGAACCAAAGCCGAGTGATCACTAAAAAATACATTTTTATAATAAATCTCCATCACCTCTGAACTTAACTCTTCCCGCATTAACACCAAATCTATTCGGCTCTGTTTTTAAACATCACCCACCCAACCTGCTCTGGAGAACTCCCTTTTTATGGGGTTCCGGTCCCTCCATAAGTCTCTCAAATTTAAATTTGCCATCATTTTTACAATCATCCCTCTGGAGTTATCATCTTTAAAGGTCATCTGGGCTGAAATGTCCATCCAAGATAAAAATTCATGAAAATCCCCCACTATACAAGGATTTTCCACCTCTGCCGCTTCAGTGAATAACTCCCGAAAAAACTCGCGACACTTGCAATGGTCGTTTAGTGCATAGATATTAAAGAGATCGCAATTAAATCCCTCCATTTTTACCCTTAGCCGTAAAAATCTCCCCTCAGTGTCCTTGTCCACCAGGGCAACGTTCTCTTTTATGGACAGACTCACCAAAACAGCCACCCCTCTACGGTTATTGTTTGCACAACTTGCAAACACCTCTCCCTTCCAAACCTTCTGAACTCTTTCTAGAATATCCTCATCCCGAAAGGTTTCTTGCAGACACAAGTCCGAACCTTTAAAACCCTGCAACAACTGCTGCAATTTCTTCTCACCCCTCAGTCCGTTCACGTTAATCGAGACCAATGTAATCATGGCTCCAAAGAAGGGAAGTATGCCCAATAATCTCCCCATGATTTAATCTCTGGCTCCTCCCTCCTCTCATGCTCCTTCTCAACTTTTCGGGCAGCTGTTGCTTTTTCCTGCAGCCTCTGGCTCTTTTTCACCTCCTGTTTGCCCCCTCCCTGCTGTTTCAGCCTCTTCATTGCATTAAGTTTGGGCCCAGGAGCTGCCCTTTCTCCCTCCTTCTGCCCCTCACTAACCTTTCCCTTTCCACATGATGCCACCCCACCCCCGACTTCCATGTCTCTGTCCCCCTCTAATTCCTCACACTCAAGCTCTTCTGCAACCCCCGTGCCTGCTCCCTGTCTGATACATAATCCTGCTCCCCGTCAGATACTTCATCTCCCATAGAGAGTCTTCCTGCTATTGCAGTTTCTCCCACTGTGCCGCTCCCTTCGACCACATCTCCACCTCTGACCCTTGCACCCTGTTCCCTCACTCCATGGGACAATGGCGCACCTAAATTGTTCCCTTCTGACGTCTCTATCTCGCCGATCCCATCCTGCTGTCCCTTTATGGCTCCTGCCTCTTGCTCCCTCTCCCCATCCTGCCCCCTCCCGCTCACCAAGATATCCGACTCCCCGCCTCTCCCCGGAGCACCCACATCCACCACACACCCCGCTCCCGCCTCCTCTCCCCCCGCAGACACCAGACTCCCCAGGGGGAGCCGAACTGCACTAAGGCTCGAGTCTGCACTAGACCCTCGCTGCCCACTGCTGTCTTTGTTCCCCTCCACAGCACTCGGCATGTTTTCCGCCATCTCCATCCCGTTCTCCGCTCCGCCATCCTCTGCCTATTCCTGTGCTTCTTTCTCCTTCATTTTACCGGCTGTGTTCTCCGACTGCACCGCTCCTCTGGCCATTCCACACTCATCTCCTGCTCCTCCCATCTCCTCATCACTCATATCGCTCCCTTCTGCCACACACTCACAACGGGTGGGGCCTTTACGACACACCCCACAGCTCTCCGCCTTGCAGCTTCGAGCAATGTGTCCCGACTCACCGCAATTGTAACAATACAGGCCTGGACAGTTTCTTATGAGATGGTCATGTCCAAGACAATAATAGCACACCTTTACTTGGTTATCATGCAGCACACGAAAGTACTGCACTCCTTCCAGTGTTTCGAACTTCATACTGTACGGCAATGACCTCACCCCCTCTGGGAACCGTACCTTTACATACCGGGTTCCGTCTGCTACCCGTGTTCCCGGATAGTACCTCCTCTTTATTGCAGAACAGATTTTAATGTCCCACGACTCCAACTTCTTGCTTAGCACTTCATCCTCAATATAAACTGGCAAGTTTAAAAATGAAACCACCACCTTCTCTGAATATAGCAGAGTCACCTCCAAGAATTTCTCACCAACTTTCAGACTGAGTAACAGTCTTTCCACCTCCTCACGACCACTGACCGTCACCTCGAATCCCACATTTGGCTTTGGTCGGCAGGCAAAGCAGCTTCCCTCGCCACAGTCCTCATGAATCGTCTGGATAATATCCCAAGCTCGAATCTTCTTATCCTCACACTGCATCACCACCGTGTTTTCTTTACCAAACCTCCTGGGGTCCCAGCCCAAATCTTTGTGTCTTTTTTTCCCCTTTCCCACCACAGTTTCTTCCCTAATTAAATTCCTCTCGGGAACATTGTCCTCTGAGGGGCCCGGCACTCCGGACCCCTCAGCAGCCATCTGGCTGTTTTTTGTGGGCCCAAAAGACCCTAAAACCTGAAAACAAAACCCCAAAACCCACCACCAACTTTTTACAAAACTCCCTCCAACTCCCAGCAGCAATCAGGCAACCAGTAACACCTGGCTCACTCCTAGCCCCTCCCACCTAGAGAGTGCTACCCACTGAGACACAGCTGACACATAGACTGGTGGAATGCTCACCCCTGAGTTTCTAAGTGAAAATCAACACCAGACAGTACATAGTTTGTGTACATGGACCACTGTTGTCTTCTTTCCACAGATTCATGCAAATCGGTCAGAAACATGGTGATGAACAGTGGATGACAAAACAGGTGTGAATAAAATAAAGAGCGTGCTTCCGGATCTTCACTTCAAAAGATTATTACTGGGTGGGTATTTACCTTTAGTTACAATATATACTCTAGAAGAGGACCCTAGTTAGGCAACGACTGTGCCTCTTAAGAACAATGCTCTGGGGAAGAATTACTATTTCAGCTCGCACTAAGGTTCATGTGCTCCCCCTTTCGAAAATCCCACTGCATCCCCAGTGATTTCAGCTGGATGGATTGAGGAAAACACAGTGCAGATGTTTAGCTGCTTCTGAACAAAGGAACGAAAGAGGTAATCAAAGGGCAAATAAATATGCACTCATGACAGTCTAAGTGCCAGGTTGAAGCAGCCTTGACAGATACTTGGAAATAGCCAGTTGAGTTTAATATCTTTTTCCACTCAGAAATTGATATTATGCTGGGGAGAGGGGGAGAAAGGAGAGAAGAGCTTAAAGGAGAAAAAGAGAGAGAAAGGAAATAAAGTAGGAAATCTTGAGGGGACAGCCAAGCATGGGCTAGAATTAATGATCTAGTAGGTTCAACACTTTAAAAGGGTATAAGCTTAGTAAGGTACATAGTAACAGCAGAGAATGAGGTTAAAGTGGGTGATCCAGCAGGCTATATGCTAGAGATGTGGGCAGAGATCTGATTAAGGTCAGGTTTTAGCAATGCTAATAAAGTTTTACAAGCGCTATCGAACTCTATCAGAATGTATTTTACTATTACCCTGTATTTTAAGTGGTTAAGTACAGCATTAACTGCATTGATGGACAGTCTCCGCTGCAGTGAAGGGCTTATAATAGACAGGGGTAATCATTGTATTATACATATTAGGATCTGTACAAACAGTGGTAATTTCTTCTGATTTTCCAATATCTCTGAGAAAATGTCCTACTCCTACTTGAGTGCTTCCCATGATGGCACAACCATGAGCAATTTGAGGCGAACTGCATGGGCAAACCAGCACCCTCCTTCTCCAAGGCACAGTAGAGTAGGGCCCCATGTGCTGCAACACTGCCACCTATTAAAATTATTCATATTTACCAGTAAACAATGCAGAGAGTTTAAATCCATTTCTTCACTACTGAGAATTTATTACCAATTGTTAGATTTTTTCAAACTGTGTTTACTCGATGTGCCTGCCTTTCATTCCTTGATACCAACATTCTCAAATAGTGCATGACATTGCACAGAAACAAATATAAAAACTTGAGACGCGATTTTGCCGGTGCTCAGAGGGCGGGTTCGGAGGCGGGTCAGCTGTTAAATTCGAAATGATTGACGGTGGGTTGTGAACCCGCCGCGATCCCGCCTCCATGTGAGTTTCCAAAGTGCCGGGTCTGCAACTTCAGAACAGACCCGACACCAAGCGGCGGGTAAGGGATTTAAGATACTTAACTCCTTGTTAAGTGCTTGTTAACTGCTATTTTGACAGCCTTTTCCTATTTTCACACATTTTCAATGGGTTTCACGACGTTCGGAGATCACGTCAGGTGAGTATGTTGGGAGTACGAATGAGCTGAATAGTTCATAGATGCAACTGTAGTATAAAAGCTGAACTCTCACATCTGTTCACTTTCAAATGTCAGAGATTGCTGATTTCAGGATTTGGAAGACACATTTGATCTGTCTTGAGGCTGTAAGTGTGTGGTGTTAACTTTATATATACACTGTCATCTCCTTGGAATAACCTCTCTCCCCATTGAGTGAATGCTTATAACATCTCATCCTCAACTGTCATATATAACAGCAGAATGGGAACGCTTTATACTCTCTCATCCTGGTCCTCAGAATCTGAGGAGGATCAGCCACAGCACCAGCAGAACCAGGCACACCAGCAGCACCAACAGCAAGATCGCTAACCTTCTCCCCAACCATCTGATGCTGCACAGGGCAGAGGCTATCAGCGCAGGGCTGCACCACGCCACAGGCGATACCCCCAACACAGGGTTTACAGGCAGAGGATGAGCCTCCTCAACATGACTGAGCAGCAGTGCCAAAGGAGGCTGAGACCTTCGCGAGAGGTAGTCGCAGACATTTGCGCACTGTTTGATCAAGACCTGCAGCCCAGAGGAGCGGGTGGACACACCTGATCAATGGCTGTCAAAGTCACCACCGCCCTCAACTTCTTTGCGTCAGGGTCCTTCCAGGAATCAGCAGCAGACATTAGCGGCATCTCCCACTCAGCCACTCACAGATGCATCACGCAGGTCACCGATGCCCTCTTTGCCAAGTCCGCCAATTACATCCACTTTTCCACTGATGAGGCAAGTGTTACCGCGAGGGCACTAGGCTGTCAACCTGCCTGGCTTCCCACGGGCGCAGGGCGTCATCGACTGCACACATGTGGCCATCAGGGCACCCCATCAGAACCCAGCAGTATTTGTCAACCGCAAGGGCTTCCACTCCCTTAACGTGCAGCTGGTGTGCAACCATAGGAAGAGCATCATGCATGTGTGCGCCAAGTTACCTGGCAGCTGCCATGACTCTTATATCCTGCGCCAGTCCACTGTCCCTCAGCTCTTCACTCCGTGATATGAACTTTCTGTCTGGCTCCTTGGAGACAGGGGCTATCCCCTGAAGGTGTGCCTAATGACACCGTTTCGGAGGCCATCAAACAAGTCTGAGGAGCATTACAATCAAAGCCACATTTCCACCAGAAGTCTCAAAGAGCAAACAATAGGGTTGCTCAAAAAGCACTTCGGATGCCTGGACAGATCTGGTGGAGCTCTTCAGTACGCACCAGCCAGGGTCTCGGGAATCATCGTTGTCTGCTGTGCTCTGCACAACATCGCAGATTAGCACTGGATGAGGAACAATGCACAGAGCGCACAGCCTCTTCAGAGGAGGAGGGGGAGGAGCAGAATCAGGTCCCAGATGAGGAATACCTGGAGGAGGCGGCTGACCCATTGCGGCCAGCATGCAAGCACATTGCTGCCCGTGATGCCAGGGATGGCCTGATCAATGCCAGATTCACCTACATTTATGCAGCACAGACATGTGGCTGCCACATGCACCTGAAGGTTGCCATGACCACACATCAACACCACAGAGCACCTCTACAATGATCTGTGCATTCCTTGCACTGTCACCACCATTCTGGACATAAAAGGCACCCTCACCCTTCACTGTGCCTCTTCAAATTGTGACCACACATATGGCAATGAATTCAAACAGTCACAGAACATTAATTTATTACAACAGAATAAAAGAACATAAACTTAACATTGATTTCTAGCAGAACACCCAAGCAAGTACCCTTGTGACTATTTATGCGGCAGCTTTCTCTTACGCGTGCTTCAACATGGTGCTACACCTGTGGCTTCAGCAGATGTAGAGGCAGCCTGCTCACTTCCCTGCTGCATCTGCATAGACACCTTTGGCGGTCGTCCTCTGGATTTTGGAGCCTGTGAGGGCCCCGCCAAAGTTTGCTCCTCCCCGCGGCTGCACAGGGGCAGACTCGGCCACCATTGTTCGGGGAGGCATCTGGGGCTCTGACTGAGGGGTTGGCAATGGGATGGCAGTTTGAGCACTTGGAGAGGAGCCCCTACTTTCATGTCTCCTCCCACCACCATCCCTCTCATGGGCCACCCGCACTTCTCTGCTAGCAAGTAGCTGGAGAGCACCTTGCTGCACATCAGTGGGGCCATGAGGACCCGTGTCTGTACTGACATTCCTCATAATGAGGATGTCCATGAACCTCTGATTCCTCTCCATGATAGATGCCCATCTATCCTCCATAGCTGACCATCTATTTAGAAGAGTCACCATGTTCATTTGAGTTAGCAAATTTATGTCCTCCATGGAGGTTGCCATCCTTTCCATGGTGTTACCTACATTTGCCATTGTGTGCACCATGGCATTGCTCATATTTGAGATGGGCTCTTCCATTCTCTGCACACTCACAGTCACCGTGCTTGCAAAGCCACTCAGAGCCTCTTGCACCTGTTCCTGAAGCTCCAGCACCATTCTCTTTCTGGATGGCCCCCGAGGCTCAGCGTCTGCATGCAGTTCAGCAGAGCTAGGAGCGTTCTGCGTCCTGCGACCTCCGACAAGGACTCTCCACTGTTGTCCCTGTCTTCACCATCTGCTCTTGCTCACTCATGAGTTGTGATACACCAGGTGACAACACTACTCTATCTCGCAAATGACCCACCGAGGTGTGCGTCTCTGCGCTGGTGCAGGATGAGCTCATTTCTGCTGACGCTGCTCCCTCAGAGGATGCAGCATCCTCTGAGGAGTCCTCCTGCTCTTCCTTCTGGACAGTAGGGAGGGGGGCTCTTGATGGTCCTGTGGGAGAGTAAAGACATGAGTTAGACATGTGATATGTAGATTGCAGACATTGTGCACATGATGAGCATTCAATTTCTATTGATATCAGATCCCATATGAGTCACTCATGAATGCCAAATAAGATGGATGGAGAATTATTCTGTTACCAGTTTGTTCTGAGCCCCTCGCTCCGTCCCCCACTTCGAGCTGTTCAACTGTTTCCGCAATGTCGAGAGCGGCCTCCTCAGCGTGGGTGAGCTGTGAGAACAATGGTTTTCCTCCTGTTCTTTCCCTCTCCGTCTTATTGTGGGCTCTCTTTACCTGCAATGAGGGAAAGAGGTGGAGTTTCAGTGAGAGTGATGGAATGAGTGTAAAGAATGGATAGGATAGATGTTTAGAGGGAGACAATGATGGAGTGGGTTCCCATTACCAAGTTTCCTCCTTTTGAGTTGTTAGTTGTTGTCATTGCAGAACATTGAGGGTGGGTGTAAGGGGTGCATAGTAAGATGGGGAAGTGATTGTGTACATAGGGAGAGAGGGATGGGCGATGGTGCAAGGGATGTTGGGGTGAGTTAGGATGTGCAGGAGTAGAGTTGCCAAAGCAGAGTGATGGTGATGTGATGACAGGCACAGCAGAATTAAGGTAAGTGTGCTTTTATACTCACTTTTCCAGAAAGCAGGAGATCATTGAACTCTTCCTACATTGGACCCAGGCGCGACTGAACAGACACCTTGCAGTTACCTCCTCAGCTATTTGCAGCCAGGCTGCCTTTGTCTACTGAGGAGGTTTCCTTCTTCCATTCCCTGGGAATAGTACCTCTCTACGTCCTCTGACTCCCTCCACAAGAACATGGATGGAGTCATCGTTGAAGCGGGGAGCAGCTTTTGGTCTCTGCAGACATCGTTGAAAGCACAAGCACTCGGGAGCATCAGAACCGAAGTGAGAGCCAATGGGGACACGGCGCCCTTAAATACACCGGCTGCAAACTCGTCATCACAGCAGCTCAGCAGACCCGCACCTTGTGATCAGGCCGGGTAAAGCGCACGGCCGGCTTAACGAGCCCAATCTACCGAAAACTGTGTCAGCAGACTGGCTGGAGCCGGGAGCAGGACCGGAACCCGCCGACTACCAACCTCGCCGCCAACCCGCCTCCACTCGGAAAATCCTAAAAGTGTTTGGAGGTGAAAACATTAAAATAAAAGAATGTAACTGGGAGTTGCAGATCAACAGGGTGTTACAGATGTTCGTTATTTCAAGGGCCTCCTCCTCTGTTGGGGTCACATCCACAAACTCCGGTGGTCCCCAGCCAGTCTCGGCTCTCTCCCTGGTATTCTGCGCTCTCTCCTCCTGCAAAAGGGCTAGGACAGTGTTATGAGTGGTAAGCAAGGATGCACGCTTCTTCTGCATGTAGTGCATAAGGTGACTGGGAGAATCAAGCAGGTGTTATAGGGGTGGGGATGTCATGTGCTTGCAGAAACTGTCTACAATGTGAATTGAGGAGGTTTGGTAAGAGGAGCTGCAGGCCGAGCAGTTTACATGAGATGAGATGAGGATGGCGTTATTGGTAGCAGTGAAATGAGGAAGCGGGAGGTGTAAGGAGTGAGGATGAGATGTGGTGCAGTGTATCGTTGTGATTAGAGGTGAAGAAAGTGATGTGGGGGTGAGGAATGGTGTAGGAGGGTCAAAAGGGAGTGAACCGAGGTGCATCGCTGGAATGGGTAAAGAAGGACCTGTACTGAGCTTTCCTGACCTAGTCAGGTCATTGAAACCTTTCCTGCACTGGATCCAGGTCATGGCATGATGCTCCTGCTGTTCACTTCCTCAGCCACCTCAATCCAGGTCACGTTCGTTGTGGCAGCAGATTTCTGCTTCCCACTTGTGGAGAAAAGATTATCCCTCCTGGCCCTCACTGCACCCAATAGGACCTCCAGGGAAGCATCAGAGAACCTGGGCCCAATTTTCCCTCTCTTTGCAACCATACCACCGATTTTGAACAATCCTTCTGACTCAAAGTAATGCTATCGCTGACTGAATGCAGCCTCCCTTGAAGAGGTCGATTGAGGCTTTAAATCGTGGCCGGGACTCAGAGTGGAAATCGTGTCATGCGGGTGGGCGACACATCCGCAGCCGTGTGAATCGGCCGAGAAACCCGGAAGCACGATGGAAATGAGGCCTGGTCATTAAAATCATCAAGTCACGCAAAGTTGCGAGTTCATCGCCCGCTTTCGCCCTCACACGTTCTGTTCCTGACCCCACCCCCACCACCAGGTAATATTGGAGCCAGTGTCTCTGTGCATCCAGAATGGGTAAAGTGCCTTTGTGAACTGAGGTGGAGGTGTAGGATGTGGGAGAGTCATGACTTGTTTGCTCTGTTGAAAATCTAAATACTGGTTTGTTTTTTCCATTTTTAGGGTAAAAAGCTATTAATTGTGGAGTATACAAAGACTTAAAATGAAGCAGATTGCATAATTTTTAGTGTAAAAGTTCAAAGTATTCTGATGGAGGATGTCTTCAGGCTCTTCTATCAATGCGTCACCAATTTCTGTCGTCAACATTTGGATTTCCCTTTAGGCTCCCATGTACTTATGTTTTTCTTTCCTCCAATACAATTGAAGGAATGTTGTGTGTAACTACTACTTAAATAACAAACTGTGTAACTACTTGTTTTCACATGTTATGGCCTGTCTTGAGTTGTCAGCATTTTGGAGGCAGTGTCAGCTTTGGTGAACCTCCCTCTCGTTCAGTCTTCACTAGAGGGTGACCAGCCTAGGACACACAGCTCCAGGCAGCAATAAACGGGCTGCACTCTGGCAAAGTACTGGGGCCTGACAGGTTCCCTATGGAATCCCATAAAGTCCTACTCCCCGAGCTAATCTCAATTCTCCTTAAACTAAACAACTGAGGATAAGACATAGCACACCTAATTTGCATGAGGCAGGCGGTATATTACTGTCATGGGGGAAGGGGATTGACCAGGATATTTCCCAACCCCTCCTGAGATCCAAGCTATGGCCCATTTCACTCTTCGTGGCCTGATGCAATAATAATTAAAAAATAAAAAAGCCACTTTTTCTTTGGGGGTCAAAGGCCACTCCCCTTGCCAAGGCACCACCCCCACCCCCGCCACCAGTGAGAGGGCTACTTACATCCATCTGGAGGACAGTATACCTCGGGTACCAGTCTCCAGTCCAACACGGGGTGCCACTGAGCTAAGGAAGCAGTAACTCCCAGCCTGTGGAGTCCTCACTCCTTGGGACACCCACTTGGTGTCACTTGCCTTGTAAAGGGAAGGCAGAGGATCTGTCAAGAAAATCCTGAAAAGCCTGGTGCAGTCGGGTCACTGGCAGGTTCCGCCTCATGAGTTACAGGGAGTCCAGTGGAATCCCTGTGGATTTTTAATTCTGCCAACATTCAACTCCCCCTTTTCATTATATACTGTAGGAAATGTTCAATTAGACTTTGGCAATTTCTTTGGGCTGCAATGATTTTTCTTGCTTTAAATATTTTAATTAATCAAGAGTCTATTGCTCGTACCCCAACTCGCACCAAGTCTCGTTCACCCATCATCCCTGTGCTCGCTGACCTATATTGGCTTCCAATCCAACAACGCCTCAATTTTAAAATTCACAATTTTGTTTTCAAATCCCTCCATGGCCTCACCCCTCCCTATCTCTGCAACCTCCTACAACCCTCCGAGATCTCTGCGCTCCTCCAATTCTGGCCTCTTGCGCATCCCCGATCTTCGTCGCTCCACTATTGGCAGCTGTGCCTTAAGCTCGGGAATTCCCTCCTTAAATCTCTCTGCCTTTCTCTCTTCCCTAAGATGCTCCTTAAAACCTACCTCTTTGACCAACCTTTTGCTCACCTGTCCTAATATCTCCTTATGTGTCTCGGTGTCAAATTTTGTTTGATAATGCTCCTGGGAAATGCCTTGGGACATTTTATTACTTTAAAGATGCTATATAAATGCAAGTTGCCATGTTTAATAGAAACTCATAAAGATTGAAAAGCAGAGGGGACGGACATGAAAGTGTCTCCTTCTCTCCTCCTTCCCCTCCTACAGCAAACAGGATTCTCCCATGAGAGATACAAATAAACACTGATTTGCTTTGCAGCAATTAGCAACTTCCAGCTTTCATGGAGAATGTTAGACATTCTGGCGGCGTCTCGCATTTTCTACTGTCAAAATCAGCATTACAATCTGCCAACGCACAGTTGCTTTTGGCACATGACCATTCTGATGTGGGCAGGAGGAGGACTCTGTGTGTTATTATGATCATATATCATAGCGTTTCAAATCTTGCCACATCTACCTAGTGGAGACACAGTGGGAAGCAGTGGATAACTGAAAAATAACCCATCAAGATCAGAGGGCAACATAACTCAGGAGAGGTGCCGATATAAACACATTATGCTGAATGTGCCAGATGTCAACGTAACTCTATCTCGATCCTGATGTGTACTTTGACTTTACCACCTGCTGCTTTTTGTTCTAAATTGATATTACAGGCGATGTTTTTTGTTGCAAGTCTGAAAATCTTTGTGGTGCCCTGTGTGACAGAAAAATAGAATTTTTAAGATAGGAGGAGGCCATTTGGCCCTTCCTTCGTGTGCTGGAAGTTAGACCCCTCTCAGGGGCTGATTTTACACAGCCTCGTTTTCCTGCTTTGTTCTCATGGTGGCATAGTTGCTAAGTTCACAACATTGGTGCAGTCATTTGTCAAAGGATGGTGTTGTTAGAGATGTGGCCCATAATTTATAGATTGCCATGTTCAAATCAAGGACCAGGATGGACAACAGTAAGACCACGCCCCCTCCCCTCACCCTTCCCGCCCCCTCCCCTCACCCTTCCCGCCCCCTCCCCTCACCCTTCCCGCCCCCTCCCTGAAAGCCCCTCCCCCCCGACCCCCCCACCCCCCGCCACCAGCCATGGCTCAGTGGGTAAATGCACCAAGTGCTGTGTGCTGAGTCCCAGAGCAGAAATGGTAAAGATTTGATCCCTGGTCACTGCAAAGTTGACTGATCTCAGCTAGAATGCTCTTGCTATCCACCCAGGCAGAATAACCTGGGCATCAATTTTTAGCAATGCACCCTTTCTGGCTTGTTTTATAATGCTCTGCTTTGGTAAATGTGAAGTAAATTAATATAAGCGGTTACATTTATTTTTATTGCATTCCAGCAATTTGCTAATCCCCATGGAGCTTGTTAATGTAACAATAACGCAATGTCTGACATGCCTACGTAGGGTTTAACTTTACTGTTTCCAACTTTACTTCAAAAGGGTGGAATAAATTTAGCTACAGGATGTATACTGTGATGTTTCTTAAGTAGGAACATCATCAACTGAGCAGAACATGCACACATAAAATAAACGTCATCATAATATTACATCGTCTGACGTGATATTACATTGCTGCTGTTCTCCTGGCAGAACATGAAACTCTCATTTCCTATTTTTGCACTTTTGTAAGGAGCCCACGCATTCCGCACACTTAGGGGGTGATTTTCCTGCAGGTGTGGGGAATTGTCGGGTTCCCCGAATGTCGGGGTTCCCACACGAATCTAAATGGGTCTGCCAGATTGATGCAATTTTCCCTCAATTGGCCAATTAATTTCCAGTGTGTGGGAACCCTTGCTAATTGACTATTTCCACTCAGAAAGCCCCACAGTATGATGTCATCATTCGTGGTGCTTTCAAGGTCCACAGCAGGCAATGCTTCCTCTGCAGGCTTCCAAACGAACCATACAGGATGGCAGAGGAGCCTGCAGCAGCTGTGGCCAGTGTCAGACCCCGAGCTGCCTCCAAATTCGACGAGGCTTCATTGCAGGCATTATTGGATGGGGTGAGGGCCCACAGGGAGGTCCTCTTCCCTAGGTCAGGGAGGAAGAGGCCTCCCACTGAGACCAAGGCTGCATGGATGCAGGTGACAGCAGATGTCAACTCACTGGGAGTCACCAGAAGAACCTGGATACAGTGTAGGAAACTATTCCATGACCTTCACCATACAGGAAAATTAAGTATGAAATTTCCGTCACCCTCAAACTGATCCCCATTGCCTTTCCCCACCAGCACTCAGCTTTAGCACTCTCTTCCTCCACATCCCACTTCACAGTCACATCCATGCATCCTTACCCATTCCCTCTCTCTCTATGCTCACATTCACATAACTATTCCACCATGCAGCCCTCACACTCTCTCTCACTCTGATGCTTTGAGCACAACTGACAACACACAGGGAGGGCCCTTGGTCTTGCAGCCTCACACCATCTTTGTCTCCCTCTAAGTATCTATGCTATGCAATCTCTACACTCACTCCTTCATTCTCACTCAAACTCCACTTGTCTCCCTCATTGCAGGAAAAGAGAGCTCACAATAACAGAGAGTGAGCCAGGACTGGAGGAGGCCCACCCTCAATAGCCCACCTGACCCCCTGGGAGGAAGGAGTGCTGGAAATTGTCGGGGCTGATGTGGCTGCGGAAGTTGGGGAAGGAGAGACAGGGGCAGTCCCGCAAGCTGGTGACAGAATAGTTTTCCATCTCTCTCATTGACATAGCATGAGTCGCTGTTATGATTCTGAAGCTACATCATTTGGACTTATGAGCATCTGCAAAATCCAATGTGCATGTAACCTTGGCATCACATCTCTAACTCTTTCCTTTACTCCCCCACAGGTCCATCCAGAGCCCCCGTCCCCACTGCGGAGGAGGAAGAGGCTGAGCAGCCAGACTCCTCAGAGGAAGCTCCACCTCTGAGGGCGCAGCATCAGCAGAATTCCGCGCTCCCAGCACCATCGCAGACACTCACACCTCGGTGGGACCTTCGCGAGATAGAGTAGTGTTGTCACCTGGTGTATCACAGCTCACAAGTGAGCATCAGCAGATGGTGGAGACAGGGACAGCAGTGGAGAGTCCTCGTCGGAGGGCGCAGAACTCTGCCAGCTCAGCTCAGCTGCATGTCGACCCTCTGCCTCTGGGTCCATCCGCGAGAGAAGAGGTGATGGATCTCCATGCACAGATGCAGGAGTCTCTGGCAGGTTTTGTCTCCAGGGTTGCTGCGAGTGTGGAGTGAATGGAGGAGTCCAGAGCAAACATGAGCAGAGCCTTTGTGGAATCATTGGCGCATGAACGCATCACCACGGAAAGGATGGCAACCTCCGTGGAAAGGATGGCTACAGTAGAGAAGAGGATGGCTATGGCCATGGAGGAGCTAAGTCGCCAGAGTGCTGAAAACATGGTGAGTGTTCAGAATAGACTGACATCTCTGGAGGAGCGATGGTCAGCTATTGAACAGAGAAACCAGACCTTCATGGCAGGCCCTCTGAGTAGGACTGCTATTGTAGAAACGGGTCCCCATGGCCCTCCTGATGTGCAGCAAGCTGCTCTCAAGCCATTTGCAGGCACTGAGGGGGACCTGACCCATGAGAGGGAGGTTGGTGGCAGACCTCAAGGAAGTGGGGGCTCCTCTCCAAGCGCTCACACTTCCATGCTACTGCAGAACCCTCGGTCAGAGCCCCACCGGAGTCCACACCCAATGGAGATAGAGGTCTCAACCCCTGCACAGCTGCAGGAGCAGCAGACTGCTGATGAGTCCTCACAGGCTCGCCATCCCAGAGGACGCCCGCCAAAGGTGTCGAGACACTAGCAGCAGGAAAGTGAGCAAGGGGCCTCCACATCTGCTGAAGCCACAGGGGAACCACTACGTAGGAGCATGCGTAAGAGGAAAATTCTGCACAAATAGTCACAAGGGTAGTCACTTGGGTGAAATGTGTTTATTTGAAAAATGCCATCAGCTGGTTATTGTAAATAAAATTTCTGATGGCAACTTTTGCAGTTGTGGCGTGCGTCATTTCGCGAATGGGGCTGGAGGTCCTCTAATGCCAAGAGGGGAAGGAAAAAAAGGCCTCCCATGCTTCTGGTAGGTGCCTCCGTTGAGGAAGCGCTGAGTGAGGGTGGCGAGAGGGGCTTCTCAGGAGGTCACACTGGAGAAGTGTGTGAGGCTCCAACCTTCCACAGCTGTGCCTAAGCCTGGAACAAGTTGCCCCAAGCCTGAAACAACAAGGTCCTGCAACCTACAAATGATGTCTGATTAAATCTCTTCTTTCCTGATTGACCTGCAGCTGATTGTCTGCAATCCGATGTTGTTCATGCCAGGTTTCATCAGCAGGGTTCCCACAGTAATGTATGTACCTTTAAGGGGGAGAACTACTTTCTACAGCTCATGTATACTGTAGTACCGGCAGTGACCACACCTGTATATAACGTTGAGTAGTAATCTGTACAGTTCAGTTGCAGTCTGAACCACGTTGAGTAAACACCTGTTGTACCATTCTCTGCAGTCCTTTTCTTATTATTACATGGACGTAACAGTGGCGCCGAGCAATTTTGAACCTACCTGCAACTCTGCATCACCTCCCAGGGATTCGCTCCTGGAGAACAGTGGAAGAAGGTCGAGTCCAGAAGCACGGCGTCGACCACGGGCAACCGCCCAGTCATCCAGCGGAGATTTGAGCATCGCAGGGGAGGCTGTCGAGAGCCAAGCTTGGCTTTCCAGTCACGGTGGTCCAGCGAAACGGGCTGGCAACAGGTACTGCGCAGACCCTTCCCGGACAGCGATGGGCTAGAGCCCGACCGAGCGGCACAGAAAAAGGCCGAGCAGCGTCAACGGGGGAGAGAGAGAGGGCAGAGCGCACAGGGCACAGCCGGTGTTCAGGACCGAGCGGCGTCAATGGGGGAGAGAGACAAGAGAGAGCAGAGCGCAGCCGGTGGTCAAGGGCCGAGCAGCGTCAACGGGGGAGAGAGGCGAGAGAGAGCAGAGCGCAGCCGGTGGTCAAGGGCCAAGCAGTGTCAACGGGGTGAGAGGCGCGCAGGAAAACGTGAGGCGCTGCCATTGCCATGAGGACTGCAGAGAGCGGCATTGGCAGCAGCGCAGGAGCAGCGCATGAAACCCACAGGGCGTCGCCATTTGCCACGAGGACCGCCGAGAGCGGCGTTGGCAGCAGCGCGGGAGACGCCATTTTAAGCCGCAGCGGGGAAGAAAGGAAAGTGCGGGAGACGCCATTTTAAGCCAGTCTAACCACACCCAAAAATGCCGAAGAGTGGCAGTATCACAGCGTTCGACAATGAAGTCGAAGATTGGACGACATATGTCGAACGCATACAAGTATACTGCAAGGCGAATGAAGTGCCAGATGACAAGGAAGTGCTGGTATTGTTGAATTCAATGGGTGCAAAAATGTATGGCTTACTACAAAACCTAGTAACCCCAGAGAAGCCAGTAGAAAAGGATTTTGAAAACATAGTGTCAGTCCTACAGGACCACTTAAACCCCACACCGCTGCTGATAGCAGAAAGATTTAAGTTTCACAAAAGGAACCAGCATAAAGATGAAAGTAATGCTGAGTATTTAATGGAACTGCGCAAGCTATCGAAACACTGCCAGTTTGGAACGGGACTAGCAGATACTTTAAGGGACAAGTTTGTGTGTGGGCTTCAAAGTGAAGGAACCCAGAAATGGCTTCTATCAGAAAAGGATCTTATACTGGACAAGGCTTTCAGCATTGCAGTACCACACGAAGCAGCAGCACGGGGCACTGCAGAGATACAACGGAGACCGCAAGAATATGGCACAAATTAAATGTCATACGGAACAGTGAAGTGCTATCGCTGCGGCAGAACAACACACGACCATAATGATTGCTGGTTCAAGGACAAAGTGTGCAGACAGTGTGGAAAAGTAGGACACATAGCAAGAGTCTGCAGGTCGGGAAAGAAAACCAGCAGCAAGAAATCTCCACAGGAGAAGCACAAGAAGGTACATAAGGTGACGGAGAGTAGTTCAGACGAACAGAAGAGTGATACAGACTCCGGAAGCAAGGAGCTGGGTTGTCTGAAACTACATAATGTGATCAAAACGGAGGATCACCAAACTATCTGGGTCACGCTCAAGATAGCAGGAGTCCAAGTGAAAATGGAATTGGACACAGGATCAGCCCTAACAGTCATAAACCGAAGGGACTACAAGCGGCTATTCTCACATATACCCTTGAGAGATACAAAGATTGTCTTGAAGACGTACACGGGGCAAAAAGTCTACCCCAAAGGAAAAATAAGGGTGAACGTTATATATAACGGCAAGGAAACACCAAAAATGGACCTATATGTATTGCCAGATGGAGGACAACCACTACTAGGACGTGAATGGATCTGGAAGATACAGCTAGATTGGCATTCCATACAAGCACTGACTTTAGATGCCAAAAAGGATGACGACGTCACACCTGGACGACTGTCAAAAATGCTAACTGACGCACAAGAAGTGTTCCAGCAGGGACTCGGAACACTAAAAGGCATAACAATGATGATCAAAATAGAGGAAAATGCAAGCCCAAAGTTTTTTAAGGCCAGACCGGTACCTTATGCGATCCGCCCAGCCGTCGAAGCAGAGCTGGAAGGTTTGGAACGTTCAGGAGTACTGTCCAAAGTGGACTGGAGCGAGTGGGCTACACCCATCGTTCCTGTAATGAAGAGGTCATTGAGTAATACGCCTGGGGAACCAAAGAAGGTTCGCATCTGTGGGGACTTTAAGGTGACAGTGAACCCAGCCCTTCACACTGTACAATATCCGCTTCCGCGGATTGAAGATATTTTCGCCTCGCTATCTGGAGGGAAACGCTTCACTAGGATTGATCTGGCCCAGGCGTAGCTGCAAATGGAGGTAGAAGAAGCCTCGAAACAGTACCTCACGATCAACACTCATAAAGGTCTCTACCAATACAACCGGCTGGTGTTCGGGGTAGCATCAGCTCCGACTATTTGGCAAAGGGCAATGGAACAAGTCCTGCAAGGGATTCCAGGGACCCAGTGTTATTTGGACGACATCCTGGTCACGGGCGAAAATGACAGTGATCACCTCGCCAACCTGGAGCAGGTGCTCACTAGATTGAAGGAATATGGGCTCCGAGCTAATCGCCACAAATGCGAGTTTTTCCAGAAGCAGATCTCGTATTGTGGCCACGCTATTGATAAAGAGGGGTTACATAAGTCCCCTGAAAAGATTGAGGCAGTAGTCAAGGCTCCAGCACCGGAAAATGTGTCACAACTGAGGTCGTTCCTCGGGCTGGTGAACTACTACCATAAGTTCTTGCCAAATTTGTCTACCGTACTACACCCACTGAACACCCTACTGCAAACGGGGGTACCATGGAAGTGGAGTGACGAATGTAAACGAGCTTTCCAGAAGAGCAAAGCATTGATCACATCAAAAGAGGTGTTGGCTCATTTCAACCCAGCACTACCAATTCGGTTGGCGTGTGATGCATCACCCTATGGCATTGGAGCGGTGCTGTCGCACAAATTCCCGGACGGCTCAGAGAGGCCAGTAGCCTTTGCGTCTCGGTCACTAACCTCAGCCGAGCGTAACTACGCCCAGATTGACAGGGAGGCCCTCAGCCTAGTGTGGGGAGTGAAAAAGTTCAATCACTATCTGCACGGGCAGAAGTTCACCTTGCTGACTGACCACCAACCACTTGTCTCCATCTTTAATCCAAAGAAGAGCGTTCCGGTGATGACTGCGCAATGGCTACAAAGATGGTCCCTTTTTCTAGGGCGCACCAATATGAAACCGAGTATAAGGGCACGAAACAGCATGGAAACGCTGATGGGCTATCACGCCTGCCACTGCCTACTGCGGAGGAAGCACCAGCAGTGGATCCTGTCGAAATATTTCATTCGACTATAATTGAATGCTTGCCAGTAACTAACACTGGTATAGAGAAGGAGACCCGAAATGACCCGACACTGTCTCGGGTATATGATTTGACGGTGAAGGGATGGCCAGCACATGGTGACTCACTGTTGCCAGCATTCTCATCCAGAAGAGAACAGCTGTCAGTATGCCAGGGGACCTTGATGTGTGGATCCCGAGTGGTAATTCCACCCAAGTTAAGGGAGAGAGTGCTCAATGAGCTTCATGAAGGTCATCTGGGAGGGGTGAAAATGAAAAGCCTTGCTAGGGCTTATGTGTGGTGGCCGGGGATCGATCAGCAAATCGAGGACCTGACAAAGAGCTGCTCAGGATGCTTGAAGGTCCAAAATGCACCACCACATGCCCCTCTACACCCATGGGAGTGGCCCTCATCTCCATGGCAACGGGTGCATATTGATTTTGCTGGTCCATTCATGGACTCAATGTTTTTAATAGCCGTGGATGCGCACTCGAAATGGCCTGAGGTGATCAAAATGTCCTCCACCACCACGGAGAAAACTATTGCAGTCCTACGGACCATTTTTGCCAGGAACGGCTTGCCAGAGCAGATTTGCTCTAATAACGGACCACAGTTTGTGTCCGAAGAGTTTCGAAGATTTATGGAAAGGAATGGGGTAAGGCATTACACATCCGCCCCGTATCATCCAGCCACAAATGGATTGGCTGAGAGGTTCGTACAAACCTTTAAAAAAGCAGTAAAGGCCATGTGCGATGACGACATTCCACTGCAGCATAAGGTGGACAATTTCCTGTTAGCCTACAGAAATGCGACACATGCAGTCACCAACCAGGCCCCGGCCATGATGTTCTTTAACCGAAGGTTGAGATCTCGTCTGGATTTGCTCAGACCAAATGCACGAAGAGATGTTGAGAGTAAGCAATTCCAGCACATCAATGAGAAGCTGACAAGGAGCTTCAATGTAGGGCAACCAGGAACGATATGCACACGGCAGGGGCCACTAATGTACACAGTGGACGTTGGGGAGAGCATCGTGAGACGCCATGCTGACCAGATCCTAGAGTCACAGGAACAAGTCAACCCCATGCCTCGCCCATATGTACCTGGTGATGAACCCGACGTACAGGTAGCATCTACCCCAGAAACAGTAGCATCGGAAGCTGATGAACCAACCGACGACAGGGGGCCAGAATTGCCTCCGCACCAAGAGCAAGACACTCAGGAAAGGCGCTATCCAGAAAGGATCAGGAAGCCTCCCCAAAGACTGAATTTATAAATAGACTATTTTCAGCTAATGTTGCATGTTAAAAGTGTTAATTGTAATTAGTTTGATATTTAATTGTTAAATGAGTGTTATGGCACTGTTAATCTAAAAGGGGAGGAATTGTAATGTATGTACCTTTAAGGGGGAGAACTACTTTCTACAGCTCATGTATACTGTCGTACTGGCAGTGACCACACCTGTATATAACGTTGAGTAGTAATCTGTACAGTTCAGTTGCAGTCTGAACCACATTGAGTAAACACCTGTTGTACCGTTCTCTGCAGTCCTTTTCTTATTATTACACGGACGTAACACCCACCAGGTGTGTTTAACATGGGAAAAGGCTGAAAATAGCAAGGGCCCCTTAAAATGGCATTATAGATGCCAATTATTGGTGATTAAGGTGCCTGAAGACCAGTCCCACCTGCTGCGGGCGGGACTGATTCGGGTCGGACAGAAACGCCTGGGTGAAAATCGGACGGGTGGGGAAATCAGGCGGGGGGGTCACGACCCCCTATTTTTGCGCTTCCCCCCCCCCCTCCCCCCCACACGCCTGAAAGCCTGCCTGGTGGCTCCAGGAAAATCGGCCCCTTAGACTTTGGAGCCTCGCCTGAAAAATGGGCGGCCAGCAATTGAAAATCGGATGGGCGGGGGGGGTGGGGGGCGCATTTCAGCTGCCCCATTGACGCCCAAGGCCCACCTGATGGCATTTTTAGGTGGGCCGATAAAGGGACAAGCAGCCCGCCCACCTGAAAATGATAGGAGGCTGCTTAAATAGGCAAATCGGGGTCCTATGCCAGTTGTCCTGTGCTCCACCCAATTGTACCAGGCGTCCAGCAGCCTAACCAATGGTCCTGAAAGGGACCGCTGAAGGCCGCTAATAAAGCAGCCCAGGGTGATTTCAGTTTTGTTTGGTGGACCCAGGAAGTACAGGAGTCAGGCGTCAGGTGTCAGACCCTGAAGAGCTACAGCCGAGAAGACTAAACTCATCCTCTAGCTGAAGTAACAGGGAGATTTGAATTTTATTTTTCTTTCCCAGAAGACACCCCTCTGTTTCATTTGCTATTCAAAATCTATCAGAGATTCCCACAAGTTACCTTCCCTCAGAAATCTCCGATAACCCACTCAGCTGTCACCAGAAGTTGTTCGGCCCTAATCATGGCATTCCACATCCCTCTGTCACCAGAGAAACGGCCTGGTAGACCCTAATTAGGATGTTCCTCCTTCAACCGTGACCAGAACAGTTGGACTACCAGACCCTGAAATGTGTGAGCCTTGACCTGATATTTTACTGATATAGTGCCATCATCTGGCACTCAATGAGGAGAAAGAGGTAGAGGAATAAAAAGTGGGATTGACATCAATAGAACAATATAGTCCCATTCAACAATCCACACTTAAATGTTACCGGAGGAGCTGGGGTGTCAGACCCTAATCGGGATATCCCACGTTACACACTCAAAACACCATTTTGTGCTGAGCTCTACTTAGTACTAAAGATCAAACCACAAACTCCAGGACAATGTCCTGTCGAATATCTACTCATGTTTACATAGCTCGCTTACTCCTCTCAACCAGTTTCCACGATGATGTCATTAGCACTTGCTGGTTAAACAAAATTATAAAAAGAAACCTAAATAAATATAAAGTTAGCGATAATTCTTTACAGCTGTTTTATTTTAAAGGAGCTCTGATTCCCTCTTTATAAAGGATCCTGATTGTGAGACACTCTGTCAAAAGTAACAATCACATTCTGAAAAATACATTTTAAAAGAAACAGAAGTTTTTTTTTTCAAAGGATGTAATTAAGTTACAGTCAAATGGAAATAATTTTCTTCTAGCACAGGCAATCTATTCTGGATCTGCCTTCCTCTGGTCTGTGTAATCCACCAAGTCCCATTTCAGACTCCTGGCATACTTATACTGATGTCTAGTTTTACAATTTAAGTGTTAGTTATTGTGTGTTCATAAAACAGTCCCTTTGAAATAAATCTCACCTTCACATTCCTTCCCTTACAACAGAGTCCTAACAGTGATTAGTAAATAAAGTGTAATGCTGAAGGAATCATGTGATATATTTCTATCCACTACCAGACCATCCAGCTCTTGTTCATCACTCTGTGGCACACCTTAAAAGAGCGAGTTTTCAGTCAAACAAAGTAATACTTTTGACTGGTTATATTAGGGTGCCGATTTGTGTTATGGAGAGAAATATATGATGGACAAGCGAATGTGAAGGATTCCAGAGTGCCAATGATGAATGGGTGTTGTTAGGCAAATGTCAAGGATAGAATAGGAAGAAAAATAATTAGGACGACTGTTATTATCATTTGCCATGAGCTTGTAGAAGCTGCAATAACAGTGTGTACACAACCTTTAATGTGCAAAACCTCTCAAATGCTTCAAAAGCGGAAGGGAGAGTAAAGAACATCGAGCATGTGGAAGGAGATGATTTGGGAGTGGCGGCTGAAAGCATGGTCGAAGGGACAGGTTTCAAAGACTTTTGTAGTTGGGTAGAGATGTGGAAAGGTAGAAGGGTTTAAGAAGTTAAATTCCAGAATGCAGAGTCATATGACTGAAGGCTTGGTCACTAATGGGCGTGTGGAAGGAAGGGGGGCATATAGTAAACCAGCAATAGAGGAGCCGAGGTGTAGAATCATAGAATGATACAGCACAGAAGGAGGCCATTCAGCCCATCGTGCTGTGCCAGCTCTTGAAAGAGCTATCCAATTAGTCCCACTCCCTGCACTTTCCCCATGGCCCTGCGGATAGAACTGGAGAAGTTGCAGAGTTAGAATGCGACGAACATGGCAGAATTTGTAAATGAATACAAAGAGCCACTGGAGGTGAGCAGGGACAGGCGTGATAGGTGAGTGGGAGGGACAGAGGTTTCGATGAACTGGGGTTTGTATGAAAAGAGCTCGAGGAAGGCATTGGAGAAGTCAAGCTTCAAGGTGACAAAATTAGTGAGTAGGAGTCAGAGGGCGATACAGGACTGCATAAAACATTCCTCAGGACAGATTCAGGATTTGGCAGAGATGTTAAATCACGACGTTGCATCAGTCTTCACTCCATTTGATGATGCTCAGTTAAGACTAATGCAATGTATAGTTGTAAGTTTCAAAGTGGATGCAAATCTAATCTTGGAAAAAAATAAGAGGCCTCCAAACAAATTGGGCTGCTCATCCTGAGGGCATTCACCCAAGAGTGCTCCAAGAAATAAAAGCTGTGCTAAGTGGCTCCCTTGCTTATTTAACAGCTTTCTCGAATCAAGGAATGTTCTCATGGACTGGAGAGAGGCTCATGTGCCAATATTCAAAAAGGGCAACAGGTCAGAACTGGGAAATTATAGGCCCACTAGTTTAACTTCAGTTGTAAATTGCTAAAAAGAATCATTAGATATCCTTTGTATGATCACCTAGACAATAACAGGGTTATTAGAGACTCTCAACATGGCTTCTTCAAAAGAAGATAATGCCTCACTAACCTCGTTGAATTTTTTGAAGAAGTAACTAGTTTGGTGGATGAAGGTACCTCAGTCAACATTGTACACTTGGATTTTCTAAAATCTTTTGATAAGGTGCCACACAATAAGCTCCATCACCTCTGGGTGTCATCAGCTTACATGTGGAAGCTAACCTCATGTCTGCAGATGATGTCACCAAGGGGCAGTGTGTAGATGAGGAACAGGAGGGAGCCAAGGATAGATCATTGGGGGTCACCACAGGTGACAGTAGCTACTAAAGCAAGCAGGTCAGGGGCTGGGTATTCCATGGCAAGAGGCTCAGCTCCTGCCCTCCCAAAGCCTTTCCACCACCTACAAGGCAAACGTCAGGAGTGTGAAGGAATACTCTCCGGTAACCTGGATGGGTGCAGCTGCAACAGCACTCAAAAATCTCCCCACCATACAGAACAAAGCAGTCCTCTTAATCGGCACTTCACCCACTAGCCTAAGCACCCTCC
Source organism: Somniosus microcephalus (assembly GCF_052327205.1). Lineage (NCBI taxonomy): Eukaryota > Metazoa > Chordata > Chondrichthyes > Squaliformes > Somniosidae > Somniosus > Somniosus microcephalus. Next base: position 35,028,275 of record NC_140992.1, read on the forward strand.
CCATCCACCACCAGTGTACGGTGGCTGCACTGTGTACTATCTACAAGATGCACTGCAGCAACTCGCCAAGGCTTCCTCAGCAGCACCTCTCAAACCCACAACCTGCATCACTCATAAGGCCAAGGGCAGCAGGTGCACGGGAACGCCATCACCTCCAAGTTTTCCTTAAATTACACCATCCTGATTTAGGCATAGCATCGTCGCTTGGTCAAAATCCTGGAACGCCCTACTTTGTTGGGAGCTCCTTCACCACACAGACTGCAGCGGTTCAAGAAGGTGGCCCACCACCATCTTCTCAAGGGCAACGAGAGATTGGCAATAACTGCCGACGCCCACATCCCAAGAATGATTTTAAAAATGTCTCCAGCACTTTGATCATAACATCATATTTCGATATACCAAATTATACCAAATTATATACCAAATAATAAAGGATAATTTCTGCAAATGTTTGGCAGAAGATAGAAATGTCTTTGAAAGCTAGAGGAGGCTGAAGGGATGTAATCTGTCACCCCCGATCCTCTCTAACTTCTACCGCTGCACTATAGAGAGCATCCTGACAAACTGTATCACGGTATGGTACGGCAGCTGTAGCTCCCATGACCGGAAAGCCCTGCAGCGGGTAGTCAAAACTGCCCAACGCATTACCGGCACCCGGCTACCGACCATAGAACATATATATCAGAAACGCTGCCTACGGAGGACACGGTCCATCATCAAAGACCCTACCCACCCCAGCCACAGTCTGTTCGCCCTCCTACCATCAGGAAGACGCTACAGATGCATTCGCACCCGTACGACCAGATTTAGGAACAGCTTCTTTCCCAGGGCTGTCATCCTACTGAACTCCACAAATAAACACTAAAGCCTGCACATCTGCCGATGCACTTTATTATGGTCATATTTATGCTAATATATATGTACAAATGTATGTTGAAATGTTTAAGTGTCCTAATCCAAATTGTACACTCTCGGGAGCCGCAAGCCTACATTTCGTTGTACTGCACTTGTGCACTAACAATGACAATAAAAGTTGATTTGATTTGATTTGATTTGATTTGATACTCCAAAGCAGTGGTTTTCAATTTTTTTCTGTATGGGAGAATCTATTCTAATCACAAAAGACAGTTTCAGTTACTCAAACAAAAACAATGCAGAAAACGTTTTTTATGCGTATTCAACCCGACTGAGTCCACTGATTGAACAGTATATTCATTTCCACCTCTGTAAAGTGCTGAGCACCATGATAAAGGCAGGCAACTGATGCAGCGCCCTCTTGTGGATTCGGAATAAGCTACTTCCTACAGCACACCAGAACAGGTAGATGCTAAAATACTAACAAATAACACTATGGGCTGGAAATTCCTGGGACCCCAATGTAAATGTGCTGAGGCACGAGTTATACCCACCAAAATGAAAAGAGGCTGACCCCATCAGAAATTCAGGATCAGCTAATTTAAATAATGCGGGTAGGGCAGGAGCAGGAGTCTTGACAGCAGGGGCAACGTGGAAGGAAGGAAGTGTGGCCGTGAGTGGGACCGCGATAACTCCAGGGTCCCCCTTGCAGTGCCCTTGAACAGCCTGCTAGACCCCAACCAACATGTTTACCTGAATGTGGAGCCAGGAGGAGCAGGGGTTGAAGGGAACAATCCCTGCGCCTTAATGGATAAGCCCAAGGCGCACCTAATATTGGGCCTCAGGCTTCATTATCATTGAGCCGGCATGCTGTGGACACCTAATAGGCATCCTCAAGCAGGTCGCCAAAGAAGAGGCCTTAAAGATCAGGCTGCTGCTTCCCTCAGGCAAGTCCTTAAAGGAGACCAGAAGAAGGGAGGGCGGGCAGGAGAGGGGAGATTGGGAGGGAGGGTAGCAGTGGCTGGGATCAAGGGGGTCAGCAATCAGAGGGGGGAGCGAGCGGTGGCGGTCAGTGCCCTGTAATTTTAATGTCGGGTTAGGAGGATGTTAGATCTTAATGATCTCTCAGAGTTCTTGGACAAGACACAAATAGGCAACAGCCAGTATGTTTGAGCAATAGATCAAGATTTATTAAGCTTACAGCAGAATATACTTAACAACAGGCGATAGTTCAACGAGTAGCTCGCAGCCCTTGGTCTCTGGAACCTCTTGGACACAGGTGACGTCGTCTTCAGTCTGTTCCTTTGTCTTCGCAGTAGATCAGTGTAAAGTTGTTCTTTGAGTATCGAGGTTTTAACCCTTTTCTTTTCAAAAGTTGGTTTGGCCTGTGTCCATATATGGTCTTTAACAAAATCACCTTTTTTAATTGGTTCTAATGGTCAAAATACCATTGCCACTCAGACTAAGGTTAGCATCTTGGCCTCGCCTGGCCAGTACTTTTCCTACAACTTTACCATGTTCATCGTTATCTTGTTTATACATTCTTCACCCCATTGGAATTTACCTTAAATCTCTCATTTCTAGCTTCCCTGGTACAAGCAGTACAAGGTCTGACCTCGTACCTTCTGCATCAAGGAGCCCACGTCAGCGCTGTCTCACTCGTCTTGAGGTATCCAGACTATCTTACTTCAATCTACCAGATGGATACCTTAACTCCCATGATCTCACTCATTTTATGTTCCTTATACTAATTAACATTTAATTATCTTTGCAATTAGTTTTGTTAAGCGAACTCTAATTCCTACTTAGCATTATAATATGTTATTTAACAATTTAACCTTCACTCGCAAGCTTGTGGCTGGTTGTTGTCAGAGCTTAGTCAAAACTGCTTCTGACTGTCCTTGCGGCTACATTCGAACAAGCCTTAATGTTTCCATACCCACAGGGAATTATGGGTATGATTAGTTGGTCAATGGCTGCACTTAAATTTATACATATAGGATTCTCATCTACTCAGGACCTCGCACAAGGAGCACTTCTCCTCTTTCCGACTCCACATTCAGGGTAAGTATTTTTACCAAACTTAACTTTTGGTGGTGGCCTGCAGCGATCTCATTAAGTGGTCATGTGGCCCTGTTTTACCTGCATGGAGCCAGCACCAGCTGCCTCAGACCAAACCAATATTGCAGAGGGGGGCCTCAAGCATGCGTCAGACCCTTATTTGCATATGCAAAGAATCGAATGCTCGTTTCGGCACAGCCCCTGGACAGCTATTTTGTCACCTGTACCAATATAATGGGCAGCGCATTTCTGTCTCGTAATGAGCGTGCGCTTCCTGCCCGCCATATTGGAGTATTAGACGCCCATTTAACGCCTGAAAAACACTTGTGGCTTCATTGAATTTCTGGGCCGTTATGTTTTATGTCTCCCTTTTCCTATTGCTCAGCGACTGGTTAGGATCTGCAATGCAATGTCTGAAAGGGTGGTGGAGGCAGACTCAATCATGGCTTTCAAAAGGGACTTGGATAAGTACCTGAAGGAAAAAAAATTGCAGGGCTATGAGGAAAGGGCGGGGGAGTGGGACTAGCTGAAGTGCTCTTGCAGAGAGCCGCTACGGGTTCGATGGGCTGAATGGCCTCCTTCTGTGCTGTAACCATTCTATGATTCAATGATTGCATCTGATTCTGCATGGCCCATTGTGGGTTTTAGCCATCCCAGAGCAGCTCCTTGTTTATACCAAAAGTACATTTTAGTTTCCATTTTGTAGTGTTAGGCTGGCTTAGTGGAAGCACTCTGGACTCTGAGTTAGATGGCTGTGGGTTCAAGCCCCACTCCAGGATTTATTGGAATAAATCTAAGCTTACACTTCAGTGCAGTACTGAGGGAATGCTGCATTGTCAGAGGTGCCATCTTTCAGATGCAATGTTAATGAGGTCCTGTCTGTTCAGGTAGGTGTAGAAGATCCTATAGTACTACGTGAAGAGCAGGAAAATTGGGCTGGCCATAATTGACCTTGTTTATCATTTATCTCATTGCTATTTGTAGGAGCCTGTGTGTCTAAATTGGCTGTCACATTTGCCTACAAAACAAGTGATTACACTTCCAAAGTAATTTACTGGCTGTGAAGTGCTTTGGGACATCCTGAGGATGTGAAAGGCATTATACAAATGCAAGTTATTCCTTTAATGGTTTATTCTCTAAAGTTTTCTGTCCATTGAATAATTAAGATGCGTTCAAATCAACACCCTCCTCTCCAAGCAGCGTGACAGTGTAGCAAAGAAAGGATGCTGTTTATGTTCATAAATATAAATACCTGGGGGGGGGGGGTATCAGGAAGCAAAGTAGAATTTGCATTTGGATTTACCCAACTTTATTTAACATGAAAAGAATGTCCCAACCCTGAAACTAGTTGTGAACCTAAAACTGATTACTGGTGTACCAATAAATATTAAAGTAGGTTTAGGATTTTGGGACGTGTTTGGTCCACTGGAATTCCATATTACAAGAATTAATGAGAGTTTTGGCCATTTGGATGCTTTTTATTGAAAATAAATAGTTGAGGGTTTAGTGTACAGCAGTTTTGCAAAATGGGAATGAACAGGAAGGAGTTAGGCCCACAGGAATTTTGCAAAATGGGACTCAATAGGAAGGAGTTCGGCACAATGTGATTTTATGCTTGGGTCAGGTGTTTATATGTTGTTGATTCTAGGGAGAAGGGTGTGAATAAATACAAAATCTATGCACATAAAAATTCAAAGCATTGTAGCAGTGCAGGAAACATACACAATCTCATTCAAATGGATACCATGGGGATGAGGATGAGAAGAAAGACACCACTTTAGTTTTATATTTTTATTGCTGAACATAGCACTTAATGCTACAGGTTTCTTGTATTGCTGTAGTGCACAAAGCAAAATGGTAGCACCACACACCACTAATATAAGTTCTAAGTACTGCACATTGTATAATAGAATAACCAAAGAGGGACAATCAGATAATTAGGAAAGCAAAACACAGCGTGATGTTAATGTCAATAAGCTAGGGGCCAAATTTTCTGCTCATGCTCTTGCCAGCTCACGATTTTCCTATCCATTAAAATGATATGGCAGGGGGAAATATTACGGCTGGAAAGAACACAAGTAGGAAGTCCAGGCCCATGAGTACAAACTTGTGCTTCATGAGGTGACTTCTTTCATGTTCATCAGCACTAATAAGCCAGTTATTCTGCTCATACCAAATGTTGGTAGCATGACCTCTTGTTCAATATCATTTCTAATTTTGAATAGTATGTATGGTGGGCCAATGATGGACTGATCCGGGTTTCACTACTGATTTGAATTTGAGTGGTGGCAGATGTTGACAACTGATGATCATGTTTTGGAGGTGTTTATTACAACTTCACTTTTGGTGAAGATAGATTGCACTCAATTCATAGCTCATCACAGCAACCTCAGTACATACGGTGTAATTACAATGATGCTGACTCCAGTGGAAATTACAATGGAATAAACTAAAGATAATTGATTTTTGATACAGATTAAAGTGTTTGATTTTGTATGGGTTCTGATCAGCTCTTTATATAAATGTAGCGCAATCTTTTTGATTAGATTTAATCATGTCTTTAGTTTCATAGAAACATAGAAACATAGAAGATAGGAGCAGGAGTAGGCCATTCGGCCCTTCGAGCCTGCTCCGCCATTCAACGAGATCATGGCTGATCATCCAAATTCAGTACCCTGTCCCTGCCTTCTCCCCATATCCCTTGATCCCTTTAGCCTCAAGAAATATATCCAACTCTTTCTTGAATATATTTAATGAACTGGCCTCCACCGCCCTCTGTGGCAAAGAATTCCACAGGTTCACCACTCTCTGGGTGAAGAAGTTCCTCCTCATTTCAGTCCTAAATGGCTTACCCCTTATCCTTAGACTATGACCCCTGGTTCTGGACTCCCCGGCCATCCGAAACATCCTTCCTGCATCTAGTCTGTCCAGACCTGACAGAATTTTATAGGTTTCGATGAGATCCCCTCTCAATCTTCTAAACTCCAGTGAGTATAAGCCCAATCGACACAATCTCTCCTCATACGTCATTCCTGCCATCCCAGGTATCAGCCTGGTGAATCTTCGCTGCACTCCCTCCATGGCAAGAACGTCCTTCCTCAGGTAAGGTGACCAAAACTGCACACAATACTCAAGGTGCGATCTCACCAAGGCCCTGTACAACTGTAGCAAGACATCCTTGTTCCTGTACTCGAACCCTCTTGCTACGAAGGCCAGCATACCATTTGCCTTCTTAACCGCCTGCTGCACCTGCATGCTTACCTTCAGCGACTGGTGCACAATAACACCCAGGTCTCTTTGCACTACCCCTTCTCCCAATCTATTGCCATTCAAATAATAATCTGCCTTCCTGTTTTTGCCACCAAAGTGGATAACCTCACATTTATCCACATTATAGTGCATTTGCCATGTTTCTGCCCAATCACCCAACCTGTCCAAATTGCACTGGAGTTTCAAGACATCCTCCTCACAGCTTACCCTCCCACCCAGCTTTGTGTCGTCTGCAAATTTGGAGATATTACATCCAATTCTCTCGTCCAGATCATTAATATATATTGTGAACAGCTGGGGTCCTAGGACCGATCCTTGCGGTACCCCACTAGTCACTGCCTGCCACTCGGAAAACGACCCATTTATTCCAACTCTTTGCTTTCTGTCCGCCAACCAGTTCTCTATCCAAGTCAATACCTTGCCCCCAATCCCATGTGCCTTAATTTTGCACGCTAATCTCTTATGTGGGACCTTATCGAAAGCCTTCTGAAAGTCCAAATACACCACATCCACTGGTTCTCCCTTATCTATTTTACCAGTTACATCCTCAAAAAAATCCAGTAGATTAGTCAAGCATGATTTACCTTTTGTAAATCCATGTTGACTTTGTCCGATCCTGTCACTGCTTTCCAAATGCTCTGCTATTGCATCTTTTATAATAGACTCCAGCATTTTCCCCACTACCGATGTCAGGCTTACCGGTCTATAATTCCCCGCTTTTTCTCTACCACCTTTTTTGAATAGTGGGGTAACATTAGCTACCCTCCAATCCATGGGTACCATTCCAGAGTTGATCGAGTTCTGGAAGATGACCAGCAATGCATCTACTATCTCTAGGGCCACTTCCTTAAGTACCCTGGGATGTAGACCATCAGGCCCTGGGGATTTATTAGCCTTCAGTCTCATCAATTTTCCTAACACCATTTCCCTACAAATACTGATTTCTTTCAGTTCCTCCCTTTCATCAGACCCTATGTTCCCCGACATCTCTGAGAGGTTATTTGTGTCCTCCTTTGTGAAGACAGAACCAAAATATGTATTTAGTTGGTCTGCCATTTCCTTGTTTCCCATTATAAATTCCACTGATTCTGACTGTAAGGGACCTACGCTTGACTTCACCAATCTTTTTCTCTTCACATATCTATAAAAGCTTTTACAGTCAGTTTTTATGTTCCCTGATAGCTTACTCTCATATTCTATTTTCCCTTTCTTAATTAATCCCTTTGTCCTCCTTTGTTTACTCCTAAACTGCTCCCAATCCTCAGGATTATTGCTTTTTCTAGCCAATTTATATGTCCTCTCCTTGGATCTTATGCTATCCCTAATTTCCCTTGGTTGAGTCACCTTTTTTGTTTTATTTTAATTTTATCTGAAGTCATGGGCCTAGAAATTCGGTTGGTAGCGCCAGCGATTAGCGCCTAAAGAGCCCGAGAATTGGGGCGTTACCCAATTTTCGGGCGGGCGCAGTGAATATAGCGCCACCTCCCATATTGAGTATCCTTTTAGCGCCGGCGCTAACACTTTGTGCGCGCCCGCGGGCGCAGGCAGATCATGACGTCATTTCAGTGTGCAACGCCTTTTTGGCGCCCCAGACCGGATATTCGGTGGCGCCCACAACCTTTCCGCCTGGCGCTATCAGTGACAGTTGGATGGAGCGTTCCCAGGCCCTTCTCGGACTCGGGGGGCACTCTTTAAAGGGGACAGCACTTGTACAAAAGCTGCAGCCATTTGGGCTGGCCATTCTGATCGTTGCTGGAGAGAGTTGCTGACCTTCTGTTGGACAGTGATTTTCTCATTGAGCCTTCGGAGGCACTGGCACTGGCAGCTTGAGGGCCCGGCTCCCGAGCTGGTGATGCAGCATCTGAAAGCAGGGTGGTGGAAGAGTGGCTTTAGCAAAAGGACAGCTTGGCAGCAAGGGATGCCAGATTGCGGCAAGGCTATGACATGGGTCCACAGTGAGAAAGCATGCTGGCGGGGGGAACAAGTGGAAGGAGACAGTTGTAAAAGGTGAGAACCTTACCATCGCTGTCGACAATGGGGTCGGCAGCTGCAGTGGTTACAGGACCACTCAGACGTCCTCCAGGAATCTGGTGGACTCTCTCCTCGAGATCCGTGAGCGTGACCACTTGTGGAGGTCCTCCACCGGTGCGAAGCTGGTCTTTGCGAATCCTCGCCAGCTTGGGCTGCAGGGGAAAGGAGGGGAAGTTATGTTACATGATGCCCTGAGTGATCATCTCATGCCCCCCATGGTGCAAGAGCCCTTACATGATGCCCTGAGTGATCATCTCATGCCCCCCCATGGTGCAAGAGCCCTTACATGACGCCTTGAGTCAAATGTGCATGTGTGTGCCCAGAAAGGGCCATGGGTGTTTGCTGGCAGATGGCCAATGGGGCACAGCCCACCCTGTAGCCATAAAATCAGGTGCAAATGAAGGGATGCAGAAGTTTGCAGAAACAACACTCACCCTCACAACCCGGGTGAAGTTGTTGAATTTCTTTCTGCATTGGAGTTGACCCTCTGGCATACATCCCTCCAAGCTCGTTGGTAGTCCTTATGATTCGGCCTCCTGCCATTGTCTGGGTAGAGAACATCTCGCCGGCGCTCCACTGCGGCCACCAATTGCTCCAGAGCCTCATTGGTGAAGCGCTCTGCTCTCTGTCTCACATTCTCCATCTGGTCCAAGTTTTTAGCACCAGAGAAGGGCCTGCGCCAATTCTGAGGCCTACAAGGCGCAGAGTGTGGATGCTGAAGCTGACTGACCCACCCCTTTAAGAGCTGGCCGGCGCCTGGAAGTCTCGTGGTCATCGGTAATTGAGAGCACCTGCGCTGCGCCCGTCCGCTCCGATATTGGGTTGCGCCGGAAGTTTTGCGCCTTAGGAGTCCTGTGTAACGCCTGAATTCGCGCCTCAATCACCTTTAGGGGCGATGCAACCCAATATCGCGCCAGGTGGCGATAAGTTGCGTCTGGCTATAAACTTTGCGCTGCGCCAATTCTAACGCCCCAAGCGGGGCTATACCCAATTTCTAGGCCATGATATCATGCAGGTAGTTCGTGGTATTTCCTGATAAGTGTCGTTCTCGTGACAAAATCCAGGTCTAAACACTGTGGGCTAGATTTTCAGTATAGACAGTTTTGGGGCGCTAACCTTAGCGCCCGCCCGAAGTTAGCGCCCGCCCCAAAGTAGCGCCCCGTTGCCGGAAATTCAGTGGCTTCGCCCTAAGAGATTGGTGGAGCGCTAAAAGAGGCGTTGCACTCCTATCTTTAGGCGCTAAGCCGGCGGTCCAAAGGGATAGCGCCCAGGCGGGGCGCAGCGCGGGTGCGGTCATTTTTGGACTGACAGCAGACCCCGTGGCGCCGACCAGCTCTTAAAGGGGGAAGGGACGAATTGGTCTGCTGCCACGCCCTGCACACTGCAGCCTTGCAAAGAGGCCTCAACACTGCTGCTCAGCCCCAGGGAGTCATGGCAACGCCAGAGAAGGCCCGTCAGCGTGCCCTGCGCTTCTCAGAGGGTGATCTGGACATAATGGTCACAGCTCTGGAGGTGAGGCGCAAGATCTTGTTCCCAGAGAGTGGGAGGAATCCAACCCACCACGACTACACCAAAGCCTGGAAGCAGATCGCCCAGAGGGTGACGTTCACCGGCGATGCCCCCAGGACCCACAAACAATGTCGTAAAAAATACAACGATCTGACCAGGATTGTGAAGGTGAGTAGCCTTTCCAGTCTCCTCCTCATTCTTGCATGTACACCTGACATGATGGGCAAAGGGAGCTGAAAATCCTATTGGCCAGCCCTCAGCCAGCAGCATTGGGACAGTCATGAGCATCACATGGCCATTCGGCACTCTACACTTTGTCCAAGCTGTTCCACCATGGGAGGCAGTGCACACTACATCAGGGCTTCACTCTGTCCACGCTATTCCACCATGGGAGGCAGTGCACACTACATCAGGGCTTCACTCTGTCCAAGCTATTCCACCATGGGAGGCAGTGCACACTACATCAGGGCTTCACTCTGTCCACGCTATTCCACCATGGGAGGCAGTGCACACTACATCAGGGCTTCACTCTGTCCAAGCTATTCCACTATGGGAGGCAGTGCACACTACATCAGGGCTTCACTCTGTCCAAGCTATTCCACCATGGGAGGCAGTGCACACTACATCAGGGCTTCACTCTGTCCAAGCTATTCCACCATGGGAGGCAGTGCACACTACATCAGGGCTTCACTCTGTCCAAGCTATTCCACCATGGGAGGCAGTGCACACTACATCAGGGCTTCACTCTGTCCAAGCTATTCCACCATGGGAGGCAGTGCACACTACATCAGGGCTTCACTGCGCACTTACAGCCCGTCCTTTCTCTTGCAGGCTAAAGTAGCGGTTAATTGCCAGGCGCGTGCCAGGGGCGGCCGCACCAAGCTGCAGAAGCTCACTCGGCTGGAGGAGTGCGTGTGTGTGCTCATGGGAGCCCGTGTGATTGTCCCCACAGCGTGCGGAGTATCCGACCCTCCACTGCCCGGCAATGGTAAGGACCTCGCCTTTTGGCCCTCTCGCGTCGCACTGGCCCATCCGAGCTACCTCCTTTGCCACTGTCCCACCAATGCGCTGAATGCCACCAGTCCTAACTCCCTCGCTGACGCCGTCTCCTCACTCTGAAGCTACTCTTGTGCATTCCTGCTTTCAGCTGGTGACGACCAGGACCCTGAAGCTGCCAGTGACAGCACCTCCGACCAGGAGGAGGAGGAGGAGCAAGCCGGACCTTCGGGGGAACAGTCACGTCCCGCAGGAGAGGAGGAAATGCTTGACACCTCCTCACTGGACGAGTGCCTGGAGGAACTGTCGCAGGGCAATGCAGCTTCTGGGGCCAGTGGCGTCCAGCCACCCAGGAGCTGTGCGCGTGGCCCACGGCCTTCCCCCCAGGGGAAGGATCAGAGGGGAGTGCTGCTGTTCGGCACACTCGCCGCCACCAACGCGGCAAGGGTCCCCTAGTTCGGCCCCCTCCTCCCCAGCGGGAGAGTCGGGACTCCAGTCCGGACACCTTCATCTCGGATAAGATGGCCGAGGATTCGGACCGGCGCCACACGGAGCTCATGAGCGTGGTAGGGCGCATGCCTGAGGCCATCGAGTCGCTGGCGACCAGTGTGCGCGAGTTCGGGGCAGCAACTGCCGCGAGTGGCCGCATGCTGACTGATGCCGTCAAGACCCTGGTGGCTGTGATGCGCGCGCACACCAGGACCACAGGGGCACTCACTGCTGCCACACGCGCTGTCTCAGGCAGGCATCGCCAGGGCAGCCGCCGCGCTGGACCATCCCAGCAAGCCGCCCCTCGGCTGATTGTTGCGGATCCTGCAGTGCGGGCCCGGCCGAGTGCCACCGCACCACAGCACCAGCCAGCGCATCCCACACGCCAGCTGGCCCACATTGCGCCATCCGTCGCCGCCATTCCCCCACTGGGGCGTCAAGGGCAAGCGGCTGCAGCTGATGGTGGCCAGGCTCAGGTGCGCCACTCAGCAGACGGCCCCTCGAGGCCCAAACGCCGTGTAGGCCGCCCCCTAGCGGCATCTGGCGGAAGGGCATCTGAGCCTCAGGCACCTTCCCCCAGCCTCGCAGCAGCCACTGGGCAGAGCTTGCGAAGGAGCAGCAGGCTGGGCAGGGGAGGCAAAAGGCTGGGCAAGGTCTCGCCCTCGCGGGCCACTCAGTAGAGGGTGTGGGCAGCTTTCCTTTTATATGGCGGTGGCCATCTTTATTTTGCCCATGGTTGTGTTGTTGGAGGGCTTATTTTTTGCGCTAGGCCGACGTTGAGGCCCGGTTTGAAGAAAGGTGGAGTGACTCCTCCCCAGTTTGTGGGAGTGAGTCATTTGTTGGGCTTTTTGTGGGGCCCGTTTATTGTTTTTGGGGATTCATGTGGGAAGGGCTTTTCATTTTTGTGTAATAAAAAATTATCTTTATTCATGCAGTCTCCATGGTTGTTCTTCTTAGTGTTTGTTGGCTTCGCCGGCTGAGGGCTTGCGGAGCGGCTGCATTCATCTTCCCTCATGGCCCCTGGCCATTCCCTGACAGGGGGCTTAGAAGTACCGTCTAATAAGGTGGCGTCGTGCGGCCCTTGGCCCTGGTCGCTCCCTCCTGGGAACGTACTCCTGCTCCTTCTCCTCCTCATGTTCCTCCTGCTCCTCCTCCTGAGGTGCTGGTCCAACGTCAGGTGGCAGTGCCTGAGGCCTGCGGATAGCCAGGTTGTGTAGCATGCAGCAAACCACCACAAATTGGGAGACCTGGTCCGGCGAATACTGGAGAGCTCCTCCGGAGCGATCAAGGCAGCGGAACCGCTGCTTGAGGACCCCAATAGTTAGCTCGATGATGTTGCGGGTGGTTTGATGGCTCTCGTTGTAGGCCTCTTCAGCAGCGGTCCTGGGCGCGCGGAGCGGGGTCATGAGCCAGGTGCACAAAGGATAGCCTTTGTCCCCGAGTAGCCATCCTCTTGGGGGAGGCTGTGCCTGGAACATGTCATGCACAGTACTCTGCCGCAGGATAAAGGCATCGTGGCTGCTGCCTGGGAAGCTGGCATTGACTGCCATGATGCGCTGCTTGTGGTCACACACCAGCTGCACATTCAGAGAATGGTAGCCCTTCCTGTTGCGATACTGCTCGCCATGCTCCAGAGGGGCCCGCAAAGCCACATGCGTACAGTCAATGGCGCCCTGCACCAAGGGGAATTCCCCGAGTCTGGAAAATCCCAATGCGCGCTGATGCTGGCTCTCCAGGGCCATGGGGAAGGAGATGAATTGGCTTCTCCTTCTGAACAGTGCTTCGGTCACCTGGCGGATGCAGCGATGCGCGCCGTACTGGGAGATGTTTGCTATGTCCCCAGCAGCGTATTGGAAGGAGCCGGTGGCATAGAAGTTCAATGCCACCGTCACCTTCACTTCCACCAACAGAGACGTCCTGCACCTGAGCTTTGGCCGCAGATCTCGGCGAAGCAGGTGGCAGATCTCTGCAATCACCTCCTTTCGGAATCGGAGCCTTTTAACACATCGCGCGGCACTCATGTTTAGGTAGGAGCACTGCTGGCGGTATAGCCTGACTGGGTAAGGCCTACGTGGCCGACGCCTATAGCCCCCTCTGCCTCTAGCCAGGGCTGCCCCTCTCACAATGCGTCTGCGAGCCCTACGGACATGGAGCTGCAGCTCCGCGTTGGCACCCCATGCAACCCCCATCAAATCCTGGCAAACACTCAAATTTCCAAAAGGCCACTTGCAGCGCTCTGGCCTGAGTCCAAAAATACCTGGCTCTTGCTGCTTGAAACCAGTTAGCTATCCTCCTTGTTGTGTCTCCAGAAATGCGTTGCACAAGAGTGTTTTCTGAAAAAAGGCTGGCCTTTATACTGGAGAGTACGTCCCCTTTAATTTGCGCCCCCCGGGGCCCGCGCTGGTTGTGTTGCGTTCCTTTTTCCAAACGCTCCGGCCGCCAGCCGCACAATGGGGCGGTCCGACTGAAGTTTGGAATCGGGGCGCACAAAGGGCGTTGCACGAGGATGTGACATCATTTTCTGCGCGCGCATCCGGGCGGGCGCTAAACTTTGCGCCGGCGCTAACGGGCAACTTAATTTGGGGCGGGGCGCAAACTGCGCTGCGCCCGGGCGCTACACGCATAGCGCCCGAAAAACACTTCTCTTAAGGCGCTAACTGCTGGCGCAAGCGACTGAAAATCTAGCCCTGTGTGTTATACCAATGTAGGACAAGCAGGAGTACACTAGAGAGTAATTTGTATCGCTGGTCGCTAATACCCAGTATGGCATAGGGACCTCTTCTGCAAAAACACAAATTATCAGAAAAAAATCTGTGCTCTTACCTGAGGGCTCCCGAGGTCTGGACACTTCCGATCCTAGGCTTCTCCACAGTCGAAATGTGCAGGGCCCACGTACCCCAGGGGCGCAAGCATCCCTGGGATCACGTGGGCCAGGCGAGCCAATGGGAGAAGGGAATCTCCCTTCATACTTTTGACAGATAGACCTGTCAAAAGTATGAATGGAGATCACCCCAAAAACAAATCAAAACATTGAATAAATTAAAAGAAAACCATCATGTTTTTAAAATGAGTTCAAATTACATTAAATTAAATATTTTAAACAAAAATGTAATTTTTTGAAAAAAATAATTAAAGTTTTTTACGGGGCTAAAAATAAACTTACCATTTTTAAAATTATAAATGAGTGAAAACATTTTTAAAAAACTTTTTTCAACTCTTATGCTGGTAAAAGCAGGCCTTACACTTGCTTTTACCAGGCGTAAGATTTTTAAGTGATTTCAACGGGCGGAGGTTCTGCAGAAAGTGGAACTCTCCACCTGCAGAGGCCCTTCTCCAGGGCAGGCGTCCGATCTGTCAAGAGGATTCTGCAGGCCTTCCTCCCATTGTTAAGGGGGAGGGGCCTGCAACAGCGCGATCCCTGCTCGCGAGTGCCGGCAAACAAGCCCGGCACCAAGGAGAAGTGCCGGGCTCTCGGGAAACAGCCGGCAATGCCGTGCGGGGGGGGTCAGGTGGCCGGGGACGGAGGTGCTGGCAGGCGGGCGCCGAAAAAGGCGGCCGCCCCGCACCTCCACCTTAACTTCCGCCGCTGCCGGCACAGTAAGGCCCCGTGAACCGGGCGCGGGTAGCGAACGGCGCAACTGCGCCGTTCACTACCAAATATCGCGAATGGGGCGCGAATGGGGCGCTGCGCACACCGATGACGTCATCGGTGGCGGCGCAGCGCAAATGGCTAACGCCACCATTAGCGCCCCTGCTGAATATCGCGGGAGACGCAGCCAGTGCCGCTACAGCCACTGACTGCCTCTTTAGGCGCTAACAGGTGGTGCTACTCACCCAATTTTTCCCCCTAACAAACTAAAACACAGCATTGCCATCAGTGAGATGTGAAAAGTATCTCCGTCGTCTGGTTTTGGGCTGTCTTAGTACTGCCAGACCCCTGGCCTCCTTGTCAGCACTCCCAGATCCTAGGGCTGTCCCACAGCTGATTCGTCAATGTCCCTGGTAATACTACTTGTTGTAACACCACAGGTCTTATAAAACCTCCAACTCACGGTGAACAATGCCACAGGAGATCTGCTATATAAAATCCTCGAGTTGGCCCTGAGGCAGCCTTGCATCTCGTGTGAACCGTCACACTTTGTTACAGCTACAAAAAAGTCAAAAGACAAAAAATTCGAATCTGCAGAGGAAGTCCCTCAGCCGAAGAAAATAGTTTTAAATTCAACTTCAGGAGTTAGACTTTAAAAGAAAAGGACATTTAAAAAAGAGCAAGCCAGTCTGAGCTCTAATTGAGCTGAGAATTTCCGAAGAGCAATCAGCCTCTCATTGATCACGCGAAGGCTCAGCAATGACAACTTGTGGTCTTGAAAGGGCAGGCCAAGTTACACAGAGCCACATTATAGTAGAATTACACACTGTGTGTTGCATGTCCTTACAAAACTGCACAGCCTCCAACTTACCATAGACAGCTCCACAGGAAATCTATTAGTGTCTTAAAATATATTTCTTTTCATTTTTGAAGTTAGTTTTATTTTCCTCTCTTTAAAGGGTAAGTCCACGTTGCGGTTCTTGTTCAAAGCCATTCACGCTGAGCGCAGATTGCAAATAGATCCTGAACATTACAGATCTGATTCTGTGACCTGCTCTCCCATCAAGAAAGGATCCAAGTATTGCTGAACTTAACCTTCAGGTCTGCTCGTACCATGTGTCATGGTTTATATCAAAAAAATAATTTTAAGATTTTGAATAATGAGATGTTGATAATGTTAAATATTCTAACCTGGGCACACTGACTAACTGCTTTCCCAAAGACATTATTAAATGACCCATTAAGCAGCTGATTAAAACAAGGGAGATATTCTGCAGGAAGCCAAAGAGAGACCCGTTATTCTGACTAATCCAACGCACTCCTGGCCGGCCTTCCACATTCTACCCTACGTAAACTTGAGGTCATCCAAAACTCTGCTGCCCGTGTCCTAACTCGCACCAAGTCCCATTCGCCCATCACTCCTGTGCTCGCTGACCTACATTGGCTCCTGGTTAAGCCGCGCCTCGTTTTCAAAATTCTCACCCTTGTTTTCAAATCCCTCCATGGCCTCGCCCCTTCCTATCTCTGTAATCTCCTTCAGCCCCACAACTCCATGAGATATCTGCGCTCCTCTAATTCTGCCCTCTTGAGCATCCCTGATTATAATCGCTCAACCATTGGTGGCCGTGCCTTCTGTTGCTTCCGCCCTAAGCTCTGGAATTCCCTGCCTAAACCTCTCCGCATCCCTAACTCTCTTTCCTCCTTTAAGAGGCTCCTTAAAACCTACCTCTCACCTGCCCTAATTTCTCCTTATGTGGCTCGGTGTGAAAATTTTGTCTTCTAATACTCCTGTGCAGCGCCTTGGGACGTTTTACTACATTAAAGGTGCTATATAAGTACAAGTTGTTGTTGTTATCCAGGAAACCAGAGAGCAGGGCATACTCAGCTGACAAGAGCATAGCACCCGAGACACACAACATGGCACAATAGGTTTAATTCTACACTCCCAGTGGGGAGCTGCATTTGCAGAGAATGCGGGTAAAAGACTCAGAGTTACAATGTTGGAGCCCCGTCTCCATCCCATGCTCACTGTCTGTGCAGCTTCCCAGCTGGGAGAATGAATTCACCCCAATAACATCACAATGTCAAATAAGGTTCCTATTTACTAGTGTCTCAAATCAGAGGTAAGAAAAAGTCAACACTGGGATTCTTTTGGAAGTTTGTAATTTAAGATTCAAGAGCTTAGTGACTTATCTGCCAATACAGCATTAAAACATGACCTTCCCCATAGGACATAGCCTCTTCTAGGTTGTGTGCCCGAGACCATGAATACCATATTCTATCAATCCTCAATGGCTGTTGATACATGATAGTGCTCCACCACTGGGCATGATGCAGAAAATATTTTATGCCGGTTATCAGCTGCCAGCTATTTTCTCAATAAAAGCCTGCTTTTCGCAACGAATATACATTCCCTTAAGGCATAAAATCCCCACAGGAACAGTGATCCAACCGTGGCTAATAAGAGAAGTTAAAGATAGTATTAGATTAAAGGGAGAGGCTTATAATGTTGCCAAAAAGAGTAGTAAGCCTGAGGATTGGGAGGATTTTAGAATTCAGCAAAGGATGACCAAGAAATTGATAAAGAGAGACAAAATAGACTATGAGAGTAAACTAGCAAGAGGCATAGTTAGATATAGTTATGTATACCTATATACATAGGTATGTAAAAAGGAAGAGATTAGCGAAAGTAAACGTGGAGACTGGAGAAATTATAATGAGGAATAAGGAAATGGCAGCGACACTAAACGAATACTTTGTAACTGTCTTCATGGTAGAAGACACAAAAAATATTCCAGAAGTCCAGGGGTCCAATGAGAATAAGGCTCTTAAACATAGAAACATAGAAGATAGGAGCATTCGGACCCTCGAGCCTGCTCCGCCATTCAATGAGATCATGGCTGATCATCCAAATTCAGTACCCGGTCCCTGCTTTCTCCCCATATCCCTTGATCCCTTTAGCCTTAAGAAATATATCTAACTCCTTCTTGAATTCCCTAGTTCCCTCGTCTAGATCATTAATATATATTGTGAATAGCTGGGGTCCTAGGACTGATCCCTGCGGTACCCCACTAGTCACCGCCTGCCACTCGGAAAAAGACCCGTTTATTCCAACTCTTTGCTTTCTGTCTGCCAACCAGTTCTTTATCCAAGAAATTAAAGAAATATTACTGGAGAAATTAATGGGACTAAAAGCTGACAAATCCCCTGGACCTGATGGCCTACATCCTAGGGTTTTAAAAGAGGTGGCTACAGAGATAGTGGATGCATTGGTTCTGATCTTCCAAAATTCCCTAGATATTAGAATGGTTCCCGCGGATTGGAAGGTAGCAAGCATAACCCCACCATTCAAGAAAGGAGGGAAAGAGAAAACAGGGAACTACAGGCCAGTTAGCCTGACATCAGTAGTATGGAAAATGCTAGAATCTGCTATTAGGGACATGGTAACAGGACACTTAGAAAATCATAATATGATTGGGCAGGGTCAACACAGATTTATGAAAGGGAACTCGTATTTAACAAATCTGTTCAAGTTTTTGAGGTTGTAACTAGCAGAGTAGATAAGGGGGAGCCAGTGGATGTAGTGTATTTGGATGTTCAAAAAGCATTTGAGAAGGTGCTACACAAGAGGTTATTACACAAAATTGGCTCCTGGAATTGGGGTAACATATTAGCATGGATTGAGGATTAGTTAACAGACAGAAAACAGAGAGTAGGAATAAATGGGTCATTTTCAGGTTGGCAGGCTGTAACCAGTGGGCTGCCACAAGTATCAGTGCTTGGGCCTCAGCTATTTACAATCTATATCAATAACTTAGATGAAGGAACCGAGTGTAATGTATCCAAGTTTGCTGATGATACAAAGCTAGGTCGGAAAGTAAGCTGCGAGGAGGATGCAAAGAGGCTGCAAAGAGATATAGACAAGTTAAGTGAGTGGGCAAGAACATGGCAGGTGGAATATAATGTGGAGGAATGTGAAGTTATCCAATTTGGTAGGAAAAATAGAAAAGCAGAATATTTTGTAAAAGGTGAAAGACTAGGAAATGTTGGTATTCAGAGGGACCTGAGTGTCCTTGTACATATGTCACAGAAAGTTAACATGCAGGTATGACAAGCAATAGGAAAGTAAATGGTATGTTGTCCTCCAATCCCTTTGCAATAAAGGCTAAGAGTAAATGGGGGGAAAAATTGAGTCGCACCCCTTTTTGGGCACTAACTTCACCGGGGCGCTACTTTTAGTGCCCCGAAAAAATTAGCACCCCCGCAGCCGACTTTCTGAGGTAGCGCCCTGAGGGGGAGGAGGGGCACTACTGGAAAGGCCCCATGTCCCTCTTGGGGCATTGTGAGGCAATATCGCGGGGCTAGGGCACGTCGCGCCGCGGTACTGAAGGCCTACTTCCCCTTATTATAGGAGAGGGGCCTGGCGCAGTGCGCCTGCCGGCCAGCTGGGCCACCAGGGATCGGGAATGCCAGCAAAGGTGCCCGGCACTCAGGAGGAGTGCCGGGCTCACGGAGAGCAGCCAGCACCCCACGGGGGTGCTTCACGGGGGCCAGGGACAGCAACGGGGGCAGGTGCTGGCAGGCAGCCAGCAACTAAAATGGCCGCCCACCAGCCCCCTTTATCTAGCGCCAACCTGGCCGCAGGTAGCGCCCCCTGACCCCGCCGGACATAGCGTCCGGTGGTAAGTCAGGGGGCGCTACCAAAGATTGCGAGCGGGGCGCTGTGCGCGGCGATGACATCATCGCCAGCGGCGCAGCGCCACAGGGCACTAACAGTTACCACCGCCCCAACCTCCCGCTGAATTTCGCGGGAGGCACAAAGCAACCAAATTTTTCCCCCAATAAGTCTTACTGCAATTATATAGGGCCTTGTTGAGACCACACCTGGAATACTATGTAAATTTTTGGTCTCATTACCTAAGAAAGAATATACTTGCCTTAGAGGGAGTGCAACTAAGGTTCACTAGACTGATTCCTGGGTTGAGGGGATTGTCCTATGAGGAGAGATTGAGTAGACTAGGCCTATATTTCCTAGAGTTTAGAAGAATGAGAGGTGACCTCATTGAAACATATAAAATTCTCAAGGGGCTTGACAGGGTAGATGCTGCGAGGATGTTTCCCCTGGCTGGGGAGTCTAGAACCAGGGGTCACAGTATCAGAATAAGGGGGTTGGCCATTTAAGACTGAGATGAGGAGAATTTTTTTCACTCAAAGTGTTATGAATCTTTGGAATTCCCTACCCCAGAGTGCTGTGGAGTGTATTCAAGACAGAGGTCAATAGATTTTTGGATACTAAGGGAATCAAAGGGATATGGGGGTAGGGTGAGAAAATGGAGTTAAGGTAAAAGATCAGCCATGATCTTATTGAATGGCGGAGCAGGCTCGATGGGCCGAATGGCCTACTCCTGCTCCTCTTATGTTATGTTCTCCAGTCATCTATCTGTATTATCAGAAATTCTGGTGGAAACTAGGGCCGCGATTTTGCCATGGGAGGCGGGATTGCAGCGGGAGAGGTCGTTAGCGGGTCTCGGACCCGCCCCCAGATCCAGCTGCTCTGTGAAAAGGATTTTATGTAGATTGGGCTTGTTAAGCCCGCCCTGCGAGGTTCCCAGCCAATTAAAAGGAAGTGGGTCTGATGACGTCATTTGATGGTGCGTCATCAGCCGGTTTCCTTAAAGGGACCACGGCCACATTCATTTTGACAGTTGTTCTGTCAGTGTTCTACAGCATTGAGGTGCTACAAACAATGACAAGCACTGCACAAAGGGGCATGGCTGCACCCAAGCTTCCGCATGACTCCCTCCATATGCTTATGGAGATAGTCACACCATGTAGGAGGTTCTTTTCCCATCCAAGGGCAGAAGAGACCTCCCCAGGACACCAACACAGCCTGGTTGCACATTGCACAGGAGGACACAAGAACATAAGAAATAGGAGCAGGAATAGGCCACTTGGCCCCTCGAGCCTGCTCCGCCATTCAATAAGATCATGGCTGATTTTGGGCTCAAAGCCACTTCCCTGCCCGCTCCCCATAACCCTTCACTCCATTATCTTGCAAAAATCTGTCTATCTCCACCTTAAACGTATTTAATGACCCAGCCTCCACAGCTCTCTGGGGCAGAGAATTCCACAGATTTATGACCCTCTGAAAAAGGAAATTCCTCTTCATCTCAGTTCTAAAAGGGCGACCCTTTATTCTGAAACTATGCCCCCGAGCTCTAGATTTCCCCACGAGGGGAAATATCCTCTCTGCATCTACCTTGTCGAGCCCCCTCAGTATCTTATATGTTTCAATAAGATCACTTCTCATTCTTCTAAATTCCAATGAGTATAGGCCCAGCCTGCTCAACCTTTCCTCATAAGTCAACCCCCTCATCTCTGGAATTAATCTAATGAATCGTCTCTGAACTGCATCCAATGAAAGTACACCCTTCTTTAAATAAGGAGACCAAAACTGTACGCAGTACTCAAGGTGCGGTCTCACCAATACCCTGTACAGTTGTAGCAGGACTTCCCTGTTTTTATACTTCAACCCCTTTGAAATAAAGACCAGCATTCCATTTGCCTTTTTGATTACTTGCTGTACCTGCATGCTAACTTTTTGTGTTTCATGCACAAGGACCCCCAGGTCCCTCTGAACTGTAGCATTTTGTAATCTCTCTCCATTTAAATAATAATTTGCTTTTTTATTTTTCCTGCCAAAGTGGATAACCTCACACTTTCCCACATTATACTCCATCTGCCAAATGTTTGCCCACTCACTTAGCCTGACTATATCCCTTTGCAGGTTCTTTGAGTCCTCTGCACAACTTGCTTTCCCACCCATCTTTGTATCATCTGCAAACTTGGCTACATTTCACTCGGTCCCTTCATCCAAGTCATTAATGTAGATTGTAAATAGTTGAGGCCCCAGCACCGATCCTTGTGGCACCCCACTAGTTACCGTTTGCCAACCAGAAAATGACCCATTTATCCCAACTCTCTGCTTTCTGTTAGTTAGCCAATTCTCTATCCATGCTAATATTAAGTGAAAGTTTGTTATTATTGTCTTGGACATGACCATCTTGTAAGAAACTGTCCAGACTTGTACTGTTATAATTTTGTGGCGTGTCTGGACACATCGCTCGGAGCTGTAAGGTGGAGAGCTGTGAGGTGTGTCACATAGGTCCCACCCACTGTGAGTGTGAGGCAGAAGGAAGCCCCTTGAGTGACACGGAGATGGGAGAAGGAGCAGGAGGTGTGAGTGGAATGGCCAGAGGAGCGGAGCAGGCGGAGGACACAGCTGTTGAATTGAAGGAGAAAGAGCACAGGAAGAGGCAGAAAATTGCAGAGCAGAGAACAGGATGGAGATGGTGGAAAACACACCAAGTACAGTGATAAAGGACAAAGACAGCAGAGGGCAGCACAGGTCGAGGGCAGAATCGAGCCATAATACGGATCAGCTCGCCCTAAAGAATCTGGTGTCCGTGGGGGGAAAGGAGCAGGGTGCATGGTAAATGTTAGCACTCCAAAGAAAGACTGGGAGTCGGACATCTTGGTGAGCAGGAGGGGGCAAGACAAGGAGAGGGTGCAAGAGGCAGGAGCCTTAAAGGGCAGCAGGACGGGAGCGGCGAGACAAAGACAGCAGAAGGGAGCAATATTGGTGTGCCATTGTCCCAGAGAGAGAAGGATCAGGGAGCAAGGGTCAGCGGAGGAGATGAGGCCGAAGGGAGCAGCACTGTTGGAGAAACCGCGATAGGAGGAAGACTCTCTATGGGAGATGATGTATCTGACAGGGAGCAGGATTATGTACCTGATGGGGAGCGGGAACAGAAGGTTACAGAAGAGCTCGAGAGTGAGGAATCAGAGGGGGACAGAGACATGGAAGTGGGGTTGGGGTGGCATCATGTGGAAAGGGAAAGGTTAGTGAGGGGCAGAAGGAGGGAGAAGGGGCAGCTCCTCGGCCCAAACCTAATGCAAGGAAGAGGCTGAAACAGCAGGGAAGATTCAAACAGGAGGTGAAAAAGAGCCGGAGGCTGCAGGAAAAAGCAACAGCTGCCCGAAAAGTTGGGAAAGAGCATGAGAGGAGGGAGGGGCCAGAGATTAAATGATAGGGAGATTATCAGGCATACTTCCCTTATTCGGAGCCACGATTACATTGGTCTCGATTAATGTGAACGGACTGAGGGGTGAGAAGAAATTGCAGCAGTTGTTGCAGGGTTTTAAAGGCACTGACTTGTGCTGCAAGTGGGTTAGCGTTAGGGATGAGGATATCCTAGAAAGAGGGATGATTGTAAAAATGATGGCAAATTTAAATTTGAGAGACTTATGGAGGGATCGGAACCCCATAAAAAGGGAATTCTCCAGAACAGGTTGGGTGGGTGATGTTTTAAAACAGAGCCGAATCGATTTTGTGTTAATGAAGGGTTAAGTTCTGAGGTGATGGAGATTTATTACAAAAAAGTATTTTTTAGTGACCACTCGACTTTGACTCTTAGGGCTCGAATTTCCAAGCCCCGTGGAGGTGGGTTTGGAGGCGGGAGTGGTGGGAAAATTGCAGAATCGGGGGGCAGGAACCCATCCCGCCCCCAACCCGCCTCCGTGCCAATGTCCCAGGAGGCGGGTATCCGACCTGTGCTGGGAGCCGCCTCCCCGAGGCGGGAAGGGGATTAGTGCCAATTAACTGCCTGTTAACAGGTAGTTAACAGGCAGCTTTTTGCCTAATCCCTATTTTTAGCCCTGATGTGTGGGCTTCCCGACAGCTATGAACCACGCCATGTTAGTGAGGTGGACCGTCGGTCTGAAGGGGTTGGAGGGGGTCGAGATGTCCGTTGTGCAGGTGAGTGATGTGTGCATGTGTGCAGAGGTAAGTGTGTGAAGTAAGTGTAAAGTGTTTTAATAAGTTTTACTTACCTTTACTTTCTCCTGCAGGCTTCCTTCCTTCAGTTCTCGGGAGTCCCTCAGTTCACCGGCACAGAAAGCAGAATGGCCGCTGAAATGTCAAAAGCTGCAGCATTCTGCTTTCTGGTCTGGAGAGCTCTCTAACTGAGTCTAAGTAGAAGGACTCAAGTTAGAAGACAGATTGTCAGTGTTTAACAGCTTCACAGAGCTGTCAAACGCTGATTTTTCATCTGTCAAAAGCTCTTGACAGCTGACATCAATCGCTGACGTCACCAGTAACCAGGTGTCCCTTAATTGGCCTGCTGAGCCCGCTGGGCAAGCTTAACAAGGTCAATCAAGGGAAAATAGTATGGGTTGGCCACAAGTCGATGGAGGCAGGACTACAACCCAAAAAGTGGGAGTCCCGCCTCCATCACGTCCCCATTGACAAAATCCAGCCCTTAGAATTAGGAACAGCAGAGTTAAGATCGGTTCAGGGGTGTGGATTTTAAACAATCAATACCTGAAAGAAATTGCTTATAAAGAAGGGATTTTAAATATAATAAAGAATGCTCAGTAGGAACCTTTGTTCTTGAAAGAAAGAAGAGTTTGGTGGGACAATTTCAAATATGAGATAAAACTTTTTTCAGTTCGTTATGGGAAAGATAGAGCAGCAGCTAACTGGCGTCGAGAAGAGAATATAAACAAAAGGTTTACGGATGTCTGTAAAGCAGTTGACAGAGGGGATAAGGGAGCTGAGACTAAGTTCCGGGTTTTAAAGGAAGAGTGGGAATTATTGCAAGCTGAAAAATGCAAGTGGGCCATTCTCCGTGCAAAGGCTAAAGATGCATTGGAGGGCGAGAGATGCACTCGATATTTTCTAGAGCAAGAGAAGCTGTGACAGAGATTATCGTTAATTGGAGAGTTGAAGGTTGGGGAGAAGATCATTAATGACAGTGGGGAGATTGTAGAGGCGCCTAGCAGCTTTTATCAAGAGTTATATACAAAAGAAGACATTTCCAATTTGGCGATGGAGAAGGTTAGTGTATTTATTAAAGAGGGTTTAAAGGAGGATGAGAGAAGCATGTGTGACAAAGAAGTAGGATTAGTGGAAATAAAAGTAGCAATAAGTGGATTGAAGGGGGGGGGGGGAGCCCAGGGTCCGATGGACTAAGTGCAGAATTTTACAAAGAATCTTTCGAAATTTTAAGTCCTTTACTCTTAGAGGTTTTTAAGGAGATTAAAATTGAGGGAAGCCTGGCCCCATCTATGAGAGGTGTCATAAGCTTAGCTTATATAAAAATAAAGGGGATAGAAGGAATCTGAAGAATTGGTGGCCCATCACATTATTAAATGTGGATTATAAGATCTTGGCGAGGGTTATGACAAATCATATGAAGGAGGTGTTGCCGCAGATAGTTTTGCCCTCTCAGTCCTTTCTGCTGGAGAAAGGGGGAGAGTTGGTCCAATTTGCAAACTGTAATACTCGAGATTTCTTTGAGGTATTTAGAGAATGGAGATTCAAGACATCTGCTGGTCAGGAGTTTTGGCAGAGTATATACCCACAGCTGGACTTCAACAGGATTTGGAAGGGAGTGTGGGTGAATTTTAAATTTCCAGAGTGGATTGAACTGGATTTCAAATTGGCTCATAACCGAATCTTTACCATGACGGTCTTGTGCAAGATTGGGCGAGTGGAGGGGGCAACTTGCTCAGTGTGTGGGACACAGGATGAGACTCTGTCCCATTTACTGGTGTTATGTCCGCAATTAAATGACTTTAAGTACTATGTTCGACAGTTGTGTGAAGTTTTTCTGCTGGGTGGGAATAGAAGAGCGAGAATGGGAATCCCGTGGAACTCAATTTTGAGATGGGGATTGCAGGAGAGTCTGTCAGAGTCTAGCGGAGCGGCAATTAATTTAATGTTCAGTTTGGCTAGATTCGTGATTGTGCAAAGAAGGAATGCTCTGTTTTTAAGGGGAGGAGAATCAATCTAAATGAGTATTTTAAATATAAGCTAAAAGATCATTATAAGGCTGTGTGGATGTTTTAATCAGAAAGGAATTTAAAGATAGTATTTTATGATCAATTTTTAAAGTACAATCGATTAATATATGTTATGGGAGACAAATTAAACTTCAGGTTTTGATGTTAATATGTGGTGGAGGAATGGCTGTGCAGAGCAGCGGAATGGATTTGAATGATAAAATGGAATGATCACAATGTCATAAATGTTCTTAATGATCAATAAATAACATAATAAAAAAAAGTTGGTAGCACACTCGCCTCTGAGTCAGAAGGTTGTGGGTTCAAGTCCCACTCCAGGGACTTAAGCACATGAAGTTAGGCTGACACTCCAGTGCAGTGCTGAGGGAGTGCTGCACTGTCGGAGGTGCCGTCTTTCGGATGAGACGTTAAACCGAGGCTCCGTCTGCTCTCTCAGATGGATGTAAAAGATCCCATGGCACTATTTTGAAGAAGAGCAGGGGAGTTATCCCCGGTGTCCTGGCCAATATTTATCCCTCAACCAACATAACAAAAACAGATTATCCGGTCATTATCACATTGCTGTTTGTGGGAGCTTGCTGTGTGCAGATTGGCTGCCACGTTTCCTACATTACAACAGTGACTACACTTCAAAAGTACTTCATTGGCTGTAAAGCGCTTTGAGACGTCTGGTGGTCGTGAAAGGCGCAAAACAGGTGCGGATGTCTCCGGATTTACAGTACAAAAAGTTTAGCCTGCCGGTCCTGAGAGGTTCCGTTACACCCCACCTCTCAGTCCAAGATTTTTAATGCCTTTCTTACTCGGTAATCTCGAAACTATATTTAAAGAGCTGCAGCATTAACCGGAATATATCCTGTCGCTCATCACATCTCAGCGCTCCCTGTGAACACAAGACTCTACCTTTACCATCCTCCTCCCTTTCAGTTAGAAGGACTCGAGTGTCCAGCTCACCCTCAACCTGTGAATTTAGCGGGGCTCCAGATTGTATTTGTGAAAACTGAACATGTTAACACGGGTCCTGATCACTTTCCCTAAACTCCACTCACCTCAATCTGTCCGCAAATGAACCCAATTTTGTTCATTCAAATCGTACGGTCTAATAAACCAAATCTACTCCTTCAATAATAAAAACAGAAATTGCTGGGTGTGGTGTATGTAACCTGTTCCACCTTAAGAGAACTTAAGCCTGTTCCACCTTAAGAGATGTACTACTTTCTCTGGCTGCTGTATACGTAATACCGGTGGTGACCACACCGGTATATAAGCACTGTGTATTAATATTGTATTCAGTATAGTTCCGACCTCCAACCAGTAAAGACCTGTTAAATTTACTCTTGTAGTCTGTGTAGTAATTATCACTATAACACACAGACTTAACAGTGGTGACGAGTACGATTCTTACCCTGCGGCAGTTATTTCCACGGCGGCTTCGTCCACAGACAGGACGTCGAAGAGAGGTTTCCACCCTCATCACCCTACTGGAAGACACGTCGAGCGGCAGGCATCGAGAAACCGGAGTGCAGAAGACATCCTGACCTCGAAGCCTCCATCAGCGACTGTCAGCTTTCTTCTTTTCTACCTCGGTGGTGGGTAAGCCGGGCAGCGACGCGACAGAAAGTCAACCGCGTTGGCTGTACAGACGGGGCTGGGAAGACGGAGGAATAAGGGCAGTGAGATCGATCGCGACCGGAGATAAGGGCCGGGCCGCTTTCGAGCGAGAGGCGCAGCGCGGGGACATCGATCGCGACTGGAGATAAGGGCCGCATTCGGGCTAAAAGGCGCAGCGTCTGGGGAAACTGAAGGCGCGAGAGCCGCGGTGAAGCGGAGACAGCGTCGGGGGACGGTTGAAGACCGCCAAGCGTGGGAAAACCGCCATTTTGTGGGCGGAGGACAGCGACAAGAGCGGGAAGCCGCCACCTTGGATAACATAAAAATACAATAAATTGCAACGATGCCTAAACATGGGAACATTAATACCTTTGATAGTGACATCGAAGATTGGGCCATGTATGTAGAACGCATATAAAATTATTGTAAGGCAAATAAAATTCCTGATGCAGATAAAGCACTAACATTATTAAATTTAATGGGTGCGAAGACATACGGGCAATTGAAACACCTGTTATCACCAGATGAACTGGCGGATAAGGCGTTCGATAAGATTGTTACTGTCCTGAAAAATCATCTAAACCCCACGCCGCTGATGCTAGCGGAACGATTTAAATTTTACGACAGAAGGCAGCTGCAGAATGAAAGCAATGCTGAATATTTGATGGAATTACGTAAGCTAGCAAAATATTGTCAGTTTGGAACGGGACTGACAGAGGCACTACGAGATAAATTTGTGTGTGGTTTATTTAAACAGGATACACAAAAGCGACTGCTCGAGGAGAATGAGCTGACGCTTGAGAAGGCGGTCACTATGGCAGCAGCACACGAAGCCGCAGCGAGAGGCACGGCAGTAATGCAGCTACGGTCACCGGAACTCGGTACAAACAAATTGGGTTTGAGTTCTGTCAAATGTTATCGTTGTGGAAAGACAACGCACGATCAGAACCAGTGTTGGTTTAAAAACCAAGAATGCAGAACGTGTGGCAGGCTTGGCCACATAGCTAAAGTATGCCGGTCAGGAAAGAAGACCAGCAACAAAAAGTCACCGCAAGGAAAATACGCAAAGGTACACAAGGTGACAAAAAACAGTTTGACCGAACAGAAGTCAGATTCAGACGCTAGCAGTAATGAACTGGATAGCTTAAGAGTACACAACGTTGGTAAGGAGGCAGATCTCCAGACAATTTGGGTCACTCTTCAGATAGCAGGAGTCCAAGTAAAAATGGAATTGGACACTGGATCGGCATTGACGGTCATGAATAAGAAAGATTACAGAAGGTTATTCCAACATATTCCCCTACAGGATACGGAGATTATATTGAAAACATACACGGGGCAAAGAGTGTACCCCATCGTAAAAATAGAGATGGAAGTGGTCCACAAGGGCGAAGAAAGCCAAGTAATGGACTTATATGTGCTACCTGAAGGAGGTCCACCACCACTAGGACGGGAGTGGATTAGGAAAATGAATATGGACTGGCACTCCTTGAAGGCACTAACGGTAGATTCCGGGGAAACAGATGTCAAACCTAAACGATTGTCCAGAATATTGGATGATGCTAAAGAGGTGTTCCAGCAGGGACTGGGAACACTGAGAGGAATTACGGCAAACATCAAGATTGATGAACATGCACAACCAAAATTTTTTAAAGCCAGTCCGGTACCCTATGCATTACGACCTACTGTTGAAGCGGAACTGGAAGCACTAGAACATTCAGGTGTACTGTCTAAGGTAGATTGGAGTGAGTGGGCTACGCCCATTGTTCCCGTTATGAAACATCCTGCGAGCAACAAGCCAGGAGATCCAGGGAAGGTTCGCATCTGTGGAGACTTCAAAATCACCGTTAATCCAGTGCTTCACACGGTGCAGTATCCGCTTCCACGGATTGAGGATATTTTCGCTTCATTGTCTGACGGGAAACACTTCACCAAGATAGACCTGGCGCAGGCGTACTTGCAGATGGAGGTTGAGGAAGAGTCACGCCAATACCTCACGATCAACACGCATCGAGGGTTGTACCGGTACAATAGGCTGGTTTTTGGAGTGGCATCGGCTCCAGCAATTTGGCAGAGGGCCATGGAGCAGGTATTACAGGGAATTCCAGGCACACAATGTTACCTGGACGATATTCTGATCACAGGTGATGGTGATGAACAACATCTCGCAAACTTGGAACTGGTGCTCAACAGACTGAAAGAGTATGGACTTAGAGTAAATCGGCAGAAATGTGAGTTCTTCCAGAAGCGGATCTCGTACTGTGGCCATGTCATTGACCGGGAGGGGCTTCGTAAGTCTCCTGACAAGATTGAGGCAGTTGTAAAGGCTCCCGCTCCGGAGAATGTCTCTCAGTTGAGGTCGTTTCTAGGATTAATTAACTATTACCATAAATTTCTGCCAAATCTATCCACGGTACTGCACCCGTTAAACGCTCTTTTACAGAAAGGGGTACCATGGGAATGGGGCAAAAACTGTAAGAAGGCATTTCGCAAAAGCAAAGAATTGATCACCTCAGAGGAAGTGTTGGCTCACTTCAACCCGACACTGCCTATTCGGTTGGCTTGTGATGCTTCTCCATATGGTATTGGGGCAGTACTCTCACACAAGTTGCCAAATGGCACGGAAAGGCCAGTCGCGTTTGCATCCAGATCATTGACCTCCGCTGAGCGCAACTATGCGCAGATCGATAGGGAGGCTCATAGCCTTGTATGGGGAGTGAAGAAGTTTAATCATTACCCGCAGGGCCAAAAATGCACACTTCTGACAGACCATCAACCGTTGGTATCCATTTTTAACCCTAAGAAGGGTGTTTCGGTGATGACAGCACAGCGTCTCCAGAGATGGTCTCTTTTCCTAGGGGCACATCAATATCAAATAGAATTCAAAGGTACAAAGCAGCATGGCAATGCTGATGGGCTGTTGCGCCTGCCACTACCTGAAGAAGAAGACACGACGAAAGTTGACCCTGTTGAGTTATTTCATTCGACCATCATCGAGTGTTTACCAGTCACCAATGCAAGTATTGAAAGAGAAACCAGGAACGACCCGACACTGTCCAGAGTCTACGAGGTGACAGTGAAAGGATGGCCAACACGGGGTGATCCTCTGTTACCGGCATTTTCGGCAAGGCGAGACCAGCTGTCCGTCTGCCATGGTACCTTGATGTACGGGACAAGAGTGATTATTCCTCCCAAGTTAAGGGAAAGAGTTTTGAACGAACTGCATGAAGGTCATCTGGGGGGAGTTAAAATGAAAAGTCTTGCTAGGGCTTATGTATGGTGGCCGGGTATTGACCAACAGATTGAGGAGTTAACGAAAAGCTGCGCTGGGTGCCAAAAAGTGCAAAATGCACCTCCGATAGCACCGCTACACCCATGGGAATGGCCTTCAGCCCCATGGCAACGCGTACACATTGACTTTGCTGGTCCATTCATGGACTCCATGTTCCTAATCGCGGTGGACGCACATTCCAAATGGCCAGAAGTCATCAAGATGAATACCACTACTTCAGAAAAGACAATTGCGGTGTTAAGAACAATATTCGCAAGGAACGGATTGCCAGAACAGATCTGTTCGGACAACGGACCACAGTTTGTATCGGAAGAATTCCGACAATTCTTAAAGAAGAATGTAGTAAAACATTATACCTCTGCCCCATATCATCCAGCGACAAACGGGTTGGCTGAAAGATTTGTCCAGACATTCAAAAAGGCAATTAAGGCCATGAACGATGATCAGATTCCGCTGCAACACAAGGTCGACAAGTTCCTGATGTCATATCGAAACTCCGATCATGCAGTGACTAACCAAAGTCCTGCCATGATGTTTTATAACAGGAGGTTGCGGTCCAAGTTGGACTTGTTAAAACCAAATGTGCGGAGGAAAGTGGAAAACAAACAGTTTCGGCATATTAACAACAAGACCACTCGAACTTTCGACGTAGGACAACCAGTGTTGGCAAGGGGCTATGGAAATGAAAAATGGCAGTCCGGAACAATTCGGGCCAGACAAGGACCTCTGATGTACACAGTAGATATTGGTCATAATGTGATAAGGCGTCATGCGGATCAACTGGTAGAGTCAAGAGCAAGGGTCGAACCCATGGTTGTGACAGAGACAACTGTGGAAGACGTTAATGAACCTGAGGCATCTACCTCGGCAGGGAATGTACTTGATGATGATGACACCCAATACATTGGAAACCAAATAGAGGAGGCACCTCAACAACAAGAATCAGAGACTACTGAGAGGCGTTATCCAAGCCGCATCAGAAAGCCTCCTGAGAGACTGAACCTTTGAACTGTTATACCTGAAGTTATATATGTATATATGTTATTATGTTATGTTAAATGGGGATATGACTGTTAAGCTAAAAAGGGAGGATTGTGGTGTATGTAACCTGTTCCACCTTAAGAGAACTTAAGCCTGTTCCACCTTAAGAGATGTACTACTTTCTCTGGCTGCTGTATACGTAATACCGGTGGTGACCACACCGGTATATAAGCACTGTGTATTAATATTGTATTCAGTATAGTTCCGACCTCCAACCAGTAAAGACCTGTTAAATTTACTCTTGTAGTCTGTGTAGTAATTATCACTATAACACACAGACTTAACACTGGGAATACTCAACAGGTCAGGCAGCACATGTGGAGAGAGAAACAGAGTTCACAGGCTCGATTTTTATTTCCGAGGCGGGTTGGAGTTGGGTTGCGTGGTGGGCGGGTTCCAGAGCCGCTTCCGGCGGGATCAGCTGCTGATGTCCGATTTTGATTTAATGAGCTTGTTGATTTCATTGGGGCGTGCTGGCTGGTCCAATCAGTGTGATCGGGTTGGCTGGCCGCCTCTGATGATGACATCATAGCAGCTGGTTTTAAAGCTGCCATTCTGCCTAAGCCTTTCTCTTCTGCATTCTGACACTCAGTGATATTGCTCCATCCATAATGACTTCTTCCAGAAGCAAGGCAGCTCCTCGTTTTAATGATGAGTCCCTCCATGCTCTTGTGGATGCTGTCAGAGGGCGCAGGGAGATTCTCATCCCTCCTGATGGCCGGAGGAAGCCTCCTCAGCAGACCAAGGCAGCCTGGCTGCGCATTGCTGAGGAGGTCAGCGCAAGGTCCATTTGTTCACGCTCATGGATCCAGTGCAGGAAACGGTTTAATGATCTTGTGCGAGCATCAAAAGCGAGTATCCCATCACACTTACCTTCAATCTGCTTCCCTTCTCTTCTCATCACCAGCACTCTGTGTTGTAAGCCTGCTCCTCCACATACCACCTTACCCTTACTTCCCTTGCACCCTTACCTAGCCATCTCTGTCTCTGCACTGAATCACTTCAGCATCCTGCCTATGCACCCCTTAGACTCGCTCTCACTCTTATGCAGTGACAACAATTAACAATGCACAGGGAGCTAGCTTCCTCTTGGCACCTTACCCCATCTTCATCTCCCTCAAAGCTTCTGTGGTAGAGATTCTTCACACTCACCCCATCACTGTGGTTGAAATTCCGCTTGTGTCCCTCCTTGCAGGAAAAGATAGCCCACAATAAGAGGGAGAGAGCACTGACTGGAGGAGGTACACCTACCCTAGCAACATTGACAAATGCTGAGGGGGCTGCATATGAAGTGGGCGATGGCGAGACAGGCACACTAGAGGAAGCTGGTGACATAATAGAGTTTTATCCCTCTCATTGACATTTAGTGATTGACTGCAATGGCATATGATGGTCATAGAGAATCGTGTTGTATCATCTGCTCAAAAGGATGTGTCTGCTACATCAATATCAGATGTCTAATTCAAGCCTTTACTCTTCCACAGGACCATCGAGCGCCCCCCTCCCCACGATCCAGGACGAAGACCCGGACATCTCCTCAGAGGAACCTGAAGCCTCTGAGGGAGCAGCGTCACCACGACTCAGCGCACCCAGCACCAGCGCAGCAATGCTCACCTCGGTGGGGCCATCACGAGTTAGAGTAGTCTTGCCACCTGGTCTATCACAGTGCACAAGTGAGCATCAGCGGTTGGTGGAGACAGCGATAGCAGTGGAGAGTCCTCGGCGGAGGTCGTAGCAATCTCCTAGCTTTGTTGAGCTGCATGCAGATGCTGTGCCTCTGGGGCCATCCAGAAATAGAGTGTCTCGGGAAATACTGGAACAAGTGCAGGTGTCTCTGGAAGGGTTTGCCTCCAGGGTTAGTGCGAGTGTGGATAGAATGAAGGAGTCTATCTTTAACATCAGTACTGCCGTGGTGGAGGCAATGGCGCATGAACGCACCACCATGGATAGGATGGCAACCTCCATGGATAGGATGGCAACCTTCGTGGAAAGGCTGGCTACCTCCATTGCCAGAGTCAGGAAAACATGGTGACTGTTCAAAATAGAATGTCATCTCTGGAGGAGCGATGGGCAGCTATTGAGCAGAGAGACCAGAGCTTCATGGACATTCCTATGATGAGGACTGCCAGTGCAGATACGGGCCCTCATGGTCCCCCTGATGTGAAGCAGGGTGCTCTCCAGCCATTAGTCAGCACTGAGGTGCGGCTGACCCATGAGAGGGATGTTGTTGGCAAGACAGAAGGAAGTGTGGGCTCCTCTCAAAATGCTCACACAACCATGTCACTGCGGAGCCCTCGGTCAGAGACCCACTTTGCGGAGACAACAGAGATGGCTGTTTCAGCACCTGCACAACCGCAGGAAGAGCAGGCTGTTGAAGAGCCCTCCCAGGCTCCCAAATCCAGAGGATGCCCGCCAAAGGTGTCTAAGCATGCATAGTATCCTAGTCAGCAAGGCGCCTCTACATCTGCTGAAGCCACAGGGGAAGCACCACGTAGAAGCACACGTAAGAGAAAGATTAAGCACATATAGTCACAAGTGGACTCGCGTGGGTGTTTTGTCTTTTTTTTCTGACTGTTCTTGGTTTATGATCCTTTTGTCATGTGTAAAAGAAAAATTATGGCAAACAGTTGATGGTGGGGCCTATGTGTTCTGGGAAATGGCAAAAACACATTGAGGGCTCAGGGCGACTTGCTTTTGTAATGCTGATGGTGAAAGTGATAGGAAATAACTGGGTATAGCAGAGATGATGTATGACTTAGACAAATGTCGCCTACAATTACAGAGCCTTATGGTAACCACATATGGTTGAAGAGTAAGCTTATGCAAATATTGCATGGCAGCGTGCATACCCTGCTAGACAGGCAGCAGTGAACTGGTGGGATGCTGCATTGGCCACAACAGGGCATGCCTCGTCCTCCTCCTCCTCCTCTTCCCAGGAAGACCTCCGATTATGAGGACCAGGATGAGAGGACATAAATTTTTCCAATCCCATTTCATTTGAGGCATCAAGCTTGCAAGCGCACAGTTGAAGTACAGTCAAAGTAGCCTGAAATTATTCCATTCAGGTCACACTACAGGTGGGTGTCAACTTGAACAGTCACAAAGTCAGTAGATGTGCAAAATCTTATCCCATACCTACAACAGCAAAGTTGTTGCATTTGAATGTCAGCCATGTTTCAGGGGCTCTTTTAAAGTGCTCCACCAATTAATACAAAGCATGTCCTCCAGCAACTCGTCTCCTTGAACCCGGCCTGTTTCTGACAAGACAGGAAACAAGAGCCAGAAGCACAAAAATGGGAAATCACTATCAAAATAGGATTAGCAAGGCAGTTAACAGGCTGTTAACTGCCTTAACTACCTGTCCCACCGGTTCCAGTCAGGTTAGTTTGGGAGCGGCTGAACAGACACTCATGAAAATCGGGTGGGGGCGGAATGGAGGCGGGTTGCGTATCTGAAGCCATTTTTTCCCGATTTTCGCTATAGACCTGCCTCCAAACCCGCCTCCTCAGAGCTATTAAAATCGAGCCCGAAGGGCCGCAAATTTAATGGAGGAGGCGGGATGGTGGCGGGAGAGCTGGTTTCCTGGTTTCGGTCCCGCTCCCAGCTGCAACCGCTCTGTAAACGGGATTTTCCCTTGATTGGCTTTGTTGAACCCGCCCTGTGGGCTTCCCGGCCAATTAAAAGGAAGCGAGTCTGATGACGTAATTGGATGACGCGTCATCAGCCGGTTTCCTTAAAGGGACCACGTCCACATGGAGTTTGACAGTTGTTCTGTCAGTGTTTGACAGCATTGAGATGCTGCAAACACTGACGAGCACTGCACAAAGGTGGACAGTTGCACCCAGGCTCTCCAATGACTCCCTTCATATGCTTATGGACAG
The DNA here is from genome assembly GCF_052327205.1 of Somniosus microcephalus. Lineage (NCBI taxonomy): Eukaryota > Metazoa > Chordata > Chondrichthyes > Squaliformes > Somniosidae > Somniosus > Somniosus microcephalus. The sequence continues at coordinate 35,063,763 of NC_140992.1, forward strand.
AGTCACAGCACGCAGGGAAGTTCTCTTCCCTTCCATGGCCACGAGAGGCCTCCCCAGGAGATCAACGCAGCCTGGTTGCCCATTGCACAGGAGGGCACAAGCAGGGATGTCATCAGGGGTTCCTGGCTGCACTGGCGCAAACCTTTCAATGATCTGAGTGGATCACGAAACATTACTGCAAAGTACAAAGCCACACTCAAACTCACCCTGCTGTGCCACTCAACACATCCCCATCACTCTGCCTTCCATACCCTTCTCCTGCAGATCTTTACTCACACCAATTTACCTTGCACCTCCACCCAACCCTCTCTATCTACTTTATCACTTTCCCATCTCACTAGCCACCCCTCACACTTACCCTCATCCTACTGCAAGCATATCAACTATCAACACACAAGGGTAGGCACTTGAGAGGTTTAGCCAATGTCCATGTGAAGTTTCTGCTAATGTGTTGTCATACAGTGAAATCAATTTTTCCAAAAGTGCCCCTTATTGGACAGATCTGAGCGCACCTTGAGAAGTATCTTACTGAGTTCCAGTGAATGTTGAGACATAACTGCCCCCCGGCTCCACCCCCCCCCCTCCCACCGGCTACAGTGATGTGTGTGTATGAAATGGCTCGGACCTTAAAGGGATGCTTCACAGTGCTGGTGTGGGATGCTGTTAACCTGGTGCATCATGTGGCAGCCAGGGTTTACAGCATCAAATGAAGTAAATCTGGCCATGGTGATGCCATTGCTGGCCTCCCGGGCAGCAATGTTGTCAGGGGCTGATGCCTTGCGTCCAGTGCAGCATCAGGTGATGGCGGAGAAGGTTGGTGATGTTGGTGTGCCTGGTGATGTTGATGTTGGGGATGATTGTGGAAGGATTCGGAGGACCAAGATCTGATTGTTTCAATGGCTCCGATGCTGCTGCAATAGATGGCAGCTGCAGGTGAGATGACAGATGCGACCTGTCAATGGTGAGAGAGGTTCTCCCAATGAGTTGGCACTGGACATACAGTTGGATCTAAAAACTTATAGGCCTAGAAATTGGATATAGCCCCGCTTGAGGCATTAGAACTGGCGCTGCGCAAAGTTTATAGCCAGACGAAACGTATCGCTGCCTGGCGAGATATTGGGTTGCATCGCCCCCAAAGGGGATTGAAGCGCGAACTCAGACGTTGCACGGGGCTCCTAAGGCGCAAAAGTTCAGGCGCTACCCAATATCGGCGTGGACGGGCGCAGCGCAGGTGATCTCAATTACCGGAAACCACGAGACTTCCAGGCGCCGGCCGGCTCTTAAAGGGGTGGTTCAGTCAGCCTGAGCTGCCACACTCAACGCCCTGTAGGCCTCAGAATTGTCGCTCGCCCTTCTCTGGCGCAAGAAACTTGTTCAGGATGGAGAAGGTGAGACAGAGAGCAGAGCGCTTCAGCACTGAGGCTCTGGACCATTTGGTGTCTGCAGTTGAGCGCCGTCGAGATGTTCTGTATCCTGACAATGGCAAAAGGCTGAACCAAAAGGCTTACCGGCGATCTTGGGGGGAGGTTTCTCTGAGGGTCAACTCCAGCAGCATGGCGACCAGTGTTGTGTATGTCCCTTTAAGGGAATAACTGGTCTCAGACTGCAGTACCGGCAGTGACCATCCCTGTATAAAAGGCCCTGGCAGGCTTCTGTAGTTTCAGTTTCCAGATTGTCTCCATTCAGTAAAGACTTGTTAAACCAACTCCTGCATTCCGTGTCTCCATTAACACATGGATTTAATACTGGCGACGAGTAAGAAACGAACTTACCTGCAACTCGGCAGCACCTCAGACGACGTTATTGAAGGTCGAAGCCAGAAAAGAAAAAAAAAAAAAAATAATCCGAAGAAACTCGAGAAACGGGCGTCGACCGTGGGCAACCGCCCTCCAAATCATCGGATTGAAAACTTGCAGGGGAGACTGTCAAGAGCCAGGCTTGGTTCCCCAGTCTGTGGTTTCCCAGCTAATCGGGCTGGTGGCAGGTAGTGCGCTGATCCTTCCTGGGCTGCAGCGGGCGAGAGCTCGATCGGGTGGCTCTGCAACGGGGCCGGGCAGCGAGTCAGGAAGCAAAGAGAGAGAGAGAGGGTGGAGCACACAGGGCGCGGCTGGTGCTTCGCAGCCGGGCAGCGTTCGGACCTAAGAAGAGGGAGGGAAGTGTCCCAGAGGGTCCGCTCCACGATGGGAACGGATAAAAATAAAAATACCGCGGAGAGCAGCGTTGACAGCAGCAGCAGGAAAGCGCAGGAGGCGCCATCTTAACTCAGCGGGGAAGAAGGAAAAGCGCGGGAGGCGCCATTTTGATCCATCGGGGATGAAGGAAAAGCGCGGGAGACGCCATCTTAGATTTTCAAGATGCCAAAGACTGGCGATATCACTGCCTTCGATAATGCAATAGAAGACTGGACCACGTATGTGGAAAGAGTCGAGGTATATTGCGAGGCAAACGAAATAGCCGAGGGGAAAAAGGCATCGGTATTGCTAAAGTTAATGGGCGCAAGAACGTACGGCCTATTGCGGGACTTGATTACTCCAGCCAAACCGAAGGCGAAGAGTTTTAACGAAATTGTTGCTATCCTACAGGAACACCTAAATCCTACACCGCTGCTGATAGCAGAAAGATTTAAATTCCACAGGAGAAATCAGCATAAAAATGAGAGCAATGCTGATTACCTTACGGAACTACGCAAGCTATCAAAGCACTGCCAGTTCGGAGCAGGACTGGCAGATACCTTATGGGACAAATTTGTCTGTGGACTCCTGAGTGAAGGAACCCAGAAGAGGTTACTCTCAGAGAAAGAGCTGACGCTAGATAAGGCTTTCAGCGTGGCAGTATCGTACGAAGCAGCAGCAAGGGGAGCTGCGGAAATACAACAAAAGCCACAGGAATACGGCACCCACGGAATGACACGGGGATTTGCAAAATGTTATCGCTGCGGCAGAACAAACCATGACCAGAAGGACTGCTGGTCCAAGGACAAAATATGCAGGCAATGCGGAAAGATGGGACACATTGCACGAGTTTGCAGGTCTGAGAAGAAGACCAACGATAATAAAAAGGCTACTAAGGAACCGTACAGGAAAGTACAAAAGATGACGGACAGCAGTTCCGAAGACCAGATGAGCGATAGTGAATCCGGGAACAAGAGACTAAGCTGTCTCAAACTTCACAACGTAATCGCAAAAGAGGATCACCGAACCATTTGGGTCACCCTCACAATAGCAGGGTCTCAAGTCAAAATGGAATTGGATACAGGATCAGCTCTAACCGTCATGAATCGACAAGACTACGAGCGGCTATTCTCACACGTACCCTTGAGAGAGACATCCATTGTCTTGAGGACGTATACGGGGCAAAAAGTATACCCCAGAGGAAAAATAAGGGTGCCTGTCGAATACAACGGCAAGAAAATACGGAAATTGTATCTCTACATTCTGCAAGATGGTGGACCACCGTTGTTGGGATGTGAATGGATCAGAAAGATAAGTTTAGACTGGCACTCCATTCAGGCACTGACGGTGGCTGGTAAAAAGGATGACGACGTCACACCTGGACGATTGTCAAAAATCTTAGCTGACGCCAAAGAGGTATTTCAACAAGAACTGGGCACTCTTAAAGGCGTAACCGCCTCGATAAAAATAGAGGAGAATGCAATTCCCAAGTTTTTCAAAGCAAGACCGGTACCATATGCAATTCGCCCAGCCGTCGAGGCAGAGCTGGAGAATCTGGAGAATGCAGGCGTGTTATCTAAGGTAGACTGGAGCGAGTGGGCGACACCCATCGTTCCTGTCATGAAGAAAACGTTAAACAATAAGTCTGAGGAGCCAAGGAAGGTTCGCATCTGTGGGGACTTCAAGGTGACAGTGAACCCAGTCCTTCACACAGTACAATATCCTCTTCCAAGGATAGAAGATATCTTCGCCTCACTATCCGGAGGGAAGCGTTTTACAAAAATTGACCTAGCGCAAGCATATTTGCAGATGGAGGTTGAAGAATCCTCTAGGAAGCATCTCACGATAAACACTCACAAAGGTCTTTACCAGTATAATCGACTGGTATTCGGAGTAGCATCAGCTCCGGCGATATGGCAAAGAGCGATGGAACAAGTCCTGCAAGGGATTCCGAGGACTCAGTGTTACTTGGACGACATCCTAGTGACAGGTGAAGATGACAGTGAACACCTTGCCAACCTAGAGCAGGTGCTCACTAGACTACGTGAACATGGGCTATGAGCCAATCGCCCCAAGTGCGAGTTTTTTAAGAAACAGATATCATATTGTGGCCACGTGATTGATGAAGAGGGGTTGCATAAGTCCCCGGACAAAATTGAAGCGGTAGTTAAGGCTCCAGCACCTGAAAATGTGTCACAACTGAGGTCATTCCTCGGATTGGTGAATTACTACCATAAGTTTTTGCCGAATTTGTCCACAATTCTGCATCCACTGAACGCCCTACTGTGAACGGGAGTAGCATGGAAATGGAGCAATGAATGTAAGCGGGCCTTTCAGAAGAGTAAGGACCTAATCAGTTCAAGAGAAGTATTGGCTCACTACAACCCATCACTACCGATAAGACTGGCGTGTGATGCGTCTCCCTACGGCATTGGGGCGGTACTGTCACATAAATTCCTTGATGGTTCTGAGAGGCCGATAGCTTTTGCGTCACGCTCGTTAACTTCAGCCGAGCGTAACTACGCCCAGATTGACAGAGAGGCCCTCAGCCTGGTGTGGGGGGTGAAGAAGTTCAATCACTACCTGCACGGTCAGAAATTTACTCTACTAACTGATCATCAACCTCTCGTCTCCATTTTCAACCCTCAGAAGGGCGTACCGATAATGACGGCACAACGGCTACAGAGGTGGTCCCTTTTCCTAGGGGCACACCAATATGACATCGAGTACAAAGGAACTAAACAGCATGGGAATGCTGATGGATTGTCGCGCCTACCGTTGCCGACGGTGGAAGAAGAACTGGCAGTGGATCCAGTGGAGTTATTCCACTCGACTATTGTCGAATGTCTCCCTGTGACGAATGCAAACATAGAAAAGGAAACACGAAATGACCCGACACTCTCCTGGGTCTATGATTTAACGGTGAAGGGATGGCCAGCACATGGCGAACAACTGCTGCCAGCATTCTCGCCGAGAAGAGAACAACTGTCAGTATGCAGAGGAACCTTGATGTGTGGATCCAGAGTAGTAATTCCACCCAAATTGAAGGATAGAGTGCTGAATGAGCTTCATGAGGGTCATCTGGGAGGGGTAAAAATGAAGAACTTAGCCAGAGCGTTTGTGTGGTGGCCGGGAATCGATAGAGAAATCGAAGAGATGACCAAGAGCTGTACAGGATGCCAGAAGGTCCAAAACGCCCCACCACAAGCCCCTCTACATCCATGGGAGTGGCCCTCATCTCCATGGCAAAGGGTGCACATTGATTTTGCTGGTCCCTTTATGGACTCGATGTTTTTAATTGCGGTGGATGCACATTCAAAGTGGCCAGAGGTAATAAAAATGTCCTCAACCACCACAGAAAAAACTATCACAGTCTTACGAACCATATTCGCCAGGAATGGGCTGCCTGAACAGATTTGCTCCGACAATGGACCACAGTTTGTGTCTGAAGAGTTCCGGAGGTTCTTAAAGAACAATGGTTTTAAGCATTACACATCCGCCCCATATCATCCAGCCACTAATGGATTGGCCGAGAGGTTTGTTCAAACATTCAAGAAGGCTATCAAGGCAATGTGTAATGAAGATATACCCCTACAACACAAGGTGGATAACTTCTTGTTTGCCTACCGGAATGCGACACATGCGGTTACCAACCAAACTCCAGCCATGATGTTCTTCAATCGAAGACTACGATGCCGCTTGGATTTGGTTAAGCCAAACGTCAGAAGAGATGTGGAGAACAGACAGTTTCAGAATATGAATGAAAGGCCGGCCAGCAGTTTTAAGATAGGTCAACCAGTTTTGGCCCGGGACTACCGCACAGAGAAATGGCAGCCAGGAACGATCTGTACACGGCAAGGACCTCTAATGTATACCGTGGACATTGGAGAAAGCATTGTAAGACGCCATGCTGACCAGATTCTAGAGTCACTGGAAAACCGCAACTCCACACCACGATCTGATACACCTGGCGATGAAACCGAAGTACCAATTGCATCTACCGCAGAATCGGTGATATTGGAAGCAGACGAAGCAAACAACGACATTGATCCTGACTCAACCTTGCCAGAAGAACCTGATATCCCAAAGAGGCGTTATCCAGACAGAATCAGGAAGCCTCCTCAAAGACTGAACTTATAATTGCTTAACTTCAACTAATGTATCCAGCAACCGTAATTGTAATTGTAATTAGTTATTATTTAGTTGTTAAATGAATGTTATGTACTGTTTATCTAAAAGGGGAGGAATTGTTGTGTATGTCCCTTTAAGGGAATAACTGGTCTCAGACTGCAGTACCGGCAGTGACCATCCCTGTATAAAAGGCCCTGGCAGGCTTCTGTAGTTTCAGTTTCCAGATTGTCTCCATTCAGTAAAGACTTGTTAAACCAACTCCTGCATTCCGTGTCTCCATTAACACACGGATTTAATAACCAGGACCCCTGTTCAGTGCAGGAAGAAATTCAACGACCTCACTCGGGTCGTTAGGGTGAGTGTTGGTTATGCAAACTTCTGATTCCCTCCATCTGCACCTGACTTCGAGCACCCTGTTGCCATGATGCCCCAATGGCCATCTGTCAGCAAGCACCCATGGCCCTTTCTGGGCACACACATGGACATTTCACTCAAGGCCACATGTAAGGGCCCTTGCACCATGGGGGGCATGAGATGATCTCTCAAGGCCTCATGTAAGGGCTCTTGCACCATGGGGGGCATGCGATGATCTCTCAAGGCCTCATGTAAGGGCTCTTGCACCATGGGGGGCATGAGATGATCTCTCAAGGCCTCATGTAAGGGCTCTTGCACCATGGGGGGCATGCGATGATCTCTCAAGGCCTCATGTAAGGGCTCTTGCACCATGGGGGGCATGAGATGATCTCTCAAGGCATCATGTTACAGAACTTCCCCTTCTTTCCCCTGCAGTCCAAGCTGGCAGCGAGGCGAAAGGAGCAGACTCGAACCGGTGGCGGGCCTCCACAAGTCGTCACTCTGACGGATCGCGAGGAGAGAGTGCACCAGATTCTTGGAGGACGTCTGTCTGGTCCTGTTACCACTGCAGCTGCCGACCCCATTTCCGACAGCGAGGGTAAGGCTCTTTCCTTTTTCAGCTGTTTCCTTCCACTTGGTCCCCCCGCCAGCATGCTTCCTCAGTGTGCAGCCATGTCAGAACCTTGCCGCAATCTGGCATGCCTTTCTGCCAACCTGTCCTTTTGCTAAAGCCACTCTTCCACCTCCCTGCTTTCAGATGATGCATCACCAACTCGGGCTCAACGCCCTGAAGCTGCCAGTGCCAGTGCCTCCGGAGGCGAGGATCAGGAGGAAGCCGGACCATCCGTTCCAATCTCAGGGGAGCATACACATCTACAGACTGGGGATAGTAGTTCCCTGGAGGGGAGGGGTGGGGGCTCTGAGGATCAGCCAGTTGCCGGAACAAGCGGCATGCAGCAACGCAAGAGGGGTAGGCAAGTTCGGCCACCGTCTCCCCGGAGGGCAAGGCAGGTAGTGATGACTGCTGCACAGAGTGCAGAGGAGGTGCGTCGCCTGGCTGAAATGAGCACCCAGGCCTGGCTCAGGCACACTGAGCTGATGGCTGCAGTGGGGAGGATGCCTCAGTAAATAAATACACTGGCAAAGAGTGTGTTGGACTTCGGGGCAACAATGGAGAGGACTCTCCAGGGCTTCGGGGCAACAATGGACAGGACTCTCCAGGGCTTCAGGGCAACAATGGACAGGACTCTCGAGGGCTTCGGGGCAACAATGGAGAGGACTGTCCAGGGCTTCGGGCCAACAATGGAGAGGACTCTCGAGGGCTTCGGGGCAACAATGGAGAGGACTGTCCAGGGCTTCGGGCCAACAATGGAGAGGACTGTCCAGGGCTTCGAGGCCGCTATGGAAAGGACTGTTCAGGGCTTTGGACAATCCCGGGAAAGGTCTATCCAGGGCTTGTCTGAGGCAGTGGAGCGGTCGGCACCGGCCTTGTCCGAAGCAATGGAAAGAACTGTCCAGGGCTTCTCTGAAGCACTGGCACCTGGCTCACAGGTCCTCACTGCCGCCACGCAGTCACTTGCCGGCCTCGTCCACACCCAGATTGAGGCAACGCGAACTCTCACTGCAGCCACCCTATCTGCATCAGCTAGGATCACCCCGGGCCCTTCCAGTCCCATACAAGGCCAGGAAACAGTGGAGCATGCGATTGTGGCAGATGAGCCGAGCCGGTCCCCTCAGAGAGCCAGTGTGTCGTCCGACCTTGGTGCAGGTGTCCTCTCTCGGCAGGTGACCATTGCACATGCCAGCGCTGGTACGTCTGCAGTGCAGCTGCCACCACCTGCAGGGAACACTGCTTCCAGCCATGCTCAGATCAAGCATCCTGCGTCCGCACCTTCCTGTAGTGTATGTAACTGTTCTACCTTTAAGAGAACTATTGTATGTAACCGTCCACCTTTAAGAGAACTATTTTAGGTGTGGCACTACTTTATCTTGGCTGCTGTATACTGTAATACCGACGGTGACCACACCAGTATATAAGTGCTGTGTCAGGATTTATTGGGCAGATTCGCCCTGACCTTCGAATAGTAAAGTCCTGTTAAAGTTACTCTTGTAGTCTGTGTATTAATTCGCCATAATACCTACAGACTTTACAGTGGCGACGAGTTCGATCTTACCCTGCGGCAACAATACTTCCGAAGCAGTTAACGAGCGTCGAGAAGAGGCACCCGCCCTCGTCGTTCTGCTGAGAGAAAACTCGAGTCTGCAGAGCAAGGAAGAAGGAAGAATTCAGACACGAAGCCTTCCATCAGCAACAGGCACTGATTGTCCCTTCTGCCACGGTGGTGAGTGAGCCGATCAGCACGAGAAGCAAGTCGGCCACGGTGACTGTGAGTAAAGGAAAAAAATAAAAAATAAAGGATGATAAGGGCGGTGAACTCGACCACGGTCGGGGGAAAGGAGCCGGACAGAAGTCGGGCCCAGAGGCGCTGAGACTGGGGCAGCGTGGAGCACGGAAGCCGCGGTACAAGTGGGCTGGGAGACGCAACGGCGTCGTGAGACAGCTAGACCGCGACCGGCGAAAAAGGCCGGGCAGCTACCGAGGCCACGAGGCGCTGCGACCGGGATCGTAAGGCGCGGGAAGATATAAAAATAAATAAACCGCGGTGAACTCAGCCGCAGCCGGGGAGGAAAGCACCGGACTGCGAGAGGGCTGGGAGGCGCGAGTGGAGTGAAAAAGGCCGGGCAGCGACCGAGGCCACGAAGCGCTGCGACCGGGATTGTAAGGCGCGGGAAGATATAAAAATAAATAAATCGCGGAGAACTCAGCCGCAGCCGGGGAGGAAAGCACCGGACTGCGAGAGGGCTGGGAGGCGCGATTGGAAGCCGCTGAGGGAGAGACAGAGCCCGAGCGAGCGGGAGAGACAGAGCCCGAGCAAGGGAGACTGAGCGAGATCCAGCCCAGCGGCTGAAACTGTTCGCCGTCAACGGGTTGTACCCAGCGCCGGTTGCCCTGCCGAGAAAAGGGAACAAGGAACGCACTGAAGCCGACGCGCAGGCTGCGAACCCCGAAAGCCAGCGGTCGTCGCCCGAGGGAAAAGCTTACCCCTCCCGCCAGGGGAAGAAACGCGGGAAGCCGCCAGTAGGCGGGGAAGTAGACAGAAGCGGGAAACCGCCATTTTGAAAGTGGGCGGGGAAAGAAGACAAGCGCGGGAAACCGCCATTTTGGGAAAAAAAAGTTAAAGAAATATTTCGTTGTTGTTTCTCAGGAAGAGTGTGAAGATGCCTAAGCGTAGTAACATCAACGGTTTCGATTCCGATGTGGAAGATTGGGCCACGTATGTAGAACGCATCGAGATATATTGTAAGGTCAATAAGATAGCAAATTATGACAAAGCTCTAACCTTACTAAACTCAATGGGTGCGAAGACATACGGGTTATTGAAGCATCTTCTATCACCAGCTAAACCGGCGGATCAGTCTTTTGCTAATATTGTTGCTGTCCTGAAGGATCATTTTAACCCCGCACCGCTGATGTTAGCGGAACGATCTAAATTTTACGTGAGAACGCAACGAAAAGAGGAAAGCAACGCGGAGTACCTGGTTGAACTGCGTAGGCTAGCAAAATACTGTCAGTTTGGGGTAAATCTGACAGAGGCACTGAGAGACAAGTTCGTGTGCGGGATGTCGAAGGAAGGAACACAAAAACGACTGCTCGAAGAGAACGATCTTACACTTGATAAGGCTGTCCTTATTGCAGCATCGCACGAAGCCGCAGCGAGAGGCACGGCGGAAATGCAGCGGAAGACAGCGGTACTCAGTGTGGATCAAATGACTTCGCGTACAACGAAATGTTATCGTTGTGGGAAGACAACACACGACCAGAACCAATGCTGGTTTAAAAACCAAGAATGTAGAAAATGTGGCAAGCTTGGTCACATAGCTAAGGTATGCCGGTCAGGAAAGAAGACCAGCAATAATAAGTCACCGCAGAAGAAGTACAGAAAGGTACATAAGGTGACTGGGAAGAGTCCAGATGAACAGAATTCAGACTCAGACTCCAACAGCAAGGAACTGGGTAGTCTGAGGATTCACAATGTGAGTAAAGAAGCTGACCGACAAACTATCTGGGTCACACTACAGATTGCAAAAGTCCAAGTGAAGATGGAAGTGGACACCGGATCGGCGTTGACGGTCATGAATAAGCAAGATTACAAAAAGTTATTCAAACATATTCCCCTACGGGATACGGAGATAGTATTGCAGACATACACGGGGCACAAAGTATACCCCATCGGAAAGATAAAAGTCAAGGTGAGATACAAGGACAAAGATCACCAAGGGATGGACATGTATGTGCTGCCCAAGGGAGGTCCACCACTTCTGGGACGGGAGTGGATCAGGAAAATAAAGATGGACTGGCATTCACTAAACACAATGACGGTAGATTCCGGAAAGGAAGATGTCAAACCTGAACGGTTGCCCAGAATATTGGACGAAGCTAAAGAGGTATTCCAGCAAGGACTGGGAACACTGAGAGGAATTAAAGCAAAAATCAAGATTGCAGAACATGCAAGCCCAAAATTTTTCAAAGCCAGATCGGTACCTTACGCAATACGACCTGCTGTGGAGGCAGAACTGGAAGAGCTTGAACATTCAGGGGTACTGTCTAAGGTGGACTGGAGTGAGTGGGCCACGCCCATTGTTCCCGTCATGAAGTCTTCATCAAGTAACAAGCCAGGGGGACCGGGAAAGGTCCGCATTTGCGGAGACTTCAAGATCACAGTTAATCCGGTGCTTCACACGGTACAATACCCGCTTCCGCGGATTGAGGATATCTTTGCTTCATTGCCTGGCGGGAAACACTTCACCAAGATAGACCTGGCACAAGCATACTTACAAATGGAAGTCGAGGAAGAGTCGCGCCAGTATCTCACAATCAACACGCACAGAGGCTTGTATCGTTATAATAGACTGGTTTTTGGAGTAGCTTCGGCTCCAGCAATTTGGCAGAGGGCCATGGAGCAGGTCTTACAGGGTATTCCAAGCACTCAGTGTTACTTGGACGATATCCTGATTACAGGAGAGGACGAGGAGGAACACCTCGCAAATTTGAAACTGGTGCTCACCAGGTTGAAGGAATATGGCCTTCGAGTTAATCGCCATCGGAAACGCTTTTTGAGCACACCAATAGTGTGCTCTACAATGTTCCTGGTCGCCTGATGGCTGCTGTCGTACAGCTCTTCTGCTGGGGTGGCGGACACACGGAGTGGTGTGATCAGCCATGGGCAGAGAGGATAGCCCTGGTCCCCAATAAGACAGCCTCGTGGTCGAGCTGGCCCCTCAAAAAGGTAACAAACTGAGGTCTACCGCAGGATAAAGGCATCGTGGCTGCTCCCTGGGAATTGGGCGTTGACTGCCATGATGATTTGGCGGTGGTCACAGACCAGCTGCACGTTGAGGGAGTGGAAGCCCTTGCGGCTGCGGAAGTCCTCAGGATTCTGGAATGGCGCCCTCAAAGCCACGTGTGTACAGTCAATCGCCCCCTGCACCATGGGGAAGTCCGCAATAGCAGCGAAGCCCTGCGCGCGCTCCGTCTGCTTCTCCAGGGTCAGAGGGAAGGTGATGAATTGACGCCTTCGCCTATAAAGGGCAGCTGTAACTTGCCGGATGCAACAGTGGACTGCAACCTGAGAGATATTCGCAATGTCCCCAATGGCTGACTGAAAGGATCCGTTGCCATAAAAATTGAGGGCAACAGTCAGTTTAACGGCCACCGACAGAGAGGTCCTGCACCGTAGACGCGGCTGCAGATCCTCAGCAAGCAGGTGGCACAGCTCAGTAACAACGTCCCTCCCGATTCGGAGCCTTCGCACACACTGCTCCTCCGACATGTCAAGGTATGACACCTGCTGCCTAAAGACCCTCGCAGCATACCCTCGGATTGGCCGACCTCCATTGCCCCTCCTCCTTCTGGCCAATCCCGGCCCTCTCTCCCGCCGTCTCTCTGCCCCTAGTGTTCGGCCATGAGGCGGTCGCCCTCCAAAGCATCTCCCATTCCGATGCCAGTTGGTCAAAAGGCTGTTAGGTCTAGTGCTCCAACTGCTCCGGACAGGTTTGAAGGTCCCAAGTACTGTAATGCTAAATTCCAAAAACTCTGCTCCACAGTAGCTCCCCAACTCTCTCCACCAACGATCGCAATGAACAGGCCAAGTGGCTGAAGCTTCTATACTAGAGCGGTCCCCTTTAAATAGCGACCCCCGACACCGAGAAGGGCCTGCTAACGCTCCTTCGAACTGTCACTAATAGCGCCTAGGCGTAAAGGCTCCAGGCGCCACCCAATATCCGCTCAGGCGCCCCTAAGAGGCGTTGCACACTGAAATGACGTCATGATCTGCTTGCGCTCGCGGGCGCGCGCAAACACTTAGCGCAGGCGTTAAATGTATAGTCAATATGGGAGTTGTTGCTATCTTCATTGCGCCCGCCCCAACATTGGGTAACTCCCCAATTCTCGGTCTCTTTAGGCGCTAACCGCTGGCGCAAACAACCGAATTTCTAGGCCATAAGCTAAAGAAACCTATATATGTATTAAAAATGCAGTAACCAAAAGTTTCTGTGCTCTGAAACTCACCATCTGCAACATGGCATCGTTGACACCACGTCTGCAGCTGTCAGCTTTTCACAAACATCAGAGCAGACTCAAAACACAACAGGTTGAGCTGGCGTGTTCCCCAAACAGTGGGTAACCCGTGGGGGAGAACGTAAAATTAGAAGCAAGCCTGAAATTAGTCTTAAATTGGCTCTTAACAAGATATTTAACAAGCTGAATTGTCTCCCCCGCCACTTGGTGTTGAATCAGTTCTCCGCTGACAGACCCGACACCTGGGAGACTTGCATGGAGGCGGGTTGCAGCGGGTTTTCTACCCAGTCAATTTTTGCTATTTTGACAGTGGACCAGTCTCCAAACCCACCCTCTGGGCGTGATTAATTCGCGGCTCCTATATTCGAGTCAGCGCTACCCAAAGAACCACAAGATCAGAGTTACCTCACAGAGCCAGGTAAGAGCAATCCCACCCCGCGGCCCTGGGGGAGCCCCAGTAATGTACACGTCTGTACAAGTGTGTGCATCAGGTAATGTTGAAAAGTGCTCGCTCTCACCAAACTGCTTATAAAATGTTCCTTAACTCCACATCCCGCTCATCCATGAATCATTTTTTTTAAACGAATCACGTCAAAATATTGTTAAAATGTAGTTGTATTACAGTATAAAAAAGCTTGATGCGAGGGCTTCTGCTGGACCTGTTACCCTTGCTGTGCTGAAGAAAGAATTGCATTTTTACATTTTTACAGAGCCTTGTCACCTTTCCCAGAAACGTTTCAAAGCACTTCATATACAATTAATTACTGTGAAGTACCGTGACTGTTGTCCTGCCCGCTCTTAGCACAGCAGGATCCCACAAACAGTAGTGACATCAATGACCAATTAATCTCTTTTTTCAGTGGTGTGGGTTGAGGGAGCTATGTTGACCAGGACACCTGACAATGCGGCACTCCCTCAGTATGACATTGAGGTGTCAGCCTAGATTATGCTCTGGAATTGGGGTGTGAACACACAACCTGATGCTACTGGGTTTGTAAAGCTTTATTTTGATAATCCACACATTTGGAAGCCAAAAGATAATCCTGTCTGTGCCTGTGCCATTTCTTAGAACAAGATAGGCATTTAGACAATAAGCTAGCTAAATACCTTCCCAAGTTCAGCTTTTCTATATTAAAAAGTACTTCAGTTCACTGATAAACTCATATAAGTTGATTTTGCCAATCGGACATTCATGGCACTCAGGAAGTGCTGGTCAGGAAATTACAGATCCATAGGCCTTGATTTGACATCTATTTATATAAATGGCTGGAAAAGCAGAGGCTTTGGCCTGCAATTACCTGACCAGCGCTTCCTATGAGTGCTGCAAGTGCCTGATTGGGGAATCTGTTCTATAAACCAAAAACAACACGGAATTATATAGAATTTACAGCATTGGAACAGGTCATTCGGCCCAACTAGTCTGTGTCGGTGTTTATGCTCCACACCAGCCTTCACCCACCCTATTTCATCTAACCCTATCAGCATATCCTTCAACAGATGTCAGTCTGGGCAATTCCAGAATCTTTTGACAGATAGGCTGTGCGATACCTTCTAACAACAAACAGTTTACTGGTCAGTGGGAATTTTCTCTGGAATCAAGCCAAAATAGTGACCCAAGATTTGAGAACGATGATCTTGCAGTTAAGGCTCAGTGTTTCTAATAGCCTGCATGCCATGCACTACTCCAGAATCACAGGTTGCTGAACTGGTCAATGAGAGCAATACGGATTCGCTGTTCAATTTTTCCCCTTTCCTCAGAGGAAGTGCTTGCCTTACTGGATGGACCAATCTGAGGTCAAGACCTTATCACATGACCTCATAATTAAAGTTTTTTCAACATATTCCATACTGACCTTTCCAAGGTCAGTGATGGATTTAAGATAGGGCCCTGTTATTCACCAAGCAGTAACCCAAGCCTCTATATCACATACTGCTCCTTCACTGAGAACAGATGGACCCACACTATACAACCTATTCAAGTTCCTTGGAAAAACATTGGCATGTAACTGACAGTCTGTAAATTTAGTAGTTAATTTCACCCCCCACCACCCCCGCTCCAACCCTTTAAAACAATTTTTCTCCCCTAATTTGAAGCTGTTCTCAATCATGTGATAGGACAAGGCCTGTATCAATTGATACGATAGTTGAGTGATCTACTTTGCGTTTGCCTTTTTTTTGAGCTGACAGTTAGGGGACGCCCAAGTGTAGCACGGGTCACATTGTCCACCAGTTTACATTCCCTCTCTGTATGGGGCTCTTCTCTGCTTGGGGCTCGTGCTGTGGAGAATCATGGGCACGGATCATTTGCTACCGCTCCATTGTACACTGGAGTACAAAAATCCTTCTCCCCGTCATATTTATATATTCCAGAAACAGCAAGAGGAGGTTTCATCTTCTATCTGTCAGCAAAACAAACCATATCTCCAGATGCCACACAATGTACAAGTACACAGGGGACAGAGGATACAAGTATGTAAACAGAAACATCAGTCTCCACATGAACTACTTTTTAAAGGAGCGTTACACTTTATTTTATTAAAGTATTAATACTTTCTCTTTTCTTTTGGTCTTCCCACACCATACACCTTCCCATATAGCAACTTATTATCAGGCTTCTCACAATAGTACTACCAGTGAAGGTGGGGCAACACTGGCTCTGCTAATGGCTTTCCCTCTCAGTCAGTGATATGGTTTCCATTCTGTATCTGCTCACAACAGCATGGCTGAGATTATTAACTTATCACGTGTAGACTCTTGGACATTAACCCATGTGTAATCTGCTGGAATTTTTTGAGGATGTAACTGGTAGAATAGATAAGGGAGAACCAGTGGATGTGGTGTATTTGGACTTTCAGAAGGCTTTTGATAAGGTCCCGCATAAGAGATTAGCGTGCAAAGTTAAAGCACATGGGATTGGAGGTAAGGCACTGACTTGGTTAGAGAACTGGTTGGCAGACAGGAAGCAAAGAGTTGGAATAAACGGGTCTTTTTCCGAGTGGCAGGCAGTGACTAGTGGGGTACCGCAGGGATCGGTGCTAGGATCCCAGTTATTCACAATATATATTAATGATCTAGACGAGGGGACTAGATGTAATATCTCCCAAGTTTGCAGATGACACAAAGCTGGGTGGTCATGTGTGCTGTGAGGAGGATGCAGAGAAACTCCAGTATGATTTGGACAGGTTGGGTGATTGGGCAGATGCATGGCAGATGCAGTATAATGTGGATAAATGCGAGGTTATCCACTTTGGTGGCAAAAACAGGAAGGCAGATTATTATCTGAACGGCAATAGATTGGGAGAAGGGGAAGTGCAACGAGACCTGGGTGTCCTTGTGCACCAGTCACTGAAGGTAAGCATGCAGGTACAGCAGCCGGTTAAGAAGGCAAATGGTATGTTGGCCTTCATAGCGAGAAGATTCGAGTACAGGAGCAAGGATGTCTTGCTGCAGTTGTACAGGGCCTTGGTCAGACTACACCTTGAGTATTGTGTGCAGTTTTGGTCGCCTTATCTGAGGAAGGATGTTCTCGCCATGGAGGGAGTACAGCGAAGATTCATCAGACTGATACATGGGATGGCAGGAATGACATATGAGGAGAGATTGGGTCGATTGGGCTTATATTCGCGGGAGTTCAGAAGAATGAGAGGGAATCTCATTGAACCTGTGGAATTCTCTACAACAGAAGGCAGTTGAGGCCAATTCATTAAATATATTAAAGAAGGAGTTAGATATATTTCTTAAGACTAAAGGGATCAAGGGATATTGGGAGAAAGCAGGGACAGGGTACTGAATTTGGATGATCAGCCATGATCTCATTAAATGGCGGAGCAAACTCGAGGGGCCGAATGGCCTACTCCTGCTCCTATCTTCTATGTTTCTATGTGTTAATGTTCGACTTTGCTGTGCACCCACTACACCCCTGAATTTCCAGTAAAATGAGATTGTGTTGTAACATCTTTATTCTGGAAGGCACAGGCAGTTATAAGCACTTCGCGTATTTCAAAGAAGTGAATACAGATTGGTCATTGTTAATAAAAAGAAGTGAGGGTGAATTTTTGTATTGGTTACACCCCATAAATGGGCTTAATTGGAGCGTAACTGACCAGAAGTATGGGCAGAGTTCACTTATGCTCGCTCATTGCACATAATGCACATGATGCCAGTCGCATTTCTGGTGAACTGTACGACAGGCAGAGGACGCACCCCCCAGCGCTTTTGATGAGCGGTTATCTGACAAACTTCTGAAGGGTATTAGATAAATGGATAACATCAGTGGTTGCTGAGGATCGATAAGGAACAACTCCTTGAAAGAAGTTTTAGCACAACAGTTTCAAATTATTTATTCATTTTCCACACACAAGGACCGAGTATCATAAGAACATAAGAACATAAGAAATAGGAGCAGGAGTAGGCCAATCAGCCCCTCGAGCCTGCTCTGCCATTCAATAAGATCATGGCTGATCTGATCCTAACCGCCAATCTACTATCACAGAACCATCTCCTGAATCTAACAGAATTAGACACACGAAATAGGAGCAGGATCAGGCTACACGGGCCCGCTCCGCTACCCACAGGCCCATGTCCGATCCGAACCTAGACTCATGTCCAAATTCCTGCCCGCTCCCCGTAACCCTTAATTCCCTTTACTTCTAGGAAACTGTCTATTTCTGTTTTAAATTTATGTAATGATGTAGCTTCTACAGCTTTTTGGGGCAGCATATTCCATGGGCCTACCACCCCCTGAGTGAAGTAGTTCCTCCTCATCTCAGTTTTGAAAGAGCAGCCCCTTATTCTAAGACTATGCCCCCTAGTTCTAGTTTCACCCATCATCGGGAACATCCTCCCCGCATCCACCCGATCCAACCCCTTCACAATCTTATATGTTTCAATAAGATCGCCTCTCATTCTTCTGAACTCCAATGAGTAGAGTCCCAATCTACTCAACCTCTCCTCATATGTCCATCCCCTCATCCCCGGGATTAACCGAGTGAACCTTCTTTGTACTGACTCGAGAGCAAGTATGTCTTTTCTTAAGTATGGACACCAAAACTGTATGCAGTATTCCAGGTGCAGTCTCACCAATACCTTGTACAACTGAAGCAATACCTCCCTATTTTTATACTCTATCCCCCTAGCAATGAAAGCCAACATTCCATTGGCCTTCTTAATCACTTGCTGCACCTGCATACTAACCTTTTGAGTTTCGTGCACCAGGACCCCCAGATCCCTTTGTACTTCAGTACTTTCCAGTTTCTTGCCATTAAGATAATAACTTGCTCTACGATTTTTCCTGCCAAAGTGCATAACCTCACACTTTCCAGTATTGTATTCCATCTGCCAAATCTCTGCCCACTTACTTAGCCTCTCTATGTCACCTTGCAGGTTTTTTATGTCCTCCTCACTCACTACTTTCCCTCCCATCTTAGTATCATCTGCAAACTTTGATATGTTACACTCGGTCCCCTCCTCCAAATCGTTAATATAGATTGTAAAGAGTTGGGGACCCAGCACTGACCCCTGCGGAACACAATTCACAATTCACAATTCAAATCACTTTATTGGCATGATAAGTTACATCTTATGTTGCCAAAGCATCAAAATACATTTATGGTTTAGCACATAAACGCAGTTCTATTCATACAGTGTATAAACAGGTATATCCCTGAGTGTATAAATATACATTCGCATTGTTTATATATATTCTTTTCTTAGTTTACTGGTTGTCCCTCTGTTCATGGCAAGCTGTAACATAGTGTGCCGCCAGTGTTATACAGCTTCTCTCCTCTCCCAGTAGGAATGGGAGTTTTTGGTTGTCATTCAGATTTCTGAAATCAGGGCATATTTGTGAGAATTTTTGGTAGAAATTCTCCCTGATGCCCTGATATTTTCCACAAGCTGTGAGGAAGTGCATCTCTGTCTCCACCACTCCCTGACTGCAGTGAGAGCATATCCTGTCCTCTCTTGGCAGCCTGGTCTGCCTGTGTTTGCCTTTTTCGATCGCTAGGCTATGTTCGCTAAGTCTGTACCTTGTCAAGGTTCTTCTCAGTTTGTTATCCTTTACCATGGTCAGGTAATCAGCTATGTTGTATTGTCTGTTTAGGGCCAAGTAGCAATTGAGTTTGCTTTGGGTTTTTGTTGTTTCTGCCCAATATGTCAGATATTTTTCCTTTTGCTTAGCGACGATTGTGTTGGGTCGAATTCTTTGTGTTACCCTGTCACTGTCCTGGGGCTGGTTATTGTTAGTAGTTACTTCACTGAGTCCCAGGACTAGTTGACTGAGGGTATTCTTCTTTATGGTCAGCTCTTGGCATTTCAGGGCGTCGTAGTGATAGCATTGGGGATTGCTCATTTGTAGGTGATTCCAAAATTTGGTGGCTCTTTTTTGGATAGTGATTATTAATGGATATTGGCCTAGTTCTGCCCTGCATGCATTGTTTACTGTTTTCCTTTGAGTCCGGAGGATACTTTTACAGAATTCTGCATGTAGGATCTCAATTGGGTGTTTGTCCCATTTTGCAAATTCTTGTTGAGTTAGCGGCCCCCATACCTCACTGCCATAGAGTGCAATTGGTTCAATTACTGATTTGAAAATTTTGAGCCAAATGCTCTAGTTACTGATTGCCAGTCTGAGAATGAACCATTTATCCCAACTCTCTACCTTCTGTTAGATAGCCAATCCTCTATCCATGCCAGAATATTACCCCCAATCCCGTGATTTTTTATCTTAAGCAATAATCTTTTGTGTGGCACCTTGTCAAATGCCTTTTGGAAGTCTAAATACACTACGTCCACTGGTTCCCCTTTATCAACCCTATATGTTACTTCCTCAAAGAACTCCAGCAAATTTGTCAAACATGACTTCCCCTTCATAAAACCATGCTGACTTTGTCCTATTAAATTATGATTATCCAAATGTCCTGTTACTGTCTCCTTAATAATGGACTCTAAAATGTTACCTACCACAGATGTTAGGCTAACCGGTCTATAGTTTCCAGCCTTCTGTCTACTGCCCTTTTTAAATAAGGGTGTTACATTAGCAGTTTTCCAGTCTGCCGGGACCTTTGCTGAGTCAAGGGAGTGTTGGAAAACTATTACCAATGCATCCACAATCCCTACCGCCACTTCCCTCAAGACCCTAGGATGTAAGCCATCAGGTCCAGGTGATTTATCCGCATTGAGTCCCATTATTTTACCGAGTACTGTAAAGTCTGTGGGTTGTGCAGTTAATAAATACACAGACTTCAGAAATAACAACAAACAGGTCTTTACTATTCGAAGGTCCGGGCGAATCTGCCCCAGTTATCCTGTCACAACACTTATATACTGGTGTGGTCACTGTCGGTATTACAGTATACAGAAGCCAAACAAGTAGTGCCACACTTAAAGTAGTTCCCTTAAAGGTGAACGGTTACATACAATAATTTCCTTAAGGGTAGACGGGTACATACACTACAATCCTCCCTTTTTAGCTTTCAACATACTGAGTCCATAGTGGACATACATTATCACATATATATATATACAGATTTATTTAAGGTTTGGAGATGCTGGAGTTGGACTGGGGTGGACAAATGTAAGAAGTCACACAACACCAGGTTATAGCCCAACAGCTTTATTTGAAATCACAAGCTTTCGGAGCGCTGCTCCTTCTTCAGGTGAAGTGGAGAAATGCATAAAGACACAGCTTATATAGTCAGAGAATCATGTCAGATGTTTACAGGTAACCTTTCCAACTGCCATTTATCGCACCTCGGCAGAGAGATAATCACAGCAGTCAAAGGTGTGAATGGTGTCCAAACAGGTCAGTCAGGGTCAGACACCATTCACACCTTTGACTGCTGTGATTATCTCTCTGCCGAGGTGTGATAAATGGCAGTTGGAAAGGTTACCTGTAAACATCTGACATGATTCTCTGACTATATAAGCTGTGTCTTTATGCATTTCTCCACTTCACCTGAAGAAGGAGCAGCGCTCCGAAAGCTTGTGATTTCAAATAAAGCTGTTGGACTATAACCTGGTGTTGTGTGGCTTCTTACAGATTTATTTAAGACAGTTCATAGATTCAGTCTTTCGGGAGGTTTCCGGATTCTGTCCGGGTAACGCCGCAGTGGTGTCGTCATTCCAAGTGGGCTAGTAGGTGTTTCTGGTAAAGTTGAATCGGCTCGAAGCACAGTGTCAGGTTCCTCTGACTCCAGAACTACCAGATCGGACGTAGGTGTTCTGGGTAACTCAGTCTCAACCTTATCCGGGTAAGGTGGTGAAGTCGGGGGCCCATTTGTGGCGGACCCTATGATCTGGTCAACATGGCGCCTTATTATATTGTCTCCAATGTCCACAGTGTACATCAACGGGCCTAGCCTTTTTCCAATCGTTCCAGGCTGCCATTTCTCAGTACGATAGTCCCGGGCCAAAACTCGTTGACCGGTCTGGAAGGATCTAGTGGCCCTTTCATTCATGCCCTGGAATTGCCGGTTCTCTACGTCCCTTCTGACGTTTGGTTTGAGTAAATCCAGCCGACATCGTAGGCGTCTATTACAAAACATCATCGCGGGAGTTTGATTTGTGACCGCATGGGTTGCATTTCGGTATGCCAACAAAAAACTATCCACCTTATGCTGTAAACTTATGTCTTCGTTACTCATGGCCTTTACGGCCTTCTTGAAGGTCTGGACAAACCTTTCAGCCAATCCATTGGAGGCGGGATGGTATGGGGCTGACGTGTAATGTTTAACCCCATTGCTCTTTAAGAATTTCTTAAATTCCTCAGATACAAATTGCGGTCCATTGTCAGAACAGATCTGTTCTGGCAGGCCATTCCGAGCAAACATAGTCCTTAACACCGTGATGGTTTTTTCCGTCGTGGTGGTGGTCATCTTAATTACTTCTGGCCACTTGGAGTGGGCATCTACCGCTATTAGGAACATCGAGTCCATAAATGGACCAGCAAAGTCGATGTGTACTCTTTGCCAGGGAGATGAGGGCCACTCCCATGGGTGCAGAGGAGCCTGTGGTGGCGCATTCTGAACCCTCTGACATCCTAGGCAATTCTTCGTGATCTCCTCTATGTCCCCATCGATGCCTGGCCACCACACAAACGCCCTTGCTAGATTCTTCATCTTTACGCCACCCAGGTGTCCTTCGTGCAGCTCCTTGAGTACCTTCTTTTGGAGTTTGGGTGGAATCACCACTCTAGACCCACACATCAGGGTTCCTCGACACACTGACAGTTGTTCTTTCCTCTGTGAGAATGCTTGCAGTGTTGGTTCGCACTGTGCTGGCCATCCCTCCACCGTTAAATCATAGACTCGTGAAAGAGTCGGGTCATTCCTTGTCTCATTCTCAATCATTGAGTTTGTTATCGGCAGACACTCCACTATTGATGAGTGGAACAACTCTACTGGGTCCACTGTCCTCGCTTCTTCTACCATCGGCAATGGCAAGCGTGATAGCCCATCAGCGTTTCCATGCTGTTTGGACCGTTTGTATTCAATATCATACTGGTGTGCCCCAAGTAAAACTGACCATCTTTGTAACCTTTGTGCCGTCATGGTAGAAACGGCCTTGTTTGGGTTGAATATGGACACCAACGGCTGGTGGTCCGTCAGCAATGTGAACCTCTTACACTGCAGGTAATGGTTGAATTTCTTCACGCCCCACACAAGACTGAGGGCCTCCCTATCTATCTGGGCGTAATTTCGTTCCGCTGGTGTCAATGATCGGGACGCGAATGCCACCGGCCTTTCCGAGCCATTTGGTAGTCTGTGCGAAAGTACTGCCCCAATTCCATACGGGGAAGCATCACAAGCTAGCCGAAGGGGTAATGCTGGGTTGAAATGAGCCAACACTTCTTCAGAGGTAATCAACTCCTTGCTCCTGCGAAAAGCCTTTTTGCATTCTTCACTCCACCTCCATGGTGTTTCTTTCCGCAACAGCTCATTTAGCGGATGCAGCACCGTAGATAAATTTGGCAGAAACTTGTGATAGTAATTAATCAACCCCAAGAATGACCTTAGCTGTGACACGTTTCCTGGAGCGGGGGCCTTCACAACCGCTTCTATCTTTTCCGGTGACTTATGTAGTCCCTCTCGGTCAATGACATGACCGCAGTATGAGATCCGTTTTTGGAAG
The DNA here is from genome assembly GCF_052327205.1 of Somniosus microcephalus. NCBI lineage: Eukaryota > Metazoa > Chordata > Chondrichthyes > Squaliformes > Somniosidae > Somniosus > Somniosus microcephalus. Next base: position 35,087,184 of record NC_140992.1, read on the forward strand.
AACTCACACTTCTTGCGATTAACCCGAAGGCCATACTCCTTCAACCTGGTGAGTACCAGTTTCAAATTCGTGAGGTGTTCTTCCTCATCTTTTCCCGTGATTAGAATATCATCTAAGTAGCACTGCGTGCTTGGAATTCCTTGTAACACCTGTTCCATGGCCCTCTGCCAAATTGCTGGCGCCGAAGCTACTCCAAAGACCAGTCTATTATAGCGATACAAGCCTCTGTGAGTGTTGATGGTGAGGTATTGGCGTGACTCTTCCTCAACCTCCATCTGTAAATATGCCTGAGCCAAGTCTATCTTCGTGAAGTGCTTCCCTCCAGCCAATGAAGCAAAAATATCTTCAATCCGCGGAAGCGGGTATTGTACCGTGTGAAGTACTGGATTCACTGTGATCTTGAAATCTCCGCAGATACGGACCTTCCCCGGTCCCCCTGGCTTATTACTTGGTGAGGATTTCATGACGGGAACAATGGGCGTGGCCCACTCACTCCAGTCTACTTTTGACAGAACCCCTGATCGTTCAAGTTCTTCTAGTTCTGCCTCTACTGCTGGTCGTATTGCGTACGGTACCGATCTGGCCTTAAAAAACTTTGGGCTTGCATGTTCTGCAATCTTGACCTTTGCTTTAATACCTCGCAGCGTTCCCAGTCCTTGCTGGAATACCTCTTTAGCTTCGTCTAATATTCTGGACAACCGTTCCGGTTTGACATCCTCTTTTTCGGACTCCACCGTCATGGTGTTTAGTGCATGCCAGTCCATCTTTATTTTTCGGATCCACTCTCATCCCAGAAGTGGTGGACCTCCCTCAGGCAACACATACAGATCTAACCGGTGGTGAACTTTATCCTGGTATCTCACCTTAACCTCTAGTTTTCTGATGGGGAATACTTTGTGCCCCGTGTATGTCTGCAGCACTAGATCCGTATTCCGTAGTGGAATATGCTTGAAAAACTTTTTATAGTCATGCTTATTCATGACAGTCAACGCCGATCCGGTGTCTACTTCCATTTTTACTTGGACCTTCTCAATCTGTAACGTTATCCAAATAGTTTGTCGGTCGGCTTCATTGTTCACGTTGTGGATTCTCAGACTGTCCAGTCCTTTGTGTTTGGAGTGTGAGTCCGACTTCTGTTCCTTCAGACTCTTCCTAGTCGCCCCTTGTACCTTTCTGTACCATTTTTGTGAGGACTCGTTATTGTTGTACGTCGTTCCTGACCGGCACACTTTAGCTATGTGCCCGATCTTGCCACATTTCCGGCATTCTTGGTTTTTACCCCAGCAACGCTTCTGGTCGTGTGTTGTCTTCCCACAACGATAGCATTTCGTAGTCCTCGAGGTGATGTGGTCCACCCCTAGTGCCACCGCCTTCCGCTGCATTACCGCCGTTCCTTTTGCTGCGGCTTCGTATGATGCGGCTATAAGGACAGCCCTGTCAAGTGTGAGGTTGTTCTCTTCCAGTAATCGCTTTTGCGTCCCTTCTTTGGACAATCCACATACGAACTTGTCTCGCAGTGCCTCTGTCAGATTCCCTCCGAACTGGCAGTGTTTCGCTAGCCTCCGCAGTTCGACCAAGTATTCCGCGTTGCTTTCGTCTTTCTTCTGCGTTCTCGCATAGAATCTGAATCGTTCAGCCAGCTTCAACGGTGTGGGGTTCAAGTGATCCTTCAGCACCGCTACGATATCCTCGAAAGTCTGATCCGCCGGTTTAGCTGGAGAGAGAAGATGTTTCAACAACCCGAATGTTTTCGCACCCATCATGTTAAGTAAGGTTACAGCTTTTTCCTCCTTAGCTATTTTGTTACCCTTACAATGTATCTCAATACGTTCCACGTACGTGGGCCAGTCTTCTATTTCGGAGTTAAAATCGTTGCTGTCCCCACGCTTAGGCATCTTCCTTTCTTTGGGTACAACACAAATATTTCTTTAAATTCTTATGTATTTTTTTTTTCTAAGATGGCGGCTTTTCCCGCGAATTTGGTGGTTTCCCGCTCTTCCTTTCTCTCCCCGCCCACTTCAATGGCGGTTTCCCGCTTCTGTCGGCTCCTCCGCCTAATGGCGGCTTCCCGCGTTTCTTCCTGGTGGAAGGGGTACGCTTTCCCCGCAGCGGACAGGTTCAGCCGCTGGGCTGGCTCTCGCACAGCTCCCCCTACTCGGCTCTGTCTTCTCCTCCCGCCCGCACGGCTCTACCGGCACTGGGTACACCCCGTTAACGGAGGACAGTTCAGCCGCTGGACTGGCTCTCGCGCAGTCTCTCACCCCGTTTTCGGCTGTGTCTCTCTCCCACTCCCGCACGTTCAGTTTTGCCGGCTCTGAGTACCCCGTTGGTGGAGAACAGCTCAGCCGCTGGGCTGGCTCCTCGCAGTCTCTCTCTCCGCACCCGGCTCTCACCCGCACGGTTCCCGTTCGCCTCCCCAGCCCTCTCGCAGACCGGTGTTTCCCTCCCCGGCTGCGGCTGGGTTTCTCTTCCCGCGCCTACTCGCAGGCTCAGCGCTTCATGGCTGCGGTCGCTGCCCGGATTTTTCCCGCCGATCGCGGTCCGGCTGTCACCCGACGCCGTTGGACCCGACTTTTGACCGGCTCAGCTCCCCCTCGACCGAGGTCGAGTGCTCTGCCCTTATCCTCCGGATATTCTCTACACCTTCCCCTACTCACAGTCTCTTCGGCCGCCTTGTTCCCTGCTGATCGGCTCACTCTGTACCGTGGTAGAAGGGTAGTCAGTGCCTGTTGCAGATGGAAGCTTTTGTTGCTAAAGTCTTCCACCTTTCTCCTGCTGCAGCCTCGTGTTTTCTTCCAGCAGCACGACGAGGGCGGTTGCCTCTCTTCGACGCTCTTCTTGCTTTGGTAATCTTGCCGCAGGGTACGATCGGACTCGTCGCCACTGTAAAGTCTGTGGGTTGTGCAGTTAATAAATACACAGACTTCAGAAATAACAACAAACAGGTCTTTACTATTCGAAGGTCCGGGCGAATCTGCCCCAGTTATCCTGTCACAACACTTATATACTGGTGTGGTCACTGTCGGTATTACAGTATACAGAAGCCAAACAAGTAGTGCCACACTTAAAGTAGTTCCCTTAAAGGTGAACGGTTACATACAATAATTTCCTTAAGGGTAGACGGGTACATACACTACAAGTACCACTTCCTTAGTGATTTTAATCGTGTTTAGCTCCTCCCCCCCATAGCCTCCTGTTTGTCCAGTGTTGGGATATTCTTAGTGTCCTCTACTGTAAAGACTGATACAAAATATTCGTTCAGTGTTTTTGCCATCTCCATATTTCCCACCATTAATTTCCCGGTCTCATCCTCTAAGGGACCAACATTTACTTTAGTCACCCTTTTTCTTTTTATATAACTATAAAAACTCTTACTATCTGTTTTTATATTTTTTGCTAATTTACTTTCATAATCTAGCTTCCCTTTCTTAATCAATCTTTTTGTTATTTTTTGCTGTCTTTTAAAGTTTCCCCAATCCTCTATCCTCCCACTAGATTTGGCTACCTTATATGCCCTTGTTTTTAGTCAAATACTATCCTTAATTTCTTTACTTAGCCACGGATGGCTGTCTTTTCTTTTACACCCTTTTCTTCTCAGTGGAATATATATTTTTTGGAAGTTGTAAAATAACTCCTTAAATGTACACCACTGATCATGTATCGTCTTACCCTTTAATCTATTTTCCCAATCCACTCTACTCAATTCCACTCTCATACCTTCATAGTCTCCTTTATTCAAGCTTAGCATGCTTGTTTGAGATCCAACCTTCTCACCCTCTAATTGAATATGGAATAGAACCATGTTATGGTCACTCATTCCAAGGGGATCCTTTACTAGGACATTTTTAATTAATCCTGTCTCGTTACACAGGACCAGATCTAATGTTGTTTGCCCCCTGGTCGGTTCAGTTACATACTGCTCAAGAAACCCATCCCTAATACACTCAATGAACTCATCCTCAAGGCAGCCCTGCCCAATTTGATTTGTCCAATTAATATGATAGTTAAAATCCCCCATAATTATAGATGTTCCCTTATTACAAGCCTCAACTATTTCCTGATTGATACTCCGTCCAACAGAGTTGCAACTGTTCGGAGGCCTATAGACTACGCCCACTAGTGTTTTTTTCCCCTTATTATTCCTTACCTCCACCCAAACTGTTTCATTATCCTGACCTTTTGACCCACTATCATTTCTCTGTATTACAGTGATTCCTTCCTTTATTAACATAGCCACCCCACCTCCCCTTCCTTCCTGCCTGTCCTTCCTGATCGTTAAATAACCTGGTATGTTTAATTCCCAGGCATTGTCACCCTGCAGCCATGTTTCTGTAATGGCCACAAGATCATACCCATATGTAGTTATTTGTGCCATTAACTCGTCTATTTTGTTACGAATGCTACGTGCATTCAGATAGAGAACTTTCAAAGATGTTTTGTGACACTTGGTTCCTGCTTTTGCCCTTTTTATTACTTTACCTTTTACTCCATACCTTCTGCCCCTTCCTGACACGCTCTGGTTTTTAATTTCCCCACTGCTACCTAAGTCTATGACCTTCTCTGTTGTCATTTTCATTATTTGCTCTCTAGGAACCTCCCTCCCACTAGTTAGTTTAAAGCCCTCTCTACAGCCCTAGTTATATGATCCGCCAGGACTCTAGTCACAGCACTGGCCAAGTGAAGCCCGTCCCAACGGAACAGCTCCCTCCTGCCCCAGTACTGGTGCCAGTGCCCCAGGAAGCAAAATCCATTTCTCCCACACCAGTCTTTGAGCCACGCATTTAACTCTCTAATTTTATTTGTCCTAGCCAAATTCACTCATGGCTCAGGTAATAATCCAGAGATTATTACCCTTGAGATTCTGTTTTTTAATTTGACCCCTAGCTGCTCATACTCCTTTAACAGAACCGGCTTCCTAGTCCTATCTATGTCGTTTGTACCAACATGGACCACGACAACTGGATCCACCCCCTCCCACTGCAAGTTTCTTTCCAGCCCAGAGGAGATGTCCTTAACCCTGGCACCAGGTAGGCAACACAGCCTTCGGGACTCTCGCTCTCGGCTGCAGAGAACTCTATCTATCCCCCTAATAATACTATCCCCTACCACTACAATATTTCTATTTACTCCCCCCTCTTGAATGGCCCCCCATTCCACGGTGCTGTGGCCAGGTTGCTCATCCTCCCTGCAGTCCCTGCTCCTGTCCCCACAGGGAGTAAGAACCTCGAACCTGTTGGACAAGAGAAAGGGCTGCAGCTCCTCCAGCTCTACCTCCTGGATCCCTGTACCTGCCTCACTCATAGTCACACCGTCCTGTCCCTGACCATGGGCTACATCTGATTTAATTAACTTCATAGGTGTGACCACCTCCTGATACACAGAGTCCAGGTACTTCTCCCCCTCCCTGATGTGTCGCAGTGTCTGAAGCTCAGACTCCAGCTCATCAACACGGAGCTGGAGTTCCTGTAGCAGCAGACACTTGTCACAGACGTAATCACCGTGAGCCTCAATGGGGTTCACCGGCTCCCACATCTCGCAACAGTAACACATCACCTGCTCCATTCTATGTAATTAATTAAATTTTTTATTGTTAGTTATGGACACCCTCTGCCCGATTTTAGATGCTAGTATCCCCTTTAATTAATTGGATTTAAATTAAATCAAATTAAAACTAGTTACACCAGTTAAATGGTTTACCAACAGTCACTCTGCACCAGAAAGGTCTTATTAACTCCAACCCACAGAGTTAAAGTTTGAAAAGAGCACCTAACACCCCACTTACCCTAACTCACACTTACCCAAACTCTGAGCACTCTTTGATGACTCGCACTTGGTGCTTGCTCGCACTAGGACTGGTCTTTTTATACTGTTTGTTTGTTTACAGCCAAATGAATCACCGCCGCTGATTGGTTAGAAAACTGGTTTCCACTGCCTGCTGTGCCAATTTACTCCTACTGCAGTGTAACCTTGTTTTACTCTTCTTAAACCAACAGAATCCCAAATATTTAACTTTTCCCCTTTACTTAAACTGCTTAAGTAATCTTATCAAGAATGATTTAAAGAGAAATAACAATTAAAGAACTCTCACACTTACCCAAACTCAGAGCACTCTTTGATGACTCGCACTCATGTAGCAGCTGTTGTCATTCAATACATTTATTCAGCATTTAAAGTCTAAAATAAAGTCTAGTACTAGTGTTACCCTGCCACATCTCAGAGACGAGGAGGAGACATAGGATCAACCAGTATTTGAAGCAACCTAAAAATGGTTTCTCTGTTCATTACGCCCAATGCTACATATTCTACCTAAATATCAGGACAAATGTAAACACTCTCGAGGGTGTAGGCAGTGGGGGCTCACCAACAAGAGCAGTATGAAATACAGAAACCAAAGAAAAAATCCAGAATAAAGGGCAAAAGAACCCCTAAATAAAGCAGGGTGTTTCAATGGAGATCCCTCTTTCTTCATGCTATCTGGAGGGGGAGGATTGGAGGGATGCCAGCCATGTTAGATTACATAAGAGGAGGACAATGGGCACCTATCATTACTCTCCCAATTATATAGATGGGAAAGATGTGCTTGCTGGAATTATCTGAAGAGCTGTGCATGCATAGGTTAAGATTCACCAGGGAGGCTGTGAAGGACTTCTCTTACAAGCAACCTGCAGTCAAACTCCCAAGGCCTTCAATAAGGTACCCCATAATAGACTGATGAACAAGGTGAGAGAATGCGGAGTCAGGGGACAAGTAGCAGAATGGATAACTAGATAGCTTCAAGACAGAAAGCTATAGGATATAAGGTAGCTATTCACAGGGGCAGAAGTTGGGTAGTGGTGCTCCACAAGGATCGGTGCAGGGACCACTGTTGTTCAAAATATATATTAACGATTTAGACTTTGGAATCAAAAACGCAATTTCTAAATTTGCGGATGACACCAAATTGGGGGGGGGGATAGTCAATACTGAGGGAGACTGCGATTTGCTACCACAGGGAGTGGTTGAAGCGAATAGTATAGATGCATTTAAGGGGAGGCTAGACAAGCATATGAGGGAAAAGGGAATAGAGGGTTATGCTGATAGATTTAGATGAGGAAAGACGGGAGGAGGCTCGAGTGGAGCATAAACGCCGGCATTGACTGGTTGGGCCAAATGGCCTGTTTCTGTGTCGTATATCCTTTGTAAATCAGGTGCAGCACTACTAGTGGCTGTCAAGGTCACCATTGCCTGAAATTTTGTGCCTCAGGTTCATTCCAGGCTGTCACAGGGGACCTCAGTAACATCAGTTAATGCACAAAGAACAGGTGTGTCAAGCAGGTGACTTATGTGTTTACCACAGCTAATGATATCATCACGTTCCCCATGGACAACTGGCAACAGCATGATCGGGTGTTACATTTATTCCAAATTACAAATTGCAAATTTCTCCCAAGTTTAATGTGCCACTGTGATCTTACCTGCTCCTGCTATTAATAATTATGAATTCATGAACCACACAAGCTATCACTCCATCAATGTGCAACTGGTTGGTGAACATCTGCACAGGATCATGCATGTCAATGCCCACATCCAGTGCAGTAGTCATGATGACTTTACTTAAGGCAATCCACAGTCCAAATGCAGGTAATGGATTAGTTCACACCAGCCGTCATCTATGAAAGATTAAGTTTAAACCATCTTTCATGGTTTGAAAACAAAGTCCCTTGATGTCTGGATCCTTGTCCACAATAACTGAGGAGGGACACAAGCGAATACGCCAGAGAGCAGGTTCTTGTTCATCGTGCGCCACTACCACCTGCTGCTGCTTACTTCTGTTCTGTTTATCAACCATTACATTCTCCTCAACTTCATTTTCTAAATCTCCAGGGTGGATGTACCTGAGATGGTGCTGTGAAGGCTTAGAGTGAGGGATAGTTTATGCAATGATCTGGAAGCTTTCTTGGAGTCCCTTGGTTCGACTCTGCTTCACATAATACACCTAGAGAAAGAGAAGAATATATATCTTGATGACAACTTTCTGCTGAATTTTTAATTTGTTCTCAGGATGTGGGTGACATTGGCAAGGCAACATTTATTGACCATGGCTAGTTACCCTGAAGTGGTAGCAGGGCTTCTCCTTGGACTGTTGTAGTAATTGTGGTGATCGTGCTCCCCCAGTGGTGTTAGATAGGGAATTCCAAGATTTTGATCCCATGACGAGAAAGAAATCAATATACTGTATACGTTCAAGTCAGCATGATGTGTGACTTGGAGAGCAATGTAGAGGTAACAATGTTCCATGATGTTGCTACTCATGCCCTTCTCGATGGTAGAGGTCGTGGGGCTAGGAGTTATGTTGGAGGGAGTGGATATTGAGTCCAGCTTGGGTCAGCATGGGTATATGCTGACCCAAACTGGACTCAAGATAATATCGAGCTTCTTGACTGTTGCTGCAGCTGCACCCATCCAGGTGAGTGATGAATATTCAATCACACTCCTAACTTGCACCTTGTAGATGATGGAGAGGCTTCGATTAGTTGGGAGGAGTGCCACTCATAACAAAGTACCAACCCTGTGGACTGCTCTTTTAACCATGGTGTTGATATGACTGGCCCAATTAAGCTTCTGGTCAATGGTGACTCACAGGATGTTGATAGTGGGGGACTCGGTGATAGTGATAACGTCGAAGGTCATGGGGGGCTGGTTGAGCCTTTTTTTGTTAGACATGATCATTGACTGGCACTTAGGTTGTTGTAAATTATACCTTCGCTTGTCTGCCCAAGCCTGGATGCAATCCAAGTCTTGCTGAAGGCTGGCGTGGCTGCTTCATTATTGGAGGAGTTGTGACTGGAGCCGAACACAAATTCACAGTGAACAGCTTATGACAGAGGGAAAGTCATTGATTAAGCACCAGAAATGGTGGGGTCAAGAGGACAAAGTCCTGAGGAACTCTGGTATGGTAGTGGATTCGGGGATGGTAATGCCAATGTCAAAGGGAGATGGTCATTGCCTGGCACTGTTGTGGCATAAATGTTACTTGCCACATATCAGCTCAAGCCTGGATGTTGTTCAGGTCTTGCTGCTACTTAAGGGCTATGGTGGCTAAAGGCTCCAACACTGAAGATGGAGCAAAGAGAGGCGGGATGAAAGGTGGCCAAAGCCAGAAGTGTGGACGGCACATGTCAGCACCGAGGGCTGAAGGAGGTTGCGAGAAACCTCTGCAACCGCTCCTCCCGTGGCCATAATCATGGGAGGAGCAACTCAGAGGAGCGGCCATAAAGTGCAGGAGGAGCGGCTGAGAGGAGAGGCCGCTCTGTGATGCAGGGCAGAATCTGAATCTGAAAAAGTCATGTCAGAGGAGCGGTGGAGCCCGAGGAGTTACAACTAAGCGTTTAACTTATTATATAATTAAGTCGAGTGTTTAATTTACTACATAATTAAGTCAAGTATTTAATTTATTATGTAATTAAGTCAAGTGTTATTAATTAATCAGATCTGGGGATGAAACTAAAAATAACTAACTAAATAAATAGAGGATACCAACATTAAAGGGTTCCAAATTTCATTAAATTAAAATCTGATATAGGAGTTAAGTAAATAAAAAATAAAAAAGTTAATAAACAAAAATCAAAGCTAATTAGCTGCAAATTAAACTGAAATCATAAATAATATCTCAGTGCAACTGGAGAGGAACTAGGAAAGTAATGGGGAAAATGATCCAATTGTTGTGGTCCATGTTGTGACCAATGACATAGGAAAGAAAAGGGAGGAGGTCCTGTTAAGGGAATATCAGAAGTTTTGGAATTAAATTAACAAACAAGGCTTCACAGGTGGTAATCTTGGGATTATTACCCAAGCCACGTGTTAATTGGCATATGGATAGGCAGATCAGGAAGGTGAATGCATGGCTGAAAGATTGGTTTGGGAATGGCATGGGACGCTCACACCAATACTGGGACAGGAAGGAGCTGTGCCGCTGGGACAGGCTCCACCTGAACCAGAGTGTGACCAGTGTCCTAACAGAAAGGATAAATAGGGTTGTCACTAGGATTTTAAACTAGTAAGATGGGGGTGGCGGGGGGGGGGAGGGATCTGGTGAAAGTAACATAAGCCTGAAAACAAAAGAAATAGGAGATGAAAGTAAAGACCAGGTCAAGGTAAGGAACAAGGGTAATATAAATGGTCAAGAAACAAATGCAGTTATAAAACATAAGTATAAAAGGACTGTTAAAAATAAAATAAAAGGAACAACTATTAAAGATGAATTAAACTGCCTGTACAGCAATGTACACTGCATCCAGAATAAAATGGGGAAACTGGTGGGAATAATCTATAGCAAGGAACCAGCTGTAATAGGAATAACTGAAACAAGGCTGCATAAAGAACAGGACTGGCAACTAAATATTGCAGGTTATGACATCATCATACTGGTTAGGGAAGGAAGAGGGGGTGCTGTACTAATTAGAGATAACATAATGTCAGTAGAGAAAAGGGACATAACTAACAGAAAGTTAAAAACAGAATACATATGGATTGAAATAAAAGATATGAAGAGATCGATCGCGCTAATAGGGTTATACTACAGACCACCTAATAGTGGAAAGAACGTGGTGGAAGAAATACTTAAGGAAATATGTGAAATGATAAAGGATGTAGAATAATAATCATGAGAGATTTTAACTACTCCCAAATAAACTGGCAAGAGATAACAAAAGGGGTACAGGGAATGGAGTTTTTACCATGTGTACAGGAGTCCTTTCTTAACCAGTATGTAAAAAGCCATCCCAGGAATCAATCTCGTGAACCTTTGTTGCACTCCCTCTATGGCAAGTATATCCTTCCTTAGGTAAGGAGACCAAAATTATACACAGTACTCCAGGTGTGGTCTCACCAAGGCCCTATATAATTGGGGTAAGACTTCTTTACTCCTGTACTCAAATCCTTTTGTAATGAAGGCCAGCATACCATTTGCCTTCCTAATGGCTTGCTGCACCTGCACACTCACTTTCAGTGACTCATGTACAAGGACACCCAGGTCCCTTTGAGTATCTGCATTCCCCAATCTTTCATCATTTAGGAAATACTCTGCCTTTCTGTTTTTTCTACCAACGTGGATAACTTCACATTTATCCACATTATATTCCATCTGCCATGTTCTTGCCCACTCACTGAGCCTGTCAAGATCCCCTTGAAGCCTCTTCACATCCTCTTCACAACTGACACTGTCACCTAGCTTTGTATCATCAGCAAATTTAGAAATGTTACATTTAGTCCCCTCATCCAAATCATTGATATAAATTGTGAATAGCTGGGGCCCAAGCACCGATCCTTGCGGTACCCCACTAGTCACAGCCTGCCATCCTGAAAAAGACCCGTTTATCCCTACTCTTTGTTTTCTGTCTGTTAACCGATTCTCAATCCATGCTAGTATATTACCTCCAATTCCATGTGCCCTAATATTGTTCAACAACCTCTTGTGTGGGACCTTCTGAAAATCCAAATACACCACATCTACTGGTTCCCCTTTGTCTACTCCACTAGTTACATCCTCAAAGAACTCCAATAGGTTTGTTAATCAGGATTTCCCTTTCATAAATCCATGTTGACTCTGCCCAATCTTACTATTAGTTTCTAAGTGCCCAGTTATTGCATCCTTTATAATAGATTCCAGTATTTTCCCAACTACTGATGTGAGGCTAACACGTCTGTAGTTCCCCATTTTCTCTCTCCCTCCTTTCTTAAATAGTGGGGTTACATTTGCTATCCTCCAATCTGCAGGAACCATTCCAGAATCTATAGAATTTTGGAAGATGACAACCAATGTGTCAACTATCCCAATGGCCACCTCTTTCAAAACCCTAGGATGTAGGTCATCCGGTCCTTGGGATTTATTGAGTTTTAGTCCCATTAGTTTTGCTAGTACTGTTTTTTTACTAATTATAATTTCTTTAAGTTCCTCATTCTCGCCACACCCTTGGTTTTCTCGTATTTCTGGGAGGTTTTTTGTGTCTTCCTCCGTGAAGACAGAAACAAAGTATTTATTTAATTTCTCTGCCATTTCCTCATTCCCCATTATACATTCTACTGTCTCTGACTGTAAAGGACCTACATTTACCTTCACCAGTCTTTTCCTTTTCAAATACCTATAGAAGCTTTTACAATCTGTTTTTATGTTTTTCACTCGTTTCTGCTCATATTCCATTTTCCCTTTCTTTATCAATTTCTTGTGACCACCTCGTTAAACGTGTTATGAACGTAGATCTCAGCCTTGCGAATGCTCCACAGTGACTCCAGCTGCAACTTCAGCTCCAAAATGCGGATTTCGAGTAGCTACAGCTGGAGACACCTCCTGCATACGTGTTCGCCCTGGACACCAAAAGTGTCCCTGATTTCCCACATAGCACAGGAGGAGCACTGCACACTGCCGAGCTGCCCTGCCATGTCCTACCCTTAATTTACTCACTTTACTTCCTCTAAATTAAAGATAATTAAATACCTTGGAAAGTAAGTGTTTAAACAGGGTAGAGGAACAGAGGGATCTGGGGGTGTAGATATGCAAATCACTAAAGTTAGAGAAGCAGATTAATAGGGCCATAAAAAAAACTCATTTCTAGAGGGATAGAATTTGAACGCAGAGAAGTTATGTTAAACTTGTATAGAACTTTGGTTAGACCACACTTGGAGTACAGTTAACAGTTCTGGTCTGCATATTATAAAGAGGATATAGAGGCACTGGAGAAGGTGCAAAAAAGATTTACTAGAATAATACCAGAACTGAGAGTTATATCTGTCAGGAAAGATTGAACAGGCTGGGGCTCTTTTCTCTAGAAAAGAGAAGACTGAGGGATGACCTAAGATTATGAAAGGGTTTGATAGGGTAGACGTAGAGAATATGTTTCCACTTGTGGGCGAGACCAAAACTATGAGCCATAAATATAAGGTCATCACCAATAAATCCAATAGTGAATTCAGGAGAAATTTCTTTACCCAGCGAATGGTTAGAATGTGGAACTCGCTACCACATGGAGTAGTTGAGGTGAATAGCATAGATGCATTTAAGGAGAAGCTAGATAAACACATGAGGTAGAAAGGAATAGAAGGATATGTTGATGGGATTAGATGAAGAAGGGTGCAAGGAGGTTCATGTGGGACGTAAACACCGGCATGAACCTGTTGAGCCGAATGGCTTGTTTCTGTGCTGTAAGTGCTATGATTTCGTGGTCAGCAGTGAAGGAACGACACTTGCCGTTTACTACGCTGCCAGCTGCCCACAGAGTTTTTGCGGGCTTTTGAGCAGAGACTTAGGGCAGGATTTTCATTGTGCCGTGGAGTCGGGATTGGAGGCATGGTGGGGGGGGGGGTTAAAATCCCAAAATCAGGGGTCCCGACCCCTTCCTGCACCCAAACCTGCCTCCGTGCCAGTTTCAAAGGAGGCGGGTACCCGCCCCGCACTGGGACCCGCCTACCCGAGGCGGGAAAGGATTAGTGCCAATTAACTGCCTGTTAACAGGTAGTTAACAGGCAGTTTTTAGCCTAATCCCTATTTTTGATGTTGAAGTGTGGGATTCCGACGGCTCCAAACCACGTCAAGTTAGAGGAGGTGGGCCGTCGGGTTGAAGGACTTGAGCGGTCGAGATGTCGGTGTTCAGGTGAGTGATGTGTGCATGAGTGCAAAAGTAAATGTGTTTGGTGTGTCTAAAGTGATTAAATAAGCTTTACATACCTTTCCTTACCTTTTCAGCCTTCTTTCCTTTAGGTTCTGGGAGTCTCTCATCTCACCAGCAGAAAAAGCAGAATGGCTGTGAACTGTCAAAAGTGACAGCCTGCAGCTTACTGTGCAGGAGAGATTTCTAACTGAGTCTGTGGAGAAGGACTCAGGTTAGAAATACAACTGTCAGTGTTTGACAGCTTCATACAGCTGTGAAACACTGATATTTCATCTGTCAAAAGCTTTTGACAGATGAAATTTCAGTCTGTGATGTCACCTGTTGCTGGGTGGCCCTTAATTGGCCTGCTAAGCCTGCTGGGCGGGCTCAACAAGGTCAATCAAGTTAAAATTGCGTGAATCGGCCGCATCTCAATGGAGGCGGGACTACAACCCCGAAAGTTGTAGTCCCACCTCCAACCCGACTCCTGAGTTAAATTCCTGCCCTTAATGTCATCGGGTATCTGATCCATGTGATTAAAAGACAGGGAGATAAAAGAAACAGACAGAAAAAGTTTTTAAAAAAATCTATTTTAATTTAAAAAAAAATCTCCAACACTAATTAAAGTCTGAAGGAATGAGACCCCACACTTGTAAAATTAAATATTCAGGGCCAAAGAGATTGTTTGGCAGTAATTATAGAAACATAGAAGATAGGAGCAGGAGTAGGCCATTCGGCCCCTCGAGCCTGCTCCGCCATTCAATGAGATCATGACTGATCATCCAATTTCAGTACCCTGTCCCTGCCTTCTCCTCATATCCCTTGATCCCTTTAGCCTTAAGAAATATATCCAACTCCTTCTTGAATATATTTAATGAATTGGCCTCCACTGCCTTCTGTGGTAGAGAATTCCACAGGTTCACCACTCTCTGGATGAAGAAATTCCTCCTCATCTCTGTCCTAAATGGCTTACTCCTTATCCTTAGACTGTGACCCCTGATTCTGGACTCCCCGGCCATCAGGAACATCCTTCCTGCATCCAGTCTGTCCAGTCCTGTTAGAATTTTATAAGTTTTATAAGTTTCAATGAGATCCCCTCTCATTCTTCTAAACTCCAGCGAGTATAAGCCCAATCGACCCAATCTCTCCTCATACGTCATTCCTGCCATCCCAGGTATCAGTCTGGTGAATCTTTGCTACACTCCCTTCATGGCAAGAACATCCTTCCTCAGATAAGGCGACCAAAACTGCACACAATACTCAAGGTGTGGCCTCACCAAGGCTCTGTACAACTTCAGCAAGACATCCTTGTTCCTGTACTCGAACCCTCTCGCTATGAAGGCCAACATACCATTTGCCTTCTTAACTGCCTGCTGCCTGATCACGCCTTTAAAAATGCACTTACACCTGAATGCACCAGCCCTAACTTTTTCTGGCATGTTTAATGGGTAACTAGTGGGTAAATACCACAACTCTACGCCCTTACATGGCTTTCAATGCCGAGTCGATCGGCGAGGTACTGTTATAATGCAGCCTGTGGAGGAGCAAGGTAACTCGCACCACAATTTCCAGATTTCCACATTTAACTGTGCATGTGCAGACTCTGGAAGTTGCTGTCTGATTTACTCCGTAACAATGGCGAGCGCTGATAACCTCACCATATTTCTCAACGCAGAATCCAGGCCTGTGTAACACTATGGGATGGATTTTGCCAGTTGGGAGCTTTTGGAGGCAGGACTCCCACTTGTCGAGTTTCAGTCCTGCCTCCATCAACTTCTGGTCAACCCATGCTATTTTCCCTTGATCTTGTTAAGCCTGCCAATTAAGGGAAAGCCGGTTACAGAGAACATCAACGTATGACGTTTCATCTGTCAAAAATTTTGGACAGGTGATTTGTCATCGTTTGACAGCTCTGTGAAGCTGTCAAACACTGACATTCCCTGTAGTTTGATGAGTTCTTGAATTCAAGACGGGCGGGTTGGGCCATTTTCCCTGCAGTCCCGCCTCCAAACCCACCTCCCCAAGGCTGGCAAAATCCAGCCCTATGTAATATGTAAATGTTACAGATGAGCAACTCATCGGAGGAACACAGCAAAGGAAAAGAGGGTTAGGAAAAATAAGCACATACACAAGAAAATAAAATAATGATCTGTAAAGTGATTAGGTGGAGAACAGTTTACAGATCGTTCTTTTTCTTTTACGATAGCAAAATACTGCAGATGTTGGAAATCCGAAATAACAACAGAAAATGCTGGAAAACTCAGCAGGTCAGGCAACATCCGTGGAGGGAAATTTGAGTTGACGTTTCGGGTCGAACCCTTCTTCAAAACTGGAAAGAAAAGAAAATAGGTCGAAGGCAGGGCTGCGATCGGACAAAAGAAGTGAAAGAAACAAAAGAAGTAAAAGAGCTAGACGAGATGGTAATAGGCTGAGATTAGGTGTAAAGTGTACTGGCAGGGCAAGAGATAGCTGCCAGGTGTGAGAGAGAAACAAAAGGAAGGGGGGGGGGGGGGGAAAGGAGTGGAAAAATTACAAGAAAAAATGTGTAATAGGGGCCAAGGTTATGATCTGAAATTGTTGAACTCGATATTCAGCTGCAGAGTGTGTGTGGTCATTTTCCCTTGCTCCATGTTCCCTTGTCCTGTTCTTCTTTATAAGCTGTCCATCTGTAACATTTTCTAGCTCTGATGAAGGGTCATAGACCTGAAACATTAACCGAAGCTTTCTCTTTTATCAAGGATGCTGCCTGACATCCTGAGTGTTTCCAGCATTTTCTGTTTTTATTTCATACTTCCAACATCTGCAGTATTTTGCTTCTTGTTTCTAAGATTTATACCTGGAGACAGTAAAGTGTTTTTTTTATATATTGGTTCCTGGAAAATAGAAATAATGTTTCCCTTACCCACCTTAGCTTCATAAATAATTCTTTATGTAAACAATTATTGTTTTCCAATTCTCACTATAAACAAATCAAAAAAAGCAGGTGCTTAATCATCTCCCTCTGTTGCTTAACTCATATCTCTGTTAGAGGATATATTTATTTAGCATTAGATGTTCTATCTATTCTTCAAAATAAGTAAGCTTCTTGAAACGTCAAGGTTAACGTTCTTATTAAGTACATGCAATAGTACTTAAGCATACCCTAAAATAGTACTTACAGCCACACACTGGGTGATATCGGTTGGGTTTCTAATGCATTCCTGTGCTAAGCTCAGTATTCAGGTTGATTGAAGCCTTTGAATCAAGACTCTCATTAAAATTTGTCACATTTTATACATTTACCTTACTCCTACTACATGACCATCCATATGTTATCCCATTAGCTGATTATACCAAAAGTTAAAAACTATTCTATTCAAGAGGAAATTAATAAGAACCTATGCCTTATCAATAACTTAGTTTATAAGTTGATTTCCTCACTAACAAGCTATTTTTCTGTTGTGCTAATGAGATCAATATTGCTCGCTATTTCGTTATCTCATCAACCATTTCTCTTGTTACCTATAATTGCTATTCCACCGAGTGAAACTGCTATTTAAAAGTCTGGCCCTAGTTCTAAACTCTAATTAAAAAGATAGGCCTAGAAATTCAGTATAGCCACTTTTGGGGCGGTAAAGTCGGGCGGGCGCTAAAGTTAGCGCCCGCCGGAAAGTGGAGGCCACTTCGCCGAAATTCAGTAGCTTTGGCCAAGGAGTTTGGGCGAGCGCTGAAACTGGCGTTGCACTCCTATCTTTAGGCGCTAAGCCGGCGGTGCGGACTGATAACGCCGAAGCCGGGCGCAGCGCAGGTGCGGTCATGTTTTGATTGACAGCAGACACCCTGACGCCGGCCAGCTCTTAAAGGGGGAAGGGTCGACTTTGTCTGCAGCCACGCCCTGGATAGTGGAGCCCTGCAGCTAGGCCTGAACACTGCTGGTGGACCCAAATAGCGCCTGAAGCCATGCAGAAGGCCCGTGAACGAGCGCAGCGCTTCTCAGAGCATGCTTTGAGGGTGCTGCTTAGGGGGTTGGAAAAGAACAGAGAGATCTTGTGCCCGGACAGTGGCAAGAAGGCTCCCAGGAGGCAGTACAGGAGAGCCTGGAGGGAAATCGCCCTGAGGGTGTCAGCCAACAGCGATGTCCCCAGGACTGCTGACCAATGCCGCAAGAAGTTCAACGACCTCAGTCGGTTGGTCAGGGTGAGTACCCTTTCCAGTGTCCTCCTCATCCTTGCATGTGCACCTCACATTATGGGCAAAGGGACCTCAAAGGCCTAATGGCCAGCCCTCCTCCCGCAGCTATGGCACTGGCATGATCATCAATAGCACTCTCTGCACTTAACACACTGGCCAAGCTATTCGACCATGGGAGGCAGTGCACACAACAACAGGGCACCACACTGTACTTGGAGGCCGTCCTTTCTCTTGCAGGCCAAGCTGGCGCAGAATTTGAAGAGCCAGACTGTCACCGGGGGAGGCCGTCCCCAGTTCCAGCAGCTCAGTCAGCTGGAGGAGAGCGTGGCTCGACTCGTGCATGGCCGGGTGACTGGCCCCGTTGCTATTGGAGATGCCGACCCTGTGCTGGGACCCAATGGTAAGGACATGACCGTTTGGACCTCTCTGGTTCCCCTTGCGCTTCAGATCTACATCCTTTGCCACTGTCCCACCAATGCGCATAATGGCACTACTCATGCCTCCCTTGCTGATGCCCTGTCTTCACTCTAAAGCTACTCTTGTGCCTTCCTGCTTTCAGCTGGTGAGGAGGAGGTCCCTGAAGCTGAGAGTGCCAGTCCCTCGGAAGAGGAGGACGACGAGGACCAAGAGGAAGGCGGCACATCGGGGGAACCCTCATCCGCGCCAGGGGATGGCAATGGAGGGGACACGTCTTGCCTGGAGGAGAGCCAGGGGGAAGTGTTGCAGGGGGGTGTAGCTCCTGGGCCCAGTTGCGTCCAGGCACGCGGGAAGGGTCGGGCAGAACGGCTGCCTTCTCCCCAGAGGGGGAAGTGTTGCAGGGGAGGGCAGTTGCTGGGCCCAGTGGTGTCCAGGCACGCGGGAAGGGTCGGGCAGCACGGCTGCCTTCTCCCCAGAGGGGGGAAGTGTTGCAGGGGAGGGCAGTTGCTGGGCCCAGTGGCGTCCAGGCACGCGGGAAGGGTCGGGCAGCTCGGCGGCCTTCTCCCCAGAGGGAGAGTCCGCCCTCCAGTCCGGAGACGGTCCTCGCCCAGGAGGTGCGCCTACTTGATGAAATGTCCGCGGCCTCGGAGCGGCGCCACAACGAGTTCATGGGGGTTGTGGGACATTTGCCTCAGGCCATTGAGTCCCTGGCTCATAGTGTGGCCAATTTCGGGGACTCACAGGCCAGGGGTGTTGAGCAACTCGCGGCAGCACAGGCCAGGGGTGTCGAGCAACTCGCGGCAGCACAGGCCAGGGGTGTCGACCAACTCGCGGCAGCACAGGACGCGAGTCGCGAGTTCATGAGTGGTGCCGTCCAGACACTGGCTGATCTGATGCGGGCACAGACCAGGGCAGTTCACGCACTCACTTCTGCCACACTCGCTGTGTCACGGAAGCATCGCCAGGGCACCCGCCGCCCTGCTGCAGCACAGCGGTCTGGCCTTCACCAGATTGCTGCGCTTGCTGCAGTGCCAGGCCGGCCGAGTGCCAGTGTCTCTGGTGACCAGCGAGCGCCTGGCATCAGCCAGCTTGCCCCCATTGCTGCAGCTGCCACTCCCCCAGCCAAGGTGTGACGAGCTGCTGGAGAGACTGATGCTGGCCAGCCACAGCTGCAGCAGTCAGCAGCCGGCCCCTCCAGGGCCGGACCTCGTCTAGGCCGACCCCCAAGGGCATCTGCCGTCACGCATTGTGCCCCTCAGGAGCCTTCCCCCAGCCTTGCCACACCCACAGGGCCCAGGTTGAGGCGGAGCAACAGGTCGGGCAGGGGCCGGAGAAGCCTGCACAAGGACTCGCCCTCTCGGCACACCAAGTAGAGTGTGTTGCCAACTGTTTTTTTTATATGGGGGTGTTTGTGTTCTGGAGGGGGGGGGCTTATTTTGGTAAGGCCGAGGATGAAGGCAAATGTTTTTTTAGATGGGGGTGTTTGTGTCCTGTATGGGGGGGTTTGTCTTGGTAAGGCCGAGGATGAAGGCCAATTGGATGGACAAGTTTTGTTATTCCTCCCCAGGTTGTGGGAGTGAGATATGTTTTTCACTGTTTTTTGGGGGTCTTGTCTGTTTTTGTGTTTCATGTGGGAAGGGCCCTGAGTTTGTTAAATAAAGCTTTTTATTTATTCAGCTTGTCCATGTGTCATGTTTCAAGTGGTTGTTGCGTTAACCGGCTGAGGGCTTGCGGAGCGGCTGCATTCAGGTGCGTTCATTGCCACAAGCCATTCCCTGACAGGGGGCCTAGAAGTGCCGTTCAATAAGCCGCCGGCGGACAGCCCTTGGACCTTGTGGCTCCCTCCTGGGCTGGTACTCCTCCTCCTCCTCCTCCTCCTCCTCATGGTCCTCCTGCTCGTCCTCCTGAGGTGGTGGTCCAACGTGAGGTGGCAGTGCCTGAGTCTTGCAGATAGCCAGGTTGTGCAGCATGCAGCAAACGACGACGAACTGGGAGACTCTATCCGGCGAATACTGTAGAGATCCGCCGGAACGATCCAGGCAGCGGAACCGTTGCTTGAGGACGCCAATCGTTTGCTCTATGATGTTCCTTGTGGCTTGATGGCTTTCGTTGTATGCCTCCTCAGCAGGGGTCCTGGGCGCGCGGAGCGGGGTCATGAGCCATGTACACAAAGGGTAGCCCTTGTCCCCGATAAGCCATCCCCTTGGGGGAGGCTGTGCCTGGAACATGTCAGCCACAGTAGTCTGGCGCAGGATAAATGCATCGTGGCTGCTTCCTGGAAAGCGGGCATTGACAGCTAGGATGCGCTGCCTGTGGTCACACACCAGCTGTACATTGAGGGAATGGTAGCCCTTCCGGTTGTGGTAATCCTCGGCATTGTCGATAGGTGCCCGCATAGCCACATGCGTGCAGTCAATGGCGCCCTGCACCATGGGGAAGTCGGCGATCCTGGCAAATCCGACTGCACGCTGCTCCTGCCTCTCTAGGGTCATGGGGAAGGAGATGAATTGGTGTCTCCTTGCGAAAAGGGCATCGGTGACCTGCCGGATGCAGCGATGCACAGCGAACTGGGAGATGTTCGCTATGTCCCCAGCAGCGGCTTGGAAGGAGCCGCTTGCATAAAAGTTCAGAGCCACCGTGACCTTCACTTCCACCGACAGAGACGTCCTGCATATCAGCTGTGGACGCAGATCTCTGTGAAGCAGCTGGCAGATCTCTGCAACCACCTCCCTTCTGAAGCGCAGCCTCTTAACACAATGCGCGGCAGTCATGGTGAGATAGGACACCTGCTGCCGGTATTCCCTGAGTGGGTAAGGCCTACGTTGCCGACGCCTGATGGCCCCTCTGCGTCTAGGCATGGCTGGCCCTCTCACACAGCGTCTGCGAGCCCTTCGCACATAATGCTGGAACTGAGGGTTGGAACCCCATGCAGCCCCCATAATAAACTTGCAAACAGTGAAATCACAATGAGTCTAATTTCCAAGCTCTGGCCAGAAGCCAAAAATACCTCTCCTATGTTGTCCCAAATCAGTAAGCTCTGTTCCTTGGTCTCTGTCCAGAAATCCAAAGCACTAAAGTCATGGCAGCAAAATGGCTGGCCTTTATAGTTCAGTCTAAGTGCCCTTTAATTAGCGCTCCCCGAGGCCCGCAGGGCCTCTGCTGCGTTCCAGTTCACAGTTCTTAACAGCGCCACGCCCACATTGGGCGGGCGCCACTGAATTTCCGGTTTGGGGCGCACAAACAGCGTTGCACGACGAAATGACGTCATAAGCTGCGCGCGCAGCTGAGCGGGCGCAAACACTTTGCGCCGGCGCTAAATTTCAACTGAAGTTGGGCGTAGGCGCAGTTCGGACTGCGCCCGGGCGCTAAGTGCCTAGCGCTGGAAATCTACCCCTCTTAAGGCGTTAACGGCTGGCGAACGCTACTGAATTTCTAGGCCATAATGTTTTACACAGATGTTCAGTTCTTGCAATTATCTAAGTGCTACAGTTCTTTCAAACCTGGGATTGGTACATCTCCAATTAACTTAACTGCCAGTGCTATAGTGTCAGTTGTCAGTTCGAAGGTTTGATGGTCACTATCTTAGAATTGCCGTGCAGCTATACAATTGTCAGACATTACAAGTTAAGAATTAGCACTACATTATTAAATCACTCTAAGTCAATAGCAGATTTCTGCTGTTACTCTGATTAACCCTTTCCTTATACCTCTGAAGTAAAAAAATAAGCACTTTAAAATAGATTTTCTGTGAAATTATACTTTAAAAAGGATTTACAATTCATGTTTTAGATTGTTTCCAATTCATTTCGGCAAACAAACTTACTGTTGAGGCATGAGGAATGATACTCTTCCAGTTACCTTGAGACACATTTCTGTACCCTGGGAGATGCTCCACATTGTATATGCTCAGACTGTGGCAGCCTGGGAACTGTAGGCACAGATATAGTTGGTAACTCCCTTCAGCTGGCATAGTGATACCTCTGGAAAGAATATGAACTCCAACCCCAGGCTTTTGAGAAAGTTTGGGCCTCCAAGTAAAACTGTTAAGCTAGGTGTTAATCCAATACTGCTGTACCAATGATTCGCAAGGCATGATGGACTACTTGACATGCAGTGAATAGTTTAAATGTAAAAACTGATGCAGGGCTGTGGGAATGCAGTACAAATAGATAAGAAAGGACAAGAACAGAATGTTTAGATAACTGATGGAGACAGTCTCATGGTCGAATTTTGTTGAAAGTTAAAAGTGAATTTTAAACAGAGTTCTGTAAAAAGAAACAAATGACTTGAGCAGCGTGTGATCGCCTAGTTTTCTGTATTCTCATGATGACTTGCAATTTATGAAAATGTATAAATATTGTAGCCCATTGAGTCTAGGGGCGCACTCTAGAGGAGACTTCCTTGTGTGCAAACACAAGGGGTTTCTCAGAGTGAAGTCCAGTACCGGTTACCGGAATAAAACTTTACTTATTTTACAGTTTCTGACTTTGTGTATTACTGAGAAAGTGACAATAGACTGACCGGCGTGTTGAGTCTCCTAAAGCAGTGAACCTTGATTCCCCAAGTTTGGGGTTGATCCTCCTCACAGAAGCGAGGGGTTAACAATTCTGGCGACGAGGATGGGATTCCAAAGCACTTCGGTCCAAATCACAGCGGTCTAGGCTGACGAGTCGCTTTCGGATGACTGAGCGACTAAGTGGCCACAGGTAAGGTTTTTACCTTTTTGCTCTGTCTGTTACGAAGTGACTGGCAGCACGGTGGCATAGTGGTCAGCACTGTTGCCTCACAGCGCCAGGGACCCGGGTTCGAATCCGGCCTCGGGTGACTGTCTGTGTGGAGTTTGTACATTCTCCCCGTGTTTGCGTGGGTTTCCTCCGGGTGCTCCGGTTTCCTCCCACAGTCCAAAGATGTGCGGGTTAGGTTGATTGGCTATGATAAAATTGACCCTTAGTGCTAGGGGGATTAAATACGTGGGGTTACGGGGATAGGGTGGGATATGTGTTGGTGTAGGGATTACGGGGATCGGGTGGGATATGTGTCAGTGCAGGCTCGATGGGCCGAAATGGCCTCTATCTGCACTGTGGGGTTTCTGTAAATTCGCTGTGATCCTGGCCTTGTGCCGACGGAATCCTTTAGGTAAGAATTCGAGTGATCACACTTTCTCAAAGTCAGATATGTTGGGTTACAGAGGTTACATTCCTTTGGGTGAAAGTCCCATAAAGTGGGGAAAACAGAGGTTATATTCCTTTGGGTGAAAGTCCCATAAAGTGGGGAAAACAGAGGTTATATTCCTTTGGGTGAAAGTCCCATAAAGTGGGGAAAACAGAGGTTATATTCCTTTGGGTGAAAGTCCCATAAAGTGGGGAAAACAGAGGTTATATTCCTTTGGGTGAAAGCCCCATAAAGTGGGGAAAACAGAGGTTATATTCCTTTGGGTGAAAGTCCCATAAAGTGGGGAAAGGGTTAAGCGCATTAAACCAGTTAAATCAAATACGTACAAAAAATTGGAAAAAATCAAGTACGTACTAAGAGTGGGAAAATGGGGGCAGGAAATATAATCATTGAACAAAATAAGAAAAAAAGGGAAAAAGATAAACTTAAAGTTTTACCGACATGGAAGTTATTAACATCTCTGCCGAGACAAATATAACACAAGATTGCTGAATGAAAGGAACCTTAAATAAAATTGCTGGAATTTCAGTTTGTGTGAAAGTGTGTGTTAAAGAGTGAATGTTTTCCTGACTATGATTGTTTAAGATGTTACAGTATTTCTTTTGTCTGAAAAGTCTATCTTTAAAAGAAAGATTCTGTTATGTGTGTTTTAGCTCCACCCACTTCCCTGTGTTAAAAGCGTTTAAATCTTTTGTCTTGTCTTGGATTTTGGAAGTTTTAAGAATGTGCGAATAAGATTGTGCCCAAGAGAAAAAATCTTTGAACTACAATTTAAAAGTGATGGTGTGTAAAAACTGAGAGGAACAACAAAAGTTTGTTTTTCAAAAGATTAAGTTTCAGTCTAAGATTTAACCTTGGAGTCGCAGTTGCTATGGTGAAATCTTCTAAAGCAGTTTGATTTGATTTGTTTTGTGAAAGACTAATTTTCTCCAGTTATACTCAATGTTTTTACAGTATTTTGAAAAGACATCTGAAGAAAGGACAATAAGAAAATTAATATGATGTAATTTACTGTTTTCTGCAAGAGTGTGCTATTTTGTTTTGTTTGTCTGTTCATAGTTTTACAAAAGATGGGCTTCTGCCTTAAAGTTACAGTTGCCAATGTGCTTGGAAGAAAATTAATTTGAATGTTTACAAGATCTGGAATAAATTGGAGTTTTGAAGTTAATTAACCTAGTAAGACCAGACTTTCATTGTGGCCACGGTGAAATTCTGGTTGGTGTGAATTTGTGTAGACCGCATTGAATAATACTTAGCTTGTGAATTTTGCTCAATCCCATCTTTGTCCATATTACCTCCGTGTTCATGTTTGGTTAAAGTGTAAAAACACAACTGTCTTTTTCGATCGGGAAAGTTTTTTTTAAGTTTACGCGAAGTAGCGTAATGACGTGCATTTGATAATGTTTTGCTCCACCTTCTTAGAATCCTGCAAAGGAGTTAACCCAACTTTAGTATGAAATTTAAAGATATTGGACGTTAAATAATTTAAGTTTCTTAATTTTAAGTTAATAGTTCCCCAGTGACAGAAGGAATTTATGATTTGATAACTTAACCTTGGGCTCTAAGCAGAGTCACAATGGAGTCTCTTCTTTCTTTTGTTATATGGAAGTTACCTTGTAAACTAATTGCAGCACTTCTGTCACTAATGTTAAAACACTGTGTAAGCTACCTAGCCTGAGAATTACTTGTTTCTGAAATTGGAAATGGAGGATAAATTGATAGAAATGAAATTGAACATTGACAAAACCTGTCGGTACAATAATACTGCTGTTTGGATTTTGGGATAATTTTGAAATGACGAAATGGACTCAGGCACTATATATTGGGTTACTTTTGGGAAAATAAAATATCCTCTAAAATAATGATAAATAAAAAAGTGTTAATAACTTGGATCAAGTGAGAACGTTTGATCTATGTTTTCTATCTTAAATATTGTACTGGACAGTAAAGTTTCTCCAGGACTCATGAATGAGATATGAATGGTAATTAAAGGAAAGTGATTGAGAGTGTAAGATGTAGTTAAGAATAATAAAAAACCTGCCGAGTGTGTGCTCATTCATCTTCAGTGTGCTGTCCCTTTAAAAGCCTGTGCTTCCCTCTTCGAGGTCACAGGCTGCGCGCTTTCTCTCTCTCTCTCTCTCTCATTCTCTCTCGCGATCATGACTGCAGCTAGAAGTTGTGATTGAAGTTGCATGGTGCGTGTGTGTGTCAACTAATGTGCAATGTGCAATGAATTACGAAATGAGAATGTACCCGATGGCTGAGAAATCGGCTAAAGACGCGACGGCAGCTGTGGATAAAGTAGAGCAGGATATGTTAATTACGAAACAAGCTTTTGAACAATTGCCATACGATGAAGCATCAGAGGATGATGAAATTATCACTCAAACGTTGGTGAGATTGGGGGGATTATTGGCTTCAGCTCAGTCCCGGCAACAGCGATGGATTGTCAAATAGATACAAAATTCATTTTGAACCATTTGTCAAGGGAAGGGTATGTAGTATCAAAAGCAAAGATTCAATTTTGCAAAAAGCATGTAACATACTTAGGGCACATTCTGACACCAGATGAAAAAGTCCTGCTCTCAGAAAGGACCCAAACAATATCCCAACATCCAGAACCTACCACTAAAAGAGGAATACGAGCATTTTTAGGATTAATAAATTTCTGCAGGACAGATGGATACCAGAAATCACTAAACATACGAGGCCCCTAACTATACTAACAGGATCACAGGTTAGAGAACCGTTCGTTCTATCAGAAACACAAAGAGATGCGTTCAATTCTTTAAAACAAGCCTTAAGAGAGGCCCCGCCCTTAGGAAGACCAATGTATGATAGACTATTTAGGTTGTATGTGACTACTACCGATTACTGAACAAATTATCCACACAGCACATGACGTCGGCAAGGATAAGTAGATATGAGATTAACCCACAGAACATGTAGGTGAACCAATACATGACTGTGTAACAAAGATTGAGACCCAAACAATAATCAGACCTGATTTAAAGGACGTGCCTTTGAATACCCCAGACCATGAGTACTTTGTGGATGGATCAGCCTCTAGATCAGATACAGGTGAAGGACAGATAGGATACGCAATTATAGAATCACCAAATGTGGTAGAATCAGGTAAACTTCCAAATCATTGGTCAGCACAGAAAGCAGAATTGCACGCACTAGCAAGAGCATGCGAATTATCAGAAGGGATGAAAGTAAATATTTATAAGGACTCGAGATATGCCTTCGGAGTAGCGCATGATTTCGGAATAATATGGAAGAGGAGGGGTTTTCTGACCACATCTGGAACTCCCATATTGAACCAAGTACAGGTAGAAAGATTGACACAGGCAGTATTACTACCCAGGGAATTAGCCATAGTAAAATGCCAGGCACACACACGGTTACATACACAGGTTGCCGAGGGGAATAGATTGGCAGATGAAGCAGCAAAATATGCCGCTATATATGAGGACCAAAAACAAATGCCCCAGTTGGAACAAAAGGAGGGAGGGAAGTATTCCTCTTGTATGCCATCGTTGGAAGATGTACAAAAGCACCGGGAGGACGCTCCTGAAAATGAAAAACAAAAGTGGATAAAAGAAAATTGTAAAAAGGATCCTTTGACACAACTATATGCCGACCCAAAGGGAAGGATAGTTGCTCCAAATTGGAAAATTCTTGGTACAACCCAAATTGGGAAAAAGTGGCACAGCAGACAATTGATCACTGTCTGATATGTCAGCAACACAACCCAGGAAAAGCCATACCAACAATAACAGCAACAACTCCTATCCCAGACGGTCCCTTTTCAAATACTACAGTTAGATTTTGTACAATTAGAATCAGCTTATGGATATAAATATGTACTAGTTATCATTGATGTATTTAGTAAATGGATAGAAACCTTCCCAACAAGGAACAATACCGCAAAGACTGTGTGCAAAATAATACTGAAGGATATCGTGCCAAGGTTCGGAGTGCCAATACAATTGAGTTCCGACAACGGACCACATTTTGTTGCAGAAATTAATGCTGAACTTTGCAATGTTCTCAATATTAGACAGCATTTACATTGCCCGCTCCATCCACAATCAGCAGGACTGGTGGAAAGGGCTAATGGAGCCTTAAAACTAAAATTGGCCAAACTTTGTGTAGAAACCTAATTAAAATGGCCAGAAGTATTACCAATGAAAGACAGGATTATCACCAGCAGAAATTATCTTCGGAAAACCTTTAAGAACCCCGTTCTCGGCTCCCATCCAAGACGACAGACAAACAGATATTCATGTAATGGGCAATCAGATGATGTCTTATTGTATGTCACTAACCTCTGCTTTAAAGTTGTCTCATCAACAGGTAACAGCTGTTACTAAACCAACACCAGAGGACGCCTGTCATCGACTCAAACCGGGTGATTATGTTTTTGTAAAGAACTTCTACCGAAAAGGATTAGAACCCAGGTGGAAGGGACCCTATCAAGTACTGTTAACCACGCATACCGCAGTGAAGGTCGAAGGAAAGACAAAATGGATTCACGCTTCACACTGCAAGTTGTCATCACCGCTCTTGTCATAATGGACATAACCTTAACAGCGACAGAGGGACAATGCATCAATCGCTGCTCCAAACAGCATGGGTGCACTGAATTTTCTTGCGGATGGGGATGTCGTGACAATTTTAATATTAACCGAGGGAACTGCACGAATGACTCTGCCAATGATGATAAAATTAAGGCATCCGCAATGTATTGTAAACAGGGACAGACTACATTGTGCACCTGTACCCAGAGACTTCCCACGGGACGCAAATGGTGTACCATAATTGACGAATGGTCAACCATCAGCACAACAGCCAGTCCGATAGATAACACTCAGGAAAGGGGATACAACCAAGCAAAATATGAGTGCAGAGAAGGGTATAGAGCTAACGTACCAGGAACGGATAAAAACTGTGCTGATGTGATTGAATGTAAAAACATCACTAGATGCCCACTGGACCCCTTTCAGGTGGTGTTATCACATCAATTAAATTCTACAGGTCGGATGTGTGTAAATGTACCAGGAACATACTGGTGTCTATGCAATTTTACCAAACACTCTTTAAATAGAACTGGAAACTACAAAGGCCAGTATGATAGCCAATGTAACATCACGGTACATAAACCAAGATGAAAAAATTCTTATAATTTCCCAGGATGGCAGAATATGTATGATCCCGGAAGAAATTGGTCCCATAAGGACGTATACGTTTATGATCAGACCCACGTAAACGAGTGTTGTCATGGTCAGAATCGAGTACAGTTATCGGCACTAATAAATATAAATGGTTCCCTCATAAAAAGAGGAAGAAGGAAACTCCTGGCATCTCAAGGAGAAAATCTATACCAGAAGTGACTCGAGAGGATACAAAATATCTACAAAAAGGCACAAACTATAGAAAACCACCCATGGAAGAATAAATCAAAACTATGTACTCCAAGGCCAGTAGGAACGGCGGGAGGTTTTCCATTGATGGCAGTCACATCTGACGACTGTCTGATATGCGACTTAATGCATAAACAAGCCAAACTTACATATGCTTCCGATAAAGAGTGCAACTTGACAAGGCACGAAATACGACCCTGGTCCAAAGAATATTGCACCGGAACCGATAACTGTAAAAAATGTACCAATGTAGAAGGTATATCTATAACAATCGTACCGCATTTCGAATGGTGCATGGAATCAAAAATTGGTGAAGTGGAGGTTGGGGCGCTTTTCCCCACATTTTGTGACATCATCATCTCCATAAATGGTAAAAGAGAGGGACAACACAACGAAATTATGTGGCCTACCAAACCCCATGATAATTCAAAAGGACATACCAAATGTCTGCAAACTTCAGAATGGAATCTAGAGAACCTAGCCAGACGATCATACCAGTGTTCTCTTAGAGCACTTGAAGGGACTATGTGGGTGTGCAATCATACTGAATACCCATATTTACCAAATAATTTTAAAGGAAGATGTGCTATAGCATTTATTGTTCCAGCCTTCAGACTTGAAGATGAAATTCCGAGTGAAGACCCAACCTACAGTCAATGGAAAAAAATAAATTATGGGACTAATTTCGCCATGAGCAAACTCTTGGGCTCAGATCCTTTCAAAACACACCACCAAAACTGGTGGAACCGACTCCTAGGAACTTTAATATCATCTTACGGAGTAATGATGGCATTAGATGAAATAAGAAATTTGGCACAGGATGTGGAGGATATTGCCAGAGACATAGCCATGGCGTTGAAACTGATCAATAAGGAAATGGGCCAAATAAGAATGTTTGCCCTACAAAACAGGATGGCACTAGATTATGTTTTACATGCACAAGGAGGAGCATGCGCAGTTATCGGAGCAGAATGTTGTACGGACATTAGTGATTTCTCAAAGCAGATCCAAAACGAAACTGATGAAATTGAAAGAAAGGGAAAGGAGGCCGGAGACATTGATCACACAACGGGAAATTGTGGATGGGGACCGTTGTGTTTATTAGATGGACTATTTGGAGGACTGTTTAGAACCATCTTGGAATGGGTCATTTGTCTGGTTGTCTTATATGTACTAGTCTCGGTTATAATCAACCGACTGATTAAGTGTGGATCAGGAGGTGAAAAGCAGATGGTTATAATCAATCAACCTCAAGGAAATGTCAATGTCACACAGGATTGGACTAGGAGTAACATGAAAGAGCTGCAAGAATTAGAGGAAGATGATAGCATTTACGAAGATTCGGCATAATACTAAGATAAAATGGGACAAGAATGGACCCAACCCCTGGACATTGATAACGGGTTGCCTTTGCTTGATTGCATGCTTATATTGTGTATTACATTTACTTCCCAACTGAAGTAGGGCGACTGACTCGGATAAGTATATATGTTGTATAGGTTCAAAGGAAACTATGAATGATAAAAATATGGAATAAGTGACACCCTGTCCAGTATGTAGAAAAAGGTCGAGGTTATCATGTAATGATAAAAGGAGGGAATGTTAAGCTAGGTGTTAATCCAATACTGCTGTACCAATGATTCGCAAGGCATGATGGACTACTTGACATGCAGTGAATAGTTTAAATGTAAAAACTGATGCAGGGCTGTGGGAATGCAGTACAAATAGATAAGAAAGGACAAGAACAGAATGTTTAGATAACTGAAGGAGACAGTCTCATGGTCGAATTTTGTTGAAAGTTAAAAGTGAATTTTAAACAGAGCTCTGTAAAAAGAAACAAATGACTTGAGCAGCGTGTGATTGCCTAGTTTTCTGTATTCTCATGATGACTTGCAATTTATGAAAATGTATAAATATTGTAGCCCAGTGAGTCTAGGGGCGCACTCTAGAGGAGACTTCCTTGTGTGCAAACACAAGGGGTTTCTCAGAGTGAAGTCCAGTACTGGTTACCGGAATAAAACTTTACATATTTTACAGTTTCTGACTTTGTGTATTACTGAGAAAGTGACAATAGACTGATCGGCATGTTGAGTCTCCTAAAGCAGCGAACCTTGATTCCCCAAGTTTGGGGTTGATCCTCCTCACAGAAGCGAGGGGTTAACAAAACCATTAATAAAAGTGCTCAAAAACACAAATGCAATTTTATAGATATGCTTAATCATGTTATTGGGAAATATTTTCTTTTATTATGTTAGAAATCTTATCTTGAGCCCCGCACGTTTGAGTTTGTGAGAAAGTGAAATAACAAAAGTTTATTAAAAATGTTTTGAATGGTTTTATTGATTTGGTTTCTGTTCAGTCAATATCTGAGTTGAGTTGTTGCAGCCGAAAGGATTTTGAAAAAAAAGTGATTTAATTCATTCAGTTTCTGCTTTTTGATCACTAGATTTTCCTCATCTTCATAGTTAGAGATTGGATTTGTTGAAATAATCACCAACTAGCTGC
This sequence comes from Somniosus microcephalus, assembly GCF_052327205.1. Classification (NCBI taxonomy): domain Eukaryota; kingdom Metazoa; phylum Chordata; class Chondrichthyes; order Squaliformes; family Somniosidae; genus Somniosus; species Somniosus microcephalus. The sequence goes on from NC_140992.1 coordinate 35,118,499, forward strand.
TAGAAAATCATATATAATTTGTCTACGCCAAATATGATGCAAGTGTGACAGACAGGAAGTGTGTGCAGTTGTACCATTATTATAATATCATTAGTAGATCTATTGTGGCATAGCTCACAGTAAATCAGATGATAATCAGTTTCATATGGGTAGAATTGTATACCATGCAATGCATAATGAATTATTCTGAGGTGGAGCTGTGGCTCAGTTGGTAGCACACTTGCCTCTGAGTCAAAGGCAAGTGTGCTACCATTTGCAAGCGTCCCCACTCCAGGAACTTGAGCACATAAAGCTAGGCTGACACTCCAGTGCAGTGCTGAGGGAGTGCTGTACCGTCGAAGGTGCCGTCTTTCGGATGAGACATTAAACCGAGGCCCCATCTGCCCTCTCAGGTGGACGTAAAAGATCCCATTGCACTATTTTGAAGAGGAGCAGGGGAGCTATCCCTGGTGTCCTGGCCAATATTTATCCCTCAGCCAAGAAAAGAGATTTTCTGGTCATTATCACATTGCTGTTTGTGGGAGCTTGCTGTGCGCACATTACAACAGTGACTACTGCTCCAAAAGTACTTAATTGGCTGTAAAGCGCTTTGAGATGTCTGATGGTCGTGAAAGGTGCTATATAAATGCAAGTCTTTCTTTAAGGCACCAGATCTGAATTATTGTGAAGTAAATGCCAGGTGAATTCACGCAGAGTTTAATTATTGTTTGGTTAGGGAACATTGCATATTCTAAAGTGCTTGTTGGTTCACAAGAACACAGCATTAAGTAACCTTTTCTAAAGCTTGTTTTAAAGACTGTCGCATCAGTAGCAAATTATAATTTCTGGTGTGTGATATGTCACTCAATTTACTGATGTTATATCAGATAGGTTAATAGAGAGCTAGGTAAAGTCTGCTCCATTATACTTGGAAATTCATCAAATAAAGTAATAAAAACTAGATTTTCTCAGAGTGGGGGAGGGCATATCGCTCGACTCCCTGGAAAATATATATATTTTATATAGAGTACACCCACTTCTAAATTTTCCACTGTGCCACTGATAACAGTGTACAAAAAATGTGCAATCCCATTCAAATGGATAGCATGGAGCAGATTATAAAAAACATAACCACTTTGGTTTCATATTTTTATTGCCAAGAGTAGCACTCATTGCTGCAAGTTTTCTGTGTTCTCACAGTACACAAAGCAAAATGGTAGCATGCACAACAACTCAACTAATAATATAAGTTCGAAGAACTGTGCACTTTGTTAAATCAACTGTGATAAAAGAACTGAAATGGGGCAGTCAGATAATTATGCTGATAGTGATTGTTTTAAGTTCCTCCTTCCCTATAGCCGCTTGATTGTCAGTTATTATTGGGATGCTTTCAGTGTCTTCTATCGTGAAGACCGATACAAAATATTTGTTCAACGTCTCTGCCAGTTCCCTGTTTCCCATTATTAATTCCCCAGTCCCATCCTCTAAGGGACCAACATTTACTTTAGCTACTCTCTTGCTTTTTACATACATGTAGAGGCTCTTACTGTCTGTTTTTATATTTTTTGCTAGTTTACTCTCATAATCTATCTTCTCACTCATTATTATTTTGTTTGTCATCCTTTGCTGGTTTCTAAAAATTTCCCAATCCTCTGGCCTACCACTAATCTTTGCAACATTGTATGCCTTTTTCTTCAATTTGATACCATCCGTAACTTCCTTAGTTAGCCACAGATGGTTCATCCTCTCGTAGAGTATTAAAAATTAATATTTTCTCAGGGTGGGGGAGGGCATATCACTCTACTCCCTAGAAAATATATATAATATATTATATAGAGTACACCCACTTCTAAATTTGCCACTGTGCCACTGATAACAGTGTACAAAAAATGTACAATCCCGTTCAAACGGATAGCATGGAGCAGATTATAAAAAACATAACCACTTTGGTTTCATATTTTTATTGCCAAGAGTAGCACTCATTGCTGCAAGTTTTCTGTGTTATCACAGTACACAAAGCAAAATGGTAGCATGCACAACAACTCAACTAATAATAGAAGTTCTAAGAACTGTGCACTTTGTAAAATCAACTGTGATAAAATAACTGAAATGGGGCAGACAGATAATTGTGGAACTAAAACTCACTGGGTTACATTTTCAACGTGCCCCCCGCCCCCCTCCCACCCACCACGCACCACCCACCACCCCGCCCCCCTGGGCATAAGATTGTGTTATGGATCGGCTGCCTGTCGTAGAAACTGCCCGATTTGCATTTCCGTTGAATTTAATGGAAATCAGGCCGTTTCTATAACAAGCAACTGATCCCCAATACCAGTTTTGCACCCGGGCAGAAAGCTGAAAATCTAACCCATAGTGAGGTCAAACTGTATTAAGTCATGACTACAAAGGATGAGATGGCTTGTGCAGTCTGAAATCATGAGGTGCATTATTTTCACGTGCATCAGTACTAACAAGTCAGTTATCTGCTTATGCCAGCTAGTTGATAGCAGGAGCTCAGCCAAGTGCTTTGTAATTTGGGCAAAACATGCCAGGGCATGTGTATTGTGGCTCAATAACTTCTAATGATGGACTGGTCACAGTTTCAAAATCACCACAGATGTTTTTACTACTCAATATAATCCCCCCATGACCACTGCACTCCACCTATTCTGGCCTTTTGAACATCCCCGATTTTAAATGCTCCAGCATTGGCGGTCGCGCCTTCAGCTGCCTAGGTCCTAAGCCCTGGAATTCCCTCCCTAAATCTCTCTGCCTCTCCACTTCCCTTTCATCCTTTAACGCTCCTTAAAACCTACTTTTTCATCTGCCCTAACATCTCCTTATATGGCTTGGTGTCAAATTTTGTTTCTTTTTGATGTGATGCGCCTTGGGACGTTTTATTACGTTAAAAGTGCTATATAAATATAACGTTGTTGTTATTGTTGGGGGCAAATGTTGACAACTGACCATGTTTTGGAGGTGTTTATTATGACTGTTTCACTTTTAGTAAAAGTAAATTGTACTCAGTTCACAGCTCATCACAAAAACCTCAGCATATATGATGTAATCCCAGTTATACTAACTCAGTTGTAAAGTGCAATCATATAAACTAAAGATGAATTGATTTTGATACAGATTAAAGTGTTGATTTTGTATGGATTCTGATCACCTCTTTATGTGTATGATAAAGGGCAACCTTCTTGATCAGATATAATCATTTCTTTTATGTCGATACCATTTGAAGTTAGGATACCACGCAGGTAGTTAGTGGTATTTTCTTGTAGGTGCTGTTCTCTTGACAAAATCCAGGCATATTCCGTTTCTCTAGAAATGAACGTGGTCCAGCAGGAGTATACCAGTGAGTAATTTGTATAGTCAGTGGCTATTACCCAATATGGGATAAAGGAAAATGCTGCAAAAACACAGGACACAGAACATTAATCTGGGATAAAGCAAGTAATTTCCATTGGCTACCTAGATAATAGAATTAACCTCAGTACCTGGATAAACCTTTAAAAAATACTACAATACATCATGGAGAACAACGAGACGTGAAAAATATCTCCATCAGATGGTTACAGACAATCGCACCTGTGACTTTGATGTCCACAGGTTGACCAGTTGGTCTTTCATGTATAAATATTTAGTATCTCTCAATGGCTCTGTTGCCAAATGACCAACAGAACCACCGAAGAAATATGAAACAGCATAAAGAAATTATTCAACTTTTATCATTTATGGAGAAGTAAGGATAGTAATAACACAAACGAATAGGAATAGGAGGTCATGAGGACTGGATCTATGTAATGTCCAGGTCAGATTGTCATACTATACTGCTACAAAATGGGGCAATAGAACTGCTCCAATATTTAAGATGGATCTTGATTGAAAGACGTCATAGAAATCAAAGAATTATGACAGAAGGTAAAAGTAACACATCATCCCACATTAGCATTGACCAGCAGAAGAGAAGTTTCTACTCAGGAGGACCCTGCATTCTTCTAATATAACGTGGGGTAAAGAGGAATGAACAATTGACATAACATCCCAGACCACTTGCTTCTATCTATATCTATATCTATATACCTGGCTGCCTCACTCCCTTTGCATCCAGCACAGATTCATCATACTCGAGACATCGAACCCTGTTACAGGTGTAAAACAATCTTTAAAAATAGAGAAAGAAAGCCAAGCATTTCTAATCTACAAAGGAAGTCCACAAGCAACAGAAAATAGCTCCTAATTAACATCGAGTCATACTGAAAGAAAGTTTACAGACATACAAAAAGAAAGCTTGAAAGAAACTTTAGTCTGACCTCTAATTGAGGGTTTACTAAGAGAAAACAACCTCTATTTGAAAAATATTGAGAGTAAAAACCCAAAAACATAACAGCTGACTTCTGCACAATATTCCAATAACATTCTGAAGCTTTATAAGTGACCTTAAAGTGAACTTCTTCAAGATATTCACTTCCCTATTTGGCCTGGTCTTTACACATTGCCTCTTCTAGGTGGTGTGCCTGAGCTCATGAATTCTGTATTGCATCAATCCTAAATGGCTGTCGATACACCATAGTACTCCATCACTGGGCTGGATGCAGAAAATGTTGTATGCCAGATATCATCTCCCAGCAGAGTTTTATACATTAAGCCTATTACATACTGGAAAGGATCTGACATCATTTGTTAAGCTGTGTTACACTTATTATTCAGAGAGTTGTATATTTCAGTACGTACCTGGAATATCTTGCGGGTATTTTAGCGGAATTCCCACTGAATTAACAAAACGAAACAAAAATTAATGGATTAAAAGTAACCACATATGCCAAACAGGATCAAAACTAAAAGTAACAATATCAATATTACTTTAAAAGTAAAACCAACTAAATTCATGGTAAGTGAATGCTGCTCTCTCATTCTCCCTGAAGAAAGTGAGGATTGACACACAATCCTCCAAATTAGCAAGAGATGGATTTTTCCGAGCAATCCAGCAAACCATTTGCATTGGAAAGTAGCAAAACTTAAAGATCTGCATTTATTAGGCAGAATTCACTACATTTATTGTGAGTAAGAATGGACTTCATAAAGATTAATTTCTTCTAAGAATAAAATTATTTAACAGTGTTGTGATTTAGAAATGATTTAGAAGCCAACAGTGACAGCCTATACTGCCAGAGTCCCTGTCTGACATTAAGGCCGGAATTTTGCCTACCCGGGCAGGTCCAGTGTGGGCGGTGACCATGGCGGGTCGTGACCCCGTTGTTGGCTCCATCCTGCTCCACAGAACGACTTTACGTTAATAGGGCCTATTAAGCCCACCCTGCCCGTTACTCGGCCCAATTAAATGGTGTGGATCTGGTGACGTCATTCATGAAGCGTTTTCAGCCAGGATCTTTAAAGGGGCCATGGCCACATTACATTTGAATGTTAATGTAACATAGTGCTGTCAGTGCACTACAGAATCGTAGAAAGTTACAGCACAGAAGGAGGCCATTTTGGCCCATTGTGTCCGCGCCAGCCAATAAAGAGCTATCCAGCCTAATCCCACTTCCCAGCTCTTGGTCCGTAGCCCTGCAGGTTAGAGCATCCCAAGTGCACATCCAAGTACTTTTTAAATGTGGTTAGGGTTTCTGCCTCTACCACCCTTTCAGGCAGTGAGTTCCAGACCCCCACAACCCTCTGGGTGAAGAAATTTCCCCTCAATTCCCCTCTAAACCTTCCCCCAATTACTTTAAATCTGTGCCCCCTGATTTTTGACAACTCTGCTAAGGGAAATAGGTCCTTTCTGTCCTTTCTATGCCCTCATAATTTTATACACCTCAATAAGGTCTCCCCTCAGCTTCCTCTGTTCCAAGGAAAACAGACCCAGCCTAGCCAGTCTTTCCTCATAGCTAACATTCTCTACTCCTGGCAACATCCTTGTAAATCTCCTTTGTATTCTCTCTAGTGCAATCACATCTTTCCTGTAATGTGGTGACCAGAACTGCACTCAGTACTCTAGCTGAGGCCTGTGTGTTTTATACAGTTGAAGCATAACCCCCCTGCTCTTGTATTCAAAGCCACGGCTAATAAAGGCAAGCATTCCATATGTCTTCTTAACTACCTTATCTACTTTGCCTGCTACCTTCAGGGATCTGTGGACATGCACTCCAAGGTCCCTTTGTTCCTCTACACTACTCAGTGTCCTACCATTTAATGTGTATTCCCTTTCCTTGTTAGCCCTCCCCAAATGCATTACCTCACACTTCTCTGAATTGAATTCCATTTGCCATTGTCCTGCCCACCTGACCAATTTATTGATATCTTCCTGCAGTCTACAACTTCCTTCTTCAGTATCAACCACACAGCCGATTTTAGTATCATCTGCAAATTTCTTAATCATACCCCCTATATTCAAGTCAAATCATTGATATATACCACAAAAAGCAAGGGACCTAGTACTGCATTGGAGTGCTGCAAACACTTTGACAATGACCAGACAGAGGCAGAGGGCTGTACCCAGGTTCTCCGATGACAGTCAGAGCATGCAGGGAGGTCCTCTTTCCTTCCAATAGATGGAAGAGACCTACCCTGGAGATTAAAACAGCCTGGTTGGAGATTGCAGTGGAGGTCACCAGCAGGGATGACGTCAGGAGGTCCTGGTTGCAATGCCGCAAATGTTTCAATGATCTCATTAGATCAGGAAACGTGAGTACAAAGCCACACTCACCTTCATCCTGCTGTGCCTCTCATCACATCCCCATCACTCTGCCTTCACAACCCAACACCTGCACATCCTTACTCACACCAACATACCTTGCACGTCCACCCATCCCTCACTCTCTATCTACATTATCACTTCCCCATCTAACTAGCCACACCTCACACTCACCCTCATCCTAGTGCAATCATACCAATTAACCACACAAAAGGAGGACACTTGGCTTTGCCACCCCACTCCATCATAGTCTCCCGCTAAAGATCTAACCCATCCATTCCTTACACTCATCCCATCAGTCTCACTCAACCTTCTCTTCTTTTGCTCCTTGCAGGAAAAGAGAGCCTAAAATAAGAGGGAAAGGGGGAGAACCGGTGGTGGCCCACCATCATTTGCAACCTTACAACAGCAGAGGAGGCTGCTTTACAAATATCTGGAGTCGCCGAGCAGCTGAAGGTGGGAGATGGAGAGAGGGGGACATCTCAGCAACCTGGTGACAGAATTACATCTCATACAGCTACATGGTGGCATAGTGGTTAGCACTGTTGCCTCAGTGCCAGAGACCCGGGTTCAAATCTGGCCTCGGGCGACTGTCTGTGTGGAGTTTGCACATTCTCCCTGTGTCTGCGTGGGTTTGCTCCGGTTTCCTCCCACAGTCCAAAGATGTGCAGGTTAGGTTGATTTGGCTATGATAAATTGACCCTTAGTGTTAGGGGATTAAATACATGGGGTTACAGGGATAGGTTGGATGTGTGTCAGTGCAGGCTCGATGGGCCGCAATGGCCTCTATCTGCACTGTAGATTCTGTGATTCTGTGATCAGTCACTCATATGGGGACTGATGTCAGCAGCCAGTGAATGGTCATCATGCATAATGGAATCTGTACCCATTCTTCTTTTGACATATCTAACTCATCTCTTTACTCTCCCACAGGTCCATCAAGAGGCCCCCCACAGCACCACCCCCCCCCACCCCCCGCCCTCCAACTGTCCAGGAGGAAGAGGAAGCCTCCAGCCTCTGAGGATGCACAGTCACCAGACATAAGCGCACCCAGCACCAGAACAGATACGCACACCTGGGTGGGTCCCACGCAAAATATAGTGTCACCTGATGTCTCACAACTCACAAGTAAGCAAGAGCAGATGGTGCAGACAGGGACAGCCGTGGAGAGTCCTCGCCAGAGGGTGCAGTACGCTCCTAGCTCTGCTCAGCTGCATGCAGACAGTGAGCCTCGGGGGCCATCCATAAAGAGGGCGATCCTGGAGGTGCAGGAAGAAGTGCAGGGGGCTCCGACAGGTCTTGTGAGCGCGATGTCTGCAAATGTTCAGAGAATGGAGGAATCCATCTCCAACATATTTACAATCTGTATTAATGACTTAGATGAAGGAACCGAATGTAATGTAGCCAAATTTGCTGATGATACAAAGATAGGTGGGAAAGCAGATTGTGTGGAGGACGCAAAGAATCTCCAAAGGGATATAGATAGGCTAAGTGAGTGGGCAAAAATCTGGCAGATGGAGTTTAATGTGGGAAAATGCGAGGTTATCCACTTTGGTAGGAAAAATAAAAAAGCACATTATTATTTAAATGGGGAGAGATTACAAAATGCTGAGGTACAGAGGGATCTAGGGGTCCTTGTACATGAATCACAAAAAGTTAGCATGCAGGTACAGCAAGTAATTTGAAAGACAAATGGAGTGTTGGCCTTTATTGCAAAGGGAATGGAGTATAAAAGTAGGGAAGTTTTGTAACAACTGTATAGGTCATTGGTGAGACCACACCTGGAGAACTGTGTACAATTTTGGTCTCCTTATTTAAGGAAGGATATACTTGCATTGGAAGCAGTTCAGAGAAGGTTCATGAGGTTGATTCCGGAGATGAAGGTGTTGTCTTATGAAGAAAGGTTGAGCAGGTTGGGTCTATACTCACTGGAGTTTAGAAGAATGAGAGGGGATCTTATTGAAACATATAAGATTCTGAAGGGGCTTGACAGGGTAGATGCAGAGAGGATGTTTCCCCTCATGGGGCAATCTAGAACTAGGGGGCATAGTTTCAGAATAAGGGGGCAACCATTTAAATCGGAAATGAGAAAAAAGAAAAATAATTTCTTCTCTCAGAGGGTTGTGAATCTCTGGGATTCTCTTCCCCAGAGAGCAGTGGAGGCTGGGTCATTGAATATATTTAAGGAGGAGATAGACAGATTTTTGAATGGTAAGGGAGTCAAGGGTTATGGGGAGATGACAGGGAAGTGGAGTTGAGGCCAAGATCAGGTCAGCCATGATCTTATTGAGTGGCGGAGCAGGCTCGAGAGGCCAAATGACCTACTCCTGCTCCTACGTCTTATGTTCTTAGGAGCAGCACCGTGTCACAGGTGATGACGAATGTAGGCTCCATCATGGATAGGATGGCCACCTACATGGAGTAGCTAATGTGCCACTCACAGGAGCATATGGTCTCTGTGGAAAATAGATGGCTATGTATGGAGAATAGATGGCAGAGGCTCATATACCTCCTCTCTAGGAGGGATGTCAGCGTAGACGTAGGTCCTCATGGCCCCACTGATGTGCAGTAAGGTGCTCTCCAGCTTCTTGGCAGCAGGGAATGAGCAGGCTGCCTCTACCTCTGCTGAAGCCACAGGGCTAGCACCTGGTAGGAGCACATGGAATTGAAAAATGACACAAGTAGATTCACAAGGGTAGTCATTTGGATGTTTTATCCAATGTTTATGTAATGTTTCCCTTAAGGTGCTGTCAAACCACTTTCTGGTCTTGAACAGATTTGTGTGCACCTTTGGAAGTGGCTTAGTGAGTTGCAGTGAATGGTGAGACATAACGGTACCTCCAGCAATGGTGGTGAGTGTGAAAGAAATGGCTTGGTCATTGTAGGAATGCTTTACTGGTGTTGGTGCGGGGTGGTGCCAACCTGGGCCATCATGTGGCAGCCGTATGGGTATGCAGTGTCAAGTAAGTCTGACCATGATAAGGCCAACCCTGGCCTCCCGGGCAGCAATGTGCTCGGGTGCTGATGTCCTCTGTCCTGACAACTACCTGTTAATGATTTGAATTTGGTCGCCCGCCTCTGCCAGTCGGGTTGCTGCCGCACTGGCAAGCACGCCAGAGTGAAAGGCGCGTGGGGGTGGGATGACGACGGGTTCCCGACCCGCTCCCAAAACTATCAACTTTCCCACGTGACCCACCCCCGATCACACCCACAACCACCCCGGAAAATTCTGGCCTGAGTTGTGGATGAGCCAAAAGTTCCTCCAGTTGAATGTTGGGAACACTGAAGCTGAAATTTTCAGCCCCCACCATAAACACCAACCTCTTGTCACAGAATCCATCATCCCCAACATTTGCTCAGGTTTAATCGGGCTGTGCAAAAACACGCCATCCTGTTCAGTCCAGAGCTGAGCTTCAAACCTGGGGATAGATTTTCAACTTGCCACCTGGGCGTAAAACTGACATCATCCTGTCCATTATATAAACAGTCTGATTTTCCTTTCCACTGGTTTCAATGGGAATGAAAATCGGGCAGTTTGTAGAACAGGCGGCTGGTCCGCAACACCAGTGTGACGCCCGGGCGGCAAGATGAAAATCTACCTCGCCTGTATCTTATTCAGCACCAAGAATGTGTCAATTCTACCTCCACAAGAGTGCCCTCCCCCTGTCACTTAGTCCCACTGCTGCTGAAAGTATTATCCATGCTTCTGTCATCTCTTGACCGGATTTCTTCAATGGCTTCCCTGCTGACACCCGCCCACCAGTCTTCATAGACTCCAACTTCACCAAAGGTTCCCTGACTGTATCCTATCCCATCTGCCCATCAGCCCTTCTAAGCTTGTAGTCTTCCCATGCCCTTTAGACCTCCAGTCTACTGTGCATCGCCTTCCTTCCTTTACCCCACCATTGGTGGCAGAAGCTGTAGCCACTTCAGCCCTATTATCTGGAAGTCTCTCCTAAATCCCTTTGTCTTTCTAGTTCATTCTCTGCTTTCAGGATTGTTCTTCAATTCCATCTTTGCTGCCAAGATTTCAGTAATCTTTCCATTGTGGTTTAATGTCTGTTACTCAGCCATACCCATCTGCTGACCAGTGGATGTGAGGCCCACCTGGGACTTAACCTGGACCTCAAGATTTTTTAAATTTGTAACTTTTTTTGGCCCTCCATAAAGGGGGCTGATTGACACACTTCTGGGCTCTTTCCATGGTGGGGATGATGGCACTCTCCTAGAGTGGGCATTGTCTGCTCCATTATGCACCCTGTCCCCACTGGCAGGGGCCTGAGATGCACCTTTAGTAGTGTAGGCATCCACCCAGCATATTTAAATCAGATGACCTCCTCTGATCTCATTTAATTTGATGGGGTCAGCTCAGCACCACAGATCATCAGTAGGTGGATCCCAACACTTACACCAGGATTAACAGCCCTCCGAGTTGTGGACCCCCTGTGATTGTGGGATAATAAAAACTGCTGGAGATTATGCACAGGGGAATAATTGTAATCTTGCTATGAGTGAATAATGCCTTAGAAATTAATAAAATCTGATTTTAAAGATCCTATTTAAGCTAGATATTAGTTTGGTTGGTCTTTTCAGGATTGCCCCATGCCTGGATATCCTTGCTGTAGCATGGCAACCAGAATTGTACACACTACTCCATATGTTCCCATACCCAATGCCTTGTGCAGACTCTTTATCACCTCTTGGGATTTGTGCTCTATCTCTCTGTCTATATATCTGCTTAGCTTCCCGAGTGTCAGCTGTGGTTCATTGGGCAGCACTCTCGCCTCAGTTGTGAGTTCAAGCCCCATTTCAGGGATTTGAGCAAAAAAAATCTAGGCTGACACTCCAGTGCAGTGCTGAGGGAGTGCTGCACTGTCGGAGGTGCCGTCTTTCGGATGAGATGTTAAACCAAGGCCCAGTCTGCCCTCTCAGGTGGATGTAAAAGATCTCACGGCACTATATTGAAGAAGAGTAGGGGAGCTATCCTTGGTGTCCTGGACAATATTTAACTCTCAACCAACATAACAAAAACAGGTTATCTGGTCATTATCACATTGCTGTTTCTGGGAGCTTGCTGTGCGCAAATTGGCTGCTGCGTTTCTCACATTACAACAGTGACTACGCTTCAAAAGTACTTCATTGACTTTAAAGTGCTTTGAGACGTCTGGTGGTCGTGAAAGGCGCTATATAAATGCAAGTCTTTCATTAACTACTGCCACATACTGCACAGTGAGCTATCCAGCAATACCCCCAGATCTTTATCTAGTAGCTGATAGCTATTTAGCTTGTAGTTCCACAAACTTTTTCTCTTCCCTGGTTTCATCACATTGCTTTAGTCCTATGTTAAATGTCATTCAACACTCATCAGCTCACCTTCCCAACCTATCCAGATCCCTTGGTATTTATTCCCTCTTTTTTGAACCCCTTCTCATTTTATGTCATCTGCGTACTTTGTTTCTGTCCCTAACAGTCAGCATTTTCTCAGCATGGCGTGGTTTGCTGATCTAAATTAGCATTTGTTACAGCTCGAGTCATTTTCTGTTAGCATGTCCCAGAATGGCCTGAAATTACTTGTGCAGGAGTTTCATGTATGTGCAAATCTTTGGAGTTCTATGCTTACAAAAAGTTGTGCACATGCATGGAGGTTGGGGGACATGCAGATCTTTGCCAACCGGCCTGGCATTTAGGGGGAAAAATTCAGTATCGCCCCGTTTGGGGCACCATTATCGGCCGTGCACAAAGTTTAGCACCTGGCGCTAATTATCGCCTCCGACATCAAACTTGGCTTTTATCACCCCTGGAGGTGATTGGAGAGCTAAATCAGCTGCTTCACACCTGTCTTAAGGCGCAAAGGCCGAGGAGCGAGGCGCTACCTCAGAGCGCTGGCAAAGCAAGGAAGGGCAAATCAAACTGAACCTGCAAAGTGCTGCTCAGTACCCAAAACTCCTTCACACAGCATTGAATCTCTCCAGAAGTCTCTCTCTCACTCAGAATGCGTGGTGCAAAAATGTCACCAACAAAAAAAGGCAGGAAGCGGTCGCCTTTAAATAGCGCTCCCCCAGTCCCTTTCTGACTGCAAAACGCTCCCCTCAACCTGTCGTTGCTAGTGGCAGGCGGTAAGGCAGGGGGCGCCAATCAATATCCGGTCCGGGATGCTGCCGGGGTGTTGCGCACGCGACTGACGTCACGATCTGCCAGCGCAGAAGATCATGGCGGTAGTGTTTAGCACTGCCGCAAAATGTTTAGTTAATTTCGCGAGCACCACAAACATCGCCGCGCCCGGGCGCTAGTTGCTTTGTGCCCCATTAGCGCCCTCTTAAGGCGCTAATGGGAGGCGCAAACAACTGAATTTTTCCCCCTTAGAGTCATAGGGCTGGATTTTATCAATGGAGGCGTGTAGGAGGTGGGACTCCCACTTTTGGGATTGTTGTCCCGCCTCCATCGAGTTGTGGCCAACCCACTCGATTTTCCCCCGATTGACCTTGTTCAGCCTGCCCAATGGGCTCAGCAGGCCAATTAAGGGCCACCCGGCAAAAGGTGACATTGTGGCAGAGCCACTGAGGGACTCTGAGCAACTGTACATAATTCCCTTTAACGATGTTTTACTCCAACCAGTCTGTTAGTTATTTCTGTGTTTGTACATACTGTTTGCATGTACGGGGCGTGGTCCCTTTAAGACCGCAGTAAAACACGGGCAAACGCGATGACGTCATGCCGCTAATCACGTGAACCCCCAAGTGTGGGAAAAACGTGATGACATCATGATGCCATCCACGGGACCGCCCTGGCAGTCCTCGTGGAAGCTCCATCTTGTTAAGACCTGTTTTCATGGTTCTCCTGTATCGATCTCATCAAACTGTTTGAACTCGTTTAGTTTTACATTAAAGACCTGTTTGATTGATCACCTGAGTCGACCTTAATTATTAGTTAGGAAGTCATCAATTCCTACATTGGTGACCCCGTCTTTTGTGAACGTTTTTCGCAAAAAGGACACAGCATGGAGACCAACGCCGTTTCGCTGAAGCTACCGCAGTTCTGGGAGCAGCAAGCGAATTCGTGGTTCATTCAGGTCGAGGCCCAATTCACCCTGAAGGAGGTTGTTGCGGATCGGACCAAATATCTCTATGTGGTCGCCGCACTCGACGGCTCTACCGCCTTGCGGGTCGTCAGCCTCCTCGAGAACCCTCCGGCGGACCGCAAGTATGAAACACTCAAGGCGCGGTTGCTGCAAGTTTTCGGCCTCACTAAGGCGGAGCGCGCCCGTCGATTGCTCGCTGTGCCGGGGCTTGGGTACTCCAAGCCTTCGGAGTTACTGAGCCAAATGCTCACACTCCTTGGCTCCGAACCGGAATGCTTCCTATTCCGGGAAATATTCCTCAGCCAGCAACGGAGCAGGCCCTGGCCAGATCCGAAGTTGAGGACTGCACTGCATTCGCGGCAGAGGCGGACAAAATTTTCGCGGTTACTCAGCAGTACTGCGCCACCACAAGGCGCCCATCCCCCACAGACGCCGCCCCAGCTCGTCAGCCTGCTGGGCTGTGTTTCTACCACGCGCAGTTCGGTGCGAAAGCACAACGTTGCCACCCTCCCTGCAGCTTCCCCCCAAAAAAAGACTACGACCACCGGGGAACGGGTCTAACGGGCGCCCCGCGGCCGCGATGGCGATCGGCAATCGGCAATGCGGGCAAGTTGCTGTTTATCACCGATACTCTCTCCGGTCATCGTTTTCTGTGCGACACCGGAGCGCAGTGCAGCATTTTACCTGCGTCCGCCCTCGATGTGCAGACCGGGATTCATGGCCTCGCCCTTGAAGCGGCCAATGGCGGAGCAATTAGGACCTTCGGCAGACGGCGGGTGCAGTTGTGTTTCGGGGGCCAACGCTTTTACTGGGACTTTGTTACAGCCAAGGTTTCGTAACCCATTCTCGGCGCGGATTTCCTGTGCGCCAACAGCCTCCTGGTCGACGTGCGGAACCGTCGGTTGATCAATGCGGCAACTTTTCATTCTAGCCCTTGTTACCACAGTAACACTATGTCGCGCACCGTCACCTGTGCTTTTCCGGCTCCGGATGGGTATGCTCGCCTGCTCGGCGAATTCCCTGACCTCACCAGACCCACGTTCTCCTCCACAGCCACGAAACACGGTGTGGAACACCAAATCACCACCAATGGCTCCCTGGTCTACACGCGGGCCTGGCGCCTGGAACCTGGCAAGCTGGTGGTCGCAAAAGCGGAGTTAGCGACCATGGAATGATTAGGGATTGTTCGCCAGTCGAATAGTCCCTGGTCTTCACCCCTCCACATCGTCCCGAAGCCTGGCGGTGGCTGGCGGCCATGCGGCGACTATCGACGCCTAAACGATGCCACCACTCCTGATCGGTACCCGATCCCCCACATCCAGGATTTCTCCACCCATTTGGCAGGGAACACTGTCTTCTCGAAAGTTGACCTCGTCCGGGGCTACCACCAGGTCCCCGTTCATCCCCAAGACGTCCAGAAGACCGCAGTCATCACCCCATTCGGCCTGTTCGAATTTTTAAGAATGCCTTTTGGGTTGAAGAACGCCGCCCAGGCTTTCCAACGCCTGATGGACTCCGTGCTGCGGGACCTCAAGTTCCTCTTCGGCTACCTGGCCGATATTCTCATTGCCAGTCCCAATAAATAAGAACACATCTGTCACCTACGCACCCTCTTTCGATGTCTCAGCCAACACGGCCTGATTATCAACCCGGCCAAGTGTCAGTTTGGCCTGCAACAAATTGATTTCCTGGGGCATCGCATCACTTCAGAGGGAGCGGTTCCTTTACAAGCGAAGGTAGAGGTGGTGACAGCCTTTCCACTCCCGCAAACCATTAGGGCCCTGCAGGAATTCCTAGGCATGGTAAATTTTTACCACCGTTTCGTGCCTAAGGCAGCACTACTCATGCAGCCCCTGTACGAGGCCCTCAAGGGCAAGACTGGCAAGGATCCGGTAAACTGGACGGATGACATGGCCCGGGCATTCGTTGACACCAAAAGCGCCTTGGCCAATGCGACTATGCTGGCGCACCCGCTGCCAGGAGCCACCATCGCCCTCACCACCGACACGTCAGACTATGCAATCGGCGCCGTACAAGAGCAGTGGGTGAACGGGACGTGGCAGCTGTTGGCATTCTTCAGCCGTCAACTACGGCGGAACGAGAGAGCATATAGCACTTTTGACCGGGTGTTGCTCGCTCTTTTTCTGGCCATCCGCCATTTTCGCTTCCTCCTCGAAGGACGTCCCTTCACCGCCTTCGTGGACCATAAACCGCTCACCTTCGCCATGGCCAAGACCGCCGAACTGTGGTCATCCCGACAGTAACGTCAACTGACCTATATATCCGAGTTCACCACGGATATACAGCACGTGGCCGGTAAGGACAACCTGGTGGCCGACTGCCTCTCCCGCGTGACCGTCAATACGGTTCATTTAGGCATCGATTACGCCCTCATGGCAGCGGATCAAGCCTCAGGCCCAGAAGTCCAAGCCTACAGAACCACCGTCACTGGCCTCCAGTTGGCCGACCTCAAGTTCCATGCGGCAGGTACCACGCTCTTGTGATGTCTCTGTACGGGACCCTTGCCCTGTCGTACCGGCCGGCTGGCGCCGCAAAGTGTTCGACGCCATACATGGGTTGGCGCACCCGGGAATGAAGGCCTCGCATAAGCTGATGTCAGCTAAATTCGTTTGGCATG
The DNA here is from genome assembly GCF_052327205.1 of Somniosus microcephalus. Taxonomy (NCBI): domain Eukaryota; kingdom Metazoa; phylum Chordata; class Chondrichthyes; order Squaliformes; family Somniosidae; genus Somniosus; species Somniosus microcephalus. The sequence goes on from NC_140992.1 coordinate 35,134,891, forward strand.
GCATGCACAAGGGTGTCCGTGACTGGGCCAACACCTGCGTCATCTGCCAAAAGGCCAAGCTACAGCGCCACATCAAGGCCCCTTTGGCCACCTTCTCAGTTCCGGAACAGCGTTTTGACCACGTCAATGTGGACCTGCTAGGACCACTCCCACCTTCCCATGGTTTTTCTCACATACTGACCATGGTAGACCGCACCACCCGATGGACAGATTCAGTGCCCCTGTCATCCACTACTTTGGCGGACGTGGCCAGGGCGTTCATTTCTTCCTGGGTCGCCCGTTTTGGAGTGCCCGCTGACATTTCTTCGGATCGGGGACCGCAGTTTTCCTCTGAACTCTGGAATGCAGTGGCCCAGGGACTCAGTGTCAAATTACACCGCACCACAGCCTACCACCTACAAGCGAATGGCCTCTGAACGTTTTCACCGATCGCTGAAAGCCGCCCTGAGGGGCAGCCTCCAGGACACTGGATGGGCGGACAAGCTACCGTGGGTCCTGTTGGGCCTTCATACGGCCCCCAAAGAAGACCTTCACTCTTCCTCTGCAGAGTTGGTATATGGTCAGCCGTTGCGAGTCCCAGGGGATTTCCTACCAACGCTGACGGAGCCATGGTCCGCGTCAGGCCAGCTTAACAGTCACCAGGAGGCGGCCAGATGTTTCGTGCCGGTCCCCACTTCGCGCCACGGATTTCAGAGATCGCACGTTCCCACAGAGCTGAAAAAGGCTGACTACGTTTTCATTCGCCACGATGCACATCGGGATCCACTCAAGGCCCCGTATACAGGTCCTTTCCATGTGTTAGAGGCAGGAGACAAAATCTTCACGGTAGATGTCGGTGGTAAACCGGACCACATTTCAGTCGACCGTTTAAAGCCAGCACACTTGGACCTCGACCGCCCCGTCGAGACAGCACAGCCACAAAGACGAGGTCGGCCACCCATCGTCGTCACGCCAGATCAAGTGCAATCGCCCGCTCGACCGTCAGCCATCCAGCAGGCTCCGCTTCGGGATTACAGGAGTAGTTCTGACAGGCTTGTCAGACTTCCTCACCGTTTGTTTTTTTCCGTTAGAGAATTCTGGGGGTGCGCATGTGGCAGAGCCACTGAGGGACTCTGAGCAACTGTACATAATTCCCTTTAACGATGTTTTACTCCAACCTAAGCCTGTACCAGTCTGTTAGTTATTTCTGTGTTTGTACATACTGTTTCCATGTATGGGGCGTGGTCCCTTTAAGACCGCAGTAAAATGCGGGCAAACGCGATGACGTCATGCCGCTAATCACGTGAACCCCCAAGTGCAGGAAAAATGTGATGATGTCATGACGCCATCCACGGGACCGCCCTGGCAGTCCTCGTGGAAGCTCCATCTTGTTAAGACCTGTTTTCGTGGTTCTCCTGTATCAATCTCATCAAATTGTTTGAACTCGTTTAGTTTTACATTAAAGACCTGTTTGATTGATCACCTGAGTCGACCTTAATTATAAGTTAGGAATTCGTCAATTCCTACAATGTCACAGATTGACATTTCATCTGTCAAGAGCTTTTGACTGATGAAATATCAGCGTTTGACAGCTCTTTGAAGCTGTCAAACACTGACAATCTGTACTCTAAGTTAATTCCTTCCTCTCAGGCTGATTTAGAGATCTCTCCAGAACAGAAAGCAGAGGCTGCAACTTTTGACAGCTCGCAGCCATTCTGCTTTCTGTGCCGGTGAGATGATGGACTCCCGAGACCTGAAGGAAGGAAGGCTGCATTAGTAAGTAAAGGTAAGTAAAACTTATTTAAACACTTTACACACACCAAACACACTTACTTCTGCACTCATGCACCCATTACTCACCTGAACACCGGACATCTCGAACCCTCCAAGCCCTTCAGCCCGACGGTCCACCTCACTAACTTGGCGTGGTTTGGAGCCGTCAGGAAGCCCACACTTCAGGGATAAAAATAGGGATTAGGCTAAAAGCTGCCTGTTAACTACCTGTTAACAGGCAGTTAATTGGCACTAATCGCCTTCCCGCCTCCGGGAGGCAGCTCCCAGCACAGGTCGGGTACCCGCCTCCTGGGAAACAGGCATGGAGGCGGGTTGGGGCAGGATGGGTTCGTGCCCCCCGATTTCGCAATTTTAACCCCCCACACGCCTCCAATCCCGCATCAACGGCCCGATGAAATTCAAGCCCATAGAGTTATACAGCACAGAAAGAGGCCCTTCAGCCCATCGTGTCCGCACCGGCCATCAAGCCCTGTCTATTCTAATCCCATTTTCCAGCACTTGGTCCATAGCCTTGTATGCTATGGCGTTTCAAGTGCTCATCTAAATGCTTCTTGAATGTTGAGGGTTCCTGCCTCTACCACCCTTTCAGACAGTGAGTTCCAGATTCAAACCACCCTGAAAGAGTTTTTCCTCAAATCCCCTCTAAACCTCCTGCCCCTTACCTTGAAACTATGCCCCCTGGTTATTGACCCCTCTACTAAGGGGAAAAGTTCCTTTCAATCTACCCTATCTATGACCCTCATAATTTAGTTCACATCAATCAGGTCCCCCCTCAGCCTTCTCTGCTCTAAGGAAAACAACCCCAGCCTGTCCAGTCTCTCTTCATAGCTGAAGCGCTCCAGCCCAGGTAACATCCTGGTGAATCCCCTCTGCACCCTCTCCAATGCAATCACATCCTTCCTATAGTGTGGCGACCAGAACTGCACACAATATTCCAGCTGTGGCCTAACTAGCGTTTTGTACAGCTCCATCATAACCTCCCTGCTCTTATATTCTATGCCTCGGCTAATTAAGGCAAGTATCCCATATGCCTTTTTAACCACATTACCTACCAGTCCTGCTGCCTTCAGGGATCTATGTACATGCACACCAAGGTCCCTCTGATCCTCTGTCCTTCCTAGGGTCCTACCATTCATTGTGTATTCCTTTGCCTTGTTAGTCCTCCCAAAATGCATCACCTCACACTTTTCAGGGTTAAATTCCATTTGCCACTGTTCTGCCCATCTGACCAACCCGTCTATATCATCCTGTGGCCTGAGGCGTCCCTCCTCGCTATTTACCACTCCACCAATTTTTGTGTCATCTGCAAACTTACTGATCATACCTCCTACATTCATATCTAAATCATTAATGTAAACTACAAACAGCAAAGGACCCAGCACCGATCCCTGCGGTATACCACTGGACACAGGCTTCCAGTCACAAAAACAACCTTCGACCATCACCCTCTACCTCCTGCCACTAAGCCAATTTTCAATCCAATGTGCCAAATTGCCCTGGATCCCATGGGCTCTTGCCTTCCTGACCAGTCTCCCATGCGGGACTTTGTCAAAAGCCTTACTGAAGTCCATGTAGATTACATCAACTGCACTACCCTCATCCACACACCAAGTCACCCCCTCGAAAAAATTCAATCAAATTGGTTAGACATGATCTCCCCCTGACAAAGCCATGCTGACTATCCTTGATTAATCCTTGCCTCTCCAAGTGGAGACTAATTCTGTCCCTCAGAATTTTTTCCAATAGTTTCCCTCCACTGATGTTGGCTCACTGGCCTGTAATTCCCTACTACCCTTCTTGAATAATGGTACTACGTTAGCTGTCCTCCAGTCCTCTGGCACCTCCCCTGTGGCCAGAGAGGTTCTGAAAATTTGTGTCAGAGCCCCTGCAATCTCCTCCCTTGCCTCACAGCAGCCTGGGATACATCTCGTCTGGGCCTAGGGATTTATCCACTTTTAAGCCCGCTAAAACTGCTAGTACCTCCTCCCTCTCAATACTAATTTGTTCAAATACATCACAATCCCCCTGCCTGATTTCTATGCCTACATCGTCCTTCTCCATAGTGAACACAGATGCAAAATATTCATTTAAAACCTCCCCCCACATCTTCCAGCTCTACACACAGATTGCCACTTTGGTCCCTAATGGGCCCTACTCTTTCCCTGGTTATCCTCTTGCCCTTAATATACTTATAAAACACCATGGGATTGTCCTTTATTTTGCCCACCAGTGTTTTTTCATGCCCCCTCTTCACTCTCCTAATTTCTTTTTTTAGCTACACATCCTGCACTTTCTATATCCCTCTAGGGCTTCCACTGTTTTTAGTCCTTTGTATCTGCCAAAAGCTTTCCTTTTTTTCCTAATCCATTCTTGTATATCCCTTGACACCCAGGGTTCCCTGGGCTTGTTGGTCCCACCCTTGACCTTTACGGGAACATGTTGGCGTTGTACTCTCTCTATTTCCTTTCTGAAAGACTCCCATTGCTCTGATGTGGATTTTCCTACAAGTAGCTGATCCCAGTTCACTTTGGCCAGAGCCTGCCTTACCATATTAAAATCATTTGATAAAATATAGATAAGATTAAAAATCATGACCTTTCTTTTGAATTTGTGGGCTCCGTCCTTGACTGCAAGACTAGAAAGTTTATCACTTATGCCTTATATTGTATTATTAGCACGAGCTGCTGTTAGTGGGGTAAATCATTTCTAATCACAATTCACTCCAAAATGAATCAAATGGGTGTCAAAAAATAAATATTACTTGTTCTTCTACAGTTGAGGGGGGGCAGGAAATAAAAATGGCTTCTTTCGTGGAGGACAAAAAGGGAATAAGCGCTCAATGTGATTGGGAGTGTGAGAAACATGTCTCTGCGGGGCAGGATTGAGTAAGATATAGGGGGCGAAATTCGGTATCGCCCCGTTTGGGGCGCAATTATCGGCTGGGCACACAGTTTAGCGCCTGGCGCTAACTATCGTCTCTGACTGCAAACTAGGCTTCAATCGCTACTGGAGGTGATTGGAGCGCTAAATCAGGCGCTACACGCCTCTCTTAAGGTGCTAACGTCGAGGAGCGAGGCGCTACTTCAGAGCGCCGGCAAAGCTCATGTGATGTCAGTCAGCAATGGAACACAGACGCACTGGCGCCGGCCAGTTCTTAAAGGGGAGGGTCGATCTTGCTCTCCATCCACATCCTGCTCATTGCAGCCTTGAATCTCAGCCTGGAGAGACCTGTACATCAAATCTGCTGGAAAGAATAATGGAGAGACCCAGGGAAAGAGCTCAGAGTGCAGCCCCCACAGTCTCTTCTAAATTGATGCAAGGAAGGGCAAATCAAAATGAACCTGAAAGTGCTGCTCAGTACTCAAAACTCCTTCGCACAGCGTTGAATCTCTCCAGAAGTCTCTCTCTCTCTCTCAGAATGCGTGGTGCAAAAGTCACGCCGACAAAAAAAGGCAGGAAACAGCCGCCTTTAAATAGCGCTCCCCCAGTCCCTTCCTGACTGCAAACCTTTCCCCTCAACCTGTCGTTGCTAGCGCCTGTCGGAAAGGCAGGGGGCGGAACTCATTATCCAGTCATTGTACGCTCAACTGACGTCACGATCTGCAGGCGCAGGAGATCGTGGCGGTAGTGTTTAGCGCCACTGCAAAATGTCTAGTTAATTTCGCGAGCGCCACAAACATCGCCGCGCAAGGGCGCTAGTTTCTTTGCGCCATCTTAAGGCGCTAACGTCGAGGAGCAAACAACTGAAATTTCCCCCAATGAGTGGAGAGTGGAGAATCTATGTTTTCTGTGATGAGAAGAGAGCGAGGTGCAAGCTTTCTGTGTCAGCATGAACATAAGAACATAAGAAATAGGAGCAGGAGTAGGCCAATCAGCCCCTCGGGCCTGCTCCGCCATTCAATAAGATCATGGCTGATCTGATCCTAACCGCCAATCTACTATCACAGAACCATCTCCTGAATCTAACAGAATTAGACACACGAAATAGGAGCAGGATCAGGCTACACGGCCCCTGGGCCCGCTCCGCTACCCACAGGGCCATGACCGATCCGAACCTAGACTCATGTCCAAATTCCTGCCCGCTCCCCGTAACCCTTAATTCCCTTTACTTCTAGGAAACTGTCTATTTCTGTTTTAAATTTATGTAACGATGTAGCTTCTACAGCTTTTGGGGGCAGCATATTCCATGGACCTACCACCCTCTGAGTGAAGTAGTTCCTCCTCATCTCAGTTTTGAAAGAGCAGCCCCTTATTCTAAGACTATGCCCCCTAGTTCTAGTTTCACCCATCATCGGGAACATCCTCCCCGCATCCACCCGATCCAACCCCTTCACAATCTTATATGTTTCAATAAGATCGCCTCTCATTCTTCTGAACTCCAATGAGTAGAGTCCCAATCTACTCAACCTCTCCTCATATGTCCATCCCCTCATCCCCAGGATTAACCGAGTGAACCTTCTTTGTACTGACTCGAGAGCAAGTATGTCTTTTCTTAAGTATGGACACCAAAACTGTATGTAGTATTCCAGGTGCGGTCTCACCAATACCTTGTACAACTGAAGCAATACCTCCCTATTTTTATATTCTATCCCCCTAGCAATGAAAGCCAACATTCCATTGGCCTTCTTAATCACTTGCTGCACCTGCATACTAACCTTTTGAGTTTCGTGCACCAGGACCCCCAGATCCCTTTGTACTTCAGTACTTTCCAGTTTCTTGACATTAAGATAATAACTTGCTCTACGATTTTTACGATTTTTCCTGCCAAAGTGCATAACGTCACACTTTCCAGTATTGTATTCCATCTGCCAAATCTCTGCCCACTTACTTAGCCTGTCTATGTCCCCTTGCAGGTTTTTTATGTCCTCCTCACTCACTACTTTCCCTCCCATCTTAGTATCATCTGCAAACTTTGATATGTTACACTCGGTCCCCTCCTCCAAATCATTAATATAGATTGTAAAGAGTTGGGGACCCAGCACGGACCCCTGCGGAACACCACTAGTTACTGATTGCCAGTCTGAGAATGAACCATTTATCCCGACTCTCTGCCTTCTGTTAGATAACCAATCCTCTATCCATGCCAGAATATTAACCCCAATCCCGTGATTTTTTATCTTAAGCAATAATCTTTTGTGTGGCACCTTGTCAAATGCCTTTTGGAAGTCTAAATACACTACGTCCACTGGTTCCCCTTTATCCACCCTATATGTTACTTCCTCAAAGAACTCCAGCAAATTTGTCAAACATGACTTCCCCTTCATAAAACCATGCTGACTTTGTCCTATTAAATTATGATTCTCCAAATGTCCTGTTACTGTCTGCTTAATAATGGACTCCAAAATTTTACCTACCACAGATGTTAGGCTAACCGGTCTATAGCTTCCAGCCTTCTGTCTACTGCCCTTTTTAAATAAGGGTGTTACATTAGCAGTTTTCCAGTCTGCCGGGACCTTTGCTGAGTCCAGGGAGTTTTGGAAAATTATTACCAATGCATCCACAATCCCTACCACCACTTCCCTCAAGACCCTAGGATGTAAGCCATCAGGTCCAGGTGATTTATCCGCCTTGAGTCCCATTATTTTACCGAGTACCACTTCCTTAGTGATTTTGATCATGTTTAGCTCCTCCCCCCCTATAGCCCCGTTTGTCCAGTGTTGGGATATTCTTAGTGTCCTCTACTGTAAAGACTGATACAAAATATTCATTCAATGTTTTTGCCATCTCCATATTTCCCACCATTAATTTCCCGGTCTCATCCTCTAAGGGACCAACATTTACTTTAGCCACCCTTTTTCTTTTTATATAACTATAAAAACTCTTACTATCTGTTTTTATATTTTTTGCTAATTTACTTTCATAATCTATCTTCCCTTTCTTAATCAATCTGTTTGTTATTTTTTGCTGTCTTTTAAAGTTTTCCCAATCCTCTATCCTCCCACTAGATTTGGCTACCTTATATGCCCTTGTATTTAGTCGAATACTATCCTTAATTTCTTTACTTAGCCACGGATGGCTGTCTTTTCTTTTACACCCTTTTCTTCTCAGTGGAATATATTTTTTTTGGAAGTTGTAAAATAACTCCTTAAATGTACACCACTGATCATGTATCGTCTTACCCTTTAATCTATTTTCCCAATCCACTCTACTCACTTCCACTCTCATACCTTCATAGTCTCCTTTATTCAAGCTTAGCACGCTTGTTTGAGATCCAACCTTCTCACCCTCTAATTGAATATGGAATTCAACCATGTTATGGTCACTCATTCCAAGGGGATCCTTTACTAGGACATTTTTAATTAATCCTGTCTCGTTACACAGGACCAGATCTAAGGTTGCTTGCCCCCTGGTCGGTTCAGTTACATACTGCTCAAGAAACCCATCCCTAATACACTCAATGAACTCAGCCTCAAGGCAGCCCTGCCCAATTTGATTTGTCCAATTAATATGATAGTTAAAATCCCCCATAATTATAGATGTTCCCTTATTACAAGCCTCAACTATTTCCTGATTGATACTCCGTCCAACAGAGTTGCAACTGTTCGGAGGCCTATAGACTACGCCCACTAGTGTTTTTTTCACCTTATTATTCCTTAGGAGGATGTGTTGACACTGTAGGAAGGGTGGAATGTGAGGGAAGAATAGGGATGAACGTGTTCTCTCTACAGGGAGGTGGGAGGTGGTGGCATGCTCTCCCTGCAAGGGAATGGGGAAACAGACCATCGGTTGGACAAATTCCCATGGAGGCGTGAGAGGGGAGGACAAGTGCTCCCTGCGGAGAAGGGAGGAGGGATGACATGCTGTCTCTGCATGGGAGAGAGAGAAGAGTGACATGCTCCCTTAGTCGGGAGAGGGAGAAGGCAAACACATTCTCACCGGGCAGGGAGTAGAATGTGTTCTTCACAGGCCGAGGGAAAAACACACTCACCATGAGTAGGAATTGGTCTTGAGCTGTAGCACAAAGCGGATGGTATCGCATTGGCCCGCTTTTATAGGCCCCAACTGGTACTCAGTCCAATTGAAGCCAATTCCATTTCTATCCCTTCATCTTTTATTTGAAGGTGGCAGATGTGTAGCAAAAGGTGATTCACATGTAAAGGAAAAACCTGGCAAGAATTGTAGACCAATAGATGTAGATTTCACTTATCTTTGGGTACTTACTTTTGAAGGGTTTATATTGAAGTTTAGCTGTTTCATTCACTCTAGCTGGAATAATATCTCCTTGATAAGCTGTCAAAGAACCATTAGGCCTGCATAAAACACAGATTTTTACACCTTTACTTCAGCAATTTGTGACCTCAGACAGATAATACAATTTGAGATCTCGGAAACAGTACCTGAACAGGTCTGGCTCAGTGAGCAGAGGCAGGCTAGTGGAGAACTCATTCACCACTCTATCATCCTCTGTAACAATGCAGGAGTCAATTCACTAAAAGGAAAATGTTTTCTCCACCTTCCACAACACACTAATGTAGGGAGCTGACCAACTATGAAACAGAATTTACTCCAGTTCTGCCTTTTCCAAGGCGACGGGTGCAGGGCATGAAGGAAAAGCAGTCATCAAGATTTATTCTGGTCAGTATTTTTAGGGAAATCATAAATGCATTCAAAAAATTGATCTTCATGGACTTATTTAAGATGTTTCTCAATAAGCAGAAAAGTTTTGAAAACAACAGCCAGTTATTTTATAAACCTTTCACTGATTTAGTCCGGTTGTTTCCTGTAGAAGACATCCACAGCCTCAGAGGGACTTTCCAACTGTACTTGGAAAAACTAAGCACTTTGTAACTGAGAAATTTCTCTGAGAAATCTTGTTCTAGTTTCTATATTTAAAATAATCTAACTCCACTTTCTTTACTTAAACAGGTTATTGATTGTGTACTACTCCTATTCAACTCATACAATTGAAAAATGTGCTGAACTCAATTGTTCTGCACAGAGATGTTGGCCCCGTAATTCCACAGGGATTTCTACCAATCTCCCACTGTAACTCCGCCGGGAGACCAGTGGAACCCTCTAGACAATGACGTAAACAGCAGAAAATGGCCATTTACACCATCTCCCTGGGGGTTCTGCTGGGCCAAATATGTAACGGCCAGTATATGACACATTTTCTGTTAATCCAACTCTGCGGTAAGAAAAAACGATCTGTGGAATAGAGAAGACATCAAGGAAAGAAAGATTCAGCAATGGTGCCCTCTCAGCTCCTGTGCAGCAAATCAGAATCTTTGGTGATGAAGGGCAATAAAGTAACAGAGCCTATTGCAGAAATGGAAGATAGCAGAGATAGTCAAGTTCATCTCACACACTCACAGTTGGGAATAAGATAGGAAGAAGGTGTCTGACCTTAAGAAAACTGCAAAAGTAAACAATTAGTCCATTTAGTAATTAATCCAATCAGTAAATAAAACAGCAGAAAACAACTCACTGCAACTTAACAAATGAAGTGTTCCATGTAACGTGTAATTTAATGACCATCAGTTACACTATATTGTGACACTTGAGTTGGTTTGTCAATTTTTTCTCTTTTGCATCAAGACTGTTTTCCTTGTTCCATTTAGTTACTTTGTACTTTCCTTATTCAATAATCATCTTGCATTAAACCGTCCTTTCCGATCACATTCCATTAAAAAAATCCTTTGATACAGATCCTCAGGAATGGTTTCTCACCCATCCCACCAATTGTAAGCTGCAGTTTACAATTGAAAGCCTCACTATACTTACATCTTCCGATAGCTTCACATATCAAATCATAGAAATGTAACTCCCCTGCTCTTTCCCATAGCCCTGCAAATCTTTCCTTTTCAAGTATATATGCTATTCCTATTTGAAAGTTACTATTGAATCTGCTTCCACCACCCTTTCAGGCAGTGTATTCCTGATCGTAACAACTCACTGCATAAAAACATTTCTCCTTATCTTCCCTCTGGTTCTTTTGCCAATTATCTTAAATCTGTGTCCACTGGTTAGAGACCTTCCTACTAGTGGAAACAGTTTCTCCTTACTTCCCCTATTAAAACCCTTCATAATTTTGAACACCTCTATTAAATATCCTCTTAACCTTTTCTGCTCTAAGGAGAACAATCCCAGCTTCTCAAGTCTCTCCACATAACTGAAGTCCCTCATCCCTGGTTTTATTCTAGTAAATCTCTTCTACACCCTCTCCAAGGCCTTGACTCACTTCCTAAAGTGCAGTGCCCAGAATTGGACACAAAATACTTCAGCTGAGGCCGAACCAGTGATTTTTAAAGCTTTAGCATAACTTTGTTGCTTTTGTACTCTATGCTCCTATTTACAAAGCCCTCCATCCCATATTTTTTTTTAACAGCCTTATGCACTTGTCCTGCCCCCTTCAAAGATTTATGTATGTGAACCCCAGGCCTCTCTGTTTCTGCACCACCTTTAAATACATTTTCTTTTGTAAATTCTGCTTAACATCATTCCATTTCTTTCTATTGTTGTGTCAACTCCTTTTACTCCGAGAGATTGCATTCAACCAATCAGCAATTGCTTCCCAAGTCTCCTTCTTCATGAAGCTATTTGGTTGATTAATTTCACTTCAAAATTAGATATCCTCTAGTCTATTGCTTATTTTATCGCAAGGTCCTTCTCTTTCATTTAGTTTTGAATATTTTTTCTCCCTCTGGTCACCATTTTCTGACCACTTCTACCTTCAATATTGCAGATGGTAATTCAGTGAAGGTTACGTTCCTCCAACTCTGGATTCTTGCGCATCCCCTACTTTCTTCGCCCACTCATTGGAGGCCATGTCATCAGCCTTCTAGGCCCTAAGCTCTGGAAATCCCTCCCTAAACCTCTCCATCTCTCGACCTCTCCTCCTATAAGACCCTCCTTAAAACTTATACTTTACCAAGCATTTAGTCACCTGAGCTAATATCTCCTTTGGTTCAGTTTGAATTTTGTCTTATTGCCCTCCTGTGAAGATGCTTGGGATGTTTTACCAAATTAAAGGTGCTATATAAATGCAAGCGGTTGTTGTTGTTGCTGACAAGTGATAACTGCATCATGCAATTTACTGCTTACAGTAGATTAAGAAGTGTTAGATGAGAATATTGGGCATTGACAGATCTGCTGTCACTGAACAGAATTTATATCTGAACACTGCAAAAACTGCTTTTTCACTGAATAAAGAGGATCCAAATTAACTTCAAGGGCTTCTTTAGAACTCCTGATTTTAAAACAAATGTGTTTCCAGGTTATTAAAGCAATTAACTGTTAGTTTAAACTATTAGTGAGCGTATCTGTGCTCTTGACTTTTCTCCATTGCTCTGCCCTCCATCTGTTTCTGGAATACTTACATCACCTCCTGAGTGACAAGCTTTATCCAACCATCTGTTTGCAGGGTGTATTTTTCTGCGATACATCTGCCTTGCACAAAAGCTGTAGGAAGTCGTTGAATCTCGTACCATATTCCCATATACTGTGAAATTAAACAAAAAATATTAGATTAATGAGCCCGAGTGCACAGATCACTCAGGATTCAACGGTAACTTAGAATGAAAGATGAAAGAACTCGCATTCATTTAGAATCCTTCATGTGCTCAGATTATGCCAAAGTGTTTCACAATCAGTTCATTACTATTTGAAATGTGATCACTTTTGTTTTTGTTGGCAAGCACAGCAGCTAATTTGCACAGTATGGCCCCACAAGCAGCAATGAGATGAATGACCATTTGATGATATTGGCTGAGGAATGAATGTTGGTTAGGACACTGGAAGAAATCCTTGCTCGTCAGGCAGATGGGGCTTTGGTTTAATGTCTCATCCAAAAGGCAGCACCTCCAACAATGCAATGCTCCCTCAGTACTGCACCAAAGTGTCAGCCTAGACTATATGCTCAAGTGGAACTTGAACCCAGAACCTTGTGGCCTTGAGGGGAGTCCACAGGTGAGCCAAGTTGATACTTATAAGAAGATATGTCAACAATTTGCCATGTGTTGAAGTCATTCCCTTCCCAACCCAAACACGCGCATGTGCGTGCATATGCAGTCCTCAGTCAAAAGGATTGACTCCTTACTATATATGAACAGTACATAATTCAACATTTATGGTTATAAAGGATCCAAAATTTCTCTGGACACAATCCCAGTGGTGCCCTCCAATGCTGAACCCACTGGAGTTTGCAGGGTCACTCAGGGTGGGGGGAGGTGAACATCATTTGCATGAGTCAGCCTGACACAAGCATCACTTCAGGAACTTCTCTGGCACATGCTTTGCTATGCCTGTCAGAAACTCTAGCGCCCTCCTGCCAGTGTGGGGAGGGGCGGCCCAGGTCTCCTCCGACCCTGCCAATACACTGATCAGCCTCCTGAGAAAGGTTCAATTTAAAATTCTTCAAGGGTCCAAGTCACTTACTTTGCCCTCACTGATGGGGCCCACATATGGCCTTATGGAGGTTGGTATACGGCCACTCAGTTGACGTACCAGCTGCCACAACTACACCAGGTCTCCTTCCAGCCTGAGGAGCGGGAACTCCCAGCTTAGGGAATCTCCACCCCAGCTGCCATTTGCTTTGTAAGGGGTGGATGGAAGTTCTGTCCCTTATAAGCTAAGGAGGAAGCTCATAGAAACAGTGGAGTTATGATGGGAGACTGGCAGAACCTGTGCCTCAAGGTTTTCATCCACCTAAATGAGATTAAAAAAATTAAGCAACTAAGGGGGAGAAATTCATTAGCACCCAGGAAGGGGCGCTAACCTTTGAGAAGTTGGAAATTGAGCGCCAGACGCTAATCAATCTCGCTGCCCGCTAAATGCAGACTCAGCGCTCAAAGAATGCAGGGGAGGGCTAAATCAGGTGCTAATGGCATGGGTGAGTCATGTTAGGCTCCAAGCGATAACGAATATGAGATGTTGTATAATCAGGGGTGTGCATTGGCGCAGGCGCATTCCAGCCTTTAAAGCGGAGAGAGTCACTGGAGTCTGCACACCAGCCCCCAATGATTCGGGGAGTGCAGAATGGCGATATGCTGTGAGATGAAATGCAAAGTGCTTTGACGAACCACAACACGAAGCAGCCTTTGTTTGGCTGCAGATACATCCTGCGCTCTCGGCCACTCAGAACTGACCTTTGAAACGGAAGTTCCTTGACAGCTGGGGCGCATCCCTTTAAGTAGCGCCCCGCCAGCCGACTGGTTCACGTCTCTGCTCCCTGGCACTGTCGGCGCAAGACGGTAAGATGGGGGGCACTACTGAAGTTTGCAGATCGGGTGCCCAGTGAGCGTTGCACACTTGCTGACGTCACAATCGGCGTGGTGAAAGGGACCGAGGCGCTAACTCTTATTGGCGGCGCTATGGGGCCAGCGAATTTGCCAGGCGGGATTTGCCCTGCCATGGTGCTACTGCGTGAGCACCCGATTAGCGCACCCCGCCAGGCGCTAACTGGGCACGCTAACCTACTACATTTCATCCCCTAAGACTATCCAGAGCTTAAGTCCCAGGTCTGAAATGTGCTTTATTTGGTTCTTCACATTTCCCAACCAGCTGAGTTAAAAATTTGAAGCTCATAGTTCATGTGCAATGCATGGTACGTTACTCGATAATCTTGAACGCCTCCCCCCACGCCCCCCCAAAAAAAACTTATTTCTGTACTAAATAATTTGTGCCAACCAGGACCTAAATGAATTCTACTACTGCTGAGTTTTTCCAACCACTAATCGTCACAAAGATTCTTAAATTAAGTCATGCAAGTTATGGAGTTTATTCATTCAAATTGTTTTCAGTGAAAACCAACATAGAGACAGTACTATCACAAGGAGACAATTGAACTGGGATGAAGGGAATTCTATTCCCCTTAGTCTTATAGCTGGTTGCATTGTGTATTAAAACCATTAAGATGGAATTATCAGTAATAATATAGGTCATAATATTCCCTCTGACAATCCATGTGCAAACAGTTTTACATAGGAAAGGTTTGTTTGTCAGTTCAATTTCTAAGAGGTTTGTATAGCTGAATTGTACTGAGACATCAGTGAGCTGTTTAACATGCTCTTAACAGAAATCAATTAAGCTTTGCAATTAAAGAAATACATCCAGGACACTATGCAGTGCACAACAATTACCATTAAACCTTCTGACAACAAATGTTTTCATATCACCATATCATATTAACAGTGGGATCTGCTAACAAGTAGATCTCAATTGAATTATTTCCCTCAAAATGTTGGCCTGATGAAATGGCAGAGTTGCAATTTCTTCCTGTAATGAAATGTGTTTGTCTTGCCTGTATTCGTTTTGCACTCATGTATATTACCCTCCCCCACACGGTGTATAGTTTCACTTCCTCTTTCCTGACTAACCTGGAATGTTCCAGGTCTTGGCTCTTGGCTCCACCCCTGACTTCTCTTACATAAAGATCCCAGGATCTTTATGACTCATTCCTGTGAGCCAGTCAGTGTGTTGAGATGTTAGCTCTGATCTTAGTGATTAAAAGCCAACTTGTTAAAGTTTATAACTTCTAGTTTTGTGGTTATTGAAGGCACATCAATTTTAATCACTAAAGAATACTAGGATGGATCGACTCCTAAAACCAGAGCGTCTGGACTTGGATCCACATTCTGCTGAAGCATCAAATCAATTTGGACACTGGCTCAAATGCTTCGAACTCTTCGCGAGGGCCTCATCCGCTAGCGAGGTAGATAAACTGAGTCTACTGACTACTCGCGTTAATCATCGGATTTATTCGTTCATCCGGGACGCCACCTCTTACACGGAGGCCATCACTATCCTGAAGGCCCAATACCAGAGGCCAGTAAACGAAGTGTACGCCAGACATCTGCTGGCTACATGCAGGCAGCGACCTGAGGAATCAATGGACGATTTCTTACAGGGCCTAAAGGACTTGGTCCGGGACTGTAACTGCAAGGCCATGACGGCCAACGCGTACTCTGACGAATTGGTCCGCGATTCCTTCATCACGGGCCTCAAATCGAATTATATCCGGCAGAGACTGCTGGAGAAGGAGGCCCTGGACTTAAAAAAGGCAGTGGCCACTGTGCGATCACTGGACATGGCCCAGAAAAACTCTGACTCTTATTCTTCCGGCCATGCGGCCCTCACCGCCTCGTGCGCGCCGAGCGGGCCGCCATCTTGGAATCAGCCATCTTCCCCATCCAGGTCTCAGACCAGCTCTACACCGCCGGAGTCCCCACACAGAAGTTCGCCCAGGAGTCCTACTACAGCGGCAATGTCTCGAGGCCTGAAATGCTACTCCTGCGGCCAGGCCAAGCACCCCAGACAACGATGCCCAGCGAAGGACGCTACATGCTTCAAATGTAAGAAAAAGGGGCATTTTAGCAAAGTCTGCAGGGAGAATCCGATTTCCAACTCCGTCACCGCCTCGTGCGTGCCGTGCGGGCCGCCATCTTGGGATCCGCCATCTTTTCCCGACTCAACGGCCGCCCAGGGCCCAACAGTGGCTTCGATCACGGTGGATCAATCCAGGCCACACCCGTTGACAAAATCCATGATGGACATACAGGTAAACGGGAATTTAACGAAATGTTTAATTGACTGTGGGAGTACCGAGAGTTTTATCCACCCTAGCCTGGTACGGCAGCACTCATTAACGGTAACCCCTACACGGAGCAGAATTGCTATGGCTGCTAAGCCCCACACTTCGGACATTTTGGGCTACTGTGTGGTAACACTGACTGTAAAAGGCACGGACTACAAGGATTTTAAACTCCTCGTGATGCCAGAACTCTGTGTTAATGTAATCTTGGGCCTGGACTTCCAGTGCCACCACGAAAGTGTCACGCTAGCATATGGCGGGTCCCAGCCGCCACTCACAGTCTGTGGCCTATCAACCTTAAAAATCAGCCCACCCTCTTTATTCGCTAACCTCGCTCCGAACTGTAGGCCCATAGCGACCAAAAGTAGACGGTACAGTCTGGAAGACAGACACTTTATCAAGGCGGAAGTGGACAGACTCCTGCGGGAAGGCATTGTTGAATGCAGTACCAGTCCGTGGCGTGCCCAAGTAGTCATAGTTAAAAATAACGAAAAGAAACGGATGGTAATTGACTACAGCCAGACTGTTAATATTTATACCCAGCTGGACGCCTACCCTTTACCCCGCATATCAGAAATGGTCAACCAGATCGCGCAATACCGAGTCTTCTCGACTATCGACCTCAAATCCGCGTATCACCAGCTCCCCATTAGAACGGAGGACCGCCCATACACCGCCTTTGAGGCGAACGGACGCCTCTACCATTTTCTCAGAGTGCCCTTCGGGGTAACAAATGGGGTCTCGGTCTTCCAACGTGAGATGGACCGCATGGTTGATGAGAATAAACTACAAGCTACCTACCCCTATCTGGACAATGTCACTATCTGCGGGCACAACCAGCAAGACCACGATCTAAATCTTGCGAGATTTTTAAAAACTGCCCTAAAGCTGAATCTAACCTACAACGAAGACAAATGTGTCTTCCACACAACCCGTCACTGTATCCTCGGCTGTGTGGTGGAAGATGGGGTAATTGGACCGGACCCTGACCGATTACGCCCCCTAAAGGAACTGCCCCTGCCACACAATCCCAAAGCCTTAAAAAGGTGCCTGGGATTTTTTTCGTATTATGCCCACTGGGTGCCCAATTACTCTGATAAGGCCCGATCCCTCATTAAATCGACGTCCTTCCCACTATCATCTGAAGCTCGGGAGGCTTTCACCAGTATCAAACAGGACATTGAAAAGGCTGCACTGTGTGCAGTGGATGAAAGCATTCCCTTTCAAGTCGAAAGCGATGCGTCAGACTTTGCTTTAGCTGCGACCCTCAATCAGGCTGGGAGACCTGTGGCCTTCTTCTCCCGAACCCTTCAGGAACCTGAAATCAGGCACTCTTCTGTCGAGAAGGAGGCACAGGCTATAGTGGAGGCAGTGCGGCACTGGAGACACTACCTAGCCGGCAAACATTTCACCCTGCTCACCGACCAGCGGTCGGTGGCTTTCATGTTTAATAACAAACAAAGGGGGAAAATCAAGAATGACAAAATACTCAGGTGGAGGATCGAACTATCCACGTTCGACTATGATATTATGTACAGGCCGGGAGCCCTTAATGAACCCCCAGACGCCCTATCGTGGGGAATGTGTGCCAGCATTCATACGGACAAATTACAGGGTCTCCACAACGACCTCTGTCACCCAGGGGTCACCCGACTATACCATTTTATAAAGTCCCGCAATCTGCCCCACTCCATCGAGGAGGTCAGGGCAATGACCAGAGCCTGCCGCACCTGTGCGGAATGCAAGCCTCGTTTCTACAGGCCTGACCGTGCACACCTTATCAAAGCCACACGGCCATTCGAGCGCCTAAGTCTGGACTTCAAGGGACCCCTTCCCTCTGCCGACCGTAACGTATACTTCCTCAATATCATCGATGAATATTCCCGCTTCCCCTTCGCCATTCCCTGCCCAGACATGACCAGTGCCACGGTCATCAAGTGTCTCAGTAATCTATTCTGCATGTTTGGCATGCCGAACTACATACACAGCGATAGGGGGACGTCATTTATGAGTGACGAACTGCGCCAGTTCTTGCTCTCAAAGGGGATAGCCACTAGCAGAACCACTAGCTACAACCCCCGGGGTAATGGGCAAGTGGAAAGGGAGAATGCTACTGTTTGGAAGGCTGTCACGTTAGCCTTAAAGTCAAAAGGCCTTCCGACCTCCCGCTGGCAGGAAGTCCTCCCAGACGTGCTCCACTCCATAAGGTCTCTGTTATGTACAGCCACTAACGCTACCCCTCACAAAAAGATGTTCGTTTTCCCCCGGAAATCTACCTCGGGCATATCTCTACCCGCGTGGCTGACGTCTCCGGGGACAGTACTATTGCAGAAGCACGTGAGAGGCCATAAAACGGACCCCCTTGTGGAAAAGGTACAGCTCCTCCATGCAAACCCTCAGTACGCCTATATCGAATACTCTGATGGGCGAGAGGACACTGTTTCCATAAAAGACCTCGCTCCCTCGGGGAGCGGAGAGAACGATGAGAGACTACCCGAGGAAGACCTACACCAAAAAGAGACAGGACGCCCAGAGGTATCAATACCCAACTTTAACCTGGAGGACACTGCAGATAACCTGGAAGACACTGCGGAGGCCCGGACAGCGGAGGAACCAGAATCCACTCCCCTAGAGGCACCCCAACCGGCTTTGCGCCGATCACTGAGAACCGCAAAACCTCCTGACAGACTCACTTATACCAACTTTTAAGAAACATCACCCCGATGGACTAAATCTAAAGAAGGGGTGAATGTAATGAAATGTGTTTGGCTTGCCTGTATTCGTTTTGCACTCATGTATATTACCCTCCCCCACACGGTGTATAGTTTCACTTCCTCTTTCCTGACTAACCTGGAATGTTCCAGGTCTCGGCTCTTGGCTCCACCCCTGACTTCTCTTACATAAAGATCCCAGGATCTTTATGACTCATTCCTGCGAGCCAGTCAGTGTGTTGAGATGTTAGCTCTGATCTTAGTGATTAAAAGCCAACTTGTTAAAGTTTATAACTTCTAGTTTTGTGGTTATTGAAGGCACATCACTTCCCTTCCACCAATCATCATCAACATCCGATAGTTATTTCAAGGCATAGGCCTAGAAATTCAGTTGCTTGCGCCAGCCGGTAGCGCCTTAGGAGGAGGAGATGTTGGGCGCTAGGCGGCTAGCGGCCGGGCGCAGCGCGATCTGTGCCTCTCCCCAACTTCACTCAAGATTTAGCGGCGGCGCTAAGTCTTTGCGCGCGCTCAGCTGCGCACGCAGATCCTGACGTCATTTCCTCGTGCAACGCCCTTTGTGCGCCCCAAACCGGAAATTCAGTCGCGACGCCCTATTGTGCGCCTGGCGCCCCTAGCGACTGGTAGAGGGGAATGGTTCTCAGTCAATGCGGGGCGCGGGGGGCGCAAATTAAAGGGCACACCTCCTGCAGTAGAAAAGGCTGCCATTTCGCAGCACTCCTTTTTGAGAGACGGATCTTTGCAGAGAGACAAAGGTAGAGACCTTTCTGCTTTGGCTCAACACTCGGACAGGTACTTGTGGCTTCAGGCCACAGCTTTCCACTTGTCTTTGCCTTCAGTGTCATATCATTGTTTGCAAACATATAATGGGGGCTGCAATGGGTGCAAACGCTGGCCTTCTCCATTGCATTCAAAGGGCTCACAGACGCCGTGAGAGAGTGGCAGTCCTGGCCAGATGGAGAGGGGGCCACAGGTGTCGGGAAAGGAGGCCTTACCCACCCAGGGTATACTGCCAGCAGTTCTGCTATCTGAACATGTCTGACGAGCAGTGTGTTCGGAGGCTGCGATTCCGAAGGGCGGTGGTCACTGAGGTCTGCCACCTGCTTGGCGGTGATCTGCAGCCACATCTGAGGAGCAGGACGTCTCTGTCAGTGGCAGTGAAGGTGACGGTGGCTCTCAACTTCTATGCCACCGGCTCCTTCCAATCCGCTACTGGGGACATTTCCAACATTTCCCAGTTCGCCGTGCATTGCTGCATCCGCCAGGTGACCAATGCCCTTTTCAGAAGGAGACGTCAGTTCATCTCCTTCTCCATGGCCCTTGTCAAGCAGCAACAGCGTGCAATGGGCTTTGCAGCATTCACCGGCTTCCCCATGGTGCAGGGCGCCATTGACTGCACGCATGTGGCTTTGCGGGCACCTCTGGAGAATGCCGAGGATTACCGCAACCGGAAGGGCTACCATTCGCTCAACGTTCAGCTGGTTTGTGACCACAGGCAGCTCATCCTAGCTGTCAATGGCCGCTTTCCAGGCAGCAGCCACGATGCCTTCATCCTGCGCCAGACTTCTGTGACAGACATGTTCCAGGCTCAGCCTCACCCATGAGGATGGCTTCTCGGGGACAAAGGCTATCCTTTGTGTACCTGGCTGATAGCCCCGCTCCGTGCTCCCAGCACCCCTGCTGAAGAGGGATACAATGACAGCCATCAAGCAACCAGGAACATCATTGTGCAAACAATCGGCGTCCTGAAGCAGCGGTTCCGCTGTCTGGATCGTTCCGGTGGAGCCCTACAATATTCGCCGGAGCGAGTCTCCCATTTCATGGTCATGTGCTGCATGCTGCACAACCTGGCTATCCGCAGGACTCAGCCACTGCCACCAGAGATTGGAGGACCACCTGAGGAGGAGGAGGAGGAGGAGGAGGACCTGCACAGGAGGGAGGCAGAAAGTGCAAGGGCCGCCCGTCGGCGGCTTATTGAACGTCGGTTCTAGGCCCCCTCTCAGGGAATGGCTTGTGCCAATGTCACCAGATGAATGTAGCCGCTCCACAAGCCCTCAGCCGAGCAGGGCAACCAGGACTTGCAAAATAAAGCATGGGCAGTGCGATTTAAGAACATTTATTACTTGGAAACCTCTGGCCTTCCCACATTACAAACTAATGGAGAGAAGCCCCCTCCAAAAACACAAAACGAACAGTCTCGGCCTTACAAAACAAAGAAAGACACCCGTCTCAGCCTTACAAAACAAAGAAAGACACCCGTCTCGGCCTTACAAAAACACAACTACACCAGTCTCGGCCTTTCAACAAACACAAAGCATTTGGCCAGACCTTCTACTTTTTGCCCTGCGAGGGCGATGCCTTTCGCATCCGTGACTGGCACCTGCCCGCCCTGCAGCGCCTCCTCAATGGGACCCCAGTGGCTGCAGCAAGGCTGGGGGAAGGCTGCTGAGGGTCAGATGGCGAGACGGCAGATGCCCTTGGGTGTCGGCCTGCACCAGCTCTGGCCCTGGAGGGGCCGGCTGCTGACTGCTCCAACTCTGCTTGGGCGGCAGCAGTCTGTCCAGCGGCTCGTGGCAGCTGCAATGGCGGAGTGGCAGTGTCGGCTGCAGGAATGGTGCCAACCTGGCAGATCGCAGGTACTCCCTGGTTGCCTGAGACATTGGCACTCGCACGGGCCAGCACTGCAGCATGCGCAGCAAACAGCTGAAGAACAGACTGCTGGGCTGCTGCTGCGCGGCGAGTGCCCTGGCGATGCCTGGCCGATCCAACGAGGGTGGCAGCAGTTAGTGCCCGTGTGGCCCTGGTCTGTGTCCGCATGACACCAGCCAGTGAATGAACGGCATGACTGAGCACTTGGCTAGAAGCCGCCTGTGCTGCCGCGAAGTCCTGCGGACTCCTGGCCTGTGCTGCACTGAATTGTTCCAGACTCCTGGCCTGTGCTGCACTGAATTGTTGCAGACTCCTGGCCTGTGCTGCTCCGAATTGCTGCACACTCCTTGACAGAGACTCAATGGAGTCAGGCATCCTTGCCACTGCAGCCATGAGCTCAGTGTGCCTGCGCTCAGCCTGGATGGCCATTTCCTCCAGGAGCTGCACCTCCTCTGCGCTCACCGTCGCAGGACTGGAGGCCGCACTCACCCTCTGGGGAGAAGTCCACCGAGCTTCCCCACCCCTCCCGCGTTGCTGCAGGCCGCTGGGCCCCGGAGCTTCACTCTCCTCCGACCCTTCCCCCCGGCTCCCCTCCAGGGAAGACATGTCCCCTTCATCGCCATGGGCTGGCGCGGCTGAGGGTGGCACTGATGGGCTGGCTTCCTCTTCCTCCTCCTCGAATTCGGAATCGCTGACAGTGGCAGCTTGAGGGCCCGCCTCCTCACCTGGCGATTCACCATCTGAAAGCAGGGAGGCACAAGAGTTGCTTTAGAGCGAGGACAGGGCGGCAGCGAGGGAGGCATGAGTGCTGCCATGCACTGCATTGGTCGGACAGTGGCAAAGGATGCTGATCTGAGGCGCAAGTGGAAAGAGAGAGGTCAAAAAGGTGATGCCCTTACCATTGGTGCCCAGAACAGGGGCGGCATCTCCACTGGCGACGGGGCCAATCAGCTGTCCTGCCATAATGCGCTCCACATGCTGGTCGAGGTCGGAGAGCTCTTTGACGTCAGGACGGCCTCCCCCGGTCTCACGTAGCTTCCTACAGTTGTGAGCCACCTTGGCCTGCAAGAGAAAGGACGGCGTCTAAGTACAGTGTGAAGCCCTGATCTTGTCTGCACTGCCTCCCATGGTGGACTGGCCCTGACAGTGTGAAGCCCTGATCTTGGCTGCACTGCCTCCCATGGTCGAATAGCTTGTACAGTGTGTAAAGTGCTGAATGTGCAAGTGATTTTCATGACAGTCCCATAGCTGCTGGATGAGGGCTGGCCATTAGGGCTTTCAGGTCCCTTTGCCCATAAACTGAGGTGCACATGCAGGGATGAGGAGGACACTGGAAAGGGTACTCACCCTGACAACCCGAGTGAGGTCGTTGAACTTTTTCCTGCATTGCACAGGAGTCCTGGCAACCACGCTGTTGGAAGTCACCCTGTTTGAGACCTCCCTCCAGGCTTTCCGGTAGTCGCTGGGCGGCGGCCTCCTGCCACCCTCCGGGAACAGAACATGGCGCCTGCGCTCCACTGCGCCAACCAGCACCCTCAGGTCGCCATCGTTGAAGCGCTGCGCTCTCTCCCTGGCCTTCTCCATAGCCCTGGGCGTTGCACAGATGAAGCAGAAGTGGTCAGGCCTAGCTTCAGGGCTGCAGTGTGCAGGGCGTGGCAGGCAAACAAATCCACCCTCCCCCTTTAAGAGCTGACCGGCACCAGCGTGTCTGCCGTCAATCAGCAACTAGCTGCACCTGCGCTGCGCCCGCCCTCGGGGGTATCGCCCCGGACCGCCGGCTTAGCGCCTAATGATAGTCGTGCATCGCCTGTTTTAGCGCAGCAGCAGCCTCTTGGGGCGATGCGACTGAATATCGGCGAAGGTGGCGCGAACTTGCGCCGGGCGCAAACTTTAGCGGCCGCCCGACTTTAGCGCCCCGAACGTTGCTATACTGAATTTCTAGGCCATAGCCTTTGGCTGAAATAAACTTAGTGGCGTTACTTGCTGTGGATACAATCCCCATGTGACAACACATTATAATTATTAGCAATCACTCAGAACTAATCATGTGGTGTGCTTGGCAGTCTCTTCTACATTTTTTTGTGTAAATGTTGCAGCCATCAAGGTGATAGATGCCAATGCCTGAGGATTTGTCAACCATTGTGAGCATCAAGGACTCCCGGTTCAGGTATAGCACAACCAGATCCAAAATAACGCTCTCTCAACTATCTCAAACATTTGCCTTAAAACCAAACTCAAAAGAAGACTTCTTATTGCACTTATTTAAATTTGGTAGCTACAACAATCATACTTTGGGCCTCTTTAAGTGAATCTGCTAATTTAGTACTACTGAGTTTTACTAAACATTGCACCCACCACATGGGCCAGGTGGTAGGAACCAAACCTCATTTCATACAGGACTTCTATTCTGAACAGGAGAGAAGAATCGATTTCATCAGGCTGGTCTGGATTGAAATCCAAGGCCCACAGGTGAAAAACCCATGTGCTAAACTGCTGTCCTATTCAGTCCCCCTGACTAGTGCTGTTTATTAACTTCATAAAGGCTGTCAGGAATATATCTTGACATAACGGAATTGATGATGTCATACAGCTTTACAATTAACTAACTATTACAGCTATACATTTAACTACCTACTAACCTCTCTTAGAGTGAAATTTTGTTGCAAAGGTATTTGAGGACATCCGTTGCGGCTATGCTTCCTGTTTGCTGTGGTGAAACAGACGGAAGAAACTAACAGCATCAATAGTACCCCCTGCATGTTACCGTCTTTGGAGGATCTGAAAGACAAAGAGGTTAAATTAGGTTTCTCAACCTCATCACTCTGATCTTGGCGGTCAGAAACAGGAGGAGGAGAGTAACATCTGAGAATAGCAGAAATGATTAAACTGAACCATTTCTTTAAAATATAGCATAGAGGGCACTCACTTTTTAAGCTGTGGGGTTGCATGTTGTGTATTGGGTTAACATGCATCATTTTTTTAATATAAAAAGAGCTTAAACTTTAAAAAGGAGTGTTTTTAAACACTGATTTTCATTTTGCTAAAGTTAGTTCCAGGCATCGATAATCCTCAGGTGAATGGGTCAGACTTCTTTACCCAGGCTTTGTTTTGTTTTCATTTTCTCTATTGTGCAAATTGCTTCTTTTCATCTTCTTTTGGTTCCTTCCCTACCTGTTTTGATGAAGGGCACACAGCTGATCTACTGACAGGTAACGCCGATGTCGCTCTTCACCTTAAGGTAAAGTGTCTCTTGTCTTGTCTCGGTTGAGTCGGCACATGCAGTCTAGCTGTACTCCGCCAACCTTTGGAAAGTGAGGAGACTGGGCCAGCGCAACAGTGCAATTACTCATCCAAATTCTTCAGTTTATATTTAAATGTGTCTAGTGAGCTTGCTGCTACTATCATCTGGTTCCAGTCGACAACTGCTTGTGGGAAGTTGCCATCTGATTTTCCCCCTCCGATTACCTTCGGGGGAAGCAGACGGTATCTTAGTCAGAACCCCTTTAAAAGAGTGAAAGTCTACCGAGGCAGCCCTTTTGGGGAGAGAATCTCGCCATTGGGGACCTTTTTAAAAAGGACGCCTCGCCCTTTTTAAAGAATCATCATAAAATGCTCTTTTATAAATCTAACAACGAATTGTGAACACAATCTTGTTTACTTGTCTTTCCTTCTGAAGATTTATCAACGATATAAAAGTGTTGATGAAAAGACTGCGAGTACTGAGATGAGGAGATGTGAATGAACATTGCCGGATACTCCGATTGCCTTAATGGTGTTATCAAGCTAACATGTATTTTAATCCAGCTCCTCCCAATCAGTTCTATCCGTTATGTAGGAAGAATTCACTATTTGAACAAAAGGATTGCCAGGTTTTGTGTCAGAAAATGGCAGAATTTTAGGGACTCACTGAATGATTTATTTCCCGTTCTTCTTTCAGACTTTCCTTACACCATTCTCGGCTGAGAGGGAGACAGAGTTTGAGTTGAGATGAATTTCCCCGTATTTAATCTTTCCAGCTGTTCACCGACCTGTTGTGTATTCCCAGCATCTGCATTAATGTCAGTTTCCAGCATGTACAAGCAGCCCCTGCAGGTCCAGGATTGTTAATGCCTTTCTTACTCGGTAATCTCGAAACTATATTTAAAGAGCTGTGGCAGTAACCGGAATATATCCTGTCGCTCATCACATCTCAGCGCTCCCTGTGAACACAAGACTCTACCTTTACCATCCTCCTCCCTTTCAGTTAGAAGGACTCGAGTGTCCAGCTCACCCTCAACCTGTGAATTTAGCGGGGCTCCAGATTGTATTTGTGAAAACCGAACACGTTAACACGGGTCCTGAACACTTTCCCTAAACTCCACTCACTTCAATCTGTCTGCAAATGAACCCAATTCTGTTTATTCAAATCGTACGGTCTAATAAACCAAATCTACTCCTTCAATAATAGAAACAGAAAATGCTGGGAATATTCAGCAGGTCAGGCAGCACGTGGAGAGAGAGAGACAGAGTTCACGTTTCTGACCTTTGGTCAGAACTTCAATCGATTGCCAATCTCTGTATCAATGAACCGGCTCTATTCATTTCCATGGGGGTCCAGTCTACCCCAGTGAGTTTCCCCTCAAATCCCCAACAAGCAAACGCTCCGACGGCCGGTTCCCTCCGTAACACAACCAGGCGCTGACCTCACTCAAAATGGGCAGAATATTGGACAAGATGATCACATTTCAGCAGTTGGGGGGGGGGGGGGTGGGGATCTGTGCCCCGTGGCTCCCCTTGTTACACCCCACACCTCTTATTACAATAACCCTTCTCTGTTGAAATAACCCGTATTACAATAACCCCCAATAGCTCACCCTGGAGCAAAGCGGAGACTGAACGGCGATGTGATCTGGAGCTGACCCCGAATCCCAGCGGTGGTGTCCCGGTGTCTGGTGCGCAGCCCCACAACCA
This sequence comes from Somniosus microcephalus, assembly GCF_052327205.1. NCBI lineage: Eukaryota > Metazoa > Chordata > Chondrichthyes > Squaliformes > Somniosidae > Somniosus > Somniosus microcephalus. The sequence goes on from NC_140992.1 coordinate 35,161,522, forward strand.
GTCCTTATATCCGAGTCAGCGCTACCCAAAGAAGCACAAGATCAGAGTTACCTCACAGAGCCAGGTAAGAGCAATCCCACCCCGCGGCCCCAGGGGAGGTCCCAGTAATGTACACGTCTGTACAAGTGTGTGCATCAGGTAATGATGAAAAGCGCTCGCTCTCACCAAACTGATTATTAACTCCATGTCGCACTAATCTTTATAACTTTCGATGAATGATGCACATATATAATGTGAAGAGCCCTCGTCAAACAGCACTTGTTTTCTGCTTTTGTTGGAAGTGTCACTGAAGCCAGTAGAGCAGCCCCCGGCTGTTGTAGATATCTTTTTAATTCTTCTCTTCTTCTTAGGCAGCCCCTCGGAACCGAGGATGACTTGCTTCCACATTAGAAATGAGCTCGCAGGTGACTGATGAGTCCAATGCGGGACCTACAGTCTCTGTCACAGGTGGGGCAGATGGTGGTTGAAGCGGCGGGTGGGTGGGGTGCTTGGGTTGACGTGCGCTCCTTGCGCTGCTTGCGCTTGGCTTCCGCTTGCTCCCGGCGAAGAGACTCGAGGTGTTCGGCGCCTTCCCGGATGCTTCTCCTCCACTTTGTGCTGTCTTGGGCCAGGGATTCCCAGGTTTCGGTGGGGATGTTACACTTTTTCGAGGAGGCTTTGAGGGTGTCCTTGAAGTGTTTCCTCTGCCCACCTGGGGCTCGCTTGCCGTGCCGCAGCTCCGAGTAGAGCGCTTGTTTTGGGAGTCTCGTATCGGGCATGTGGACAATGTGACCCGTCCATCGGAGCTGATTGAGCGTGGTCAGAGCTTCGATGCTGGGGATGTTGGCCTGCGCAAGAACACTGACGTTGGTGCACCTATCCTGCCAATGGATTTGCAGGATCTTGCGGAGGCAGCATCGGTGGTACCTCTCCAGTGCTTTGAGGTGCCTGCTGTACATGGTCCATGTCTCTGAGGCATACAGCAGGGCAGGTATCACTGCTGCCCTGTAGACCATGAGCTTAGTGCCGGGTTTGAGGTCCTGGTCTTCAAACAGTCTTCCTCAGGCGGCCGAAGGCTGCACTGGCACACTGAAGGCGGTGTTGGACTTCGTCGTCGACGTCTGCCCTTGTTGACAGTAGGCTCCCGAGGTATGGAAAGTGGTCCACGTTGTCCAAGGCCTTGTCGTGGATTTTGATAATCGGGGGGCAGCACTGTCTGGCGGGGGCAGGTTGGTAGAGGACCTTTGTCTTACGGATGTTTAGTGTAAGGCCTATGCTCTCGTATGCTTCGGTGAAGGTGTTTACGATGGTTTGGAGTTCGGCCTCCGAGTGAGCGCAGATGCAAGCATCGTCTGCATACTATAATTCGACGACAGAGGATGGGACGACCTTGGATCTGGACTGGAGGTGACGGAGGTTGAACAGTTTCCTGTTTGTTCTGTAAATTAGCTCGACTCCAGTGGGGAGCTTACTGAGGGTGAGATGGAGCATTACAGCAAGGAAGATTGAGAAGAGCGTTGGTGCGATGACACAGCCTTGCTTGACCCCAGTTCGTACGTGAATTGGGTCTGTAGTGGAACCGTTGGTCAGGGTCATGGCTTGCATGTCGTCGTGAAGCAGGCGGAGGATAGTGACAAACTTTTGAGGGCAGCCAAATTTTGAGGAGAACACTCCATAATCCCTCGCGGTTGACAGTGTCGAAGGCCTTTGTGAGATCAAAGAAGGCCATATACAGTTGTTGGTGCTGTTCCCTGCATTTCTCTTGTAATTGACGTGCAGTGAAGATCATGTCCATTGTGCCCCTTCGTGGGCGGAATCCGCATTGCAACTCTGGGAGGAGCTCTTTGGCCACTGGGAGAAGGCGATTGAGGAGGATTCTTGCGATGACTTTCCCTGTGGCAGATAGCAGGGAAACTCCTCTGTAATTACCGCAATCGGACTTGTCACCTTTCTTGATGATGGTCACAATTACGGCACCTCTGAGATCCCCTGGCATGCTCCCCTCCTCCCAGATAAGAGAAATGAGTTCATGAATTCGCGCCAGTATTGCTTCTCCGCCATGCTTTAGTGCCTCGGCGGGGAGCCTTTGCCATCCTTTTTAATTAGAGTTTAGAACTAGGACCAGACTTTTAAATAGCAGTTTCACTCGGTGGAATAGCAATTATAGGTAACAAGAGAAATGTGTGATGGGATAATGAAATAGGGAATAATATTGATCTCATTAGCTCAACAGAAAAATAGCTTGTTCGAACACATAAGAACATAAGACGTAGGTAAATCATGCTTGACTAATCTACTGGAATTTTTTTGAGGATGTAACTGGTAAAATAGATAAGGGAGAACCAGTGGATGTGGTGTATTTGGACTTTCAGAAGGCTTTCGATAAGGTCCCACATAAGAGATTAGCATGCAAAATTAAGGCACATGGGATTGGGGGCAAGGTATTGACTTGGATAGAGAACTGGTTGGCAGACAGAAGGCGGAGAGTTGGAATAAACGGGTCATTTTCCGAGTGGCAGGCAGTGACTAGTGGGGTACCGCAAGGATCGGTCCTAGGACCCCAGCTGTTCACAATATGTATTAATGATCTGGATGAGGGAATTGGATGTAATATCTCCAAATTTGCAGACGACACAAAGCTGGATGGGAGGGTAAGCTGTGAGGAGGATATTGAGAAACTCCAGTACGATTTGGACAGATTGGGTGATTGGGCAGAAACATGGCAAATGCACTATAATGTGGATAAATGTGAGGCTATCCACTTTGGTGGCAAAAACAGGAAGGCAGATTATTATTTGAATGGCAATAGATTGGGAGAAGGGGAAGTGCAAAGAGACCTGGGTTTTCTTGTGCACCAGTCGCTGAAGGTAAGCATGCAGGTGCAGCAGGCGGTTAAGAAGGCAAATGGTATGTTGGCCTTCGTAGCAAGAGGGTTCGAGTACAGGAACAAGGATGTCTTGCTACAGTTGTTCAGGGCCTTGGTGAGACCGCACCTTGAGTATTGTGTGCAGTTTTGGTCGCCTTACCTGAGGAAGGACGTTCTTGCCATGGAAGGAGTGCAGTGAAGATTCACCAGGCTGATACCTGGGATGGCAGGAATGACGTATGAGGAGAGATTGGGTCGATTGGGCTTATACTCACTGGAGTTTAGAAGATTGAGGGGATCTCATCGAAACCTATAAAATTCTGTCAGGCCTGGACAGACTAGATGCAGGAAGGATGTTTATGATGGCCGGGGAGTCCAGAACCAGGGGTCATAGTCTAAGGATAAGGGGTAAGCCATTTAGGACTGAAATGAGGAGGAATTTCTTCACCCAGAGAGTGGTGAACCTGTGGAATTCTCTGCCACAGAGGGCGGTGGAGGCCAGTTCATTAAATATATTCAAAAAGGAGTTGGATATATTTCTTAAGGCTAAAGGGATCAAGGGATATGGGGAGAAGGCAGGGACAGGGTACTGAATTTGGATGATCAGCCATGATCTCATTGAATGGCGGAGCAGGCTCGAAGGGCCGAATGGCCTACTCCTGCTCCTATCTTCTATGTTTCTATGTTTCTAGGAGCAGGAGTAGGTCATTTGGCCCCTTGAGCCTGCTCGGCTATTCAATAAAATCATGGCTCCCTTATCATTCAAAAATCTGTCTATCTCCCTCCTATATATATTCAATGACCCAGTCTCCACAGCTCTCTGGGAAAGAGAATTCCAAAGATTCACGACCCTCTGAGAGAAGAAATTCCTCCTCATTTCCATTTTAAATGGGTGCCCCCTTATTCTGAAATCATGCCCTCTAGTTCTAGATTCCGCCATGAGGGGAAACATCCTCTCTGCATCTACCCTGTCAAGCCCCTTCAGAATCTTATATGTTTCAGTAAGATCCCCTCTCATTCTTCAACCTCGTGAACCTTCTCTGAATTGCCTCCAATGCAAGTATATCCTTCCGTAAATAAGGAGACCAAAACTGTACGCAGTTGTGGTCTCATCAATGCCTTGTACAGTTGTAACAGGACTTCCCTACTTTTATACTTCATTCCCTTTGCAATAAAGGCCAACATTCCATTTGCCTTCCTAATTGCTTGCTGAACCTGCATGCTAACTTTTTGTGTTTCATGTACAAGGACCCCCAGATCTCTCTGTACCTCAGCATTTTGTAATCTTTCCTCAATTAAATTATAATCTGCTTTTTTATTTTTTATTTTTCCTACCAAAGTGGATAACCTCGCATTTTCCTACATTATACTCCATCTGCCAGATTTTTGCCCACTCACTTAACCTATCTATATCCCTTTGGAGATTTATTAAGTCCTCCACACAATTTGCTTTCCCACCTATCTTTGTATCATCAGTTAGTGAGGAAATCAGCTTATAAACTAAGTTATTGATAAGGTTCTTATTAGTTTCTCCTTGAATAGAATAATTTTTAACTTTTGGGATAATCAGCTAATGGGATAACATATGGTCACGTAGTAGGAGTAAGGTAAAGGTATAACATGTGACAAATCGTAATGAGAGTCTGGATTCAAAGGCTTCAATCAACCTGAATACTGAGCTCAGCACAGGAATGCATTAGACGATTGGGAAGCATTTAAAAGCCAGCAAAGAATAACTAAAAGATTAATTAAGAAAGGGAAGATAGATTATGAAAGTAAACTAGCAAAAAATATAAAAACAGATAGCAAGAGTTTCTACAGCTATATAAAAAGAAAAAGGGTGGCTAAAGTGAACGTTGGTCCCTTAGCGGACGAGACCGGGAAACTAGTGGTGGGGAACATGGAGATGGCAAAGACGCTGAACAAATATTTTGTATCAGTCTTTACAGCAGAGGACACTAAAAATATCCCAACACTGGACAAACAGGGGGCAATGGGGGGGGGGGGGGGAGGAGGAGCTAAACTCGATTAAAATCACTAAGGAGGTGGTACTCAGTAAAATAATGGGACTTAAGGCGGATAAATCCCCCGGACCTGATGGCCTACATCCTAGGGTCTTGAAAGAAGTAGCGGTAGGGATTGTGGATGCATTGGTGATTATTTTCCAAAACTCCCTGGACTCAGGAAAGGTCCCGGCAGATTGGAAAACTGCTAATGTAACACCCTTATTTAAGAAGGGAAGTAGACAAAAAGCTGGAAACTATAGACCAGTTAGCCTAACATCTGTGGTTGGTAAAATGTTGGAGTCCATTATTAAGGAAACAGTAGCAGAGCATTTGGATAAACATAATTTAATAGGACAGAGTCAGCATGGTTTTATGAAGGGGAAGTCATGTTTGACAAATTTGCTTGAATTCTTTGAGGACATAACATACAGGGTGGATAAAGGGGAACCAGTGGATGTAGTGTATTTGGACTTCCAAAAGGCATTTGACAAGGTGCCACACAAAAGATTACTGATCAAGATAAAAAATCACGGGATTGGGGGTAAGATTGGCTATCTAACAGAAAACAAAGAGTTGGGATAAATGGTTCATTCTCGGGCTGGCAATCAGTAACTAGTGGTGTTCCGCAAGGGTCAGTGCTGGGACCCCAACTCTTTACAATCTATATTAATGATTTGGAGGAAGGGACCGAGTGCAACATATCCAAGTTTGCCGACGATACAAAGATGGGAGGGAAAGCAGTGAGTGAGGAGGACATAAAAAACCTGTAAAAGGACATAGACAGGCTAAGTGAGTGGGCAGAGATTTGGCAGATGCAATATAATATTGGAAAGTGTGAGGTTATGCACTTTGGCAGAAAAAAATCAAAGAGCAAGTTATTATCTAAATGGAGAGAAACTGCAAAGTGCTACAGTACAAAGGGATCTGGGGGGTCCTGGTGCATGAAACACAAAATGTTAGTATGCAGGTGCAGCAGGTGATCAGGAAGGCCAATGGAATCTTGGCTTTTATTGCAAGGGGGATGGAGTATAAAAACAGGGAAGTCTTGCTGCAGTTATACAGGGTATTGGTGAGGCCACACCTGGAGTACTGCGTGCAGTTTTGGTTTCCATATTTAAGAAAAGATATACTTGCTCTCGAGGCGGGTCAGAGAAGGTTCACTCGGTTGATTCCGGAGATGAGGGGGTTGACGTATGAGGAAAGGCTGAGTAGGTTGGGCCTCTACTCATTGGAGTTCAGAAGAATGAGAGGCAATCTTATCGAAACATAAGATTGTGAGAGGGGTTGTGAGGGTGGATGCGGTGAGGATGTTTCCACTGATGGGTGAGACTAGAACTAGGGGGCATAATCTTAGAATAAGGGGCTGCCCTTTCAAAACTGAGATGAGGAGAAACTTCTTTACTCAGAGGGTAGTAAATCGATGGAATTTGCTACCCCAGAGAGCTGTGGAAGCTGCAACATTAAATAGATTTAAAACAGAGATAGACAGTTTCCTAGCAGATAAGGGAATTAGGGGTTACGGGGAGAGGGCAGGGAAGTGGACGTGAGTCTAGGTTCGGATCAGCCATGATCCTATTGAATGGCAGAGCAGGCCCGAGGGGCCGTATGGCCTACTCCTGCTCCTACTTCTTATGTTCTTATGTAGAATCCCAACCTATATCACCCAGTGTGTGGCTGTAAGTACTATTTTAGTGTATGCTTAAGTACTATTGCATGTACTTAATAAATCTATGAGTGTTAACCTTGACGTTTCAAGAACCTTACTTATTTTGAAGAATAGATAGAACATCCAATCATAAATAAATATATCCTCTAACAGATATATGAGTTAAGCAACATAGGGAGATGATTAAGCGCTTGATTTTTTTTGATTTGTTTATAGTGAGAATTGGAAAACAATGTTTGTTTACATAAAGAATTATTTATGCAGCTAAGGTGGGTAAGGGAAACATTATTTCTATTTTCCAGGAACCAAAAAAACACATTACCGTCTCCAGGTATAAATCTTAGAAACAAAAAGCAAAATACTGCAGATGTTGGAAGTATGAAATAAAAACAGAAAATGCTGGAAACACTCAGGATGTCAGGCAGCATCCTTGATAAAAGAGAAAGCTTCGGTTAATGTTTCAGGTCTATGACCCTTCGTCAGAGCCAGAAAAGGTTACAGATGGACAGCTTATAAAGAAGAACAGGACAAGGGAACATGGAGCAAGGGAAAATGACCACATACACAAGAAAAAGAACGATCTGTAAACTGTTCTCCACCTAATCACTTTACAGGTCATTATTTTATTTTCTTGTGTACGTGCTTATTTTTCCTAACCCTCTTTTCCCTTGCTATGTTCCTCCAATGAGCTGCTCATCTGTAATATTTACATGTTACATAGTGTTACATAGGCCAGGATTCTGCGTTGAGAAATATGGTGAGGTTATCGGCGCTCACCGTTATGGAGTAAATTGGACAGCAACTTCCAGAGTCTGCACATGCACAGTTAAATGCGGAAATCTGGAAATTGTGGTGCGAGTTGCCTTGCTCCACCACAGGACCTCGCCGATCAACTCGGCATTGAAATCCATGTAAGAGCGTGGAGTTGTGGTACTTACCCACTAGTTACCCACTAAACATGGCAGAAAAAGTTAGGGCTGGTGCATTCAGGCGTAAGTGAATTTTTAATGGCATGATCAGTCATAATTACTGCCAAACAACCTCTTTGGCCCTGAATATTTAATTTTACAAGTGTGGAGTCTCATTCATTCAGAATTTAATTAGTGTTGGAGATTTTTTTTTAAATTAATAGATTTTTCTTTACTTTTTCTGTCTGTTTCTTTTATCACCCTCTCTCTTAATCACATGGATCAAATACCCGATGACAGTAAGTCTCTGCTCAAAAGCCCGCAAAAACTCTGTGGGCAGCTGGCAGCGTAGTAAATGGCAAGTGTCGTACCTTCATTGCTGACCACAAAATCATAGCATTTACAGCACAGAAACAAGCCATTCGGCTCAACCGGTTCATGCCGGTGTTTACGTCCCACATGAGCCTCCTCCCGCCCTTCTTCGTCTAATCCCATCAACATATCCTTCTATTCCTTTCTACCTCATGTGTTTATGCTATTCACCTCAACTACTCCTTGTGGTAGCGAGTCCCACATTCTAACCATTCTCTGGGTAAAGAAGTTTCTCCTGAATTCACTATTGGATTTATTGGTGATGGCCTTATATTTATGGCTCATAGTTCTGGTCTCGCCCACAAGTGGAAATATATTCTCTACGTCTACCCTATCAAACCCTTTCATAATCTTAGGTCATCCCTCAGTTTTTTCTTTTCTGGGGCAAAGAGCCCCAGCCTGTTCAATCTTTCCTGACAGGTATAACTCTCAGTTCTGGTATCATCCTAGTAAATCTTATTTGCACCTTCTCCAGTGCCTCTATATCCTATTTATAATATGCAGACCAGAACTGTTAACTGTACTCCAAGTGTGGTCTAACCAAGGTTCTATACAAGTTTAACATAACTTCTCCGTGTTCAAATTCTATCCCTCTAGAAATGAGCTTTGTTTGGTTTTTTATCTCCTTATTAACCTGCTTCTCTACCTTTAGTGGTTTGTGTATCTTTACCCCCAGATCCCTCTGTTCCTCGACCCTGTTTAAACACTTACTTTCCAAGGAGTATGTGGCCTCCTTATTCTTCCTACCAAAATGTACCACTCCACACTTAGCTATGTTTAGGTTCATTTGCCAATTACACGGCCATTCTGCAAGTTTATTAAAGTCTTCCTGTATTTTGCCACAGTCCTTCTCTATTAATTACGCCCCCAATTTGGTGTCATCTGCAAATTTTGAAATTGTACTTCCGATTCCCAAATCGTTCATGTAAATGGTGAACAACAGTGGTTCCAGTGCCAATCATTGTGGAACACCATTTCCCACCTTTTGCCAGTCTGAGTAAGTATCTTTAACCCCTACTCACTGTTTTCTGTTTTCTAGCCAGCTTGCTATCCATTCTGCTACTTGTCCTCTGACTCCACATGTTCTGAACTTAGTCATAAATCTACTACCTTATCAAAAGCCTTTTGGAAATTCAAATATATTGGGCCGGATTTTCCGATCGGAGGCTTCCTACGTACGGAACTCTCTGCCCGGGGAGGCCCATCTCCCAGGCAGGCGGATGATGAAGAGGATTCTTGACACATCGGAAGCACTGGGTTTTAGCGTATGCACTTTGCATGCCTGAAACCGGCACTTACGAAGCCCCAATGGGTGCCTGCGTAGCTCGTATGCACCCGTGGGTGTCGGAATATCCAGCCCATTATGTCTACTGCATTGACCTTATCTATCCTTTCTGTTACTTCTTCAAATAATTCAATAAGGTTAATCAAGCATGACCTTCCCTTTTCAAATAATTTTTATTATATTTCCAGTTTCTGGATGATTTTCTATTACATCTTTGAGTAAGGATTCCATTACCTTTCCTACCACCGATGTTAAACTAATTGGTCTATAGTTCTCTGGACTTGTTCTATCTCCCTTTTTAAATATAGGAATCACATTAGCTGTCTGCTGCCACTATTCCCTTTCCTAATGAACTTTTATATATATGTAATACTGCTTCTGCTAACTTCCCTAACTTCTTTTAATATGTGCAGATGGAATCCATCCAGACCAGGGGTTTTACCCTCTCTAAGTTTGACTAGTTTATCTCACCCTTTCTATCTTAAATATCTTTATATCTTGGTTGATCTCTTCTTCTAATGGTATGTCCACCGTGTTCGTCTCCCTGGTAAATACCGAGGCAAAGTAATTATTTAATTTTCATACCATTTTGCTGTCATTACCTGTGATTTTATCATATATATTCCTTAGTAGCTCTAACCCTATCCTGATTGTTCTTTTGTTATTTTTGTATCCGGAAAATACTTTACTTTTTTATATATTCCTTGATAATTTAAGTTTGTAGTTTCTCTTTGCCTTCCTAATTGTTTTTTCTTACTTCTTTCTGAACCTTTTTGTATTCCCCTTTGTTATCCTCTCCTTTGTTGTCAATGTACTCAGTGTATGCCTTTTTTTAGTTTCAATTTTGGCCTTATTTCTTTATTCATCCATGGTGTGTCATTACTGGCTAGTTTGTTCTTGCTTTTTAGTGGATATATTTGTCCTGGATGCTATTGATCACCATTTTAAATGTTCTCTGCTGCTGTTCTATTTCTTTGTCAGTAAATTTTTCCAGTTTACTTTTTCCTAGTTCCATTCCCATCCACTTAAAAGCAGCTTTTTTCCAATTTATTACTTTGGTCTTTGTCTTACTTATGTACTTCTCAAACTTTATCTTAAAGCTTATGTTGTGATCGCTATTACCTAGATGTTCCCCTACGTTTACTTCTCTTACCTGTTCTGGTTCATTTCCCATTACTAGATCCAGCAATGCTCCCTCTCTTGTTGGGCTTTTTACATGCTGGGTAAGAAAAGACTCCTGTACACATTGTAAAAACTCCATTCCCTGTACCCCTTTTGTTACCTCTTGCCAGTTTATTTGGGGGTAGTTTAAATTTCCCATGATTATTATTCGATGTCCTTTATCATTTCACATATTTCCTTAAGTATATCTTCCACCAACTCCTTTCCACTATTAGGTGGTCTGTAGTATAACCATATTAGCGTGGTCGATCTCTTCATATCTTTTATTTCAATCCATATGTATTCTGCTTTTAACTTTGTTAGTTATGTCCCTTTTTTCTACTGACATTATGTTATCTCTAATTAGTACAGCACCCCCTCTTCCTTCCCTAACCAGTATGGTGATGTCATAACCTGCAATATTTCATTGCCAGTCCTGTTCTTTATGTAGCCATGTTTCAGTTATTCCTATTACAGCTGGTTCCTTGCTATAGATTATTCCCACCAGTTTCCCCATTTTATTCTGGATGCTGTGTACATTGCTGTACAGGCAGTTTAATTCATCTTTAATAGTTGTTACTTTTACTTTATTTTTGCAGTCCTTTTATACTTCTGTTTCATAACTGGATTTGTTTCATAGAAACATAGAAGATAGGAGCAAGAGTAGGGCATTCGGCCCCTCGAGCCTGTTCCGCCATTTAATGAGATCATAGAGTCATAGAGTCATAGAGTCATAGAGTAATACAGCACGGATAGAGGCCCTTCGGCCCATCGTGTCCGCGCCGGCCATCAAGCCCTGTCTAATCTAATCCCATATTCCAGCATTTGGCCCGTAGCCTTGTATGCTATGGCATTTCAAGTGCACATCCAAATGCTTCTTAAATGTTGTGAGGGTTTCTGCCTCCACAACCCTTTCAGGCAGTGAGTTCCAGACTCCAACCACCCTCTGGGTGAAAAAGTTCTTTCTCAAATCCCCTCTAAACCTCCCGCCCTTTACCTTGAATCTATGCCCCCTAGTTATCGACCCCTCTACTAAGGGAAAAAGCTCCTCAGCATCCATCCTATCTATGCCCCTCATAATTTTGTACACCTCAATCATGTCCCCCCTCAGCCTCCTCAGCTCCAAGGAAAACAAACCCAACCTGCCCAGTCTCTCTTCATAGCTGAAGCGCTCCAGCCCTGGTAACATCCTGGTGAACCTCCTCTGCACCCTCTCTAACGCGATCACATCCTTCCTGTAGTGTGGCGACCAGAACTGCACACAATATTCCAGCTGTGGCCTAACCAGTGTTTTATACAGCTCCATCATAACCTCCTTGCTCTTATATTCAATGCCTCGGCTAATGAAGGCAAGTATCCCATATGCCTTTTTTACCACCTTATCCACCTGTTCCGCCGCCTTCAGGGATCTGTGTACTTGCACACCCAGATCCCTCTGACCCTCCGTCTTGCCTAGGGTCTTTCCATTCATTGTGTATTCCTTTGCCTTGTTAGTCCCCCCAAAGTGCATCACCTCGCACTTTTCCGGGTTAAATTCCATTTGCCACTGTTCCGCCCGCCCATCTGACCAACCCATCTATATCGTCCTGCAGACTGAGGCTACCCTCCTCGCTATTTACCACCCTACCAATTTTTGTATCATCCGCGAACTTACTGATCATACCCTTTACATTCATATCCAAGTCATTAATGTAGACCACAAACAGCAAGGGACCCAGCACCGATCCCTGTGGTACCCCACTGGCCACAGGCTTCCAGTCACAAAAACAACCTTCGACCATCACCCTCTGCCTTCTGCCACTAAGCCAGTTTTGTATCCAATGTGCCAAGGCACCCTAGATTCCATGGGCTCTTACCTTCTTGACCAGTCTCCTGTGCGGGACTTTATCGAAGGCCTTACTGAAATCCATGTATACCACATCCACTGCGTTACCCTCATCCACACACCTAGTCACCCCCTCAAAAAATTCAATCAAATTAGTCAGACATGATCTTCCCTTGACAAAGCCATGTTGACTATCCCTGATTAATCCTTGCCTCTCCAAGTGGAGACAAATTTTGTCCCTCAGGATTTTTTCCAATAATTTTCCTACCACTGATGTTAGGCTCACTGGCCTGTAGTTCCCCGGTTTTTCCCTACTACCCTTCTTGAATAATGGTACTACATTAGCGGTTCTCCAGTCCTCTGGCACATCCCCTGTGGCCAGAGAGGTCCTGAATATATGTGTTAGAGCCCCCGCAATCTCCTCCTTTGCCTCACACAGCAGCCTGGGATACATTTCATCCGGGCCTGGGGATTTATCCATTTTTAGGCCAGCTAAAACCGCCAATACCTCCCCCCGCTCGATGTTAATATGTTCGAGCATATCACAGTCCCCCCGCCCTATTTCTATGTCTACATCGTCCTTCTCCATAGTGAAAACAGACGCAAAAAATTCATTCAGAACCCCTCCTACATCTTCCGGCTCCACACACAGATTGCCACTTTTGTCCCTAATGGGCCCTATTTTTTCCCTAGTTATCCTCTTACCCTTAATATACTTATAAAACATCTTCGGATTTTCCTTTATTTTGCTTGCCAGTGTTATTTCATGGCCCCTCCTTGATCTCCTAATTTCTTTTTTAAGTATCCCCCTGCACTTTTTGTACTCCTCTAGGGCTTCCTCCGTCTTTAGCCTTTTGTATCTACCAAAAGCCCTCCTTTTTTTCCTAATCCATTCCCGTATATCCCCTGACATCCAAGGTTCCCTGTGGTTTTTGGAACCACCCTTGACCTTTACGGGAACATGTTGCCATTGTATGATCTCAATCTCCCTTCTGAAAGCCTCCCATTGCTCCGATGCGGATTTTCCTACAAGTAGCTGATCCCAGTCCATTTTGGCCAGATCCTGCCTTATCCTATTAAAATCGGCCTTCCCCCAATTTAGAACCTTTATTTCCGGCCCATCCCTGTCCTTTTCCATGGCCACCTTAAATCTTACCATATTATGGTCACTATCACCAAAGTGCTCACCTACTAGCACTTTTTCCACTTGGCCGGCCACATTCCCTAGAATTAGGTCCAGTACCGCCCCCTCTCTTGTAGGACTTTCTACATGCTGGCTCAAAAAGCTCTCCTGGATGCACTTTAAGAATTCTACACCCTCTGAGCCTTTCACACTCTGACTATCCCAGTTAATATTGGGGAAGTTGAAATCCCCCATTATTATTACCCTATTATTTGCACATTTCTCTGAGATTTGCCTACATATCTGTTCCTCTATCTCCCCCTGACTGTTTGGAGGCCTATAGTACACTCCCAGCAAAGTGCTTGCCCCCTTTTTGTTTTTAAGCTCCACCCATATGGCCTCATTGGAGGACCCTGCTAATATATCATCCCTCCTTACTGCAGTAATTGACTCCTTAATTAATATTGCGACACCCCCTCCTCTTATACCTCCCCCTCTGTCTCGCCTGAAGATTCTGTACCCCGGAATATTGAGCTGCCAGTCTTGCCCTTCCCTCAACCATGTCTCCGTGATAGCAACAATATCATACTCCCATGTGTTTATCAACACCTTCAGTTCATCCACCTTATTCGCAAGACTCCTTGCATTAAAATAGATGCCATCCAGCCTTGCCCTTATATATTTGCCCTGTCTACCAAGCTGACTTGTTTTTTTCTCTATAATAGGCTGATAATCCAAATTCAGTACCCTGTCGCTGCTTTCTCCCCATATCCCTTGATCCCTTTAGCCTTAAGATATATATCTAACTCCTTCTTGAATATATTTAATGAATTGGCATCTACTGCCTTCTGTGGTAGAGAATTCCACAGATTCACCACTCTCTGGGTGAAGAAATTCCTCCTCATCTCAGTCCTAAATGGCCTACCCCTTATCCTTAGACTGTGACCCCTGGTTCTGGACTCCCCCGCCATCGGGAACATCCTTCCTGCATCTAGTCTGTCTAGTCCTGTTAGAATTTTATAAGTTTCAATGAGATCCCCTCATTCTTCTAAAGTCTAGCGAATATAAGCCTAATCGACCCAATCTCTCTTCGTACGTCATTCCTGCCATCCCAGGTATCAGTCTGGTGAATCTTCGCTGCACTCCCTCCATGGCAAGAACATTCTTCCTCAGATAAGGCGACCAAAACTGCACACAATACTCAAGGTGTGGTCTCACCAAGGCCGTGTACAACTGCAGCAAGACATCCTTGCTCCTGTACTTGAATCCTCTCGCTATGAAGGCCAACATACTATTTGCCTTCTTAACCGCCTGCTGCACCTGCATGCTTACCTTCAGCGACTGGTGCACAAGGAAGTTGCACTTACCCTTTTTCCAATCTATTGCCGTTCAGATAATAATCTGTCTTCCTGTTTTTGCCACCAAAGTGGATAACCTCACATTTATCCACATTATACTGCATCTGCCATGCATCTGCCCAATCACCCAACCTGTCCATATCATACTGGAGTTTCTCTGCATCCTCCTCACAGCACACACACCCACCTAACTTTGTGTCGTCTGCAAACTTGGAGATATTACATCTAGTTTCCTCGTCTAGATCATTGATATATATTGTGAATAGCTGGGGTCCTAGCACCAATCCCTGCGGTACCCCACTAGTCACTGCCTGCTACTTGGAAAAAGACCCATTTATTCCAACTCTTTGCTTCCTGTCTGCGAACCAGTTCGCTATCCAAGTCAGTACCTTACCCCCCCAATCCCATATGCTTTAACTTTGCACGCCAATCTCTTATGCGGGACCTTATCGAAAGCCTTCTGAAAGTCCAAATACACCACATCCACTGGTTCTCCCTTTTATATTACCTGACCATTTATATTATCCTTGTTCCTTACCTTGCTCTGGCCTTTACTTTCATCTCTTATTTCTTTTGTCTTCAGACTTTTGTTACTTTCACCAGATCCCTTCCTCCCACCCCCCACCCCCATCTTAGAGCAGTAGAGTCATAGAGTTATACAGCACAGAAAGAGGCCCTTCAGCCTGTGATGTATGTACCTTTAAGGGAGAGAACTACTTTTTACAGCTCCTCTATACTGTAGTACCGGCAGTGACCACACCTGTATATAAGCCCTGAGACGTGATCTGTACAGTTAGTTCTAGAGTAACCCTCATTCAGTAAACACCTGTTGTACCGTTTCTCCTGCAGTCTGTGTCTTATTATACACAGACACAACATTGGCGACGAGCAGATTCGAACCTACCTGCAACTCTGCATCACATCCTGGAGAACAGTGGAAGGAGGTCGAGTCCAGAAGCACGGGCGTCGACCACGGGCAACCACCCAGTCATCCAGCGGAGATTTGAGCATCACAGGGGAGGCTGTCGAGAGCCAGGCTTGGCTTTCCAGTCACGGTGGTCCAGCGAAACGGGCTGGCAACAGGTACTGCGCAGATCCTTCCCGGACAGCGGTGGCTAGAGCCAACCGAGCGGCACAGAAAAAGGCCGAGCAGCGTCGATGGGTGAGAGAGAGATGGCAGAGCGCACAGGGCACAGCCGGTGTTCAGGACCGAGCGGCATCAACGGGGAGAGAGACGAGAGAGAGCAGAGCGCAGCCGGTGTTCAAGGGCCGAGCAGCGTCAACGGGGGGAAGAGAGACGAGAGAGAGCAGAGCGCAGCCGGTGTTCAAGGGCCGAGCAGTGTCAACGGGGGAGAGAGGCGCGCAGGAAAACACGAGGCGCTGCCATTGCCACGAGGACCACAGAGAGCGGCATTGGCAGCAGCACAGGAGCAGCGCATGAAACCCACAGGGCATCGCCAATTGCCATGAGGACCGCCGAGAGCGGCGTTGGCAGCAGCGCGGGAGACGCCATTTTAAGCCACAGCGGGGAAAAAAGGAAAGCGCGGGAGACGCCATTTTAAGCCAGTCTAACCACACCCAAAAATGCCGAAGAGTGGCAGTATCACAGCGTTCGACAATGAAGTTGAAGATTGGACGACATATGTCGAACGCATAGAAGTATACTGCAAGGCGAATGAAGTGCCAGATGACAAGAAAGCGCTGGTATTGTTGAATTCAATGGGTGCAAAAACGTATGGCTTACTACGAAACCTAGTAACCCCAGAGAAGCCAGTAGAAAAGGATTTTGAAAACAGTGTCAATCCTACAGGACCACTTAAACCCCACACCGCTGCTGATAGCAGAAAGATTTAAGTTTCACAAAAGGAACCAGCATAAAGATGAAAGTAATGCTGAGTATTTAACGGAACTGCGCAAGCTATCGAAACACTGCCAGTTTGGAACGGGACTAGCAGATACTTTAAGGGACAAGTTTGTGTGTGGGCTTCAAAGTGAAGGAACCCAGAAACAGCTTCTATCAGAAAAGGATCTTACGCTGGACAAGGCTTTCAGCATTGCAGTATCACACGAAGCAGCAGCATGGGGCGCTGCAGAGATACAACGGAGACCGCAAGAATATGGCACAAATGAAATGTCAAACGGAACAGTGAAGTGCTATCGCTGCGGCAGAACAACACACGACCATAATGATTGCTGGTTCAAGGACAAAGTGTGCAGACAGTGTGGAAAAGCAGGACACATAGCAAGAGTCTGCAGGTCGGGAAAGAAAACCAGCAGCAAGAAATCTCCACAGGAGAAGTACAAGAAGGTACATAAGGTGACGGAGAGTAGTTCAGACAAACAGAAGAGTGATACAGACTCCGGAAGCAAGGAGCTGGGTTGTCTGAAACTACATAATGTGATCAAAACGGAGGATCACCAAACTATCTGGGTCACGCTCAAGATAGCAGGAGTCCAAGTGAAAATGGAATTGGACACAGGATCAGCCCTAACAGTCATAAACCGAAGGGACTACAAGCGGCTATTCTCACATATACCCTTGAGAGATACAAAGATTGTCTTGAAGATGTACACGGGGCAAAAAGTCTACCCCAAAGGAAAAATAAGGGTGAACGTTATATATAACGGCAAGTAAACGCCAAAAATGGACCTATATGTATTGCCAGATGGAGGACCACCACTACTAGGACGTGAATAGATCCGGAAGATACAGCTAGATTGGCATTCCATACAAGCACTGACTGTAGATGCCAAAAAGGATGACGACGTCACACCTGGACGACTGTCAAAAATGCTAACTGATGCACAAGAAGTGTTCCAGCAGGGACTCGGAACACTAAAAGGCACAACAACGATGATCAAAATAGAGGAAAATGCAAGCCCAAAGTTTTTTAAGGCCAGACCGGTATCTTATGCGATCCGCCCAGCCGTCGAAGCAGAGCTGGAAGGTTTGGAATGTTCAGGAGTATTGTCCAAAGTGGACTGGAGCGAGTGGGCTACACCCAACATTCCTGTAATGAAGAGGTCATTGAGTAATACGCCTGGGGAACCAAAGAAGGTTCGCATCTGTGGGGACTTTAAGGTGACAGTGAGCCCAGTCCTTCACACTATACAATATCCGCTTCCGCGGATTGAAGATATTTTCGCCTCGCTATCTGGAGGGAAACGCTTCACTAAGATTGATCTGGCCCAGGCGTACCTGCAAATGGAGGTAGAAGAAGCCTCGAAACAGTACCTCACGATCAACACTCATAAAGGTCTCTACCAATACACCCGGCTGGTGTTCGGGGTAGCATCAGCTCCGGCTATTTGGCAAAGGGCAATGGAACAAGTCCTGCAAGGGATTCCAGGGACCCAGTGTTATTTGGACGACATCCTGGTCACGGGCGAAAATGACAGTGATCACCTCGCCAACATGGAGCAGGTGCTCACTAGATTGAAGGAATGTGGGCTCCGAGCTAATCGCCACAAATGCGAGTTTTTCCAGAAGCAGATCTCGTATTGTGGCCACGTTATTGATAAAGCGGGGTTACATAAGTCCCCTGAAAAGATTGAGGCAGTAGTCAAGGCTCCAGCACCGGAAACCGTGTCACAACTGAGGTCGTTCCTCGGGCTGGTGAAGTACTACCATAAGTTCTTGCCGAATTTGTCTACAGTACTACACCCACTGAACACCCTACTGCAAACGGGGGTACCATGGAAGTGGAGTGACGAATGTAAACGAGCTTTCCAGAAGAGCAAAGCATTGATCACATCAAAAGAGGTGTTGGCTCATTTCAACCCAGCACTACCAATTCGGTTGGCGTGTGATGCATCACCCTATTGCATTGGAGCGGTGCTGTCGCACAAATTCCCAGACGACTCGGAGAGGCCAGTAGCCTTTGCGTCTCGGTCACTAACCTCAGCCGAGCATAACTACGCCCAGATTGACAGGGAGGCCCTCAGCCTAGTGTGGGGAGTGAAAAAGTTCAATCACTATCTGCACGGGCAGAAGTTCACCTTGCTGACTAACCACCAACCACTTGTCTCCATCTTTAATCCAAAGAAGGGCGTTCCGGTGATGACTGCACAACGGTTACAAAGATGGTCCCTTTTTCTAGGGGCGCACCAATATGAAATCGAGTATAAGGGCACGAAACAGCATGGAAACGCTGATGGGCTATCACGCCTGCCACTGCCTACTGCGGAGGAAGCACCAGCAGTGGATCCTGTCGAAATATTTCATTCGACTATAATTGAATGCTTGCCAGTAACTAATGCTGGTATAGAGAAGGAGACCCGAAATGACCCGACACTGTCTCAGGTATATGATTTGACGGTGAAGGGATGGCCAGCACATGGCGACTCACTGTTGCCAGCATTCTCATCCAGAAGAGAACAGCTGTCAGTATGCCAGGGGACCTTGATGTGTGGATCCCGAGTGGTAATTCCACCCAAGTTAAGGGAGAGAATGCTCAATGAGCTTCACGAAGGTCATCTGGGAGGGGTGAAAATGAAAAGCCTTGCTCGGGCTTATGTGTGGTGGCCGGGGATCGATCAGCAAATCGAGGACCTGACAAAGAGCTGCTCAGGATGCCAGAAGGTCCAAAATGCACCACCACATGCCCCTCTACACCCATGGGAGTGGCCCTCATCTCCATGGCAATGGGTGCATATTGATTTTGCTGGTCCATTCATGGACTCAATGTTTTTAATAGCCATGGATGCGCACTCGAAATGGCCTGAGGTGATCAAAATGTCCTCCACCACCACGGAGAAAACTATTGCAGTCCTACGGACCATTTTTGCCAGGAACGGCTTGCCAGAGCAGATTTGCTCTGATAACGGACAACAGTTTGTGTCCGAAGAGTTTCGAAGATTTATGAAAAGGAATGGGGTAAGGCATTACACATCCGCCCCATATCATCCAGCTACAAATGGATTGGCTGAGAGGTTCATACAAACCTTTAAAAAAGCAGTAAAGGCCATGTGTGATGACGACATTCCACTGCAGCATAAGGTAGACAATTTCCTGTTAGCCTACAGAAATGCGACACATGCAGTCACCAACCAGGCCCCGGCCATGATGTTCTTTAACCGAAGGTTGAGATCTCGTCTGGATTTGTTCAGACCAAATGTACGAAGAGATGTTGAGAGTAAGCAATTCCAGCACATCAATGAGAAGCCAACAAAGAGCTTCAATGTAGGGCAACCAGTCTTGGCCCGCGACTACCGAACAGAGAAATGGCAACCAGGAACGATATGCACACGGCAGGGGCCACTAATGTACACAATGGATGTTGGGGAGAACATTGTGAGATGCCATGCTGACCAGATCCTAGAGTCACAGGAACGAGTCAACCCCATGTCTCGGCCATATGTACCTGGTGAAGAACCCGACGTACAGGTCGCATCTACCTCAGAAACAATAGCATTGGAAGCTGATGAATCAACTGACGACAGGGTGCTAGAATCGCCTCCGCACCAAGAGCGAGACACTCGGGAAAGGCGTTATCCAGAAAGAATCAGGAAGCCTCCCCAAAGACTGAATTTATAAATAGACTATTTTCAGCTAATGTTGCATGTTAAAAGTTTTAATTGTAATTAGTTTGATATTTAATTGTTAAATGAGTGTTATGGGACTGTTAATCTAAAAAGGGGAGGAATTGTAATGTATGTACCTTTAAGGGAGAGAACTACTTTTTACAGCTCCTGTATACTGTAGTACTGGCAGTGACCACACCTGTATATAAACCCCGAGTAGTGATCTGTATAGTTAGTTCTAGAGTAACCCTCATTCAGTAAACACCTGTTGTACCGTTTCTCCTGCAGTCTGTGTCTTATTATACACAGACACAACACAGCCCATCATGTCTGCGCCAGCCATCAAGCCCTGTCTATTCTAATCCCATTTTCCAGCACTTGGTCCGTAGCCTTGTATGCTATGGCATTTCAAGTGCTCATCTGAATGCTTCTTGAATGTTGTGAGGGTTCCTGCCTCTACCACCCTTTCAGGCAGTGAGTTCCAGATTCAAACCACCCTGAAAGAGTTTTTCCTCAAATCCCCTCTAAACCTCCTGCCCCTTACCTTGAAACTATGCCCCCTGGTTATTGACCCCGCTACTAAGGGGAAAAGTTCCTTTCTATCTATCCTATCTATGCCCCTCATAATTTTGTACACCTCAATCAGGTCCCCCCTCAGCCTTCTCGTCTCTAACGAAAACAACCCCAGCCTGTCCAGTCTCTCTTCATAGCTGAAGCACTCCAGCCCAGGTAACATCCTGGTGAATCTCCTCTGCACCCTCTCCAATGCAATCACATCCCTCCTATAGTGTGGCGACCAAAACTGCACATAGTATTCCAGCTGTGGCCTAACTAACATTTTGTACAGCTCCATCATAACCTCCCTGCTCTTATATTCTATGCCTCGGCTAATGAAGGCAAGTATCCCATATGCCTTTTTAACCACCTTATCTACCTGCCCTGCTGCCTTCAGGAATCTATGTACATGCACACCAAGGTCCCTCTAATCCTCTGTCCTTCCTAGGGTCCTACCATTCATAGTGTATTCCCTTGCCTTGTTAGTCCTCCCAAAATGCATCACCTCACACTTTTTAGGGTTAAATTCCATTTGCCACTGTTCTGCCCATCTAACCATCCCGTCTATATCGTCCTGTAGCATGAGGCTTCCCTCCTCGCTATTTACCACTCCACCAATTTTCGTGTCATCTGCGAACTTACTGATCATACCTCCTACATTCATATTTAAATCATTAATGTACACTATAAACAGCAAAGGACCCAGCACCGATCCCTGTGGTACACCAACTGACACAGGCTTCCAGTCACAAAAACAACCTTCGGCCATCACACTCTGCCTCCTGCCACTAAGCTAACTTTGGATCAAACGTGCCAAATTGCCCTGGATCCCATGGGCTCTTACCTTCTTGACCAGTCTCCCATGTGAGATTTTGTCAAAAGCCTTACTGAAGTCCATGTAGACTACATCAACTGCACTACCCTCATCCACACACCTAGTCACCCCCTCGAAAAATTCAATCAAATTGGCAGACATGATCTCCCCCTGACAAAGCCATGCTGACTATGCCTGATTAATCCCTGCCTCTCCAAGTGGAGACTAATTCTGTCCCTCAGAATTTTTTCCAATAATTTCCCTACCACTGATGTTAGGCTCACTGGCCTGTAATTCTCTGGTTTATCCCTACTACCCTTCTTGAACAATGGTACTACATTAGCTGTTCTCCAGTCCTCCGGCACCTCCCCTGTGGCCAGAGAGGTTCTGAAAATTTGTGTCAGAGCCCCTGCAATCTCCTCCCTTGCCTCATACAGCAGCCTGAGATACATCCCGTCAGGGCCTGGGGATTTATCCACTTTTAAGCCCGATAAAACCACTAGTACCTCCTCCCTCTCAATACTAATTTGTTCAAGTATATCACAACCCCCCTGCCTGATTTCTATGCCTACATCGTCCTTCTCCATAGTGAACACAGATGCAAAATATTCATTTAAAACCTCACCTACATCTTCCGGCTCTACACACAGATTGCCACTTTGGTCCCTAATGGGCCCTACTCTTTCCCTGGTTATCCTCTTGCCCTTAATATACTTATAAAACACCTTGGGATTTTCCTTTATTTTGCCCACCAGTGTTTTTTCATGCCCCCTCTTTGCTCTCCTAATTTCTTTTTTAAGTACCCCCCTGCACTTTCTATACTCCTCTAGGGCTTCCACTGTTTTTAGTCCTTCGTATCTGCCAAAAGCCTTCCTTTTTTTCCTAATCCATTCTTGTATATCCCTTGACATCCAGGGTTCCCTGGGCTTGTTGGTCCCACCCTTGACCTTTATGGGAACATGTTGGCATTGTACTCTCTCTATTTCCTTTCTGAAAGACTCCCACTGCTCTGATGTGGATTTTCCTCCAAGTAGCTGATCCCAGTCCACTTTGGCCAGATCCTGCCTTATCATATTAAAATCAGCCTTCCCCCAATTTAGAACCTTTATTTCCAATCCATCTTTGTCCTTTTCCATGACTACCTTAAATCTCACCGAATTATGGTCACTGTCACCAAAATGCTCTCCTACTGACACTTCTACCACTTGCCCGGCTACATTCCGTAGAATTATGTCCAGTACCACCCCCTTTCTTGTAGGACTTTCTACATACTAGCTCAACAAGCTCTCCTGGATGCACTTTAAGAATTCCGCACCGTCTAAGCCTTTCACACTCTAACTATCCCAGTTAATATTGGGAAAGTTGAAATCCCCTACTATTATTACCCTATTATTTCTGCACTTCTTTGAGATTTGCCTACATATCTGTTCCTCTATCTCCCCCTGACTCTTTGGGGGCCTATAATACACTCCCAGCAAAGTGCTTGCCCCCTTTTTGTTTTTAAGTTCTACCCATATGGCCTCATTAGAGGAACCTGCTAAGATATCATCCCTCCTTACAGCAGTAATTGACTCCTTGATTAATATTGCGACACCCCCTCCTCTTTTACACTCCCCTCTGTCTCGCCTGAAGATTCTATACCCCGGAATACTGAGCTGCCAGTCCTGCCCCTCCCTCAACCATGCCTCTGTGATAGCAACAATAGCATACTCCCATGCATAATAACAACAGGAAACACTGGAAAAACTCAGCAGGCCAGGCAGCATCGGTGGAGAGAGAAACAGAGTTAATGTTTCAGGTCAATGACCTTTCGTCAGAACTGGAAAAAAAGCAGGAAATGGAAATGCAAGATTGGGGGCTAGGAAAAGGAGGAGGGGATGAAAGAACAAAAGGGAAGGTTAGTGATAGGATAGAAAGCAGGAGAGATTAAGAGACATTAAGAGATATTCAAGGCAAGGGGAGGTGGAAATGGGACAGGTTGAGGAACAAAGGATGGCTGTAGATGGGGTGTGAATTGTGCTGGTAGAATGAAGGACAGCTGAAGGGATGGAAGAAAACACAAAAAGTGTGGATAAAAAAAAGAAGAAAATATGTATATGTGATAGGGGCTGAGGTTATGGTCTGAAATTGTTGAACTCTATGTTGAGTCCAGAGGGCTGTAGAGTGCCTAATGGAAAGATGAGGTGCTGTTCCTCGAGCTTACGCTGAGCTTCCGTGGAACAATGCAAGAGGCCGAGGATGGTGAGGTCTGAGTGGGAATGGAGCAGTGAATTAAAGTGACAGGCCACCGGGAGCTCGGGGTCCCCCTTACAGTCTGAATGGAGGTGTTCCGCAAAGCGGTCACCCAATCTGCGTTTGGTCTCCCCAATGTTGAGGAGACCACATCGTGAGCAGCGAATACAGTATACTAAATTGCAAGAAGTACAAGTAAATCACTATTTCACCTGGAAGGGGTGTTTGAGGCCCTGGACAGTGGGACGGGGGGAGGTATAAGGGCATGTGTTGCATCTCCTGCGCTTGCACGGGAAGGGAACGGTCCCTACGGAATGCTGAAAGGGGAGGTGAGGGGAAGATGCGTTTGGTGGTGGGATCACGCTGGAGGTGGCGGAAATGGCGGAGGATGATCCGTTGAATGTGGAGGTTGGTGGGGTGAAAGGTGAGGACAAGGGGAACTCTATCGTGGTTCCGGGAGGGAGGGGCAGGGGTGAGGGAACAAGTACGGCAGATAGAATGGACACAGTCGAGGGCCGTGTCAACCACAGTAGAGGGGAATCCTCGGTTGAGGAAAAAGGAAGACATATCAGAAGCACTGGTATGGAAGGTGGCATCGTTGGAGCAGATGCGGCGGAGACGGAGAAACTGGGAGAATGGAATAGAGTCCTCACAGGAGGCGGGGTGGGAGGAAGTGTAGTCCAGGTAGCTGTGGGAGTCAGTGGGCTTGTAGTGAATGTTAGTCAATAACCTATCCCCAGAGATGGAGGCGGAGAAGTCGAGGAAGGGAAGAGTCGGAGATGGCCCATGTGAAGATGAGGGAAGGGTGGAAATTGGAAGCAAAGTGAATGAAATTTTCTAGTTCAGGGTGAGAGCAGGAGACGGCACCGATACAGTCATCAATGTACCGGAAAAAGAGGTGAGGGAGGGGACCCGAGTAGGACTGGAACAAAGAGCGTTCCACATATCCCACAAAGAGGCAGGCAAAGCTAAGACCCATGCAGGTACCCATAGCAACACCTTTGATTTGGAGGAAATGAGTGGAGTCAAAGGAGAAGTTGTTCAATGTGAGAACAAGTTCAGCCAGGCGGAGGAGGGTGGTGGTGGATGGGGACTGGTTGGGCTTCTGTTCAAGGAAGAAGCGGAGCGCCCTCAAGCCATCCTGGTGGGGGATGGAGGTATAGAGGGATTGTACGTCCGTAGTGAAAAGGAGGCGGTTGGGGCCGGGAAACTGGAAACTGTTAAAGTGGCGGAGGGCGTCGGAAGAGTCACGGATGTAGGTGGGAAGAGACTCAACAAGGGGAGAAAAAATAGAGTCGAGATAGGAAGAGATAAGTTCCATAGGGCAAGAACAGGCTGAAACGATGGGTCTACCAGGGCAGTCCTGTTTGTGGAACTTGGGAAGGAGGTAGAAGCAGGCTGTGCGGGGTTGGGGAACTATGAGGTTGGCGGCCGTGGGGGGAAGATCTCCATACATAGAAACATAGAAGATAGGAGCAGGAGTAGGCCATTCGGCCCCTCGAGCCTGCTCCACCATTCAATGAGATCATGGCTGATCATCCAAACTCAGTACCCTGTCCCTGCTTTCTCCCCATATTCCTTGATCCCTTTAGCCTTAAGAAATATACCTAACTCCTTCTTGAATATATTTAATGAATTGGCCTCAACTGCCTTCTTGGTAGAGAATTCCACAGGTTCACCACTCTCTGGGTGAAGAAATTCCTCCTCATCTCTGTCCTAAATGGCTTACCCCTTATCTTTAGACTGTGACCCCTAGTTCTGGACTCCCCCGCCATCGGGAACATCCTCCCTGCATCTAGTCTGTCTAGTCCTGTTAGAATTTTATAAGTTTCAATGAGATCCCCTCTCATTCTTCTAAACTCCAGCAAGTATAAGCCCAATCAACCCAATCTCTCCTCATACGTCATTCCTGCCATCCCAGGTATCAGTCTGGTGAATCTTCGCTGCACTCCCTCCATGGCAAGAACATCCTTCCTCAGATAAGGCGACCAAAACTGCACACCATACTCAAGGTGTGGTCTCACCAAGGCCCTGTACAACTGCAGCAAGACATCCTTGTTCCTGTACTCAAACCCTCTCGCTACGAAGGCCAACATACCATTTGCCTTCTTAACCGCCTGCTGCACCTGCATGCTTACCTTCAGCGACTGGTACACAAGAACACCCAGGTCTCATTGCACTTCCCCTTCTCCCAATCTATTGCCGTTCAGATAATAATCTGCCTTCCTGTTTTTGCCACCAAAGTGGATAACCTCGCAGTTATCCACATTATACTGCATCTGCCATGCATCTGCCCAATCACCCAACCTGTCCAAATCATACTGGAGTTGCTCGGCATCCTCCTCACAGCACACACGCCCACCCAGCTTTGTCTCATCTGCAAACTTGGAGATATTACATCTAGTTCCCTCATCTAGATCATTAATATATATTGTGGATAGCTGGGGTCCTAGCACCGATCCCTGTGGTACCCCATTAGTCACTGCCTGTCACTCGGAAAGAGACCCGTTTATTCCAACTCTTTGCTTTCTGTCTGCCAACCAGTTCTCTATCCAAGTCAGTACCTTGCCCCCCAATCCCATGTGCCTTAACTTTACACGCTAATCTCTTATGCAGGACCTTATCAAAAGCCTTCTGAAAGTCCAAATACACCAGAGGAGATGAGGTCAGTGACAGTCTTGGAAATGGTGGCTTGATGTTCGGTAGTGGGGTCATGGTCCAGGTGGAGGTAGGAGGAGTTGTCGGAGAGTTGGCGTTCAGCTTCCACTAGGTAGAGGTCGGTTCACCAAACAACAACAGCACCACCCTTATCAGCAGGTTTAATGACAATGTCGGGGTTGGATCTGAGAGATTGGAGTGCTGCAAGTTCAGAGGGAGGTAGGTTGGAGTGAGTGAGGGGGGCAGAGAAATGGAGATGGCTGATGTCACGGCGGCAGTTTGCAATGAAAAGATCTAGAGAGGGTAAGAGGCCAGAGGGAGGGGTCCAGGTAGAACGAGAATTCTGCAAGTGGGAGAAAGGGTCAGCCATGCGGGGGGAAGACTCCTGGCCAAAGAAGTGGGCACGGAGGCGAAGGCGGTGGAAAAAGAGCTCAGCATCGTGCCGAGCTTGAAATTCATTGAGGTGGGGGCGTAAGGGGATGAAGCTCAGGCCTTTGCTGACGACTGATCGTTTGGGGTCAGGGAGGGGAAGGTCAGAAGGGATAGGTCAGAAGGGATAGTGAAAACACAGCAGGGGGTGAGATTGGGAGAGGGGGGTGTCAGAGGAAAGTGCTTTCTATCCTATCACTGACCTTCCCTTTTGTTCTTTCATCCCCTCCCCCTTTTCCCAGCCCCCAATCTTGCTTTCCATTTCCTGCTTTTTTTTCCAGTTCTGACGAAAGGTCATCGAGCTGAAACGTTAGCTCTCCACCGATGCTGCCTGACCTCCTGAGTTTTTCCAGCATTTCCTGTTGTTATTTCGGATTTCCAGCATCTGCAGTATTTTGCTATCATACTCCCATCAACACCTTCAATTCATCTGCCTTACTTGCAAGACTCCTTACATTAAAATAAATGCCATCCAGCCTTGCCATACTCCCTTGTGCCGTTACATATTTGCTCTGCCTTCCAGGCTGACTTGTTTTTTCCTCTATATTTGGCTGTGCATCACCCCCTACTATAGCTCCACTCCGTATCCCATCCCCCTGCCAAGTTAGTTTAAACCCATCCCAACAGTACTAGCAAACCTCCCCGCAAGGATGTTGGTCCCATTCCGGTTCAGGTGCAACCTGTTCGACTTGTACAGGTCCCACCTCCCCCAGAAGCAGAACCAGTGATCCAGGAAACTAAAGCCCTCGCTCCTGCACCAACTCTTTAGCCATGCATTCACCTGCTATATCCTCCTATTCCTGTACTCACTAGCACGTGGCACCGGGAGTAATCAAGAGATTACAACCTTTGAGGTCCTGTTTTTAATCTGCTACCTAGCTCCCTAAATTCTTGTTGCAGGACCTCATCCCTCTTTCTACTCATGTCATTGGTACCAATGTGAACCACAACCTCTGACTGTTTGTCCTCTCCCTTCAGAATGCCCTGCAGCTGTTCAGTGACATCCTTCACCCTGGCACCAGGGAGGCAACATACCATCCTGGAGTCACACCTGCGGCCACAGAAACATCTATCTGTTCCCCTTATGATAGAATCCCCTATCACTATTGCTCTCCCACTCTTTTTCCCCCCCCTCCTGAGCTACTCGCAGTGCCACGGACTTGGCTCTTGCTGCATTCCCCTGAGAAACCATCTCCCCATCAGTATCCAAAATGGAACATCTGTTGGAGAGGGAGATGGACCCAGGGGACTCCTGCACTACCTTCCTAGTTCTTTTACTCTGTCTGGCGGTCACCCATTTCCTGTCTGCCTGTGAACTCTTTACCTGCAGTGTGACCACCAGTGACTCCAGCCGCAGCTCCAGCTCCGAAACGCTGATTTCGAGTAGCTGCAACTGGAGACACTTCCTGCACATGTGTTCGCCCTGGACACCTAAATTGTCCCTGACTTCCCACATAGCACAGGAGGAGCACTCCACGCAGCCAAGCTGCCCTGCCATGTCCTACCCTTAATTTACTCCCTTTACTTCCTTTAAATTAAAGAATATTAAATACACTAGGGACCTTACTTCCCTTTAAACACTACTTACTCTAAACTAGAGACCTTACTTTGACTTTAACGTCTGGACTGTAGAAATACTCATCAGGTCCTACTTGCCAATCAACTCCTTCCCTGGTTGTGAAGTCACTTTAGCGGTTTCGCTGTTGTTGTTGTTGTTTGACTGCTCCCGCTCTCAGACTCTTTCCTTGGTGTAATGTAAGAACCAATTCCTACGGGGTGAAAAGTTAGAAAAGACAAAGGCGAAGCAAGGGAACTCCTCACCTAATTCCCTGACTCACCCAACTCACATCACTCTGTTTAAACCATACTCAGTGCAAAATTGCACTTCAAAGCCTGTTTTTATAGGCCCTGAAACAAAGGAGCTTGCTGGGTTCTGCTACAGGAGAACCAGTTTAATCTAGTTTACCTAATTAACTGCCTTCAGCTGCTCTGAATTGTAGGCCTTGTATATCCCTTTATAACCCTGCTTAAAGCGGGGAAATTTAGATTTTAAACAGTAGACAGTCACAGTAAATGTGGAGAGAGACACACAGGCTGCAAGATGCTCAGCTCAGCTTGGTGCTGTGTGAACGGGCTGCTCCACACCCCGGCTGCTCACGGGGAATGCCAGTGTGGAGGGCCCAGTGCAGAAGGCCCAGAGGAGAGTGTCCTAGGTGGGAGGCCCAGCACGGAGGACCCCAGGCGGGGGGCCTAGGGCGGAGCGGCTGGTCGACAGAAGCGGAGTCGGGAGATGCTGTGGGTGAGCATGCTGTACGGTTTCTAAAGTTGAAGAATGGTCTTGGGCCTGAATGAGTTCCAGCGGCCCCGCCTGTGCTCCATCTGGTGGCAGCTGTGAGGCTTTGTTTCTGTGATGGGATTCGGTTTGTGCGCTGCCATTTTGGTGGAGGAAAGACAGACTGTTTCCATTTATAGTATGGCGCTTGAGCGGCCATAAGATGGGAAAAGAGAACAGAATAAAAGTGAAAAAGGAAAATAAAAGGAAGATAAAAGGCAAAACAAAGTAATATCGGCAAGGAATAATGAATGTCTTGATGGCTGGGTCCTGTGTGTGATAACAGCAAGAAGGAGGAAATTTGAGTAGTCGTTTTCCTCTTTTACCGGATTTGAGAAAGTGGTCGGCTTCTTTTCTGTGGAAAAGTTGAAGACCGTGAACAAGGATCATGACATTATATGGTTAGATAACATCAAGTGAAAATGAGGAGTTATTAGAGTGCCAATACGACTGGCGTAGAACTGGTATTTACTTGGTTTGTTGAAGAAGTTTCGGGTTTTTGGTTAAAAGTAGTTTATTTGAAGTTTTAATTGATTTCTGAAATGGTTATGGAACTTTGTATATTGTGGTGTTCTCACAGAATCACAGAAACCCCACAGTGCAGATAGAGGCCATTTCGGCCCATCGAGCCTGCACCGACACACATCCCACCCGATCCCCATAACCCCTACACCAACACATATCCCACCCTATCCCCGTAACCCCACGTATTTAATCCCCCCCTAACACTAAGGGTCAATTTATTATAGCCAATCAATCAAGTTATTTAGTGTTAAAGCCTTCCTCAATGTACGGACGAACAAACGAACGCTCAAGCGAACGCACGCATGGGGACACAAATAATACGCACGCACACACGCATACACAATGGAACTTACGTTCGACCGAATGAAGGGCCCTCGCTCCCCAGGATGAAAATTGGCATCCTATTGGGTGAGCGTGAGGCCTGCCAGGACGGATGAACGAACGCATGCATGCACGCAGGTAGACAAATGACACGCACGCAGACATGCACAATGGAATTTACGCTTGAGCGAACGAACGAACGGAGGAATGAATGACTGAACGACTGAACGATGCCAGTGGGACTGGCGTATACGGGTTCTTTCTTTTCTTGGTTTATTAAATAGTGGCAGTTTGTACTGTAAACATTATTGATTTACCTATAAAAAAAATTATTATTGTATTTATATTGTTGACCATAAAGCTGTTTTTGAGGCTTTATCCTTTTTTTTGTGGTCTATGAATGTAATGGATTTACTATGTAACTGATGAGTTGTATAAGTACTGTTGTACTTGAATGTTAATTTTTTTTTTTAAAGGGACAACAGGTTATACCAAGCAAAAATGAAGAGTTACTAAATTGTCAATAGGACTGATGTAAAATTGTTTTTCACTATGGGTACCTGTACTGTTAATATTGTTGATTTGTCTGTAAAATTTACCACTGCATTTGTATTGTTAATCCTAAAGCTGTTTTTAAGGCTTTGTTTTATTGCAGCTATTGAATGTAATGGATTTATTATGTAATTGATGAGTTGTAACAAGTACTACCATATTTAAATAAATATGTTTGACTCGAAACAAACAACAGTTTGATTTTAGCAAACAGTTAAAACTCCTTGACTCACCCAATTCGCAGCACTCTTATTAGTTTAAAATCCTACCGACAACCCTACTTATCCTTTCTGTTAGGACACTGGTCCCACTCTGGTTCAGGTGGAGCCCGTCCCAGCGGGACAGCTCCTTCCTGTCTCAGTACTGGTGCCAGCGTCCCATGCCATTCCCACACCAGTCTTTCAGCCACGCATTCACATTCCTGATCTGCCTATCCATATGCTAATTAGCACGTGGTTTGAGTAATAATCCCAAGATTACCACCTGTGAAGTCTTGTTTCTTAATTTAATTCCAAAACTTCTGATATTCCCTTAACAGAACCTCCTCCATTTTTCTTTCCTATGTCATTGGTCCCAACATGGACCACAACAACTGGATCTTTTTCCCCATCGCTTTCCTAGTTCCTCTCCAGTTGCACCGAGATATTATTTACCTTTGCATCAGTAGGCAACACACCCTTCTGGACTTGCAACTGCAGAGGACACTATCTATCCTCCTAATTATCGAACAACATCTCTAATCTGTTCATCGCCCCCACCCACCTCCCCCCACCCCGGACTGCCTCCTGTTCCACAGTGTCAGGGTTAGCATTCTGGCTGTCCACCCCACAGCCTACATCCTTATCCTCACAGGTAGCAAGTACATTGTACCCGTTGGACAGGACCAGTGTCTGCGTAACTTCCTTCTCTATCTTCCCTTGGTTCCCCTTACCCTGCTGACTAACAGTCACACTCTTCCCTTCCTGCACTTGTTCTTTCCTCTGTGGTGTGACTGCACTCTGGAGAAAACTATCCAAAAATTCCTCCCCTTCCCTTATGTGTCAGAGTGTCTCTAACTGGCACTCCAGCTTGAAAACTCTGAGCCAGAGTGTCTCAAGCCAAGGACATTTACTGCAGATGTGGCAATCTGGGACAGACTAGCTGTCCACAAACTTCCACATATTACAGTCCCGACACACAGCCTGCACTGCCATTTCTAGTATTATTTATTTATCTATTAGTATTA
This sequence comes from Somniosus microcephalus, assembly GCF_052327205.1. Lineage (NCBI taxonomy): Eukaryota > Metazoa > Chordata > Chondrichthyes > Squaliformes > Somniosidae > Somniosus > Somniosus microcephalus. The sequence goes on from NC_140992.1 coordinate 35,193,237, forward strand.
ATTTAGCTTTAGATATAATACAATTACTTGAAATCTAGATTATATTTAGATATTTGGATTTATTTTGATTTCAGATTAATTTGTAGCTAATTAGCCTTGATTATTGTTTATTAACTTTTTTATTATTTACTTAACTCATATATAATAGATGATTTTAATTTAATGAAATTTGGAACCCTTTAATGTTAGTATCCTCTATTTATTTATTTAGTTAGTTATTTTTAATGTTATCCCCAGATCTGATTAATTAATAACACTTGACTTAATTATATAATAAATTAAACACTTGACATAATTATATAATAAGTGAAACACTTAGTTGTAATCCTCGGGCTCCACCGTTCCTCTGACATGACTTTTTCAGATTCAGATTCTGCCCTGCATCACAGAGCGGCCTCTCCTCTCAGCCGCTCCTCCTGCACTTTATGGCCGCTCCTCTGAGTTGCTCCTCCCATGTTTATGGCCATGGGAGGAGCGGTTGCAGAGGTTTCTCACAACCTCCTTCAGCCCTCGGTGCTGACATGTGCCGTCCACTCTTCTGGATCTGACCACCTTTCATCCCGCCTCTCTTTGCTCCATCTTCAGTGTTGGAGCCTTTAGCCACCATAGCCCGTAAGTAGCAGCAAGACCTGAACAACATCCAGGCTTGGGCTGATATGTGGCAAGTAACATTCATGCCACAACAGTGCCAGGCAATGACCATCTCCCTTTGACATTGGCATTACCATCCCCGAATCCACCACCATAAACATCCTGGGGGTTGCCTGGATGGGTGCAACTGCAACAACACTCAAGAAGCTTGACACAATCCAGGATAAAGCAATCGATTTGATTGGCAGCCCATCCACCACCTTAAAAATACATTCTCTGCACCACTGGCACACCGTGGCTGCGGTGTGTACTATCTACAGGATGCATTGCAGCAACTCATCAAGGCTTGTTCGACAGCACCTCCCAAACCCGCAAACTCCACCACCTAGAAGGACAAGGGTAGCAGGTGCATGAGAACACCATCACCTTCAACTTCCCCTCCAAGTCACACACCATCCCAACTGAGACATATATTGCCATTCGTTCACCATCGCTGGGTCAAAAACCTGGAACTCCCTACCTAACCGCACTGTGGGAGTACCTGCACCACACAGACTGCAGTGGTTCTAGAAGAAGGCGCCCATCACCTTCTCAAGGGCAACTAGGGATGGGCAATAAAAAACCCTCTGGAATGCTCATACTAAACACCTTGCTATTTATTTCACCTCTTTCATAAGACTCTCCAATGTCTTTCTTTTAGACCATACCTTCAGTTACCCCCCACCCCATCCCGAACTCTTCTCCCACCTCTGCTTGTCATTCATTTCTGCCAATTCAGTGAAGCATTTAAGATGTTTTACTGCATTAATTGTGCTCTATAAATGCAAGCAGCTGTTTATACTGAAGCAAAAAGGATGTTGATGACTGCTGGAAATCATGTGACTCAACTTGGTTCACCGCGTATAGTGGAGTCTGTTACTTCAATCCTCATTCTTTATTTTGAGTGGGTGGAGGAGGGGAATTGTATTTATCCAAGTAAGGATGTTTGTACTGGGAATTGAACATTTTCCACTTTTGGCCGCACTGCTAAAATAAAGCACTCCCAGGACAGATAGTAATGTTTGTTCTACTCAACTCGACCTACTGGTAAAAGTCTTGCTTCTGCATCAGGAGGTTGTGGGTTCATGTCCTAGTCTGACTTGAGCACATGATATAAGCTGACACTTACAGTGCAGCATTGTGGGAAATACCATATTGTTGGTGGTGCTGTCTTTCACATGAGATGTTGAACCAATGTCCTGTTGGATGTAAAAGATCCCAATGGCAGTATTTGAAGATAAACCGGGGAGTTGTCCTGGCTAACATTTATCTGTATTCAACATCTCAAAAACAGATTATCTGGCCATTTATCTCATTGCTGCTTGTGGGACCTTACTGTGCATAAATTGGCTGCCGTGTTTGTATACAGAACAACAGTGACTACACCTCAAAAGTAATTAATTGGCCATGACATACTTTGGGAAGTTCTAAGGACATGAATGGCACTGTATAAGTACACGTTCCTTCTTATTCTGTCCTAAGAATGTGCCTTAAAACTATTAAATCAGTGAGACAGTGAAACATTTCCATTTGTCATCATCTGAGCGAGGTTGCCCACTAATATCAAATTATAGGTAGTTTTATGCTGCGACCAATCTTCATTTAAAGCTGTGTTAACAGTGTCCAAAATTAATTTCACAAAAGAGACTTTTAATCAGCGAGGAAAATTCCATCGCATCAGGCTGGATTGGAGTCAAACCCAGGTCCTAATGGCAAGAGGACAGTGTGCTAACCCACTGCACTACTTAGTCACAGTAGCCTTACGACATTAAGCAAGGGATCAGTTTTCCTGCCCACTCTCTGGCTTGGCCCTGGATAGGTGCATCGCACCTGAAATGCACTGTGCCTGTCCAGACCAAGCTGCACCTGATTTTGGTGGGCTAGTTGCATCCTTGGAAAAACCCTCCACCCTTTAGCTGAGCCTTGTGCTGGGAAATAGTGAAGGAAAGAGGATGGACCTATCTGCCATCTTCAGGGACGCTGCCTGGTGTATTTTGCTTGCTGCAAGGCCTCCTCAGACCCTCTTTCATTGCTGATGCTAGCTGAATGCTCGGGCGAGTGGTGCAAGCTGTGATGGAAGGTAGCCAGAATCATAAATACCAAAGGCACCACTCAGTGCACATGGCAGTAGTGTCATAAGAAGGTGAGTGATTTGATTTTAAGCACCAAATAAGAAACCCCAACCTATTTTATAATAATGGAATGTATTAAGCATTGCAAGGCATGTGCAGTTACCTCCCACTCACAGTTTTACTGTACTTTAAATGCTTCCCATGAATGCTCATTATGCAGCGGTTGCCTCTTAAATGCTTCTTCCCTCGCATCTTTAAATGCTATTCCTTCTATAATTCCTTTCATATATTGCTCCTGCATGATGAATGTTCATACACTCACACTCAGAATGTGCTGCGTGCTCACACATGGGCATCACCATGTGTGCCTGGTAATTTCAAATGATCAGCTCTTCTACTATTACAAAAGCCAAATACTGCGGATGCCGGAAATCTGAAATAAGAACAGAAAATGCTGGGAATACTCAGCAGGTCAGGCGGCATCTGTAGAGAGAGAAACAGAGTTAACTGACAAAGGGCCATCGACCTGAAACGTTAACTCGGTTTCTCTCTACAGATGCTGCCTGAGCTGCTGAGTAACTCTTCTACTATGTTTGCAGCAGAAGACTGTACATAACAGGAAGGATAGAAGACATGGAAGGAGGCAACCCAACCTCTGTCCTCTGACTACTGTCGAGGGTCGAGAGGTAAAAGGGGATGGGGAGGTTGGAGATCCAGCCCTAGCTCAGAGTTTGTACTGAACTTCTGCAACTCTTTTTGCTCATCCGATTCACTCACTCACTTACTGGCAGCAAAGTATATAGTGAAGAACATTTCCATACCCGACACACAGGTTCATGGTTCTCAGAGGCCAATCATTGTAACCCCACGATAGTGCTGCTGCAGAGTTCCTCAGGGCTTTGCCCTCTTGAACCCACCATTTCTAGTGCTTAATCAATGACTTTGCCTCTGTCATAAGCTGTTCACTGTGAATTTGTGTTCGGCTCCAGTCACAACTCCTCCAATAATGAAGCAGCCACGCCAGCCTTCAGCAAGACCTGGATTGCATCCAGGCTTGGGCAGACAAGTGAAGGTATAATTTACAACAACCTAAGTGCCAGGCAATGATCATGTCTAACAAAAAAAGGCTTAACCAGCCTCCCATGACCTTCAACATTATCACCATCACCGAGTCCCCCACTATCAACATTCTGTCAGTCACCATTGACCAGAAGCTTAACTGGGCCAGTCATATCAACACCATGGTTAAAAGAACAGACTGCAGGGTTGGGATTTTGTGATGTATGGCACTCCTCCCAACCCATCAAAGCCTCTCCATCATTCACAAGGTGCAAGTTAGGAGTGTGATTGAATATTCATCACTCACCTGGATGGGTGCAGCTGCAACAACAGTCAAGAAGCTCGATACTATCTTGAGTCCAGTTTGGGTCAGCATATACCCATGCTGACCCAAGCTGGACTCAATATCCACTCCCTCCAACATAACTCCTAGTCCCACGACCTCTACCATCGAGAAGGGCATGAGCAGCAACATCATGGGAACATTGTCACCTCTAGGTTTCTCTCCAAGTCACACATCATGCTGATTTGAACATATATATTGGTTTCTTTCTTGTCACGGGAACAAAATCTTGGAATTCCCCACCTAACACCACTGGGGGAGCACAATCACCACAAGGACTACAACAGTCCAAGGAGAAGCCCTGCTACCACTTCAGGGTAACTAGCCATGGTCAATAGATGTTGCCTTGCCAATGTCACCCATATCCTGAGAACAAATAAAAAATCAGCAGAAAGTTGTCATCAAGATATATGTTCTTCTCTTTCTCTAGGTATATTATGTGAAGCAGAGTCGAACCAAGGGACTCCAAGAAAGCTTCCAGATCATTGCACAAACTATCCCTCACTCTAAGCCTTCACAGCACCATCTCAGGTACATCCACCCTGGAGATTTAGAAAATGAAGTTGAGGAGAATGTAATGGTTGATAAACAGAACAGAAGTAAGCAGCAGCAGGTGGTAGTGGCGCATGATGAACAAGAACATGCCCTCTGGCGTATTCGCTTGTGTCCCTCCTCAGTTATTGTGGACAAGGATCCAGACATCAGGGGGCTTTGTTTTCAAACCATGAAAGATGGTTTAAACTTAATCTTTCGTAGATGATGGCAAGTGTGGACTAATCCATTACCTGCATTTGCAATGTGGATTGCCTTAAGTAAAGTCATCATGATTACTGCACTGGATGTGGGCATTGACATGCATGATCCTGTGCAGATGTTCACCAACCAGTTGCACATTGATGGAGTGATAGCTTGTGTGGTTCATGAATTCATAATTATTAATAGCAGGAGCAGGTAAGACCACAGTGGCGCATTAAACTTGGGAGAATCTTGCGATTTGGAATAAATGTAACACCCGATCATGCTGTTGCCAGTTGTCCATGGGGAACGTGATGATGTCATTAGCTGTGGTAAACACATAAGTCACCTGCTTGACACATCTGTTCTTTGTGCATTAACTGATGTTACTGAGGTCCCCTGTGACAGCCTGGAATGAACCTGAGGCACAAAATTTCAGGCAATGGTGACCCTGAGAGCCACTAGCAGTGCTGCACCTGATTTACATAGGATATACGGCACAGAAACAGGCCATTTGGCCCAACCAGTCCATGCCGGCGTTTATGCTCCACTCGAGCCTCCTCCCGTCTTTCCTCATCTAAATCTATCAGCATAACCCCCTATTCCTTTTTCCCCTCATATGCTTGTTTAGCCTCCCCTTAAATGCATCTATATTATTCGCTTCAACCACTCCTTGTGGTAGCGAGTCCCACATTCTCACCACCCTTTGGGTAAAGATGTTTCTTCTGAATTCCCTATTGTATTTCTTGGTGACTCTCGTATATTGATGGCCTCTAGTTTTGCTCTTCCCCACAAGTGGAAACATTCTCTCTGTATCCACTCTATCAAAACCGTTCATAATTTTGAAGACCTCTATTAGGTAAACTCTCGGCCTTCTTTTTTCAAGAGCCTGTTCATCCTTTTCTGATATGTATACCCTCGCATTTCTGGTATTATCCTTGTAAATCTTCTCTGCACCCTCTCCAGTGCCTCTATATCCTTTTTATAATATGGTGACCAGAACTGTACGCAGTACTCTAAGTGTGGTCAAACCTAGGTTCGATACAGATATAGCATAACTTCCCTAGTTTTCAATTCTATACCTCTAGAAATAAAACCCTAGTGCTTGGTTTGCTTTTTTTATGGCCTTGCTAACGTGTGTTGCAACTTTTAGTGATTTGTGTATTTATACTCCGAGATCCCTTTGTTCCTCTACCTCACCTAGACTCGCACCCTCCAAGTAAAAAGTAACCTCCCTATTCTTCCTACCAAAATGTAATACCTCACATTTATCTGTGTTGAACTTCATTTGCCCATTATATGTCCATTCTGCAAGTTTATTAATGTCCTCCTGTAATTTGTTGCAGTCCTCCTCAGTATTGATTATCTCTCCCAATTTGGTGTCATCCGCAAATTTAGAAATTGTGTTTTTGATTCCAAAGTCTAAATTGTTAAAATAAATTGTGAACAACAGTGGTCCCAGCACTGATCCTTGTGGAACGCCACTACCCAACTTCTGCCACTGTGAATAGGTACCTTTTACCCCTACTCTCAGCTTTCTGTCTTGAAGCTATCTAGCTATCCATTCTGCTACTTGTCCCCTGACTCCGCATTCTCTGAAGTTGTTCATCAGTCTATTATGGGGTACCTTATCGAAGACCTTTGGATTTTGACTGCAGGTTGCTTGTAAGAGTTGTCTTTCACAGCCTCTCTGGTGAATCTTAACCTATGCATGCACAGTTCTTCAGATAATTCCAGCAAGCACATCTTTCCCATCTATACAATTGGGAGATTAATGATAGGTGCCCATGGTCCTCCTCTTAAGTAATCTAACATGGCTGGCGTCCCTCCAATCCTCCCCCTCCAGATAGTATGAAGAAAGAGGGATCTCCATTGAAACACCCTGCTTTATTTAGGGGTTCTTTTGCCCTTTATTCTGGATTTTTTCCTTTGGTTTCTGTATTTCATACTGCTCTTGTTGGTGAGCCCCCACTGCCTACACCCTCGAGAGTGTTTACATTTGTCCTGATATTTAGGTAGAATATGTAGCATTGGGCGTAATGAACAGAGAAACCATTTTTAGGTTGCTTCAAATACTGGTTGATCCTATGTCTCCTCCTCGTCTCTGAGACGTGGCAGGGTAACACTAGTACTAGACTTTATTTTAGACTTTAAATGCTAAATAAATGTATTAAATGGCAAACGAACAAGTGAATAATAGAAATCTAAAATATTTACAACAGCTGTTACATAATACTAGGTCCTTGTGTGTGGAAATGAATAAATAATTTGAAACTGTTGTGCTAAAACTTCTTTCAAGGAGTTGTTCCTTATCGATTCTCAGCAACCACTGATGTTATCCATTTATCTAATACCCTTCAGAAGTTTGTCAGATAACCGCTCATCAAAAGCGCTGGTGGGTGCATCCTCTGCCAGTCGTACAGTTCACCAGAAATGCGACTGGTATTATGTGCAAAGATCGAGCATAACTGATCTCTGCCCATTCGTCTGGTCAGTTACGCTCCAATTAAGCCCATTTATGGGATGTAACCAATACAAAAATCCACCCTCACTTCTTTTTATTAACAATGACCAATCTGTATTCACTTCTTTGAAATGCGCAAAAGTGCTTATAACTGCCTGTGCCTTCCAGAATAAAGATGTTTCAAAACAATCTCATTTTACTGCAAATTCAGGGGTGCAGCGGGTGCACAGCAAAGTCGAGCATTAACACACGGGTTAATGTGCAAGAGTCTACGTGTGATGAGTTAATAATCTCAGCCATGCTGTTGTGAGCAGATACAGAATAGAAACCATATCACTGACTGAGAGGGAAAGCCATTAGCAGAGCCAGTGTTGCCCCACCTTCACTGGTAGTACTATTGTGAGAAGCCTGATAATAAGTTGCTATATGGGAAGGTGTATGGTGTGGGAAGACTAAAAGAAGAGAAAGTATAAATACTTTAATAAAATAAAGTGTAACGCTCCTTTAAAAAGTAGTTTATGTGGAGACTGATGTTTCTGTTTACATACTTGTATCCTCTGTCCCCTGTGTACTTGTACATTGTGTGGCATCTGGAGATATGGAGCAGTGGGTTTGTTTTGCTGACAGATAGAAGATGAAACCTCCTCTTGCTGTTTCTTGAATATATATAGATAACGGGGAGAAGGATTTTGGTGCTCCAGTGTACAATGGAGCGGTAGCAAATGATCCGTGCCCATGATTCTCCACAGCACGAGCCCCAAGCAGAGAAGAGCCCCATACAGAGAGGGGATGTAAACTGGTGGACAATGTGACCCGTGCTACACTTGGCCGTCCCCTAACTGTCAAAAAAAGCTCAAAAAAAGACGGACGCAAAGTAGATCACGCAACTATCATATCAATTGATACATGGCTTGTCCTATCACATGATTGAGAACAGCTTCAAATTAGGGGAGAATTTTTTTTTTTTAAAGGGGGGGGTGAAATTAACTACTAAATTTACAGACTGTCAGTTACATGCCAATGTTTTTCCAAGGAACTTGAATAGGTTGTATAGTGTGGGTCCATCTGTTCTCTCAGTGAAGGAGCAGTATGTGATATGGAGGCTTGTGGTACTGCTTGGTGAATAACAGGGCCCTATCTTAAGTCCATCACGGACATTGGAAAGGTCAGCATGGAATATGTTGAAAAAGCTTTAATTGTGAGGTCATGTGATAAGGTCTTGACCTCAGATTGGTCCATCCAGTAAGGCAAGCACTTCCTCTGAGGAAAGGGGAAAAATTGAACAGCAAATCCGTATTGCTCTCATTGACCAGTTCAGCAACCTGTGATTCTGGAGTAGTGCATGGCATGCAGGCTATTAGAAACACTGAGCCTTAACTGCAAGATGATCGTTCTCAAATCTTGGGCCATTATTTTGGCTTGATTCCAGAGAAAATTCCCACTGATCAGTAAACTGTTTGTTGTTAGAAGGTATCGCACAGCCTATCTGTCAAAAGATTCTGGAATTGCCCAGACTGTCATCTGTTGAAGGATATGCTGATAGGATTAGATGAAATGGGGTGGGTGAAGGCTGGTGTGGAGCATAAACACCGACAGACTAGTTGGGCCGAATGACCTGTTCCAATGCTGTAAATTCTATATAATTCCGTGTTGTTTTTGGTTTATAGAACGGATTCCCCAATCAGGCACTTGCAGCACTCATAGGAAGCGCTGGTCAGGAAATTGCAGGCCAAAGCCCCTGCTTTTCCAGCCATTTATATAAATGGATGGCTCCATCACCATCCCTGGGTATTTCCTGTCCCACCGGCAGGGCAGACCCACCAGGGGTGGTGGCACAGTGATATACATTCGGGAAGGAGTGGCCCTGGGAGCCCTCATCTTTGATTCTGGACTCCATGAAGTCTCATGGCTTCAGGTCAAGAATGGGCAAGGATGTAACTGGTAAAATAGATAAGGGAGAACCAGTGGATGTGGTGTATTTGGACTTTCAAAAGGCTTTCGATAAGGTCCCGCATAAGAGATTAGCGTGTAAAGATAAGGCACATGGGATTGGGGGCAAGGTATTGACTTGGATAGAGAACTGGTTGGCAGACAGAAAGCAAAGAGTTGGAACAAACGGGTCTTTTTCCGAGTGGCAGGCAGTGACTAGTGGGGTACCACAGGGATTGGTCCTTGGACCCCAGCTATTCACAATATATATTAATGATCTAGACAAGGGAACTAGATGTAATAGCTCCAAGTTTGCAGACGACACAAAGCTGGGTGGGCGTGTGTGCTGTGAGGAGGATGCCGAGAAACTCCAGGATGATTTGGACAGGTTGGGTGATTGGGCAGAAGCATGGCAGATGCAGTATAATGTGGATAAATACGAGGTTATCCACTTTGGTGTCAAAAACAGGAAGGCAGATTATCTGAATGGCAATAGATTGGGAGAAGGGGAAGTGCAAAGAGACCTGGGTGTCCTTGTGCACCAGTCGCTGAAGATAAGCACGCAGGTGCAGCGGGTGGTTAAGAAGGCAAATGGTATGTTGGCCTTCGTAGCGAGAGGGTTTGAGTACAGGAGCAAGGATGTCTTGCTGCAGTTGTACAGGGCCTTGGTGAGACCACATCTTGAGTATGGTGTGCAGTTTTGGTCACCTTATCTGAGGAAGGATGTTCTTGCCATGGAGGGAGTTCAGCGAAGATTCACCAGGCTGATACCTGGGATGGCAGGAATGATGTATGAGGAGAGATTGGGTCGATTGGGCTTATACTCGCTGGAGTTTAGAAAAATGAGAGGGGATCTCATTGAAACTTAAAATTCTGACAGGACTGGACAGACTAGATGCAGGAAGGATGTTCCCGATGGTCGGGGAGTCCAGAACCAGGGGTCACAGTCTAAGGATAAGGGGTAAGCCATTTAGGACAGAAATGAGGAGGAATTTCTTCACCCAGAGAGTGGTGAACCTGTGGAATTCTCTACCACAGAAGGCAGTAGAGGCCAATTCATTAAATATATTCAAGAAAGAGTTGGATATATTTCTTAAGGCTAAAGGGATCAAGAGATATGGGGAGAAAGCAGGCTCAGGGTACTGAATTTGGATGATCAGCCATGATCGCATTGAATGGCGGAGCAGGCTCGAGGGGCCGAATGGCCTACTCCTGCTCCTATCTCCTATATTTCTATGTTCTATGAAACCTCGTGCTGATTACCACCTACCGCCCTCCCTCAGCTGATGAATCAGTACTCCTCCATGTTGAACACCACTTGGAAGAAGCACTGAGAGTAGCAAGTGCGCAGAATGTACTCTGGGTGGGGGACATAAATGTCCATCACCAAGAGTGGCTCGGTAGCAACACTACTGACCAAGCTGGCCGAAGGACATAACTGCCAGTCTGGGCCTGCGACAGGTGGTGAGAGAACCAACACAAGGGAAAAACCTTCTTGACCTCGTCCTGACCAATTTGCCTGTCGCAGATGCACCTGTCCTTGACAGCATTGGTAGCAGTGACCACTGCACAGTCATTGTGGAAACTAAGTCCCGTCTTCACACTGAGAACACCCCCCATCATGTTGTGTGGCATTACCACTGTGCTAAATTGGATAGATTCAGAACAGATCTAGCAGCTCAAAACTGGGCATCCATGAGGCACTGTGGGCCATCAGCAGCATAAGTATTGTATTCCACCACAAGCTGTAAACTCATGGCCTGGCATATCCCTCACTCTACCATTAACACAAAGCCAGGGGACCAACCCTGATTCAATAAGGAGTGTCGAAGAGCATGCCAGGAGCAGCAGCAGACGTACCTAAAAATGAGTTGCCAACCTGGGGAAGCTGCAACACAGGACTGCATGCATGCTAAAAAGCGAAAGAGCATGTTATAGACAGGGCTAAGCCATCGCACAATCAACGGATCAGATCAAAGCTCTGCAGTCCTGCCACATACAGTCGTGAATGGTAGTGGACCATTAAACAACTAACGGTAGTAGGAGGCTCCATGAATATCCGCATCCTCAATGATGGTGGAGCCCAGCACGAGTGCAAAAGACAAGGCTGAAGTGCTTGCAACCATCTTCAGCCAGAAGTGCCGAGTGGATGTTCCATGTCAGCCTACTCCCGAGGTCCCCACCATCACAGAAGCCAGTCTTCAGCCAATTCGATTCACTCCACGTGATATCAAGAAACGGCTGAGCGCACTGGATACAGCAAAGGCTATGGGCCCCAACAACATCCCGGCTATCGTGCTGAAGACTTGTGCTCCAGAACTTGCCGTGCCTCTAACCAAGCTGTTCCAGTACAGCTACAACACTGACATCTATCCAACAATGTGGAAAACTGCCCAGGTATGTCCTGTCCACAAAAAGCAGGACAAATCCAATCCGGCCAATTACTGCCCATTACTCTCAATCATCAGCAAAGTGATGGAAGGTGTCATCGACAGTGCTATCAAGCGGCACTTGCTCACCAATAGCCTGCTCAATGATGCCCAGTTTGGGTTCAGCCAAGAACACTCGGCTCCACACCTCATTACAGCCTTGGTCCAAACATGGACAAAGGAGCTGTATTCCAGAGGTGAGGTGAGAGTGACTGCCCTTGACATCAAGGCAGCATTTGACTGAGTGTGGCATCAAGGAACCCTAGTAAAACTGAAGTCAATGTGAATCAGGGGGAAAAGGCTCCACTGGCTGGAGTCATACCTAGCACAAAGGAAGATGACACAGCCCCAGGACATCGCTGCAGGAGTTCCTCGGGGCAGTGTCCTAGGCCCAACCATCTTCAGCTGCTTCATCAATGACCTTCCCTCCAACATAAGGTCAGAAATGGGGATGTTCACTGATGACTGCACAGTGTTCAGCGCCATTCACAACTCCTCAGATAATGAAGCAGTCCATGCCCACATGCAACAAGACCTGGATGACGTTCAGGCTTGGGCTGATAAGTGGCAGGTAACATTCGCCCCACAGCAGAGCCAGGAATGACTATCTCCAACAAGCGAGAGTCTAACCACCGCCCCTTGACATTCAATGGGATTGCCATCGCCGAATCCCCCACTATCAACATCCTGGGGGTCACCATCGACTAGAAACTTAACTGGACCAGCCACATAAATACTCTGGCAACAAGAGCAGGTCAGAGGCTGGGTATTCTGCGGCGAGTGTCTCACCTCCTGACTCCCCAAAGTCTTTCCACCATCTACAAGGCACAAGTAAGGAGTGTGATGGAATACTCTCCACTTGCCTGGATGAGTGCAGCTCCAACAACACTCAAGAAGCTCGACACCATCCAGGACAAAGCAGCTCGTTTGATTGGCACCCCATCCACCACCTTAAACATTCACTCCCTCCACCACCGACGTACCCTGGCTGCAGTGTGTACCAGCTACAAAATGCACTGCAGCAACTTGCCAAGGCTTCTTCGACAGCACCTCCCAAACCCGCAACCTCTTCCACCTAGAAGGACAAGGGCAGCAGGCACATGGGAACACCACCACCTCCAAGTTTCCCTCCAATTCATACACCATCCTGACTTAGAAGTATATCGCCGATCCTTCCTCACCGCTGGTTCAAAATCCTGGAACTCCCTCCCTAACAGCACTGTGGGAGTACCTTCACCACACGGACTGCAGTGGTTCGAGAAGGCGGCTCACCACCATCTTCTCAAGGGCAACTAGGAATGGGCAATAAATGCTGGCCTTGTCAGCGATGCCCAGATCCCATAAGCGAATTAAAAAAAATGTCAAATCAAGGTCTATGGATCTGCAATTTGCTAATCAGCACATTGAGAGTACCGTGAATGTCCGATTGGCAAAATCAGCTCTTATGAGTTTACAACTGAACTGAAGGATTTTTTAATGTTAAAAACTGAACTTGGGAAGGTATCTACTACCTAGCTTATTGTCTAAATGATTATCTTGTTCTATGAAATGACACAGGCATGGACAGGATTATCTTTTGGCTTCCAAATGTGTGGGTTATCAAAATAATGCTTTACAAAACCAGTAGAATCAGGTTGTGGGTTCAAAGCCCAATTCCAGACATGAGAGCATAATTTAGGCTGACACCTCAATGTCATACTGAGGGGGTGCCGCATTGTCAAGGGTGCTGTCCTTGAAATGTCAAACTAATACCCCATCTGCTGGTTCAGGTGGGTACTAAAGATCTTATGGCACGATTCAAAAGAGAGCAGGGTATTCTGACGAAGGGTCATCGACCTGAAACGTTAACTCTGTTTCTCTCTCCACAGATGCTGCCTGACCTGCTGAGTATTTCCTGCAATTTCTGTAATTAATTGTATATGAAGTGCTTTGAAACGTTTCTGAGAAAGGTGACAAGGCGCTGTAAAAATGTGATTCTTTCTTCACCACAGCAAGGGGCTGTTCCTCCTGGCTGGGGTAACAGGTCCAACAGAGGACCTCGCACCAAGCTATTTTATACTGCAATACAACTGCATTTTAACAATATTTTGATGTGATTCGTCAAACAAATGATACACGGATGAGCGGGATGTGGAGTTAAGAAACATTTTATAAGCGGTTTGGTGAGAGCGAGCGCTTTTCATCATTACCTGATGCACACACTTGTACAGACATGTACATTACTGGGACCTCCCCTGGGGCCGCGGGGTGGGATTGCTCTTACCTGGCTCTGTGAGGTAACTCTGATCTCGTGGTTCTTTGGGTAGCGCTGATTCGGATATAAGGACTGGTTGTGGGGCTGCGCACCAGACACCGGGACACCACCGCTGGGATTCGGGGTCAGCTCCAGATCACATCGCCGTTCAGTCTCCGCTTTGCTCCAGGGTGAGCTATTGGGGGTTATTGTAATACGGGGGAGGGGGTTATTTCAACAGAAAAGGGTTATTGTAATAAGAGGGGTGGGGGTGTAACAAGGGGGGCCACGGGGCATAGCTCCCCACCCCCCACTACTGAAATGTGATCATCTTGTCCAATATTCTGCCCATTTTGAGTGAGGTCAGCGCCTGGTTGTGTTACGGAGGGAACCGGCCGTCGGAGCGTTTGCTTGTTGGGGATTTGAGGGGAAACCCACTGGGGTAGACTGGACCCCCATGGAAATGAATAGAGCCGGTTCATTGATACAGAGATTGGCAATCGATTGAAGTTCTGACCAAACGTGAACTCTGTCTCTCTCTCCATGTGCTGCCTGACCTGCTGAGTAATCCCAGCATTTTCTGTTTCTATTATTGAAGGAGTAGATTTGGTTTATTAGACCGTACGATTTGAATAAACAGAATTGGGTTCATTTGCAGACAGATTGAGGTGAGTGGAGTTTAGGGAAAGTGTTCAGGACCCGTGTTAACGTGTTCGGTTTTCACAAATACAATCTGGAGCCCCGCTAAATTCACAGGTTGAGGGTGAGCTGGACACTCGAGTCCTTCTAACTGAAAGGGAGGAGGATGGTAAAGGTAGAGTCTTGTGTTCACAGGGAGCGCTGAGATGTGATGAGCGACAGGATATATTCCGGTTACTGCTGCAGCTCTTTAAACATAGTTTCGAGATTACCGAGTATGAAAGGCATTAACAATCCTGGACTGAGAGGTGGGGTGTAACGGAACCTCCCAGGACCGGCCTGGTCAACGCATGAAACCAACCTTGAATTGTTGCTGCTCCCATCAGCAGTGACCCTCTCCAGTCTCAGCTCTCCACTTCTGCACATTGAATTTAAGGGTCATCTTATGCCACTGCTTCGGGCAGGCTAACCTTTTCGTAATGTAAATCCGGAGAGCCCCGCACCTGTTTTGAAAGCCAAGGAGCGAGTCTCTCCGAGTGGAAATACACTTAAACTCACCAAATCTGTTATAGTCCACTTCTCGGGACCCAGTTACAGAGTGGCCTGGTCAGAAGCTTAGATTTTCTAAAAAAAAACTGTAAATATTGGGAATTCAAATAAAAACCGAACCTGCTGGAAATACACACCAGTCCTGTCAGCATATTTTCGTTAGAGACCCTTCGAGAGAGCTACAGCGAAAGCGTGTCAACCCTCTGATCCGGGAACAGGCAATCCTGAAAAAGGGAGGCAACAGAAAACAATTCAATGAATTACAATCAAATGTGCCTTTAAAAAAAGTTCTAAAGAATGATACAAATTGCTTTGTTTAACTAGTCTGTACACTTCTAATGGTGGAGCTGGCTGGCTGGGGACAGCTATATTCCGGATATATTTGCGGCGTTTCAAAGGCAGGGTCACTGAATGTGTTTCTTTTTTCCATTTCGCCTCCTCAGCGCTTCCCACTGCCGTCAGTGCAGCAGCACGGAAATGTTTCAACACTCTTTATTTCAGTAATTCTGTAGAAATGGCCAGTATCGATTGGGAGGGCAGTATTTTTTTTAAGTGACAGAAATAGGGGAGTGCAGTATTTTGCACAAGAATAATCACGGATTACACCTCACCGTGAAATGTTAATTTAAAGTGGTTCCTGATCGTGAAGCAAAGGTTCCTAATGGTGAGATGTTCTCTCTATACGGGGTCCTGATTGAGAGTTCCCAGACAAAGGTATGCGTCCACACAGGGAACTCCCTCTCTTACACTCTGAAATTGAATAATCACAAAGTGGAAGTGGTTAAGAAATCTCTGTGTTTCAGATTCCTCTCGAGGCGGCACCATGCAGGGGACATTGTTGACGCTGTTGGTCGCCTCCATTTGCTTCACCAGAACAGTCCAATTCGAGTGGGGTCGCTGTGGCACAAAACCTGTGCAACAAAATTTCAGTATGTCTCAGGTTAGTAGCGCTAATGTTCATTCTATAGCTGCGTGGCACCCCTTCAATTTACTTTGTGTAAAGAAGTATTCCTGGCAGCCTCCAAAAGGTCAATAAATAGCGTCTTCCAAAAGGGATTGGATGGTTCGCACACCGTCCATTCACCTCCGGGACCTGGATTTGAACCCAGGCCGGCTATAGAGGTCCGAAGTGAAATTAGTTTGGGTTCTTGCAGCCCGGCTCACCTGGTGGGTGTCCAATTCGGCACAAATAGGGCTACAACACTTTAGTGCTGGTTCTCCAACACCCAACCCTTTGAGCGTGGCTCCCTCCTGGGAGCGTGAAATCACTGAATTAACCCATATATTGCGAGATTTGAATGACAGTCTAAATAGACGTGACTTAGCAGATCAACTGGTGTATCAAAATCAATTGTCTATTCATCTGGTTCAATTATTTTATTTCATGAAAAGTCTATGTAACATCTCGCACGTGTTTTGTATGTTGTTATCCTGTTTACTCTCTCTGCCCATCAATGTAACCTTTCCAATAACCTTCTTAAATCCGTCCGATTTAGATGAACCATGTTTTGCCTCAAATACCTTTAAACTATTGCAATGTAACTTCCATTAAGTTGATCTGACCAAATATAGCAAACACTTTCATTTGTGTAAATAATTTTAACGGCTACAATTCTGCTGCACAAACATGTTCTTAAAAATTCTAACCGTCAAGGGAACTTTTTTCTATATAAAACTCTGTACCAGCAGTTTTAGTCGGAATATTGCTGATAACTGTATCTCAGGGGCTTTAATACAGGGTCAGCTGCAAGACTGGGGGGGGGGGGGGAGGATGTCCATTTTGTTTTGCATTGTGCATTGGTAAAAATTGGTACAATTTGGAATATAAACCAGTGGTTTGGAAAATAATATCAGCAGTAGTGTTCCGTTGGGTCCCAGGGAGCACTCATTGTTCAATATAGATAGAGGTTGTTTTTGGAAGGGGCACAGGATTGTCTGTTAATATACAACTGCCTCTGCATTGGTTGTGAGCTTGGGGTTGCAACCCATCAGATTAAGAAACATAAAATAAAATAGATACATTTCGGGTAATATCCTTTTTTTTAAAAACCAATTTAAGCATATTTCAGACTTTATCCCTCAACATTTGCCATCTCAAAATAATTCTTAGACCAACAGACTGTGATCAGGATATGGGAGACCAATAGGAAATTTTGGGAAAGGCTCAAATCAAAAATCAAAAATGTTGCTTCATTTGTCATTTGCTGCAGTGGAATATTTTTCAAATTGACCGCGTCGGCGGGAATCTCGAGCGGCAGAGCGGGGCTGTAAAAGGCCCCAGAGACCAGGTAAGGCCTCACAGCATCGGCGGGAATCTCGAGCGGCAGAGCGGGGCTATAAAAGTCCCAGAGACCAGGTAAGGCCTTACAGCGTCGGCGGGAATCTCGAGCGGCAGAGCGGGGCTGTAAAAGGCCCCAGAGACCAGGTAAGGCCTCACAGCGTCGGCGGGAATCTCGAGTGGCAGAGCGGGGCTATAAAAGGCCCCAGAGACCAGGTAAGGCCTCACAGCATCGGCGGGAATCTCGAGCGGCAGAGCGGGGCTATAAAAGGCCCCAGAGACCAGGTAAGGCCTCACAGCGTCGGCGGGAATCTCGAGCGGCAGAGCGGGGCTATAAAAGCCCCAGAGACCAGGTAAGGCCTCACAGCGTCGGCGGGAATCTCGAGTGGCAGAGCGGGGCTATAAAAGGCCCCAGAGACCAGGTAAGGCCTCACAGTGTCGGCGGGAATCTCGAGCAGCAGAGCGGGGCTATAAAAGCCCCAGAGACCAGGTAAGGCCTCACAGCGTCGGCGGGAATCTCGAGTGGCAGAGCGGGGCTATAAAAGGCCCCAGAGACCAGGTAAGGCCTCACAGTGTCGGCGGGAATCTCGAGCAGCAGAGCGGGGCTATAAAAGCCCCAGAGACCAGGTAAGGCCTCACAGCATCGGCGGGAATCTCGAGCAGCAGAGCGGGGCTATAAAAGTCCCAGAGACCAGGTAAGGCCTCACAGCGTCGGCGGGAATCTCGAGCGGCAGAGCGGGGCTATAAAAGGCCCCAGAGACCAGGTAAGGCCTCACAGTGTCGGCGGGATGCTCGAGCGGCAGAGCAGGGCTATAAAAGCCCCAGAGACCAGGTAAGGCCTCACAGCGTCGGCGGGAAACTCGAGCGGCAGAGCGGGGCTATAAAAGGCCCCAGAGACCAGGTAAGGCCTCACAGTGTCGGCGGGATGCTCGAGCGGCAGAGCGGGGCTATAAAAGTCCCAGAGACCAGGTAAGGCCTCACAGCGTCGGCGGGAATCCTGAGCGGCTGAGCAGGGCTATAAAAGGCCCCAGAGACCAGGTAAGGCCTCACAGCGTCGGCGGGAATCCTGAGCGGCAGAGCGGGGCTATAAAAGTCCCAGAGACCAGGTAAGGCCTCACAGCGTCGGCGGGAATCCTGAGCGGCAGAGCGGGGCTATAAAAGTCCCAGAGACCAGGTAAGGCCTCACAGCGTCGGCGGGAATCCTGAGCGGCAGAGCGGGGCTATAAAAGTCCCAGAGACCAGGTAAGGTTTACCAGTCTCCAGTCTGGGAACTCGGAGGGAAGGAGAGAGGTAAAAAGTAATCCAAGTGTGACGTCACCAGAAAGTGGGTAAGTGATTGGTTGGTGAGTATTTCTCCCTTTTGAAGCTTAAATCTCTTTGGTTTATAGTTTCTAAGGTGTGATATTCACCATCTAGAATCGGGGCAGAGGGTATTTAAGAATAATATTAATAAATTTAATTAATTACATAGAATGGGAGATCAGGTGATGTGTTGCTGCTGCAATATGTGGGAGCTGGTGGACGCCATTGATGCTCACGGTGATCACATTTGCAGTAAGTGTTGGCTGCTCGAGGAATTCTGGCTCCATGTTGAAGAGCTGGAGTCCGAGCTTCAAACACTGAGACACATCAGGGAGGGGGAGAGTTACCTGGACTCTGTATCAGGAGGTAGTCACACCAATTAGATTCATTAATTCAGATGTAGTCCGTGGCCAGGGTCAGGATGGTGTGACTAGAAGTGAGGCAGGTACGGGGATCCAGGAGGTAGTGTTGGAGGAGCCGCAGCCCTTGCACTTGTCCAACAGGTTCGAGGCTCTTACTCCCTGTGAGGATGGGAACAGGGACTGCGGGGAGGATGAGCAACCTGGCCACAGCACCGTGGAGCGGGGGGCCATTCAAGTGGGGGGAGTTAAAAGAAATGTCGTAGTGGTAGGGGATAGTATCATTAGGGGGATAGATAGAGTTCTTTGCAGCCGAGAGCGAGGGTCCCGAAGGCTGTGTTGCCTGCCTGGTGCCAGGGTTAAGGACATCTCCTCTGGACTGGAGAGAAACTTGGAGGGGGAGGATCCAGTTGTCGTGGTCCATGTTGGTACCAACGACATAGATAGGACAAGGAAGGAGGTTCTGCTGAGGGAGTTTGAGCAGCTAGGGGCCAAATTAAAAAGCAGAACCACAAGGATTATTACCTGAGCCACGAGCGAATTTGGCTAGGACAAATAAAATCAGAGAGTTAAATGCATGGCTCAAAGACTGGTGTGGGAGAAATGGATTTTGCTTCCTGGGACACTGGCACCAGTACTGGGGCAGGAGGGAGCTGTTCCGTTGGGACGGGCTTCACTTGGCCAGTGCTGGGACTAGAGTCCTGGCGGATCATATAACTAGGGCTGTAGAGAGGGCTTTAAACTAACTAGTGGGGGGGAGGTTCCTAGAGAGCAAATAATAAAAATGACAACAGAGAAGGTCATAGACTTAGGTAGCAGTGGGGAAATTGAAAACCAGAGCGTGTCAGGAAGGGGCAGAAGGTATGGAGTAAAAGGTAAAGTAATAAAAAGGGCAAAAGCAGGAACTAAGTGTCACAAAACATATTTGAAAGTTCTCTATCTGAATGCATGTAGCATTCGTAACAAAATAGACGAGTTAATGGCACAAATAACTACATATGGGTATGATCTTGTGGCCATTACAGAAACATGGCTGCAGGGTGACAATGCCTGGGAATTAAACATACCAGGTTATTTAACGATCAGGAAGGACAGGCAGGAAGGAAGGGGAGGTGGGGTGGCTATGTTAATAAAGGAAGGAATCACTGTAATACAGAGAAATGATATTGGGTCAAAAGATCAGGATAATGAAACAGTTTGGGTGGAGGTAAGGAATAATAAGGGGAAAGAAACACTAGTGGGCGTAGTCTATACGCCTCCGAACAGTGGCAACTCTGTTGGACGGAGTATCAATCAGGAAATAGTTGAGACTTGTAATAAGGGAACATCTATAATTATGGGGGATTTTAACTATCATATTAATTGGACAAATCAAATTGGGCAGGGCTGCCTTGAGGCTGAGTTCATTGAGTGTATTATGGATGGGTTTCTTGAGCAGTATGTAACTGAACCGACCAGGGGGCAAGCAACCTTAGATCTGGTCCTGTGTAACGAGACAGAATTAATTAAAAATGTCCTAGTAAAGGATCCCCTTGGAATCAGTGACCATAACATGGTTGAATTCCACATTCAATTAGAGGGTGAGAAGGTTGGATCTCAAACAACCGTGCTAAGCTTGAATAAAGGAGACTATGAAGGTATGAGAGCGGAATTGAGTAGAGTGGATTGGGAAAATAGATTAAAGGGTAAGACGATACATGATCAGTGGTGTACATTTAAGGAGTTATTTTACAACTTCCAAAAAATATATATTCCACTGAGAAGAAAAGGGTGTAAAAGAAAGACAGCCATCCGTGGCTAAGTAAAGAAATTAAGGATAGTATTCGACTAAAAACAAGGGCATATAAGGTAGCCAAATCTAGTGGGAGGATAGAGGATTGGGAAAACTTTAAAAGACAGCAAAAAATAACAAAAAGGTTGATTAAGAAAGGGAAGATAGATAATGAAAGTAAATTAGCAAAAAATATAAAAACAGATAGTAAGAGCTTTTATAGTTATATAAAAAGAAAAAGGGTGGCTAAAGTAAATGTTGGTCCCTTAGAGGATGAGACTGGGAAATTAATGGTGGGAAATATGGAGATGGCAAAAACACTGAATGAATATTTTGTATCAGTCTTTACAGTAGAAGACACTAAGAATATCCCAACACTGGACAAACAGGGGGCTAAAGGGGGGGAGGAGCTCAACACGATCAAAATCACTAAGGAAGTGGTACTCGGTAAAATAATGGGACTCAAGGCGGATAAATCACCTGGACCTGATGGCTTACATCCTAGGGCCTTGAGGGAAGTGGCGGTAGGGATTGTGGATGCATTGGTAATAATTTTCCAAAACTCCCTGGACTCGGCAAAGGTCCCGGCAGACTGGAAAACTGCTAATGTAACACCCTTATTTAAAAAGGGCAGTAGACAGAAGGCTGGAAACTATAGACCGGTTAGCCTAACATCTGTGGTAGGTAAATTTTTGGAGTCCATTATTAAGGAGACAGTAACAGGACATTTGGATAATCATAATTTAATAGGACAAAGTCAGCATGGTTTTATGAAGGGGAAGTCATGTTTGACAAATTTGCTGGAGCTCTTTGAGGAAGCAACATATAGGGTGGATAAAGGGGAACCAGTGGACGTAGTGTATTTAGACTTCCAAAAGGCATTTGACAAGGTGCCACACAGAAGATTATTGCTTAAGATAAAAAATCACAGGATTGGGGGTAATATTCTGGCATGGATAGAGGATTGGCTATCTAACAGAAGGCAGAGAGTTGGGATAAATGGTTCATTCTCAGACTGGCAATCAGTAAGTAGTGGTGTTCCGCAGGGGTCCGTGCTGGGTCCCCAACTCTTTACAATCTATATTAACGATTTGGAGGAGGGGACCAAGTGTAACATATCAAAGTTTGCAGATGATACTAAGATGGGAGGGAAAGTAGTGAGTGAGGAGGACATAAAAAACCTGCAAGGGGACATAGACAGGCTAAGTAAGTGGGCAGAGATTTGGCAGATGGAATATAATACTGGAAAGTGTGAGGTTATGCACTTTGGCAGGAAAAATCGTAGAGCAAGTTATTATCTTAATGGCAAGAAACTGGAAAGTACTGAAGTACAAAGGGATCTGGGGGTCCTGGTGCACGAAACTCAAAAGGTTAGTATGCAGGTGCAGCAAGTGATTAAGAAGGCCAATGGAATGTTGGCTTTCATTGCTAGGGGGATAGAATATAAAAATAGGGAGGTATTGCTTCAGTTGTACAAGGTATTGGTGAGACCGCACCTGGAATACTGCGTACAGTTTTGGTGTCCATACTTAAGAAAGGACATACTTGCTCTCGAGTCAGTACAAAGAAGGTTCACTCGGTTAATCCCGGGGATGAGGGGATGGACATATGAGGAGAGGTTGAGTAGATTGGGACTCTACTCATTGGAGTTCAGAAGAATGAGAGGCGATCTTATTGAAACATATAAGATTGTGAAGGGGTTGGATCGGGTGGATGCGGGGAGGATGTTCCCGGTGATGGGTGAAACTAGAACTAGGGGGCATAGTCTTAGAATAAGGGGCTGCTCTTTCAAAACTGAGATGAGGAGGAACTACTTCACTCAGAGGGTGGTAGGTCCATGGAATATGGTGCCCGAAAAAACTGTAGAAGCTACATCATTACATAAATTTAAAACAGAAATAGACAGTTTCCTAGAAGTAAAGGGAATTAAGGGTTATGGGGAGCGGGCAGGAATTTGGACATGAGTCTAGGTTCGGATCGGTCGTGGCCCTGTGGGTAGCGGAGCGGGCCCAGGGGCCGTGTAGCCTGATCCTGCTCCTATTTCGTGTGTCTAATTCTGTTAGATTCAGGAGATGGTTCTGTGATAGTGGATTGGCGGTTAGGATCAGATCAGCCATGATCTTATTGAATGGCGGAGCAGGCTCGAGGGGCCGATTGGCCTACTCCTGCTCCTATTTCTTATGTTCTTATGTTCTTATGACCCACAAAATGGGGATGCCTGATTTTAAATTGGGAGTGTTGGCATATTTAAGTTGGTGATTGACACGGACATCCATAGAGTATGTGATATTCACTGCTTCCAGTCTGGTGCCTTCTCTACTGGAGAGACCAAACATTGATTTGGTTACCATTTTGCCAAACATCTCTATTCTGTCTGAAAATATGGCCTGGACCTTCCTGTGACTTGGTGGCACTACAGCTCCCTTCCTATTCTCGCTTAGACATTTCTATCTTTAGCTTTCTGAATTACCTCAAACAAGTTCAATGTGAAATCAGGACCACCATGATTGGGAATTTCCTTGAAACTGCTCCCGCTACACTGGCGTAACTTCACTGGAAGTTGGGTACTCTTCAGCCCTCTAGACTGATAATCTTCAGACTACAATTGATTCCCTTAATTTTTATCTTTGCCATATTATCCCATTCAAATTCCACTGCATTTCCTTACATTGCAGCTGTTTCACTTACCTTTCATATTTTCAGTGCCTTTTCACAGGCCCAACTCATACATTTTTTGTCTATCAGTTTTTGCTTTTTGCTGGATTTTCAAAAGCTGTTGGCAGGCCATTAAAGCCATTAGTTGCCTGTTTATAAAAATAATTACTGTAGCAGTACTGTAGATCTTTACCTGTTGTTCTCCCTCCACTTCTTTATTTTGGTTAGTTCATATAAAGAGGTTCTCCTGTTATCCTCTACAATCCGACAAAGGATTACCACCCAAAATATAACCTGTCCATTCTCTTTCAGCTGCTGATGAGACAAGCCATGATTTTTCTGTTTAATTCACTCTCATAAATAATTGAAATCCCATAGAGACGAAAGGCGATAGGTCCATATGAGGTCCATTTTCTTCATGTTCCCTTCATTGAAAATAACACTCCTCTTTGTAGGCCCAAATCCCACACCATTTCCTAGTATAGAGGACAAGCAGGTGATTTGCTCCCATCTTTCTGCCTATAATGCTTTGTAACCATCTACTAGGAGGAGTTGCAGGGAGCACCAACAATCTCATGCACCTGTTTATCTTCTAATAGAGCAGAGCCCCTCCTGGTGTAGCTAAATTTGGCCATTTGGTGTGTGGGGAATCATGGTTACAAAACCATGCCACATACCACCAGTGGACTGTTTAGCTTTATATCGTTCTTGTGGTGGTATTTTGAGGTATTGGCCTGTATTTTGCAGTCAGCGGTGAAGTGACAGCACTTGCCACTGACCTCAAAGAAAGCTGTCCACAAAGTTGCAGCAGGCTCTGTGGCATCGATTTCCCTTTTGCCGACATGACTTTCTATCTGGCGCCATTTATAGGGGATCTGCGGCATCCAGCAACAGTGATGTCATCAAGCAGGCTGAGCAGCCAATCACATTGAAGCATTCTCGCAGACAGCAAACCAGAAGTAAAAAGCAGGTTTTATCATTCACATTCTAACAGTTTTACAGAAAGCAAAATAAAGAGTGGGATTTGCACATGGGACTATGATAGAAGTTGAAATATCATTAAGAAACTTTAAAAAATAAAATAAAATTAATTTTTATTGTTTTAAAAATCTATGGAAATTAGTTTTTCAGGGTCAGAAAGGTTGTTCATCAGTAAATATGATTTACTACACTGTTAAAAATTCAGTTACATCTCATTCAATAAGGCTTAACTTTTTCAAGGTTTTTGACAGTGAGAATAGTGCGTAAAACATTGAAGTTCACGTCAAATCATTAATTCTAATTGATTCCATCTGAGAAGACTGCAACAGCGCCCCCCTGTGCAGGAGCGGGGTATCACTGACAGCAAATTCCGGATTTCTGCAGTTAAATGTGGCTCAATGTGTAGCGCTCTCGCCTCTGAGTCAGAGTCTAAGCTGACAGTCCAGTGCAGTACTGAGGGAGTGCAGCACTGTTGGAGCCACTGTCTTTCTGATTAGATGTTAAATCGAGGCCTGTCTGCTCTTTCAGGTGGACGTAAAAGATCCCCTGACACTATTTTGAACAAGAGCAGGGGAGTTATCCCCGGTGTCCAGGCCAATATTTATATCTCGATCAACATCACAAAAAAACAGATTATTTGGTCATTATCACATTGCTGGGAGCTTGCTGAGTGCAAATTGGTTGCCGCGTTTCCCACATTACAACAGTGACTCCACTTCGAAAATACTTCATTGGCTGTAAAGCACTTTGGGATGTTCTGAGGTCATGAAAGGCGCTATATAAATGCAAGGTTCACCACTCTCTGGGTGAAGAAATTCCTCCTCATCTCAGTCCTAAATGGCTTACCCCTTATCCTTAGACTGTGACCCCTGGTTCTGGACTCCCCACCATCGGGAACATCCTTCCTGCATCTAGTCTGTCTAGTCCTGTTACAATTTTATAAGTTTCAATGAGATCCCCTCTCATTCTTCTAAACTTTAGTGAATATAAGCCTAATCGACCCAATCTCTCTTCATACGTCATTCCTGCCATCCCAGGTATCAGCCTGGTGAATCTTCGCTGCACTCCCTCCATGGCAAGAACATCCTTCCTCAGATAAGGTGACCAAAACTGCACACAATACTCAAGGTGTGGTCTCACCAAGGCCCTGTACAACTGCAGCAAGACATGCTTGCTCCTGTACTTGAATCCTCTCGCAAGGAAGGCCAACATACCATTTGCCTTCTTAACCGCCTGCTGCACCTGCATACTTACCTTCAGCGACTGGTGCACAAGGACACCCAGGTCTCGTTGTACTTCCTCTTCTTCCAATCTAATGCCGTTCATATAATAATCTGCCTTCCTGTTTTTGCCACCAAAGTGGATAATCTCGCATTTATCCACATTATACTGCATCTGCCCAATCACCCAATCTATCCAAATCATACTGGAGCTTCTCTGCATCCTTCTCACAGCACACACGCTCACCCAGTTTCGTGTCGTCTGCAAACTTGGCGACATTACATCTAGCTCCCTCGTCTAGATCATTAATATATATTGTGAATAGCTGGGGTCCCAGCACTGATCCCTGCGGTACCCCAATAGTCACTGCCTGCCACTCAGAAAAAGACCCGTTTATTCCAACTCTTTGCTTCCTGTCTGCCAACCAGTTCTCTATCCAAGTCAGTACCTTACCCCCAGTCCCATGTGCTTTAACTTTGCACGCCAATCTCTTATGCGGGACCTTATCGAAAACTTTCTGAAAGTCCAAATACACCACATCCACTGGTTCTCCCTTATCTATTCTACCAGTTACATCCTCAAAAAATTCCAGTAGATTAGTCAAGCACGATTTACCTTTTGTAAATCCATGTTGACTTTGTCCGATCCTGTCACTGTTTTCCAAGTGCTCTGCTATTACATCCTTTATAATGGACTCTAGCATTTTCCCCACTACTGATGTCAGGCTTACCAGTCTATAATTCCCTGTTTTCTCTCCACCACCTTTTTTAAATAGTGGGGTTACATTAGCTACCCTCCAATCCATGGGAACTGTTCCAGAGTCTATAGAATTTTGGAAGATGACCAGCAATGCATCTACTATTTCTAGGGCCACTTCCTTAAGTACCCTAGTATGTAGATTATCAGGCCCTGGGGATTTATCGGCCTTCAATGCCATCAATTTCCCTAACAACATTTCCCTACAAATACTGATTTCATTCAATTCTTCCCTCTCATTACACCCTATGTTCCACAACATCTCTGGGAGGTTATTTGTGTCCTCCTTTGTGAAGACAGAACCAAAGTATGTATTTAATTGGTCTGCCATTTCTTTGTTCCCCATTATAAATTCCCCTGATTCTGACTGCAAGAGACCTACGCTTGACTTCACCAATCTTTTTCTCTTCATATATCTATAGAAGCTTTTACAGTCAGTTTTTATGTTCCCTGCAAGCTTACTCTCATTCTATTTTCCCCCTCTTAATTAATCCCTTTTTTCCTCCTTTGCTGAATCCTAAACTGCTCCCAATCCTCAGGTTTGCTGCTTTTTCTGGCCAATTTATATGTCCTCTCCTTGGATCTTATGCTATCCCTAATTTCCCTTGTTAGCCACGGTTGAGTCACCTTTTTTGTTTTATTTTTATGCCAAACAGGGATAAACAAATTCTGTAGTTCATCCATGCGATCTTTAAATGTTTGCCATTGCCTATCCACCATCAACCCTTTAAGTAACGTTCCCCAATCCATCCTAGCCAACTCGTGCTTCATACCATCATAGTTTCTTTTATTTAAATTCAGGACCCTAGTCTCTGAGTCAACTACTTCACTCTCCATCTTAATGAAGAATTCTATCATATTATGATCGCTCTTCCCCGAGGGGCCTCGCACAACAACATTGCTAATTAATAATTTCTCATTACATAATACCCAGTCTAAGATGGCCTGATCTCTAGTTGCTTCTTTGACATATTGGTCCAGGAAACCATCCCGTATACACTCTAGGAATTCCTGCTCCACAGTATTGTTACTAATTTGGTTAGCCCAATCTATATGTAGATTAAAGTCACCCATGATAACTGCTGTGCCTTTATTGCACGGGTCTCTAATTTCCCATTTAATGCCATCCCCAATCTCAGCATTACTGTTTGAGGTTCTGTATACAACTCCCACTAACATTTTCTGCCCCTTGGTATTTCTCAGCTCTACCCATACAGATTCTACATCATCAGAGCTAATATCCTTCCTTACTATTGTGATAATCTCCTCTTTCACCAGTAATGCTACCCCACCTCCTTTTCCTTTTTGCCTGTCCTTCCTGAATATTGAATACCCCTGGATGTTGAATTCCCAGCCTTGGTCACCCTGGAGCCATGTCTCCGTAATTCCAATTACAGTACATCATATCTGTTTACATCTATTTGCGCAGCTAATTCGTCCACCTTATTACGAATGCTCCTCGCATTAAGATACAAAGCCTTCAGGCTTGTTTTTTTAACACTCTTAGTCCTTTTAGAATTATTATTTACTGTAGTCCTGTTTGATTTACACCCTTGATTTCTCTGCCTTCCACTTTTGCTTTTCTCCTTCCTGTCTTTTGTTTCTATCCTTGCTTCCCTTTCCTCTGTCTCCCTGCACAGGTTCCCAACCCCCTGCCATTTTAGTTTAAACCCTCCCCAACAGCACTAGCAAACACTCCCCCTAGGACATCAGTCCTGGTCCCGCCCAGGTGCAAACCGTCCAGTTTGTACTGGTCCCACTTCCCCCAGAACCGGTTCCAATGTCCCAGGAATTTGAATCCCTCCCCCTTGCACCATTCCTCTAGCCACATATTCATCTGAAATATCCTTCTATTTCTACTCTGGCTAGCATGTGGCACTGGTAGCAATCCTGAGATTACTGCCTTTGAGATCCTATTTTTTAATTTACCTCCTAACTCCTTATATTCAGCTTTTAGGACCTCATCCCATTTTTTACCTATATCATTGGTACCTATATGCACCACGACAACTGGTTGTTCACCCTCCTCCTCCATAATGCCATGCAGCCGCCCCAAGGCATCCTTGACCCTTGCACCAGGGAGGCAACATACCATCCTGGAGTCTCGTTTGTGGCCACAGAAATGCCTATCTATTCCCCTTACAATAGAATTCCCTATCACTATAGCTCTCCCACTCTTTTTCCTCCTGTCCTGTGCAGCAGAGCCACCCATGGTGCCAGGAAGTTGGCTGCTGCTGCCTTCCCCCGATAAGCCATCCCCCTCAACAATATCCAAAGTGGTATATCTGTTTGAGAGGAGGATGGCCACAGGGGACCCCTGCACTACCTGCCTGCACCTACTACTCTGCCTGGTGGTCACCCATTCCCTTGCTGCCTGTGCAGCCTTTACCTGCGGTGTGACCAACTCCCTAAACGTGCTATCCACGATGTCCTCAGCATTGCGAATGCTCCTGTATGTATCCATTCGCAGCTCCAGCACCACAATACAGTCTGTCAGTAGCTGCAGCTGGATACACTTCCCACACACAGGAAGTGTCCCTGATTTCCCACATAGCGCAGGAGGAGCATGCCATGGGGCCGAGCTGTCCTGCCATGACTTACCCTTTAATTTAATTAATTTAAATTAAATCAAATCATTAACTCTAATTATACTACAATTAAATGATATACTCAAGGGCCCTTGATTACTAGCACTCCCCGATATGCAACAGAGACCTTAGAAACTATAACCACAAAAATTAAGACCATCTATATTTTATAAACTATTAATCTTAACTGTCATGATATTAGAACAGAGGAGATTATGAGATGATTTGATAGAGGTGTTTAAATTATAAAAGATCAAACAGAGTAGATCATAATCTAATGATCATATTGAATGGCGGAGCAGGCTCGAAGGGCCGAATGGCCTACTCCTGCTCCTGTGTTTCTATGTTTCTATGATTTGTGCACAGACGCATTCAGCTAATATGTTTGTTTCTTTCTCGCAGTATTTGGGAACATGGTATGAAGTTGAACGATCTGGTAAAGCCTCTGAGTCAGGCAAATGCATTTTAGAAAAATACATCCGGAAAGCAGGAAATAAGGTGGAGCTTCTCACTCAGGTGATTAGGTAAGTACTCCAGAGGTATCTTTTAAATGTTACCTAAATATTTCTCTTGTGTGCAGCGACAAAGACCATTGCCATAAGTGAGCTCTTACTCAGGAATTGGAGTGACTTTACTTAGATCAAGTTATAACAAGGAAACAGGCTGTTTGGCCAAACCAGTCTCTGATGGTGTTTACCCTCCACTCAAGCAATATTCCTAATCCCATGTGCATATCCCTTCATTCCCCTTTCCTTCAACCACTTGTATAACCTATTCTTGAAAAGTGACATGGTCTGTGCTTCAATCACTAACTCTGGTACTGCATTTCACAGGCTCACAATCCTCTGTAAAAGTTTCTTCTGTTCTCTCTATTAAACCTCTTACATTTAATCTGTCACCTCATTCTAGACCCTTCAACTATTGGGAACAATCTGTTTTGATCTACTCTGTTTGATCCTTTATAATTTAAGCACCTCTATCAAACCATCTCATAATCTCCTCTGTTCTAATGAAGTCAGCTTGTCTATCTGCTAATATAGTGTTAACCAGGGGTTGAACAGAAAACCTTGTCGCAGTAACACGTCTTGACTCGTCAAAGGGTTATCAAGGTTACATTCCAGATAGGGTTAAATGTGGATTCTGTTTGCAATAAACACATCAAAGGGACCCCAAACACAATGGCCAGAGATCATTGCATCTGAGATTGTGGGGAGAATTCTCCTCTCTGATCCCGACCGATTGCAGCAGATAACAATGAAAATCTGGGCCACGAAGCCTACTGCTGCCTCATTGACTGGGATTTCTCTCATCCCATCTCCACTGGGACTGTCATAGGTCACTTCTTCCCTGTCTCCTACAATGTAAATAGTGGAGAGGGAGGGAGGCCTGGTCCCCAGTGGATTTCCCTCCCTTCCACCTTGCTTCCTGCTGCTTCCCCAGACTGAAAGCTGACCCCAGGAAACGGTGGTAAAGGACCCGGGTTCCTCCAATGGAGGGAAAGAGGTTTGTAATGGCCTCCTCTCCTTCTAATCAGGCCCAGCACTTACCGGCTGAAGGTCTCGGTCTCCACTGAGGCCTTTAGTGGGAGCCTTTGTTCCGATCTTCAGGACACTTCTGCCCCTTTACGCTCCTTCACCACCTCTTCTGATGATGTAGTGAAGTCCCGGCTGCAGCACTACTGAAGCTTCCTCATATGCGCCGGCAGGTCCTCGATGGTGGAAATCTCACTGGGATCCCATCGTTCATGTAGAACGAAGCCAGGAAAATGGGTCAGAGTTATACATAGAAATTCATCGAAGTTACAATATGGAAACAGGCCATTCGGCCCAACCTGGTCACCTCGGCGTTTACCCTCCATGCGAGCAAATAGTTCTAATCATGTTTACCCATCCTGTTCCTTCAACTCTTTTTTCTTTCTTTTCACCATTCCAATCTAATCTTGAATGTTGGCATCGTCTCTGTCACAACCACAAACCCTGGAAGTGGATTCCACAGCCTCACAACACAGTGTGAAGAAGTTTCTCTTGCCCTCGTTCCACATTTTTACACTTAATCGTGTATCTTGTAATCTTGCTCATTGCTCTTGAACCCTCAACAACTGGAAACCTTCTGTTTCTATCTACCCTGTCCCATCCTTTCATTATTTTAAAAACTTCTTACATATTGCCCTGTAAACTGCGTTATTCTGATGAAAAATGACCCAATTTATCAAGTCTTTCTTCATATTTGTATTACCTCCTACCAGGCAGCATCACATTTAATCTGTGTTGTACCCTATCTAGAGCTTCAAAATTCTTCGTATGGTATGGAGCCCAATACTGCAGTCATAAGGTTTTATATAGGCTTATCAGAACCTCTTGGCTTTTAGATTTTATACCTCTTGAGATAAAACCTAGCATTCTATTAACCTTATTTTACACCTTTATCAACCTGAAGTGCTGCTTTTAATGTTTAGTGAACCTGTACCTCCAAGTCCCTCTGCTCTTCCACAGCACCGAGCCTACTTCCATTCAGAGGATTATTACTGCTGTTATTATTTTACCAAAATGCATCACCTCATAGTTAGTGACATTGAGTTCCATCTGCCACTTTTTGGCCCATTCCTCCATCCTATCAATATCCCGTAGCAGCTTCATTTGGTCTTCTATAAAAATTAACTATTCCTCCTATTTTAGTATCGCCTGCAAATTTCAACACCACTCGCTCTAGGCCTATATCCAAATCATTGATATGCGCAGTGAACGGAAGTGGCCCAGGAACTGAACCCTGAAGGACACAAGTGCCCACTTCCAACTATTCTGAAAAATTGCCCTTAACTGCTATTCTTTGTTTTCTCCCTTGTAACCAATTTTAAAAAATCCAATTTGCTATCATCCTCTAATATGATAGCAAAATACTGCGGATGCTGGAAATCCAAAATAACAACAGAAAACGCTGGAAAAACTCAGCAGGCCAGGCAACATCCATGGAGAGAGAAACAGAATTAACGTTTCAGGTCGAAGACCCTTTGTCAGAACTGAGAAAAAAGCAGGAAATGAAACAGATTAAAAAGCAAGTTTGGGGGCTGGGAAATGGGGGAGGGGATGAAAGAACAAAAGGGAAGGTCTAGGAGAGGTGAAGAGACATTAAGAGATATTCAAGGCGAGATGAGATGGTAATAGGACAGGTTAAGAAACAAAGGATGGCTGTAGATGAAGTATGAAATGCGCTGGCAGAATGAAAGACAGACAGACAGAATGTCTTTCATTCTGCCAGTGCATTTCACACTTCATCTAGAGCCATCCTTCGTTTTTCACCTGTCCTATTACCAGCTCATCTCACCTTGAATATCTCTTAATGTCTCTTCACCTCTCCCAGACTTTCCTTTTTGTTCTTTCATCCCCTCCCCCATTTGCCAGCCCCCAAACTTGCTTTTTAATCTGTTTCATTTCCTGCTTTTTTCTCAGTTCTGACGAAGGGCCTTCGACCTGAAACATTAACTCTGTTTCTCTCTCCACGGATGAAGCCTGGCCTACTGAGTTTTTCCAGCGTTTTCTGTTGCTATCATCCTACTAATTTCATACCCCTTAATCTTCTCGAGTAATCTCTCATGTGGTACCTTGTCAAAGGCTTTCCTAAAATCTATGTTCACCATATCTACTGCATTTCCCCTGTCTACCATGTCTGTTACATCCTCAAAGAATTCAGAGCTTTCTCATGCATGACTGTCCCTTTTGAAATCCATGCTGGCTACTTCTAACTATTGTTTCTTTATCTAGATACTGTATGTGGTACTTCATCCTTAATCTAAAATTTTCCCGACCACAGATGTTAAGCTAACTGGCCTGTTATTAGCTGGATTAGCCCTGCCGCCCTTTTTAAAAAAGGATACAACATTGGCCACTCTCCAGTCCTTCAGCACTCATCCACACTCAATAGAGCTCTGAAATATCATTTTTAGGGCCTTCCTTAAGTCATCCAGGATCCATTGGATGTATCCCATCAGGCTCTGATGCTTTGTCATCCCTTATCTAAAATTTTCCTTTTCTCCATCATAATATTGCTAATCTTGCTCTCAACATCTCCAGGATTCACCTCCTCTGCAATATCTCTTTTTTAATAAAGTTTTATTCAATATCTCTGTCAATTTTTGATCATCTTCTGCAAATTGACAATCCTCACTTTTAACAATTTTTTTAATCAATATATTTGTAAAATATCTTACTGTTCCTCTTGATAGTTTAATTTTTTTCCTCATACTTTCCTCATTCCTCTGAGTCAGAAGATTGTGGGTTCAGGTCCCATTCCAGGGATTTGAGCACGTTAGGGAACGGTAGCATAGTGATAATGTCACTGGGCTAATAATCCAGAGGCCTGGAGTAATGATCCAGAGACATGAGTTGAAATCCCACCACGGCAGCTGGGGAATTTAAATTCAATTAAATAAATCTGGAAAAAATCTGGAATAAAAAGCTAGTTTCAGTAATGGTAACCATGAAACTATCGGATTGTCGTAAAAACCCATCTGGTTCACTAATGTCCTTTAGGGAAGGAACTCTGCTGTCCTTACCTGGTCTGGCCGATATGTGACTCAGACCCACAGCAATGTTGTTGACTCTTAACTGCCCTCTGAAATGGCCTAGCAAGCCACTCAGTTGTAACAAACCGCTATGAAACAAAAAAAATAAGAATGAAACCGGACGGACCACCCGGCATTGACCTTGGCACACCCAGCCCAGTCAACCCTGCAAAGTCCCCCCAAAATTGTCCCACAGACTAGTCAAGCAACAGCCTGACATAGTCATCCTCACAGAATCATACCTTTCAGCCAATGTCCCAAACTCCTCCATCACCATCCCTGGGTAGGTCCTGTCCCACCAGCAGGACAGACCCACCAGGGGTGGCGGCACAGTGGTATACAGTCGGGAAGGAGTAGCCCTGGGTGTCCTCAACATTGACTCTGAACCCAATGAAGTCTCATGGCTTCAGGTCAAGCATGGGCAAGGAAACCTCCTGCTGATTACCAGCTACCACCCTCCCTCAGCTGATGAATCAGTACTCCTCCATGTTGAACACCACTTGGAAGAAGCACTGAGAGTAGCGAGGACACAGAATGTACTCTGGGTGGGGGATTTCAATATACATTTCAGTGGCTCGGTAGCACCACTACTGACCGAGTTCTGAAGGACATAGCTGCCAGTCTGGGCCTGCGACCGGTGAGAACCAACACAATGGGAAAAAGCTACTTGACCTGATCCTCACCAATCTACCTGTTGCAGATGCATCTGTCCATGACAGTATTGGTAGCAGTGACCACCGCACAATCATTGTGGAGAAGAAGTCTCATCTTCACACTGAGGACACCCTCCATCGTGTTGTGTGGCACTACCACTGTGCTAAATGGGATAGATTCAGAACAGATCCAACATCCATGAGGCGCTGTGGGCAATCAGCAGCAGCAGAATTGTATTCCACCCAATCTGTAACCTCATGGCCCGTCATATCCATCACTCTGCCATTACCATCAAGCCAGCAGACCAACCTGGTTCAATAAGATGTGCAGATGGGCATGCCAGGAGCAGCACCAGGCGTAGCTAAAAAAAAAAAAAATGAGTTGCCAACCTGGGGAAACTGCAACACAGGACTACATGCATGCTATAGACAGGGCTAAGCGATCCCACCATCAATGGATCAGATCAAAGCTCTGCAGTCCTGTCACATCCAGTCATGAATGGTGGTGGACAATTAAACAACTAACAGGAGGAGGAGGCTCCATGAATATCCCCATCCTCAATGATGGTGGAGCCCAGCACATGAGTGCAAAAGACAAGGCTGAAGCGTTTGAAAACATCTTCAGCCAGAAGTGCCGAGTGGATGATCAATATCAGCCTCCTCCTGAGGTCCCCACCATCACAGAAGCCAGTCTTCAGCCAATTCGATTCACGCCACTAGATATCAAGAAATGGCTGAGCGCACTGGATACAGGAAATGCTATGGGCCCTGACAACATCCTGGCTGTCGTGCTGAAGACTTCTGCTCCAGAACTAGCCGCACCTCTAGCCAAGCTGTTCCAGTACAGCTACAACACTGACATCTATCCGACAACGTGGAAAACTGCCCAGGTATGTCCTGTCCACAAAAAGCAGGACAAATCCAATCCGGCCAATTACCGCCCCATCAGTCTCATCTCAATCATCAGCAAAGTGATGGAAGGTGTCGTCAACAGTGCTATCAAGTGGCACTTACCAATAACCTGCTCACTGATGCCCAGTTTGGGTTCCGCCAAGACCACTCGGCTCCCAACCACATTACAGCTTTGGTCCAAACATGGACAAAGGAGCTGAATTCCAGAGGTGAGGTGTGAGTGACAGCCCTTGACATCAAGGCAACATTTGACCGAATGTGGTATGAAGGAGCCCTAATAAAACTGAAGTCAATGGGAATCAGGGGGAAAACGCTCCACTGGCTGGAGTCAAATCTAGCACAAAGGAAGATGATTGTGTTGATTGAAGGGCAATCATCACAGCCCCAGAACACCACTGCAGAAGTTCCTCAGGGCAGTGTCCTAGGCCCAACCATCTTCAGCTGCTTCATCAATGACCTTCCCTCCAACATAAGGTCAGAAATGGGAATCGTCGCTGATGACTGCATAGTGTTCAGTGCCTTTCACAAATCCTCAGATAATGAAGCATTCCATGCCCGCATGCAACAAGACCTGGACGATGTTCAGGCTTGGGCTGATAAGTGGCATGTAATATTCGCCCCACAGAAGTGCCAGGCAATGATTATTTCCAACAAGCAAGAGTCTAAGCACCGCCTCTTGACATTCAATGGCATTACCATCGCCGAATCCCCTACTATCAACATCCTGGGGGTCACCATTGACCAGAAACTTAACTGGACCAGCCACATAAATAACGTGGCAACAAGAGCAGGTCAGAGGCTAGGTATTCTGCGGCAAGTGTCTCACCTCCTGACTCACCAAAGCCTTTCCACCATCTACAAGGCACAAGTCAGGAGTTTGATGGAATACTCTCCACTTGCCTGGATGAGTGCAGCTCCAACAACACTCAAGAAGCTCGACGCCATTCAGGACAAAGCAGCCTGCTTGATTGGCACCCCATCTGCCACCTTAAACATTCACTCCCTCCACCACCGACGTACCGTGGCTGCAGTGTGTACCATCTACAAGATGCACTGCAGCAACTCGCCAAGACTTCTTCGGCAGCACCTCCCAAACCCACGACCTCTTCCACCTCAAGGGCAGCAGGCGCATGGGAACACCACCACCTCCAAGTTCCCCTCCAAGTCACACACTATTCTGACTTCAACGTATATCGCCGATCCTTTATCATCGCTGGGTCAAAATTCTGGAACTCCCTACCTAACAGCACTGTGGGATGACCTTCATAAAATGGACTGCAGCGGTTCAAGAAGGTGGTTCACTACCACCTTCTCAGGGGCAGTTCGGGATGGGCAATAAATGCTGGCCTTGCCAGCAACGCCGACATCCCATAAATGAATAAAATAAACAGTAAAGCTAGGTTGACACTCCACTGCAGTGCTGAGGGTGTGCTGTGCTGTCAGAGGTGCCGTCTTTCCAATGAGACTTTAAACCGAGGCCCCGTCTACTCTATCCGGATGGACGTAAAGGATCCCATGGCCCTATTTCGAAGAAGAGTAGGGGAGTTATCCCCAGTGTCCTGGCCAATATTTATCCCTTAACCAACATAACAAAAACAGATTATCTGGTCATAATCACATTGCTGTTTGTGGGAGCTTGCTGTGCGCAAATTGGCAGCCACATTTCAGCAGTGACTCCACTTCAAAAGTACTTCATTGGCTGTAAAGTGCTTTCAGACGTCCGGTGGTCCTGACAGGCGCTATAGAAATGCAAGTCTTTCTTTTCTTTCTTTACTTATCCTTTATCCTTATCTCACTCAAGCTCTTCCTATTCTTTCATTTTCTTTTTTAGTATTTTCATTATTATGTTCCTTGTTCTCAGGCTCTTTCCTTCAATCTTAATTGGTTTCTAACCTCTTTATTTATCCATGGCATCTGAAAACTACAAGTCATTTCCTTTTTTAATGGAATATACTTATTCAATACATTTGCAATCTCTTTTAAATAAATATCCCATTGTTACTCTAGGGTCCCATGTGCCAATTTCTCCTCGCCTTTCTGAAATCTTGTCTAATTTAATATAGTGTTCTAGTGTTTGTACTTACTAGTTCCCTTTCTAGTTGGATCTTAAACCTAATTAAATTGTGGTCTCTACTCCCAAGGTGCTCACCCACATTTAGCTCATCTACCTGATCTATTGCTCATTATCCGATCTAGCAATGCTTCCGCCTGTGTAGGCCTACTGACATACTGCTTGACGAAAGAGATTATACATATTCCGTTCCCTTTTTCCCCTTTACTCCCTCTCTGTCCTGATCGATAAGGGGACCTTTAAAATGTCCCAGAACAATAACTTTCTTGTTCCTACTTGTCTCTCTAGTCTGACTGCAGATTTCCTCCCCACAATCTGGAGGTTTCTAATACACCCTTACTACGGTAACAAGCCCCTTTTTATCCCTGAGCTCCAACCATATTGACTCGGTACTCCTTCCTTGTCTACATCAACCCTTTCGACAGCATGTTGCGGCGGATATGAAGGGGCAGACAGAAGATCCGCCCCATTGGAAATCTTCCCTGAAGAGGAGAATTCACCCCTCACCCCCCAGTGTAACCCTCCCCCCCCACCCCCATGAATGTGTCTGAAGTAAAGAAATGGTGAAGTAAAACTACTGGAGTTACTCTTTTTACAGACAAAGCTGTTCTGTTTTGTGCAGGGATGATGGTTCTGTGGACATGTTTGACGGAGAATTAATTTTCCCTAAAGATTATGAAAAAAAAGAAAATGAAAGAGCCAAATTTTACTTTAGAATCTCGAGGGGTAAGTATGCAAAAAATGTTTGAACTCTGCCTCTACCAGATTTCTTAGCAGGATTCCCTTTGTGAGTCATTGTAGCTTCCCACCTTCCACCTTCAAAATAGGACAAGATCGAAGGGACACATGGTAGGCAATTATTTGTTTGTACTGAGGGTTTCATTCGATACAGGTAACAGACACAGAGGGAATTTTAACCTGGAGAACCCGGCAAAAATATCAGGGCGCCGGGAAGCCGGCTCCAACCCGCCGACTTCCACCTTTACCTGGAGAATATTAGGCTGCTAGAGCGCAACCCCCTCGGGGGAGGTGGGTTGCCTATTAACATACGCTAATCACTCAATTGGAGTGATATTTCAACTGACTTATAAAATTAAATGTGCATCCACGGGTTTCCCGGACTTCCTGAACCTTCCCAGTAAAAGCAAGCCGAGAACACAGCGGCAATTGAGAGGGCAGAATCAAAAGCATGGAAACAACAACAACAACTTGTATTTATATAGCGTCTTTAATGTAGTAAAACGTCCCAAGGCGCTGCACAGGAGTATTAGAAGACAAAAAATTTGACACTGAGCCACATAAGGAGAAATTAGGGCAGGTGACCAAAAGCTTGGTCACAGAGGTAGGTTTTAAGGAGCATCTTAAAGGAGAAACGAGAGTTAGTGAGGCGGAGAGGTTTAGGCAGGGAAATCCAGAGCTTATGGCCTAAGCAGCAAAAGGCACTGCCACCAATGGCTGAGCGATTATGATCAGGGATGCTCAAGAGGGCAGAATTGGTGGAGCGCAGATATCTTTGGTGAGGTGGGAAGGAAGACGATGAGGGCAATGCAGCACCAGCTGCTCACTTTGCTGCCCAGGATGCCCTTATTAATGTAAGGTTCACTTGGGTTGCACCAGTGGACCGATGTCGGAAGCATATGTAACGGCCACTCTTCCCGCCCCCTCCCAATGCCATTGATACAAAGCAGTCCTGCAAACCACCAACCAACCCTTGCATATCCTCCCATTGGTCCCCGTCAATTCATATTTTCCCATTCATCATCAAACAAGTTACAAGGCGACTTGCCACCCAGCAACCAAGAATAGGCAAGATGGAAAAGTGGTGCAGAATAATAAAATTTATATGCTTTAACGAAACAACAGAAACTTACACAACATTACATTTGCTCATACACCCATGTGCATACCTTTGTGCAACTACAAATCTTAACTCTTTCTTTTCCTAGCACATCTACGTGATGCAACCCCTATGGCTTCAGCAGAGGTAGAGGCAGGCCACTCAGATCCCTGCTCTGACTGCTGAGATGCTCTTGCTGATGACCTCTGGGTTTTGGAGCCCGTGAGGGCCCCGCCAAATACTGCTCCACCTGCACCTGTGCAGGGGCAGACCAGGCCATTGGGAGTCGAGGCAGCTTGTCGGGTACTGACTGAGGGGTCGGGGGGAGGTGGCAACGGGTGAGAAGTGGAAGCGCTTTGAGCGGAGTCCCCACTTCCATGTCCCCTTTCACCATCATCCCTTTCATTGCCCAGCCACATTTTGCTGTTATCACTATGCTGGAGAGCACATCGATGCAGAACAGTGTGGCACTGTATGGCCAAGGCTAAGGTATATGTCATCCTATTTAAGGTGGCAGACATGTTGTCATCCGGAGTCTGCAAGACTGTGGTCAGCGCATGCATGGACTCATTTGATTGGAGCTTTCGATGTTCCACGGAGCTGGCCACTCTATCCATGGAAGAACACATAATCACAATGCCCTGCGACATCAACCCATTCATGGTGCTCAGTGTGTTTGGAAGGCCCGTCTCTGTTGCTGCTCAATGATTCTCCTTTTCATTGATGGCCCTCGGGATACAGCATCTGTGTCCAGCTGAGCAGAGCCTGCCCTCCTCTGCCAAAACTGCTCACTATTCCAGGATCAACCTGGAATGCAAAGATAACCTCTGGCTTCTCTTTTCCACTACAAACCGTCTTCTTAAACTCCTCTCCCCCTGCCTCCTCCACCCTTACATCCAACAACAAGTGCGAGGAGCTCACCGGGCTGAACTTTCCCTAAGGTTCCCCCCTGCCCTAGCCCTGGACTTGTTTTTTTCTCTAGTTTCTCTCCTATCTCCCCTCATGCCCTCTCCGAGCTTATCTTGTCCACGAGACCCACCTCCTACCCCCTCGACCCTATTCTCACCAAACTGTTGACCATCCAACTTCCCTTTCCAGGCCCCCATATTAGCTGATATTGTTATGGTAGCATTGTGGTAATGTCACTGGGCTAGTAATCAAGAGGTCGTGGACTAACGATCCGGAGACGTGAGTTGAAATCCCACCACGACAGCTGGGGAATTTAAATTCAGTTAATTAAATAAATCTGGAAAAAAAAGCTAGCATCAGTAATGGTAAACATGTAACTACTGGATTGTCATAAAAACCCATCTGGTTCACTAATGTCCTTTAGGGAAGGAAATCTGCTGTCCTTACCTGGCCTGTATGTGACGCCAGACCCACAGCAATGTGGTTGACTCTCAACTGCCCTCTGAAATGGTCTAGCAAGCCACTCAGTTGTAACAAACCGCTACGAATCACGATGAAACCGGACGGACCACCCGGCATTGACCCGGCAACGGCACACCCAACCCAGTTGACCTGGCAAAGACCTCCTTATCAACATCTGGGGACTTGTGCCAAGATTGGAAGAGCTGTCCCACATATTAGTCAAGCAACAGCCTGACATAGTCATGCTCACAGAATCACCTTTCATCCAATGTCCCAAACTCCTCCAGCACAATCCCAGGGTATGTCCTGTCCCATTGGCAGGACAGACCCACCAGGGGTGGCGGCCCAGTGGAATACAGTTGGGAAGGCGTGGCCCTGGGAGTCCTCAACATTCATTCTGGACCCCATGAAGTCTCATGTCTTCAGGTCAAGTATGGGCAAGAAACCTCCTACTGATTACCACCTACCACCCTCCCTCAGCTGATAAATCAGTACTCCTCCATGTTGAACACCACTTGGAAGAAGCACTGAGGGTAGCAAGGGCACAGAATGTACTCTGGGTGGGAGACTTCAATGTCCATCACCAAGAGTGGCTCGGTAGCACCACGACGGATCGAGCTGGCCGAGTCCTGAAGGACATAGCTGGGCCAGCGACATGTAGTGAGGGAGGGACAAAGTTACTTTACCTCGTCCTTAACCAATCTACCTGTCGCAGATGCATCTGTCCATGACAGTATTGGTACCATTAACCACCGCACAGTCCTTGTGGAGACGAAGTCCCGTCTTCACACTGAGGACACCCTCCATCGTGTTGTGTGGCACTACCATCATGCTAAATGGGATAGATTCAGAACAGATATAGCAGCTCAAAACTGGACATCCATGAGGCGCTGTGGGCCATCAGCAGCAGCAGAATTGTATTCCACCACAATCTGTAATCTCATGGCCCGGCATATCGCACACTTTACCATTACCATCAAGCCAGGGGACCAACCCTGGTTCAATAGGAGTGTAGAAGAGCATGCCAGGAGCAGCACCAAGCGTACCTAAAAAAATGAGCTGCCAACCTGGGGAAGCTGCAACACAGGACTACATGCATGCTAAAAAGCGGAAGCAGCATGCTATAGACAGGGTTAAGCGATCCCACAATCATCGGATAAGATCAAAGCTCTGCAGTCCTGCCAGATCCAGTCGTGAATGATGGTGGACCATTAAGCAACTAATGGGAGGAGGAGGCTCCATGAATATCCCCATCCTCAATGATGGTGGAGCCCAGCACGTGAGTGCAAAAGACAAGGCTGAAGTATTTGCAACCTTCTTCAGCCAGAAGTGCCTAGTGGATGATTCATATCGTCCTACTCCTGAGGACCCCACCATCACAGAAGCCAGTCTTCAGCCAATTCGATTCACTCCACGTGATATCAAGAAATGGCTGAGTGCACTGGATACAGCAAAGGCTATGGGCCCCAACAACATCTTGGCTGTCATGCTGAAGACTTGTGCTCTAGAATTAGCCACGCCTCTAGCCAAGCTGTTCCAGTACAGCTACAACACTGGCATCTCTCCGACAATGTGGAAAACTGTCCAGGTATGTCCTGTCCACAAAAAGCAGGACAAGTCCAACCCGACCAATTACCGCTCCATCAGTCTACTCTCAATCATCAGCAAGGTGATGGAGGGTGCTATCAAATGGCACTTACTCACCAATAACCTGCTCACTGATGCCCAGTTTGGGTTCCGCCAAGACCACTCGGCTTCCGACCTCATTACAGCTTTGGTCCAAACATGGGAAAAAGAGCTGAATTCCAGAAGTGAGGTGTGAGTGACAGCCCTTGACATCAAGGCAGCATTTGACTGATGATGGCATCAAGGAGCCCTAGTAAAACTGAAGCCAATGGGAATCGGGGGAAACGCTCCACTGGCTGGAGTCATAGTTAGCACAAAGGAAGATGATTGTGGTGGTTGAAGCACATTCATCACAGCCCCAGGACATTGCTGCAGGAGTTCCTCAGGGCAGTGTCCTAGGCCGAACCATCTTCAGCTGCTTCATCAATGACCTTCGCTCCATCTTAAGGTCAAAAATGGGGATGGTCGCTGATGACTGCACAGTGTTCAGCGCCATTCACAATTCCTCAGATAATGAAGCAGTCCATGCCCGCATGCAACAAGACATGGACGATGTTCAGGCTTGGGCTGATAAGTGGCAGGTAATATTCACCCCAAAGAAGTGCCAGGCAATGACTATTTCCAACAAGCGAGAGTCTAACCACCGCCCCTTGACATTCAACGGAATTACCATCACCAAATCTCCCACCATCAACATCCTGGCAGCTACCATTGACCAGAAACTTAACTGGACCAGCCACATAAATACTGTGGCAACAAGAGCAGGTCAGAGGTTAGGTATTCTGCGGCAAGTGTTTCACCTCCTGACTCCCCAAAGCCTTTCCAGCATCTACAAGGCACAAGTAAGGAGTGTGATGGAATACTCTCCAATTGCCTGGATGAGTGCAGCTCCAACAACACTCAAGAAGCTCGACACCATCTTCACAACCTTTATTTTGTTTCCACAATGATAGAAATGATCTCCCCCCCACCCCCAACCATGGCCCTTGCTGTAGCTTTGGTTGGTATATCATCAGCCATGGATGTTTTTGCCACTTGGAATCTCCAATCACCATCACCTAAACATCTGGCCATTTGCCATCGTTCAGACCTGGCTGACTAACTCCAGCCACAATGTCTTAAGGACAAAACAAAGCCGCTTATAACCACCCCTTGTCTCTGACACAAACATCAGTGCCCTTCAGCAAAAACATATCCCAACCAACACTTAAAGTTTGTATTTAATAGTTAAACAATATAAAATGCTGAAAAAATTAAATCTCTTCTTTACGTGTGTCTTAGTTGTTTGTAAAATTTATGCTTGGTTTCTCAAAGTCCTCTCTTGGGGTGAATTTTTACTTTTACCATGGCGGGGTGGGGGTGGGGGGGAGGCAGGGGAAACAGAGTTTTACACATCTGTTTTACACATCACCCATTGACTTCAATTTATTGAACTGTGACAGCAAAAC
The DNA here is from genome assembly GCF_052327205.1 of Somniosus microcephalus. Classification (NCBI taxonomy): domain Eukaryota; kingdom Metazoa; phylum Chordata; class Chondrichthyes; order Squaliformes; family Somniosidae; genus Somniosus; species Somniosus microcephalus. The sequence goes on from NC_140992.1 coordinate 35,236,706, forward strand.
TAGAAGATAAAAGTTTTTCTCTACAAGAGTAGATATGCGGAACAGAGTTCTAGCTAATGCAGTTGTCGCTGTGTTGATTAACTCCTTCATAAAATCTGATTGGGAAATGCGATGAGGTTATAGGGATACGATTGGACAGAGGGAATGAAATACTCTGTGGAACACAATACTTTTGGTGCTGTTGTAGCCAAGAAAATGTCACTTTTGGAAAATGAAAAGCCAATGTTCAGTAGTGTTGATTGGATGGATAGATATTCCACAGTATTGCTTTGGAAGTTGGAAATAAATTTTTCAGAACCTTCCGTCAGGAGATTGAATAGTTAATCGAGTTTGTGTGAGGGTGGGTTGTGCATGGCATTTGGAAAAAGTGGGCTTGATGAATCAAATGGGCCTGCATTGTTTCTAGTTTTCTGTGTACCATTCTTACTGCCCTGTAGCAAATTATAGGGACAAAGGACCCCATTTCTGACTTGTTAAGTTGGTTGAAAGAATTATTGAAACATGTACTGATTTGCTTTCTTAATTGCGTAGGGAGGAAAAGGTGGGACCAGAAACCAAGGGGGTAGAGTTTCCACTTTGGGCGCAATCACCCTGGGCGGCGTGGCCAGTTTTGTGGGCGGGGCCTGATTCCAGCGTGATGTTTTTAAAACTAGCGCAAATGATCGTGGAAACTCGATTTACACTGAATGCAATTTACGTTTAAAATTCCGTGACCTGTTGCGTTGGTTACACCGATATCGAGCACAAAAAACCAGCGAAATCGAGCAGAAACTCCAGGCCAAGGTGTTTTGAATTGACTCCCAAGTTATTTCTTTTGAATTCTAAATTTAAACCTTTAATGTATTTTTACAAGAGAAAAATGAGTGCTGGATGACTAAGCAGGATATATTCCATGATAATTTGGGGGAATTTGTACTACACCTCACCTTCAAAAAGGAAGAGTGGAATTTGGGGGCTTTATTTATGAAGAAATACTAAAGTTGTTACCTTCGATTTTGTTCTTCTTTGAGAGAAAAGGGAAATGTTGCTGATGTTTGTAAATTAAATATTGTTTTGTTCTTTGTTAATTCGGCAGGATATAATTATTGGGACAAAATGCAGTTTGAATTTCCAGGTATGTATTAGAAAATACAACTCTCTGAATAATAAGAATAATGTTTCCTAACAAATGAAATCTGACCCTGTCTTGGAATGTAATAACCCAGCTCATTGTATTAATAACCGGTTATATTATTTCTGGTAATTCCTGTTGATTGTTTCTCATTACATCAGCAGTGATTACATAATATTTGTTAATCCTTGCATGTGTGCATTATCAGTCATTGAGGGTAAATCAAGATCAGTTGGCAACACATAGGCCGCGATTTTGCCGGTGCTCAGAGGGCGGGTTCGGAGGCGGGTCAGCTGTCAAAATCAAAATGATTGACAGCGGGTTGGGAGCCCGCTCTGAACCCGCCTCCATGTAAGTTTCCAAAGTGTCGTGTCTGCGATCTCAGAATAGACCCGACACCAAGCGGCGGGGGAGGCATTTAAGATAGTTAAATGCTTGTTAAACGCTTGTTAACGACTATTTTGCCAGCCTATTTCTATTTTACCACATTTTTAACGAGGTTCACGTCGCTCGGAGATCACGTTAGGAAAGTAGGTCGCGTTCTCCATGTCTCCCCATTGCTGTGAATAGGTGACAGCTGCAAAAGTGGTATGAAAGCTACCATTTCACAGCTGGTCACTTTCAAATGTCAGAAGCTTGAGCCTTCAGGACTTGGAAGACACTTTTGAGCTGTATGCAGTTTGGAAGTGTTTGGAGTATACTTTCTATTCATTGTCACCTCCTTGCTGCAAGCTCTCTCACCATTGGCAAATCGCTTCTGTCATCTCAACTTCAGCTGCCATCTATTCTGGCAACATCGGTGCACTTGGTCCTCTAAATCCCTCCAAGGTCAGCCCCAACACCAACATCACCAGGCACACCAACATCACCAACAACAATACCAACCATCTCTGCAATCACCTGATGCTGCACAGGACACAGGACAACAGCACTCAATAACATTGCTGCCCGGGAGGCCAGCGATGGCATCACTATGGCCAGGTTTACTTCACTTGACGCTGTAAACCCTGGCTGCCACATGATGTGCCAAGTTGACAGCACCCCACACCAGCACCATAAAGCATCCCAAGAATGTCCAAGCCATTCCTTTCACAATTGGGGGCGGGGGAGTTATGTCTCAACATTCACTGGAACTCACTAAGTCCCTTCCAAAGGTGAGCACAGATCTGTCCAATAAGGTAAAGTGTAGAAAATAAAGATTTCAATGTTTGACAACACATTAACAGAAAATTTACATGAACATTGCATAAAACACCAAAGTGCCACCCCTTGTGTGTTGTTAGATAGTATGATAGCACTAGGAGGAGGGTAAATGTGAGGGGTGGCTCCTGAGATGGGAAAGTGATAATGTAGATAGAGAGGGATGGGTGGAGGTGCAAGGTAAAGATGTGCAGGAGTAGGGTAGGGAAGGTAGAACATAAGAACATAAGAAATAGGAGCAGGAGTAGGCCAATCGGCCCCTCGAGCCTGCTCCACCATTCAATAAGATCATGGCTGATCTGATCCTAACCTCAAATCTTCTATCACTCTCCATCCCACCCGAACCCATGTGATCTCCCGGGAGAGGCGAAAAACCAGATATAAAACCCAATGGCCAATTTGGGAGAAAAAATCTGGGAAATTCCTCTCCGACCCATCTAGGCGATCGAAACTCGTCCAGGAGATCACTCTGTCTCTACAGTACTTACCTTCTGTAAAGGCGATCTCCACCCCAGCCAGGAACAGGAATAAAACCATCTCCTGAAATCTAACACAGAATTAGAACACAAGAAGTAGGAGCAGAACGCGGCCCCTGGGCCCGCTCCACTACCCACAGGGCCATGACCATTCCGAACCTAGACTCATGTCCAATTTCCTGCCCGCTCCCCGTAACCCTTAATTCCCTTTACTTCTAGGAAACTATCTATTTCTGTTTTAAATTTATTTAATGATGTAGCTTCCACAACTTTCTGGGGCAGCAAATTCCACAAACCTACCACCCTCTGAGTGAAGAAGTTTCTCCTCATCTCAGTTTTGAAAGTGCAGCCCCTTATACTAAGATTATGCCCCCTAGTTCTAGTTTCACCCATCATTGGGAACATCCTCACCGCATCCACCCGATCAAGCCCCTGCACAATCTTATATGTTTCAATAAGATCGCCTCTCATTCTTCTGAACTCCAATGAGTAGAGTCCCAATCTACTCAACCTCTCCTCATATGACCACCCCCTCATCCCCGGGATTAACCGAGTGAACCTTCTTTGCACTGACTCGAGAGCAAGTATGTCTTTTCTTAAGTATGGACACCAAAACTGTATGCAGTATTCCAGGTGCGGTCTCACCAATACCTTGTATAACTGCAGCAATACCTCCCTGTTTTTATATTCTATCCCCCTAGCAATAAAAGCCAACATTCCATTGGCCTTCTTGATCACTTGCTGCACCTGCATACTAACTTTTTGAGTTTCTTTCACCAGGACCCCCAGATCCCTTTGTACTACAGTACTTTTCAGTTTCTTGCCATTAAGATAATAACTTGCTCCATGATTTTTCCTGCCAAAGTGCATAACCTCACACTTTCCAGTACTGTATTCCATCTGCCAAATCTCTGCCCACTTACTTAGCCTGTCTATGTCACTTTGCAAGTTCTTTATGTCCTCCTCACTCACTACTTTCCCTCCCATCTTTGTATCATCTGCAAACTTTGATATGTTACACTCGGTCCCCTCCTCCAAATCGGTAATATAGATTGTAAAGAGTTGGGGACCCAGCACTGACCCCTGCGGAACACCACTAGTTACTGATTGCCAGTCTGAGAACGAACCATTTATCCCAACTCTCTGCTTTCTGTTAGAGAGCCAATCCTCCACCCACACCAGAATATTACCCCCAATCCCGTGATTTTTTATCTTGAGCAATAATCTTTTGTGTGGCACCTTGTCAAATGCCTTTTGGAAGTCTAAATACACTACGTCCACTGGTTTTCCTTTATCCACCCTGTATGTTACTTCCTCAAAGAACTCAAGCAAATTTGTCAAACATGACTTCCCCTTCATGAAACCATGCTGAGTTTGTCCTATTAAATTATGTTTATCCAAATGTCCCATTACTGTCTCCCTAATAATGGACTCTAACATTTTACTAACCACAGATGTTAGGCTAACAGGTCTATAGTTTCCAGCCTTCTGCCTACTACCCTTTTTAAATAAGGGTGTTACATTAGCAGTTTTCCAATCTGCCGGGACCTTTGCTGAGTCCAGGGAGTTTTGGAAAATTATTACCAATGCATCCACAATCGCTACCGCCACTTCCCTCAAGACCCTAGGATGTAAGCCATCAGGTCCAGGGGATTTATCCGGCTTGAGTCCCATTATTTTACCAAGTACCACTTCCTTAGTGATTTTAATCGTATTTAGCTCCTCTCCCACTAGAGCCCCCTGTTTGTCCAGTGTTGGGATATTCTTAGTGTCCTCTACTGTAAAGACGGATACAAAATATTTGTTCAGCGTTTTTGCCATCTCCATGTTTCCCACCATTAATTTCCCAGTCTCATCCTCTAAGGGACCAACATTTACTTTAGCCACCTTTTTCTTTTTATATAACTATAGAAACTTTTGCTATCTGTTTTTATATTTTTTGCTAATTTACTTTCATAATCTATCTTCCCTTTCTTAATCAATCTTTTAGTTATTTTTTGCTGTCTTTTAAAGACTTCCCAATCTTCTATCCTCCCACTAGATTTGGCTACCTTATATGCCCTTGTTTTTAGTCGGATACTATCCTTAATTACTTTACTTAGCCACGGATGGCTATCTTTTCTTTTACACCCTTTTTTCCTCAGTGGAATATATTTTTTTTGGAAGTTGTAAAATAACTCCTTAAATGTACACCACTGATCATGTACCGTCTTACCCTTTAATCTATTTTCCCAGTCCACTCTAATCAATTCCGCTCTCATACCTTCATAGTCTCCTTTATTCAAGCTCAGCACGCTTGTTTGAGATCCAACCTTCTCACCCTCTACTTGAATATGGAATTCAACCATGTTATGGTTACTCATTCCAAGGGGACCCTTTACTAGGACATTTTTAATTAATCCTGTCTCATTACACAGGACCAAATCTAAGGTTGCTTGCCCCCTGGTCGGTTCAGTTACATACTGCTCAAGAAACCCATCCCTAATACACTCAATGAACTCATCCTCAAGGCTGCTCTGCCCAATTTGATTTGTCCAGTTAATATGATAGTTAAAATCCCCCATAATTATAGCTGTTCCCTTATTACAAGCCTCAACTATTTCCTGATTAATACTCCGTCCAACAGATTTGCAACCGTTTGGAGGCCTATAGACTACGCCCACTAGTGTTTTTTTCCCCTTATTATTCCTTATCTCCACCCAAACTGTTTCACTACCCTGCTCCTTTGACCCAATATCATTTCTCTGTATTATAGTGATTCCTTCCTTTATAAACATAGCCACCCCACCTCCCCTCCCTTCCTGCCTGTCCTTCCTGATTGTTAAATAACCTGGTATGTTTAATTCCCAGTCATGGTCACCCTGCAGCCATGTTTCTGTAATGGCCACAAGATCATACCCATATGTAGTTATTTGTGCCGTTAACTCATTCATTTTGTTACGAATGCTACGTGCATTTAGATAAAGAAATTTCAAATATGTTTTGTGACACTTAGTTCCTGTTTTTTCCCCTTTTACTACTTTACCTTTTACTCCATACCTTCTGTCCCTTCCTGACACGTTCTGTTTTTTAATTTCCCCACTGCTACCTAAAGTCTATGACCTTCTCCGTTGTCATTTCTGTTATTTGCTCTCTAGAAACCTCCCCCCCCACTAATTAGTTTAAAGCCTTCTCTACAGCCCTAGTTATATGATTCGCCAAGACTCTAGTCCCAGCACTGGCCAAGTGGAGTCCGTCCCAATGGAACAGCTCCCTCCTGTCCCAGTACTGGTGCCAGTGTCCCAAGAAGCAAAACCCATTTCTCCCACACCAGTCTTTGAGCCACGCATTTAACTCTTTAATTTTATTTATCCCAGCCAAATTCGCTCATGGCTCAGGTAATAATCCAGAGATTATTACCCTTGAGGTTCTGTTTTTTAATTTGACCCCTAGCTACTCATACTCCTTTAACAGAACCTTCTTCCTTGTCCTATCTACGTCATTTGTAGCAACATGGACCACGACAACTGGATCCTCCCCCTCCCACTCCAAGTTTCTTTCCAGCCCAGAAGAGATGTCCTTAACCCTGGCACCGGGCAGGCAACACAGCCTTCGGGACTCCCGCTCTTGACTGCAGAGAACCCTATCTATCCCCCTAATGATACTATCCCCTACCACTACAACATTTCTTTTTACTCCCTCCACTTGAATGGCCCCCTGTACCACGGTGCTGTGGCCAGGTTGCTCATCCTCCCTGCAGTCCCCGCTCCCGCCCTCACAGGGAGTAAGAACCTCAATCCTGCTTGACAAGAGCAAGGGCTGCGGCTCCTTCAACACTACATCCTGGATCCCTGTACCTTCCTCACTCATAGTCACATCGTCCTGTCCCTGACCACGGACTACATCTGCAGCAATTAATTTCATAGGTGTGACCACCTCCTGAAACATAGAGTCCAGGAACTTCTCCCCCTCCCTGATGTGTCGCAGTGTCTGAAGCTCGGCCTCAAGCTCTTTAACATGGAGCTTGAGTTCCTCTAGCAGCAAACACTTATCGCAAATGTAATCACCGTGAGCCTCAATGGTGTCCACCAGCTCCCACATTTCGCAACAGTGACACATCACCTGTTCACCCATATCTGTGTAATTAATTAAATTTCTTATTATTAGTTATGAAGACCCTCTGCCCCGATATAGATGATAATATTACACCACTATTTAATAGGACTAACCAACTTAAAGGTATAGAAGAGAAGGAAGAGGACCTACCAACCAGCTGATCACCAGCTTCCCTCGTGAATGCTGTCTGGGGGACCTGTCCGTTTGAATTGTCTCGCTGCTCCATGTCCTCAGTGTTGGATTAGCCTGAGAGAGGGAAGCAAAACAGAGCAAAAAGCACCCCCTCAACTCCCACTTACCAAACTCTACTTACACTCAATGCAACCGCACTCAGCGCTACCACACTAATCCCGCCCCTTTTTATACCCGGATTCTACTTCCGGTTTAAACTCCCCAACAGCTTAATTTACTCTAAAAAATTAAACTTACTTCAAAGAATTCACTTTTTTACTCACTAAAATTCAGTAAATGCACTTAAAAGACTTTTTCTGCCACTTACCAAAGTCTGCTTAAGCTCAATGCAACTTGCACTCAGCCTGCAACACTAAGCCCGCCCCCTTTTAGAGTGATGGGGATGATGAGTGGCACAGTAGGATGAGGTTGGGTGTGGATTTGCAGTAACGTTTCGTGATCTACTGAGATCAATGAAAGATTTGCGTCATTGTAGCCTGGTCCTCCTGACGACATCCCTGCTTGTGTCCTCCTGTGCAATGTGCAGCTAGGCTGCGTTGGTGTCCTGGGGAGGTCTCTTCTGCCCTTGGAAGGGAAGAGAACCTCCCTGCGTGGTGTGATTCCCTCCATTAGCATATGGAGGGAGTCATGCGGAAGTCTGGGTGCAGCCGTGCACCTTTGTGCAGTGCTTGTCATTGTTTGTACCACCTCAATGCAGCAGAACACTGACAGAACAACTGTCAAAATTAATGTGGCCGTGGTCCCTTGAAGGAAACCGGCTGATGATGCGCCATCAAATGACGTCATCAGACCCGCTTCCTTTTAATTGGCTGGGAGCCTCACAGGGCGGGCTTAACAAGCCCAATCTACATAAAATCCTTTTCACAGAGCAGCTGGATCTGGGAGAGGGCCCGAGACCCACTAACGACCTCTCCCGCCATGATCCCGCCTCCGATGGCAAAATCGCGGCCCTAGTTTCCACCAGAACATAACATAAGAGGAGCAGGAGTAGGCCATTCGGCCCATCCAGCCTGCTCCGCCATTCAATAAGATCATGGCTGATCTTCTACCTCAACTCCACTTTCTCACCCTATCCCCATATCCCTTTGATTCCCTTAGTATCCAAAAATCTATCGATCTGTGACTTGAATATACTCCACAGCCCTCTGGGATAGAGAATTCCAAAGATTCACAACCCTTTGAGTGAGGAAATTTCTCCTCATCTCAGTCCTAAATGGCCTACCCCCTTATTCTGAGACTGTGACCCCTGGTTCTAGACTCCCCAGCCAGGGGAAACATCCTCGCAGCATCCACCCTGTCAAGCCCCTTAAGAATTTTATATATTTCAATGAAATCACCTCTCCTTCTAAACCCTAGGGAATATAGGCCTAGTCTACTCAATCTCTCATCATAGGACAATCCCCACATCCCAGGAATCAGTCTAGTGAACATTAGTTGCACTCCCTTTAAGACAAGTATATTCTTCCTTAGATAATGAGACCAAAACTTTATATACTATTCCAGGTGTGGTCTCAACAAGGCCCTATATAATTGCAGTAAGACTTATTTACTCTTGTACTCCAATCCCTTTGCAATAAAGGCGAACAAACCATTTGCTTGTCGTACCTGCATGTTAACTTTCTGTGACATATGTACAAGGACACTCAGGTCCCTCTGAATATCAACATTTCCAAAATATTCTGCTTTTCTATTTTTCCTAGCAAAGTGGATACATACCTATACCTAACTATGCCTCTTGCTAGTTTACTCATAGTCTATTTTGTCTCTGTTTTATCAATTCCTTGGTCATCCTTTGTTGAATTTTAAAATCCTCCCAATCCTCAGGCTTACTACTCTTTTTGGCAACATTATAACATAGAAACATAGAAACATAGAAGATAGGAGCAGGAGTAGGACATTTGGCCCCTCGAGCCTGCTCCGCCATTCAATGCGATCATGGCTGATCATTCAAATTCAGTACCCGGTCCCTGCTTTCTCCCCATACCCCTTGATCCCTTTAGCCTTAAGAAATATATCCAACTCCTTCTTGAATATATTTAATGTATTGGCCTCTACTGCCTTCTGTGGTAGAGAATTCCACAGGTTCACCACTCTCTGGGTGAAGAAATTCCTCCTCATTTCTGTCCTAAATGGCCTACCCCTTATCCTTAGACTGTGACTCCTGGTTCTGGACTCCCCGACCATCGGGAACATCCTTCCTGCATCTAGTCTGTCCAGTCCTGTCAGAATTTTATAAGTTTCAATGAGATCCCCTCTCATTCTTCTAAACTCCAGCGAGCACAAGCCCAATCGACCCAATCTCTCCTCATACGTCACTCCTGCCCTCCCAGGTATCAGCCTGGTGAATCTTCGCTGAACTCCCTCCATGGCAAGAACATCCTTCCTCATAAGGTGACCAAAACTGCACACAATACTCAAGATGTGGTCTCACCAAGGCCCTGTACAACTGCCTCTTCCTTTAATCTAATACTATCGTTAACTTCTCTGATGAGCCACGGTTGGATCACTATTCCCGTGGGGATTTTATGTCTTAAGGGAATGTATTGCGAAAAGCAGGCTTTTATTGAGAAAATAGGCTTCCTGTATAAAACTCTGCTGGGAGCTGATAATCGGCATAAAATATTTTCTGCATCATGCCCAGTGGTGGAGCACTATCATGTATCAACAGCCATTGAGGATTGATAGAATATGGTATTCATGGTCTCGGGCACACAACCTAGAAGAGGCTATGTCCTATGGGGAAGGTCATGTTTTAATGCTGTATTGGCAGATAAATCACTAAACTCTTGAATCTTAAATTACAAACTTCCAAAAGAATCCCAGTGTCGACTTTTTCTTACCTCTGATTTGAGACGCTAGTAAATAGGAACCTTATTTGACATTGTGATGTTATTGGGGTGAATTTGTGCTCCCAGCTGGGAAGCTGCACAGACAGTGAGCATGGGATGGAAATGGGGCTTCAACATTGTAACTCCGAGTCTTTCACCTGCACTCTCTGCAAATGCAGCTCCTCACTGGGAGTGTAGAATTAAACCTATTGTGCCATGTTGTGTGTCTCGGGTGCTATGCTCATGTCAGCTGATTATGCCCTGCTCTCTGGTTTCCGAGATAACAGTAATAGCAACAACCAGTTAAAATCAGCAGGGCTTTGAAATGTTCTTCATCCAGGGTGTACTTACTTGCCTATAGTGAGAATTGATTTTGTAACACTGGCATGCTCTGAATAACCAAGTATTCTATGGTGTGATGCCACAGAGTAGAGGATTTCCAGCTTCTCATTCCCCATGTCTAGGCCTAAATCAAGGTTGTGGTGTGATAGTTAAGGAAAGGATCGGCAGAGTGGACAGCCCCATCAATGGTACTTCTCTCCTGTGGTGTTACAACAAGTAGTATTACCAGGGACATTGCCTAATCAGGCCAATACATTAAATATATTCAAGATGGAGTTGGATATATTTCTTAAGGCTAAAGGGATCAAGGGGTATGGGGAGAAAGCAGGGACCGGGTACTGAATTTGGATGATCAGCCATGATCGCATTGAATGGCGGAGCAGGCTCGAGGGGCCGAATGGCCTACTCCTGCTCCTATCTTCTATGTTTCTATGTTTCTATGTGGGACAGCCCTAGGATCTGGGAGTGCTGGCAAGGAGGCCAGGGGTCTGGCAGTACTAAAACAGCCCAAAACCAGACGATGGAGATATCTTTCACATCTCACTGATGGCAATGCTGTGTTTTAGTTTGTTAAAGTTTTATCCAGGTACTGTGGTTAATTCTATTAACTAGTCAATGAAAACTGCTTGTTTTATCCCAGATTAATGTTCTGTGATTTGTGTTTTTGCAGATGAGGTCACTATGGAATACTGGGTATTAGCGACCGACTATACAAATTACTCTCTGGTGTACTCCTGCTTGTCCTACCTTGGTTTAGCACACAGTGTTTATACCTGGATTTTGTCACGAGAACGGCACTTATCAGAAAATACCACTAACTACCTGCATGATATCATGACTTCAAATAAAATCGAAACTAACATGATTAAATCTAATCAAAAAGATTGCGCTACATTTATATAATAAAGAGCTGATCAGAACCCATACAGAATCAAACACTTTAATCTGTATCAAAAATCAACTTAGCTTTAGTTTATTCCATTGTAATTTACACTGGAGTCAGCATCATTGTAATTACACCGTATGCGCTGAGGTTGCTGTGATGAGCTATGATTTGAGTGCAATCTATCTTCACCAAAAGTGAAGTTGTAATAAACACCTCCAAAACATGATCATCAGTTGTCAACATCTGCCACCACTCAAATTCAAATCAGTAGTGAAACCCGGATCAGTCCATCATTGGCCCACCATACATAATATTCAAAATTAGAAATGATATTGAACAAGAGGTCATGCTACCAACATTTGGTATGAGCAGAATAACTGGCTTATTAGTGCTGATGAACAGGAAAGAAGTCACCTCATGATGCACAAGTTTGTACTCATGGGCCAGGGCTTTCTACTTGTGTTCTTTCCAGCCGTAATATTTCCCCCTGCCATATCATTTTAATGGATAGGAAAATCGTGAGCTGGCAAGAGCAGAAGCAGAAAATTTGGCCCCTAGCTTATTGACTTTAACATCACGCTTTGTTTTGCTTTCCTAATTATCTGATTGTCTCTTTGGTTATTCTATCATACAATGTGCAGTACTTAGAACTTATATTAGTGGTGTGTCATGCTGCCATTTTGCTTTGTGCACTACAGCAATACAAGAAACCTGTAGCATTAAGTGCTATGTTCAGCAATAAAAATGTAAAACTAAAGTGGTGTCTTTCTTCTCATCCTCATCCCCATGGTATCCATTTGAATGAGATTGTGTATGTTTCCTGCACTGCTACAATGCTTTGAATTTTTATGTGCATAGATTTTGTATTTATTCATACCCTTCTCCCTAGAATCAACAACATATAAACACTTACCTGACCCAAGCATAACATCGCATTGTGCTAACATCCTTCCTATTGAGTCCCATTTTGCAAAATTCCTGTGGGCCTAACTCCTTCCTGTTCATTCCCATTTTGCAAAACTGCTGTACACTAAACCCTCAACTATTTATTTACAATAAAAAGCATTCAAATGGCCAAAACTCTCATTAATTTCTGTAATATGGAATTCCAGTGGACCAAACACGTCCCAAAATCCTAAATCTACTTTGATTATATTAGTACAAAAGCGAAAATGCTGGAAATCTGAAATAAAAACATAAAATGCTGGAAATACTCAGCAGGTCAGGCAGCGTCTGTTGAGAGAGAAACAGAGTTAACGTTTCAGGTCGATGACCCTTCGAAGGGTCATCGACCTGAAACGTTAACTCTGTTTCTCTCTCCACAGTTACTGCCTGACCTGTTGATTATATTAGTTTCAGGTTCGCAACTAGTTTCAGGGTTGGGACATTCTTTTCATGTTAAATAAAGTGGGCTAAATCCAAATACAAATTCTACTTTGCTTCCTGATTCCCCCCCACCCCAGATATTTATATTTATGAACAATGTAATTGGCTTTAACATAAACTGCATCCTTTCTTTGCTGCACCATCACGCTGCTTGGAGACGAGGGTGTTGATTTGAACACATCTTAACTATTCAATGGACAGAAAACTTTAGAGAATAAACCATTATAGGAAGAACTTGCATTTGTATAATGCCTTTCACGTCCTCAGGATGCCCCAAAGCACTTCACGGCCGGTGAATTACTTTGGAAGCGTAATTACTTGTTTTGTAGGCAAACCTGACAGCCAATTTAGGTACACAGGCTCCTACAAATAGCAATGAGATAAATGATAAACGAGGTTAATTTATGGCCAGCCCAATTTTCCTGCTCTTCAAGAAGCACTGTAGGATCTTCTACACCTACTTGAACAGACAGGACCTCTGTTTAACATTGCATCTGAAAGACGGCACCTCTGACAATGCAGCATTCCCTCAGTACTGCACTGAAGTGTAAGCTTAGATTTATTCCAATAAATCCTGGAGTGGGGCTTGAACCCACAGCCATCTAACTCAGAGTCCAGAGTGCTTCCACTAAGCCAGCCTAACACTACAAAATGGAAACTAAAATGTACTTTTGGTATAAACAAGGAGTTGCTCTGGGATGGCTAAAACCCACAATGGGCCATGCAGAATCAGATGCAATCATAGAATGGTTACAGCACAGAAGGAGGCCATTCAGCCCATCGAGCCCATACCGGCTCTCTGCAAGAGCACTTCAGCAAGTCCCACTCCCCCAAGTCCCACTCCCCCGCCCTTTCCTCATAGCCCTGCCAATTTGTTTCCTTCAGGTACTTACCCAAGTCCCTTTTGAAAGCCGTGATTGAATCTGCCTCCACCATCCTTTCAGGCATTGGATTCCAGATCCTAACCACTCGCTGAGCAATAGGAAAATGGAGACATAAAACATAATGGCCCAGAAATTCAATAACGCCACAAGTGTTTTTCGGGCGCTAAACGGGCATCTAATACTCCAATATGGCAGGCAGGAAGCACTCGCTCATTACGAGACAGAAATGCGCTGCCCGTTATATTGGTAGAGGCAACAAAATAGCTGTCCAGGGGCTGTGCCGAAATGAGCATTCCATCCTTTGCATATGTGAATAAGGGGTCTGACGCATGCTTGAGGCCCCCTCTGCAATATTGGTTTGGTCTGAGGCAGCTGGCGCTGGCTTCATGCAGGTAAAACAGGGCCACATGACCACTTAATGAGATCGCTGCAGGCCACCACCAAAAGAGCTTTCTTGACAGATCAGAATTGCCCTTTTCCAGCGTATGCACAGTGCATGCCTGAAACCGGCATTTCCAATGTCCCTACAGGTGGGTACACAGTGCGTACCCACCCGTAAGGATCGGAATATCTGGCCCAATAGGTAAATTACAATGGGGTGAAGAACATATAAACAAGATAATGATGAACATGGTAAAGTTGTAGGAAAAATACTGGGCCAGGCGGGGCCAAGCTGCTAACCTTAGTCTGGGTGACAATGGTATTTTGACCATTAGAAACAATTAAAAAAGATGATTTTGTTAAAGACCATATATGGACACTGGCCAAATGAACTTTTGATAAGAGTTAAAACCTCGATACTCAAAGAACAACTTCACACAGATCTACTGCGAAGACAAAGAAACAGACTGAAGACGACGTCACCTGTGTCTGAGAGGTTCCAGAGACCAAGGGCTGCGAGCTACTCGTTGAACTATCGCCTGTTGTTAAGTATATTACGCTGTAAGCGTAATAAATCTTGATCTATTGCTCAAACATACTGGCTGCTGTCTGTGCCTTGACCAAGAACTCTGAGAGATCATTAAGATCTTATAATTGGTGACCCAGGTGGGACAAGACAAAACGGCTAGTATTGTGAAATAGATTGAGTCTCAAGCGTAGCTGCCTGATCAGCTGCTGCACTTCAGAAGGGATAAACCCCTCGTGGGGAGTGCCCGTGGATTGCGCGCCGATAGTTATTGATGTTAGAGGTCTGTTAGGAAAATCACCAAATGGCTAGTAAAAGTTTCATTAACGCATATAAGAGTAAGTTAGACAGAGGCACCTGTGCGGAGGAAGTACAGGTATTATTGACGGAATGTTTAACCAAAGGAGACTGGGTCCCCTTTGAAGAAGTGATAAACCGTATTCAGGAATGTGTGAATCAGAAAACACTTAACGAGTATTGTAAGAAACAAAGTAAAGAGGTAGAAGAGCTAAAAGGCAACACAACGAGTTAAGAGAGAAACATAGCCAGGAGGTGAAGCATAAAGTGCAGGAGAGAGAGGGAGAGGTAGAGAAGGGGGAAAATCTAATTTGCAGGCTAATCAATCTGAAAACTCAGCAAAAGAAGGATAAAAACAGGGATTTGGAAAGCCAGGAAAAGCTGCTGAGATGCCGATTTAAAAAAGGAAATAAAAGAGAGAAAAACATAGGGCTAGATTTTCAGTTGCTTGCGCCAGCAGTTAGCGCCTTAAGAGAAGTGATTTTCGGGCGCTATGCGTGTAGCGCCCGGGCGCAGCGCAGTTTGCGCCCCGCCCCAAATTAAGTTGCCCGTTAGCGCCGGCGCAAAGTTTAGCGGCCGCCCGGATGTGCGCGCACAAAATGACGTCACATCCTCGTGCAACACCCTTTGGCCGCCCCGAATCCAAACTTCAGTCGGACCGCCCCATTGTGCGGCTGGCGTCCAGAGCGTTTGTAAAATGGAACGCAACACACCCTGGGGAGCGCAAATTAAAGGGCACACCTCCTGCACTATAAACGACAGTCTGCATGTGTTGTGTGGAAGGATCCAGTGTGTTGTTGTGAACGGTGTATCATCATCTCCTCCTCCTCCTCCTCCTCCCAGACTCTGCTTTTGAAAAGAACACATGCACCCTTCCCCTTTAAGAGCTCACTGGCACCAGAGTGTCTGCCGTGCGCTGCGCCCGAGCTCGGGCGTTGCGCTCTGCACCGCCGGCTTAGCGCCTAAAGATAGCAGTGAAACGCCTCTTTTAGCGCTCCACCAACCTCTTAGGGCGAAGCCACTGAATTTCCAGCAACGGGGCGCTACTTTGGGGCGGGCGCTAACTTCGGGCGGGCGCTAAGGTTAGCGCCCCAAAACTGTCTATACTGAAAATCTAGCCCTTAAAGTTTTACCGACATGGAAGGAATTAACATCTGTGCCGAGACAAATAAAACACAAGATTTGCTGAGTGAAAGGAACCTTAAAAAAATGGTGTAATTTCAGTTTGTGGGTGAAAGTGTGTGTTAAAGTGTGGAAGTTTTCCTGATTATGAATGTTTAAGAAGTTACAGCATTCCTTTTGTCTGAAAAGTATGGCCTAAAAATTTGGTTGCTTTGCACCTCCCGTTAGAGCCCTAATAGGGCGCAAAGCAACTAGCGCCCAGACGCGGCGCTGCCAACGCCTCCCGCAAAATTCAGCGGGAGGTTAGCGGCGGCAGTAACCGTTAGCGCCCTGCGGCACTGCACCGCCAGCGATGATATCATCGCCATGCACAACGGCCCGGCTGCGATCTTCGGTAGCGCCCCCTGACTTACCGCCAGACACTATGTCCGACAGGGTCAGGGGGGCCTCCCTGCGGACGGGGCGGCGCTAATTAAAGGGAAGGTGCCAGGCAGCCATTTTTGTTGCTGGCCACCTGCCAGCACCTGCCCCCTCTGCAGTCCCAGGCCTCCTCTGAAGTCCCCCTCTGAAGTGCCTGCTGTGCTCCATGAACCCAGCACTTGTCTTGAGTGCTGGGCTCTTTTGCTAGCACTCCGATCCCTGGTGGCCCAGCTGGACCCCGGGTCACGCTGCGCAAGGCCCCTTCTCTTTAATATCGTGACGTGCCGCGATATTCACTCACAGCGCCCCCCAGAGGAAGGCGGGGCACTTCCAGTAGCACCCCACTTCCCTCTTGGGACGCTACCGATGAATTTCGGCCGCGGGGGTGCTAAAAGTAGCGCCCCAGCGAAGTTAGCGCCCCAATGGGGGTGCGACTCAATTTTTCCCCCTCTGTTTTTAAAAGAAAGTGGCCTAGAAATTCAGTATAGCCACTTTTGGGGCGGTAAAGTCGGGCGGGCGTTAAAGTTTGCGCCCGCCGGAAAGTGGAGGCCACTTCGCCGATATTCAGTAGCTTTGGCCAAGGAGTTTGCTCGAGCGCTAAAACTGGCGTTGCACCCCTATCTTTAGGCGCTAAGCCGGCGGTGCAGACTGATACCGCTGAGGCCGGGCGCAGCGCAGGTGCGGTCATGTTTTGATTGACAGCAGACACCCTGGCGCCGGCCAGCTCTTAAAGGGGGAAGGGTCGACTTGGTCTGCTGCCACGCCCTGGATACTGCAGCCCTCCAGCTAGGCCTAAACACTGCTGCTGGAGAGAAATAGCGCCAGCAACGATGCAGAGGGCCCGTGAGCGAGCGCAGCGCTTCTCTGCCCATGATTTGAGGGTGCTGCTTAGGGGTTTGGAGAAGAGAAGAGATATCTTGTGCCCGGACAGTGGCAAGAAGGCTCCCAAGAGGCTGTACAGGAGAGCCTGGAGGGAAATCGCCCAGAGGGTCACAGCCAACAGCGATGTCCCCAGGACTGGTGACCAATGCCGGAAAAAGTTTAACGACCTCACTCGGTTGGTCAGGGTGAGTACCCTTTCCATTGTCCTCCTCATCCTTGCATGTGCACCTCACATTATGGGCAAAGGGACCTCAAAGGCCTAATGGCCAGCCCTCCTCCAGCAGCTATGGCACTGGCATGAACATCAATAGCACTTTCTGCACTTTACACACTGGCCAAGCTATTCGACCATGGGAGGCAGTGCACACAACAACAGGGCACCACACTGGCCAAGCTATTCGACCATGGGAGGCAGTGCACACAACAACAGGGCACCACACTGGCCAAGCTATTCCACCATGGGAGGCAGTGCACACAACAACAGGGCACCACACTGGCCAAGCTATTCCACCATGGGAGGCAGTGCACACAACAACAGGGCACCACACTGTACTTAGAGGCCATCCTTTCTCTTGCAGGCCAAGCTGGCCCAGAATCTGAAGAGCCGGACTGTCACCGGGGGAGGCCGTGCCCAGTTCCAGGAGCTCAGTGACCTGGAGGAGCGCGTGGGTCGACTCATGGGTGCCCGGGTGATTGGCCCCGTTGCAATTGGAGATGCCGACCCTGTGCTGGGCCCCAATGGTAAGGACATGAGCGTTTGGACCTCTCTCGTTCCCCTTGCGCTTCAGATCTACATCCTTTGCCACTGTCCGACCAATGCGCATAATGCCAACACTCATGCCTCCCTCGCTGACGCCCTGTCCTCACTCTAAAGCTACTCTTGTGCCTTCCTGCTTTCAGTTGGTGAGGAGGAGGTCCCTGAAGCTGAGAGTGCCAGTCCCTCGGAAGAGGAGGACAACGAGGACCAAGAGGAAGGCGGCACATCGGGGGAACCCTCATCCGCGCCAGGGGATGGCAATGGAGGGGACACGTCTTGCCTGGAGGAGAGCCAGGGGGAAGTGTTGCAGGGGGGTGTAGCTCCTGTGCCCAGTGGCGTCCAGCCACGCGGGAAGGGTCGGGCAGCACGGCTGCCTTCTCCCCAGAGGGGGGAAGTGTTGCAGGGGAGTGTAGCTCCTGTGCCCAGTGGCATCCTGCCATGCGGGAAGGGTCGGCCAGCTCGGCGGCCTTCTCCCCAGAGGGGGGAAGTGTTGCAGGGGAGTGCAGTTGCTGGGCCCAGTGGCGTCCAGCCACGCGGGAAGGGTCGGCCAGCTCGGCGGCCTTCTCCCCAGAGGGGGGAAGTGTTGCAGGGGAGTGCAGTTGCTGGGCCCAGTGGCGTCCAGCCACGCAGGAAGGGTCGGGCAGCTCGGCGGCCTTCTCCGCAGAGGGAGAGTCCGGCCTCCAGTCCGGAGACGGTCCTCGCCCAGGAGGTGCGCCTCCTTGATCAAATGTCCGCGGACTCGGATCGTCGGCACACCGAGTTCATGGGGGTTGTGGGACGGTTGCCTGAGGCCATTGAGTCCCTGGCTCATAGTGTGGCTGATTTCGGGGCCTCACAGGCCAGGGGTTTAGAAGAACTCGCGGCAGCACAGGCCAGGGGTCACGAACAATTCGGGGCAGCACAGGCCAGGGGTCACGAAGAATTCAGGGCATCACAGGACGCGAGTCGGGCTGATTTCAGGGCAGCACAGGCAGCGAGTGCAGAGTTGATGAGTGGTGCCGTGCAGTCACTGGCTGGTCTGATGCGGGCACAGACCAGGGCAGTACGGGCACTCACTGCTGCCACACTCGCTGTGTCACGCACGCATCGCCAGGGCACCCGCCGCGCTGCTGCAGCACAGCGGTCTGGGCTTCACCAGATTGCTGCGCTTGCTGCAGTGCCAGCCCGGCCGACTGCCAGTGTCTCTGGCGACCAGCGAGCGCCTGGCATCAGCCAGCTTGCCCCCATTGCTGCAGCCGCCACTGCCACTCCCCCAGCAAAGCTGCGACGAACTGCTGGAGAGACTGATGCTGCCCAGCCACAGCTGCAGCAGTCAGCAGCCGGCCCCTCCAGGGCCGTAGCACGTCTAGGCCGACCCCCAAGGGCATCTGCCGTCACGCATTGTGCCCCTCAGGAGCCTTCCCCCAGCCTTGCAACACCCACAGGGCCCAGGTTGAGGCGGAGCAGCAGGTCGGCCAGGGGCCGGAAAAGCCTGGACAAGGACTCGCCCTCTCGGCACACAAAGTAGAGTGTGTTGCCAAATGTTTTTTTATATGGGGGTGTTTGTGTTCTCTATGGGGGCGGGTTTATTTTGGTAAGGCCGAAGATGAAGGCAAATTTTTTTTATATGGGGTTTTTGTGTTCTATATGGGGGGGTTTATTTTGGTAAGGCCGAAGATGAAGGCAAATGTTTTTTTATATGGGGGTGTTTGTGTTCTGTATGGGGGGGTTTGTCTTGGTAAGGCCGAGGATGAAGGCCATTTGGATGGACAAGTTTTGTTATTCCTCCCCAGGTTGTGGGAGTGAGATATGTTTTTGACTGTTTTTTGGGGGTCTTGTCTGTTTTTGGGTTTCATGTGGGAAGGGCCCTGAGTTTGTTAAATAAAGCTTTTTATTTATTCAGCTTGTCCATGTGTGATGTTTCAAGTGGTTGTTGCGTTAACTGGCTGAGGGCTTGCGGAGCGGCTGCATTCAGGTGCGTTCATTGCCACAAGCCATTCCCTGACAGGGGGCCTAGAAGTGTCGTTCAATAAGCCGCCGACGGACGGCCCTTGGACCTTGTGGCTCCCTCCTGGGCTGGTACTCCTCCTCCTCCTCCTCCTCCTCCTCATGGTCCTCCTGCTCGTCCTCCTGAGGTGGTGGTCCAACGTGAGGTGGCAGTGCCTGAGTCCTGCGGATAGCCAGGTTGTGCAGCATGCAGCAAACGACGACGAACTGGGAGACTCTATCCGGCGAATACTGTAGAGATCCGCCGGAACGATCCAGGCAGCAGAACCGTTGCTTGAGGATGCCAATCGTTTGCTCTATGATGTTCCTTGTGGCTTGATGGCTTTCGTTGTATGCCTCCTCAGCAGGGGTCCTGGGCGCGTGGAGCGGGGTCATGAGCCATGTACACAAAGGATAGCCTTTGTCCCCGATAAGCCATCCTCTTGGGGGAGGCTGTGCCTGGAACATGTCAGCCACAGTAGTCTGGCGCAGGATAAATGCATCGTGGCTGCTTCCTGGAAAGCGGGCATTGACAGCTAGGATGCGCTGCCTGTGGTCACACACCAGCTGTACATTGAGGGAATGGTAGCCCTTCCGGTTGCGGTAATCCTCGGCATTGTCGATAGGTGCCCGCATAGCCACATGCGTGCAGTCAATGGCGCCCTGCACCATGGGGTAGTCGGCGATCCTCGCAAATCCGACTGCACGCTGCTCCTGCCTCTCTAGGGTCATGGGGAAGGAGATGAATTGGTGTCTCCTTGTAAAAAGGGCATCGGTGACCTGCCGGATGCAGCGATGCACGGCGAACTGGGAGATGTTCGCTATGTCCCCAGCAGCGGCTTGGAAGGAGCCGCTTGCATAAAAGTTCAGAGCCACCGTGACCTTCACTTCCACCGACAGAGAGGTCCTGCACATCAGCTGTGGACGCAGATCTCTGTGAAGTAGCTGGCAGATCTCTGCAACCACCTCCCTTCTGAAGCGCAGCCTCTTAACACAATGCGCGGCAGTCATGGTGAGATAGGACACCTGCTGGCGGTATTCCCTGAGTGGGTAAGGCCTACGTTGCCGACGCCTGATGGCCCCTCTGCGTCTAGGCATGGCTGCCCCTCTCACACAGCGTCTGTGAGCCCTTCGCACATAATGCTGGAACTGAGGGTTGGAACCCCATGCAGCCCCCATAATATACTTGCAAACAGTGAACTCACAATGAGACAAATTTGCAAGCTCTGGCCAGAAGCCAAAAATACCTCTCCTATGTTGGCCCAATTCAGTAAGGTCTCTTCCTTGGTCTCTGTCCAGAAATCCGTAGCACTAAAGTCATTGCAGCAAAATGGCTGCCCTTTATAGTTCAGTCTAAGTGCCCTTTAATTAGCACTCCCCGAGGCCCGCAGGGCCTCTGCTGCGTTCCACTTCACAGTTCTTAACAGCGCCACGCCCACATTGGGCGGGCGCCACTGAAGTTCCAGTTTGGGGTGCACAAACGGCGTTGCACGACGAAATGACGTCATAAGCTGCGCGCGCAGCTGAGCACGCGCAAACACTTTGCGCCGGTGCTAAATGTCAACTGAAGTTGGGCATAGGCACAGATCGGTCTGCGCCCGGGCGCTAAGTGCCTAGCGCTCGAAATCTACCCCTCTTATGGCGCTAACGGCTGGCGAACGCAACTGAATTTCTAGGCCAGTGTCTTATGTGTGTTTTAGCTCCACCCACTTCTCTGTGCTAAAAACGCATTTAACCCTCTTGTCTTGTCTTGGATTTTGGAAGTTTTAAGAGTGTGCGAATAAGATTGTGCACCCAGAATTGGAAAAAAAACTTTGAACTACAATTTAAGTTAAGCTGGAGTGGAAAAGCTGAGAAAAACAAAAAGTTTGTTTAACAAAAGATTAGTTTCAGTCTAAGATTTAACCTTGGAGTTGTGGTTGCTATGGTGAAATTTTCCAAAGCAGTTTGATTTGATTTGTTTAAATGTGAAAAACTAATTTTTCTCCAGTTGTATTCAATGTTTTCACTGTCATTTGGAAAGGCATCTGAAGAAAGGACAAGAAGAAATATGATGTAATTTACTGTTTTCTGCAAGTATATGCTATTTTGTTTTGTTTTATCTGTTCTGTTTGTGTTTAGTTAATAAAATATTGATCTGAATTTAATTTGGAATTATTAAGGATAAGTAACCTAGTCAATTCTGAAAACACAACTGTTTTTTTCGATCGGGAAAGTCTTAAAAAATTTACGTGAAGTGACGCAATTGCGTGCGTGTGACAATGTTTCGCTCTGCCTTCTTAAACACCTGCAAAGGAGTTAACCCTTTCCTCTGACAGCTGTTTAAGTTCGCCAAGAAACAACTTTAGTATGACTGAATGAAATTTAAAGATATTGGGCTAGATTTTCAGTCGCTTGCGCCAGCAATTAGCGCCTTAAGAGAAGTGATTTTTGGGCGCTATGCGTGTAGCGCCCGGGCGCAGCGCAGTTTGCGCCCCGCCCCAAATTAAGTTGCCCGTTAGCGCCGGCGCAAAGTTTAGCGCCCGCCCGGATGCGCGCGCAGAAAATGACGTCACATCCTCGTGCAACGCCCTTTGTGCGCCCCGATTCCAAACTTCAGTCGGACCGCCCCATTGTGCGGCTGGCGGCCGGAGCGTTTGGAAAAAGGAACGCAACACAACCAGCGCGGGCCCCGGGGGGCGCAAATTAAAGGGGACGTACTCTCCAGTATAAAGGCCAGCCTTTTTTCAGAAAACACTCTTGTGCAACGCATTTCTGGAGACACAACAAGGAGGATAGCTAACTGGTTTCAAACAGCAAGAGCCAGGTATTTTTGGACTCAGGCCAGAGCGCTGCAAGTGGCCTTTTGGAAATTAGCGTGTTTGCCAGGATTTGATGGGGGTTGCATGGGGTGCCAACGCGGAGCTGCAGCTCCATGTCCGTAGGGCTCGCAGACGCATTGTGAGAGGGGCAGCCCTGGCTAGAGGCAGAGGGGGCTACAGGCGTCGGCGACGTAGGCCTTACCCAGTCAGGCTATACCGCCAGCAGCGCTCCTACCTAAACATGAGTGCCGCGCGATGTGTTAAAAGGCTCCGATTCCGAAAGGAGGTGATTGCAGAGATCTGCCACCTGCTTCGCCGAGATCTGCGGCCAAAGCTCAGGTGCAGGACGTCTCTGTCGGTGGAAGTGAAGGTGACGGTGGCATTGAACTTCTATGCCACCGGCTCCTTCCAATACGCTGCTGGGGACATAGCAAACATCTCCCAGTACGGCACGCATCGCTGCATCCGCCAGGTGACCGAAGCACTGTTCAGAAGGAGAAGCCAATTCATCTCCTTCCCCATGGCCCTGGAGAGCCAGCATCAGCGCGCATTGGGATTTTCCAGACTCGGGGAATTCCCCTTGGTGCAGGGCGCCATTGACTGTACGCATGTGGCTTTGCGGGCCCCTCTGGAGCATGGCGAGCAGTATCGCAACAGGAAGGGCTACCATTCTCTGAATGTGCAGCTGGTCTGTGACCACAAGCAGCGCATCATGGCAGTCAATGCCAGCTTCCCAGGCAGCAGCCACGATGCCTTTATCCTGCGGCAGAGTACTGTGCATGACATGTTCCAGGCACAGCCTCCCCCAAGAGGATGGCTACTCGGGGACAAAGGCTATCCTTTGTGCACCTGGCTCATGACCCCGCTCCGCGCGCCCAGGACCGCTGCTGAAGAGGCCTACAACGAGAGCCATCAAACCACCCGCAACATCATCGAGCTAACTATTGGGGTCCTCAAGCAGCGGTTCCGCTGCCTTGATCGCTCCGGGGGAGCTCTCCAGTATTCGCCGGACCGGGTCTCCCAATTTGTGGTGGTTTGCTGCATGCTACACAACCTGGCTATCCGCAGGACTCAGGCACTGCCACCTGACATTGGACCAGCACCTCAGGAGGAGGAGCAGGAGGAGCATGAGGAGGAGGAGGAGGAGGAGCAGGAGTACGTTCCCAGGAGGGAGCGACCAGGGCCAAGGGCCGCACGACGCCACCTTATTACACGGTACTTCTAAGCCCCCTGTCAGGGAATGGCCAGGGGCCATGAGGGAAGATGAATGCAGCCGCTCCGCAAGCCCTCAGCCGGCGAAGCCAACAAACACTAAGAAGAACAACCATGGAGACTGCATGAATAAAGATAATTTTTTATTACACAAAAATGAAAAGCCCTTCCCACATGAATCCCCAAAAACAATAAACGGGCCCCACAAAAAGCCCAACAAACGACTCACTCCCACAAACTGGGGAGGAGTCACTCCACCTTTCTTCAAACCGGGCCTCAACGTCGGCCTAACGCAAAAAATAAGCCCTCCAACAACACAACCATGGGCAAAATAAAGATGGCCACCGCCATATAAAAGGAAAGCTGCCCACACCCTCTACTGAGTGGCCCGCGAGGGCGAGACCTTGCCCAGCCTTTTGCCTCCCCTGCCCGGCCTGCTGCTCCTTCGCAAGCTCTGCCCAGTGGCTGCTGCGAGGCTGGGGGAAGGCGCCTGAGGCTCAGATGCCCTTCCGCCAGATGCCGCTGGGGGGCGGCCTACACGGCGTTTGGGCCTCGAGGGACCGTCTGCTGAGTGGCGCACCTGAGCCTGGCCACCATCAGCTGCAGCCGCTTGCCCTTGACGCCCCAGTGGGGGAATGGCGGCGACGGATGGCGCAATGTGGGCCAGCTGGCGTCTGGGATGCGCTGGCTGGTGCTGTGGCACGGTGGCACTCGGCGGGGCCCGCACTGCAGGATCCGCAACAATCAGCCGAGGGGCGGCTTGCTGGGATGGTCCAGCGCGGCGGCTGCCCTGGCGATGCCTGCCTGAGACAGCGCGTGTGGCAGCAGTGAGTGCCCCTGTGGTCCTGGTGTGCGCGCGCATCACAGCCGCCAGGGTCTTGACGGCATCAGTCAGCATGCGGCCACTCACGGCAGTTGCTGCCCCGAACTCGCGCACACTGGTCGCCAGCGACTCGATGGCCTCAGGCATGCGCCCCACCACGCTCATGAGCTCCGTGTGGCGCCGGTCCGAATCCTCGGCCATCTTATCCAGCTTCCACACCTCCTCCGAGGTGAAGGTGTCCGGACTGGAGTCGCGACTCTCCCGCTGGGGAGGAGGGGGCCGAACTAGGGGATCCTTGCCGCGTTGGTGGCGGCGAGTGTGCCGAACAGCAGCACTCCCCTCTGATCCTTCCCCCCTTTGGGGGGAAGGCCGCGGGCCACGCGCACGGCTCCTGGGTGGCTGGACGCCACTGGTCCCAGAAGCTGCATTGCCCTGCGACAGTTCCTCCAGGCACTCGTCCAGTGAGGAGGTGTCAAGCATTTCCTCCTCTCCTGCGGGACGTGACTGTTCCCCCGAAGGTCCGGCTTGCTCCTCCTCCTCCTCCTCGTTGGAGGTGCTGTCACTGGCAGCTTCAGGGTCCTGGTCGTCACCAGCTGAAAGCAGGAATGCACAAGAGTAGCTTCAGAGTGAGGAGACGGCGTCAGCGAGGGAGTTAGGACTGGTGGCATTCAGCGCATTGGTGGGACAGTGGCAAAGGAGGTAGCTCGGATGGGCCAGTGCGACGCGAGAGGGCCAAAAGGCGAGGTCCTTACCATTGCCGGGCAGTGGAGGGTCGGATACTCCGCACGCTGTGGGGACAATCACACGGGCTCCCATGAGCACACACACGCGCTCCTCCAGCCGAGTGAGCTTCTGCAGCTTGGCGCGGCCACCCCTGGCACGCGCCTGGTGATTAAACGCTACTTTAGCCTGCAAGAGAAAGGACGGGCTGTAAGTGCGCAGTGAAGCCCTGATGTAGTGTGCACTGCCTCCCATGGTGGAATAGCGAGGACAGAGTGAAGCCCTGATGTAGTGTGCACTGCCTCCCATGGTGGAATAGCGTGGACAGAGTGAAGCCCTGATGTAGTGTGCACTGCCTCCCATGGTGGAATAGCGTGGACAGAGTGAAGCCCTGATGTAGTGTGCACTGCCTCCCATGGTGGAATAGCATGGACAGAGTGAAGCCCTGATGTAGTGTGCACTGCCTCCCATGGTGGAATAGCTTGGACAAAGTGTAGAGTGCCGAATGGCCATGTGATGCTCATGACTGTCCCAATGCTGCTGGCTGAGGGCTGGCCAATAGGACTTTCAGCTCCCTTTGCCCATCATGTCAGGTGTACATGCAAGAATGAGGAGGAGACTGGAAAGGCCACTCACCTTCACAATCCTGGTCAGATCGTTGTATTTTTTATGACATTGTTTGTGGGTCCTGGGGGCATCGCCGGTGAACGTCACCCTCTGGGCGATCTGCTTCCAGGCTTTGGTGTAGTCGTGGTGGGTTGGCTTCCTCCCACTCTCTGGGAACAAGATCTTGCGCCTCACCTCCAGAGCTGTGACCCTTATGTCCAGATCACCCTCTGAGAAGCGCAGGGCACGCTGACGGGCCTTCTCTGGCGTTGCCATGACTCCCTGGGGCTGAGCAGCAGTGTTGAGGCCTCTTTGCAAGGCTGCAGCGTGCAGGGCGTGGCAGCAGACCAATTCGTCCCTTCCCCCTTTAAGAGCTGGTCGGCGCCACGGGGTCTGCTGTCAGTCCAAAAATGACCGCACCCGCGCTGCGCCCCGCCTGGGCGCTATCCCTCTGGACCGCCGGCTTAGCGCCTAAAGATAGGAGTGGAACGCCTCTTTTAGCGCTCCACCAATCTCTTAGGGCGAAGCCACTGATTTTCCGGCAACGGGGCGCTACTTTGGGGCGGGCGCTAACTTCGGGCGGGCGCTAAGGTTAGCGCCCCAAAACTGTCTATAATGAAAATCTAGCCCATTGGATATTATTAAATTTAACTTTCTTAATTTTAAGTTAATATTTCCCACGGTGATAGAAGGAAAATTATGATTTGATAAATTAACCCCTTGGGCTCTTAAGCAGAGCCACAATGGATTCTCTTCTTTCTTTTGTTATATGGAAGCTACCTTGTAAGCTAATTGTAGCACTTCTGTCTCTAATGTTAAAACACCATGTAAAACCATCAAGCTCATTTCTGAAATTGGAATTGATAAGATAAATTGATAGAAATCAAATTAAACATTGACAAAACCTATCAGTCCAACAGTACTGCTGTTTGGATTTTGGGATAATTTTGAAATGACAATCTATTGGGTTACTTTTGGGAAAATAAAAGATCCTCTAAAATAATGATAAATAAAAAGTGTTAATAACTTGGATCAAGTGAGAATGTTTTATCTATGTTTTCTATCTTAAATATTGTACTGGACAGTAAAGTTCCTCCAGGGCTCATGAATGAGATATGAATGGTAATTAATGGAATGTGTAAAATGGAGAAAGGATGTGATTGACGGTGTGAGATGGAAACAGGAAAATGACAGCACCAAATGGGAATTTTCCAAACATTCTAGTGAAAGTCAGGAAAGTGTCATTACAAATAGTGTAGATAGCTTTCTCTTGGTGACATTTGTGTCCTTGCCTATAATTAACTTTTTAAGAAAACTGAATTTGACAGTCCAGCCACTACCCAAGACATCAGAACCATGCAGTGGGAGATGAGCAAAGGTCTCCAAGACAATCTTTTGATTCCTGAAAGCCCAAAAATGGCTTGTATCGGATGGCACGAGTGGCATGATATTGAGATGTGTTACGTATGAAGCAATTACCATCCGGGAATGTATGGTGAATCTGCACTGAAGAACAGGTCTCAGACATGCTCAGTTACTTGACAACAGCAAGACACAAAATGGTTAATGTGACTCAGGAGAGTGAGACAACTTTTAGAGCATTGGCACATACTCCATCAAGAAACTATCTAATTACTGAAACAATCAGAATAGAGTTAAACACACTGGTACTTGTTAGAGGGAATGGAATCATAGTTGAAGTGGAGAGTTACATGGAATTTGGATTGGGACAATTGAGGGCTAAGGAGAAATCATGTTTAGCAAGAATTATCCACAAGATGGATACGAGTAAAAGAGAAATCTGGAGAATCTTTTAAGTCCATGATTTGTTGAATAGATGTTAAACTGTAGTGTCGCTTGAAGTGATTGTAAGACTGAATTTAACTTGTAACTGTAATAATTGTGTTTTGTAGGTAACAGAGTGTGGGAAAAGCCAGTACGAATCCAGCATGAGGTGATTTTGGTGTTGACTCCTGTGTTCCTACTACCGCAACTACCATGCTTTATCGGCCTAACAGAACCTGTCCCATCAATCAACACATTTAACTCAATATCAAAACCTATGCTCAAGTGAAACTGACAGTAAATGAGATACTTAAGTGTGAGCTGCACAATTATGTGGCACAATTCGGGTACTACATTCCCCTGTTGTCTGAGGGCTCATTATGCAAATGAACTCCTCCCTAAAACATTTTTATGTTTTGGAGCAAGACAACTCAAGAATAGATATTGAAATTGACAGCATCGGGGACAATTCACATTGGTGGGATATTGAGGTTTATATATCAGCACACCCTTAGGTTCATATTGGCCCAGAAATTCGTGTCCCAACACGTGAGTACGCATGGGGTACTCACACGTGGGCCAGATGGAAGTGCCGGTTTTCAGCATGCACAGCGCATGCGCGGAAAACCGGCATTTCCTTTCCCCTGAAAGCAGGGGTTAATAGGTGGAACGCGTGCGATGTTTCAGGCAGCGCGTGTGCATTGAAATTCGGTGTTTTTATGAATTGGTGGAGTGAGGGTAAGCCCCCACCATTTACACATTTAAAAAGGAGTAAAGCCACCCAGAAGCTCCGTAACGCTAACGGGGAAGAATTATTTCAGCAGTGGTGCTTCTAAATGGCACATTTTTAGTTGTGAAAGGGAGGGAATTAAAGTCTGAGGTAAGTTTCCAACTTAATTTTTTTTTTTTAAACGGGTTTTGAGTAGTGTAGGTATAAGGATCAACTCTAGCTGTGTGCAAGGCCTAATTGAATTTGATTTGTTTATTAAATGTGAAAATGACTGTTTAAAAATGAATAAAATGTTTAAAAAATAAACTTTTCATCTGTAATATATCTTCTTTTAAGTAAGTATGTATGTATGAATGTATGTATGTCTGTATGTATTCCTTGAAGTATGTGTATTTATGTATATATTCCTTTCAGTATGTGGATGAATGTATGTATGTAATTATGACTTTCAGAAAATGTTAGTTATTGGAAAATCATCTCGGCCTGTGATATACATCAGGCGGGTATGACGTGTTCCCAAGCCGTTAAAGCATGTTTCCTGCCATAGGCCGAGGTGATTTTCTAGCCACTCAGTTTATTAAAATAACTTTAACAACTATTTCCATTTTTTCCTTACAAGTACGTCTGTGTAAAGAGGAGTCCTGTGAACGAGAAACATGCCCTCTTATAGAAATGTTGCCCTGATGCTCTGTGTGGTTTTGCTTCAAAGAATTCGGAACGCCAGGGAACAATGTAGAAGAGTGAGGAACCATAACCATCTCCTGATCAGAAGGAACAACTACCCACCCCACAGAGTGTACAGGGAGAGGCGATCATTTGAGATGCTGTCGGAGGAGTAGTGTGTGAGGAGGCTGCGCTTCAGTAAAGAGGCAATCGGCCGACTGTGTGACATGTTGAAGGTGGACCTGGAACCACGCTCGAAGACCCGCACTGCCTTGTCAGTGAACATGAAGGTAACCACAGCATTGAACTTCTTTGCAAGTGGGTCATTTCAAGCAGGCACCGGTGACATAAGCAACATCTCCAAGAATGCTGCGAGGGTCTGCATTCACCAGGCCACAGAAGCCATTTGCCGTAGGCTTTCAGAGTTCATTAAGTATGACTTGTCCAATCGACATCAAAAGGAGATGGCCTTAGCATTTCATCGCATTGCTGGATTCCCCAAAGTGATTGGGGCCGTCGATGGAACCCATATTGCATTGAAGGCACCACTGGATGCATCTGTGACATACATAAACAGGAAGGGGTATCATTCATTGAATGTAATGATATTATGTGATGCGCACCTCAGGATCCTAAACGTGAATGCAGGGCACCGGGGAAGTAATCATGACTCCTTCGTCCTCCGTAACTCTAACTTGTATGATGCTCTCAGCAAATTGCCTCCAGGATCCGCATGGACATTGGGCAACAAGGGCTACCCGCTAAGACCATGGCTGATGATCCCCTACCGCAAGACCAATAATGAGGCTCAGGAGAGGTACAACCAGGCACACGTGTCCACACGTCAAGTGGTGGAGAGGACAATAGGAGTTCAGAAATCACGCTTCCGGTGCCAGGATAGGTCAGGGGGGACCTTGCACTACTCTCACCAGAAAGTGGCAAGGATTGTGATGGCCTGTTATGCTTTGCATAACTTTGCCCTGCAGGAAGAACTGACCCTTAACACTGCAGAAGAGCTCCCTGCTGAAATGGAGGATGAAGGCGATGGCAATGTGCATGTGGCCAGGCCTCATAGGGAGGAGCCAAGTGCTTCCGAAAGTAAGGCTGCTTGGGAACTGCTAGTAGCCAACACCTTCACGAGGTAGTGTCGCCTTGTACCTACCCCTCCCCCCGCAAGGCAAAGAAAGGAGCAGACACAATTTAAAGTGAAGCAGTGAACTTTTATTGCATCATCAAACAGTTTTCAGGTTCAGTTTTGATGTAGATAGTTTATAACTTTTAAATGTTAACTAGCTATTTTCTACTTTTCAAACATTTGTAAACATGAATAGTTCAGAAAAAAATTTGTAAACAGTTTAACGTGACTTTTTCTGGTTTCTTAGTGCAATAAAGACATTCAAGGTGGAAACTAGCTACTTTCTAATTTTCAAATAGTTGTAAAAATACTTTTGCTCCAATAAAAGTTGAATTTTTTTTCAAAGTGACTACATGCTGTACTGTTTAAACGAAAAGGTTACATATCCTTTCAGTCACAAATATACATTTCAATGAAAGAAGCAAAGACAACATTTATCATGTCAATAAAATGAAAAATTTTACAATTGAACAATTTGCCCCCTCGCATCTGTGACTGAGGGTCCAAGGAGGTGCATTGTGCAAAAGGTCGTCGTCGTACGTTTCTTCACACTGTTCCCTTTGGGGAACTGTATGAAGTGGTGGAAGGATTTCTGGCCACGTTAACGCTCCTTCCGTGACCGTAACCATCTTCATACGAGCCATTAGGGTGGTTAGTCCTATGGCGGGAGGGTTTTACGGGCTCCCACAACCCATACGAGGGGGGGGGGCACCCACACCCACGGATGCAAGTATTCCGCTGGATGTCAACTCAGAATTTAGAGTCGGAGCTCCGACTCCACTTGCCGGGACTGTGTGGAGCGGTGATCGAAACCCTACTCCTTCTGGCCCAGCGGCGGGGATGCTTACTGCTACGCCAAAGGCCCACTCCGCGCAAAAGGTGACACCTTACCGTTTCCTGCGCCTTTTCCCTCCCCGTGACTGGAGCCCTATGCTGCCACTTGAAAGACCAAGCTATCATCTGTCCTTTTCGCGGCGCCCTGGACTTCTCATTCCCAATGATGCGCAGGCGCTGCGCCTGCACCTCATTGAGGAGATTGCTGAGGTCATCGTCAGTGAAATTTTGAGTTCTTTTAATGACGTGAATTGTGCTCATTCCAGCCATTTCACGTTGCTAATTAAATAAATTGAATGAAAAAAATGCTTTCAGGGCTTTTAAAAATCTTTAAATTGCTTAAATTCTGTTTAAAACTACTTCAGATTCTTCAAAATCATGTAAAAGTATTTAAAAGTTTATAAAAGTTACCAAAAGATTCATAAAAATACAAAGAACCTACTAAAAATCCTGCTCTGCATGTAACAAGGCTTTGCAGCTTGTGAGAAAGATTGGGGGGCGTGTCCTATGCTAATGCGACCTCACAGGGCGTGTCTCACTTACACGCCGCGCTGGACACTTCGCGCTGGCTGCACTCCTGGGCGGCGTGACGTCAGACGCTGCCCGGGAGTGATCCTCAGCAAAACGGAAATCCACGCAGGCCCAGTCCTCAAATGTCGGCGCGATAGGTAAGTGTAGGTCGGGGGCTTGCACCCGCGGGAAGCCCCCGACACGAATTTCTGGGCCATTATTTCACACGCCCTGGTAGTTCTCCAACTTGTAATGATAGTGTATTTGATATATGTATAACCTATGTAGTAAGCCAATTGTGTACTCATGCCTATGACTAACCAGCAATAACAAATTAATTGAGCACACCAAAAGAGAAGATCCGAAGCAAAGTAGAGGAGACCCCAGGTGGGGTAAGATCA
Source organism: Somniosus microcephalus (assembly GCF_052327205.1). NCBI lineage: Eukaryota > Metazoa > Chordata > Chondrichthyes > Squaliformes > Somniosidae > Somniosus > Somniosus microcephalus. The sequence goes on from NC_140992.1 coordinate 35,268,676, forward strand.
TGGCCATTACTGCCAGATTGTATGATTCAGCAATAGGATCAGTGGACAGAGGAGAAATGATAGACTGGGATGCACTGGAAGAAAAGGCATATCAGCACGGCCATCATGATGGTTGGGGAGACCCCGCCGTGTCCCTCTGCGATGACAATAGTAGAGATGGCCCCTGTGAGTGTGATAGTTAGAACCCAGGCCTATAATGAAACGGGGGATAAAACCTCCTTTGAGAAGCGCTCCGTCCCCCTCAATGCTGCCAAAGTGAGTTGGGCCCCATAACACTATCCAAGTGTCCCATCGACGTTAATGTTCGATGGAATGCTTGGACGCAGGAACAGATCGAATTAGAGGACTCTGAATTGCAGCAACGCTATCCAGAGAATAGATTGAAATAGTCGAGGAATCAATGTTTGAAACATTTCATCCTCGAGGTGGGGACTGTACGAAAGGCTGGTATTTAGGGGTCCTTAGTAGATGAGAATCATATATGTATAAATTTAAGTGCAGCCATTGACCTATTAAATGTACAGGAAACTTTCGATTAACCGGCACCTAAATAACCGGAAATGTCGGTTAACTGGCAAAATTCAGGAGTAGGTTCAGGTAACTTTTATTACTTGCCTTCCTCCATGTGTTGCTGTGCAAGGGTGTGGCTGCAGCTGTTGCTAAGCTACAGAGATGCTTGCAACTTGTGGCCATTGTTTTGAACCTGTTAAGCAACAGGGTTTGTTGCTTTATACGGAGCTCTCAGCTCCGTATCTTTTACTGTAGCTTTCAGTTATCCGGAATTTTTGATGAACCGGCACCACGTCGGTCCCGTCCGTGCCGGATAAAAAAAAGTTTCCTGTACCCATAATTCCCTGTGGGTATGGAAACATTAAGGCTTGTTCGAATGTAGCCGCAAGGACAGTCAGAAGCAGTTTTGAATAAGCTCTGACAACAACCAGCCACAAGCTTGCGAGTGAAGGTTAAATAGTTAAATAACATATTATAATGCTAAGTAGGAATTGGAGTTCGCTTAACAAAACTAATTGCAAAGATAATTAAATGTTAATTAGTATAAGGAACATAAAATGAGAGAAATCATGGGAGATAAGGTATCCATCTGTTGATTGAAGTGAGATAGTCTGGATACCTCAAGACTAGTGAGACAGCGCTGACGTGGGCTCCTTGATGCAGAAGGTACGAGGTCAGACCTTGTACTGCTTGTACCAGGGAAGCTAGAAATGAGAGAGATAAGGTAGATTCCAATGGGGTAAGGAATGTATAAACAAGATAACGATGAACATGGTAAAATTGTAGGGAAATTACTGGGCCAGGCAGGGCCAAGATGCTAACCTTAGTCTGAGTGGCAATGGTATTTTGACCATTAGAACCAATTAAAAAAGGTGATTTTGTTAAAGACCATATATGGACACGGGCCAAACCAACTTTTGATAAGAAAAGGGTTAAAACCTCGATACTCAAAGAACAACTTTACACAGATCTGCTGCGAAGACAAAGGAACAGGCTGAAGATGACATCACCTGTGTCCAAGAGGTTCCAGAGACCAAGGGCTGCGAGCTACTCGTTGAACTATCGCCTGTTGTTAAGTATATTATGCTGTAAGCTTAATAAATCTTGATCTATCGCTCAAACATACTGGCTGCTGTCTATTTGTGTCTTGTCCAAGAACTCTGAGAGATCATTAAGATCTAACATCCTCCTAACCCCACATTAAAATTACAGGGCACTGACCGCCACCGATTGCTCCCCCCTCTGATTGTTGCCCTCCCTGATCCCAGCCACTGCTACCCTCCCACCCAATCTCCCCTCCCCTGCCTGCCCTCCCTTCTTCCGGTCTCCTTTAAGGACTTGCCTGAGGGAAGCAGCAGCCTGATCTTTAAGGCCTCTTCTTCGGCAACCTGCTTGAGGATGCCTATTAGGTGTCCGCAGCATGCCGGCTCAATGATAATGAGGCCCAAGGCCCAATATTAGGTGCGCCTTGGGCTTATCCATTAAGGCGCAGGGATTGTTCCCTTCAACCCCTGCTCCTCCTGGCTCCACATTCAGGTAAACATGTTTTAAAAACATACCTTGTTGGTTGGGGTCTAACAGGCTGTTCCTTTAAGGACCCTGGAGTTATGGTGGTCCCACTCACAGCCACACTTCCTTCCACGTTGCTCCCTGCTGTCAAGACTCCTGCTCCTGCCCTACCTGCATTATTTAAATTAGCTGATCCTGAATTTCTGATGGGATCAGCCTTTTTTCATTTTGATGGGTATAATTCGTGCCCCACTACATTTACATTGGGGTCCCAGGAGTTTGTTAGATTCGAACTTTTGGAGCAAAACCACACGGAGACGGAACTGCTGACAAAATAAAAGTTTTATTAATAAATAGCTAGAAAGCCTTGCGCACAAGGGAGAGAGGCTGATTTCCCCAGAATTGAACCTTTCCTCTCAACGAAATACAATCTACAAGCCTTGATATACCTTTCGATAGGTAACGCCCATTAGGTTGCCAAAGTAGGCTTACACATACAAACAGCGTGACTACCGTTACTCCCTTATTGGTTGGCGTGATTAGTCACTCAATGTCGGGAGCCGCCCTGAAATGTTCTGACATACAGCATAACATCTAGTTTCTAGCTTCTGTGAGCAAGGTCGCTTAATTCTTGAGATGATAAACAATGTCAGCTTTTGGTTGTGAGCAGACATTACAAAGGAAGAAAAGGTGTTTGAGGCAGAGATAGAAATGGCCGACTCCCTATGAAGTTCAGTTTCCCTTATCTCTCAGAAGGCCAGCTGCATTAAACACTGCTTCTGTAACACTGATAACAACAAAGACAGAAACTAAGGGGTCGATTTTCCTGGAGCCGTCAGGCGGGGTTTCAGGTGTGTGGAGGGGGGGGGAATCCCGAATTCGGGGGTCCCGACACCATCCCGCCCAAAACCCTGCTCCACGCAAGTTTCAGAGGCAGCGGGTACCCGCCCCACACTGGGACCCGCCGACCCCAGGTGGGAAGGGATTAGTGCCAATTAACTGCCTGTTAACAGGTAGTTAACAGGCTGTTTTTAGCCTAATCCCTATTTTGAAGGGTGTCGTGTGGGATTCCCGACGGCTCCAAACCACGCCAGGTTAGAGCAGGCGGGCCGTCGGGTTGAAGGAGTTGGAGGGGTCGAGATGTCGGTGTTCAGGTGAGTGATGGGTGTATGAGTGCAAAGGTAAGTGTGTTTGGTGTGTCTAAACTGTGTAAAGCACTTTTACTTACCTGTACTTACCTTAACAGCCTTTCTTCCTGTAGGCGTCGGGAGTCCATCACTCAGCCAGCACTTAAAGCGGAATGGCTGCGATCTGTGAAAAGTGACAGCCTTCAGCTTTGAGTGCTGCTGAAAGTTCTGAGTCTGTGCAGAAGGACTCATGTTAGAACTCAGACTGTCAGTCTTTGGCAGTTTCAAACAGCTGTGAAACACTGATATTTCATCTGTCAAGGACTCTTGACAGATGAAATTTCAGTCTGTGACGTCACCTGTTGCCGGGTGGTCCTTAATTGGCCTGCTGAGCCCGCTGGGTGGGCTCAACAAGGTCAATCAAGGGAAAATTGCGCGGCTTGGCCGGACGTCGATGTAGGCGGGTCTAAAACCCGAAAGTTGTAGTCCCGCCTTCTTCCCGACAGCTTTAGGGAAATCGACCCCTAAGAGTCTAGTAAATATGCTGTTTCTACAGTACTTAGTTAAAGAGGGTTAATATGATGGTCAAGTATCCCATCATGCTTTGCAACTACCCTAATGCTACATGTACGTTTTATATATATTTCCTAATACGTAAAGCTAAATATCCTTTGAATATGATTTCTAGTACTACAGCCCTCCCTGCAGCTTTGGTTAATATATTTAAAGACTAGAGGATCCAGGCTTTGATTCACAGGCCTATTTTTGCAATCCAACAGTCCCCCCCTCCAACCCCCCCCAAAAGGGAACCTTGAGGCGGGTTGGAAAGTGTGCATACCTACGAGCAGCTGATACAGCATGCTGGGAAACCAAGAACGTGAATGATTGAGGTTTCTTCTGGTTACCGGACCTACTTTGTTATACACCTCCCCCGCAGGCCTCCAGGAAGGCCACCCATTTGTTGCATAGGGCCTGGTGTGAATCCTGTCGAGGTAGGCACCAGGTATGTATCAGATGAGTATGGTTAATATTTAAATTTAAATTAAAGTGTTCCCGATTCATTATACTACTATCTCAACATTCATACGCTTGATCTCTCCAGCAAACGACCGAAGTTGTCCGAAACGCGTGTAGGAGGAGCAGTGCATGTACTAACTGTCTTAACCACTTGTTTCGCAAAGTGTTTCGCTTTAGCCCATTTACATTTCTTACATGCCATACATAGCAAACTCAAAACCAGTATTAACTGCACCATGACTAGTATGTGTGAAATCAGTCTGATCCATGGGTGTTCCGATTCTGCCCCGCCTGGGGTATCCTCTGTTTCTTCTATCTTTCCTGATGTTACCCCGCCTGGGATTTCGTCTACGTTGCTTCGGATCTTCTCTTTCGGTGTGCTCAATTAATTTGTTAGTCATGGGCATGAGTACCCAATTGGTTTATGTATCAAAGTATGCTAACTACCAGAGCGAGTGAACTAATACAAACCAAAGGGAGTGCTGATATAGATTAAGCCCAATATCTCACCAGTGTGAGTTGTCCTCTATGCTGTCAATTTCAATATCCATTCTCGAGTTGTCTTACCCCAAAACATAAAAATGCTTTGGGGGGGGGGATTCAGTCGCATCATGAGCTCACTGAAACCCTCAAACAACAGGGGCATGTTGTATCTGAGTATCCAAATTGTGCCACACAATTGCGCAGCTCTTACTTAAAACCGTGTTGGTTGATCACCTCATACTGGATTCATACTGGTTTTTCCCACGCTCTGTTACCTACAAAACACAATTATTACAGTCACAGTTAAATTCAGACTTACAATCATTTCAAGTGACATTACAGTTTAACATCTAATAAACAAATCATGGACTTAAAAGATTCTCCAGATCTCTCTTTTACTCTTATCCGTCTTGTGGATAATTCTTACTAAATATGATTTCTCCTTAGCCCTCAATTCTCCCAATCCAGATTCCATGTAACTCTCCACTTACAAACAGCGTCACTACCGTTACTCCCTTATTGATTGGCGTGATTAGTCACTCAATGTCGGGAGCCGCCCTGAAGTGTTCTGACATACAGCATAACATCTAGTTTCTAGCTTCTGTGAGCAAGGTCGCTTAATTCTTGAGATGATAAACAATGTCAGCTTTTGGTTGTGAGCAGACAATACAAAGGAAGAAAAGGTGTTTGAGGCAGAGATAGAAATGGCCTACTCCCTATGAAGTTCAGTTTCCCTTATCTCTCAGAAGGCCAGCTGCATTAAACACTGCTTCTGTAACACTGATAACAACAAAGACAGAGACTAAGGGGTCGATTTTCCTGGAGCCGTCAGGCGGGGTTTCAGGCATGTGGCGGGGGAGAAATCCCGAATTCGGGGGTCCCGACACCATCCCACCCAAAACCCTGCTCCACGCAAGTTTCAGAGGCAGCGGGTACCCGCCCCACACTGGGACCTGCCGACCCCAGGCGGGAAGGGATTAGTGCCAATTAACTGCCTGTTAACAGGTAGTTAACAGGCTGTTTTTAGCCTAATCCCTATTTTGAAGGGTGTCGTGTGGGATTCCCGACGGCTCCAAACCACGCCAGGTTAGAGCAGGCGGGCCGTCGGGTTGAAGGGGTCGAGATGTCGGTGTTCAGGTGAGTGATGGGTGCATGAGTGCAAAGGTAAGTGTGTTTGGTGTGTCTAAAGTGTGTAAAGAATTTTTACTTACCTGTACTTACCTTAACAGCCTTTCTTCCTGTAGGCGTCGAGAGTCCATCACTCAGCCGGCACTTAAAGCTGAATGGCTGCGATCTGTGAAAAGTGACAGCCGTCAGCTTTGAGTGCTGCTGAGAGTTCTAACTGAGTCTGTGCAGAACGACTCATGTTAGAACTCAGACTGTCAGTCTTTGGCAGCTTCAAACAGCTGTGAAACACTGATATTTCATCTGTCAAGAACTCTTGACAGATGAAATTTCAGTCTGTGACGTCACCTGTTGGGCGGGCTCAACAAGGTCAATCAAGGGGAAATCACGCGGACTGGCCGGACGTCGATGTAGGCGGGTCTAAAACCCGAAAGTTGTAGTCCCGCCTTCTTCCCGACAGCTTTAGGAAAATCGACCCCTAAGAGTCTAGTAAATATGCTGTTTCTACAGTACTTAAAGAGGGTTAATATGATGGTCAAGTATCCCATCATGCTTTGCAACTACCCGAATGCTACATGTACGTTTTATATATATTTCCTAATGCGTAAAGCTAAATATCCTTTGAATATGATTTCTAGTACTACAGCCCTCCCTGCAGCTTTGGTTAATATATTTAAAGACTAGAGGATTCAGGCTTTGATTCACAGGCCTATTTTTGCAATCCAACAGTCCCCCCCTCCAACCCCCCCCAAAAGGGAACCTTGAGGCGGGTTGGAAAATGTGCATACCTACGAGCAGCTGATATAACATGCTGGGAAACCAAGAACATGAATGATTGAGGTTTCTTCTGGTTACCGGACCTACTTTGTTATACACCTCCCCCGCAGACCTCCAGGAAGGTCACCCATTTGTTGCATAGGGCCTGGTGTGAATCCTGTCGAGGTAGGCACCAGGTATGTATCAGATGAGTATGGTTAATATTTAAATTTAAATTTATGTGTTCCCGATTCATTATACTACTGTCTCAACATGCATACGCTTGATCTCTCCAGCAAACGACCGAAGTTGTCCGAAACGCGTGTAGGAGGAGCAGTGCATGCACTAACTGTCTTAACCACTTGTTTCGCAAAGTGTTTCGCTTTAGCCCATTTACATTTCTTACATGCCATACATAGCAAACTCAAAACCAGTATTAACTGCACCACGACTAGTATGTGTGAAATCAGTCTGATCCATGGGTGTTCCGATTCTGCCCCGCCTGGGGTATCCTCTGTTTCTTCTATCTTTCCTGATGTTACCCCGCCTGGGATTTCCTTTACGTTGCTTCGGATCTTCTCTTTCAGTGTGCTCAATTAATTTGTTAGTCATGGGGATGATGCGCTATCAATAACTCAAAAGACTGAGATTAAGCGAGTAATTAACAGGCTTTTATTAACAAGAGAATGAAGGTGTGCCTCGAGTGGTCGACCGGTCCAGAATACAGAGGGGCTGTGGAGCAGTCACCTTTATACCTGGATTCGTGGGAGGAGTCAGCCGAGGCATGTACAGGCATGTACACAGTGGAATACAAACAGTGGTTTACCACATTCACCCCTTGTTTAAAATTGAGTCCGGCGGGGTGAAGTGTATTAAAAGTTAGTGTATTGGAGTCTCTCCGGAGGTCTTGTCTGCCGCTGTGATCGACGTGGCGACGGCAGGGGTAGTGAAGCTTCCGGCGTCGAGTCCCGCGTAGGCTGGGGCACTGGTGTGTAGTCCTCGTAGATGTCGAGCGGGTCGCGGGGCCCAGGCCTGCCATCTGCTGGGGCTGGATATTGGATCGTGGGGGGGGTGGTAGTGGGTTGTGGGTTACTGCGGCCCCCGAGGGTGCAATCTCTTATGGAGACTGTGTCCTCCCGCCCGTCCGGGTACGCAATGTAAGCATACTGGGGGTTGGCGTGGAGGAGGTCGACCCTCTCGACCAGGGGGTCCGTTTTATAGGTCCTCACGTGTCTTCTCAGTAGGACCGGCCCTGGGGACGTCAGCCATGGCGGTAGCGATGTCCCCGATGTGGACTTCCTTGGGAAGACAAACATTTTCTCATGAGGGGTGGCGTTAGTGGCAGTGCAGAGCAGTGACCGAATAGAGTGGAGCGCATCGGGGAGCACATCCTGCCAGCGGGAGGTCGGAAGGCCCCTAGGCTTTAAGGCTAGCAGGGCGGCCTTGCAAACTGTCGCATTCTCTCTTTCCACCTGTCCGTTCCCCCGGGGGTTGTAACTGGTGGTCCTGCTTGTGGCAATACCCCTAGCTAGCAGGTACTGACGGAGTTCGTCGCTCATAAACGATGAGCCCCGGTCGCTATGGATATAGCTGGGGAAACCGAACAGGGTGAAGAGGTCGTTCAGACATTTAATGACCGTGGCACTGGTCATGTCCGGGCAGGGGATGGCGAACGGGAAACGGGAGTACTCATCAATAATATTGAGGAAGTACACATTGTGGTCGGAGGAGGGGAGAGGCCCTTTAAAATCAACGCTCAGGCGCTCAAAGGGGCGAGTGGCTTTTATCAGGTGAGCCCTGTCTGGTCTATAAAAGTGCGGTTTGCACTCAGCGCAGACTTGGCAGTTCCTGGTCATGGTCCTGACCTCCTCAATGGAGTAAGGCAGGTTGTGGGCCTTGATGAAGTGGAAGAACCTGGTGACCCCCGGGTGGCAGAGGTCATTGTGGAGGGCCCGCAGTCTATCGATCTGCGCACTGGCGCAGGTGCCACGCGATAGAGCATCCGGGGGTTCATTGAGCTTCCCGGGCCAGTACAAGATCTCGTAATTGTAGGTGGAAAGTTCGATTCTCCACCTCAAGATCTTGTCGTTTTTGATTTTGCCCCTCTGCTTGTTGTTAAACATGAAAGCAACTGAACGCTGGTCAGTGAGCAGGGTAAATCGTTTTCCGGCCAGGTAGTGCCTCCAATGACGCACAGCCTCCACAATAGCCTGGGCCTCCTTCTCAACAGCGGAGTGTCTGGTCTCCGGGCCCTGGAGGGTTCGTGAAAAGAAGGCCACGGGTCTCCCCGCCTGATTGAGGGTAGCGGCCAGGGCAAAGTCGGACGCATCGCTTTCCACCTGGAAGGGGATGGATTCGTCCACTGTGTGCATGGTGGCTTTGGCAATGTCTTCCTTGATACGGTGGAAGGCTAAGCGGGCCTCTGCCGTCACGGGAAAAGAGGTGGACTTGATCAGCGGACGGGCCTTGTCCGCATAGTAGGGGACCCACTGGGCGTAATAAGAGAAAAACCCTAGGCACCTCTTCAGGGCCTTGAGGCAGTGGGGCAGTGGGAGTTCCATAAGGGGACGCATCCGGTCGGGGTCGGGGCCGATGACTCCGTGTTCCACAACACAGCCAAGGATGGCGAGGCGGGTTGTGCGGAATATGCACTTCTCCTTGTTATACGTCAGGTTGAGGAGTTTGGTGGTGCAGAGGAATTTTTCGAGGTTTGCGTCATGGTCCTGCAAGTCATGGCCGCAGATGGTCACATTGTCCAGATATGGGAACGTGGCCTGCAACGCATTTTGATCGACCATCCGGTCCATCTCCCTTTGGATGACGGAGACCCCGTTGGTAACGCCAAAGGGAACCCTAAGGAAGTGATAGAGGCGGCCGTTTGCCTCAAAGGCAGTATACTGGCGGTCCTCAGGGCGGATAGGGAGCTGGTGGTACGCTGATTTCAGGTCAATGGTCGAGAAGACGCGGTACTGCGCGATCTGGTTGACCATATCAGCTATGCGGGGGAGTGGGTAAGCGTCCAGCAGGGTGTAGCGATTTATTGTCTGGCTGTAGTCGATGACCAGGCGCTGCTTCTCGCCGGTCTTAACGACCACAACCTGGGCTCGCCAGGGGCTGGTGCTGCCCTCAATAATCCCTTCCTTCAGGAGCTGCTCCACTTCGGTTTTAATGAAAACCCTGTCCCCGGCACTGTATCGCCTGCTCTTTGTGGCGATGGGCTTACAGTCGGGGGTGAGGTTAGCAAACAGTGGGGGGGGGGTGACTCTGAGTGTGGAGAGGTTGCACCTGGTGCGCGGCGAGCAATTTGGAAGCTGCTGGCTGCGGACTGTGAGTGAGGGGAGGGGTCCACCGTACGCCATCATAACACTTTTAAGGTGGCACTGAAAATCTAACCCCAGTAGAACGGCAGCGCAGAGGTCGGGCAGGACCAGAAGTTTAAAATTATCGTACACAGTCCCGTCTACTACGAGTGTCACCACGCAGTAGCCGCCAATGTCCGCCAACTGGGACTCGGAGGCCATAGAAATCCGCTGGTGCGCAGGCAGGACTGGGAGAGAGCAACGCCGCACCGTGTCGGGGTGGATGAAGCTCTCCGTGCTCCCAGAGTCAAAAAGGCAGATTGTTTCGTGACCATTTACCTTAATGTCCATTGTGGAACTGGCCAGCTGGTGCGGTCTCGCTTGGTCCAGTGTAACGGAGGCCAGCGTAGGGGTCGGTGTGTCGCTGTGGGTATCAGATGAGGTGGTGTTGGGGGCCTGCTGCGTCCCGGCTGTCGTCCAAGATGGCGGCGTCCATGATCCCCATGTGGCTGGAGGCGTCCAAAATGGCTGCTGTTCCGGTGGTTCGCACATGGCTGGGGAGGCCCCAAGATGGCAGCCCGCACGGCCCACACGCGGCGCTGCTGGGGTTCGGGGTGGCTTTGGCCCTGCAGACGCTGGCGTAGTGTCCCTTCTTCCCGCAGCCCGAGCAGATCGCATTTTTCGCCGGGCAGCGCGCTCTGGGGTGTTTGGCCTGGCCACAGAAGTAGCATTTCTGGCCTTGGGGCACTGCTGTCTGGCCTTGGGACACTGCTGCGGTAGTTGGGCCGTTGCTGGGATGTGGCTGGGGTGGCACGGCGCTATGAGACGGTCCTACCGTGTCCCAGGCTGTCGTTCCCCGCGGCGTCCACGGTGCAGAGGAGTAGGCATCCATGCCCCGGTAGGCTGCGTCCAATGATAGTGCGAGTTCAGAGGCCTTGTTGAGGTCGAGGTCACTCTGCTCCAACAGTCGCTGTTGGGTGTAATTGGACCTGTGGCCCGCTACAAAAGCGTCCCGGATAAGTTCCTCTGTGTACACGGCGGCCTTTACATCCTTACAACCACAGGCCCGGCCAAACACAGACAGTGCCTGAAGGTATTCCTCGGTCGATTCCCCAGGTTGTTGTTTACGACTCCCCAGAAGGTGCCTGGCGTACACTTCGTTCACTGGGCGCGTGTACTGGTCCTTGAGGAGCTTGATAGCATCCGCGTACGAGGTCGCGTCTTGGATGACCGAGTACACTCGGTGGTTCACTTTGGAGGTCAGGACATCCAGTTTGTCCTCGTCCGATTTGACCGTTTCAGCGGAGGCGATCAGGAATTTTTCAAAGCACCTCAGCCAGTGAGTAAACTTGGTGGATGCGTCCGCCTCCCGATGGTCTAAGTCTAGGCATGCTGGTGTGAGGATCTTCTCCATTATAAAATCTTGTTAATAAAATTGATGCGCTATCAATAACTCAAAAGACTGAGATTAAGCGAGTAATTAACAGGCTTTTATTAACAAGAGGATGAAGGTGTGCCTCGAGTGGTCGACCGGTCCAGAATACAGAGGGGCTGTGGAGCAGTCACCTTTATACCTGGATTCATGGGAGGAGTCAGCCAAGGCATGTACAGGCATGTACACAGTGGAATACAAACAGTGGTTTACCACAGGGGATGAGTACCCAATTGGTTTATGTATCAAAGTATGCTAACTACCAGAGCGAGTGAAATAATACAAACCAAAGGGAGTGCTGATATAGATTAAGCCCAATATCTCACCAGTGTGAGTTGTCCTCTATGCTGTCAATTTCAACATCCATTCTCGAGTTGTCTTACCCCAACACATAAAAATGCTTTGGGGGGGGGGAATTCAGTCGCATCATGAGCTCACTGAAACCCTCAAACAACAGGGGAATGTTGTATCTGAGTATCCAAATTGTGCCACACAATTGCGCAGCTCTTACTTAAAACCGTGTTGGTTGATCACCTCATACTGGATTCATACTGGTTTTTCCCACGCTCTGTTACCTACAAAACACAATTATTACAGTCACAGTTAAATTCAGACTTACAATCATTTCAAGTGACATTACAGTTTAACATCTAATAAACAAATCATGGACTTAAAAGATTCTCCAGATCTCTCTTTTACTCTTATCCGTCTTGTGGATAATTCTTACTAAATATGATTTCTCCTTAGCCCTCAATTCTCCCAATCCAGATTCCATGTAACTCTCCACTTCAACTTCAATTTCAATCTCTCTAACAGGTACCAATGTGTTTAACTCTATTCTGATTGTTTCATTAATTAGATAGTTTCTCGATGGAGTATGTGTCAATGCTTTAAAAGGTTGTCTCACTCTACTGAGCCACATTAACTATTTCATGGTCTGTCTTGCTGTTGTCAAGTAACTGAGCATGTCTGAGACCGGTTCTTCAGTGCAAACTCACCATACATTCCCGGATGGTAATGACCTCATACGTAACGAATCACATTTGCACACTCATACCGGTATCTCCATATTATGCCACACATGCCATCCGATACAAGCCTTTCTCGGGCTTTCAGGTATCTTATCGAAAGATTGTAGTCATTTGGAGATCTTTGCTCATCTTCCTCTGCATGTTCCCGATGTCTTGGTTAGTGGCCAGACTATCAAATTCAGTTTTCTTAAAAAGTTTGTTATAGGCAGGGACACAAATGTCTCCAAGAGAAAGCTATCAATTTACTATTCTTAACGACACTTTCCTGACTTTCACTAGAACATTTTGAAAATTCCCATTCAGTAGTGTAATTCTCCTGTTTCAATTTAAACACTCAATCACTTTCCTTTAATTACCATTCATATCTCATTCATGAGTCCTGGAGAAACTTTACTGTCCAGTACAACATTTAAGATAGAAAACATAGATCAAACGTTCTCACTTGATCCAAGTTATTAACACTTTTTTATTTATCATTATTTTAGAGGATCTTTTATTTTCCCAAAAGTAACCCAATATATAATGTGTGAGTCCATTTTGTTATTACAAAATTGTCCCAAAATCCAAGCAGCGGTATTATTGTACTGGCAGGTTTTGTCAATGTTCAATTTCATTTCTATCAATTTATCCTCCATTTCCAATTTCAGAAACAAGTAATTCTCAGGCTAGGTGGCTTACACAGTGTTTTAACAGTAGAGACAGAAGTGCTGCAATTAGTTTACAAGGTAACTTCCATATAACAAAAGAAAGAAGATAATTCATTGTGACTCTGTTTAAGAGCCCAAGGGGTTAATTTATCAAATCATAATTTTCCTTCTGTCACTGTGGGGAAATATTAACTTAACATTGAGAAACTTAAATTTAATAATGTCCAATATCTTTAAACTTCATACTAAAGTTGTTGCTTGGTGAACTTAAATAGCTGTCAGTGGAAAGGGTTAACTCCTTTGCAGGCTTTAAGAAGGTGGAGCAAAACATTATCAAATGCACGCAATTGCGTCAATTCACGTAAATCAAAAAAAAACTTTCCCGATCAAAAGACAGTTGTGTTTTCACACTTTAACTAAACACGAACACGGAGATAATATGGACAGTGAAGAAAGACGGGATTGAGCAAAGTTCACAAGCTAAGTAAGTCTTTGTAATGGACTCTACAACTATCAGATGTTCTCGCGGAGCGGAGTTATCTTATTCAATGCGGTCTACACAAATTTACACCAACCAGAATTTCACTGTGGCCACAATGAAAGTCTGGTTTTAATAGGTTAATTAACCTCATAACTCCAATTTAATCAAAATCAATTTTTTTTTAACTAATCAGTATCACTTGGAAAACAAAGAAGCGACTTTAACAAAGAAACAATCACTCATGCCTTGTAAATATTCAAATTCATTTTCTTCCAGGCACATTGGCAACTGTAACTTCAAGGCTGAAGCTTATGGCCCAGAAATTGGGTTTTGGCTTAGCCAGGGCTTTAGCGCCGGAAGTTAGTGCCGGCGCTAAGTCCCCCTGCGCGCGCCAAAAATTCAGTAGCGCCGCGCCCAAACGGCTGCCGGCGCTACTGAAGGGTCTTAGCGCCTGGAAAAGGGCGCTAACTGCCGTTTAGCGCTGCAATTTCGGCGCTGCGGCACCCGATGCGGTGCGGCAGGCTGGGGAAGTGCAGGCCTCCTCCTTCCGTTAAGGAGGAGCTGCCTGCACCCGGCCGCGGCCCGCGCAAATCTGTTTAAAAATGAGCCCGGCACCTCGGACAAGTGCCGGGCTTGCATCTGTTCTGGGGGGGGGGGCGGGGAGAAGTCCGGGGAGGGAGCTGTGGGCAGGCGGCCGGCGGGAAAGCGGCCGGCCGCCGCAGGGCCTTTAATGCGCCGGCGCAAACACATGTTGGACTCTGTTGCCAGAGTCTTAGTTGCGGCTGCCACGGGCGAGGCGGCCGCAACTGAATGTCGGCGCTGGGGCCCGTCGGCATGGCAACCGGGACGCTGCGCACACCGATGACGTCATCGGTGCCGGCGCAGCGCTACCGGTGCAACGCCGCTTTAGGGCCCCAGGGAATTTTTCAACTGGCCATAACTCTGGCGCTAGTCCCTCTAGCGCCTCAAAAGCGGCGCTAAGGCTAGTGAATCTTTTATAAAACAGTGAACAGATAAAACAAAACAAAATAGCACATTCTTGCAGAAAACAGTAAATTACATCATATTCCTTATTGTCCTTTCTTCAGATGTCTTTCCAAAATACTGTAAAAACATTGAATATAACTGGAGAAAAGTTCGTTTTTTTTCACATTTAAACAGATCAAATCAAGCTGCTTTGGAAGATTTCATCATAGCAACCGCAAAAGGGGAGATAATCAGAACTCAAAAGTCAGGGGTATGTCCTAGGACAGGTCAGTGTCGTATAACAGTCAGGGTGAGCAGGATCACTGGTCAAATTTAAAAAAAAACTGAGCTGTTGAAAGGTCGATCTGTAAGGAAGAGAGAGGTAAATAACAACCCGAAGAATTGACTTAATCCTCCGAACTTGGTCCTAACCTAATATTGGGAAGGAAAGAAAGTTAACTCGCATTATTCTTAACCATAGGGTCGTTTTCATTTCATAATTCATCGCACATTGCACATTGCACATTAGTTGAATGCTACATGTACGTTTTATATATATTTCCTAATATGTGATGCTAAATATCCTTTGAATATGATTTCTAGTACTACAGCCCTCCCTGCAGCTTTGGTTAATATATTTAAAGACTAGAGGATTCAGGCTTTGATTCACAGGCCTATTTTTGCAATCCAACAGTGTGAAATGTTAAATAACAACAGAAAATGCTGGAAAAACTCAGCAGGTCAGGCAACATCCGTGGAGAGAAATTTGAGTTGACGTTTCGGGTCGAACCCTTCTTCGAAACTGGAAAGAAAAGAAACTAGATCGAAGGCAGGGCTGCGATCGGACAAAAGAATAAAAGAAACAAAAGAAGTAAAAGAGATTAGAAGCTAGACGAGATGGTAATAGGCTGAGATTAGGTGTAAAGTGTACTGGCTAGGCAAGAGATAGCTGCCAGGTGTGAGAGAGAAACAAAAGGAAAGGGGGGGGAAAGGAGTGGAAAAATTACAAGAAAAAATGAAATAGGGGCCGAGGTTATGATCTGAAATTGTTGAACTCGATATTGAGTCCGGAAGGCTGCAGAGTGCCTAATCGGAAGATGAGGTGCTGTTCCTCGAATTTGTCGCCTGTCATTTTAATTCACCGCTCCATTCCCACTCGGACCTCACCGTCCTTGGCCTCTTGTACTGTTCCACGGAAGCTCAACATAAACTCGAGGAACAGCACCTCATCTTCCGATTAGGCACTCTGCAGCCTTCCGGACTCAATATCGAGTTCAACAATTTCAGATCATAACCTCGGCCCCTATTTCCTTGTAATTTTTCCACTCCTTTCCCCCCCCCCCCTTTCCTTTTGTTTCTCTCTCACACCTGGCAGCTATCTCTTGCCCAGCCAGTACACTTTACACCTAATCTCAGCCTATTACCATCTCGTCTAGCTTCTAATCTCTTTTACTTCTTTTGTTTCTTTTATTCTTTTGTCCGATCGCAGCCCTGCCTTCGATCTAGTTTCTTTTCTTTCCAGTTTCGAAGAAGGGTTCGACCCGAAACGTCAACTCAAATTTCTCTCCACGGATGTTGCCTGACCTGCTGAGTTTTTCCAGCATTTTCTGTTGTTATTTCGGCTTTCCAACATCTGCAGTATTTTGCTATCGTACTAGTGTGAAATGTTGGCACTTTAACATCCACCTGTTCTGATGTGCTGTAGGATGTAGCTTATTCTGAATCCACAAGAGGGCGCTGCATCAGTTGCCTGCCTTTATCATGGTGATCAGCACTTTACAGAGGTGGAAATTAATATACTGTTCAATCAGTGGACTCAGTCTGGTTGAATAATCTTTATACCACAGGGGTGTTATACGCTTAAAAAATGTTATCTGCATTGTTTCTGTTTGACTAACTGAAACTGCCTTTTGTGATTAGAATAGATTCTCCCATACAGAAAAAATTGAAAACCACTGCTTTGGAGTATCTAGCTTTCAAAGACATTTGTATCTTCTGCCAAATATTTGCAGAAATTATCCTTTATTATTTGGTATATTGAAATATGATGTTATGATCAAAGTGCTGGGGACATTTTTAAAATCATTCTTGGGATGTGAGCATCGGCAGTTATTGCCCATCTCTCGTTGCCCTTGAGAAGGTGGTGGTGGGCCGCCTTCTTGAACCGCTGCAGTCTGTGTGGTGAAGGAGCTCCCAACAAAGTAGGGCGTTCCAGGATTTTGACCGAGCGACGATGCTATGCCTAAATCAGGATGGTGTAAATTAAGGAAAATTTGGAGGTGATGGCGTTCCCGTGCACCTGCTGCCCTTGGCCTTATGAGTGATGCAGGTTGTGGGTTTGAGAGGTGCTGCTGAGGAAGCCTTGGCGAGTTGCTGCAGTGCATCTTGTAGATAGTACACAGTGCAGCCACCGTACACTGGTGGTGGATGGGGAGGGTGCTTAGGCTAGTGGGTGAAGTGCCGATTAAGAGGACTGCTTTGTTCTGGATGGTGGGGAGATTTTTGAGTGCTGTTGCAGCTGCACCCATCCAGGTTACTGGAGAGTATTCCTTCACACTCCTGACGTTTGCCTTGTAGGTGGTGGAAAGGTTTTGGGAGGGCAGGAGCTGAGCCTCTTGCCATGGAATACCCAGCCCCTGACCTGCTTGCTTTAGTAGCTACTGTCACCTGCAGTGACCCCCAATGATCTATCCTTGGCTCCCTCCTGTTCCTCATCTACACACTGCCCCTTGGTGACATCATCTGCAGACATGAGGTTAGCTTCCACATGTAAGCTGATGACACCCAGAGGTGATGGAGCTTTTTGTGTGGCACCTTATCAAAATGTTTTAGAAAATCCAAGTATACAATGTTGACCGAGGTACCTTCATCCACCAAACTAGTTACTTCCTCAAAAACTTCAACGAGATTAGTGAGACATTACCTTTTTTTGAAGAAGCCATGTTGAGAGTCTCTAATAACCCTGTTATTGTCCAGGTGATCATACAAAGGATATCTAATGATTCTTTTTAGCAATTTACAACTGAAGTTAAACTAGTGGGCATATAATTTCCGAGTTCTGACTTGTTGCCCTTTTTGAATATTGGCACATGAGCCTCTCTCCAGTCCATGAGAACATTCCTTGATTCGAGAAAGCTGTTAAATAAGCAAGGGAGCCACTTAGCACAGCTTTTATTTCTTGGAGCACTCTTGGGTGAATGCCCTCAGGACGAGCAGCCCAATTTGTTTTGAGAACTCTTAGTTTTTCCAAGATTAGATCTGCATCCACTTTGAAACTTACAAATATATTGCATTAATCTTAACTGAGCATCATCAAATGGAGTGAAAACTGATGCAACGTAGCGATTTAACATCTCTGCCAAATCCTGAATCTGTCCTGAGGAATGTTTTATGCAGTCCTGTATCGCCCTCTGACTCCTACTCACTAATTTTGTCACCTTGAAGCTTGACTTCTCCAATGCCTTCCTCGAGCTCTTTTCATACAAACCCCAGTTCATCGAAACCTCTGTCCCTCCAGCTCACCTATCACGCCTGTCCTTGCTCACCTCCAGTGGCTCTTTGTATTCATTTACAAATTCTGCCATGTTCGCCGCATTCTAACTCTGCAACTTCTCCAGTTCTATCCGCAGGGCCATGGGGAAAGTGCAGGGAGTGGGATTAATTGGATAGCTCTTTCAAGAGCTGGCACAGCACGATGGGCTGAATGACCTCCTTCTGTGCTGTATCATTCTATGATTCTATACCTCGGCTCCTCTATTGCTGGTTTACTATATGCCCCCCTTCCTTCCACACGCCCATCAGTGACCAAGCCTTCAGTCATATGACTCTGCATTCTGGAATTTAACTTCTTAAACCCTTCTACCTTTCCACATCTCTACCCAACTACAAAAGTCTTTGAAACCTGTCCCTTCGACCATGCTTTCAGCCGCCACTCCCAAATCATCTCCTTTCACATGCTCGATGTTCTTTACTCTCCCTTCCGCTTTTGAAGCATTTGAGAGGTTTTGCACATTAAAGATAGTGGACGCACTGTTATTGCAGCTTCTACAAGCTCATGGCAAATGATAATAACAGTCGTCCTCATTATTTTTCTTCCTATTCTATCCTTGACATTTGCCTAACAACATCCATTCATCATTGGCACTCTGGAATCCTTCACATTCACTTATCCGTCATATATTTCTCTCCATAACACAAATTGGCACCCTAATATAACCAGTCAAAAGTATTACTTTGTTTGACTGAAAACTCGCTCTTTTAAGGTGTGCCACAGAGTGATGAACAAGAGCTGGATGATCTGGTAGTGGATAGAAATATATCACATGATTCCTTCAGCATTACACTTTATTTACTAATCACTGTTAGGACTCTGTTGTAGGGGAAGGAATGTGAAGGTGAGATTTATTTCAAAGGGAGTGTTTTATGAACACACAATAACTAACTCTTAAAGTGTAAAACTAGACATCAGTATAAGTATGCCAGGAGACTTAAATGGGCATTGGTGGATTACACAGACCAGAGGAAGGCAGATCCAGAATAGATAGCCTGTGCTAGAAGAAAATTATTTCCATTTGACTGTAACTTAATTACATCCTTTGAAAAAAAACTTCTGCTGTTTCTTTTAAAATGTATTTTTCAGAATGTGATTAGAACATAAGAACTTAAGAAATAGGAGCAGGAGTCGGCCATTCGGCCCCTCGAGCCTGCTCCGCCATTCAATAAGATCATGGCTGATCTTCTACCTCATCTCCACTTTCCTGCACTATCCCCATATCCTTTGATTCCCTTAATATTCAAAAATCTATCGATCTCTATCTTGAATATACTCAACGACTGAGCCTCCACAGCCCTCTGGGGTAGAGAATTCCAAAGATTCACCACCCCCTGAGTGAAGAAATTTCTCCTCATCTCAGTCCTAAACGGCTGACCCCTTATTCTGAGACTGTGACCCCTAGTTCTAGACTCCCCAGCCAGGGGAAACACCCACCCTGCATTTACCCTGTCAAGCCCTGTAAGAATTTTCTATGTTTCAATGAGATCACCTCTGAGGAAATCTACATGATATAAGGGGTTAATTTCAAGTGCTTGCTGGGTAAAAGTTTTCAGACTTGACACTGGGCAAGTGTCGATGTGTAACTAGAGCTATTGCACGTACTCGAACTACAGCCAAGAACAGATGCCTGCCCACCTAATGAGAATGTAGAAGTGGAATAATGAATTTCTTTGATGTACCAATGACCTGATAACTTGTGACCGAAAGCAAAGCTTGCCTCCCTTATATATGATTAAAGAGGACCTCCGGTTACACGATTCATGCCCTGTTATAGATTAACGGTTGACTTATGTGTCCAGGATCCTTCTGTCAATATGTTATTTCTACCTGATGATTAATCTAAAATGTATCCTGATAGAGGAACAAAGGGATTTCAATCAAACTTGTTTGTTACACTGTATAAATATAGAACGTTTACACTGTATCATTGGAATAGTAGCCTCACCCCTTGAGTGGAGGTACTGATTCCCCTTGCAAGAGAAGTAAAATAAAAGGCCTGTCCGTCTGACGAATCCAAGTGTGTATTGAGTCATTACCCAGAGCTAAGAAGTAAGGCACTTCTACAATTTGGAGGTTCCACCGAGATGGCTTGCTGTACCAATTGGTGAGTTAACAGACGCCGAGTACGTTGCTCGGTTGGGAAAATCCCATCGGCCGAAGGTGGTGTTTTGCCACATTTTTGGGACTTTCCCTGCCAGAAGCATAGCTGCGCATAGTCTGTTTATTCCATTGGACAGTACTGCCATCGGGTAATTGACTCACAAGGTTCGGGGGTTAAACTGCCGTTGTGACTGCTTCCCTTTCAGAAACGGAACAGAGGACCAGCCATGAGGCGCTGACGCCCCGCGAACAGGATCGTGCAGAAAAGGACTGTAGGAAGCGCTGAAATAAAGGTACCAGAGAGAGAAGGTTAAGTCAGGAATTTGATTAACTAAGGAGCTAGCGATTTATTGGAAATTGAACTAGCAAGGTTCCAGCTTGCTGAGAGAGAAGGTTAAGTCAGGAATTTGATTAACTAAGGAGCTAGCGATTTACTGGAAATTGAACTAGCAAGGTTCCAGCTTGAAGTTAGCTGGGACAAATTGAAGGCCCTTTTTGCTAAAGATTTGGCTAAAGGGAGTAGGGTAGAAGGAGAGAAGAGCTTGAAGTTAGCTGGGACAAATTGAAGGCCCTTTTTGCTAAAGATTTGGCTAAAGGGAATAGGGTAAAAAAAAGAAAGAGTGGGCGGATGTCTGAAACACAGTGTCAATGTTTAATGTTTATGAGAGTGAGTATTTAACTACTTGTTATTATCAATCAACTTTGCAGCTTTGTCCAGTAAGGCTGCATAGGTTGGGGATTTAGTAACACTTTGGTTGTTGTTTAACAAGTGTATTGTTTATTGTTATATGTATTAATGTTTAGTCATGTCTGATCTGTAGAGGCGTCCCACGCAGATCATAGAGTGTTACGGAATTGTTGTATGTTTTAACTAAAATATTTAAGCTGAAAAAAAACTGCAGAAGGGGTTGGAAAAGACCCAAGCCGGGGAAGTGAGTCCCGCGGCGGAATGTATGGTTGAGAAAATAGTGATGTCTTTTACATGATCCACTAAGCTATTGTGGATTCAGTATTTTCCCCAGTTAGAAATACCTTCCACGAGGGTTGAGAACCCTCGAGTTTTATACGTATGTATAGTTTATTAATCTGATCTGTAGGGGCGTACAACGCAGATCATGGATTGTCACGGGAGTTTAGATTGTTTTAAGTGAACCATTTAAGCTGCTAAAATGAGTGCTAGCGCCAGTAAGCCACCCGAGAAAGGCACGCCAGCAGCCTTTATGTTAAAGAACTGGTCAATCATCCATTGATCACCTACCAAATTGGTCCAAATGGACTGTAAATAAGACTAGACCCTTTCCCTCAGATAGTCATTTAACATAGAAAGAATTACTTGCCTCGAGAAATGTTTAACGGACGAGAGAGAAATAGAGAACAGCCAGATAAAAAGACTGCCTCTATGTTTGTTGAGTCAGAAAAAAAAATTACCCCGAAGAAACACCTTTCTCCTCTATTATGGTAGGATAACAAGGTAACTATAGAAGGATGAATAGAGGGGAATATAGAGGAAGACGTGGTAGAGTAAGAGGGTATGGACGATCTGGTAATTGTTACAATTGCGGACAACCCGGACATTGGGCAAACCAATGCCCTGTGAAAAATCGTCAGAACAAAACCTCCAATAATGGACCTCCGTTAGAGAATAAAGGTCCTAATTTCACTGTCCATAACCCTTTTTCGGACCAGTCAGGAGGTTACCCTACAAACGGACAGGGATTTAGGAGAAATAGAGATCAGAATTACTGACTGACACCAGCAGCCCCAGGCGCCACAGACCACCAAATGCCCGTTGTTTCTTTAAATTCACACAGCGAACTTGAAATTAAAATGCAAATAGCTGGGAGACCTATGTCATTTTAGTAGATACAGGAGCAACCTTTTCGGTGTTAGGGAAAGGATATTCTGAAGGAATGCCTATTAATGGGAAAAAGACTCCGATAGCTGGATTGGCTGGAATACTACAATGCTTGAATCAATTGACTCCCCTCACAGTAAAAGTAGAAGAATTTGAGGAAGAACACTCCTTTCTGTTATCAGGAGATGTCTCTATGAATTTATGTGGAAGAGACTTGCTGTGCAAAATGAATGCTACAATCATTTGCTCCGCATCAGGAGTAACAGTAGAAATCCAAGTAGATAAGGCATATGCGTACCCAGTAACAGAAATAAAACACCCTGTTCTTTACGCATGGGAAATTGCCGACCCAAGTTTGAGTCCCAAACTTGTCAGTCTGTTAGGAGCGTGGGGATTCATTACAAGCTCCATAAAACAATACCAGGAATCCCTGAAACTAGGGAAATGGCATCCAAAATTGCACTGCACGGCCTGCTATGACAAAACAGGACAAGATTATCAGCCGTTTTTTTAATTTAAAATACCTCCTAACTATTAGACTGCACAGCCCTATAAAGTTACAATTAATCCAGCTGCACCATTACCCAAAAGGTCACAGTATCCATTGTCAGAGAAAGCAGAAAAAGGAATTGAGCCAGTGATGGAATCATTGTTAAAACAGGGAGTTAACGCCGGATAGAATAAAGGTCGTTTGCAACACATCGTTGCCAAAAACTAAAAGAGAAATGAAGCATTTTCTAGGAATGACTGGCTATTGTAGACAATGGATATTGAACTATTCAGAAATAACCAGACATGAGCATGACAAATTTGGAAAATTCGCGGTTACCTGACTTCCTCAGGAACCCAGATTAAAAATGCACAAGAAGTGCAAAAAATCTTTTACTAGCTATTCAGAGACGTAAACAGATTGCAATTATTAAGTGCCAAGCGCACATGGGGCATTTGGACAAGGTTGCGCTTGGAAACGCTGCTGCAGATAGCGCTGCTAAGTCAGTAGCTATATCAAGTACTGAACGACAAGTTTCAGCCTTCCCTGTTAGGGAAAAGCCAGAGATACCGCAGCCCCCGTCCTTAGATGATGTGCTGACCCATCAAGATAGGGCCAGTTCTGATGAAGTAAAGGAATGGGTTGTTAATCATTGTTTTAAAAAACACTGACGGCTTATGGGTTCATCATGACGGCCGCATGGTGGCACCCAAATCATTACTATCACCAATTGCCCGATGTGTTCATAAATTCACCCATGCGGGCAAAAGGGGGATGGCGGACTATATCCTCAAGACCTGGTATGCACCAGGAATCTCAAAGTTGGCAAAACAAATATGTGAAAATTGTATTATCTGCCAGACAATGAATGCAGGAAAAAAAATAAAGAAGGTACAGCCCGCATCCCATCCAAACCCCATGGGTCCTTTTGTACACTTGCAAATGGATTTTATTGAACTACCTGTGTGTATGAGTTTTAAATATGTATTAGTTATTGTTGATATGTTTTCAAGATGGATTGAAGCGTTTCCTTGTAGAAAGAGTGACGCCACTACTGTTGCTAAATGTTTATTGAAGGACATTGTACCGCGCTTTGGGATACCAGCAAAACTGTCAAGTGACAATGGGTCCCATTTTATGGGAACAGTGATTAAGGAACTATGCAAAGCCTTACAGATTAACCAGCACCTCCATTGCAGTTATCATCCACAGTCGGCTGGACTAGTGGAAAGATATAACGGGATGCTGAAAAACAAGCTTGCAAAACTGTGTAAAGAAACTGGACTTAAATGGGTTGATTTGTTACCCATAGCTTTAATGACAATGCGGTCTGCTACCAACAGAACTACAGGATTGTCGCCTCACGAGATCGTCATGGGAAGACCACAAAGATTGCCCTTTTCGGCACCTTTAACAGCTAAATAAATGGACATTCATAAAATGGAGGAAGATATGTTGAGTTATTGCATTGCACTAACCAAATGTATTTCTAGTTTCCATCAACAGGTGAAGGAAGCCCAGGTCGATCCCGCTGAAGGAAAGTGCCATACTTTCGAGCCAGTAGATAACGTCTACATAAAAATCTTCAAGCGAAAGAATGGCCTTCAACCCAGATTTGAGGGACCCTTCCAAGTACTCCTGACCACAAACACCGCTGTAAAAGTAAAGGAGCGACCAACATGGATACACGTGTCCCATTGTAAGAAGGCATCAGTTGAAGACGATACACTGCCAAGATGAACTGGATTTGGACTCTAATAAGACTGTCCCCTTTGTTAACGATAATTGAAACTGCCATATTGATTTATCAGATCCCCTGAAGGGCAAACCATGCATAGAAGAATGTGTACTTTTAAACAGTGATTTCTTTTATATTATATGCTATAACGAGACTATGAAGGTTCAGCTTCAGGATCACACTATGCAGGTACCCCCGTATCAACCCCTGAGTCTTAGGATTAGGCAGAATAAGATAGTAGAAGAAGATAGTGGACAGAGGCTTGATAAGCTGTGGGTCACATGCCCTGATACTGTATTACCAAGTGACAAAACTGCGAACGGAGGGGTTTTCTGCAATGGTAATTCAAGAGGAGGACTGGCCCTGACAGCTAAGTTAATGTTTTGTGATAATCCTTTTACACAACCCCTCGTTTCAACATCAATTACTCAGAAAAGAAAAATTAATAGGACCGCTAGGAAACAAGGAGGGAGAAGTAGAAGATTGTTAAATAAGCATAACTATCATCAAGTTAATACCTTTGTATACATGACTATCTGTATGCTAAAAAACAGAACCTTGCCAAATGCTGGATATGCAGCCACATCCCTGTGCATGCAGAGGGTGGAATACCTCTAAGGCCCATTCCCTTCGAGATAGAAGAGATGGTAGGGTGGTTATTACAGTCTAATACCACCTGGAATGAGGAGGCAGCCAGTACATTTCAGACCCAAAATAGTTTAAACCCAGATCAGTTGGAAAATGAATGGAAAAATGCAGGATACAACCTTATAAAATTTGAAGGGTGGTTTCATCCCCAATATGATAATCGAAGGAATCCAGAGAGTCTATTAGTGCATACCCTTGGTTACCACAAAATTGGACTGGGTCATGTTATTTGGGATATGTAGTGCCCTATATACATCATATTTCATCTTTGGATAGCCACCCTGGGACACGAGTAAAACGAGCCATTACAGAAACTGAAAGGTTCTTTGCTATAGCATTTCCCTGGTATGGAACAGGGAAGCTGGCAAGAGAATCTATAAACATGGCAGCAGTGCTGGAACAAATAGCCAATGATAAACGCAGAAATGGTGGCTATGCGCACTGTTGCTTTACAAAACCGCATGGCTCTGGACTAATTGTTGGCAAAAGGGGGCACATGTGCAATCATAAAAACCGAATGTTGCACCTATATCCCAGATAGCTCAGAAAATATCACCAACCTGGTAAACCACATAAAGGAGGCTGTAGAGAAACTACGTCAACCTGAACCATGGTCCATGTGGGATTGGATTTCAGGATGGGGAGGAGCACTAGGAAAGCAAATTTTGGAAACCTTAATCGCAATTGTGATGATAATAATTTTAATTAGTTTATTGATTGGTTGTTTAAAATTATTGTGTACAAAAGTCCTTTCCTTATTAACGTCAACTCCTCCAGTACCAATGATGTCTGAATATGAGGATATTAAGGGTGAGACCTTTGATGTAGAGTTTCTTAAACTTAGCGAGATAGATTGTCCTTAGAAAGGACAAAAGGGGGGAATGAGGAAATCTACATGATATAAGGGGTTAATTTCAAGTGCTTGCTGGGTAAAAGTTTTCAGACTTGACACTGGGCAAGTGTCGATGTGTAACTAGAGCTATTGCACGTACTCGAACTACAGCCAAGAACAGATGCCTGCCCACCTAATGAGAATGTAGAAGTGGAATAATGAGTTTCTTTGATGTACCAATGACCTGATAACTTGTGACCGAAAGCAAAGCTTGCCTCCCTTATATATGATTAAAGAGGACCTCCGGTTACACGATTCATGCCCTGTTATAGATTAACGGTTGACTTATGTGTCCAGGATCCTTCTGTCAATATGTTATTTCTACCTGATGATTAATCTAAAATGTATCCTGATAGAGGAACAAAGGGATTTCAATCAAACTTGTTTGTTACACTGTATAAATATAGAACGTTTACACTGTATCATTGGAATAGTAGCCTCACCCCTTGAGTGGAGGTACTGATTCCCCTTGCAAGAGAAGTAAAATAAAAGGCCTGTCCGTCTGACGAATCCAAGTGTGTATTGAGTCATTACCCAGAGCTAAGAAGTAAGGCACTTCTACACCTCTCATTCTTCTAAACTCTAGAGAATATAGGCCAAGTCTACTCAATCTGTCCTCATAGGACAATCCCCCCCATCCCAGGAACCAGTCTGGTGAATCTTCGTTGTACTCTTTCTATGACAAGTGTATCCCTCCTTAGGTAAGGAGACCAAAACTGTGCACAACACTCCAGGTGTGGTCTCACCAGGGCCCTATATAATTGCAGTAAGACGTCTTTAGTCTTATACTCAAATCCTCTTGTAATAAAGACCAACATACCATTTGCTTTCTTAATTGCTTGCTGTACCTGCATGTTAGCTTTCAGTGACTCGTGCACAAGGACACCCAGGTCCCTCTGAACACCAACATTTCCCAATCTCTCACCATTTAAAAAATACTCAGCTTTTCTGTTTTTCCAACCAAAGTGGATAAATTCACATTTCTCCACATTATATTCCATTTGCCATGTTGTTGCCCACTCATTTGTTACTTTTGACAGTGTCTCACAATCAGGATCCTTTATAAAGAGGGAATCAGAGCTCCTTTAAAATAAAACAGCTGTAAAGAATTATCGCTAACTTTATATTTATTTAGGTTTCTTTCTTTAATTATGTTTAAACAGCAAGTGCTAATGACATCACCGCAAACATTCTCCCCGTGTTTGCGTGGGTTTCCTCCGGGTGCTCCGGTTTCCTCCCACAGTCCAAAGATGTGCGGGTTAGGTTGATTGGCTATCATAAATTGACCCTTAGTGTTAGGGGGATTAAATACATGGGGTTACGGGGATAGGGTGGGATATGTGTTGGTGCAGGGGTTATGGGGATCGGGTGGGATATGTGTCGGTGCAGGCTCGATGGGCTGAAATGGCCTCTATCTGCATTGTGGGGTTTCTGTGATTCTGTGATTCTGTGAAACTGGTTGAGAGGAGTAAGCGAGCTATGTAAACATTCGACAGGACATTGTCCTGGAGTTTGTGGTTTGATCTTTAGTGCTAAGTAGAGCTCAGCACAAAATGGTGTTTTGAGTGTGTAACGTGGGATATCCCGATTAGGGTCTGACACCCCAGCTCCTCCGGTAACATTTAAGTGTGGATTGTTGAATGGGGCTATATTGTTCTAGTGATGTCAATCCCACTTTTTATTCCTCTACCTCTTTCGCCTCATTGAGTGCCAGATGATGGCAAGCCAGTAGAGGTCTGGATGACTGAAGTGTGCAGGCATCCATGTAACATTTATGCAAATAAATCTGCATCAATTCAGCAGGTTTATTTTTCAAAAGTGCCATTGCAAGACATTAAACCAACAAAAACCTAAAGGAACAGAGTTAAAAGAGAAAACTGAACACTGTATATAAAATATATCAGCTCAAGGCTCGCACATTTCAGGGTCTGGTAGTCCAACTGTTCTGGTCACGGTTGAAGGAGGAACATCCTGATTAGGGTCTACCAGGCCGTTCCTCTGGTGACAGAGGGATGTGGAATGCCATGATTAGGGCCGAACAACTTCTGGTGACAGCGGAGTGGGTTATCGGAGATTTCTGAGGGAAGGTAAATTGTGGGAATCGCTGGTAGATTTTGATTGGCAAATGAAACAGAGGGCTGTCTTCTGGGAAAGAAAAAGAAAATTCAAATCTCCCTGTTACTTCAGCTAGAGGATGAGTTTAGTCTTCTCGGCTGCAGCTCATCAGGGTCTGACACCTGACGCCTGACTCCTGTACTTCCTGGGTCCACCAAACAAAACTGAAAGCACCCTGGGCTGCTTTATTAGCGGCCTTCAGCGGTCCCTTTCAGGACCATTGGTTAGGCTGCTGGACGCCTGGTACAATTGGGTGGAGCACAGGACAACTGGCATAGGACCCCGATTTGCCTATTTAAGCAGCCTCCTATCATTTTCAGGTGGGCAGGCTGTTCGTCCCTTTATAGGCCCCCCTAAAAGTACCATCAGGTGGGCCTTGCGCATCAATGGGGCAGCTGAAATGCCCCCCGCCGCCCATCCGATTTTCAATTGCTGGCCGCCCATTTTTCAGGCGAGACTCCAAAGTCTAAGTGTGCGGAATGCGTGGGCTCCTTACAAAAGTGCAAAAATAGGAAATGAGAGTTGAGGGTTTCATGTTCTGCCAGGAGAACAGCAGCAATGTAATATCACGTCAGACGATGTAATATTATGATGACATTTATTTTATGTGTGCATGTTCTGCTCAGTTGATGATGTTCCTACTTAAGAAACATCACAGTATACATCCTGTAGCTAAATTTATTCCACCCCTTTGAAGTAAAGTTGGAAACAGTAAAGTTAAACCCTACGTAGGCATGTCAGACATTGCGTTATTGTTACATTAACAAGCTCCATGGGGATTAGCAAATTGCTGGAATGTAATAAAAATAAATGTAACCACTTATGTTAATTTACTTCACATTTACCAAAGCAGAGCATTATAGAACAAGCCAGAAAGGGTGAATTGCTAAAAATTGATGCCCAGGTTATTCTGCCTGGGTGGATAGCAAGAGCATTCGAGCTGAGATCAGTCAACTTTGCAGTGACCAGGGATCAAATCTTTACCATTTCTGCTCTGTGTCTCAGTACACAGCACTTGGTGCATTTACCCACTGAGCCATGGTTGGTGGCGGGGGGTGGGGGGGTCGGGGGGGGGAGGGGGGAGGGGCGTTCGGGGTGGGGCGGGAAGGGTGAGGGGAGGGGGCGGGAAGGGTGAGGGGAGGGGGCGTGGTCTTACTGTTGTCCATCCTGGTCCTTGATTTGAACATGGCAATCTATAAATTATGGGCCACATCCCTAAGAACACCATCCTTTGACAAATGACTGCACCAATGCTGTGAACTTAGCAACTATGCCACCATGAGAACAAAGCAGGAAAACGAGGCTGTGTAAAATCAGCCCCTGAGAGGGGTCTAACTTCCAGCACACGAAGGAAGGGCCAAATGGTTTCCTCCTATCTTAAAAATTCTATTTTTCTGTCACACAGGGCACCACAAAGATTTTCAGACTTGCAACAAAAAACATCGACTGTAATATCAATTTAGAACAAAAAGCAGCAGGTGGTAAAGTCAAAGTACACATCAGGATTGAGATAGAGTTACGTTGACATCTGGCACAGTCAGCATAATGTGTTTATATCGGCACCTCTCCTGAGTTATGTTGCCCTCTGATCTTGATGGGTTATTTTTCAGTTATCCACTGCTTCCCACTATGCCTCCTCTAGGTAGATGTGGCAAGATTTGAAACACTATGATATATGATCATAATAACACACAGAGTCCTCCTCCTGCCCCCATCAGAATGGCCATGTGCCAAAAGCAACTGTACGTTGGCAGATTGTAATGCTGATTTTGACAGTAGAAAATGCGAGAAGCCGCCAGAATGTCTAACATTCTCCATGAAAGCTGGAAGTTGCTAATTGCTGCAAAGCAAATCAGTGTTTATTTGTATCTCTCATGGGAGAATCCTGTTTGCTGTAGGAGGGGAAAGAGGAGAGAAGGAGACACTTTCATGTCCGTCCCCTCTGCTTTTCAATCTTTATGAGTTTCTATTAAACATGGCAATTTGCATTTATATAGCATCTTTAAAGTAATAAAATGTCCCAAGGCATTTCCCAGGAGCGTTATCAAACAAAATTTGACACCGAGACACATAAGGAGATATTAGGACAGGTGAGCAAAAGGTTGGTCAAAGAGGTAGGTTTTAAGGAGCATCTTAGGGAAGAGAGAAAGGTAGAGAGATTTAAGGAGGGAATTCCCGAGCTTAAGGCACAGCTGCCAATAGTGGAGCGACGAAGATCGGGGATGCGCAAGAGGCCAGAATTGGAGGAGCGCAGAGATCTCAGAGGGTTGTAGGAGGTTGCAGAGATAGGGAGGGGTGAGGCCATGGAGGGATTTGAAAAAAAAATGTGAATTTTAAAATCGAGGCGTTGTTGGATTGGAAGCCAATGTAGGTCAGCGAGCACAGGGATGATGGATGAACGAGACTTGGTGCGAGTTAGGATACAAGCAATAGACTCTTGATTAATTAAAATATTTAAAGCAAGAAAAATCATTGCAGCCCAAAGAAATTGCCAAAGTCTAATTGAATATTTGTCACAGTATATAATGAAAAGGGGGAGTTGAATGTTGGCAGAATTAAAAATCTACAGGGATTCCACTGGACTCCCTGTAACTCATGAGGCGGAACCTGCCAGTGATCCGACTGCACCAGTTTTTTCAGGATTTTCTTGACTTCTGCCTTCCCCTTACAAGGCAAGTGACACCAAGTGGGTGTCCCCAGGAGTGAGGACTCCACAGGCTGGGAGTTACTGCTTCCTTAGCTCAGTGGCACCCTGTGTTGGACTGGAGACTGGTACACCGAGTGAGAGGAGGTATACTGTCCTCCAGATGGATGTAAGTAGCCTCTCACCGGTGGTGGGGGCGGCGGAGGGGGGATGGGGTCTTGGCAAGGGGAGTGGCCTTTGACCCCCTGACGTAAGCCCCCAAAGTGCGGACCAAGTGATGTACAAGGTCAACGTCACTGGCTTGTTGAAAGAAAGACAGACCCAATAATTGAAGTCAAAACGGTTTACTCAGGCCTGGGGAGAGCCTTTCAGATCACGTCTGAATCCAACTCCAACAAGCCTCTCAAAGTCCACACAGTTATACAAAAATTAAGGCCCTGCCCTAGAGGTGGGGATAAGCTGATTAGCATATACAGAGTTATAGCTAAATTGTAATTATAAAACCATGAAAGTTATCTTCTTGCTGCCCCCAATTCCCACATTTCATTATCAGTTGGTCTCATCACCTCTTGCGACCATGGGCCTCATTTTAATTACTTTACAACCATCCATTTGCCCGTAGTCAGAGGGTTTGGTCTATTAAGTATTTTCTTAAGATATCAGTTCTTTTTAAAGTGGGCAAACCGTAGACTTTCTGTCTCACTTTGGGTCATTTCTGCAAAGCAAAAACACTTTAGTTAACCTCAGTATACTTTGAAGAATGGAACCCTGTTGTGAATTACAATGAACAGACTCTTAAGTGCATGGGTGTCGGCCCGCTTGACCGAACACACACATCTCTCTCAATCGTTCCAGGAGTTGTTCTTGCGGTTTTAATCTCTCAGCATTTGGAGTCTCTTAATCATGTTTAAAACTTTGCTGGGTTCATGCAATTTACAGACCTCTATTGTTCAACTCAGAGCATGAATTAACCCATTCCCTCCACCTTGTATATTGGTGTTGCAAGTGAATCCTGGTTTGTCTTGCCCTGTTATATCCAATTTTTAATATCTTACTTCACCCCCAAAGAAAGAGTGGCTTTTTTATTTTTAAGTTATTATTGCATCAGGCCGCAAAGAGTGAAATGGGCCACAGCTTGGATCTCAGGAGGGGTTGGGAAATATCCTGGTCAATCCCCTTCCCCCATGACAGTAATATGCCGCCTGCCTCATGCAAATTAGATGTGCTATGTCTTATCCTCAGTTGTTTAGTTTCAGCAGCATTGAGGTTAGCTCGGGGAGTAGGACTTTATGGGATTCCATGGGGAACCTGTCAGGCCCCAGTACTTTTCCAGAGTGCAGCCCATTTATTGCTGCCTGGAGCTGTGTGTCCTAGGCTGGTCACCCTCTAGTGAAGACTGAAAGAGAGGGAGGTTCACCAAAGCTGACACCGCCTCCAAAATGCTGACAACTCAAGACAGGCCATAACATGTGAAAACAAGTACAGGAAACTTTCATTTAACTGGAGGTTAAAAGTCCGGAAAGCTCTATCTACCGGCAAAATTCAGGAGCCATTTTCTATAAGTATTTTTACTTCTCGTTGCTTTTTTTTCCCCAGTCAGGCTCTGCAAGGTCTGTAGCTAAGCAACAGCTTCAGCTAGAGACGCTTGCAGCTGCAGCCAACTGTTTTGAAGCTGTTGCTAAGCAACAGGGTTTGTTGATTCACACAGACCTGAAAAGCTCTGTATGTTTTAACATTAGCGCTGGTTTATACGGCAGTTTTGATCTAACGGCACCAGCTCGGTCCCGTCAGTGCCGGATACCAGAACATAAGAACATAAGAAATAGGAGCAGGAGTAGGCCAATCGGCCCCTCGAGCCTGCTCCACCATTCAATAAGATCAT
This sequence comes from Somniosus microcephalus, assembly GCF_052327205.1. NCBI lineage: Eukaryota > Metazoa > Chordata > Chondrichthyes > Squaliformes > Somniosidae > Somniosus > Somniosus microcephalus. The sequence continues at coordinate 35,300,976 of NC_140992.1, forward strand.
GGCTGATCTGATCCTAACCTCAAATCTTCTATCACTCTCCATCCCACCCGAACCCATGTGATCTCCCGGGAGAGGCGAAAAACCAGATAAAGACCCAATGGCCAATTTGGGAGAAAAAAATCTGGGAAATTCCTCTCCGACCCATCTAGGCGATCGAAATTCTTCCAGGAGATCACTCTGTCCCTATATTTTCTACAGTACTTACCTTCTGTAAAGGCGATCTCCACCCCAGCCAGGAACAGGAATAAAACCATCTCCTGAAATCTAACACAGAATTAGAACACAGTAGGAGCAGAACAAGGCTACACGGCCCCTGGGCCCACTCCACTACCCACAGGGCCATGACCATTCCGAACCTAGACTCATGTCCAATTTCCTGCCCGCTCCCCGTAACCCTTAATTCCCTTTACTTCTAGGAAACTATCTATTTCTGTTTTAAATTTATTTAATGATGTAGCTTCCACAGCTTTCTGGGGCAGCAAATTCCACAAACCTACCACGCTCTGAGTGAAGAAGTTTCTCCTCATCTCAGGTTTGAATGAGCAGCCCCTTATTTTAAGATTATGCCCCCTAGTTCTAGTTTCACCCATCATTGGGAACATCCTCACCGCATCCACCCGATCAAGCCCCTTCACAATCTTATATGTTTCAATAAGATCGCCTCTCATTCTTCTGAACTCCAATGAGTAGAGTCCCAATCTACTCAACCTCTCCTCATATGACCACCCCCTCATCCCCGGGATTAACCGAGTGAACCTTCTTTGTACTGACTCGAGAGCAAGTATGTCTTTTCTTAAGTTTCTTGTAGTTACACAGTTTGTTATTTAAGTGGTAGTTACACACAACATTCCTTCAATTGTATTGGAGGAAAGAAAAACATAAGTACATGGGAGCCTAAAGGGAAATCCAAATGTTGACGACAGAAATTGGTGACGCATTGATAGAAGAGCCTGAAGACATCCTCCATCAGAATACTTTGAACTTTTACACTAAAAATTATGCAATCTGCTTCATTTTAAGTCTTTGTATACTCCACAATTAATAGCTTTTTACCCTAAAAATGGAAAAAACAAACCGGTATTTAGATTTTCAACAGAGCAAACAAGTCATGATTCTCCCACATCCTACACCTCCACCTCAGTTCACAAAGGCACTTTACCCATTCTGGATGCACAGAGACACTGGCTCCAATATTACCTGGGGGTGGGGGTGGGGTCAGGATCAGAACGTGTGAGGGCGAAAGCGGGCGATGAACCCGCAACTTTGCGTGACTTGATGATTTTAATGACCAGGCCTCATTTCCATCGTGCTTCCGGGTTTCTCGGCCGATTCACACGGCTGCGGATGTGTCGCCCACCCGCATGACACGATTTCCACTCTGAGTCCCGGCCACGATTTAAAGCCTCAATCGACTTCTTCAAGGGAGGCTGCATTCACTCAGCGATAGCATTACTTTGAGTCAGAAGGATTGTTCAAAATTGGTAGTATTTGTAACGATCAGTAACCCCCTGTCATTCTGGAATGGTACAGTAGGTGGTGCTGTATATATATAAGAGTGGGCTACCCACGATGCACTAGGCTACCCACAAGGCAGCAGTCAAGATGGAGACCTCTACAGATACTGTACCTAGTCCACATGTGCTCAATAAAGTGTCTAGCAAAAGCTAGTTGTTCTTAATAAAAACGACTAGTTATTAATGAACATAACATGGTACCAGGATTGGTAAGATCTGCTGAATATTGTGCAACGCGACATGGAGAATTTGAAGCCACCAGAGCGTTTGAAACTCACAGGAAATATCGACTACAATTGGCAGACTTTTGAACAACAATTCGAACTCTACATTGCTGCCATCGGGTACGGTACGAAGCCAGACGCAAGGAAAATAGCGTTGCTGCTCATGGTTGCAGGCCCACAGGCAATAGAGGTATTTAATACATTTGTATTTAATCCAGAGGCGAACAGAGAAAAATTAGACGATGTGCTAAAGAAGTTTGATACACATTGTTCTCCCAAAAAGAATGAAACCTATGAGAGGTATATCTTCTGTTCTCGGACACAGCAGCAAAATGAGACTTTTGATAGCTTTATGACTGATCTGAAACTGAAAGCACAGACATGTAATTTCTCTGAGCTGAAAGCATCCATGATTCGTGACCAGATTGTGTTTGGTATTCATGATAAAAAAGTCAGGGAACGTCTGTTGAGAGAAACCAAACTAACATTGGAAATAGCTGTGAAAATATGCCAAGCCAGCGAGCTAGCTCGAAAGCACGCGAAGACTTTCAGTGAAATCAATAATGATGTGATTGTAATGAGTGATAATGCTGCTGTCGGTGCTGTGTCCTACAAGGGGAAGAAACGTGGGCAGAACAGAAATGAAAAGCAATCGGAGGATGAAATTTTTAATTGTAAACGCTGTGGTTACAAACACCAGTTAAGACAATGCCCAGCATTTGGAAAAATGTGCACAAAGTGTAATGGAAAGAATCACTTTGCCAAACAATGCTTTTCAAAAGTAAAAACAAAGAAAGGGCAACGAGTTAATGTGATTGAGGACACTGATTTAAGTGAGACATGTTTTGTAGGAATGGTGTCATGTGACAATATCAAAACGGATACAGAAAATGTGCAGCCCTCAGGAATTAACAATGCTGAACATAAAGTTAATGCAGTAAAAGAGGACAAATGGATGATCCCTCTGCAGGTAAATGGAGCATTAGTTACATTGAAACTAGACACTGGGGCAAAAGCAAACTTAATCAGTATGAGTGACATTAACAATATGAAAGAAAAGCCCAAAATACAGAAAAAGTCAGTACTACTGAAGGACAATAATGGACAGAAAATAGATAGCTTAGGTGTATGCAGACTTAAAGTGACAGTCAAAGACAAAATGCATCATCTCATGTTTTCTGTTGTGGCTGAAGGATTTGATTCACTACTGGGTGACAAAGCTTGTGAGGATTTAGAACTGGTCAAGAGAGTCTACCGTATAAACTGTGCCATAAGCAGACCAGATGACTCGGTGGATTCTGTAGTGAATAATTTCCAGGATGTGTTCAAAGGATTTGGAGTTCTACCATTCACTTACAAGATCCAGCTAAAGGAGGATGCTCAGCCAGTGGTACATGCTCCACGAAGAGTTCCAGCACCCCTGCGTGACCGGCTCAAGAATGAACTGGACAGAATGACCACACTAGGAGTCATCAGGAAAGTCGAAGAGCCAACAGACTGGGTTAACTCCATGGTATGTGTAAGGAAAAAGAACAATGATCTAAGAATAAGCATGGATCCAAAGGACTTAAATGCAAACATAAAACGTGAACACTACCAGATTCCCAAGCGAGAAGAAATTACCAGTGAAATGTCAGGTGCCAGATACTTTACAAAGCTCGATGCCTCACAAGGATTTTGGCAACTAAAACTGGATGAAGAGAGCACCAAATACTGTACCTTCAACACACCATTTGGCAGGTATTGTTTCCTCAGAATGTCTTTCGGTATAATATCTGCATCTGAAATCTTTCATAGAGCGATGGAACACATAATTGAAGGTCTGGAAGGAGTTCGGGTCTATGTTGATGACATCATCATCTGGGGCTCCACACTGAAAAAACACAATGAGAGACTGACTAAAGTGCTACAGAGCATACGCCGGAATGGACTGAAGCTCAACAAAGCCAAGTGTCAGTTTGGCATCCAGGAAGTCACTTTCCTAGGAGATAATCTATCTGGTAAAGGAATAGAGCCAGATATGGAAAAAGTAAACACCATACTCAAAATGCCCCGACCCACTGACAAAAAAGGAGTGCTACGCATCATGGGGATGATAAACTTCATTGGAAAGTTCATTCCTAACTTGTCAGCCAAGATAGCCTGTCTGCGAGACCTGCTACATAAAACAAATGAGTTCGCATGGACATAAAGACATGAACAAGAGTGGATAAACCTCAAAAGAGTGCTGACAACCACACCTGTACTCACATTCTTTGACCCAACAAAAAGAATCAAAGTGTCAACGGATGCATCAAAAGATGGCCTAGGTGCGGTCTTGCTACAAGCAGAGGGTGAAGATTGGAAGCCTGTTGCCTATGCCTCCAGGTCTATGACTGATACTGAGTGTTGTTACGCCCAGATTGAAAAGGAATGTCTAGGCTTGGTAGTTGGACTAGAAAAGTTTCATGGCTACATATATGGACTTCCCACCTTCACAGTTGAGACAGACCACAGCCCACTGGTTGCCATCATAAAAAAGAACCTGAATGAGATGTCTCCAAGGATTCAACGACTCATGATGAAGCTGCAAAGATATGACTTTGAACTGATCTACACACCAGGCAAATACATAGTGTTAGCAGATGCACTATCCCGAGCACCCACAATGAGTCATGTGAGCTCTACTGAAGAAGACGTGGATGTTCATGTGAGTATGGTCACTGCTGCCCTGCCCGTGTCAGACACAAAATCAAAGCAAATAGCAGAAGAAACAGTAAAAGATACAGTATTACAAACAGTAATAGAGAACATTCATCATGGTTGGCCAAAAGGTTCCTGTCCAAAATATTTTCACATAAGGTCAGAATTGAGTGTCACAAGTGGACTATTACTAAAACAGAACAGAATAGTCATTCCACAGGCTCTACGTCAAGACATGCTCAAAAGGATTCATGAGGGACACCTCGGAATTGAAAAATGCAAAAGGAGAGCAAGAGACACTGTTTATTGGCCTGGCATAAATAATGACATTGAGAACATGATAGGCAAATGTGAGACATGTCAGAAACACCAAAACAAACAAGCAAAGGAACCAATGATAGTAGCTGACATACCAACAGCACCATGGCAAAAGGTTGGTATGGACCTTTTTCATTTAAATGGTAAAGATTATCTAATAGTGATTGACTACTATTCTAACTATCCTGAGATGGTGCTGCTCTCAAGCACCACAGCAAGCAGTGTCATAATGCATGTGAAATCCATCTTCACCAGACATGGAATTCCCAGGATTGCCGTTAGCGACAATGGTCCGTGCTTCAACTGTAAGGCGTGGCAACAGTTTGCAGCACATTATGACTTTCAACACATCACATCCAGTCCTTTGTATGCTCAGTCGAATGGTAAGGCAGAGAAAGGTGTTCAAGTTCTCAAGCAGCTACTGAAGAAAGCGACAGAAAGCAAGTCTGATCCTTATCTCGCCCTGCTGAGCTACCAAGCCTCACCTTTAGACTCTGGTTCTTCACCTGCTGAACTCCTAATAGGTCGCAAGTTGCGTACCACGCTACCCTGCTGTGCAAAAGAAAAGCAGAGTAAGGAACTGAGACAGAGACTTCAACTGTTAAAGCTGAAACAGAAATCATACTATGACAAGTCATCCAAAACTCTGAAACCATTGAAAAGGGATGATGTTGTCAGGATTGAGGATCCAGATGCATGGAACAGGAAAGCTACAGTTCTTGAGGAAGTAGGACCAAGGTTATACACTGTTAAAACTGAGGAAGGACAGATTCTCAGGAGGACCCGCCGTTCCCTCCTAAAAACACAAGAGACTATCGAAGAGCAAATCGATGACAATGCCGCAACTGAATCTTGTCACTCACCACCAGAACAATCTAACACAAACACACATACAGGCTCTCATGAAAACACATCAGACTTACCTGTGCTGAGAAGATCCACACGTGAAATAAAAAAGCCTGATAGACTTAATCTTTGAGTACAAAGAAAACTACATTGAAAATGTATTGACTGTTGAAGATGTTTATGTTGTTATTGATTGATATTGATTGATACTGATTTTGTTTAACCTCAAAGAAAGGGGGATGTAACGATCAGTAACCTGTCATTCTGGAATGGTACACTAGGTGGTGCTGTATGTATATAAGAGTGGGCTACCCATGATGCACTAGGCTACCCACAAGGCAGCAGTCAAGATGGAGGCCTCTACAGATACTGTACCTAGTCCACATGTGCTCAATAAAGTGTCTAGCAAAAGCTAGCTGTTCTTAATAAAAACGACTAGTTATTAATGAACATAACAGTATTGTTGCAAAGAGAGGGAAAATTGGCCCCAGGTTCTCTGATGCTTCCATGGAGGTCCTATTGGGTGCAGTGAGGGCCAGGAGGGATGATCTTTTCTCCACAAGTGGGAAGCAGAAATCTGCTGCCACAATGAACACAACCTGGATTGAGGTGGCTGAGGAAGTGAACAGCAGGAGCATCATGCCATGACCTGGATCCAGTGCAGGAAAGGTTTCAATGACCTGACTAGGTCAGGAAAGGTCAGTACAGGTCCTTCTTTACCCATTCCAGCGATGTACCTCGGTTCACTCCCTTTTGACCCTCCTACACCATTCCTCACCCCCACATCACTTTCTTCACCTCTAATCACAACGATACACTGCACCACATCTCATCCTCACTCCTTACACATGCTCACCTCCCGCTTCCTCATTTCACTGCTGCCAATAACGCCATCCTCATCTCATCTCATGTAAACTGCTCGGCCTGCAGCTCCTCTTACCAAACCTCCTCAATTCACATTGTAGACAGTTTCTGCAAGCACATGACATCCCCACCCCTATAACATCTGCTTGATTCTCCCAGTCACCTTATGCACTACATGCAGAAGAAGCGTGCATCCTTGCTTACCACTCATAACACTGACCTACCCCTTTTGCAGGAGAAGAGAGCGCAGAATACCAGAGAGAGAGCTGAGACCGGCTGGGGACCACCGAAGTTTGTGGATGTGACCCCAACAGCGGAGGAGGCCCTTGAAATAACGGGCATCTGAAACACCCTGTTGATCTGCAACTCCCAGTTACATTATTTTATTTTAATGTTTTCACCTCCAAACATTTAGGATTTTCCGAGTGGAGGCGGGTTGGCGGCGGGACTGGTAGTCAGCGGGTTCCGGTCCCGCTCCCGGCTCCAGCCGGTCTGCTGACACAATTTTCTGTTGATTAAGCTCATTAAGCCGGCCGTGCGCGTTACCCGGCCTGATCACAAGGTGCGGGTCTGCTGAGCTGCTGTGATGACGAGATTGCAGCCGGTGTATTTAAGGGTGCTGTGTCCCCATTGGCTCTCACTTCGGTTCTGATGCTCCCGAGTGCTGGTGCTTTCAACGATGTCTGCAGAGAGACCAAAGGCTGCTCCCCGCTTCAACAATGACACTATCCATGTTCTTGTGGAGAGAGTCAGAGGACTATTCCCAGGGAATGGAAGAAGGAAACCTCCTCAGCAGACAAAGGCAACCTGGCTGCAAATAGCTGAGGAGGTAACTGCAAGGTGTCTGTTCAGTCGCACCTGGGTCCAATGTAGGAAGAGATTCAATGATCTCCTGCACTCTGGAAAAGTGAGTATAAAAGCACACTTAAGGAAGCAGTAGCAGGGCATTTGGAAAATCATAACGCAGTCAAGCAGAGTCAGCATGGTTTTATGAAAGGGAAATCATGTTTAACAAATTTGCTGGAGTTATTTGAGGATGTAACAAGTAGGTTGGACAAAGGTGAGCCAGTGGATGTGGCTTATTTGGATTTCGAGAAGGCATTTGATAAGGTGCCACATAAAAGGTTATTGCATAAGATAAGAGGTCACGGAGTTGGGGGTAATATATTAGCATGGGCTAACTAACAGAAAGCAGAGAGTCAGGATAAATGGGCCATTTTCCGGTTGGCAAACGGTAACTAGTGGGGTGCCACAGGGATCGGTGCTGGGGCCTCAACTATTTACAATCTACATTAATGACTTGGATGAAGGGACCGAGTGTAATGTAGCCAAGTTTGCGGATGATACAAAGATGTGTGGGAAAGCAAGTTGTGCACAGGACTCAAAGGGCAGGGTTTTCATTGGGCCGTGGAGTCGGGATTGGAGGCGTGTGGGGGTTTAAAATCCTGAAATCAGGGGTCCTGACCCCATCCCGCCCCCATCCTGCCTCCATGCCAGTTTCAAAGGAGGCGGGTACCTGCCCGCACTGGGACCCCGCCTCCCCGAGGCGGGAAGGGGATTAGTGCCAATTAACTGCCTGTTAACAGGTAGTTAACAGGCAGTTTTTAGCCTAATCCCTATTTTCATTGTTGAAATGTGGGATTCCCGACGGCTCCAAACCATGTCAAGTTAGTAAGGCGGGCCGTCAGGATGAAGGGTTTGGAGGGGTCGAGATGTCCGGTGTTCAGGTGAGTGATGGGTGCATGAGTGCAGAGGTCAGTGTGTTTGGTCTGTGTAAAGTGTTTAAAGAAGTTCTACTAACCTTTACTTACCTTTACAGCCTTCCTTCCTTCAGGTCTCAGGAGTCCCTCATCTCATCGGCATAGAAAGCAGAATGGCCGCCAGCTATCAAAATCTGCAGCCTCTGCTTTCTGTTCCGGAGAGATCTCTAAATCATCCTGAGAGGAAGGAATTAACCTGGAGTACAAATTGTCAGTGATTGACAGCTTCAAACAGCTGTGAAACGCTAATATTTCATCTGTCAAAAGGTCTTGACGGAAGAAATTTCAATCCATGACATCACCTGCTGCCGGGTGGCCCTTAATTGGCCTGCTGAGCCTGCTGGGCGGGCTCAACAAGGTCAATCAAGTCAAAATCGCATGGGTTGGCTAGAACTCGATGGAGGCGGGACTACAACCCCAAAAGTTGTAGTCCCGCCTCCTACCCGACTCCTCAATGAAAATCCAGCCCAAAGAATCTGCAAAGGGGTATAGACAGGCTAAGTGAATGGGCAAACATTTGGCAGATGCAATATAATGTGGGAAAGTGCAAAGTTATCTACTTAGGTAGGAAAAATAAAAAAGCAAATTAATGGGCCAGTAATTCCGGTCCCAACGCGTGAGTACGGACGGGGGCACGGTGGCATAGTGGTTAGCACTGTTGCCTCACAGCGCCAGGGACCCGGGTTCGAATCCGGCCTCGGGTGACTGTGTGGAGTTTGCACATTCTCCCCGTGTTTGCGTGGGTTTCCTCCGGGTGCTCCGGTTTCCTCCCACAGTCCAAAGATGTGCAGGTTAGGTTGATTGGCTATGATAAAAAAAAAAAAAATTGACCCTTAGTGCTAGGGGGATTAAATACTGTGGGGTTACAGGGATAGGGTGGGATATGTGTTGGTGCAGGGATTACGGGGATTGGGTGGGATATGTGTCGGTGCAGGCTCGATGGGCCGAAATGGCCTCTATCTGCACTGTGGGGTTTCTGTGAATTCTGTGAAATACTCACGCGTGGGCCCATTGGAAGTGCCGGATTTCAGCATGCACAGCGCATGCGCAGGAAACCGGCATTTCCTGTCCTCTGAACCAAGGGGTTCAGAGGACGAACGCGTGTGCGCAGGAGTCTGCGCATGCGCGCTGAAATTCCTTTTTTTCCATAGGTTTGCGCGTGTGTAAGGGCCTAAGGAGACATAAAGACTTCATTCTTTAAGGTAAGTGGTCTATTACTTAAAATTCTAACATTTTTTCCACAGCTTTATTGTTTTTAAGGACTTTACAGTAAGGTAAGTGTAGTTTTAGACCCGATTTTTAAAAAAATTATTTTTTTCAAAAATTTGATTAATTGTTTAAAATAGTTTTTTAAAGTTATTTATAGTTTATTTAATTATTGGGATTTTTTTTTAATTTTATTTAAAGTTAAACTAGTCTTTTGGGCACCCGTACTTTTCATGAGTTTGACAGTTCTTACTATCAAACTCATGAATGAAGTTTCCCCTCCCCTGATTGGCTGCACAGTGCTCACCTGATCCCAGCCGGCATATCGCACTAACTACGCCGCTGGATCAGGCAAGCACAGCGCGCCGACATCTGAACCGGGCCAGTGACAGGAATTCCAAGCAGGCCCAGGCTTCAGATGTCGGCGCGCCGGGCGAGTGCACATCGGGGGCTTGCACGCGCGGCAAGCCCCCGAACCTAATTTCTGGGCCATTATTTAAATGGAGAGAGATTACAAAATGCTACAGGTCAGAGGGTCCTGGGGGTCCTTGTGTATGAAACACAAAAAGTTAGCATGCAGGTACAGCAAGTAATCAAAAAGGCAAATGGAATGCTGGCCTTTATTTCAAGGGGGTTGGAGTATAAAAGCAGGGAAGTCCTGCTACAACTGTACAGGGTATTGGTGAGACCACACCTTGAGTACTGATATACCTATCAATTCGTCCAATAAAAAGCGACGAGTTAGAAACGTAACTAAAGGTTTTTATTGACTAAATAACAGAGCCCACCCTCGTGGGTGATCGGGATGCATCGCTCTCGACTTGGAAGGGGATGGACTCATCCACTGCGTGCATAGTGGCCTTGGCAATGTCTCCCTTAATGAGGGAGAAGGCTGCGCACGCTTCCTCCGTAAGGGGGAAGGATGTGGACTTCATGAGGGGTCTGGCTTTGTCCGCATAATTGGGCACCCATTGGGCATAGTAGGCGAAGAGCCCCAGGGTTCTCTTAAGTGCCTTAGGGCAGTGGGGGAGGGGTAGCTCCATGAGGGGGCGCATTCTTTCGGGGTCGGGGCCGATGAGTCCGTTCTCTACTACACAGCCAAGGATGGCAAGGCGCGAGGTGTTAAACACACATTTCTCCTTATTGTAGGTGAGGTTCAGCCGTTGGGCTGTACGGAGGAATTTCTCCAGATTCACGTCGTGGTCCTGCCGGTCGCGGCCGCAGATGGTGACGTTATCTAGGTAGGGGAATGTGGCCTGCAGTCCGTTCTGGTCAACCATCCGGTCCATCTCCCTTTGGAAGACCGAGACCCCGTTGGTGACACCGAAGGGGACCCTAAGGAAGTGGTATAGGCGCCCATTCGCCTCGAAGGCGGTGTACTGGCGGTCCTCGGGGTGGATAGGGAGTTGGTGGTAGGCCGACTTAAGGTCGATGGTCGAGAATACGCGGTATTGTGCAATCTGATTGACCATGTCAGATATGCGGGGAAGGGGGTATGCGTCCAGCTGGGTGTATCTGTTTATGGTCTGGCTGTAGTCGATGACCAGGCGATTTTTATCGCCGGTCTTAACGACCACGACCTGGGCACGCCAGGGGCTGTTGCTTCCCTCGATGATGCCCTCCTTCAGGAGACGCTGCACCTCAGAGCTAATGAAAGCTCTGTCCCCAGCGCTGTACCGCCTGCTCTTGGTAGCGACGGGTTTGCAGTCGGGGGTGAGGTTAGCGAACAGGGAAGGTGGCGGCACCTTGAGGGTGGATAGGCTGCAGGTGTTACGCGGTGGGCGGTTTAACCTTCGCTGGTTGTCGACTGTGAGTGGGGGGAGGGGTCCACCGTATGCTAGGGTTACACTTTGGAGGTGGGATTGGAAGTCCAGCCCTAGTAGGACGGCAGCGCAGAGCTGGGGGAGGACGAGGAGTTTAAAGTTTTTATACTCTGTACCCTTAACCGACAAGGTCACAGCACAGTAGCCACTAATGTCCGTGGCGTGGGACCTCGATGCCATCGAGATTCGATTGCGCGTTGGCAGGACAGGGAGGGAGTAGTGGCTCACCGTGTCTGGGTGGATGAAGCTCTCCGTGCTTCCGCTGTCGAACAGGCAGGTCGTGGCGTGGCCGTTTACTTTGATGTCCATCATCGACTTGGACAGGTGGTGTGGGCGGGCTTGATCCAGAGTGACGGAGGCTAGCGTGTAGGTAAGCGAGTCGTTGTCGTCTGCGGGCGAGGCGGTCGTCGGGTCCGGGGGCCCGGTGGCAGTCGGGCGTGGTGGGTAAAATGGCGTCTCCCACGAGGTAGGACAAAATGGCGGAGAAGATGGCTGCCCCATAACTCACATGAGGCACTATTGGGGCCGGTTGCCTTGATCAAAGATGGCCGCCCCCATGACTCACGTGTGGGGATACTGGCCTCAGTTGCCGTGAAAGAAGATGGCCGCCCCCACAGTTCGCATGAGGCACTGCTGGCCTCTGAAGATCCACTCCTGCAGGCCTTAGAGAAGTGGCCTTTCTTCCTGCAGGTTGCGCAGGTAGAGTTCCTGGCTGGGCAGCGCGACCTCGGGTGCTTCTCCTGGCCGCAAAAGAAGCAGCCGGCGGCCCGATCGCGGGTGCCCGATGTCGGAGCCGGTACCGGGGGTGGCGGGCCCGGTCGGGTCCGGGACGCCGACGCTGAGGTAGGTCCCGGGGGCGGCGCTGCGAAGGGTATTGCGGTAGGGGTCGGGCCCGAGTCCCAGGGTCGCGAGCAGTACCTGGAAAACGCCTCCTGGTCCTGATGGGCCACCTCCAGGGAGAGAGCGAGGGCTTCAGCTTTGTCCAGGTCGAGGTCTTTAGCTTCAAGCAGTCTTTGCCGTGAGTAGTCGGACCGTAGGCCTTTCACAAAGGCATCGCGGATATTATCTTCCGTATTTTCAACAGCCGTCACCGCTTTAAAGTCACAGTTCCTGCCGAGTGCTCTTAGCGCCCGTAAAAATTCAGCTACAGACTCTCCTGGCTGTTGCGGGCGGGATCTTAGGAGGTGCCTGGTGTACATGTAATTTACCGGGCTGCGGTACTGCTGTTTCAGTAGGTTGATAGCGGCCTCGTACGTAGTCGTGTCCTGGATGAGTGCGTATACTCTCGGGCTCGCTTGGGCGTTCAGAAGTCTTAGTTTGGATCTCTGCGGGGCGCCGGATTCTTCCAGGTAGGATTCGAAGCAGTCCAGCCAGTGTTTGAAGTTGAGGGCTGCGTTTGCTGCCTGTGGGTTTAGATCCAGGTACGGTGGTTTGAGGGCTTGCAGCCAAGCCGGCTGGTGTGGCTGTGCTTCTGGGAGGGCTTCTGGCTGGCCAGTAGTAGACATCTTTAAAATTTAGTCAATAAAATTGATATACCTATCAATTCGTCCAATAAAAAGCGACGAGTTAGGAACGTAACTAAAGGTTTTTATTGACTAAATAACAGAGCCCACCCTCGTGGGTGATCGGGTCCAACAAGGAGGAATACCAGCCAGTCGACTACCTTTATACCTGGGCAGGTAGGTGGAGCCATGGGCGGAGTCGGAGGTGGTCAGCCCAGGTATAACAGCGCGACAAGAGGCGACCTCGTATCGTGATACAACAGTGATAACGGTGATAACAATACAACAGTGATAACTATAGTGTAACGATAAAAGTGGTTTACCACAAGTACTACGTACAGTTTTGGTCTCCTTATTTAAGGAAGGATATACTTGCACTGGAGGCAGTTCAGAAATGATTCACTAGGTTAATTCCAGAGATGAGGGGGTTGACTTATGAGGAAAGGTTGAGCAGGCTGGGCCTATACTCATTGGAATTTAGAAGAATGAGAGATGATCTTATTGAAACATATAAGATACTGAGGGGGCTCGACAAGGTAGATGCAGAGAGGATGTTTCCCCTCATGGGGAAATCTAGAACTCTGGGGCATAGCTTCAGAATAAAGGGTCACCCTTTTAGAACTGAGATGAGGAGGAATTTCTTCTCTCAGAGGGTCGTAAATTTGTGCAATTCTCTGCTGCAGAGAGCTGTGGAGGCTGGGTCATTAAATACATTTAAGGTGGAGATAGACAGAGTTTTGCAAGATAAGGGAGTGGAGGGTTATGGGGAGCGGGCAGGGAAGTAGAGTTGAGGCCAAGATCAGCCATGATCTTATTGAATGGCAGAGCAGGCTTGAGGGGCCAAGTGGCCTATTCCTGCTCCTATTTCTTATGTTCTTAACTCAAAACAACATGGTAACTCTTCTAAATAGATGGGCATCTATCGCAGAGAGGAACCACAGGTTCATGGACGTCCCCATTATGAGGAATGTCAGTACAGACACGGGTCCTCATGGCTCCACTGATGTGCAGCAAGGTGCTCTCCAGCTATGACGCCCTGCACCCGTGGGAAGCCAGGCAGATTGACAAAGCCTAGTGCCCACTCGATAACACTTGCCTCATCAGTGGAAAAGTGGTTGTAATTAGCGGACTTGGCAAAGAGGGCATCAGTAACCTGCGTGATGCATATGTAGGCGGCCGAGTGGGAGATGTTGCTAATGTCTGCTGCTGATCCCTGGAAGGACACTGACGCAAAGAAGTTGAGGGCGGTGGTAACTTTGACAGCCATTGGTCAGGTGTGTCCACCCGCTCCTCTGGGCTGCAGGTCTTGATCGAGCAGTGCGCAAATGTCTGCGACTACCTCTCGTGAAGGTCTCCGCCTCCTTTGGCACTGCTGCTCAATCATGTTGAGGAAGCTCATCCTCTGCCTGTAAACCCTGTGTTGGGGGTATCTCCTGCGGCGTGGTGCAGCCCTGCGCTGATAGCCTCTGCCCTGTGCAGCATCAGGTGGTTGAGGAGAAGGTTGGTGCTCTTGTTGGTGCTGCTGGTGTGCCTGGTTCTGCTGGTGCTGCGGCTGATCCTCTTCAGATTCTGAGGACCAGGTTGAGAGAGTATAAAGGGTTCCCATTCTGCTGTTATATATGGTAGTTGAGGATGAGAAATTATAAGCATTCACTCAAAGGGGAGAGAGGTTATTCCAAGGAGGTGACAGTGCATATAGAGTAAACACCACACACTTACAGCCTCAAGACAGATCAAATGTGTCTTCCAAATCCTGAAATCAGCAACCTCTGATATTTGAAAATGAACAGATGTGAGAGTTTAGCTTTTATACTGCAGTTGCAGCTGTGAACTCTTCAGCTCGTTGGTACTCCCGACATACTTACCTGACGTGATCTCCGGACGTCATGAAACCCATTGAAAATGAGTGAAAATAGGAAAAGGCTGTCAAAATAGCACTTAACAAGGAGTAAAGTATCTTAAATCCCTCACCCGCCGCTTGGTATCGGGTCTGTTCTGAAATCGCAGACCCGACACTTTGGAAACTCACACGGAGGCGGGATCGCAGTGGGTTCACAACCCGCCATCAATCATTTAGAATTTAACAGTTGAACCGGCTCTGAACCCGCCCTCTAAGCACCGGCAAAATCGCATCTCATAGAAACATAGAAGATAGGAGCAGGAGGAGGCCATTCGGCCCCTCGAGCCTGCTCCGCCATTCAATGCGATCATGGCTGATCATCCAAACTCAGTACCCTGTCCCTGCTTTCTCCCCATATCCCTTGATCCCCTTAGCCTTAAGAAATATATCTAACTCCTTCTTGAATATATTTAATGAATTGGCCTCAACTGTCTTCTGTGGTAGAGAATTCCACAGGTTCACCACTCTGAGTGAAGAAATTCCTCCTCATCTCAGTCCTAAATGGCTTACCCCTTATCCTTAGAATGTGACCCCTGGTTCTGGACTCTGCCGCCATTGGGAACAGCCTTCCTGCATCTAGTCTGTGTAGTCCTGTTAGAATTTTATAAGTTTCAATGAGATCCCCTCTCATTCTTCTAAACTCGCAAATATAAGCTTAATCGACCCAATCTCTCTTCATACGTCATTCCTGCCATCCCAGGTATCAGCCTGGTGAATCTTCGCTGCACTCCCTCCATGGCAAGAACCTCCTACCTCAGATAAGGCGACCAAAACTGCACACAATACTCAAGATGTGGTCTCACCAAGGCTCTGTACAACTGCAGCAAGACATCGTTGCTCCTGTACTCAAATCCTCTCGTTATGAAGGCCAGCATACCATTTGCCTTCTTAACCGCCTGCTGCACCTGCATGCTTACCTTCAGCGACTGGTGCACAAGGACACCCAGGTCTTGCACTTCCCCTTTTCCCAATCTATTGCTGTTCAGATAATAATCTGCCGCCTTGTTTTGGCCACCAAAGTGGATAACTTCGCATTTATCCACATTATACTGCATCTGCCATGCATCTGCCCAATCGCCCAACCTGTCTAAATCGTACTGGAGTTTCTCTGCATCCTCCTCACAGCACACACGCTCGCCCAGCTTTGTGTCATCTGCAAACTTGGAGATATAACATCTAGTTCCCTCGTCTAGATCATTAATATATATTGGGAATAACTGGGGTCCTAGCACCAATCCCTGTGCTACCCCACTAGTCACTGCCTTCCACTCAGAAAAAGACCCATTTATTCTAACTCTTTGCTTCCTGTCTGCCAACCGGTTTTCTATCCAAGTCAGTACTTTACCCCCAATCCCATGGCCTTTAACTTTGCATGCTAGTCTCTTATGCGGGACCTTATCGAAAGCCTTCTGAAAGTCCAAATACACCACATCCACTGGTTCTCCCTTATCTATTCTACGAGTTACATCCTCAAAAAATTCCAGTAGATTAGTCAAGCATGATTTACCTTTTGTAAGTCCATGTTGACTTTGTCCGATCCTGTCACTGTTTTCCAAGTGCTCTGCTATTACATCTTTTATAATGGACTCTAGCATTTTCCCCACTACCGATGTCAGGCTTATCGGTCTATAATTCCACGTTTATTCTCTACCAATTTTTATAAATAGTGGGGTTACATTAGCTACCCTCCAATCCATGGGAACTGTTCCAGAGTCTCTAGAATTTTGGAAAATGACCAGCAATGCATCTACTATTTCTAGGGCCAATTACTTAAGTACCCTACGATGTAGATTATCAGGCCCTGGGGATTTATCAGCCTTCAATCCCGTCAATTTCCCTAACACCATTTCCCTACAAATACTGATTTCATTCAGTTCCTCCCTCTCATTAGACCCTATGTTCCCCGACATCTCTAGGAGTTTATCTGTGTCCTCCTTTGTGAAGACAGACCAAAGTATGTATGTAATTGGTCTGCCGTGTCTTTGTTCCCCATTATAAATTCCCTTGATTCTGACTGCAAGGGACCTACGCTTGACTTTACCAATCTTTTTCTCTTCACATCTCAAGTTTTTATATTTGTTTCTGTGCAATGTCATGCACTATTTGAGAGTGTTGGTATCAAGGAATGAAAAGCAGGCACATTGAGTAAACACAGTTTTAAAAATACTAACAATTGGTAATAAATTCTCAGTAGTGAAGAAATGGATTTAAACTCTCTGCATTGTTTACTGGTAAATATGAATAATTTTACTAGGTGGCAGTGTTGCAGCACATGGGACCCCACTCTACTGTGCCTTGGAGAAGGAGGGTGCTGGTTTGCCCATGCAGTTTGCCTCAAATTGATCATGGTTGTGCCATCATGGGAAGCATTCAAGTAGGAGTAAGAAATTTTCGCAGAGAAATTAGAAAATCAGAAGAAAGTACCACTGTTTGTACAGATCCTAATGTGTATAATACAATGATTACCCCTGTCTATTATAATCCCTTCAATGCAGCGGAGGCTGTCCATCAATGCAGCTAATACTGTATTTAACCATTATTAAAACACAGGGTAATAGTAAAATACATTCTGATAGGGTTCGATAGCGCTTGTAAAACTTTATTAGCATTCCTAAAACCTGACCTTAATCAGATCTCTGCCCACATCTCTAGCATATAGCCTGCTGGATCACCCACTTTAACCTCATTCTCTGCTGTTACGATGTACCTTACTAAGCTTATACCCTTTTAAAGTGTTGAACCTACTAGATCATTAATTCTAGCCCATGCTTGGCTGTCCCCTCAAGATTTCCTACTTTATTTCCTTTCTCTCCTTTTTTTTTTTTTTTCCTTTAAGCTCTCCCCTCCTTTCTCCCCCTCTCCCCAGCATAATATCAATTTCTGAGTGGAAAAAGATATTAAACTCAACTGGCTATTTCCAAGTATCTGTCAAGGCTGCTTCAACCTGGCACTTAGACTGTCATGAATGCATATTTATTTGCCCTTTGATGATCTGTTTTGTTCCTTTGTTCAGAAGCAGCTAAACATCTGCACTGTGTTTTCCTCAATCCATCCAACTGAAATCACTGGGGATGCAGTGTGATTTTCGAAAGGGGGAGCACATGAACCTTAGTGCGAGCTGAAATAGTAATTCTTCCCCAGAGCATTGTTCTTAAGAGGCACAGTCGTTGCCTAACTAGGGTCCTCTTCTAGAGTATATATTGTAAGTAAAGGTAAATACATAGAAACATAGAAACATAGAAGATAGGAGCAGGAGTAGGCCATTCGGCCCCTCGAGCCTGCTCCGCCATTCAATGCGATCATGACTGATCATCCAATTTCAGTACCCGGTCCCTGCTTTCTCCCCATGCCCCTGGATCCCTTTAGCCTTAAGAAATATATCCAACTCCTTCTTGAATATATTTAATGAATTGGCTTCTACTGCCTTCTGTGGTAGAGAATTCCACAGGTTCACCACTCTCTGGGTGAAGAAATTCCTCCTCATTTCTGTCCTAAATGGCTTACCCCTTATCCTTAGACTGTGACCCCTGGTTCTGGACTCCCCAACCATCGGGAACATCCTTCCTGCATCTAGTCTGTCCAGTCCTGTCAGAATTTTATAAGTTTCAATGAGATCCCCTCTCATTCTTCTAAACTCCAGTGAGTACAAGCCCAATCGTCCCAATCTCTCCTCATACGTCATTCCTGCCATCCCAGGTACAGCCTAGTGAATCTTCGCTGAACTCCTTCCATGGCAAGAACATCCTTCCTCAGATAAGGCGACCAAAACTGCACACAATACTCAAGATGTGGTCTCACCAAGGCCCTGTACAACTGCAGCAAGACATCCTTGTTCCTGTACTCAAACCCTCTCGCTACGATGGCCAACATACCATTTGCCTTCTTAACCGCCTGCTGCACCTGCATGCTTACCTTCAGCGACTGATGCACAAGGACACCCAGGTCTCTTTGCACTTCTCCTTCTCCCAATCTATTGCCATTCAAATAATAATCTGCCTTCCTGTTTTTGCCACCAAAGTGGATAACCTCACATTTATCCACATTATATTGCATCTGCCATGCTTTTGCCCAATCACCCAACCTGTCCAAATCATCCTGGAGTTTCTCGGCATCCTCCTCACAGCACACACGCCCACCCAGCTTTGTGTCATCTGCAAACCCACCCAGTAATAATCTTTTGAAGTGAACATCCGAAAGCATGCACTTTATTTTATTTACACCTGTTCTGTCGTCCACTGTTCATCACCGTGTTTCTGACCGATTTGCATGAATCTGTGGAAGGAAGACAACAGTGGTCCATGTACACAAACTATGTACTGTCTGGTGTTGATTCTCACTTAGAAACTCAGGGGTGAGCATTGCATTCCACCAGTCTGTGTCAGCTGTGGCTCAGTGGGTAGCACTCTCTAGGTGGGAGGGGCTGGGAGTGAGCCAGGTGTTACTGGTTGCCTAATTGCAGCCTAGAAGAGAACGTTGCCTTGGTGGACAAGGACACTGAGGGGAGATTTTTACAGCTAAGGGTAAAATTGGAGGGATTTAATTGTGATCTCTTTAATATCTATGCACCGAACGACCATTGCAAGCGTCGCGACTTTTTTCGGGGGTTATTCACTGAAGTGGCAGAGGTGGAAAATCCTTGTATAGTGGGGGATTTTAATAAATTTTTATCTTGGATGGACATTTCAGCCCAGATGACCTTTAAAGATGATAACTCCAGAGGGATGATTGTAAAAATGATGGCAAATTTAAATTTGAGAGACTTATGGAGGGACCGGAACCCCATAAAAAGGGAGTTCTCCAGAGCAGGTTGGGTGGGTGATGTTTTAAAACAGAGCCGAATAGATTTTGTGTTAATGCGGGAAGGGTTAAGTTCGGAGGTGATGGAGATTTATTATAAAAAAGTATTTTTTAGTGATCACTCGGCTTTGGTTCTTAGAATTAGGAACAGCAGAGTTAAGATCGGTTCAGGGGTGTGGATTTTAAACAATCAATACCTGAAAGAAAGTGCTTATAAAGAAGGGATTATAAATATAGTAAAGAATGCTCGGAAGGAACTTTTGTTCTTGAAAGAAAGAAGAGTTTGTTGGGACAATTTCAAATATGAGGTAAAAGTTTTTTCGGTACGTTATGGGAAAAAGAGGGCGGCAGCTAACCGGCATCGAGAAGAGAATATAAACAAAAGGTTTACGGATGTCTGTAAAGCAGTTGACGGAATGGATAAGGGAGCTGAGACTAAGTTCCGGGTGCTAAAGGAAGAGTGGGAATTATTGCAAGCTGAAAAATGCAAGGGGGCCATTCTCCGTGCAAAGGCTAGAGATGCATTGGAGGGTGAAAGATGCACTAGATATTTTCTGGAGCAAGAGAAGCTGCGACAGAGATTATCGTTAATTGAAGAGTTGAAGGTTGGGGAGAAGATCATTCATGAAAGTGAGGAGATTTTGGAGGCGGCTAGCAGCTTTTATCAAGAGCTATATACCAAAAGATGACATTTCCAATTTGGAGATGGAGAAGGTTACTGCTTTTATTGAAAAGGGTTTAAAGGAGGATGAGAGAAGCATGTGTGATAAAGAAGTAGGATTAGCGGAAATAAAAATAGCAATAAGTGGAATGAAGGGGGGGGAAAAGCCCAGGGTCCGATGGACTAAGTGCAGAATTTTATAAGGAATTTTTCGAGATTTTAAGTCCATTGCTCTTAGAATTTTTTAAGGAAATTAATATTGAGGGAAGCCTGGCCCCATCTATGAGAAGAGGTATCATAAGCTTAGCTTATAAAAATAAAGGGGATAGACGGGATCTGAAGAATTGGAGGCCCATCACACTATTAACTGTGGATTATAAGATCTTGGCGAGGGTTATGGCACATCGTTTGAAGGAGGTGTTACCGGAGATAGTTTGGCCCTCTCGGTCCTATGGAGTCATAGGCCGGGATATCGCAGACTCTGTGGTCTCAATCCGAGATGCGATAGAGCTCATGGAAGAGAGTGGGAGGGAGGCTTATGTATTAAAGATAGATCAAGAGAAAGCCTTTGATAGGGTCCCTCATGAGTTTTTATTGAAGGTTTTGGAAGCATTTGGTTTCATGGAAACTTTTATTCAGTGGATAAGGATTTTTTATTCAAACATATTTAGCTGTGTTAAATGTAATGGTTTTTTATCTAAGTATTTTCCAATACAGAGATCAGTGAGACAGGGTTGTCCCCTGTCCCCATTGCTGTACACATTGGTAGCAGAACCATTAGGTTACATGATGCGAAAGAAACAAGGTGTAGTTGGGATTGTGGTACCCAGTTCTGGGCTGGTGTCGGTGATACATCAATATGCAGATGACACAACCTTAACATTGAGAAATGGGGAGTCAGTGAGGAAAGCTATGGAGGTAGTGGAGGAATATTGTAGAGCTTCAGGTGCCAGTGAATTATAGTAAGTCCCAATGCCTGGTTGCAGGGAGGGGTAGGGGGGAATGGTTGGGGGTATGTCCCTTTAAGGTGGTGGAGGTTTTGGAAGTTCTGGGGGTGCATATGGGGTGCAAGAAAGATAGGGAAGAAGTGGATCGATTAAATTGGGAACCGAAGGTTATGAAAATTAAAAAGATTTTGGGAAGATGGGAAAGAAGGTGGTTGAAAGTGCAAGGAAGAGCGACAGTGGTGTCTGCTCTCCTGCTATCTAAGCTATGGTACTTATTGATGGTGGAGGATATTCCTGAGTGGGCAGAAAAGTCCATCCGAGAGGTTGTGTGAGGTTTTTATGGGAAGGGAAACCAGCCTTGGTGGCTTACAATACCATCATTGGATGGAGAAATCAGGGAGGACTCAATTTCCCAGATATTGATTTGAAGAAAAAATCCTTTAGAATCAAATGGGTGAAGAGATTTCTTCAGAAGTCAAATACAAGTTTTTGGAAGAGTTGTTTTGAGCATTTTTTAAAATGAAGTGGGATAGGAGGGCAGGGGATATTGTATATGGAATACAATACAATAATGGCCCAGAAATTCGGGTCGGGGGCTTCCCGCGGGTGCAAGCCCCCGACCTACACTTACCTAGCGCGCCAGCAGTTGACCTCTTGGCCTGCGTGGAATTCCTCTCCGAGGCCTGTCCCAGAGGCCGGCGCGCTATGCTGGCGTGTCCCAGGGGCGTAGTTAGTGCGATGTGTCCCCAGGGATCACGTGAGCAACAGGCAGCCAATCGGAGCAGGGAATGCTCCATTCATAAGTCTTGACAGATAGACCTGTCAAAACGTATAAATGCTGAGGCTGTAAAACTGTACTTTACCTTCAAATAATTTTTTTTTAAACATCACACTTTGTAAATAAACTATAAATGACATTAAATAACTATTTTAAACAAAAATTTAAATTTTTGAAAAAAATAATTTTATAAAAAAACGGGGCTAAAAATAAACTTACCTTGCTTTAAAGTATTTAAAAGTGAAAAACCTGTGGAAAAAATGTTTTAATTTTAAATAATTGACAACTTACCTTTGAAAATGAAGTCCTTACGGCTGCTTTTTACAATTCTAAAATGTACAGACTTACCCGCACGTTAAAACCTGTAAAAGAAAAAGGAAGTTCAACGCGCACGCGCAGACTCCCGCGTGCACCCGTTCAACCTCTGAACCCCTTGGTTCAGAGGATCAGAAGTGCCGGTTTCCCGCGCATGCGTAGTGCATGCAAGATTCCGGCACTTCCATCGGGTCCACGCGTGTGTACTCCGTCCGTACTCACGCGTTGGAACCCGAATTTCTGGGCCAATATGTTTTTGAAATCGATTAAACTTCTCCCTAGGTTTTATAAGGGGGTTGTAGAGACTTGGGCTCAATTTTTAAAAAGTGTGCAGTTTATGCCCAAGGGGGCTGAGGAATTTTTAGAACCGCCCTTATTTTTGAATAGGTGGGTCAACATCGAAGGAGAGGTTTTATTTAATCAAGCTTTTATAAAAGCTGGGATTATATCTGTGAAAGATGTATTATACGAGGTGATTCCGGGTTGGTTGCCGGAAGCGATAGTGAGGGACATGGTGTGGGAGGAGGATCAGGAGGTAGAAGGAAAAGCAATAGGAATCATGTATGAGAAGATTGTGAGGGCAATGCCACAGGATTGGATGGAAGAAATAAATGCGGAAATCGCCAAAGGAAGTAAAATGCGTCCTGCTTTTCCAAGCTTTGTACTGGAGAAAGGGGGAGAGTTGGTCCAATTTGACAACTGTAATACGAGATTTCTATGAGGTATTCAGAGAATGGAGATTCAAGACACCTGCTGGTCAGGAGTTTTGGCAGAGTATATACCCACAGCTGGACTTCAACAGGATTTGAAAGGGAGTGTGGGCGAATTTTAAATGCCCAGAATGGATTGAACTGGACTTCAAATTGGCTCATAACCGGATTTTTACCATGACGGTCTTGTGCGAGATTGGACGAGTGGAGGCGGCAACTTGCCCAATGTGTGGGACACAGGATGAGACTGTCCCATTTACTGGTGTTATGTCCGCAGTTAAATGACTAAGTACTATGTTCGACAGTTGTGTGAAGCTTTTTTGCTGGGTGGGGACCGAAGAGCGAGAATGGGCATTCCGTGGGACTCAATTTTGAGATGGGGATTGCAGGAGAGTCTGCCAGAGTCTAGCGGAGCGGCAATTAATTTAATGTTCAGTTTGGCTAGATTCGTGATTGTGCAAAGAAGGAATGCTCTGTTTTTTAAGGGAAGGAGAATCAATCTAAAAGAGCATTTTAAATATAAGCTAAAAGATCATTATAAGGCTCTGTGGATGTTTTATTCAGAAAGGAATTTAAGGATAGTATTTTACAACCAATTTTTAAAGTACAATCAATTAATATATGTTGCAGGTGACAAATTAAACTTCAGGTTTTGATGTTAAAAGGTGGTGGCGGAATGGCTGTGCAGAGCAGTGGAATTGATTTGTATCATACAATGTAATGATCACGATGTTGTAAATGTTCTTAATGTTCAATAAAGTATAATATTTTAAAAAAAGTGGGTAGCACCATTGCCTCTGAGTCAGAAGGTTGTGGGTTCAAGTCCCAATCCTGAGACTTGAGCACAAAAATCTAGGCTGACACTCCAGTGCAGTACTGAGGGAATGCTGCATGGTCAGAGGTGCTGTCTTTTGGATGAGATGTTAAACTGAGGCCCTGTCTGATCTCGCAGGTGGATGTAATAGAGCCCATGGCACTATTTCAAACAAGAGCAGGGGAATTATCCCCGGGGTTCTGGCCAAATATTTATCCCTCAACCAACATTACTAAAAACAGATTATCTGGTCATTATCTCATTGCTGTTTGTGGGAGCTTGCTGTGCACAAATTGGCTACCGCGTTTCCTACATTACACAAGTGACTACACTTCAAAAGTGCTTCATTGACTATAAAGCGCTTTGGGATGTCCTGAGGTTGTGAAAGGCGCTATATAAATGCAAGTCTTTCTTTCAGTCTGGGATTCCTGTCAGCACTTGTTTTACTCAGCTCTCTATCCTGTGATCCAGCATCAACCCTGCTGGACCATGCATTGGACATTTATTTGTGATTGTTTATTGTCCTGCTTTGAATGTTGGCAAAAGAACAGAAAATAATATTATAATGTCTTTAACATTATGGTATATTTAGTGGAATTTTACAAGGCGCCCCTGTAGAATGGATTGATTACTACTAGCCTCTCTTCATGAATCCTAATGCTGTACAATGCCAAAATGAATTTCTTTTCAGTGTTCAGGGTAAATCTAAAGAATTTGATCTCCTCAACTGGCCCTGTGAGAAACATTTTTAAAGGAGAATTGAGACCAGAACGTGCTTGGTTTGTGTATATGGACCACTGCTGTCCTCTCTTCACCTGACAGATTTCTGTAAATTAAAGTCAGGAATCAGTAAACACCAGGAGAGAGCAGTGTGCTTCCCGATTTTGTCTTCACTTGCATGGACCTGTTGGGCCAAATAGCCTGTTTCCGTGCTGTAAATTTTGTCTTCACTTGTGTATAAACGTGAATTGGCAGGGCATAAAGTTGGCCATTGTGCCCCTGGAGTCAGTTACATTGAGGAAAAGTGGGCACTCTGTTACACTGTACTCAGAACATTTTACATTCATTTATATTTAGAAATTAGGTTTCAAAGTGGATGAGAATTACTTTAGTGAAAATGTGGTTTTTGAAGCAGATTTGTCCTTTGACTTTTACTGGTTGAAATGCTGCCCAATTTTTGGTGACTATAAACTATTGCAATGTCAATCTTTTCCATTTCAAAATTATAACTATATTGAGCTAAAGTGTATTTTTTCAACATCTGTTTCCATGGAGTCTACAAGGTTGTCTGTCAATCACGGTGAAATCTGGTGGAGAAAAGCACTTTTGAAGGGGAATGGAGCCCCAGCAGTAAGTACTTACTCTTAGATCAGTTAGAAGAGGGTGAATAAAATGATTACTTTTTAAGTAATCACTTTTACAGTGCTCCTCTAGGGAACCAGCAGATAAAGAGTGGAGCAGATGCACTAAAGCAACATAAATCAGTGAGATCCCTTTACCGCACCTTCTCTCTCTTTCCAAACTTAGGAACATAGGAATGTATAGGACCGGAAAAGACCATTGCAGTTCTTCTGGCAACTCGCCAAGTTTGAAAAATACTCTCTCTTCTACCCTTCAATCATTTATTTTGCCAAAAAAGTATCCATATATTCAGTACCCTCTGTGAATTATTTAAATCAAAACTGTCTGTTCACCTTCCCTCCTATGATCTTGAGCCCATGTCCATTATGATGTTGTCACTCTTTTGCTCAGAAATCAATTGATGGGCACATTTTTTTTCGCCAATTTCTAAGAATATTTCCTAACACACCTCCAATGCTTAGTAGAGTTAGGAAAGAAAAGATAATTGGTGATCTAAAGGGAGTGATCATATTGATGCCAATACTAAGAAACCTATATATGGTCCTATTATCTGATATCTCCTGAGTATCTTCACTCCATTTTTGCTGAATAAAATGAGCTCCAGCAGGAAGGTGCTGCATCAATTCACTTATTTTAAGGACAGTTTTAAAATGAATAATAATGACTAATTATCTTGATAATTGTCCTTGAAAACACCAATGGATACAGTATACAGAGCGTAAATCTAGCAGAGCTGCGACAGCATGGAGATTATGACATGGGAGATTGTGGCCTTGGGCTCTTTCACTATGTTAAAGGCTCTATTTGAATGCAAATTGTTGTTGTTGGGATGGCAAGACCTGGCATAAGGAGAACAGGAAAGGAAAAACTGGCAAACTGAGAACAACATGGAGATATAAAGTTACAAAATTACAAAGTATTTACAGCACAGAAACAGGCCGTTCGGCCCAACAGGTCCATGCCAGTGTTTATGCTCCACATGCGCCTCCTCCCAGCCCTCTTCATCTAACCCCACCATATGATGTGGAATAGGATCCCAGGAAGACTGGCATCACATGAGATGAGAAAAAGATGGTATCAAGTGCAGGAAATTTGTAGTTTCTCAATGAATCGAAGAGACTTTTGGATTAAAAAGGAAACAATGACTTATACAGCCAACTATTCATTACATAACTGCTACTTACATAAGGGTCAATTATACAACCACCTTGTATGAATTAAATATTAAATTAAAATTTTAGTGTACTTTTTAATCTATTCTACCCCGCACAGATTACAACTATGTAATTTCCGTTTGAAAGCAAACTATGAAAGATGTAAGTAGAAAGTATGGCTGGTATTACTTTGCAATCCTTTGCTACTGAAGGCTTTATTTGCAGCTGCTATTTTGGTTTACATAATTCTCATGAGGTTTCTCCTCTGCTTGTCCATTGTGTTGAGTCTTTTATGTAAGCTCTGGGGATATTCTCAAACACTGATTTTTAAAATGTAAAGTGGATACAAGAGGAGAAATTTATCTGCCAGTTTCCTCCGTGAACTGGGCAGAGCGATCTCAGCATGCACCCAAAGCCGTCGGCCTGAGGCCCGAGTAAAATTGGGCCTCGGGCTTCATTGTCATGGAACCGGCGAGCTGCGGGCACCCAATCCAGTCGGAGCATTAGAAGCTACGGTTAGCTTAGATGGCGAGCAAGCCCTCAGGTACGTCTGAGGGGGGTTAGGGGGGAAGCAAACTGGAGGGAGTAGGGCGCCAGCCTGCTCATCCTGGCTCCTCAAGGACAGCTGGATAAGCTGCTGGAAACCCAGGAGAACTGGGTGGATCGTTAGGATCCTGATTTGCATATGGAGGGCGCCTAATGCCGGTTTCAGACGGTCACACTGCACAACTTGAAGTCGTTGGCCTCCATTTTAGCAGTTGGTGCACTTCCAGGGAAAATCGGGCGTGGGAGATCGTCACCCAAAATTGGGCCCCAACTGTGATTTAACCAAAAAAACAGGCGCAACAATGTTAAATCTCTCCCCGATAATCACAGGTGACCTTTCCGCCTGTGAAATATAGCTTGGACTCCTAGATATTACATTTAATGTCCCCCCCCCCCCCCCCCATTTATTTTAGCCTTTTGCTTCCTGATGCCACTCACCATGCCTTAGCGAGAGTATAAGCCAACCACCAGCTACCAACCCCCTGCCAATGCAACTCTTGAACCAAAGCCTAACCTTTGGGATCTTTCTCCTCTACCTGTGGGGAGGGAAAGTCTTTCTCCTTCTTTGGCACAGCTGAAATCGGGAAGTCGCTGCGTTTTGTTGTCTAACTGAAAAGAAATAAAAAGACTTGCATTTCTATATAGCGCCTGTCACAACCACCGGACATTCCAAAGCACTTTACAGCCAATGAAGTACTATTTGAAGTGGAGTCACTGTTGTAATGTGAGAAATGCAGCGGCCAATTTGCACACAGCAAGCTCCCACAAACAGCAATGTGATAATGACCAGATAATCTATTTTAGTGATGTTGATACAGAAATAACTATTGGCTAGGACACCGGGGATAACTCCCCTGAATAGTGCCTTGGGATCTTTGACGTCCACCTGAGAGAGCAGACGGGCCTCATCCGAAAGACGACACCTTCGCCAGTGCAGCACTCCCTCAGCACTGCACTGGAGTGTCGGCCTAGAATTGTGTGCTCACCTCTATGGAGTGGGACCTGAACCCACAACTTTTTGTCTCAAAGGCGGAAGTCCTACCAACTGAGCCACAGCTGACAACGGCAGGATTTTTCTGATCTACAGGCCTTTGCATGTCATTTCACCAGTGGGCACTGGAGGGACTGGAGTGCTTCAACCCCGCCCCCACCCCATCCCAACAGAATTCTGATTTAATTTATTGTTTCCTTTAAATTTTGTTTAAGTTACGGTTTGATTGGTTGTGCCCTTTTTTAAATTGGTGATGGCTGCAATTACCGAAATTAAACAAGAGGTTGCATGAGCCAGTTTAAAAAAAGGTCAGTGATCACAGAAAGGAATGAGCGGGGAACAGGTGGTCGGTTCATGAGTGACCCTTCCGCAAAGTCGAGACTTGGTCTATGAAGAAGATGCACATGGAAAATACAACAACATTGCAGTCACCAGCTTGATTTGCAAGTACTTACGGGCTCTGGGACCCATCTTGTTTAGTGCAATGGAATAAGCACAGGCACGGAGACGCGTCCCATTCATGTATATCAAAGCAAACAATAACACGATGACTGCCCGCAGAGTAGATGTTGTAAATTAATGAGCAACAGGGACCGGCGCAGCCGGAAAGACCCCGCCGTGTGTGTGCAGTAACCATGACTCCGGAGGGTCACATGTTGGGAGAGGGAGGGGGGGCTGCTTGCGGAAGTGTGGTTCTGGTGTTTGAGACTTGAAAGAGCCGGTGAGTGAGTTAGTGATCGATCAGAGCTGGTCCTCTATGTGCCAAGGAATCAACTGCAAGGGAGAGACCGGGGATTACAAGGAGAGCGTTGGAGAAAGTGGCTTCTAATACCTTTTATTGTCTCCTTTTCTTCGTTTGTTCGATCGCAGCTTTGCCTTCGATCTTTTTATTTTCTTTCCAGTTTTGAAGAAGGGTTTTGTAAAGTCTGTGTGTTCTAGTTGTAATTAATAACACACAGACTACAAGATTAAAGTTCAACAGGTCTTTACTGGTTGGAGGTCAGGACTATACTAAATACAATCTTACTACACAGTGCTTATATACCGGTGGTCACCACCGGTATTACGTATACAGCAGCCAGAGAAAGTAGTACATCTCTTAAGGTGGAACAGGCTTAAGTTCTCTTAAGGTGGAACAGGTTACATACACCACAATCCTCCCTTTTTAGCTTAATAGTCATATCCCCATTTAACATAACATCATAACATATATACATATATAACTTTAGGTATAAACAGTTCAAAGGTTCAGTCTCTCAGGAGGCCTTCTGATTCGGTCTGGATAACGCCTTTCAGTGGTCTCTGATTCTTGTTGCTGAGGTGACTCTTCTTGTTGGTTTCCTATGTATTGGACGTCATCATCAGGTACAGTCCCTGCCGAGGTAGATGCTTCAGGTTCATTAACGTCGTCCACAGTTGTCTCTGTCGCAACCATGGGTTCGACCCTTGCTCTTGATTCTACCAGTTGATCCACATGACGCCTTATCACATTGTTACCAATATCTACTGTGTACATCAGAGGTCCTTGTCTAGCCCGAATTGTTCCGGACTGCCATTTTTCGTTTCCATAGCCCCTTGCCAACACTGGTTGTCCTACTTTGAAACTTCGAGTGGACTTGTTATTAATATGCCGGAACTGTTTGTTTTCCACTTCCCTCCGCACATTTGGTTTTAACAAGTCCAACCTGGACCGCAACCTCCTGTTATAAAACATCATGGCAGGACTTTGGTTAGTCACTGCATGAGCGGCGTTTCGATACGCCATTAGGAAATTGTCCACCTTGTGCTGTAGCGGAATCTGATCACCGTTCATGGCCTTTATTGCCTTTTTGAATGTTTGGACAAATCTCTCGGCCAACCCGTTTGTCGCCGGATGATATGGGGCAGAGGTATAATGTTTCACCCCATTCTTCTTTAAGAATTTTTGGAATTCTTCCGACACGAACTGTGGTCCGTTGTCCGAACAGATCTGTTCTGGCAATCCGTTCCTTGCGAATATTGTTCTTAACACCGCAATTGTCTTTTCTGAAGTAGTGGTATTCATCTTGATCACTTCTGGCCATTTGGAATGTGCGTCCACCGCAATTAGGAATATGGAGTCCATGAATGGACCAGCAAAGTCAATATGTACGCGTTGCCATGGGGCTGAAGGCCATTCCCATGGGTGTAGTGGTGCGATCGGAGGTGCATTTTGCACTTTTTGGCACCCAGCGCAGCTTTTCGTCAACTCCTCTATCTGTTGGTCAATACCCGGCCACCATACATAAGCCCTAGCAAGACTTTTCATCTTAACTCCCCCCAGATGACCTTCATGCAGTTCTTTTAGAACTCTTTCCCTTAACTTGGGAGGAATAATCACTCTTGTCCCGTACATTAAAGTACCATGGCAGACGGACAGCTGGTCTCGCCTTGCCGAGAATGCCGGTAACAGAGGATCACCACGTGTTGGCCATCCTTTCACTGTCACCTCGTAGACTCTGGACAGTGTCGGGTCGTTCCTGGTTTCTCTTTCAATACTTGCATTGGTGACTGGTAAACACTCGATGATGGTCGAATGAAATAACTCAACAGGGTCAACTTTCGTCGTTTCTTCTTCTTCAGGTAGTGGCAGGCGTGACAGCCCATCAGCATTGCCATGCTGCTTCGTACCTTTGAATTCTATTTGATATTGATGTGCCCCTAGGAAAAGGGACCATCTCTGGAGACGCTGTGCTGTCATCACTGAAACACCCTTCTTAGGGTTAAAAATGGATACCAACGGCTGATGGTCTGTCAGAAGTGTGAATTTTTGGCCCTGCAGGTAATGATTAAACTTCTTCACTCCCCATACAAGGCTGAGAGCCTCCCTATCAATCTGCGCATAGTTGCGCTCAGCGGAGGTCAATGATCTGGATGCAAACGCGACTGGCCTTTCTGTGCCATTTGGCAACTTGTGTGAGAGTACTGCCCCAATACCATATGGAGAAGCATCACAAGCCAACCGAATAGGCAGTGTCGGGTTGAAGTGAGCCAACACTTCCTCTGAGGTGATCAATTCTTTGCTTTTGCGAAATGCCTTCTTAGTTTTCGCTCCATTCCCATGGTACCCCCTTCTGTAAAAGAGCGTTTAGCGGGTGCAGTGCCGTGGATAGATTTGGTAGAAATTTATGGTAATAGTTAATCAATCCTAGAAACGAACTCAACTGAGAGACATTATCCAGAGCGGGAGCCTTTACAACTGCCTCTATCTTGTCAGGAGACTTATGAAGCCCCTCCCGGTCAATGACATGACCACAGTACGAGATCCGCTTCTGGAAGAACTCACATTTCTGCCGATTAACTCTAAGTCCATACTCTTTCAGTCTGTTGAGCACCAGTTCCAAATTTGCAAGGTGTTCTTCATCACCATCACCTGTAATCAGAATATCATCCAGGTAACATTGTGTGCCTGGAATTCCCTGTAATACCTGCTCCATGGCCCTCTGCCAAATTGCTGGAGCCGATGCCACTCCAAAAACCAGCCTATTGTACCGGTACAAACCTCGATGCGTGTTGATCATGAGGTATTGGCGTGACTCTTCTTCAACCTCCATCTGCAAGTACGCCTGCGCCAGGTCTATCTTGGTGAAGTGTTTCCCGCCAGACAACGAAGCAAAAATATCCTCAATCCGCGGAAGCGGATACTGCACCGTGTGAAGCACCGGATTAACGGTGATTTTGAAATCTCCACAGATGCGAACCTTCCCTGGTTCTCCTGGCTTGTTGCTCGAAGGACGTTTCATAACGGGAACAATGGGCGTAGCCCACTCACTCCAATCTACCTTAGACAGTACACCTGAACGTTCTAGCGCTTCCAGTTCCGCTTCTACAGTAGGTCGTATTGCATAGGGTGCCGGTCTGGCTTTAAAAAATTTTGGGTGTGCATGTTCATCAATCTTGATGTTTGCCGTAATTCCTCTCAGTGTTCCCAGTCCCTGCTGGAACACCTCTTTAGCATCATCCAATATTCTGGACGATCGTTTAGGTTTGACATCTGTTTCCCCGGAATCTACCGTTAGTGCCTTCAAGGAGTGCCAGTCCATATTCATTTTCCTAATCCACTCCCGTCCCAGTAGTGGTGGACCTCCTTCAGGTA
Source organism: Somniosus microcephalus (assembly GCF_052327205.1). Lineage (NCBI taxonomy): Eukaryota > Metazoa > Chordata > Chondrichthyes > Squaliformes > Somniosidae > Somniosus > Somniosus microcephalus. Next base: position 35,332,804 of record NC_140992.1, read on the forward strand.
GCACATATAAGTCCATTACTTGGCTTTCTTCGCCCTTGTGGACCACCTTTACCTCTATCTTTCTGATGGGGTACACTCTTTGCCCCGTGTATGTTTTCAATATAATCTCCGTATCCCGTAGGGGAATATGTTGGAATAACCTTTTGTAATCTTTCTTATTCATGACCATCAATGCCGATCCAGTGTCCAATTCCATCTTTACTTGGACTCCTGCTATCTGAAGGGTGACCCAAATTGTCTGGAGATCTGCATCCTTACCACCGTTGTGTACTCTTAAGCTACCCAGTTCATTACTGCTAGTGTCTGAATCTGACTTCTGTTCGGTCGAACTGTTCTTTGTCACCTTGTGTACCTTTATGTATTTTCCTTGCGGTGACTTTTTGTTGCTGGTCTTCTTTCCTGACCGGCATACTTTAGCTATGTGGCCAAGCCTGCCACACGTTCTGCATTCTTGGTTTTTAAACCAACACTGGTTCTGATCGTGCGTTGTCTTTCCGCAATGATAACATTTTACAGTACTCAAACCCAATTTATTTGTACTGAGTTCCGGTGACCGTAGCTGCATTACTGCCGTGCCTCTCGCTGCGGCTTCGTGTGCTGCTGCCATAGTGACCGCTTTCTCAAGCGTCAGCTCATTCTCCTCGAGCAATCGCTTTTGTGTATCTTCTTTTAATAAACCACACACAAATTTATCTCGTAGCGCCTCTGTCAGTCTCGTTCCAAATTGACAGTACTTTGCTAGCTTACGCAATTCCATTAAATATTCAGCATTGCTTTCATCCTTCAGCTGCCTTCTGCTGTAAAATTTAAATCGTTCCGCTAGCATCAGCGGCGTGGGGTTTAGGTGATTTTTCAGGACAGTAACAATCTCCTCGAACGTCTTATCCGCCGGTTCATCTGGTGATAAAAGGTGTTTCAATTGCCCGTATGTCTTCGCACCCATTAAGTTTAATAATGTTAGTGCTTTCTCTTCATCTGGGATTTTATTTGCTTTACAATAATTTTGTATGCGTTCTACATACATAGCCCAATCTTCGATGTCGCTATCAAAGGTATTAATGTTCCCATGTTTAGGCATCGTTGCAATTTAATTTATTTTAATTTTTATCCAAGATGGCGGCTTCCGCGCTCTTGTCTTCGTCCTCCGCCTACAAAATGGCGGTTTTCCCGTGCTTGGCGGTCTTCACCTGTCCCCCGACGCTGTCTCCGCTTCACCGCAGCTCTCACGCCTTCAGTTGCCCCCAGACGCTGTGCCTTTTTAGCCCGAATGCGGCCCGGCCCTTATCACCAGCCGCGATCGATGTCCCCGCGCTGCGCCTTTCGGCCCGAATGCGGCCCGGCCCTTATCTCCGGTCGCGATCGATCTCACCGCCCTTATTCCTCCGTCTTCCCTCCCCGTCTGTACAGCCAACGCGGCCGACTTTCTGGTCGCGTCGCTGCCCGGCTTACCCACTACCGAGGTAGAAAGAAGATAGCTGACAGCCGCTGATGGAGGCTTCGAGTTCAGGATGTCTTCTGCACTCTGGTTTCTCGATGTCTGCCGCGCGACGTGTCTTCCAGCAGGGTGAAGAGGGTGGAAGCCTCTCTTTGACGTCCGTTCTGTGGACGAAGCCGCCATGGATATAACTGCCGCAGGGTAAGAATCCCATCCTCGTCGCCACTGTAAAGTCTGTGTGTTCTAATTGTAATTAATAACACACAGACTACAAGATTAAAGTTCAACAGACCCTTAGTGTTAGGGGGGATTAAATACGTGGGGTTATGGGGATAGGGTGGGATATGTGTTGGTGTAGGGGTTACGGGGATCGGGTGGGATATGTGTCGGTGCAGGCTCGATGGGCCGAAATGGCCTCTATCTGCACTGTGGGGTTTCTGTGATTCATATACTAAATACAATCTTACTACACAGTGCTTATATACCGGTGGTCACCACCGGTATTACGTATACAGCAGCCAGAGAAAGTAGTACATCTCTTAAGGTGGAACAGGCTTAAGTTCTCTTAAGGTGGAACAGGTTACATACACCACAGGTTTCAACCCGAAACGTCAACTCAAATTTCTCTCCACGAATGTTGCCTGATCTGCTGAGTTTTTCCAGCATTCTCTGTTGTTATTTTGGGGAAATACCCTAAAGAGCCAGAGAACGTGTTGGGAGAGAGGAGGGAGGAAATAAAATAAAGACGTGGGGGGAAAAAGCATTGCACAAAAAAATCCTAAGAACAAGTCTTGTCCGTTATCAGAGAACATCACAATCCAGTGCGGCGATTGGTTTGGGGGCTGCAGCGAGTTGCGGGCTAACGGGGGGAGCTAATTGAGACCAGCTTGTGATCGGGAGCAGGGACCACACTGAGCAGATCAGGACCACACCGCAGAACCAGGACCAGACCGAGCGGACCAGGACCACACCGAGCAGACCAGGACCGCACCGAGCAGACCAGGACCACACCGCAGAACCAGGACCACACCGAGCAGATCAGGACCAGACCAAGCAGACCAGGACCGAGATCGGCGGCCCCAAAACTACCCGTTTCCGAACCTTTACAGAGGGAGGCTGGCCCGGAGCAGGGGTGAATTTAAACGTTGTGCTGATCTGCCTCCACTTCTTCGCAATTAGACAGTCGCTTTCGATGGAACTTCAACCTGACATGTAAGTGTGATTAATCACTGCAAACACTCTTTTCATTTCTTATCGCGATCTTCACGATGCAAATTGCAACATAACAGATCCTGTTAGTTTCAATTACATTTGGTGTTTTGAACATCTGATTTTTTGTGTGGTTGGCAGAAACACATTTTAAGGCATCGATGGATTTGTAATATTTCAGTTGCAAGTTTGTCAATGCTGAGATGTGATCCCTCCAGGCTGGGAGGATCAGCCCGAGCTTAAGGGGATGTCCCGCAAACCGATCAGGGTTAAAACTGGCAGCTGCCGACTTCTGACCAGGGACATCCTCGCCTTTTCCCTTTGCCCAACTATTTTCAGTAACAGGACGGTGGATTGGACTTGCCAATAATTGGCACCGTGCCAGGAATTCTATTAGTTAGAAAGAAAGCAGACGATTAGAAACTTCTGATTGTTTATGTATTTGGCGGCTCCAGTTTACTGCAATAGACTTGCAATCCATCTCATCTTAAGCAAGGAAAGGCATTGCTATATGATGGATGATGCACGATATGCAGCTCCGGCCCCTGTCATTACTTTCCCGGAGCTCTGGGGAATAGGGGGTTTCAGCATTCATATAAACATAGAAGATAGGAGCAGGAGTAGGCCAGTCGGCCCCTTGAGCCTGCTCCGCCATTCAATGAGATCATGGCTGATCATCCAAATTCAGTACCCTGTCCCTGCTTTCTCCCCATATCCCTTGATCCCTTTAGCCTTAAGAAATATATCCAACTCCTTCTTGAATATATTTAATGAATTGGCCTCAACTGCCTTCTGTGGTAGAGAATTCCACAGGTTCACCACTCTCTGGATGAAGAAATTCCTCCTCATTTCTGTCCTAAATGGCTTACCCCTTATCCTTAGGCTGTGACCCCTGGTTCTGGACTCCTCGACCTTCGGGAACATCCTTCCTGCATCTAGTCTGTCCAGTCCTGTCAGAATTTTATAAGTTTCAATGAGATCCCCTCTCATTCTTCTAGGGTGTGAGGCTCCAACCTTCCACAGGTGTGGTTAAGCCTTCTACAAGTTGCCCCTGACCTGAGACCACTAAGTCCTGCCACCTGCAAATCATGGCTGATCAAATGTCCTCTTTAATGGTTGACCTGCAGTTGATAGTCAGCAATCCAATAGTGCTCCCGCCAGGTTTCACATTCGTGTTTCCCACCAGGCATGTTTCATGTGGGAAAAGGGTTAAATTCACAAGGGCCTTTCAAAATAGGATTATAGAGGCCATTTAGTGGTTGTTAATGGCCTTAACGACCAGTCCCACCTGTTGGATGCGGGACGGAGTCGGGACCATCAGACACGACTGAGTTAAAATTGCTCGGAGTCGGGAACTAGGTGGGGGGGCCCGCCCGCCCGCCAGTTTTTGCGATTTTAACCCCCCGCACGCCTTCAAGCCCGCCTCCACGGCTCACTGAAAATCGAGGCCTATATCTTCCTCTATCCTGCCCCACAGAGACATGGTTCCCACTCTCGGAATCACATTGAGCACTTATTCTGTTTTATCCCCCACAAAAGAAGCCATTTTTATTTCCTGTTTCCCCTCAACTGTAGAAGAACAAGTAATATTTATTTTTGACACCCATTTGATGCATTTTGGAGTGAATTGTGATTAGAAATGATTTACCCCACTGTAACAGCAGCTCGTGCTAATAATACAATATAAGGCATAAATGATAAGCTTTCTAGTCTTGCAGTCGAGGACAGTTTCAAAAGAAAGGTCATGATTTTTAATCTTATCTATATTTTATCAAATGCCAGGCCGGTTAGCAAAAATCTGCATGTTTCCCAACCTCCATACTTGTGCACAACTTTTCGCGGGCATAGAACTCCAAAGATTTACACATACATGAAACTCCTGCACAAGAGAAATTCAGGCTATTCTGGACTGTGCTTAACAGAAAATGACTCGAGCTGTAACAAATGCTGATTTAGATCAGCAAACCACACCATGCTGAGAAAATGCTGACTGTTAGGGACAGAAACAAAGTACACAGATGCCATAAAATGAGAAGGGGTTTCAAAAAGAGGGAATAAATACAAAGGGATCTGGATAGGTTGGGAAGGTGAGCTGATGAGTGTTGAATGACAGGGCTGATAATCTACATTCTAGGGTACTTAAGGAAGTGGCCCGAGAAATAGCAGGTGCATTGCTGGTCATCTTCCAAAATTCTATAGATTCGGGAACAGTTCCCATGGATTGGAGGATAGCTAATGTAACCCCACTATTTAAAAAAGGTGGTAAAGAGAAAACAGGGAATTATAGACCGGTAAGTCTGACATCGGTAGTGGGGAAAATGCTAGAGTCCATTATAAAAGATGTAATAGCAGAGCACTTGGAAAAGCATTCGTAACAAAATAGATGAGTTAATGGCACAAATAACTACATATGGGTATGATCTTGTGGCCATTACAGAAACATGGCTGCAGGGTGACAATGCCTGGGAATTAAACATACCAGGTTATTTAACGATCAGGAAGGACAGGCAGGAAGGAAGGGGAGGTGGGGTGGCTATGTTAATAAAGGAAGGAATCACTGTAATACAGAGAAATGATATTGGGTCAAAAGATCAGGATAATGAAACAGTTTGGGTGGAGGTAAGGAATAATAAGGGGAAAAAAACACTAGTGGGCGTAGTCTATAGGCCTCCGAACTGTGGCAACTCTGTTGGACGGAGTATCAATCAGGAAATAGTTGAGGCTTGTAATAAGGGAACATCTATAATTATGGGGGATTTTAACTATCATATTAATTGGACAAATCAAATTGGGCAGGGCTGCCTTGAGGATGAGTTCATTGAGTGTATTAGGGATGGGTTTCTTGAGCAGTATGTAACTGAACCGACCAGGGGGCAAGCAACCTTGCATCTGGTCCTGTGTAACGAGACAGGATTAATTAAAAATGTCCTAGTAAAGGATCCCCTTGGAATGAGTGACCATAACATGGTTGAATTCCATATTCAATTAGAGGGTGAGAAGGTTGGATCTCAAACAAGCATGCTAAGCTTGAATAAAGGAGACTATGAAGGTATGAGAGCGGAATTGAGTAGAGTGGATTGGGAAAATAGATTAAAGGGTAAGACGATACATGATCAGTGGTGTACATTTAAGGAGTTATTTTACAACTTCCAAAAAATATATATTCCACTGAGAAGAAAATGGTGTAAAAGAAAAGACAGCCATCCGTGGCTAAGTAAAGAAATTAAGGATAGTATTCGACTAAAAACAAGGGCATATAAGGTAGCCAAATCTAGTGGGAGGATAGGGGATTGGGAAAACTTTAAAAGACAGCAAAAAATAACAAAAAGATTGATTAAGAAAGGGAAGATAGATTATGAAAGTAAATTAGCAAAAAATATAAAAACAGATAGTAAGAGTTTTTATAGTTATATAAAAAGAAAAAGGGTGGCTAAAGTAAATGTTGGTCCCTTAGAGGATGAGACCGGGAAATTAATGGTGGGAAATATGGAGATGGCAAAAACACTGAATGAATATTTTACATCAGTCTTTACAGTAGAAGACACTAAGAATATCCCAACACTGGACAAACAGGGGGCTAAAGGGGGGGAGGAACTAAACACAATCAAAATCACTAAGGAAGTGGTACTCGGTAAAATAATGGGACTCAAGGCGGATAAATCACCTGGACCTGATGGCTTACATCCTAGGGTCTTGAGGGAAGTGGCGGTAGGGATTGTGGATGCATTGGTAATAATTTTCCAAAACTCCCTGGACTCGGCAATGGTCCCGGCAGACTGGAAAACTGCTAATGTAACACCCTTATTTAAAAAGGGCAGTAGACAGAAGGCTGGAAACTATAGACCAGTTAGCCTAACATCTGTGGTAGGTAAAATTTTGGAGTCCATTATTAAGGAGACAGTAACAGGACATTTGGATAATCATAATTTAATAGGACAAAGTCAGCATGGTTTTATGAAGGGGAAGTCATGTTTGACAAATTTGCTGGAGTTCTTTGAGGAAGTAACATATAGGGTGGATAAAGGGGAACCAGTGGACGTAGTGTATTTAGACTTCCAAAAGGCATTTGACAAGGTGCCACACAAAAGATTATTGCTTAAGATAAAAAATCACGGGATTGGGGGTAATATTCTGGCATGGATAGAGGATTGGCTATCTAACAGAAGGTAGAGAGTTGGGATAAATGGTTCATTCTCAGACTGGCAATCAGTAACTAGTGGTGTTCCGCAGGGGTCAGTGCTGGGTCCCCAACTCTTTACAATCTATATTAACGATTTGGAGGAGGGGACCGAGTGTAACATATCAAAGTTTGCAGATGATACTAAGATGAGGGGGAAAGTAGTGAGTGAGGAGGACATAAAAAACCTTCAAGGGGACATAGACAGGCTACGTAAGTGGGCAGAGATTTGGCAGATGGAATAGAATACTGGAAAGTGTGAGGTTATGCACTTTGGCAGGAAAAATCGTAGAGCAAGTTATTATCTTAATGGCAAGAAACTGGAAAGTACTGAAGTACAAAGGGATCTGGGGGTCCTGGTGCACGAAACTCAAAAGGTTAGTATGCAGGTGCAGCAAGTGATTAAGAAGGCCAATGGAATGTTGGCTTTCATTGCTAGGGGGATAGAATATAAAAATAGGGAGGTATTGCTTCAGTTGTACAAGGTATTGGTGAGACCGCACCTGGAATACTGCGTACAGTTTTGGTGTCCATACTTAAGAAAGGACATACTTGCTCTCGAGTCAGTACAAAGAAGGTTCACTCGGTTAATCCCGGGGATGAGGGGATGGACATATGAGGAGAGGTTGAGTAGATTGGGACTCTACTCATTGGAGTTCAGAAGAATGAGAGGCGACCTTATTGAAACATATAAGATTGTGAAGGGGTTGGATCGGGTGGATGCAGGGAAGATGTTCCCGATGATGGGTGAAACTAGAACTAGGGGGCATAGTCTTAGAATAAGGGGCTGCTCTTTCAAAACTGAGATGAGGAGGAACTACTTCACTCAGAGGGTGGTAGGTCCATGGAATATGGTGCCCCAAAAAACTGTAGAAGCTACATCATTACATAAATTTAAAACAGAAATAGACAGTTTCCTAGAAGTAAAGGGAATTAAGGGTTACGGGGAGCGGGCAGGGATTTGGACATGAGTCTAGGTTCGGATCGGTCATGGCCCTGTGGGTAGCGGAGCGGGCCCAGGGGCCGTGTAGCCTGATCCTACTCCTATTTTGTGTGTCTAATTCTGTTAGATGCAGAAGATGGTTCTGTGATAGTGGATTGGCAGTTAGGATCAGATCAGCCATGATCTTATTGAATGGCGGAGCAGGCTCAAGGGGCCGATTGGCCTACTCCTGCTCCTATTTCTTATGTTCTTAAAACAGTGACAGGATCGGGCAAAGTCAACATGGATTTACAAAAGGTAAATCGTGCTTGACTAATCTACTGGAATTTTTTGAGGATGTAACTAGTAGAATAGATAAGAGAGAACCAGTGGATGTGGTGTATTTGGACTTTCAGAAGGCTTTCAATAAGGTCCCGCATAAGAGATTAGCGTGCAAAGTTAAAGCACATGGGATTGGGGGTAAGGTACTGTCTTGGATAGAGAACTGGTTGGCAGAAAGGAAGCAAAGAGTTGGAATAAACGGCTCTTTTTCCGAGTGGCAGGCAGTGACTTGTGGGGTATCGCAGGGATCGATGCTAGGACCCCAGCTATTCACAATATATATAAATGATCTGGACGAGGGAACTAGATGTAATATCTCCAAGTTTGCAGATGACACAAAGCTGGGTGGGCGTGTGTGCTGTGAGGAGGATGCAGTGAAACTCCAGCACGATTTGGACAGGTTGGGTGATTGGGCAGAAACATGGCAAATGCACTATAATGTGGGTAAATGTGAGGTTATCCACTTTGGTGGCAAAAACAGGAAGGCAGATTATTATTTGAATGGTAATAGTTTGGGAGAAGGGGAAGTGCAAAGAGACCTGGGTGTTCTTGTACACCAGTTGCTGAAGGTAAGCATGCAGGTGCAGCAGGCGGTTAAGAAGGCAAATGGTATGTTGGCCTTCGTAGCAAGAGGGTTCGAGTACAAGAACAAGGATGTCTTGCTACAGTTGTACAGGGCCTTGGTGAGACCACACCTTGAGTATTGTGTGCAGTTTTGGTCGCCTTACCTGAGGAAGGACGTTCTTGCCATGGAAGGAGTGCAGCGAAGATTCACCAGGCTGATACCTGGGATGGCAGGAATGACATATGAGGAGAGATTGGGTCGATTGGGCTTATACTCACTGGAGTTTAGAAGATTGAGAGGGGATCTCATCGAAACCTATAAAATTCTGTCAGGCCTGGACAGACTAGATGCAGGAAGGATGTTTCTGATGGCTGGGGAGTCCAGAACCAGGGGTCATAGTCTAAGGATAAGGGGTAAGCCATTTAGGACAGAGATGAGGAGGAATTTCTTCACCCAGAGAGTGGTGAACCTGTGGAATTCTCTGCCACAGAGGGCGGTGGAGGCCAGTTCATTAAGTATATTCAAGAAAGAGTTGGATATATTTCTTAAGGCTAAAGGGATCAAGGGATATGGGGAGAAGGCAGGGACCGGGTACTGAATTTGGATGATCAGCCATGATCTCATTGAATGGCGGAGCAGGCTCGAAGGGCCGAATGGCCTACTCCTGCTCCTATCTTCTATGTATCTATGTATCTTCTATGGAGTGGGGTGGCAAAGCCAAGTGTCCTCCTTTTGTGTGGTTAATTGGTATGATTGCACTAGGATGAGGGTGAGTGTGAGGTGTGGCTAGTGAGATGAGGAAGTAATAATGTAGATAGAGAGTGAGGGATGGGTGGACGTGCAAGGTATGTTGGTGTGAGTAAGGATGTGCAGGTGTTGGGTTGTGAAGGCAGAGTGATGGGGATGTGATGAGAGGCACAGGAGGATGAGGTTGAATGTGGCTTTGTACTCACCTTTTCTGATCTAATGAGATAATTGAAACATTTGCGGCACTGCAACCAGGACCTCCTGACCTCATCCCTGCTTGTGACCTCCTCTGCAATCTACAACCAGGCTGTTTTGGTCTCCTGGGGCGGTCTCTTCCATCCATTGGAAGAGAAGAGGACCTCCCTGCATGCTCTGACTCCCTCTATAGGCATATGGAGGGAGTCATTGGAGAACCTGAGTGCAGGCCTCTGCCTCTGTGCAGTCATTGTCAGTGTTTGCAGCACTCCAATGCTGTAGTGCACTGACAGCACTATGTTACATTAACATTTAAATGTAATGTGGCCATGGCCCCTTTAAATATCCCAGCTGAAAACGCATCATGAATGACGTCACCAGATCCGCACCATTTAATTGGGCCAGGTAACGCTCAGGGTGGGCTTAATAGGCCCTATTAACGTAAAGTCCTTCTGTGGAGCGGGATGGAGCCAACAACGGGGTCACGAACCGCCATGGCCACCGCCCACACTGGACCTGCCCGGGTAGGTAAAATTCCAGCCTTAATGTCAGACAGGGACTCTGGCAGTATAGGCTGTCACTGTTGGCTTCTAAATCATTTCTAAATCACAACACTGTTAAATAATTTTATTCTTAGAAGAAATTAATCTTTATGAAATCCATTCTTACTCACAATAAATTTAGTGAATTCTGCCTAATAAATGCAGATCTTTAAGTTTTGCTACTTTCCAATGCAAATGGTTTGCTGGATTGCTCAGAAAAATCCATCTCTCGCTAATTTGGGGGATTGTGTGTCAATCCTCACTTTCTTCAGGGAGAATGAGGGAGCAGCATTCACTTACCATGAATTTAGCTGGTTTTACTTTTAAAGTGATATTGATATTGTTACTTGTAGTTTTGTTCCTGTTTGGCATATGTGGTTACTTTTAATCCATTAATTTTTGTTACGTTTTGTCAATTCAGTGGGAGTTCCACTAAGATACATGGTAGAGTTTCCAGGTACGTACTGAAATATACAACTCTCTGAATAATAAGTGTAACACAATTTAACAAATGATGTCAGATCCTCTCCGGAATGTAATAATGTATTAATAATGATCACTTTATTTCTGGTAATTCACTGATGATTGTTTCTCATTAAATTTGCAGTGATTATGTAAGATTTGTTAATCATGGAGTAGGTTTTTATTCAAAAAATAGGCTTAGTGTATAAAGCTCTGCTGGGAGATGATATCTGGCATACAACATTTTCTGCATCCAGCCCAGTGATGGAGTACTATGGTGTATCGACAGCCATTTAGGATTGATACGATACAGAATTAATGAGCTCAGGCACACCACCTAGAAGAGGCAATGTGTAAAGACCAGGCCAAATAGGGAAGTGAATATCTTGAAGAAGGTCACTTTAAGGTCACTTATAAAGCTTCAGAATGTTATTGGAAGATTGTGCAGAAGTCAGCTGTTATGTTTTTGGGTTTTTACTCTTGATATTTTTCAAATAGAGGTTGTTTTCTCTTAGTAAACCCTCAATTAGAGATCAGACTAAAGTTTCTTTCAAGCTTTCTTTTTGTACATCCGTAAACTTTCTTTCAGTATGACTCGATGTTAATTAGGAGCTATTTTCTGTTGCTGGAGGACTTCCTTTGTAGATTAGAAATGCTTGGCTTACTTTCTCCTTATTTTTAAAGATTGTTTTACACCTGTAACATAGTTCGATGTCTGGAGTATGACGAATCTGTGCTGGATGCAAAGCGAGTGAGGCAGCCAGATATAGATATAGATAGATAGAAGCAAGTGGTCTGGGATGTTATGTCAGTTGTTCATTCCTCTTTACCCCACGTTATATTAGAAGAATGCAGGGTCCTCCTGAGTAGAAAGTTCTCTTCTGCTGGTCAATGCTAATGTGGTATGGTGTGTTACTTTAACCTTCAGTCATAATTCTTTGATTTCTATGCCGTCTTTCAATGAAGATCCATCTTAAATATTGGGGCAGTTCTATTGCCCCATTTTGTAGCAGTATAGTATGACAATCTGACCTGGACATTACATAGATCCAGTCCTCATGACCTCCTATTCCTATTCGCTTGTGTTATTACTATCTACAGTATAGACCTTCCCTCGCATCTTTAAATGCTATTCCTTCTATAATTCCATTCATATATTGATCCTGCATGATGAATGTTCATACACTCACACTCAGAATGTGCTGCGTGCTCACACATGGGCATCACCATATGTGTGCCTGGTAATTTCAAATGATCAGCTCTTCTACTATTACAAAAGCAAAATACTGCAGATGCTGGAAATCTGAAATAAGAACAGAAAATGCTGGGAATACTCAGCAGGTCAGGCAGCATCTGTAGAGAGAGAAACAGAGTTAACGTTTCAGGTCGATGACCCTCGATGAGGTTAATTCTATTATCTAGGTAGCCAATGGAAATTACTTGTTTATCCCAGATTAATGTTCTGTGTCCTGTGTTTTTGCAGAATTATCCTTTATCCCATACTGGGTATTAGCCACTGACTATACAAGTTACTCACTGGTATTTTCCTGCTGGTCCACGTTTGGTTTTAAACACATGGAATATGCCTGGATTTTGTCAAGAGAACGGCACCTACAAGAAAATACCACTAACTACCTGCGTAATATCCTAACTTCAAATGGTATCGACGTTAAAAAAATGATTATATCTGATCAAGAAGGTTGCCCTTCATACACATAAAGAGGTGATCAGAATCCATACAAAATCAACACTTTCATCTGTATCAAAGTCAATTCATCTTTCGTTTATATGTTTGCACTTTACAACTGAGTTAGTATAACTGGGATTACTTCATATGTGCTGAGGTTTTTGTGATGAGCTGTGAACTGAGTACAATTTCCTTTTACTAAAAGTGAAACAGTCATAAACACCTCCAGAACATGGTCAGTTGTCAACATTTGCCCCCAAAAACAACAACAAGAAGTTATTATATTTATATAGCGCTTTTAATGTAATAAAACGTCATGACCAAATGCTTGGTCAAAAAGGTAGGTTTTAAGGAGCATCTTAAAGGATGAAAGGGAAGTGGAGAGGCAGAGAGATTTAGGGAGGGAATTCCAGAGCTTAGGACCTAGGCAGCTGAAGACACCACCACCAATGGTGGAGCATTTAAAATCGGGGATGTTCAAAAGGCCAGAATAGGTGGAGTGCAGAGGTCTAGGGGGATTATAGTGAGTAGCAAAAACATCTGTGGTGATTTTGAAACTGTGATCAGTCGATCATTAGAAGTTATTGAGCCACAATACACATGCCCTGGCATGTTTTTCCCAAATTACAAAGCACTTGGCTGAGCTCCTGCTATCAACTAGTTGGCATGAGCAGATAACTGACTTGTTAGTACTGATGTATGTGGAAATAATGCACCTCATGATTTCAGACTGCACAAGCCATTAATTTCAATGGAAATGCAAATCGGGCAGTTTCTACGACAGGCAGCCGATCCATAACACAATCTTACGCCGGGGGGGCCACGTTGAAAATGTAACCCAGTGAGTTTTAGTTCCACAATTATCTGACTGCCCCATTTCAGTTATTTTATCACATTTGATTTAACAAAGTGCACTGTTCTTAGAACTTATTATTAGTTGAGTTGTTGTGCATGCTACCATTTTAGAAACATAGAAGATAGGAGCAGGAGTAGGCCATTCGGCCTCTCAAGCCTGCTCCGCCATTCAATGAGATCATGGCTGATCATCCAAATTCAGTACCCTGTCCCTGCCTTCTCCCCATATCCCTTGATCCCTTTAGCCTTAAGAAATATATCCAACTCTTTCTTGAATATATTTAATGAACTAGCCTCCACCCCCCTCTGTGGCAGAGAATTCCACAGGTTCACCACTCTCTGGGTGAAGAAATTCCTCCTCATTTCAGTCCTAAATGGCTTACCCCTTATCCTTAGACTATGACCCCTGGTTCTGGACTCCCTGGCCATCAGAAACATCCTTCCTACATCTAGTCTGTCCAGGCCTGACAGAATTTTATAAGTTTCAATGAGATCCCCTCTCAATCTTCTAAACTCCAGCGAGTACAAGCCCAATCGACACAATCTCTCCTCATACGTCATTCCTGCCATCCCAGGTATCAGCCTGGTGAATCTTCGCTGCACTCCTTCAATGGCAAGAACATCCTTCCTCAGGTAAGGCGACCAAAACTGCACACAATATTCAAGGTGCGGTCTCACCAAGGCCCTGTACAACTGTAGCAAGACATCCTTGTTCCTGTACTCGAACCCTCTTGCTACGAAGGCCAACATACCATTTGCCTTCTTAATCGCCTGCTGCACCTGCATGCCTACCTTCAGCGACTGGTGCACAAGAACACCCAGGTCTCTTTGCACTTCCCCTTCTCCCAATCTATTGCCATTCAAATAATAATCTGCCTTCCTGTTTTTGCCACCAAAGTGGATAACTTCACATTTATCCACATTATAGTGCATTTGCCATGTTTCTGCCCAATCCCCCAACATGTCCAAATTGTACTGGAGTTTCATGATATCCTCCTCACAGCATACCCTCCCACCCAGCTTTGTGTCGTCTGCAAATTTGGAGATATTACATCCAATTCCCTCGTCCAGATCATTAATATATATTGTGAACAGCTGGGGTCCTAGGACCGATCCTTGCGGTACCCCACTAGTCACTGCCTGCCACTCGGAAAACGACCCGTTTATTCCAACTCTTTGCTTTCTGTCCGCCAACCAGTTCTCTATCCAAGTCAATACCTTGCCCCCAATCCCATGTGCCTTAATTTTGCACGCTAATCTCTTATGCGGGACCTTATCGAAAGCCTTCTGAAAGTCCAAATACACCACATCCACTGGTTCTCCCTTATCTATTTTACCAGTTACATCCTCAAAAAATTCCAGTAGATTAGTCAAGCATGATTTACCTTTTGTAAATCCATGTTGACTTTGTCCGATCCTGTCACTGCTTTCCAAGTGCTCTGCTACTACATCTTTTATAATGGACTCTAGCATTTTCCCCACTACTGATGTTAGGCTTACCGGTCTATAATTCCCCGCTTTTTCTCTACCACTCTTTTTGAATAGTGGTGTAACATTAGCTACCCTCCAATCCATGGGCACTCTTCCAGAGTCTATCGAGTTCTGGAAGATGACCAGCAATGCATCTGCTATTTCTAGGGCCACTTCCTTAAGTACCCTAGGATGTAGATTATCAGGCCCTGGGGATTTATCGGCCTTCAGTCCCATCAATTTTCCTAAAACCATTTCCCTACAAATACTGATTTCTTTCAGTTCCACCCTTTCATCAGACCCTATGTTCCCCGGCATCCCTGGGAGGTTATTTGTGTCCTCCTTTGTGAAGACAGAACCGAAGTATGTATTTAGTTGGTCTGCCATTTCTTTGTTCCCCATTATAAATTCCCCTGATTCTGACTGCAAGGGACCTACGCTTGACTTCACCAATCTTTTTCTCTTCACATATCTAAAAAAGCTTTTACAGTCAGTTTTTATGTTCCCTGCAAGCTTACTCTCATATTCTATTTTCCCTTTCTTAATTAATCCCTTTGTCCTCCTTTGTTGAATCCTAAACTGCTCCCAATCCTCAGGATTATTGCTTTTTCTGGCCAATTTATATGTCCTCTCCTTGGATCTTATGCTATCCCTAATTTCCCTTGTTAGCCATGGTTGAGTCACCTTTTTTGTTTTATTTTTATGCCAAACTGGGATGAACAAATTCTGTAGCTCATCCATTCGGTCTTTGAATGTTTGCCATTGCCTATCTACCATCAACACTTTGAGTGCCATTCCCCAATCAATCCTACCCAACTCGCTCCTCAGACCATCGTAGTTTCCTTTATTTAAATTGAGGACCCTTGTCTCTGAGTCAACTATTTCATTCTCCATCTTAATGAAGAATTTGATCATATTATGATCGCTCCGACCCAAGGGGCCTCGTACAACAAGATTGCTAATGAATCCTTTCTCGTTACATAATACCCAGTCTAAGATGGCCTGATCTCTGGTTGGTTCCTCGACATATTGGTCCAGGAAACCATCCCGTAAACACTCCAGGAATTCCTCCTCCACAGTATTGTTACTAATTTGGTTGGCCCAATCTATATGTAGATTAAAGTCACCCATGATGACTGCTGTGCCCTTATTGCACGCTTTTTTAATTTCCCTTTTAATGCCATCCCCAACCTCCGCCTTACTGTTTGGAGGTCTATATACCACCCCCACAAACGTTTTTTTCCCCTTAGTATTTCTCAATTCTACCCATACAGATTCCACATCATCAGAGCTAATATCCTTCATTACAATTGTGTTAATCCCTTCTTTAACCAGTAATGCTACCCCACCTCCCTTTCCTTTTTGCCTATCTTTCCTGAATATCGAATACCCCTGGATATTGAGTTCCCAGTCTTGGCCATCCTTGAGCCATGTTTCTGTAATCCCAACCAAAACATATTCGTTTACATCTATTTGCGCAGCCAATTCATCCACCTTATTACAAATGCTCCTCGCATTAAGACACAAAGCCTTCAGGCTTGTTTTTTTAATGCTCTTAGACCTATTAGAATTATTATTTACTGTGGCCACATTTGATTTAAACCGTTGATTTCTCTGACTGCCACTTTTGTTTTTCTCCTTCCTTTCTTTAGCTTTTATCCTTGTTTCCCTTTCCTCTGTCTCCCTGATCAGGTTCCCAACCCCCTGCCATTTTAGTTTAAACCCTCCCCCACAGCACTAGCATACACTCCCCCTAGGACATTGGTTCCAGCCCTGCCCAGATGCAGACCGTCCGGTTTGAACTGGTCCCACCTACCCCAGAACCGGTTCCAATGTCCCAGGAACTTGAATCCCTCCCCTTGGCACCATTCCTCTAGCCACGTATTCATCTGAAGTATCCTTCTATTTCTACTCTGACTAGCACGTGGCACTGGTAGCAATCCTGAGATTACTACCTTTGAGGTCCTGTTTTTTAATTTATCTCCTAACTCCCTATATTCCGCTTTTAGGACCTCATCCCGCTTTTCACCTATATCGTTGGTGCCTATATGCACCACGACAACTGGCTGTTCACCCTCCCCTTCCAAGATGTTCTGCAGCCGCTCGGAGACATCCTTGACCCTTGCACCAGGGAGGCAACACACCATCCTGGAGTCTCATTTGTGGCAGCAGAAACGCCTATCTATTCCCCTTACAATAGAATCCCCTATTACTATAGCTCTACCCCTCTCTTTCCTCCCATTCTGTGCAGCAGAGCCACCCCTGGTGCCAGGAAGTTGGCTGCTGCTGCCTTCCTCTGATAAGCCATCCCCCCCCAACAGTACTCAAAGTGGTGTATCTGTTGGAGAGGGGGATGGCCACAGGGGACCCCTGCACTACCTGCCTGCGCCTAGTACTCTGCCTGTTGGTCACCTGTTCCCTTTCTTCCTGTCCAACCTCTACCTGCGGTGTGTCCAACTCCGTAATCGTGATATTCACGATGTCCTGAGCATCGTGAACGCTCCAGTATGTGTCCAATCGCAGCTCCAGTGCCGCAATGCAGTCTGTCAGTAGCTGCAGCTGGATGCACTTCCTGTACATGTAGTTGTCAGGGACACAGGAAGTGATATACTCAAAGGCCCTTGCTTAACAGTAGTCCCCGCTACACAACAGAGACCTTGGAAACCACAAAATTTAAGTTTAGAAAAATTTAGAAAGAAAATTTTGCTTTGTGTACTGTGATAACACAGAAAACTTGCAGCAATGAGTGCTACTCTTGGCAATAAAAATATGAAATCAAAGTTCTTATGTTTTTTATAATGGGATTGTACATTTTTTGTACACTGTTATCAGTGGCACAGTGGAAAATTTAGAAGTGGGTGTACTCTATATAATATATTAGATATATTTGCTAGGGAGTCAAGTGATATGCCCTCCTTTATTTGATGAATTTCCAAGTATAATGGAGCAGACTTTACCTAGCTCTCTATTAACCTATCTGATATTTACATCAGTAAATTGAGAGTGACATATCACACACCAGACATTATAGTTTGCTACTGATGCAACAGTCTTTAAAAAAAGCTTCAGAAGAGGTTACTTAATGATGAGTTCTTGTGAACCAACAAGCACTTTAGAATATGCAATGTTCCCTAACCAAACAATAATTACACTCTGCGTGAACTGATCTGGCATTTACTTCACAATAATTCGGATCTGGTGCCTTAAATGAACGCAGCTCCGCCTCAGAATAATTCATTATGCATTGCATGGTATACATTTCTACTCATATGAAACTGCATATTATCTTATTTACTGTGAGCCATGCCACAATAGATCTACTCGTGATATTATAATAATGGTACAACTGCACACACTTCCTGTCTGTCACACTTGCATCATATTTGGCGGAGGCAAATTATATATGATTTTCTAGCAGCTAGTTGGTTATTATTTCAACAAATCCAATCTCTAACAATGAAGATGAGGAAAATCTAGTGATCGAAAAGCAGAAACTGAATGAATGAAGTCACCTTTTTTTTCCAAAATCCTTTTGGCTGCAACAACTCAACTCAGATATTGACTGAACAGAAACCAAATCAATAAAACCATTCAAAACATTTTTAATAAACTTTTGCTATTCACTTTCTCACAAACTCAAATGTGCAGGGCTCAGAATAAGATTACTAACATAATAAAATTTAATTAAATATTTCCCAATAACATGATTAAGCATATCTATAAAATTGCATTTGAGCCTTTGAGCACTTTCATTAATGGTTTTACTTGGAGGCCCAAACTTTCTCAAAAGCCTGGGGTTGGAGTTCATATTCTTTCCAGAGGTATTACTCTGCCAGCTGAAGGGAGTTACCAACTATATCTGTGCCTACAGTTCCCAGGCTGCCACAGTCTGAGCATGTGCAATGTGGAGCATCTCCCAGGGTACAGAAATGTGTCTCAATGTAACTGGAAGAGTATCATTCCTCATGCCTCAACAGTAAGTAAGTTTGTTTGCCCAAATGAATTGGAAACAATCTAAAACATTCATTTTAAATCCTTTTTAAAGTATAATTTCACAGAAAATCTATTTTAAAGTGCTTATTTTTTTACTTCAGAGGTATAAGGAAAGGGTTAATCAGAGTAACAGCAGAAATCTGCTATTGACTTAGAGTGATTTAATAATGTAGTGCTAATTCTTAGCTTGTAATGTCTGACAATTGTATAGCTGCACGGCAATTCTAAGATAGTGACCATCAAACCTTCGAACTGACAACTGACACTATAGCACTGGCAGTTGTCAGTTAATTGGAGATGTACCAATCCCAGGTTTGAAAGAACTGTAGCACTTAGAACTGTAGCAAGAACTGAACATCTGTGTAAAACATTGGACCGGATTTTCCGACCCCCGCGAGTGCGTATGAGGTGTGTACGCACCTGTAGGGGCCGCACAAGTGCCAGGATTAGGCATGCGAAGCGCATGCGGTGAAAACCAGCACTTGCAATCTTGACAGATCATCCACCTGCCCGAGAGAAGGGCCTCTGCGGGTGGAGAGTTCCGCTTTCTGCACAACCTCCGCCCGCTGAAAGGCCATAGAATTCTTATGCTTGGTAGAAGCAGGCTTAAGGCCTGCTTTTACCAGTTGAAGAGTGCTAAAAAATAGAAAAATGAAATTTCATAACTCATTTATAAATTTAAAATATTCTTCAAAGAGGTAAGTTTATTTTTAGCCCCATAAAAACATTTTTTAAATGTTTTAAATTAATTTTAAAAATATATTTAATTACTGTAAATGGAATTTGAATTAATTGTAATTATGTAATTTAAAAAAATTATTTAGGGGGAAAAATTGGGTGAGTAGCGCCACCTGTTAGCGCCTAAAGAGGCAGTCAGTGGCTGTAGCGCCACTGGCTGCGCCTCCCGTGATATTCAGCAGGGGCGCTAATGGTGGCGTTAGCCATTTGCGCTGCGCCGCCACCAATGACGTCATCGGTGTGTGCAGCGCCCCATTTGCGCCCCGAATGCGATATTTGGTAGCGAACGGCTGTAGCGCCGTTCGCTACCCGCGCCCGATTCACGGGGCCTTGCTGCGCCGGCAGAGGTGCAAGTTAAAGTGGAGGTGCGGGGCGGCCGCCTGCCAGCACCTCTGTCGCCGGCCTCCTGGTCCGTCCCCCCCCGCGGCATTGCCGGCTGTTTCCCGAGAGCCCGGCACTTCTCCTTGGTGCCGGGCTCTTTTGCCGGCACTCGCGATCGGGGTTCACGCTGTTGCAGGCCCCTCCCCCTTAACAGTGGGAGGAAGGTGATGTGCCTCAATGAATCCGAGACTCGACGTTAACGGAGCAAAGCAAGGCTTTTATTAACTCAGAAAGTAATACACATTGGAGAAGTGTCTCTCATCCAGAGATCTGCTGTACTGCTGTGAGACACACTGGGGCTTGCTTAAGTAGGGGCCAGGTATGGGCGGAGCCCTACACACAATACAATACAGGTAAGGAAATGAAACTGAAACTAAACTAAACACAGGGAATACAGTGCCTGATGAATGGCATATTTCATCACATTCACCCCTTCTACAGATTTAGTCTGTTCGGGGGTTTGATAGTCCTCTGTGACCGACGTAGCTGTTGTGGTGCCGCGGGTGTCCCCGGTGGCCTCCTGGGTCTCTGCCGGGGGCGCCGCCAGGGTTGTTGAAGGGGTAGTTGGTGGGGGCACCGTTGGTCGATGTTCTTCCGGGGGTGGTGAAAGGATAGTGGGTGGGTAAGAATTGCTGTGATTGTTGTTGCTGTTGTTGTCGTGGTTGTTGTCGTTACCGGCTGGGGCGACGTCTTTTATGGACACGGTGTCCTCCCTTCTGTCGGCGTGCCGGACATACGCGTATTGGGGGTTGGCATGGAGTAGGTGCACTGACTCCACGAGGGGGTCCGTCTTGTGGCCCCTCACATGCCTTCGTACAAATACCGGACCTGGGGTGGAGAGCCATGACGGCATGGATACGCCTGAGGTGGATTTCCGGGGAAAGACAAACATTCGTTCATGGGGCGTGGCATTAGTGGCAGTACACAATAGTGACCGTATCGAATGGAGCACATCTGGGAGGACTTCCTGCCAGCGGGAGATAGGGAGGCCCTTGGTCCTTAGAGCTAGAGTGACTGCTTTCCATACTGTCCCGTTCTCTCGCTCCACCTGGCCATTACCCTGGGGGTTGTAGCTGGTGGTACGGCTCGTGGCGATCCCCCTGGACAGCATGTACTGGCGTAGCTCTTCACTCCTGAAGGACGCCCCCCTATCCGTATGGATGTAGCTCGGCATACCGAACAGGCAGAACAGGCTGTTGAGGCATTTAATGACCGTGGTGCTGGTCATGTCTGGGCAGGGGAAGGCGAATGGGAAACTGGAGTATTCATCCACAATGTTCAGGAAGTAAACATTGCGGTCGACTGACGGGAGGGGGCCCTTGAAATCTAAGCTGAGCCGCTCAAAGGGCCGTGTAGCTTTGATTAAGTGGGCTCTATCTGGGCGGTAGAACCGAGGCTTGCACTCAGCGCAAGTGCGGCAGTTCCTGGTCAGAGACCGAACTTCCTCAATCGAGTAGGGTAAGTTGCGGGACTTTATGAAGTGGAACAGCCATGTGACCCCTGGGTGGCAGAGGTCGTTGTGGAGGGTCTGTAGCCGATCCCCGGTGGCGCTGGCACACATCCCTCGTGAGAGGGCGCCGGGGGATTCGTTAAGGGCCCCTGGCCGGTAAATGATGTCATACTCGAAGGTGGAGAGCTCGATCCGCCACCTAAGAATCTTATCATTTTTAATCTTCCCCCTCTGTTTATTATTGAACATAAACGCTACCGACCGCTGGTTGGTAAGTAGGGTGAAGCGTTTGCCGGCTAGGTAGTGCCGCCAGTGGCGCACTACCTCCATGATGGCTTGGGCCTCCTTTTCCACGGAGGAGTGTCTGATCTCGAGCCCTTGGAGGGTCCTCGAGAAGAAAGCTACGGGCCGCCCCGCCTGGTTGAGGGTGGCCGCCAAGGCAAAGTCAGACGCATCACTTTCCACTTGAAAGGGAGTGTTCTCGTCCACTGCCTGTAGCGTGGCCCGCTCAATATCCCGCTTAATGCTTTTGAAGGCGGCGTGGGCCTCAGCAGAGAGCAGAAAAGAGGATGCTTTCAAGAGGGGGCGGGCTTTGTCGGAGTAGTTGGGGACCCATTGGGCATAATAAGAAAATAACCCCAGGCACCTTTTCAGGGCTTTGGGAGTGTTGGGCAGGGGGAGCTCCCGTAGGGGGTGCAATCGGTCGGGGTCTGGTCCGATTTCCCCATTCTCCACCACGCTGCCTAGTATGCAGAGGCGCGTGGTGTTGAAAACGCACTTGTCCTCGTTGTAAGTGAGGTTGAGTTTTTGTGCGGTTTTCAGGAACCTCTCGAGGTTCGAGTCATGATCCTGCTGGTTGTGACCGCAGATGGTGACGTTGTCGAGGTAGGGGAAGGTTGCCTGCAAGATGCGGTCCATCTCCCTCTGGAAGACCGAGACCCCATTCGTCACCCCAAAGGGGACTCTGAGGAATTGGTAGAGGCATCCGTTCGCCTCGAAGGCGGTGTACGGGCGGTCCTCTGGTCTGATAGGGAGCTGGTGGTACGCTGACTTGAGGTCGATGGTGGAGAACACCCGGTATTGGGCGATTTGGTTCACCATCTCGGATATGCGGGGTAGCGGGTAGGCGTCTAGCTGGGTGTATAGATTAACCGTCTGGCTATAATCTATCACCATCCGCTTCTTCTCGCTACCCCTCACCACCACCACTTGGGCGCGCCACGGGCTATTGCTGCGTTCGATAATGCGCTCCTTCAGGAGCCTGTCTACCTCGGTCGCGATAAACCGCCTGTCCTCCCAGCTGTACCTCCTGCTTTTGGTCGCTATTGGCCGGCAGTTGGGAGTAAGGTTCGCGAATAGCGAAGGCGGCCTTACCTTCAGGGTAGCCAGACCGCACACTGTGAGGGGCGGCTGGGACCCACCGTAATTGAGCATGATGCTTTGGTGGTGGCACTGGAAATCCAGGCCCAAGATCACGCTCGCACATAGATTCTTCATGATTAGTAATTTAAAATTATCGTATACAGTTCCGTTAACGGACAATTGTACCGCGCAGTAACCCATAATGGTCGATGTCTGGGTTTTATCAGCCATAGAGATGGTGCCCCGAGCAGGGACCACCGTTAGAGAGAGTTGTTGTGCTAGTTCAGGGTGGATAAAACTCTCCGTGCTTCCACTGTCAATTAAACATTTAACCCCGCACCCATTTACCTCGATGTCCACCATTGATTTGGATAGCGGGTGCGGTCTGGTCTGGTCCACTGTGACCGATGCCACTGTAGGGCCCTGATCGAGACAAGATGGCGTCCACGCTGTCTGCTCACAAGATGGCGGACCCCACGAGGTCGGGCAAGATGGCGTCCAAGATGGCCACTCCCACGGCGCACACGCGGCGGTGGCGGGTTTTCCAGCGGGGTTCCCTCTGCACACCTTCCCGAAGTGCCCCTTCTTACCGCACTTAAAGCAGGTGGTGCCTTTCGCCGGGCACAGGTTTCTGATGTGCTTCGGCTGCCCGCAGAAGTAGCAGTTGGGGCCCCGACGCGTCGCGGCTGTCGTAGGGCTTCTGGGGGGAGAGCGGGGCCCCGACGGTGTCGGGCTGCCGGGCGGGGAAGATGCCTTCCAAGATGGCGGCGCCCTTGGTGCACACGTGGCGGCGTGGGCGGCGCGGGCCGAAGAGTAGGCGTCCGAGTTTCTCTGGGCCACATCCAGGGATTGCGCTGTGTCCACAGCCTGTTTCAGGTCCAATCCCGTTTTTTCCAGCAGTCTCTGCCGGATGTAAGTGGAGCTGAGGCCTGCGATAAAGGCATCACGAACAAGCTCGTCAGTGTACACTGCGGCTTTTACATCTTGGCACTTGCCGTCTTTGCCAAGCGTTTTCAGGGTGACTAGGAACTCATCCAGCGATTCCCCAGGTCGCTGTGTGCGAGTAGCGAGCAGATGCCTAGCGTACACCTCGTTCGTAGGCTGCTGGTAATGCGCCTTTAGGATGTCGCAGGTGGCCGGGTACGTGTCGGCGTCTTGGATGAGGGGGTAAACCCGGTGGCTTACCCAATTCCGCAGGATTCCGAGTTTCATACTCTCAGCGTCCGTAGTGCCTGTGATGGCTGCGGAATTGTCCAGGAAGAATTCCATACACTTAAACCAGTGTCCGAATCGTGCCGATGCGTCCGAAGCATGCGGGTCCAAATCCAAACGTTCGGGTTTCAAGAGTTGGTCCATTGCGTTGAAAATTGAGTTAATAAAATTGATGTGCCTCAATGAATCCGAGACTCGACGTTAACGGAGCAAAGCAAGGCTTTTATTAACTCAAAGTAATACACATTGGAGAAGTGTCTCTCATCCAGAGATCTGCTGTACTGCTGTGAGACACGCTGGGGCTTGCTTAAGTAGGGGCCAGGTATGGGCGGAGCCCTACACACAATACAATACAGGTAAGGAAATGAAACTGAAACTAAACTAGACACAGGGAATACAGTGCCTGATGAATGGCATATTTCATCACAGAAGGCCTGCAGTACCGCAGCATGCCATGCCGCAGCGTGTGGCGCTGCGGCACGTTGCGCTGTGATATTCAGTTTCAGCGCCCTAAGAGGGACGCGGAGCGCCTCGAGCCTCGCCCTGTCTCCCTCTAGGGGCACTTCAACTGAATTTCTGACGATCGCTACAGCTTCGAACGCTGCGTAAAAACCAGCGCCCAGGCGAACTTGGCGCCAGTTTGGCGCCTCAACCCAATTTCTAGGCCTTAATGTTTAATGTGTTTTTAAATGTGATTCCCATTCATACTTTTGACAGATCCGTGCATAGAGACTTGTCAAAAGTATGAAGGGGGATTCCCTTCTTTGATTGGTTCCCCATGGCCCATGTGATCCCAGGGGCACTTGCGAACTGCATCTGCCCCGGGTTACCTGGGCCTCTGCACATTTCGTAGAGCAGAGGCCCAGGATCCGAAGCCTCGGGATCTACGGAGCCAGCAGGTAAGTTTGTAGATTTTTTTCTGATCGGAGGCATCCGCCCACACGAAGCCTCCGATCAGAAATTCATTGGGCCAGATTTTGCGACCCCTACGGGTGCAAACGGGGTGTGTACACGCCTATAGGGGCCACACAATGTCTGGGTGTAGGCATGCAAAGCGCATGCGCTGCTACCCAGCACTTCTGATCTGTCAGGATTCCTCTTGACAGATCCTCCGCATGCCCAAGGAAAGTGCCTCTGCGGGTGGAGAGTTGCGCTATTTGCACAACGTCCACCCACTGAAAGCCTGTCAAATTTTTACACCTGGTAAAAGAGTTTAAAAAAATAGAAAAATGGAATTTGATCACTCATAAGTTTATTTTTAGCCCTGTAAAAACATTGGCCCGTATTTTCCAATCGCAGGCCTCCCGCAGGCGGGGGCCTGCGATCTGGAAAAATCTGCGCCCTTACCTGCGGGCTCTCAGGACACACACACTTCCGCTCCTGGGCCTCTCCAAACTCCAGGTGCGCAGGGCCCACGTATCGCAGCATCCTGGGATCACGTGGGCCATGGGGAGCCAATCACAGAAGGGAACCTCCCTTCATACACTTGACAGGAAGACCTGTCAAATATATGAATGGAGACCACCCCCAAAACATAGTAAAACTTTAAATAAATTTTAAAAAGACATCACATTTTTTAAATGACTTGAAATTACAATAAATTAGCTATTTTAAACAAAAATTTAAATTTTTGAAAAAAGTAATTAAAGTTTTTTACGGGGCTAAAAATAAACTTACTTTGTTTAAAGTATTTTAAAATGATAAATCAGTGAAAAAATTTTTTTTAACTTTTTTTCAACTCTTATCCTGGAGAATTGTAAGGGTTTTCTGCGGGCGGAGGGTCTCCAAAAAGCGGAACTATCTGCCCACAGAGGCCCTTCCCCCGGGCAGCCGGAGGATCTGTCAAGACCATGCGTTGTGCATGCCTGAAACCGGCATTTCCGATGTCCCTACGGGTGGGTACACAGTGCATACACCGCGCGTACTCACCCGGAGGGATTGGAATATCCGGCCCATTTAATTTTTTTCAAAAAATTAAACTTTTGTTTAAAATATTTAATTAAATGGCATTTTAATTAATTTTAAATATGTAATTTAAAAAAATGTATTTAATGTGTTGGTGTATTTTTAAAGTGATCCCCATTCATACTTTTGACAGTTCTGTACGTACGGACCTGTCAAAAGTATGAATGGGTATTCTCTTTCATTGGTTGGGCTGCATTCGCCCCTGGAATACGTGGGGCTCTGCCCGCACGGACCCGGAGAGACCCAGGATCACAAGCCGCCATTCTTCCCGGGCCACCAGGTACTTTCGTAGAAATTTTGCAGGTTGGAGGCGTCGGCCCACAGGAAGCCTCTGATCCCAAATGTTGGACCATTCATTTATATAGCTCTTTATTGGAGCTCAAACATCTCAATGAATCTCAGATGTTTGGTGTTTAGGCAACAGAGGCAAGTTTGTATACAGCAAAATCCCACAAACAGCAATTAAAATAATGACCAGTTAATATTTTTTGTTTGATGACAGATAAACATAGCATTACATAAAACAGGCCATTCAGCCCAATCAATCCATGTCTGCATTTATGCTCCACTCGAGCCTGCTCCCCTCTTTCCTCATCTAAATCTATCAGCATAACCCTCTATTCCCTTCTCCCTCACATGCTTGTCTCGCTTCCCCTTAAATGCATCTATACTTTTTGCTTCAACCACTCCCTGTGGTAGCGAGTTCCACATTCTCGCCACTCTTTGGGTAAAGAAGTTTCTTCAGAATTCCCTATTGGATTTCTTGGTCGTCGTCGTACGTGTCTTCACACTGTTCCCTTTGGGGAACTGTATGAAGTGGTGGAAGGATTTCTGGCCGCGATTAACGCTCCTTCCGTGACCGTAACCATCTTCGTACCAGCCATTAGGGTGGTTAGTCCTATGGCGGGAGGGTTTTATGGGCTCCCACAACCCATACAGGGGGGGGGGGGCCACCCACACCCATGGACGCAAGTATTCCGCTGGATGTCAACCCAGAATTTAGAGCCGGAGCTCCGACTCCACTTGCCGGGACTGTCTGGAGCGGGGTTCGAAACCCTACGTCTTCTGGCCCAGCGGCGGGGATGCTACCGCTACGCCAAAGGCCCACTCCGATTTCTTGGTAACTATCTTATATTGATGGCCTCCAGTTATGCTCTTCCCCACAAGTGGAAACATTCTCTCTGTATCTACTCTATCGAAACCTTTCATAATTTTAAAGACCTCTATTAGGTCACCCCTCAGCCTTTTTTCAAGAGAAAAGTGACCCAGCCTGTTCATCCTTTCCTGATATGTATACCCTCGCATTTCTGGTATCATTCTTGTTAATCTTCTCTGCACCCTCTCCAGTGCCTCTATATCCTTTTTTATAATATGGCGACCAGAAATGTACGCAGGACTCGAAGTGTGGCCTAACCAAGGTTCGATACAGGTTTAGCATAACCGCCCTACTTTTCAATTCTATACCTCTAAAAAATAAACCCAATGCTTAATTTGCTTTTTTTATGGCCTTGCTAACCTGTGTCGCAACTTTGAGTGATTTGTGTATTTGTACTCCGAGATCCCTTTGTACCTCTACCCAACCTAGACTCGCACCCTCCAAGTAATAAGTGACCTCCCTATTCTTCCTACCAAAATGTAATACCTCACATTTATCTGTGTTGAACTTCATTTGCCAATTATATGCCCATTCTGCAAGTTTATTAATGCCCTCCTGTAATTTGTTGCAGTCCTCCTCAGTATTGACTATCCCCCTCAATTTGGTGTCATCCGCACATTTAGAAATTGCATTTTTGATTCCAAAGTCTAAATTGTTAATATAAATTGCGAACATCAGTGGTCCCAGCACTGATCCTTGTGGAACACTACTATCCTTCTGCCACTGTGAATAGCTACCTTTTACCCCTACTCTCTGCTTTCTGTCTTGAAGCCAGCCAGCAATCCATTCTGCTACTTGTCCCCTGACTCTGCATTCTCTCACCTTGTTCATTAGTCTATTATGGGGTACCTTATTGAAGGCCTTTTGAAAATCTAGATAAATTATATCTACTGCATTACCATTGTCTACTCTCTGTTACCTCTTCAAAAAATTCAATGAGGTTGGTCAAGCAAGACTTTCCCTTTTGAAATCCATGCTGACTATTCATTACTATATTTTTGGTTTCTAGATGTTCTTCTATTTTCTCCTTTAGTAGGGATTCCATTATTTTTCCTATCACCGATGTTAAGCTGACTGGTCTATAATTCCCTGGACATGTCCTATCCCCCTTAAATATAGGTATTAATATTTTTTTGTTTGGTGATGGATAAACCTTCAGTGTCTCTTCACAATTAAACGTTTTCCACCTAAGTATCTCCATAGCATGTACCATTGCAGCATCAATGGGCTAACAGGCCTCTACTACTTTAACTGCGCGTTTAGTATTATAGGGGATGATTTTGCCAATGGGGAGCTTTTTGTGGCAGGACTCCCACTTGACAGGTTTCAGTCCCGCCTCCATCAACTTCTGGCCAACCCACGCTATTTTCCCTTGATTGACCAGATCAAGGAGCACATCATCTCCACGTGGTGACTACAACTGAATTGTGCTGTCAAAATTTTTGACAGATGAATTGTTATCATTTGACAGCACTGTGAAGCTGTCAAACAGTAACATTCTCTGTAGTTTGATGAGGTCTTGAATTCAAGACCTCATCAAACCTCTTTCTTTTGCAGAAATGAGATGGTGTTGCATTGGAGAATGCAACGGCCATCTGTCATCTCTACTGCGGAGGTGCGAGACTCTCCGCATACTCACCGACTGAAGCCTGCAGGAAGAAACAAAGGTAAGTACACTTTTTCTAACGCTTTGCACTTACCTCAGGTACTCACCTCTCCACACTCGCACCCATCACTCACCTCCACAGCACACTTTTAGACCCCTCCGACCCCAGCAGACCCACTACTCGCCGCGTAGACCTGGCGGGCTCGGGGCCTTTGGGAAGCCCACACTTGTGAGGGCAGAAAGGGGATAATCCTATTTTCTGCCTGTCAACTACCTGTTAACAGGCAGTTAAGTGGCTTTAACCTCTTCCCGCCTCCAAGGAGATGGGACCCGGTGCAAGACGGCTACCCGCCTCCTGGCCAGATGGTTTGGAGGCGGGTTGGGCACCCGCCCCCAAATTCTGCCATTTTCCCGGCAATCCCGCCACATACCCGCCTCCCCAGGGCTGGCAAAATCGGCACCAAAGAATCTTACAGCACAAAAGGAGGTCATTTGGCCCTTCGTGCCTGTGCCCGCTCTTTGAAAGAGCTATCCAATTTAGTCCCACACGCCATAACCCTGCAAATTAGTTCTCTTCAAATGCATGTCCAATTGCCTTTTGAAAGTTCCCATGGAATCGGATTCCACCACCCTGTCATGTAGTGCGTTCCAGATCATAACAACCCTCTTTGTGAAATAATTTCTCCTCAAATCCCCTTTTGTTCTTTTGCCAATTATTTTAAATCTATGACCTCTGGTCACCGATACACTTACCAGAGGAAAGAGTTTCTCCATACTTGTTCTATCAAAATCCCTCATAATTTTGAATACCTCTAGTAGGTCTCTCCTTAACCTTCTCTGCTGTAAGGAGAACAAACCCAGCTTCTCCAATCTCTCCATAAAACTGAAGTCCCTCATTTTTTAAAATTTGTTTATGGGATGTGGGCGTCGGCATTGCCAGCATTTATTGCCCATCCCTAATTGCTCTTGAGAAGATGGTGGTGAGCCGCCTTCTTGAACCGCTGCAGTCCGTGCAGTGAAGGTACTCCCACAGTGCTGTTAGATAGGGAGTTCCAGGATTTTGACCCAGCGACAATGAAGGAACGACGATATACTTCTAAGTCAGGATGGTGTTTGACTTGGAGGGGAACTTAGAGGTGGTGTTCCTATGCGCCTGCTGCCCTTGTCCTTCTAGGTGGAAGAGGTCGCGGGTTTGGGAGGTGCTGCCGAAGATGCCATGGTGAGTTGCTGCAGTGCATCTTATAGATGGTACACACTGCAGCCACCATACGCCGGTGGTGGAGGGAGTGAATGTTTAAGGTGATGGATGGTGTGCCAATCAATCGGGCTGCTTTGTCCTCGATGGTGTCGAGCTTCTTAAGTGTTGTTGGAGCTGCACTCCACAGGCAAGTGGAGTGTATTGCATCACACTCCTTACTTGTGCCTTGTAGATGGTGAAAAGGCTTTGGGGAGTCAGGAGGTGAGACACTCGCTGCAGAATACCTAGCCCCTGACCTGCTTTTGTTGCCACAGTATTTATGTGGCTGGTCCAGTTAAGTTTCTGGTCAATGGTGACTCAGCGATGGTAATGCCGTTGAATATCAAGGGGCGGTGGTTAGACTCTCGCTTGTTGGAGATAGTCATTGCCTGGCACTTCTGAGGCACGAATGTTACCTGCCACTTATCAGCCCAAGCCTGAACGTCTTCCAGGTCTTGTTGCATGCGGGCACGGACTGCTTTATTATCTGAGGAGTTGTGAAGGGCACTGAACACTGTGCAGTCATCAGCGAACATCCCCATTTCTGACCTTATGTTGGAGGGAAGGTCATTGATGAAGTAGCTGAAGGTGGTTGGGCCTAGGACACTGCCCTGAGGAACTCCTGCAGCGATGTCCTGGGCTGAGATGATTGACCTTCAACCACCACAACCATCTTCCTTTGTGCTAGGTATGATTCCAGCCAGTGGAGAATTTCCCCCCCGATTCCCATTGACTTCAGTTTTACTAGGGCCCCTTGATGCCACACTCGGTCAAATGCTGCCTTGATATCAAAGGATGTAATTAAGTTACAGTTAAAGGGAAATCATTTTCTTCTAGCACAGGCTATCTATTCTGGATCTGCCTTCCTCTGGTCTGTGTAATCCACCAAGTCCCATTTCAGACTCCTGGCATACTTAGTGTAGTAACCTGGGAGGTTATGAGTAACCTGATCCACCAGGTGGTGCTGTGGTAATTGGTCTCCTGAGTTAAGTCTGGTCTGCATTGTTGTACTCTTTGTTTTTGCTGCCTCATGGCAGAAGCTTTTATGTGCAAGTGTTGATTAAACCATGTTACGGAGTTAACCTGTGTCCGTCTCGATCTATGGCCACCTCAAGATACCACATATGGCGACGAGAATAAAGGACAGAAAAGTTTTGGTGGATCAGTCATAGTTATGGAGTATTCGGAAGAGGTGCTCGGGTTGGTTAGCAAACTAGTCAGAAAAGCACGAGGCTAGGCCGCGGGAGTCGAAACAGAGTTTGATTTTTTGGCTGAAGTGACCGGACTCCAAGGATGGCAGGAACGGTAGGCTCCGTGGCACCTTTTGACAGCAAGTCGCAGTCATGGGAGGAGTATTGTGAAATATTGAGCCATTTCTTTATGGCAAACGGGGTGGACAGTGCTGAAAAGAAAAGGGCCATTTTACTGAGTTGTGTGGGAGCGCAAACCTATACACGGATGAGGAATCTGCTGAGCCCGGAGCGGCCAGGAGAAAAATCTTTTGACGAGTTGGTGAGTCTACTAAAGAATCATTTCAATCCGAAACCTAGTGAAATAGTACAGAGATGGAAATTCAATTCGAGGATTAGGAGGCCGGAAGAAAGCGTTACTGAGTATGTGGAGGAGCTTCGGAAGCTCGCACAGGACTGTAATTTTGGAAATATGCTCACAGTCATGTTAAGGGACAGACTAGTATGCGGAGTTAACGACAACAGTATACAGCAAAGGTTGCTGTCAGAAGAAGGATTAACATTTGAGATGGCTAACAAGGACATTAAGGACTTAAACAGTATGAGCAAGGAGAAATGGAGTAAACCAGTGGGAGGAGCTGTTTTCAAGATGGAAGCTGGCGCGAAAAGTCCACCAGTCGGGGTTGGGGATTGCTACCGATGTGGTGGGACGAGCCATTATGCAAAGGACTGCAGGTTTGCAAAGGCAAAGTGCCACAATTGTGGAAAAATAGGGCACTTAAAGAAAGTCTGTAAAAGGGCAGTGAGTGAGAGAAGCAATGCTAAAGGGGCAAAGCATGCTAAAGGGGGGAGGGAGAAGTACACAAAGCGGGCAAATTACATACAAGAGGAGGAAGAGTCTAGTGAGGAGGTTTTCACTATAGACACTTCAAGGCCCAACGTACCCCCTCTCACTCAGTATTTGATAGTAAACGGAGGTCAAGTAAAGTTTGAGATTGACACCGGATGTAGTGTAACCATAATGTCGCAGACTGAGTACGCCAAGCTGAGGGGAAGCAAAAGTACCAGAGCTAGGTACATGCCCCATTAGTCTCAAAACCTACACAGGACAGAAGGTGGACATTTTGGGGGCGGCCGAAGTACAAGTGGAACACAAAGGAGTCACCAAAGAGCTTACGGTGGTAGTGGTAGCAGGGTCAGGGCCAAACCTGTTAGGGTGAGGGTGGATCAGTGAGTTGAGTGTGGACTGGCAGGCAATGAATAAAATGGAGGACAGTACAGAGGCACTGCAAGAAGTGCTGATGAAGCATGAGTTAGTGTTCAAGGATGAACTGGGCACCTTAAGGGGAGCCACAGCCAAGATTCCTGTAGCCAGTGATGCCACGCCTCGTTTCTTTAAACCAAGGTCGGTACCTTTTGCAATGAAAACCAAGGTTGAGGCGGAACTAGATCGCCTGCTAAAGGACAAAGTAATAGAACCAGTGACATTTTCAGACTGGGCGGCACCAATAGTCCCGGTATTGAAGCCCGACGGTAACGTACGGGTGTGTGGTGACTAAGTTAACAGTGAACAGAGTATCATCACTGGAACAGTACCCCATTCCGAGAATGGAGGACATGTTAACATTGCTCGCTGGGGGAGAAAGATTCAGCAAACTGGACATGAGTCATGTGTATCAGCAGATATTGCTAGATGAAGAATCAAAAAAGTTTGTCACAGTGAACACGTATGCCAGGTTACCATTTGGTGTCAGTTCTAGCCCAGCAATATTCCAACGGACTATGGAGGGCATTCTGCAGGGCATTCCAAAGGTGGCCGTGTACTTAGATGATATTCTGCTAACAGGAAGTGACGATCAGTATCACGTAAAAACACTGGACAAAGTGCTACAGCGGCTGGAAGAGGCGGGGCTACGCCTGAAATGAGGTAAGTGTAGTTTCATGGAGAAGGAAGTTACATTCCTGGGACATCGGGTGGATTCCACAGGCCTCCATCCATTACCAGGGAAAGTGCGGGCAGTGCAGGATGCACCTGCACCCACCTCAGTGACTGAACTGAAAGCCTATCTACGGCTCCTGAATTATTATAACTGGTTTCTTCCAAACTTATCGATGCTGCTGGCACCCCTGCACAAACTGCTGAGAAAGGAGGAGCCATGGCGTTGGGGGCCAGAGCAAGCGAAAGCGTTTCAGCAGTCAAAGGAGCTACTTCAGTCCAGCAGGGTGTTAGTGCATTATGACAAGAAGAAGGAGCTGATAATGTCCTGCGACGCATCACCCTATGGAGTGGGGACAGTGTTGGCCCACCGCATGCCAGATGGAGCGGAAAGGCCCATCGGGTTTGTTTCACGCATGCTCACAGCTGCGGAAAAGAACTATTCACAGCTTGATAAAGACGGGTTAGCCATTATATTTGGAGTAAAGAAATTCTGTAAGTACATATATGGGAGGAAGTTTGTAATCAGTACTGACCACAAGCCTCTTATTAGCTTACTGAATGAGATGAAAGCGGTGCCTCAAATGGCATCACAGAGAATAATGAGATGAGCAGTAATAATACTAAGAGCCTATGAATATGTGATCACGTACAGAGCTGGCAAGGAAAACGGGAACGCTGATGCTCTCAGCTGCCTGCCCCTCTCAAAATCTCCTCGCAGTACTTCCCCTGAGGAGCACGTCCTGATGCTGGATCAGGAGATCAGTCCCCTGATGACTTCAGCGCAAATCCAGGGCTGGACAGCCAAGGATCCCGTTCTGTCAAGGGTCCGTGAATATGTGTTGAAAGGCTGGCCAGATCACCGTGAGGGACCGGAGTTCGCGCCGTACAGACAGAGACAGCACGAGCTCAGTGTCCAAGATGGATGTGTGCTATGGGGAGCATGCATCATAGTCCCAGAGCGGGGACGCTCTACTTTGATGGAACAGTTGCATCAATCGCACCCAGGAATGACTAGAAAGAAAGGACTGGCTAGGAGCTACCTGTGGTGGCCTAACTTGGATGCTGAAATTGAGTCAAAGGTAAAGTCATGCACTATATGTCAGGAACAGAGGAAAGCACCTGCCAGGGCACCACTCCATCCCTGGGAGTGGCCCAGCAAACCACGGGGCTTTCTCCGGCTGAGTTGATGATGGGGAGAAAGTTGCGGTGCACGTTAGACCTGATACACCCAGATCTCAAAAGCAAGGTTGAGACAAAACAAACAAACCAAAAAGTGTACCATGACAAACTGAAATAAAGAATAGATTTGCCTTCCAAAGTTAGGCTTTATTAACTTTAAAATTAGCAGCATATCTTTCTACATCCAGTCCCAACTAAGGCTAGAAAAGGACTGAATTTAAGGTAGCCACAACACATCATGTGATCATCAACTACCAATGAGATTACAACACATATCCCAAGGCAGTTAACAAACAATGAATCATAATACTTTTACTAATCAAGGAATAATCACCACATTCACCCCTCCTTTTAAAATATACTCCAACCTAATAACTTTTACAATTTACAATTAATTATTTACAACTAAACTATGCACGAGAATAAAACTATTTACATAACACAATACTAAATGGACAACAACAAATAAGAACATTACGCATAAGTATTAAGTATCTCTCAACTAAAACAATATACTATAATATTTCAACAATTTTTAAAACATTATCAATTTAAAAGTCCATTTTCAATCGGTCGACCGGATATCTTGTTCGTGTCGACCTTCTTAACCTTGGTGAAATTCCTTGCCCTCCCACGCCAGAAGGCACAGAAGTATCTTCAACAGGAAGGCTATCCATATCCCGATTCTCAACGGTTTCCGGATTAGAAATCCCATCAGAAGATGAACTGGGACGGTCATAAACATCTACCAAAGGCTGACTAATAGAAGTATGATTATCTGCAATCGGATTGGAAATATTCGTAGTATCTGTAACAGCATCCAGCTTATCCGAATCATGACCATTATTAATATCCTCAGAAGAGGGCTGGCCCCCACAAGGAGCCAAGTCTTTAATTGAAACAGTACTTTCTTTCCCATCTTGGAATCGAATATGAGCATATTGGGAATTTGCCTCCAACAGCTCCACCTCCTCCACCAAGGGGTCATATTTTGACAATCTAACATGGCGTCGAAGCAACACAGGTCCCTGCATAGTAAGCCATGAAGGTACCGAATATCCCGTAATAGATCTCCGCGGATAGTTAAAGAGACTTTCATGGGGGGTCACATTAGTAGCCGTTGAAAGCAGTGATCTAATGGAATGCAGGGCATCAGGCAGCACCATTTCCCACTGTATTCTTAAGGTTCCGGGATGTCAATGCCAACATAACTGCCTTCCAAATCACCCCATTGTATCGTTCGCACTGTCTATTACCCTGGGGATTATACGGGGTAGTTCTACTAGTAGAAATTCCCCGACTCTGAAGGTATTCCTTCAACTGGGAAGACATAAAAGAACTTCCCTGATCCGAATGGATATACGCAGGCATCCCAAAGATGACAAAAAGTTGAGTCAAACATTTAATAACTGTAGCA
The DNA here is from genome assembly GCF_052327205.1 of Somniosus microcephalus. NCBI lineage: Eukaryota > Metazoa > Chordata > Chondrichthyes > Squaliformes > Somniosidae > Somniosus > Somniosus microcephalus. Next base: position 35,368,237 of record NC_140992.1, read on the forward strand.
GCTGATACATCTGCACAAGGAAAAGCAAAAGGGAACCTTGAAAACTCATCCACAACAGTAAATATATATCGGTTTTTAGTTGAAGGAAGAGGTCCCTTAAAATCAACACTCAAACGTTCAAATGGAGAAGTAGCCTTTATAAGATGAGCTCGTTGAGGCTTAAAGAAATTCGGTTTACACCGAGCACAGATAGAACATGATGAAGTCATCCGCTTGACGTCTTCAACTGAAAAAGGCAAGTTCTTACTGCGTACAAAGTGTATCATCCTCGTAACCCCAGGATGACATAAGGCATTGTGAAGATTAATAAGCGTATCTCCGTGAATCACAGAACAATAAGCCCTCGACAGTGCATCAGCAGCAACATTATCCTTCCCCGGACGATAAACTATGTCAAAATGGTAACATGCCAACTCAATCCTCCATCTCATTATTTTATCATTTTTAATCTTTCCAAAATGTTTAACATCAAACATAAAGGATACAGATTTTTGGTCAGTTACCAGCGTGAAATGTCGCCCCGATAAATAATGTCTCCATTTACGCAATGCTTCTACTATTGCGTATGCCTCTTTTTCTATTGAGGAATGTCTTTTTTCACTATTATTCAAAGTACGTGAGAAAAAGACCACAGGTCTTCCATTTTGGTTCAAAGTAGCCCCAATTGCAAAATCCGAAGCATCCGTCTCAATCACAAAGGGAACCTGCTCATCAATGGAATGCACAACTCCTAAAATATCCTTTTTAAAATTCTCAAAACATGTCCTGGCCTCCCATGATAGAGGATATGTCGTAACCCGAATAAGAGGCCGGATCTTCCGTGAAAAATTTGCAATCCAATTAGAATAATAAGAAAACAGTCCAACAACTCGTTGCAAAGCCTTAGAATTAGTAGGACAAGGTAAATCGATCAATGGTCGCAGACGTTCTGGATCTGGTTTAATCTTATTTCCCGAAATAATATACCCCAATAGATTTACCTCAGTAGTCGAAAAGACACATTTCTCTTTGTTAAAAGTTAAACCAACTTTTTCCGCAGCTTGAAGGAATCTTTTTAAATTAGAATCATGCTCCACCCTTGATTTGCCACACACTGTGATGTCATCTAAGTATGAAAAGGTGTCAGAGAGGGAGTTATCACTTATAAAAGCATCCATTGCCCGTTGAAAACAAGCAACACCATTAGTAACACCAAATGGTATTCGACAAAACTGATACAGCTTTCCACCAGCCTCAAAGACCGTATATGGTTGATCCTTCTTAACAATAGGAATCTGATGATAAGCACTCTTTAAATCAATAGTGCTAAAAACTTTATACTGAGATACTTTATTGATAAGCTCATCAATCTTAGGCAAAGGGTACGCGTCTAATTGAGTATACCTATTAATAGTTTGGGAATAATCTATCACCATTCGTTTCTTGTGTCTCTCATTAGTCGTGACAACTACCTGTGCTCGCCAAGGCGAACAACTAGGTTCAATGATTCCTTCCAATAAGAGACGTTGAACTTCAGAATTAATAAATTCTCTATCCTGACTACTATATCTTCTTGACTTGGTAGCAATTGGCTTACAATCCGACATCAAATTAGAAAAAAGTGATAATGGAGGAATAGATAAAGAGGTTAATCCACAAATAGATAAAGGTGGCTTAGTCCCTCCAAATGAAAGACTAAGAGACTCGTGTAACTGAAGAACATCATGTCCAATCAAAATATCCGCACAGAGATTAGGCAAAACAGATAGGCGTATATCAGTATACGTATTACCCAGAAGAACCATTTTCACAAAGCAACAACCAGCTATTTGTGAACTAAGGGTCGTCTGAGCCATACACACCTGACAGGCGAAATTTTCAAATGCTTCTCCTTCGCAAACTGAAGACTTATAAAACTCTCAGTACTGCCCGTATCTATAAGGGCCTTCACTTCCAACCCATTAACTTGAGCCGTAACTATAGCTTTGTTTAGGCCATGAGCAAATGCAGCAGAAATTGATGCAATAAACGCCCTATCTAAAGGCTGAATAGTCACAGAAGAGGTAGTGGAGGAAGACCCTCCCACACCAGAAGGAGGGAAGGTAATTGAACCTGATGATTTGCACACACGTGCATAATGACCTCTCTTGCCGCATTTACTACACACAGCCTCCCGAGCAGGACACTTCAGACGAGGGTGCCGGATATTCCCACAAAAATAACACTTCTGAATCCTAGAGGCAACGGCCGCCGAAGTAGAAACTGTTTCAAAATCTAGTAAACCACTCCCATTAAGTCCACATAATTCCTTTTCATCCAAAACTGCCGAAACCATAGTCGCAGGCCGATTAAAAAGAGCATAAGAATCCGAACTTCTCTGAGCCACATCCAATGTAGAAGCTTGCTCAAAAGCACTTTTAAGATCCAGAGTCTTATTTTCTAACAACCGCTGACGAATTGATCTAGACAGTAATCCATTAATAAAAGCATCCCGTACCGATTCGTCCTTATGTTCTTCAGCCGTCACAGCCTTATAATTACAGTCAACACTAAGGCACCGAAGTGCTTGTAAATAAGTATCCAAAGATTCTCCCACCTGCTGCCTACGGGCAGATAAAAGATGACGTGCGAATACCTCATTCTTTGGTTTAACAAAAATCTTTTCCAATGTAGAAATAGCCTCTTCATAAGTTTTACAGTGCAAAATATATTTATATACATCCGGGTCAATGTAGTTGATCAGCATATTCAGCTTATTTAGAGCCAACACGCCCAAAAAGTTTTTAAATGTACAATACCAATGTTTCCATTTATTATCCACTCCAGCAGAATTGGGGTCAGCCTTGAATCGTTCTGGTTGAAGATATCGCTCCATTCTAACAAAAAGTTAATAAATTGAAATAAAGAATAGATTTGCCTTCCTAAGTTAGGCTTTATTAACTTTAAAATTAACAACATATCTTTCTACATCCAGTCCCAACTAAGGCTAGAAAAGGACTGAATTTAAGGTAGCCACAACACATCATATGATCATCAACTACCAATGAGATTACAACACATATCCCAAGGCAGTAAACAAACAACGAATCATAATACTTTTACTAATCAAGGAATAATCACCACACAAACATACTAAAGCTCGCCATTTCGCCATAGGGGACTCTGTGTACACCTGGAACTTCGGCTATGGACCTAAATGGATACCAGGACTAATCCAGGACATTACAGGACCTGTGTCGTACTCCGTGTTACTAGGGGATGGTCGAGGGGTTTGTCGGCATGTGGATCAGCTTTTCAGCTGGCAGCAGGGGGAACTGCCTCAGATGGAACAAAGGGCAGTAGAGGAGGCTGTTCCAGGACCCAGCACGGCTTATAAGGTGCCAGTGGACACTGGTACTGCCAGGCCACAGCGGGACAGAGTAAAACCAACATCAGCGACTACTCCAATCTCAAGTGCGAGTGAATCTGAGAATCCACCACAAGTGGAATTAAGACGTTCACAAAGGATTCGCAAGCAACCAGAAAGACTTATACAAACCTGTTAAATTAGTCAGGGGTTAACCATGGTTAGAGCATACTGGTTAATTAAAATGTAGTACCTAGTAAGGGTTATTGTTTAAGAATTGCATACGGCAATCTTAAGGGGGGAGGAGTGTAGTAACCTGGGAGGTTATGAGTAACCTGATCCACCAGGTGGTGCTGTGGCAATTGGTCTCCTGAGTTAAATCTGGTCTGTACTGTTGTACTCTTTGTTTTTGCTGCCTCATGGCAGAAGCTTTTATGTGTAAGTGTTGATTAAACCATGTTACGGAGTTAACCTGTGTCCGTCTCGATCTATGGCCACCTCAAGATACCACACTTATACTGATGTCTAGTTTTACAATTTAAGTGTTAGTTATTGTGTGTTCATAAAACACTCCCTTTAAAATAAATCTCACCTGTCACATTCCTTCCTTTACAACAGAGTCCTAACAGTGATTAGTAAATAAAGTGTAATGGCTGAAGGAATCATGTGATATATTTCTGTCCACTACCAGACCATCCAGCTCTTGTTCATCACTCTGTGGCACACCTTAAAAGAGCGAGTTTTCAGTCAAACAAAGTAATACTTTTGACTGGTTATATTAGGGTGCCGATTTGTGTTATGGAGAGAAATATATGATGGACAAGCGAATGTGAAGGATTCCAGAGTGCCAATGATGAATGGATGTTGTTAGGCAAATGTCAAGGATAGAATAGGAAGAAAAATAATTAGAACGACTGTTATTATCATTTGCCATGAGCTTGTAGAAGCTGCAATAACAGTGCGTCCACTATCTTTAATGTGCAAAACCTCTCAAATGCTTCAAAAGCGGAAGGGAGAGTAAAGAACATCGAGCATGTGGAAGGAGATGATTTGGGAGTGGTGGCTGAAAGCATGGTCGAAGGGACAGGTTTCAAAGACTTTTGTAGTTGGGTAGAGATGCGGAAAGGTAGAAGGGTTTAAGAAGTTAAATTCCAGAATGCAGGGTCATATGGACAAGCGAATGTGAAGGGTTCCAGAGTGCCAATGATGAATGGGTGTTGTTAGGCAAATGTCGATTGAACAGGAAGAAAAATAATTAGGGTCATAGGAAGGACAGAGGATCAGAGGGACCTTGGTGTGCATGTACATAGATCCCTGAAGGCAGCAGGACAGGTAGATGAGGTGGTTAAAAAGGCATATGGGATACTTGCCTTCATTAGCCGAGGCATAGAATATAAGAGCAGGGAGGTTATGATGGAGCTGTACAAAACGCTAGTTAGGCCACAGCTGGACTACTGTGTGCAGTTCTGGTTGCCACACTATCGGAGGGATGTGATTGCATTGGAGAGGGTGCAGAGGAGATTCACCAGGTTGTTACCTGGGCTGGAGCACTTCAGCTATGAAGAAAGACTGGATAGGCTGGGGTTGTTTTCCTTAGAGCAGAGAAGGCTGAGGGGGGGACCTGATTGAGGTGTACAAAATTATGAGGGGCATAGATAGGGCAGATAGAAAGGAACTTTTCCCCTTAGTAGAGGGGTCAATAACCAGGGGGCATAGTTTCAAGGTAAGGAGCAGGAGGTTTAGAGGGGATTTGAAGAAAAACTTTTTCACCCAGAGGGTGGTTGGAATCTGGAACTCACTGCCTGAAAGGGTGGTAGAGGCAGGAACCCTCACAACATTCAAGAAGCATTTAGATGAGAATTTGAAACATCATAGCATACAAGGCTACAGATCAAGTGCTGTAAAATGAGATTAGAATAGACAGGGCTTGATGGCCAGCACGGACACGATGGGCCGAAGGGCCTCTTTCTGTGCTGTATAACTATGATGACTATGACTATGACTGAAGGCTTGGTCACTGATGGGCGTGTGGAAGGAAGGGCGGCATATAGTAAACCAGCAATAGAGGAGCCGAGGTGTAGAATCATACAATGATACAGCACAGAAGGAGGTCATTCAGCCCATCGTGCTGTGCCAGCTCTTGAAAGAGCTATCCAATTAATCCCACTCCCTGCACTTTCCCCATAGCCCTGCGGATAGAACTGGAGAAGTTGCAGAGTTAGAATGTGGCGAACATGGCAGAATTTGTAAATGAATACAAAGAGCCACTGGAGGTGAGCAGGGACAGGCGTGATAGGTGAGTGGGATGGACAGAGGTTTCGATGAAGTGGGGTTTGTATGGAAAGAGCTCGAGGAAGGGATTGGAGAAGTCAAGCTTCAAGGTGACAAAATTAGTGAGTAGGAGTCAGAGGGCGATACAGGACTGCATAAAACATTCCTCAGGACAGATTCAGGATTTGGCAGAGATGTTAAATCGCGACGTTGCAGCAGCCTTCACTCAATTTGATGATGCTCAGTTAAAATTAATGCAATGTATAGTTGTAAGTTTCAAAGTGGATGTAGATATAATCTTGAAAAAAATAAGAGGTCTCAAAACAAATTGGGCTACTCATCCTGAGGGCATTCACCCAAGAGTGCTCCAAGAAATAAAAGCTGTGCTAAGTGGCTCCCTTGCTTATTTAACAGCTTTCTCGAATCAAGGAATGTTCTCATGGACTGGAGAGAGGCTCATGTGCCAATATTCAAAAAGGGCAACAGGTCAGAACGGGGAAATTATAGGCCCACTAGTTTAACTTCAGTTGTAAATTGCTAAAAAGAATCATTAGATATCCTTTGTATGATCACCTGGGCAATAACAGGGTTATTAGAGACTCTCAACATGGCTTCTTCAAAAGAAGGTAATGTCTCACTAACCTCGTTGAATTTTTTGAGGAAGTAACTAGTTTGGTGGATGAAGGTACCTCAGTCAACATTGTATACTTGGATTTTCTGAAACATTTTGATAAGGTGCCACACGAAAAGCTCCATCACCTCTGGGTGTCATCAGCGTACATGTGGAAGCTAACCTCATGTCTGCAGATGATGTCACCAAGGGGCAGTGTGTAGATGAGGAACAGGAGGGGGCCAAGGATAGATCATTGGGGGTCACCACAGGTGACAGTAGCTACTAGAGCAAGCAGGTCAGGGGCTGGGTATTCCATGGCAAGAGGCTCAGCTCCTGCCCTCCCAAAACCTTTCCACCACCTACAAGGCAAACGTCAGGAGTGTGAAGGAATACTCTCCGGTAACCTGGATGGGTGCAGTTGCAACAGCACTCAAAAATCTCCCACCATCCAGAACAAAGCAGTCCTCTTAATCGGCACTTCACCCACTAGCCTAAGCACCCTCCTCATCCACCACCAGTGTACGGTGGCTGCACTGTGTACTATCTACAAGATGCACTGCAGCAACTCGCCAAGGCTTCCTCAGCAGCACCTCTCAAACCCACAACCTGCATCACTCATAAGGCCAAGGGCAGCAGGTGCACGGGAACGCCATCACCTCCAAGTTTTCCTTAAATTACACCATCCTGATTTAGGCATATCATCATCGCTCGGTCAAAATCCTGGAATGCCCTACTTTGTTGGGAGCTCCTTCACCACACAGACTGCAGCGGTTCAAGAAGGCGGCCCACCACCACCTTCTCAAGGGCAACGAGAGATGGGCAATAACTGCCGACGCCCACATCCCAAGAATGATTTTAAAAATGTCCCCAGCACTTTGATCATAACATCATATTTCAATATATCAAATAGTAAAGGATCATTTCTGCAAATGTTTGGCAGAAGATACAAATGTCTTTGAAAGCTAGATACTCCAAAGCAGTGGTTTTCAATTTTTTCTGTATGAGAGAATCTGTTCTAATCTTCAAAAGACAGTTTCAGTTATTCAAACAAAAACAATGCAGAAAACGTTTTTTAAGCGTATAACACCCCCGTGGTATAAAGATTATTCAACCCGACTGAGTCCACTGATTGAACAGTATATTTATTTCCACCTCTGTAAAGTGCTGATCACCATGATAAAGACAGGCAACTGATGCAGCGCCCTCTTGTGGATTCGGAATAAGCTACATCCTACAGCACACCAGAACAGGTAGCTGTTAAAGTGCCAACATTTCACACTATGGGCTGAAAATTCCTGGGACCCCAATGTAAATGTGCTGGGGCACACCAAAATGAAAAAAGGCTGACCCCATCAGAAATTCAGGATCAGCTAATTTAAATAATGCAGGTAGGGCAGTAGCAGGAGTCTTGACAGCAGGGGGCAAAGTGGAAGGAAGGAAGTGTGGCCATGAGTGGGACCACCATAACTCCAGGGTCCCCCTTGCAGTGCCCTTAAAGGAACAGCCTGTTAGACCCCAACCAACAAGGTATGTTTTTAAAACATGCTTAGCTGAATGTGGAGCCAGGAGGAGCAGGGGTTGAAGGGAACAATCCCTGCGCCCAAGGCGCACCTAATATTGGGCCTCGGGCCTCATTATCATTGAGCCGGCATGCTGCGGACACCTAATAGGCATCCTCAAGCAGGTCGCCGAAGAAGAGGCCTTACAGATCAGGCTGCTGCTTCCCTCAGGTAAGTCTTTAAAGGAGACCGGGAGAAGGGAGGGCGGGCAGGAGAGGGGACTTTGGGAGGGAGGGTAGCAGTGGCTGAGATCAGGGAGGGCAGCAATCAGAGGGGGGGAGCAAGCGGTGGCGGTCAGTGCCCCGCAATTTTAATGTGGGGTTAGGAGGAGCCTCCTCTTTCCCAGTCCACCTTCAGGGTATTTTTACCAAATTTAACTTTTGGTGGTGGCCTGCAGCGATCTCTTTAAGTGGTCATGTGGCCCTGTTTTACCTGCATGAAGCCAGCACCTGCTGCCTCAGGCCAAACCAATATTGCAGAGGGGGGCGTCAAGCATGCATCAGACCCCTTATTTGCATATGCAAAGGATTGACAGCTATTTTGTTGCCTGTACCAATATAACGGGCAGCGCATTTCTGTCTCGTAATGAGCGAGCGCTTCCTGCCCGCCATATTGGAGTATTAGATGCCCGTTTAACGCCCAAAAAACACTTGTGGCATCATTGAATTTCTGGGCCGTTATGTTTTATGTCTCCCTCTTCCTATTGCTCAGCGAGTGGTTAGGATCTGGAATGCAATGTCTGAAAGGATGGTGGAGGCAGATTCAATCACGGCTTTCAAAAGGGACTTGGATAAGTACCTGAAGGAAAAAAAATTGCAGGGCTACGGGGAAAGGGCGGGGGAGTGGGACTTGCTGAAGAGTACTTGCAGAGAGCCGGCATGGGTTTGATGGGTCAAATGTCCTCCTTCAGTGCTGTAACCATTCTATGATTCTACGATTGCACCTGATTCTCCATGGCCCATTGTGAGTTTTAGCTATCCCAGAGCAGCTCCTTCTTTATAACAAAAAGTACATTTTAGTTTCCATTTTGTAGTGTTAGGCTGGCTTAGTTGAAGCACTCGGGACTCTGAGTTAGATGGCTGTGGGTTCAAGCCCCCCTCCAGGATTTATTGGAATAAATCTAGGCTTACGGCCGCAAATTTAATCGCGCGGAGTGGGGCGGGTTTGGAGTCGGGTCTGCTGTCAAAATCGCAAAGATTGACAGCGGGTAGGAAACACGATGTCAATCCGCCTCCATGCAAGTCTCCCAGGTGTCGGATCTATCAGCGCAGAACTGACCCGACATCAAGTGGCGGGAGAGACAATTCACCTACTTAAATGGCTTGTTAAGAGTATTTTGAGGCTTACTTGTAATTTTACCTTCTCCCCCACTGGTTAACCACTGCTCGGGGAACACGCCAGCACAACCTGTTGTGTTTTGAGTCTGCTCTGATGTTTGTGAAAAGCTGACAGCTGCAGAAGTGGTGTCAAGGATGCCATGTTGCAGATGGTGAGTTTCAGAGCACAGAAAATGCTGGTGACTGCATTGGGAGAACCTCTCTCACCAGTGACAGATCGCTTCTGTCACCTCACCTGCAGCTGCCATCTATTCCAGCAACATTGGAGCCAACAAAACAGTCAGACCTTGGTCCTCTGAATCCTTCCACGATTAGCCCCAACACCAACATCACCAAACTTCTCCGCCATCACCTGATGCTGCACTGGAGACAGGGCATCAGCCTATGACAAAATTCCTGGCCGGGAGGCCAGCGGTGGCATCACCATGGCCAGATTTTCTTCACTTGACGCTGTAAACCCTGGCTGCCACATAATGCGCCAGGTTGACACCATCTCACACCAGTATCGTGAAGCATCTCTTTAATGTCCGAGCCATTCCATGCACACTCATCACTATAGCTGGGGGGGGGCGGTGAAGTTATGATGGAACAATCACTGGAACTCAGTACCACACTTCTCAAGGTGTGCTCTGATCTGTCCAATAAGGGGCACTTTTGGAAAAATTGTTTTCCCTGTATGACAACACATTAGCAGAAAATTCACATGGACATTGGCTAAACCTCTCAAGTGCCTACCCTTGTGTGTTGTTAGTTGATATGCTTGCAGTAGGATGAGGGTGAGTGTGAGGGGTGACTAGTGAGATGGAGAAGTGATAAAGTAGATAGAGAGGGTTGGGTGGAGGTGCAAGGTAAGTTGGTGTCCTGGGGAGGTCTGTTCCACCCTTGGAAGGGAAGAAAACCTCCTTGCGTGCTGTGACTCCCTCCATAAGCATAGCGTTCACCTTTGTGCAGTGATTGTCAGTGTTTGCAGCACCTTAATGTTGTCAAACACTGACAGAACAACTATCAAACTCCATGTGGATGTGGTCCCTTTAAGGAAACCGGCTGATGATGCATCATCAAATGGCGTCATCAGACCCGCTTCCTGTTAATTGGCATGTAAGCCCGCACGGCGGGTTTAACAAGGCCAATCAAGGTAAAATCACATCTGCAGAGCGGAGGAAGCTGGGAGCAGGACCGGAACCCGGAAACCAACTGTCCCGTCCCCATCCCGCCTCCTCAATTAAATTCGCGGCCTACACTTCAGTGCAGTACTGAGGGAATGCTGCATTGTCAGAGGTGCCATCTTTCAAATGCAATGTTAAACTGAGGTCCTGTCTGTTCAAGCAGGTGTAGAAAATCCTATAGTATTACTAGAAGAGCAGGAAAATTGGGCTGGCCATAATTTAACCTCGTTTATCATTTATCTCATTGCTATTTGTACGATCCTGTGTGTCTAAATTGGCTGTCACATTTGCCTACAAAAGAAGTAATTACATTTCCAAAGTAATTCACTGGCTTTTATGTGCTTTGGGAAATCCTGAGGATGTGAAAGGCATTATACAACTGCAAGTTCTTCCTTTAATGGTTTATTCTCTAAAGTTTTCTGTCCATTGAAGAATTAAGATGCGTTCAAACCAACACCCTTGTCTCCAAGCAGCGTGATGGTGTAGCAAAGGATGCAGTTTATGTTAAAGCCAATTGCATTGTTCATAAATATAAATATCTGGGGGGGGGGGCAGTGGGGGGAATCAGGAAGCAAAGTAGAATTTGCATTTGGATTTAGCCCACTTTATTTAATATGAAAAGAATGTCCCAACCCTGAAACTAGTTGCGAACCTAAAACTGATTACTGGTGTACCAATAAATATTAAAGTAGGTTTAGGATTTTGGGAAGTGTTTGGTCCACTGGAATTCCATATTACAAGAATTAATGAGAGTTTTGGCCATTTGAATGCTTTTTATTTTAAATAAATAGTTGATGGTTTAGTGTACAGCAGTTTTGCAAAATGGGAATGAACAGGAAGGAGTTAGGCCCACAGGAATTTTGCAAAATGGGACTCAATAGGAAGGAGTTCAGCACAATGCGATGTTATGCTTGGGTCAGGTGTTTATATGTTGTTGATTCTAGGGAGAAGGGTATGAATAAGTACAAAATCTATGCACATAAAAATTCAAAGCATTGTAGCAGTGCAGGAAACATACACAATCTCATTCAAATGAATACCATGGGGATGAGGATGAGAAGAAAGACACCACTTTAGTTTTACATTTTTATTGCTGAACATAGCACTTAATGCTACAGGTTTCTTGTATTGCTGTAGTGCACAAAGCAAAATGGCAGCACCACACACCACTAATATAAGTTCTAAGTACTGCACATTGTATAATAGAATAACCAAAGAGACAATCAGATAATTAGGAAAGCAAAACACAGCGTGATGTTAAAGTCAATAAGCTAGGGGCCAAATTTTCTGCTTATGCTCTTGCCAGCTCACGATTTTCCTATCCATTAAAATGATATGGCAGGGGGAAATATTACGGCTGGAAAGAACACAAGTAGAAAGCCCTGGCCCATGAGTACAAACTTGTGCATCATGAGGTGACTTCTTTCATGTTCATCAGCACTAATAAGCCAGTTATTCTGCTCATACCAAATGTTGGTAGCATGACCTCTTGTTCAATATCATTTCTAATTTTGAATAGTATGTATGGTGGGCCAATGATGGACTGATCCGGGTTTCACTACTGATTTGAATTTGAGTGGTGGCAGATGTTGACAACTGATGATCATGTTTTGGAGGTGTTTATTACAACTTCACTTTTGGTGAAGATAGATTGCACTCAATTCATAGCTCATCAGAGCAACCTCAGCGCATACGGTGTAATTACAATGATGCTGACTCCAGTGTAAATTACAATGGAATAAACTAAAGATAATTGATTTTTGATACAGATTAAAGTGTTTGATTCTGTATGGGTTCTGATCAGTTCTTTATATAAATGTAGCGCAATCTTTTTGATTAGATTTAACCATGTCTTTAGTTTCGATTTTATTTGAAGTCATGATATCATGCAGGTAGTTAGTGGTATTTTCTGATAAGTGCCGTTCTCGTGACAAAATCCAGGTATAAACAGTGTGTGTTAGACGAAGGTTGGACAAGCAGGAGTACACCAGAGAGTAATTTGTATAGTCGGTGGCTAATACCCAGTATGGCATAGGGACCTCATCTGCAAAAACACAAATCACAGAACATTAATCTGGGATAAAAGAAGCAGTTTTCATTGACTAACTAGGTAATAGAATTAACCATAGTACCTGGATAAAACTTTAACAAACTAAAACACAGCATTGCCATCAGTGAGATGTGAAAAGTATCTCCGTCGTCTGGTTTTGGGCTGTCTTAGTACTGCCAGACCCCTGGCCTCCTTGTCAGCACTCCCAGATCCTAGGGCTGTCCCACAGCTGATAAGTCAATGTCCCTGGTAATACTACTTGTTGTAACACCACAGGTCTTATAAAACCTCCAACTCACGGTGAACAATGCCACAGGAGATCTGCTATATAAAATCCTCGAGTTGGCCCTGAGGCAGCCTTGCATCTCGTGTGAACCGTCACACTTTGTTACAGCTACAAAAAAGTCAAAAGACAAAAAATTCGAATCTGCAGAGGAAGTCCCTCAGCCGAAGAAAATAGTTTTAAATTCAACTTCAGGAGTTAGACTTTAAAAGAAAAGGACATTTAAAAAAGAGCAAGCCAGTCTGAGCTCTAATTGAGCTGAGAATTTCCGAAGAGCAATCAGCCTCTCATTGCTCTCGCGAAGGCTCAGCAATGACAACTTGTGGTCTTGAAAGGGCAGGCCAAGTTACACAGAGCCACATTATAGTAGAATTACACACTGTGTGTTGCATGTCCTTACAAAACTGCACAGCCTCCAACTTACCATAGACAGCTCCACAAGAAATCTATTAGTGTCTTAAAATATATTTCTTTTCATTTTTGAAGTTAATTTTATTTTCCTCTCTTTAAAGGGTAAGTTCGCGTTGCGGTTCTTGTTCAAAGCCATTCACGCTGAGCGCAGATTGCAAATAGATCCTGAACATTACAGATCTGATTCTGTGACCTGCTCTCCCATCAAGAAAGGATCCAAGTATTGCTGAACTTAACCTTCAGGTCTGCTCATACCATGTGTCATGGTTTATATCAAAAAAATAATTTTAAGATTTTGAATAATGAGATGTTGATAATGTTAAATATTCTAACCTGGGCACACTGACTAACTGCTTTCCCGAAGACATTATTAAATGACCCATTAAGCAGCTGATTAAAACAAGGGAGATGTTCTGCAGGGAGTCAAAGAGAGACTCGTTATTCTGGGCACCAATGTATGCAGGCAGCTGTGAGATTGGCAGCCTCTTCTTCCCTAATTTGGAAAAGCAGCACAGGGGAGAAGTACCATTGATGGGGCTGTCCACTCTGCCGATCCTTTCCTCAACTATCACACCACAACCTTGATTTAGACCTAGACATGGGGAATGAGAAGCTGGGAATCCTCTACTCTGTGGCATCGCACCATAGAATACTTGGTTATTCAGAGCATGCCAGTGTTACAAAATCAATTCTCACTATAGGCAAGTATGTACAGCCTGGATGAAGAACATTTCAAAGCCCTGCTGATTTTGACTGGTTGTGGCTATTGCTGTTATCTAGGAAACCAGAGAGCAGGGCATACTCAGCTGACAAGAGCATAGCACCCGAGACACACAACATGGCACAAAAATTGGGTTGGGGCGCCAAAGTGGCGCAAAAGTCGGCTGAGCGCAGGATTTAGCGCAGCGATCAGAGTGATACCGATTGCCAGAAATTCAGTTTCAGTGCCCCTCGAGGGAGACGGGGCGAGGCTCGAGGTGCTCCACGTCCCTCTTAGGGCGCTGAAACTGATTATCGCAGCGCAACGTGCCGCAGCGCCACATGCTGCGGCACGGCACGCTGCGGTACTGCAGGCCTTCCTCCCACTGTTAAGGGGGAGGTGCCTGCAACAGCGCGATCCCCGATCGCGAGTGCCGGCAAATGAGCCCGGCAGCAAGGAGAAGTGCCGGGCTCTCGGGAAACAGCCATCAATGCCGCGGGGGGGGGGAGGTTAGGAGGCCGGGGACGGAGGTGCTGGCAGGCGGCCACCGAAAAAGCGGCCGCCCCACACCTCCACCTTAACTTGCGCCGCTGCTGGCACAGTAAGGCCCCGTGAACCAGGCGCGGGTAGCGAGTGGCGCAACTGCGGCATTCGCTACCAAATATCGCGAACGGGGCACGAATGGGGCGCTGCGCACACCGATGACGTCATCGGTGGCGGCGCGGCGCAAATGCCTAACGCTACCATTAGCGCCCCTACTGAATATCGCTGGAGACACAGCCAGTGGCGCTACAGCCATTGACTGCCTCTTTAGGCACTAACAGGTGGCGCTACTCACCCAATTTCCCCCCAATAGGTTTAATTCTACTCTCCCAGTGGGGAGCTGCATTTGCAGAGAGTGCAGGTGAAAGACTCGGAGTTACAATGTTGGAGCCCCGTCTCCATCCCATGCTCACTGTCTGTGCAGCTTCCCAGCTGGGAGCACGAATTCACCCTAATAACATCACAATGTCAAATAAGGTTCCTATTTACTAGCATCTCAAATCAGAGGTAAGAAAAAGTCGACACTGGGATTCTTTTGGAAGTTTGTAATTTAAGATTCAAGAGTTTAGTGATTTATCTGCTGATACAGCATTAAAAAATGACCTTCCCCATAGGGCATAGCCTCTTCTAGGTTGTGTGCCTGAGACCATGAATACCATATTGTATCAATCCTCAACGGCTGTTGATACATGATAGTGCTCCACCACTGGGCATGATGCAGAAAATATTTTATGCCGATTATCAGCTCCCAGCAGAGTTTTATACAGGAAGCCTATTTTCTCAATAAAAGCCTGCTTTTCGCAACGAATATACATTCCCTTAAGGCATAAAATCCCCACGGGAATAGTGATCCAACCGTGGCTCATCAAAGATGTTAAAGATAATATTACATTAAAGGAAGAGGCTTATCATGTTGCCAAAAAGAGTAGTAAGCCTGAGGATTGGGAGGATTTTAGAATTCAACAAAGGAGGACCAAGAAATTGATAAACAGAGACAAAATAGGCTATGAGACTAAACTAGCAAGAGGCATAGTTAGGTATAGTTATGTATACCTATATACATAGGTATGTAAAAAGGAAGAGATTAGTAAAAGTAAACATGGGTCCCTTACAGGCGGAGACTGGTGAAATTTTAATGGTGAATAGGAAATGGCAGAGACACTAAATGAATACTTTGTAACTGTCTTCATGGTAGAAGACACAAAAAATATTCCAGAAATAATGGGGAACCAAGGGTCCAATGAGAATGAGGAACTTAAAGAAATTACAGAAATATTACTGGAGAAATTAATGGGACTAAAAGCCAACAAATCCCCTGGACCTGACAGCCTACATCCTAGGGTTATTAAAAGATGTGGCTATAGAGATAGTGGATGCATTGGTTTTGATCTTCCAGAATTCCCTAAATTTTAGAATGGTCCCGGCAGATTGGAAGGTAGCAAACATAACCCCGCCATTCAAGAAAGGAGGGAGAGAGAAAACAGCGAACTCTAGGCCAGTGAGCCTGCATCAGTAATACGGAAAATTCTAGAATCTATTATTAGGGACGTGGTAATAGGACACTTAGAAAATCATAAAAGGATTGGGCAGAGTCAACACGGATTTAGGAGGGAACTTGTGTTTAACAAATCTGTTAGTGTTTTTTGAGGTTGTATCTAGCAGGGTAGATAAGGGGGAACCAGTGGATGTAGTGTATTTGGATTTTCAAAAAGCATTTGATAAGGTGCTACACAAGAGGTTATTTCACAATTTTATTTCACAAAATTAGCTCCTGGGATTGGGGGTAACATATTAGCATGGATTGAGGATTCGTTAACAGACAGAAAACAGAGAGTAGGAATAAATGGGTCATTTTCAGGTTGCAGGCTGTAACTAGTGGGGTGCCACAAGGATCAGTGCTCGGGCCTCAGCTATTTACAATCTATATCAATAACACGCAACGGCACACCCAGCCCAGTCGACCCTGCAAAGTTCTCCTCACCAACATCTGGGGACTTCTGCCAAAATTGGGAGAGCTGTCCCACAGACTAGTCAAGCAACAGCCTGACATAGTCATACTCACAGAATCATACCTTTCAGCCAATGTCCCAAACTCCTCCATCACCATCCCTAGGTATGTCCTGTCCCACCGGCAGGACAGACCCACCAGGGGTGGCAGCACAGTGGAATACAGCAGGGAAGGAGTGTACTGGGAGTCCTCAACATTGACTCCGGAACCCATGAAGTCTCATGGCTTCAGGTCAAGCATGGGCAAGGAAACCTCCTGCTGATTACAACCTACTGCCTTCCTTCAGCTGATGAATCAGTACTCATCCATGTCGAACACTACTTGGAAGAAGTAGTAAGTGCACAGAATGTACTCTGGGTGGGGGATTTCAATGTCCATCACCAAGAGTGGCTCAGTGGCACCACTGCTGACCGAGTTGGCTGAGTCCTGAAGGACATAGCAGCCAGACTGGGCCTGCGACAGGCGGTGAGAGAACCAATACGAGGGAAAACCTACTTGACCTCGTCCTCCCCAATCTACCTGTCACAGATGCATCTGTCCATGACAGTATTGTTAGCAGTGACCACCGCACAGTCATTGTGGAGATGAAGTCCCGTCTTCACACTGAGGACACCTTCCATCATGTTGTGTGGCACTACCACCGTGCTAAATGGGATAGATTCAGAACAGATCTAGCAGCTCAAAACAGGGCATCCATGAGGCGCTGTTGACCATCAGCAGCAGCAGAACTGTATCCCACCACAATCTGTAACCTGATGGCCCGGCATATCCCTCACTCTACCAGTAGCACCAAGCCAGGGGACCAACTCTGGTTCAATAAAGAGTGTAGAAGAGCAGGCCAGGAGCAGCATCAGGCATACCTAAAAATGAGGTGCCAACCTGGAGAAGCTGCAACACAGGACTCCATGCATGCTAAAAAGCGGAAGCAGCATGCTATAGACAGGGCTAAGCAATCCCACAATCATCGGATCAGATCAAAGCTCATGGTGGGCCATTAAACAACTAACAGGAGGAGGAGGTTCCATGAATATCCCCATCCTCAATGATGGCGGAGCCCAGCATGTGAGTGCAAAAGACAAGGCTGAAGTGTTTGCAACCATCTTCAGCCAGAAGTGCCGAGTGGATGATCCATATCAGCCTACTCCTGAGGTCCCCACCATCACAGAAGCCAGTCTTCAGCCAATTCGATTCACTCCACGTGATATCAAGAAATGGCTGAGCTCACTGGATACAGCAAAGGCTATGGGCCCCAACAATCTGGCTGTCGTGCTGAAGACTTGTGCTCCAGAACTAGCCGCGCCTCTAGCCAAGATGTTCCAGTACATCTACAACACTGGCATCTATCCGACAATGTGGAAAACTGCCCAGGTATGTCCTGTCCACAAAAAGCAGGACAAATCCAACCTGGTCTATTACCGTCCCATCAGTCTACTCTCAGTCTTCAGCAAGGCACTTACTCACCAATAACCTGTTCACTGATGCCCAGTTTGGGTTCCGCCAAGACCACCCAGCTCCCGACCTCATTACAGCCTTAGTCCAAACATGGACAAGGGAGCTGCATTCCAGAGGTGAGGGGAGAGTGACTGCCCTAGACATCAAGGCAGCATTTGACCGACTCTGGCATCAAGGAGCCCAAGCAAAACTGAAGTCAATGGGAATCGGGGGGAAAACTCTCCACTGGCTGGAGTCATACCTAGCACAAAGGAAGACAGTTGTGGTGGTTGAAGGTCAATCATCACAGCCCCAGGACATCGCTGCAGGAGTTCCTCAGGTCAGTGTCCTCTGTCCAACCATCTTCAGCTGCTGCATCAATGACCTTTCCTCCAACATAAGGTTAGAAATGGGGATGTCCGCTGATGACTGCACACTGTTCAGTGCCATTCACAACTCCTCAGATAATGAAGCAGTCCATGCCCACATGCAACAAGACCTGGATGACGTTCAGGCTTGTGCTGGTAAGTGGCAAGTAACATTCGCACCACACAAGTGCCAGGCAATGACTATCTCCAACAAGTGAGAGTCTAACTACCGCCCCTTGATATTTAAAGGCATTACCCATCACCGAATCCCCCACCATCAACATCATGGGGGCCACCATTGACCAGAAATTTAACTGGACCAGCCACATAAATACTGTGGCAACAAGAACAGGTCAGAGGCTATGTATTCTGTAGCAAGTGTCTCACTTCCTGACTCCCCAAAGCTTTTCCACCATCTACAAGGCACAAGCCAGGACTGTAATGGAATACTCTCCACTTGCCTGGATGAGTGCAGCTCCAACAACACTCAAGAAGCTCGACACCATCCAGGACAAAGCAGCCCGCTTGATTGGCACCCCATCCACCACCTTAAACATTCACTCCCTCCGCCACCGGCGTACTGTGGCTGCAGTGTGTACCATCTACAAGATGCACTGCAGCAACTCACCAAGGCTTCTTTGGCAACACCTCCCAAACCCACGACCTCTTCCACCTAGAAGGACAAGGGCAGCAGGCGCATGGGAACACCACCACCTCCAAGTTACCCTCCAAGTCACACACCATCCTGACTTGGAAGTATATCGACATTCCTTCAACGTCACTGCATCAAAATCCTGGAACTCCCTAACAGCACTAAGGAAGTACCTTCACCACACGGACTGCAGCGGTTCAAGAAGACGGCTCACCACCACCTTCTTATGGGCAATTAGGGATGGGCAATAAATACTGGCCTTGCCAGCGACACCCACGTCCCATAAACAAATTTTTAAAAAAGGATGTGATTTCATTTGTTAGGATATATTATATTTATTATTCAGAGAGTTGTATTTTCGAATACATACCTGGATATTCAAACCGCATTTTTGTCCAGTGATTATATCCTCCTGAATTAACAAAAAACAAAACAATATTTAATTTACAAACATCAGCAACATTTCCCCTTTCTCTCAAAGAAGAACAAAATCGAAGGTAACAACTTCAGTATTTCTTCATAAATAAAGCCCCCCAAATTCCACTCTTCCTTTTTGAAGGTGAGGTGTAGTACAAATCCCCCCAAATTATCATGGAATATATCCTGCTTAGTCATCCAGCACTCATTTTTCTCTTGTAAAAATACATTAAAGGTTTAAATTTAGAATTCAAAAGAAATAACTTGGGAGTCAATTCAAAACACCTTGGCCTGGAGCTTCTGCTCGATTTCGCTGTTTTTTTGTGCTCGATATCGGTGTAACCAGCGCAACAGGTCACGGAATTTTAAACGTAAATTGCATTCAGTGTAAATCGAGTTTCCACGATCATTTGCGCTAGTTTTAAAAATATTGCGCTGGAATCAGGCCCCGCCCACAAAACTGGCCACGCCGCCCAGGGTGATTGCACCCAAAGTGGAAACTCTACCCCCTTGGATTCTGGTCCCACCTTTTCCTCCCTACGCAATTAAGAAAGCAAATCAGTACATGTTTTCAATAATTCTTTCAACCAACTTAGCAAGTCAGAAATGGGGTCCTTTGTCCCTATAATTTGCTACAGGGCAGTAAGAATGGTACACAGAAAACTAGAAACAATGCAGGCCCATTTGATTCATCAAGCCCACTTTTTCCAAATGCCATGCACAACCCATCCTCACACAAACTCGATTAACTATTCAATCTCCTGACGGAAGGTTCTGAAAAATCTCTTTCCAACTTCCGAAGCAATACTGTGGAATATCTATCCATCCAATCAACGCTACTGAACATTGGCTTTTCATTTTCCAAAAGTGACATTTTCTTGGCTACAACAGCACCAAAAGTATTGTGTTCCACAGAGTATTTCATTCTCTCTGTCCAATCGTATCCCTATAACCTCATCGCATTTCCCAATCAGATTTTATGAAGGAGTTAATCAACACAGCGACAACTGCATTAGCTAGAACTCTGTTCCACATATCTACTCTTGTAGAGAAAAACTTTTATCTTCTAGTTTTGCTGTCACAGTTCAATAAATTGAAGTCAATGGGTGATGTGTAAAACAGATGTGTAAAACTCTGTTTCCCCTGCCTCCCCCCCACACCCGCCCATGGTAAAAGTAAAAATTCACCCCTAGAGAGAACTTTGAGAAACCAAGCATAAATTTTATGAACAACTGAGATACATGGAAAAGAGATTTAATTTTTTCAGCATTTTATATTGTTTAACTATTAAATACAAACTTTAAGTGTTGGTTGGGATATGTTTTTGCTGAAGGGCACTGATGTTTGTGTCAGAGACAAGGGGGTGTTTATGAGCGGCTTTGTTTTGTCCTTAAGACATTGTGGCTGGAGTTAGTCAGCCAGGTCTGAACGATGGCAAATGGCCAGATGTTTAGGTGATGGTGATTGGAGATTCCAAGTGGCAAAAACATCCATGGCTGATGATATACCAACCAGAGCTACAGAAAGGGTCACGGTTGGGGGTGGGGGGGAGATCATTTCTATCATTGTGGAAACAAAATAAAGGTTGTGAAGAGAGATTTTAATTTCCATTGAAATCAATATAAACAACAACAACTTGCATTTATGTAGCGCCTTTAACATAGTAAAACATCCCAAGGCGCTTCGTGGGAGTGTTATCAAACAAAATTTGACAGCGAGCGAGCCATATAAGGAGATATTCCAGAGCTTAGGGCCTAGACAGATGAAGGCATGGCCGCCAATGGTGGAGTGATTAAAATCAGGGATGGGCAAGAAGCCAGAATTCGAGCACCGCAGAGATCTCAGAGGGTTGTAGGCCGGAAGAGGTTACAGAGATAGGGAAAGGCGAGGCCATGGAGGGATTTGAAAACAAGGATGAGAATTTTAAAATTGACTTGGTGTGAGTTAGGATACGGGCAGCAGAGTTATAGATGAGCTCAAGGTTATGGAGGGTGGAAGATGGGAGGCCAGACCGGAGAGTGTTGGAATAGTCAAGTCTAGAGATAACAAAGCCATGGATGAGGGTTTCAGCAGCAGATGAGCTGAGGCAGGACAGAGTCAGGCAATGTTACAGAGGTAGAAGTAGGTGATGGCTCAGATGTGTGGTCGGAAGCTCAGCTCGGGGTCAAATATCAAGGTTGTGAACGGCCTGGTTCAACCTCAGACAGTTGCCAGGGAGATGGAATGAGTCCTTAGTTAGGGAACGGAATTTGTGGTGGGGACCTAAAACAATGGCTTCATTCTTCGCAATATTTAGTTGGAGGAAGTTTCTGCTCATCTAGTACAGGATGTCAGACAATCAGTGTGACAAATTAGAAACAGTGGTGAGGTAGGGCTGAGTGTTGTCAGCGTACATGAAAAACCGGACGTGTTTCTGGATGATGTCACCGAAGGGTAGCATGTAGATGAGAAATAGGAAAGGGCCATGGAGAGAGAACTGATAACAATATCAGCTAATAAGGTGGCCTGGAAAGGGAAGTTGGATGGTCAGCAATTTGGTGAGAATAGGGTCGAGGGGGTAGGAGATGGTTCTCATGGACAAGATGAGCTCGGAGAGGGCATGAGGGGAGATAGGAGAGAAACTAGAGAAAAAAACAAGTTCAGGGCTAGGGCAGGGGGGAACCTTAGGGGAAGTTTAGCCCGGTGAGCTCCTCGCACTTGTTGTTGGATGTAAGGGTGCAGGAGGCAGGGGGAGAGGAGTTTAAGAAGACGGTTTGTAGTGGAAAAGAGAAGCCAGAGGTTATCTTTGCATTCCAGGTTGATCCTGGCATAGCAAGCAGTTTTGGCAGAGGAGAGCAGGCTCTGCTCAGCTGGACACAGATGCTGTATCCCGAGGGCCATCAATGAAAAGGAGAATCATTGAGCAGCAACAGAGACAGGCCTTCCAAACACACTGACCACCATGAATGGGTTGATGTCGCAGGGCATTGTGATGATGTGTTCTTCCATGGATAGAGTGGCCAGCTCCATGGCCAGCTCCATGGAACATCAAAAGCTCCAATCAAATGAGTCCATGCATGCGCTGACCACAGTCTTGCAGACTCCGGATGACAACATGTCTGCCGCCTTAAATAGGATGACAGATACCTTAGCCTTGGCCATACAGTGCCACACTGTTCTGCACCGATGTGCTCTCCAGCATAGTGATAACAGCAAAATGCGGTTGGGCAATGAAAGGGATGATGGTGAAAGGGGACATGGAAGTGGGGACTCCACGCAAAGCGCTTCCACTTCTCACCCATTGCCACCTCCCCCCCGACCCCTCAGTCAGTACCCGACAAGCTGCCTCGACTCCCAATGGTCTGGTCTGCCCCTGCACAGGTGCAGGTGGAGCAGTATTTGGCGGGGCCCTCGCGGGCTCCAGAACCCAGAGGTCATCAGCAAGAGCATCTCAGCAGTCAGAGCAGGGATCTGAGTGGCCTGCCTCTACCTCTGCTGAAGCCATAGGGGTTGCACCACGTAGATGTGCTAGGAAAAGAAAGAGTAAAGATTTGTAGTTGCACAAGGGTATGCACATGGGTGTATGAGCAAATGTAATGTTGTGAAGTTTCTGTTGTTTCGTTAAAGCATATAAATTTTAATCTTCTGCACCACTTTTCCATCTTGCCTATTCTTGGTTGCTGGGTGGCAAGTCGCCTTGTAACTTGTTTGATGATGAATGGGAAAACATGAATTGACGGGGACCAATGGGAGAATGTGCAAGGGTTGGTTGGTGGTTTGCAGGACTGCTTTGTATCAATGGCATTGGGAGGGGGCGGGAAGAGTGGCCGTTACATATGCTTCCGACATCGGTCCACTGGTGCAACCCAAGTGAACCTTACATTAATAAGGGCATCCTGGGCAGCAAAGTGAACAGCTGGTGCTGCATTGCCCTCATCGCCTTCCTCCTCCTCCTCATCCGAAGAGGCTCTGTGCTCTGCGTCTTGTTCCTCCTGCAGGTCCAAACATCGCTGCTGCGCAATGTTGTGCAGAGCGCAGGACACCACAACCATTCTGGATACCCTGGCTGGTGCTTACTAAAGGGCACCTCCAGATCCATCTAGGCCCCTGAAGCGCACCTTTAGCTTGTTTGATCATGCATCTGGTGGTCATATGGCATTCATTGTAGTGCTGTTGGGCTTCATTGGTTAGATTTCTGATGGTGTCATCAGCTAAGTTTGAAGTGGGTATTCCTTGTCTCCTAGCAGCCACACCTTAAGTCTGCTTGCAGGTCCGAAGACGTCGGGGAGCTTGGACTGCCAAAGGACGAAAGCATCATGACAGCTCCCTGGGAATCTTGCACACACCTGCAGAAGTATCTTTTTGTGGTTGCACACCAGCTGCAACTTGATGGAGCGGAAGCCCTAGCGGTTGACGAATACTCTTGGGTGATCTGGGGCTGCCACGTGTGTGCAGTCGATGACACCCTGCACTTCCAGGAAACAAGCCAGAAACACAAATCCGAGCGCCCGCTAGTTCTTACTGGCGTCATCGCAGCCGAAGTTCACGTAATTGCCGGCCCTGACAAACAAGCCATTGGTCACCTGTCTTATGTATTTGTGGGCTGCCGACTGGGAGATCCTGGATAGGTCTCCGGCAGAGCCCGAGAATGATCCGGAGGCTAAAAAGTTGAGGGCGGTGGTGACTTTGACAGCCACTGGTAACGCATGGCCACCACGTCCAGCAGGCAACAGGTCTTCTTCCAGCAGGCTGCAGATGTTTGTCACCACCTGATGCGACAACCTGAGCCCCCTGAAGCACTGCTGTTCGGACATGTCGAGGAAACTCAGCCTCTGCCTGTACACCCTGTGTCCTCTCTGCTGCCCTCTCTGCTGTCCCGCTACAGGTCTCTCAGCAGCAGGCTGCTGGTCATAATGGTCCTCATCCGAGGTCCAGTCTAAGGCAGACAAAGTGCCACCCATCCTGATGTGATTCAGAAAGCTTCCAAAGTGTAGAAAGTAAACTCTCAGCAAAAATACTGTGAACAAACCCTTTTCCACTAGCAAGTAAGAAGACAGCTGTGAGTACTGAGTATTTATTGCAGTATGTATGTTAGCTGACATTGTTAACAGTTCTCTCCCCTCAGGTACTGTCCCCCTCTCCCGCAAATCTGCCGTCATCACTCCTCTCCTCAAAAAAAACAACCCTTGATCCCTCTGTCCTTGCAAATTACTGCCCCATCTCCAACCTCCCTTTCCTCTCCAAAGTCCTTGAACGTGTTGTCGCCTCCCAAATCCGTGCCCATCTTTCCTGCAATTCCATGTTTGAATCCCTCCAATCAGGTTTCCGATCTTGCCACAGTACCGAAACAGCTCTCATCAAAGTCACAAATGGCATCCTTTGCGACTGTGACAAAGGTAAACTATCCCTCCTCATCCTTCTTGACTTGTCTGCAGCCTTTGACATGGTTGACCACTCCATCCTTCTCCAACGCCTCTCCACCGTCGTCCAGCTGGGTGGGACTTCCATTCTTATCTATCTAATCGTAGCCAGAGAATCACCTGCAACGGCTTCACTTCCCACTCCCGCATCGTTACCTCTGGTGACCCCCAAGGATCTATCCTTGGCCCCTTCTATTTCTCATCTACATGTTGCCCCTTGGCGACACCATCCAAAAACACAGCATCAGTTTCCACATGTACGCTGATGACACCCAGCTCTACCTCACTACCTCTTCTCTCGACCCCTCCACGGTCTCTAAATTGTCAGACTGCTTATCCAACATCCAGTTCTGGACGATCAGAAATTTTCTCCAATTAAATATTAGGAAGACGGAAGCCATTGTTTTCGGTCCCTGCCACAAACTCCGTTCCCTAGCCACTGACTCCATCCCTCTCCCTAACATCTGTCTGAGGCCGAACCACACTATTCGCAACCTTGGTGTCATATTTAACCCTGAAATGAGCTTCCGACCACACATCCGCAGCATAACAAAGACCGCCTATTTCCACCTCCGTAACATCGCCCGTCTCTGCCTTTGCCTCAGCTCATTCGCTGCTGAAACCCTCATTCAGGCCTTTGTTACCTCTGGACTTGACTATTCCAACGCACTCCTGGCCAGCCTCCCACATTCTACCCTATGTAAACTTGAGGTCATCTAAAACATGGCTGCCCATGTCCTAACTCGCACCAAGTCCCATTCGCCCATCACCCCTGAACTCGCTGACCTACATTGGCTCCCGGTTAAGCAACGCCTCGATTTCAAAATTCTCAACCTCGTTTTCAAATCACTCCATGGCCTCAACCCTCCCCATCTCTGTAATCTCCTTCAGCCCCACAACCCCACGTGATATCTGCGTTCCTCCAATTCTGCCCTCTTGAGCATCCCTGATTATAATCGCTCAACCATTGGTGGCCGTGCCTTCTGTTGCCTAGGCCCTAAGCTCTGGAATCCCCTGCCTCTCTTTCCTCCTTTAAGACGCTCCTTAAAACCTACCTCTTTGATCAAGCTTTTGGTCACCTGCCCTGATTTCTCCTTATGTGGCTCGGTGACAAATCT
Organism: Somniosus microcephalus; assembly: GCF_052327205.1. Lineage (NCBI taxonomy): Eukaryota > Metazoa > Chordata > Chondrichthyes > Squaliformes > Somniosidae > Somniosus > Somniosus microcephalus. The sequence goes on from NC_140992.1 coordinate 35,393,888, forward strand.
TTTGCTTTCTAATACTCCTGTGAAGCGCCTTGGGACGTTTTACTACGTTAAAGGCGCTTTATAAATACAAGTTGTTGTTGTTTACATGCTTTTGATTCTGCCCCCTCAATTGTCGCTGTGTTCTCAGCTTGCTTTTACTGGGAAGTTTCAGGAAGTCCGGGAAACCCATGGATGCACCGTTAAATCTAAAAGTCAGTTGAAATATCGCTCCAATTGAGTGATTAGCATATGTTAATAGGCAACCCACCTCCCCCGAGGGGGTTGCGCTCTAGCAGCCGAACGTTCTCCAGGTAAAGGCGGAAGTTGGCGGGTTGGAGCCGGCTTCCCGGCGCCCTGATATTTTTGCCGGGTTCTCCAGGTTAAAATTCCCCCTTTGTGTCTGTTACCTGTATCGAATGAAACCCTCAGTACAAACAAATAATTGTCTACCATGTGTCCCTTCGATCTTGTCCTATTTTGAAGGTGGAAGGTGGGAAGCTACAATGACTCACAAAGGGAATCGTGCTAAGAAATCTAGTAGAGGCAGAGTTCAAACATTTTTTGCATACTTACCGCTCGAGATTCTAAAGTAAAATTTGGATTTTTCACTTTCTTTTTTGTCATAATCTTTAGGGAAAATTAATTCTCCGTCAAACACTTCCACAGCACCATCATCCCTGCACAAAACAGAACAGCTTTGTATGTAAAAAAGAGTAACCCCAGTAGTTTTACTTCACCATTTCTTTACCTCAGACACATTCATGGGGGTGGGGGGAGGGTTACATTGGGGGGGGAGGGGTGAATTCTCCTCTTCGGGGAAGATTTCCAATGGGGCGGATCTTCTGTCTGCCCCTTCATATCCACCGCAACATGCTGTAGAAAGGGTCATAGTGTGATGGAATAAGCCATATTTCAAGAGATACACCATAATATGAACAGAATTCTGATATTTATTAATACATGATATACTGGGTTTAAAAATCTAAAGGCTCAGAGACACCGACTGCAAACAGAAAACAGGCTTCTGAGATGGGATGGTTTGATAACACAAGTTGTAAACACAACAAGCTTTGAAATGGGAATTGATTGTTAATGCTAAAACAATGGCCCTTCTGAAATAGCAGTTTGGCGCTTCCAAAAGGTCTGGAGTTTAGGAGAAACACAATGGAATGACCCAAGTAAAATGTTAAAAACTTACACGTGAAACAGAAACACAGAATATTAAAAAACCATGTGCCTTTGTAAAAGTAACATCAAATAAGACAGGAAACACGATTAAATATGCAATCAATTGAGATAGCTAGACAACAAGCAACCACCCTAGTTGAAGTGTCTTTAACTTACATGTAGTAAATATGATACCTGCAGAGCACTTTGAAGATATGACTTCAATAGATGACACCAAGCAATTACATTGTTTTTGTATTGAACTTGGAACATATAGGAGTCATGACGTCTGCTAAAACCAGTTAAGCCAATATTAAGAATTGAATGAAAGTCCTTCGATAAGAATGGCATCAAATAAAGACTACTGTCATAGTGTTTTATGATAAGTTTTTGGAACACCTAAAGGTAGAGACATAATTATGCATGCAGCAGCTAAATTGACAATGAGATCAGTAAGAATTCAACAGAGAGAATGCATAAGATAATTAGCTTACATCAGCAGAAAACTTCAAAGAATAAACCACTAAAAAAAAGTATAAAAGATAGGATTTACAAATGGGAAAACAGAAGTCGCTGGAAATGGGCAAGCGATTCTCGGCTTCAGAACCACTCTGTAAGCCTGCAACTCTGAGTCTCGGGTAATCAAGGTATTTGATTTTGGTGGATATTCTGGATTAAGAATAAGTAGAAGTGTGGAAATGTAACGAAGTTAAGATTTGAGAATAAGGATCTCTGAGAATAAGATTGTGTAAGCTAATTGTATTTTGAACTGTAAAAGTTGCGATTGAATCAACAGCTGTTAACTGAATGTCGGCTCTTAAATAAAACTATATATTTTTAGAATTGTCACAAAGTATTTCTGTATCAATCTCATGAACCCAATTTCTGTACACGCTTTTGTAAGGAGTTGCAGAATTTTGGGGCATATTCTGGACCCTCAAAATATCCGGAAGGTTACAGTCTAGTTAAACTTATTAAAAGTGCTATCCGGAGGACGGTAGCATCTTCACGTCATTCCTTTCCTTTAGGGAGAGATAGTCTGAACCTTTAGACCCATTTAAGCATCTTATAGAATTCGGCTATCTTTAACTTTAGCTGAAGGTGAATGTCTGGGGAATACAGCTGATCTGGGGTAGCCTGAAAAGGGATAGGACTTGTAATTATCCCTTCAATAGGGAGGAAAATTCGTTTGGTTTGCGCCTCCCATTAGCACCTTAAGAGGGCGCTAATGGGGCACAAAGCAACTAGCGCCCGGGCACAGCAATGTTTGCGCCGCTCGCGAAATTTACCAGACATTTAGCGGCGGCACTAAACACTACCGCCACGATCTCCTGCACCCACAGATCATGATGTCAGTCGAGCGTGCAACACCCCGGTAGAGCTCCGGACTGGATATTGAGTGGCGCCCCTGCCTTACCGCCTGCCGCTAGCAACGACAGGTTGAGGGGAGCATTTTGCAGTCGGGAAGGGACTGGGGGAGCACTATTTAAAGGCAACTGCTTCCTGCCCTTTTTTGTCGGTGACATTTTTGCACCACGCATTGAGTGAGAAAGAGAGAGACTTCTGGAGTTATTCAATGCTGTGTTGAGGAGTTTTGGGTACTGAGCAGCACTTTGCAGGTTCATTTTGATTTGATCTTCCTTGCATCGATTTAGAAGTGACTATGGGGGCTGCACTCTGAGCTCTTTCCCTGGGCCTCTCCATTGTTCTTTCCAGCAGATTTGATGTACAGGTCTCTCCAGGCCAAGATTCAAGGCTGCAATGAGCAAGGTGTGGCTGGAGAGCAAGATTGACCCTCCCCTTTAAGAATTGGCCGGCACCAGTGTGTCTGTGTTCCATTGCTGACTGACATCATATGAGCTTCGCCAGCGCTCCGACATAGCACCTCACTCCTTGGCTTAATAGTGGCTTGAGAGGTGTGTAGCGCCTGATTTAGCGCTCCAATCACCTCCAGGGGCGATAGAAGCCAAGTTTGCAGTCGGAGGCGATAATTAACGCCAGGCGCTAAACTTTGCGCCCAGACGATAATTATGCCCCAAATGGGGCGATACCGAATTTCTCCCCAATAGAGTCATAGCGGCACAGAAGGAGGTCATTTGGCCCATCGAGTCCATGCCGGTTCTCTGTGAAGCAATCCAGTTAGTCCCATTCCCCCGCTCTATCCCCGTAGCCCTGCACGTTTATTTCCCTCACATGCCTATCCAGTCTCCCCTTGAAAACATTGAGTGTTTCCGCTTCCACCACTTCTGTCAGCAGCGAGTTCCAGGTCCTCACTACTCGCTGCATTAAAAAAAATTTCCTCACATCCCCCCATATCACTTGCCCAAAACCTTAAATCTGTGTTCCCTAGTCCTTGCACCATCAACTAGTGGGAACAGCCTTTCCCCGTCTAGCCTATCCAAACCCATCATAATCTTGTACACCTCTATCAAATCACCCCTCAACCTCCTTTGCTCTAATGAAAACAAATCCAGCTTCTCCAACTTGTCCTTGTAGCTAAGATGCCCCATCCCTGCAACCATTCTGGTAAATCTCCTCTGCACCCTCTCAAGGGCCTTCACATCCTTCCTAAAGTGTGGTTACCAGAACTGAATGCAATACTCCAGTTGTAGCCTAACCAGCGCTTTATAAAGGTTCAGCATAACTTCCCTTCTTTTGTATTCAATACCTCTATCTTTGAAGCCCAAGATCCCATATGCTTTGCTAACCGCTCTCTCAGTATGTCCTGCCACCCTCAGGGACCTATGCACATTAACTCCCAGATCCCTCTGTCCCTGCACACTCTTTAAAACTGTGCCATTAAGTGTATATTGCCTCTCCCTGTTCCTTCTGCCAAAGTGCATCACCTCACACTTCTCTGTATTAAATTCCATCTGCCACTTGTCTGCCCATTCTGGTAGCCTTTCTATGTCCTGCTGCAGTCGATTGGTATCATCATCACTGTTTGCCACCCCCCCAAGTTTGGTGTCATCTGCAAATTTAGATATTGTACTCTGTATTCCAAAATCCAGGTCATTTATATATATCAAAAGAAAAGCAGTGGCCCCAGCACTGACCCTTGGGGAACACAACTGTCTACCATCCTCCAGTCTGAAAAACAGCCATTTACCACAACTCGCTGTTTTCTGTCCTTAAGCCAATTCCTTATCCAAGCTGCCACTGACCCACCTATTCCATGAGCCTCAATTTTGTTAACCAGCCTTCTATGTGGTACTTTGTCAACTAGATTAGTCAAACACAATCTGCCTTTTACAAATCAGTGCTGTCTCTCCTTAATTAGCTTAAACCTCTCCAAGTGCCGGTTAATTTTTTCCTTGATTACTGTTCCTAAAACTTTACCCACCATTGATGTTAAACTGACTGGCCTGTAGTTACTAGGATTGTCCTTACACCCTTTCTTGAACAATGGTGTCACATTTGCCACTTTCCAATCCTCAGGCACCTCCCCCGTATCTAGGGAAGATTGGAAAATTATGGCAAGCGCTTCCACAATCTCCTCCGCCAATTCCCTTAGCAACCTGGGATGCAAGCCATCTGCACCAGGCGACTTATCCACTCTAAGCATACCCAGCCTTTCTAGTACATCCTGTCTATCAATTTTCACCCCTTCCATTGCTAATACCTTTTCCACTTCTACCGATATTTTGTCAGCATCCACCTCCTTAGTAAACACCAATACAAAGTACTGATTGAGTGTTCTAGCCTTGCCCTACGCCTCTAAGCATATATCACCTTCTTTGTCCCTAATAGGCCCCAACCCGCCTCTTACTACCTGCTTACTGTTTACATGCTGGTAGAAGATTTTTGGGTTCCCTTTTATGTTAACTGCCATTCTAATCTCATATTCTTTCTTTGCCAATCTTACTTTCATTTTCATTTCCCCCCCTTAACTTATTGTATTTGGTCTGGTTCTCCCTTGAAGAATTCACCTGATATAAACCCTCTTTTTTTGTTTCATCATCTTCTCTATCTCCCTCATCATCCAAGGAGCTTTGATTCACTTACCCTTCCCTCTTGTTGGAATGTACCTAGCCTGTACTTGGAACATCTTTTCCTTAAAGATCACCCATTGTTCCGTTACAATTTTTCCTGTCAGTCTTTGGTTCCATTTTACCCAGGCTAGATCCTTTCGCATCCCATTAAAGTTAGCCCTATTCCCGTTTAGAAGTTCCACGCTAGATTGTTCCTTGCTCCTCTCCATTGCTAATCTAAATCTTATGATACGATGATCACTCGTACCCAAGTGTTCTCCCACAGACACCTGGTCGACCTGGCCCACCTCATTCCCCAGCACCAGATCCAGCAATGCCTCCTTCCTAATTGGGCCAAGAACATACTGATCAAGGAAATTTTCCTGAACACATTTCAGAAATTCTTCCCCCTCCTTTAGGTTGATGTAGACAAGGAAGGAGTACCGAGTCAATATGGTTGGAGCTCAGGGATAAAATGGGGCTTGTTACCGTAGTAAGGGTGTATTAGAAACCTCCAGATTGTGGGGAGGAAATCTGTAGTCAGACTAGAGAGATCAATAGGAACAACAAAGTTATTGTTCTGGGACATTTTAACGGTCCCCTTATCGATCGGGACAGAGAGGGAGTAAAGGGGGAAAAGGGAACAGAATATGTACAGGTCTCTTTCGTCAAGCAGTGTGTCAGTAGGCCTACACAGGCGGAAGCATTGCTAGATCAGATAATGAGCAATGAAATAGATCAGGTAGATGAGCTAAATGTGGGTGAGCACCTTGGGAGTAGAGACCACAATTTAATTAGGTTTAAGATCAAACTAGAAAGGGAAATAGTAAGTACAAACACTAGAACACTATATTAAATTAGGCAAGATTTCAGAAAGCCGAGGAGAAATTGGCACACGGGACCATAGAGTAGCAATGGGGTATTTATTTAAAAAGACATTGCAAAGGTATAGAATAAAGTATATTCCATTAAAAAAGGAAACGACTCGTAGTCATGGATAAATAAAGAGGTTAGAAACCAAATAAGATTGAAGGAGAAAGCCTGAGAACTAGGAAGATAATAAGGAAAATACTAAAAAAGGAAATGAAATAATAAGAAGAGGTTGAGTGAGATCACAGAATCACAGAAACCCCACAGTGCAGATAGAGGCCATTTCGGCCCATCGAGCCTGCACCGACACATATCCCACCTGATCCCCGTAACCCCTACACCAACACATATCCCACCCTATCCCCGTAACCCCACGTATTTAATCCCCCCCTAACACTAAGGGTCAATTTATCATAGCCAATCAACCTAACCCGCACATCTTTGGACTGTGGGAGGAAACCGGAGCACCCGGAGGAAACCCACGCAAACACGGGGAGAATGTGCAAACTCCACACAGACAGTCACCCGAGGCCGGATTCGAACCCGGGTCCCTGGCGCTGTGAGGCAACAGTGCTAACCACTATGCCACCGATAAGGATAAAGGATAAGTATGAGGAAAAAAATTCAACAACTATCAAAAGGAACTTTATTACAAATATATCGGTAAAAAAAGTTGTTAAAAGATAGGTGGAACCCGTGCGAAGTGAGGATTGTCAATTTGTAGAAGATGATCAAAAATTGACAGATATTGAACAAATTTTTACTAAAGAGAAAGATATTGCAGAGGAGCTGAATCCTAGAGTGGTTGAGAGAGAGCAAGATTAGCAATATTATGATGGAGAAAAGGAAAATTTTAGATAAGGGATGACAAAGCATCAGAGCCTGATGGGATACATCCAATGGATCCTGGATGACTTAAGGAAGGCCCTAGAAATGATATTTCAGAGCTCTATTGAGCGTGGCTGAGTGCTGAAGGACTGGAGAGTGGCCAATGTTGTATCCTTTTTTAAAAAGGGTGGCAGAGCTAATCCAGCTAATAACAGGCCAGTTAGCTTAACATCTGTGGTAGGGAAAATTTTAGAGTCTTTAATTAAGGATGAAGTCACCACATATCTAGATAAAGAGACAATAGTTAGAAGTAGCCAGCACAGATTTCAAAAGGGACAGTCATGCATGACTAAGCTCTGAATTCTTTGAGAATGTAACAGACATGGTAGACGGGGGAAATGCAGTAGATATGGTGAACATGGACTTTAGGAAAGCCTTTGACAAGGTTCCACATGGGAGATTACTCGAGAAGATTAAGGGGTATGAAATTAGTAGGATGATAGCAAATTGGATTAAAAAAATTGGTTAGAAGGGAGAAAACAAAGAGTAGCAGTTAAGGGCAATTTTTCAGAATAGTTGGAAGTGGGTACTTGTGTCCCTCAGGGTTCAGTTCTGGGGCCACTTCTGTTCACTGCGCATATCAATGATTTGGATATAGGCCTAGAGCGAGTGGTGTCGAAATTGCAGGTGATACCAAAATAGGAGGAATAGTTAATTTTTTATAGAAGACCAAATGAAGCTGCTACGGGATATTGATAGGATGGAGGAATGGGCCAAAAAGTGGCAGATGGAACTCAATGTCACTAACTATGAGGTGATGCATTTTGGTAAAATAATAACAGCAGTAATAATCCTCTGAATGGAAGTAGGCTCGGTGCTGTGGAAGAGCAGAGGGACTTGGAGGTACAGGTTCACTAAACATTAAAAGCAGCACTTCAAGTTGATAAAGGTGTAAAATAAGGTTAATAGAATGCTAGGTTTTATCTCAAGAGGTATAAAATCTAAAAGCCAAGAGGTTCTGATAAGCCTATATAAAACCTTATGACTGCAGTATTGGGCTCCATACCATACAAAGAATTTTGAAGCTCTAGATAGGGTACAACACAGATTAAATGTGATGCTGCCTGGTAGGAGGTAATACAAATATGAAGACTTGATAAATTGGGTCATTTTTCATCAGAACAACGCAGTTTACAGGGCAATATGTAAGGCATTTTTAAAGTAATGAAAAGGGTGGGACAGGGTAGATAGAAGGTTTCCAGTTGTTGAGGGTTCAAGAGCAATGAGCAAGATTACAAGATACACGATTAAGTGTAAAAATGTGGAACGAGGGCAAGAGAAACTTCTTCACACTGTGTTGTGAGGCTGTGGAATCCACTTCCAGGGTTTGTGGTTGTGACAGAGACGATGCCAACATTCAAGATTAGATTGGAATGGTGAAAAGAAAGAAAAAAGAGTTGAAGGAACAGGATGGGTAAACATGATTAGAACTATTTGCTCGCATGGAGGGTAAACGCCGAGGTGACCAGGTTGGGCCGAATGGCCTGTTTCCATATTGTAACTTCGATGAATTTCTATGTATAACTCTGACCCATTTTCCTGGCTTCATTCCACATGAACGATGGGATCCCAGTGAGATTTCCACCATCGAGGACCTGCCGGCGCATATGAGGAAGCTTCAGTAGTGCTGCAGCCGGGACTTCACTACATCATCAGAAGAGGTGGTGAAGGAGCGTAAAGGGGCAGAAGTGTCCTGAAGATCGGAACAAAGGCTCCCACTAAAGGCCTCAGTGGAGACCGAGACCTTCAGCCGGTAAGTGCTGGGCCTGATTAGAAGGAGAGGCCATACAAACCTCTTTCCCTCCATTGGAGGAACTCGGGTCCTTTACCACCGTTTCCTGGGGTCAGCTTTCACACGGCAGTCTGGGGAAGCTGCAGGAAGCAAGGTGGAAGGGAGGGAAATCCACTGGGGACCAGGCCTCCCTCCCTCTCCACTATTTACATTGTGGGAGACAGGGAAGAAGTGACCTATGACAGTCCCAGTGGAGATGGGATGAGAGAAATCCCAGTCAATGAGGCAGCAGTAGGCTTCATGGCCCAGGTTTTTCATTGTTATCTGCTGCAATCGGTCGGGATCAGAGAGAAGAATCCTCCCCACAATCTCAGATGCAATGATCTCTGGCCATTGTGTTTGGGGTCCCTTTGATGTGCGTACTACAAACAGAATCCACATTTAACCCGAATATGAAAGCAAAATACTGCAGATGCTGGAAATCCGAAATAACAACAGAAAATGCTGGAAAAACGCAGCAGGTCAGGCAACATCCGTGGAGAGAGAAATAGAGTCAACGTTTCAGGTCGAAACCCTTCATCAAGACTGGCAACATCCGTGGAGAGAGAAATAGAGTCAATGTTTCAGATCGAAACCCTTCATCCTGTAGAGAAATATTTAGGTAACGTTTAAAAGATACCTCTGGAGTACTTACTTAATCACCTGAGTGAGAAGCTCTACCTTATTTCCTTCTTTCAGGCTGTATTTTTCTAAAATGCATTTGCCTGACTCAGTGGTTTTGCCAGATCGTTCAACTTCATACCATGTTCCCAAATACTATGAAAAAGAAACAAACATATTAGCTTAATGAGTCTGTGCACAAATCGTTCAGGATCAAATGCTAACTTAAAAAGTAAATCAACACTGAAAACACATTGGCCTGGAATTTGTGGTTGTAATGATGGTGAAACTAGCAGCATTCGCCATCATGACTGTGTAAAAGTGACAACAACTTCTGGCGTCTGCTCATGCGCAGTTAAAAAAAAGACTTGCATTTATATAGCGCCTTTCATGACCTCAGAACGTCCCAAAGTGCTTCACAGCCAATGAAGTATTTTCGAAGTGGAGTCACTGTTGTAATGTGGGAAATGTGGCAGCCAATTTGCACTCAGCAAGCTCCCAGTAATGTGATAATGACCAAATAATCTCTTTTTTTGTGATGTTGATCAAGGGATAAATATTGGCCAGGACACCGGGGATAACTCCCCTGCTCTTCTAAATAGTGTCATGGGATCTTTTACGTCCACCTGAGAGAGCAGACAGGGCCTCGGTTTAACATCTAATCAGAAAGACAGCAGCTCCAACAGTGCTGCACTCCCTCAGTACTGCACTGGACTGTCAGCCTAGACTCTGATTCAGAGGCGAGAGTGCTCCACATTGAGCCACATTTAACTGCAGAAATCGGAAGTTGCTGTCAGTGATACCCCGCTCCTGCACAGGGGGCGCTGTTGCAGTCTTCTCAGATGGAATCAATTAGAATTAATGATTTGACGTGAACTTCAATGTTTTACGCACAATTCTCACTGTCAAAAACCCTTGAAAAGGTTAAGCCTTATTCAATGAGGTGTAACTGAATTTTTAACAGCGTAGTAAGTCATATTTACCTTTCTGACCCTGAAAAACTAATTTTATATTGTGGAGTCTCATTCCTTCCATTCCATAGATTTTTAAAACAATAGCAATTAACTTTGTTAATGATATTTCAGTTTCTACCTTAATCCTATGTGTAAATCCCACTCTTTATTTTGCTTTCTGTAAAACTGTTAGAATGTGAATGATAAAACCTGCTTTTTACTTCTAGTTTGCTGTCTGCGAGAATGCTTCAATGTGATTGGCTGCTCAGCCTGCTTGATGACATCACTGTTGCTGGATGCCGCAGATCCCCTATAGATGGCGCCAGATAGAAAGTCATGTCGGCAAAAGGGAAATCGATGCCACAGAGCCTGTTGCAACTTTGTGGACAGCTTTCTTTGAGGTCAGTGGCGAGTGCTGTCACTTCACCGCTGACTGCAAAATACAGGCCAATACCTCAAAATACCACCACAAGAACGATATAAAGCTAAACAGTCCACTGGTGGTATGTGGCATGGTTTTGTAACCATGATTCTCCACACACCAAATTACCAAATTTAGCTACACCAGGAGGGGCTCTGCTCTATTAGAAGATAAACAGGTGCATGAGATTGTTGGTGCTCCCTGCAACTCCTCCTAGTAGATGGTTACAAAGCATTATAGGCAGAAATATGGGAGCAAATCACCTGCTTGTCCTCTATACTAGGAAATGGTGTGGGATTTGGGCCTACAAAGAGGAGTGTTATTTTCAATGAAGGGAACATGAAGAAAATGAACCTCGTATGGACCTATCGCCTTTCGTCTCTATGGGATTTCAATTATTTATGAGAGTGAATTAAACAGAAAATTCACGGCTTGTCTCATCAGCAGCTGAAAGAGAATGGACAGGTTATATTTTGGGTGGTAATCCTTTGTCAGCTTGTAGAGGATGACAGGAGAACCTCTTTACAGGAAACTCTTTGGTATCCGGCACCGACGGGACCGGGATGGTGCCGGTTGATAAAAAATTCCGGATAACGGAGAGGTATATCGAGGCTATTTTTAACAAACAAAAATAAAAAAAATCAAGAAATGTGCAGTATAATTGGGTACTCACCTACAGAATGTTGTGTTAAATGGATGGTGGAAGATGCTTGATTAAGTACAGTAATGCCAGTTGAGGGTAATCCATAACTCTTTAATTACTTAACAGTAAAACAAAACTTATAAACGACTGTATACTGTAGTTTTCGGAGTGAGAATTTTGCCGGTTATTGAGTGGGGGGCGAACAACAGGTAAAGATCTAGAGTACTGCTACAGTAATTATTTTTATAAACAGGCAACTCTTGGCTTTTACAGCCTGCCAACAGCTTCTGAAAATCCAGCAAAAAGCAAAAACTACTGGATCATAGGCAAAAAATGTGTGAGTTCGGCCTGTGAAAAGGCACTGAAAATATGAAAGGTAAGTGAAACAGCTGCAATGTAAGGAAATGCAGTGGAATTTGAATGGGATAATATGGCAAAGATAAAAATTAAAGGAATCAATTGTAGTCTGAAGATTATCAGTTTCAAGGGCTGAAGAGTACCCAACTTCCAGTGAAGTTACGCCAGTGTAGCGGGAGCAGTTTCAGGGAAATTCCCAATCATGGTGGTCCTGATTTCACATTGAACTTGTTTGAGGTAATTCAGAAAGCTAAAGATAGAAATGTCTGAGCGAGAATAGGAAGGGAGCTTTTAGTGCCACCAAGTCACAGGAAGGTCCAGACCATACTTTCAGACAGAATAGAGATGTTTGGCAAAATGGTAACCAAATCAATGTTTGGTCTCTCCAGTAGAGAAGGCACCTGATGAAGGAGCAGCGCTCCGAAAGCTTGTGATTTCAAATAAAGCTGTTGGACTATAACCTGGTGTTGTGTGACTTCTTACATTTGTCCACCCCAGTCCAACTCCGGCATCTCCACACCATGGCAACTTAAATATGCCAACACTCCCAATTTAAAATCAGGCATCCCCATTTTGTGGGTCAATTTGAAAACTATTCCACTGCAGCAAATGAAGCAACACTTTTTGCTTTTTGCTTTTTGCTTTGAGCCTTTCCCAAAAATTCCTATTGGTCTCCCATATCCTGATCACAGTCTGTTGGTCTAAGAATTATTTTGAGATGGCAAATGTTAAGGGGTAAAGTCTGAAATATGCTTAAATTGTTTTTTTTTAAAAAAGGATATTACCCGAAATGTATCTATTTTTATGTTTCTTAATCTGATGGGTTGCAACCCCAAGCTCACAACCAATGCAGAGGCAGTTGTATATTAACAGACAATCCTGTGCCCCTTCCAAAAATGACCTCTATCTATATTGAACAATGAGTGCTCCCTGGGACCCAACGGAACACTACAGCTGATATTATTTTCCAAACCACTGGTTTATAATCCAAATTGTACCAATTTTTACCAATGCACAATGCAAAACAAAATGGACATCCTCCCCGTCTTGCAGCTGACCCTGTATTAAAGCCCCTGAGATACAGTTATCAGCAATATTCCGACTAAAAATGCTGGTACAGAGTTTTATATAGAAAAAAGTTCCCTTGACGGTTAGAATTTTTAAGAACATGTTTGTGCAGCAGAATTGTAGCCGTTAAAATTATTTACATAAATGAAAGTGTTTGCTATATTTGGTTAGATCAACTTAATGGAAGTTACATTGCAATAGTTTAAGGTATTTGAGGCAAAACATTGTTCAGCTAAATTGGGCAGATTTAAGAAAGTTATTGGAAAGGTTACATTGATGGGCAGAGAGAGTAAACAGGATAACAACACCAGTGCTATCTGGCAATATATGGGTTAGTTAATTCAGTGATTCCATGCTCCCAGGAGGAAGCCACGCTCAAAGGGTTGGGTGTTGGAGAACCAGCACTAAAGTGTTGTAGCCCTATTTGTGCCGAATTGTACACCCACCAGGTGAGCCGGGCTGCAAGAACCCAAGTACTATAGCAAAATACTGCGGATGCTGGAAATCTGAAATAACAACAGAGAATGCTGGAAAAACTCAGCAGGCCAGGCAACATCCATGGAGAGAGAAATAGAGTCAACGTTTCAGGTTGAAACCCTTCGTCAGGACTGAGAAAAAACACAGGAAATGAAACAGATTAAAAGGCCAGTTTGGGGGGCTGGGAAATGGGGATTAAAGAACGAAAGAGAAGTGAAGAGACATTAAGAGGTATTCAAAATGAGACGAGATGGTGATAGGACTAGTGAAGAGACAAAAGACGGCTCTAGATTAGGTGTGAAATGCGCTGGCAGAATGGGAGACAGCTGCCATGTGGGAGAGAAAAAAAGGGGGAAGGGCACAAAACAAAGGTGTGGATAAAAAATATACAAAAGTGTAATGGGGCCGAGGTTATGATCTGAAATTGTTGAACTCGATATTGAGTCCGGAAGGCTGTAAAGTGCCTCTCCACGGATGTTGCCTGGCCTGCTGAGTTTTTCCAGCATTTTCTGTTGTTATTTTGCAAGAACCCAAACTAATTTCACTTCGGACCTCTATAGCTGGCCTGGGTTCAAATCCAGGTCCCGGAGGTGAATGGACGGTGTGCGAACCATCCAATCCCTTTTGGAAGACGCTATTTATTGACCTTTCGGAGGCTGCCAGGAATACTTCTTTACACAAAGTAAATTGAAGGGGTGCCACGCAGCTATAGAATGAACATTAGCACTACTAACCTGAGACATACTGAAATTTTGTTGCACAGGTTTTTTGCCACAGGCACCCCAGTTGATTTGGACTGTTCTGGTGAAACAAATGGAGGCGACCAACAGCGTCAACAATGTCCCCTGCATGGTGCCGCCTCGAGAGGAATCTGAAACACAGAGATTTCTTAACCACTTACACTCCGAAATTGACTGACTCACAAAGTGGAAAACATAGAGATAGGAACAGGAGTAGGCCATTCGGCCCTTCGAGCCTGCTCCGCCATTCAATGAGATCATGGGAGTTCCCTGTGTGGACACACACCTTTGTCTGGGAACTCTCAATCAGGACCCCGTATAGAGAGAACATCTCACCATTAGGAACCTTTGCTTCACCATCAGGAACCACTTTAAATTAACATTTCACGGTGAGGTGTAATCCGTGATTATTCTTGTGCAAAATACTGCACTCCCCTATTTCTGTCATTTAAAAAAAATACTGCCCTCCCAATCGATACTGGCCATTTCTACAGAATTACTGAAATAAAGAGTGTTGAAACATTTCCGTGCTGCTGCACTGACGGCAGCGGGAAGTGCGGAGAGGAGGCGAAATGGAAAAAAGAAACACATTCAGTGACCCTGCCTTTGAAACGCCGCAAATATATCCGGAATATAGCTGTCCCCAGACTGCCAGCTCCACCATTAGAAGTGTACAGACTAGTTAAAGCAATTTGTATCATTCTTTAGAACTTTTTTAAAGGCACATTTGATTGTAATTCATTGAATTGTTTTCTGTTGCCTCCCTTTTTCAGGATTGCCTGTTCCCGGATCAGAGGGTTGACACGCTTTCGCTGTAGCTCTCTCGAAGGGTCTCCAACGAAAATATTTACCTTTCTTTTCCCTGCCCAGATGCTGACAGGACTGGTGTGTATTTCCAGCAGGTTCGGTTTTTATTTGAATTCCCAATATTTACAGTTTTTTTTTAGAAAATCTAAGCTTCTGACCAGGTCACTCTGTAACTGGGTCCCGAGAAGTGGACTAAGAACAGATTTGGTGAGTTTAAGTGTATTTCCACTCGGAGAGACTCGCTCCTTGGCTTTCAAAACAGGTGCGGGGCTCTCCGGATTTACATTACAAAAAGGTTTGCCTGCCCGAAGCAGTGGCATAAGATGACCCTTAAATTCAATGTGCAGAAGTGGAGAGCTGAGACTGGAGAGGGTCACTGCTGATGGGAGCAGCAACAATTCAAGGTTGGTTTCATGCGTTGACCAGGCCGGTCCTGGGAGGTTCCGTTACACCCCACCTCTCAGTCCAGGATTGTTAATGCCTTTCGTACTCGGTAATCTCGAAACTATGTTTAAAGAGCTGCAGCAGTAACCGGAATATATCCTGTCGCTCATCACATCTCAGCGCTCCCTGTGAACACAAGACTCTACCTTTACCATCCTCCTCCCTTTCAGTTAGAAGGACTCGAGTGTCCAGCTCACCCTCAACCTGTGAATTTAGCGGGGCTCCAGATTGTATTTGTGAAAACCGAACACGTTAACACGGGTCCTGAACACTTTCCCTAAACTCCACTCACCTCAGTCTGTCTGCAAATGAACCCAATTCTGTTCATTCAAATCGTACGGTCTAATAAACCAAATCTACTCCTTCAATAATAGAAACAGAAAATGCTGGGATTACTCAGCAGGTCAGGCAGCACATGGAGAGAGAGAGACAGAGTTCACGTTTCTGACCTTTGGTCAGAACTTCAATCGATTGCCAATCTCTCTATCAATGAACCGGCTCTATTCATTTCCATGGGGGTCCAGTCTACCCCAGTGGGTTTCCCCTCAAATCCCCAACAAGCAAACGCTCCGACGGCCGGTTCCCTCCGTAACACAACCAGGCGCTGACCTCACTCAAAATGGGCAGAATATTGGACAAGATGATCACATTTCAGTAGTGGGGGGTGGGGAGCTATGCCCCGTGGCCCCCCTTGTTACACCCCCACCCCTCTTATTACAATAACCCTTCTCTGTTGAAATAACCCCCTCCCCCCGTATTACAATAACCCCCAATAGCTCACCCTGGAGCAAAGCGGAGACTGAACGGCGATGTGATCTGGAGCTGACCCCGAATCCCAGCGGTGGTGTCCCGGTGTCTGGTGCGCAGCCCCACAACCAGTCCTTATATCCGAGTCAGCGCTACCCAAAGAAGCACAAGATCAGAGTTACCTCACAGAGCCAGGTAAGAGCAATCCCACCCCGCGGCCCCAGGGGAGGTCCCAGTAATGTACACGTCTGTACAAGTGTGTGCATCAGGTAATGATGAAAAGCGCTCGCTCTCACCAAACTGCTTATAAAATGTTTCTTAACTCCACATCCCACTCATCCGTGTATCATTTTTAAACGAATTACATCAAAATATTGTTAAAATGTAGTTGTATTACAGTATAAAATAGCTTGATGCGAGGTCCTCTGTTGGACCTGTTACCCCAGCTAGGAGGAACAGCCCCTTGCTGTGGTGAAGAAAGAATTACATTTTTACAGAGCATTGTCACCTTTCTCAGAAACGTTTCAAAGCACTTCATATACAATTAATTACTGTGAAGTACCGTGACTGTTGTCCTGCCCGCTCTTAGCACAGCAGGATCCCACAAACAGTAGTGACATCAATGACCAATTAATCTCTTTTTCAGTGGTGTTGGTTGAGGGAGCTATGTTGACCAGGACCCCGGGAGAACACCCTGCTCTCTTTTGAATCGTGCCATAAGATCTTCAATATCCACCTGAACCAGCAGATAGGGCCTTGGTTTGACATTTCAAGAACAGCATCCCTGACAATGTGGCACTCCCTCAGTATGACATTGAGGTGTCAGCCTAGATTCTGCTCTAGAATTGGGGTGTGAACACACAACCTGATGCTACTGGTTTTGTAAAGCTTTATTATTTTGATAATCCACACATTTGGAAGCCAAAAGATAATCCTGTCTGTGCCTGTGCCATTTCTTAGAACAAGATAGGCTGTGCGATACCTTCTAACAACAAACAGTTTACTGATCAGTGGGAATTTTCTCTGGAATCAAGCCAAAATAGTGACCCAAGATTTGAGAACGATGATCTTGCAGTTAAGGCTCAGTGTTTCTAATAGCCTGCATGCCATGCACTACTCCAGAATCACAGGTTGCTGAACTGGTCAATGAGAGCAATACGGATTCGCTGTTCAATTTTCCCCCTTTCCTCAGAGGAAGTGCTTGCCTTACTGGATGGACCAATCTGAGGTCAAGACCTTATCACATGACCTCACAATTAAAGCTTTTTCAACATATTCCATGCTGACCTTTCCAATGTCCGTGATGGACTTAAGATAGGGCCCAGTTATTCACCAAGCAGTACCACAAGCCTCCATATCACATACTGCTCCTTCACTGAGAGAACAGATGGACCCACACTATACAACCTATTCAAGTTCCTTGGAAAAACATTGGCATGTAACTGACAGTCTGTAAATTTAGTAGTTAATTTCACCCCCCCAGCCCCTGCCCCCAACCCTTTAAAACAATTTTTCTCCCCTAATTTGAAGCTGTTCTCAATCACGTGATAGGACAAGCCATGACAAGATAGTTGAGTGATCTACTTTGCGTCCGTCTTTTTTTTTGAGCTGACAGTTAGGGGACGCCCAAGTGTAGCATGGGTCACATTGCCCACCAGTTTACATTCCCTCTCTGCTCGGGGCTCATGCTGTGGAGAATCATGGACACGGATCATTTGCTACTGCTCCATTGTACACTGGAGCACCAAAATGCTTGTCTCTGTGGGAACGGTAGCATAGTGGTAATATTACTGGGCTAGTAATCTAGAGGCCTGGACTAATGATCCAGAAAGTTAATTTCAAATCCCACCTGGGGAGTTTAAATTAAGTTAATTAAATAAATCTGGAATAAAAAGCTAGTTTCATTAATGGTAACCATTAACCATTCACAACTCCTCAGGTAATGAAGCCGTCCATGCCCGCATGCAACAAGACCTGGATGACGTTCAGGCTGGGTCTGATAAGTGGCAGGTAACATTTGTGCCACAGAAGTGCCAGGCAATGACTATCTCCAACAAGTGAGAGTCTAAACACCGCCCCTTGACATTCAATGGCATTACCATTGCTGAATCCATCAACATCCTAGGGATCACCATTGACCAGAAACTTAACTGGACCAAAAGATAATCCTGCCTGTGCCAGTTCTTAACTGTGGCAACAAGAGCAGGTCAGAAGCTGGGTATTCTGTGGCAAGTGCCCCACCGCCTGATTCCTGACTCCCCAAAGCCTTTCAACCATTTACAAGGCACAAGTAAGGAGCATGATGGAATACTCTCCACTTGCCTGGATGAGTGCAGCTCCAACAACACTCAAGAAGCTTGATACCATCCAGGACAAAGCAGCCTGCTTGATTGTCACCCCATCCCAGCACCATAAACATGTACCGTGGCTGCAGTGTGTACCATCTACACAAGATGCACTGCAGCAACTCACCAAGGTTTCTTTGGCAGCACCTCCCAAATCTGCAACCTCTTCCACCTAGGACAAGGGCAGCAGATGCATGGGAACACCACCACCTCCAAATCACACAACATCCTGACTTAAAAGTATATTGTCGCTGGGTCAAAACCTTGGAACTCCCTACCTAACAGGGGAGTACCTTCACCACACAGACTGCAGTGGTTCAAGAAGGCGGTGCACCACCACCTTCTCAAGGGCAATTAGGGATGATCAATAAATGCTGGCCTTGCCAGCGATGCCCACATCCCATGAAAACGAATTAAGATTTTTTTTTTTTAAACCATGTAACTATCGGATTGTCGTAAAAACCCATCTGGTTCGCTAATGTCCTTTAGGAAAGGAAATCTGCCGTCCTTACCCGATCTGGCCTATATGTGACTCCAGACTCACAGCAATGTTAACTGCCCTCTGAAAAGGCCTAGCAAGCCACTCAGTTGTAACAAACCGCTACAAAATATAATAATAAGAATAAAACCAGACAGGCCACCCGGCATCGACACAACAATGGCACACCCAGCCCAGTCGACCCTGCAAAGTCCTCCTCACCAACATCTGGGGACTTGTGCCAAAATTGGGAGAGCTGTCCCACAGACTAGTCAAGCAACAGTCTGACTTAGTCATCCTCACAGAATCATACCTTTCAGCCAATGTCCCAGACTCCTTCATCACCATCCCTGGGTATGTCCTGTCCCACTGGCAGGACAGACCCACCAGGGTTGGAGGCACAGTGGTATACAGTCGGGCTGGAGTGGCCTTGGGAGTCCTCAACATTGACTCTGGACCCCATGAAGTCTCACGGCTTCAGGTCAAGCATGGGCAAGGAAACCTCCTGCTGATTACCACCTACCGCCCTCCCTCAGCTGATGAATCAGTACTCCTCCATGTTGAACACCACTTGGAAGAAGCACTGAGGGTAGCAAGGGCACAGAATGTACTCTGGCTGGGTGACTTCAATGTCCATCCCCAAGAGTGTCTCGGTAACACCACTACTGAACGAGCTGTCTGAGTCCTGAAGGACATAGTTGCCAGTCTGGGCCTGCGACAGGTGGTGAGAGAACCCAACATGAGGGAAAAACCTACTTGACCTCATCCTCGCCAATCTACCTGTCACAGATGCATCTGTCCATGACAGCATTGGCAGCAGTGACCACCGCACAGTCATTGTGGAGACAAAGTCCCGTCTTCACACTGAGGACACCCTCCATCGTGTTGTGTGGCACTACCACCGTGCTAAATGGGATAGATTCAGAACAGATCTAGCAGCTCAAACTGGGCATCCATGAGGCACTGTGGGCCATCAGCAGCAGCAAAATTGTATTCCACCACAATCTGTAACCTCATGGCTCGGCATATCCCTCACTCTACCGTTACCATCAAGCCAGGTGACCAATCCTAGTTCAATAAGGAGTGTAGAAGAGCAGGCCAGGAGCAGCACCAAGTGTACCTAAAAATGAGCTGCCAACCTGGAGAAGCTGCAAAACAGGACTACATGCAGGCTAAAAAGCAGAAGCAGCATATAGACAGGGCTAAGCGATCCCACAATCAACGGATCAGATCAAAGCTCTGCAGTTCTGCCACATCCCGTCGTGAATGGTGGTGGACCATTAAACAACTAACGGGAGGAGGAGGCTCCATGAATATCCCCATCCTCAATGATGGTGGAGCCCATCGCATGAGTGCAAAAGACAAGGCTGAAGCATTTGCAACCCACTTCAGCCAGAAGTGCTGAGTGGATGATCCATATTGGCCTCCTCCTGAGGTCCCCACCATCACAGAAGCCAGTCTTCAGCCAATTCGATTCACTCCATGTGATATCAAGAAATGGCTGCGCGCACTGGATATAGCAAAGGCTATGGGCCCCAACAACATCCCGGCTATCGTGCTGAAGACTTGTGCCCCAGAACTAGCCACGCCTCTAGTCAAGCTGTTCCAGTACAGCTACAACACTGGCATCTATCCGACAATGTGGAGAACTGCCCACATATGTCCTGTCCACAAAAACAGAAGAAATACAACCCGGCCAATTACCGCCCCATCAGTCTACTCTCAATCATCAGCAAAGTGATGGAAGGTGTCTTCAACAGTGCTATCAAGCGGCACTTACTCACCAAGTGTGAAGGAATAGCCATGATTCAGAGAAATGCATGATACTATGAACAAATTTCTAATATTATTAATACAGAATATACTGGGTTTAATAATCTAAATTCTCAAAGACACAAGTCTCAGCAGACAGGCTGCAAACAGAAATACAGGCTTCTGAGATAAGATCAGTTGATAACAAAGTTGTAAACAAGCTTTGAAATGGGAATTAGTTAAATTTGCTAAAACAATGAAAGATTGAAGCAAACCATTGGTGCTTCCGAAAGGCCTACGGTTTGCAACGAACACAATGAGAATGCCCAGTTTAAAGTGTGAAGAGCTAACACGTTGGAACAGAAATACAAACATTAAAAGAGGCATGTGCCTTTGAAACATGACATCAAGTAAAGAAACCTGCTGGTCAGATAGTTTTATGTTAAACTTGGAAAACAGGAACCATAAGATTAAATATGCAACCAATTGAGATAGCTAGAAAACAAGTAAACACTTGGTGACTGATGCCCAGTTTGGGTTCCGCCAAGACCAGTCGGCTCCTGACCTCATTACAGCCTTGGTCCAAACATGGACAAAGCAGCTGAATTCCAGAGGTGAGGTGAGAGTGACGGCCCTTGACATCAAGGCAGCATTTGATCGAGTGTGGCATCAAGGAGCCCTAGTAAAACTGAAGTCAATGGGAATCAGGGGAAAATGCTCCACTGGCTAGAGTCATACCTAGCACAAAGGAACATGGTTGTGCTGGTTGAAGGTCAATCATCACAGCGCAAGGACATCGCTGGGAGTTCCTCAGTGCAGTGTCCTAGGCCCAACCATCTTCAGCTGCATCATCAATGACCTTCCCTCCAACATAAGGTCAGAAATGGGGATGTTCGCTGATGACTGCACAGTGTTTAGCACCATTCCCATCGCCTCAGATAATGAAGCAGTCCATGCCCGCATGCAACAAGACCTGGACGACGTTCAGGCTTGGGCTGATAAGTGGCAGGTAACATTCGCGCCATAGAAGTGCCAGGCAATGACTATCTCCAACAAGCGAGAGTCTAACCACCGCCCTTTGACATTCAACGGCATTACAATCGCTGAATTCCCCACCATCAACACCCTGGGGGTCACCATTGACCAGAAACTTAACTGGACCAGCCACATAAATACTGTGGCTACAAGAGCAGGTCAGAGACTAGGTATTCTGTGGCGAGTGTCTCACCTCCTGATCCCCAAAGCATTTCCACCATCTACAAAGCACAAGTAAGAAGTGCGACGGAATACCCTCCACTTGCCTGGATGAGTGCAGCTCCAACAACACTCAAAAAGCATCAGGACAATGCAGCCCACTTGATTCGCACCCCATCCACCACCTTAAACATTCATTCACTCCACCACCGGTGTACCGTGGATGCAGTGTGTACCATCTACAAGATGCACTGCAGCAACTCGCCAAGGCTTCTTCGACAGCACCTCCCAAACCTGCAACCTCTACCACCTAGAAGGACAAGGGCAGCAGGCGCATGGGAACACTACCACCTCTAAGTTCCCCTCTGAGTCACACACCATCCTGACTTAGAAGTATATCACCGATCCTTCATCGTCGCTGGGTCAGAATCCTGGAACTCCCTCCCTAACAGCACTGTGGGAGTACCTTCACCACAAAGACTGCAGTGGTTCAAGAAGGCTGCTCACGGCCAACCTAAGGGCAACTAGGGATGGGCAATAAATGCTGGCCTTGCCAGCGATGCCCACATCCCATAAACAAATTTTTAACATTGAGGGACTTCAGTTTTGTGGAGAGTGTGGTGAAGCTGGGATTGTTCTCCTTACAGCAGATAAGGTTAAGGAGAGACCTAATAGAGGTATTCAAAATTATGAGGGATTTTGATAGAGCAAGTATGGAGAAACTCTTTCCTCTAGTAAGTGTGTCGGTGACCAGAGGTCATAGATTTAAAATAATTGGCAAAAGAACTAAAGGGGATTTGAGGAGAAATTACTTCACAAAGAGGGTTGTTATGATCTGGAACGCACTATTTGACAGTGTGGTGGAATTCGATTCCATGGGAACTTTCAAAAGGCAATTGGACATGTATTTGAAGAGAACCAATTTGCAGGGTTATGGCGTGTGGGACTAAATTGGATAGCTCTTTCAAAGAGCGGGCACAGGCACGAAGGGCCAAATGGCCTCCTTCTGTGCTGTAAGATTCTATAATTCTAAATGCGCAGTTAAAGTAGTAGAGGCCTGGTAGCCCATTGATGCTGCAATGGTACATGCTGTGGAGATACTTAGATGGAAAACGTTTAATTGTGAAGAGACACTGGAAGGTTTATCCATCACAAAAAAAATATTAATACCTATATTTAAGAAGGGGGATAGAACATATCCAGGAAATTATAGACCAGTCAGCTTAACATCGGTGGTAGGAAAAATAATGGAATCCCTACTAAAGGATAAAATAGAATAATATCTAGAAATCAAAAATATAATAATGAATAGTCAGCATGGATTTCAAAAGGGAAAGTGTTGCTTGACCAACCTCATTGAATTTTTTGAAGAGGTAATAGAGAGAGTAGACAATGGTAATGCAGTAGATGTAATTTATCTAGATTTTCAAAAGGCCTTCGATAAGGTACCCCATAATAGGCTGTAAGAGCCATAAAAGCTTAAGAAAATACTTTAAAATAGTGGCTAAATGGCATAATACAGTTAATTTACCTGAACGACTTATTGTATTAAGAAACCCCCTATTTTCTTGCTCCAGTAGTATAGTCCGACACCCCCTTCATTCTTGCCACAATGGAACAGTCCCTAAGCCACACATGGGTGCAGCCATTTTACAGTTTAAACTGCACGTGGTGAAAGAGGCAGAAGCTGTGAGGTTTGGAGCAGTACAGTTTTTGACCGTGTTCGTTTACACGTGTTTGCTTTGTAATTCTGTTTGTTAAGTGTTATAGTAAACCGTTTAAAAGACAAAGCTACGTTTGGGAACGTTTTATTTTGACACGCGTCTACTCGATGTTAAAAGCCCCACAGCCCAGTGGCCTGCCTGTTTGGAAACTAAGAAGCGCCACTACATTAGTCAAAAACTAGCTCCCTAAGAAGGAAGGGACGGAATCGTCGGCGAACGTATACATGAATGGTCACGGAGCCAGACGACAATTTAAGAAAGCGAAGGTACAGTGACTGTTACTTGCTTTGTTCATTCTGTTGAGAAGCTAAATAAGAGCTGCGGGTAAAATGGCCGAGGCCTTACGGAGCCAGGAGCTTCCCCCAGCCAGAAGGATTGCTGGCCAAAAGAGGGAAATAAAGCTCACCCCAAAGGCAAGGGAAGAGAAGTTACATAGAAGCATAGGTGCAAGGAAGGCTAAATTAGTTCAGATAACTGGAAAAATGAAGATAATTGATCGTCTTATGGAAGATAATGCTAATATTAAGAAAGCTGAAGACATGGGCCTAGAAATTCAGTGCCCTTAGCACCGATTTTGCGGCGCTAAAGGGCCTAGCACTGCAATTGGCGTCGGTTCCTAAATTGCCTGGGGCCCTTCCGCGGCGGTAGACCGGTAGCGCTGCGCCGGCACCGATGACGTCATCGGTGTGCGCAGCGTCCCGGTTGCCGTGGTAACCCGGCCCCAAGCCGAAATTCAGTTGCGGCCGCCTCGCCAGTGGCAGCCGCAACTAAGACTCCGGCAAACGAGTGTTGCCGGAGTCTGCGCCGGCGCTTTAAGTAGGCGTGGCGGCCGGCCGCTTTCCCGCCGGCCGCCTGCCCGCAGCTCCCTCCCCGGACTTCTTCCCCCACCCCCCCCGGAACAGATGCAAGCCCGGCACTTGTCCGAGGTGCCGGGCTCATTTTTGCAGAGATTTGCGCGGGCCGCGACCGGGTGCAGGCAGCTCCTCCTTAACGGAAGGAGGAGGCCTGCACTTCCCGAGCCTGCCGCACCGCATCGGGCGCCGCAGCGCCGGAATAGCGCCGCAATGCGGCGCGTAGCGCCAGTTTTCAGGCGCAAACAGCCTTCAGTAGCGCCGGCAGCCGTTTGGGCGCGGCGCTACTGAATTTTTGGCGCGCACAGCGCGACTTAGCACCGGCGCTAAATTTCCGGCGTTAAGCCCCGGCGCAGCGCAACCTCAATTTCTAGGCCATGATGTATTACGATTTCTCCAAGCTGCATGAAGAATTTAATATACTCAATGAAGATGTATTAGCACTTCTGTCTGAAGAAGAGGGAAACACTGATCAGCACGACTGGTTTGATCTTAAATCAACCAGCATTAAGGACTATATCAAGGCCACGGAGCAGTGGATGTTACAAATTCGTCAAGATGCTGATACAGCAGAGAAAGATAAGGTTGACGATGAAGTCGGACCAGACGATAGCATTTCAGAGACTTCCGCCAGACCGAGCAAAAATCAAAAAGAAGGTAGCTCTGTTTCTGGACGCAGGTCAGTCGCTTCTACCACAAGCTCGGCGCGACGCATGAGAGCGGAGGCTGAACGGGCGGCGTTGATGGCGCGCGCAGCATCTTTAGATGAGAAGCAAGCTCTTGAACGGGAAGAGGCCCAACTGCAGGTCCAAGAGGCCCAACTGCAGGCCCAACTGCAGGCCCAACAGGCCCAACTGCAGGCTCAACTGCAGGCCCAACAGGCCCAACTGCAGGCCCAAGTGCAGGCCCAACAGGCCCAAGTGCAGGCCCAGCGGGCCCAGGTGCAGGCAAAGAAAGAACGGCTGGAGATGAAAACAGCTATCGAGGTCTCAGATGCCAGGTTGAGTGCGTACGAAGATTATGAAGGCTCACGGGACGGCGGGAGCCACTGCCAGTCAACGTTGCCACATAGAGTTGGATCCAGGGCACCTTCAAGAGTTACAACAGAGCCCGAAAGCAATTCCCCGGCATTACAGCGTGGAAGAGTGGCCTCTCCACTAACAGGAGCACGTGATGCTACCCCAGACGTCAGACGGTCTAGACTAGACCCTGCTGATGACCACCAGAGGCCTGAAGACACAGGGAGAAGCCTATACTGAGTGATGCAACGTCAGAACGAAATTACAGAGATGCTTGTAAAACAACAGAATCTGTTTCGACTCCCTCAAAGAGACATACCAGTGTTCCAAGGCGACCCACTCAAGTATAAGCCCTTCATCAGATCCTTTGAACAAGCCATTGACTCCAAGACAGAGAGCAGCAGTGATAAGTTGTACTACCTGGGACAGTACACCAGTGGTAAACCACAAGACCTGGTCAGAAGCTGTGAACACATGAGACCGGACCGGGGATACATAGAAGCCAGGAAGTTGCTGCAGGAGCACTATGGTAACGAGCTGAAGATAGCCACTGCATATATCGAAAAGGCTACCAAGTGGCCACAGATCAGATCGGAAGACGGAGAGGCATTGAACGCATATGTTCTCTTCCTCATAGGATGTCGCAACACCATGGAGGATGTTGAATTCATGGAAGAGATGGACAATCCTACGACTATGAGAATCGTCATCTCTAAGCTTCCTTACAGGATGAGAGAACAATGGAGAAGAACAGCCTTTGAGATAATGGAGAGACGGAAAAGTAGAGCCAGGTTTGCAGACTTAGTGAATTTCATAGACAAACAGGCTAAAATTGCTAGGGACTCATTGTTTGGAAACATCCAGGATGTCAGCCCGACCACCGATGGAAGAGTGAAAGCCAAGCCTGCTGAATCAAAGACTCTCAGGAAAGGTGGTTCCAGGGGAAGCAGCTTTGCAACTATCGTCACTCAGGCCGAGGAAGAAAGGCCCCAGAACTCATCTCCCAAAAAGAGCAGCACCGTGACGCCCGCTAATGCCTTTCAGAAGCCATGCTTATTCTGCCAGAAGAATCATACATTGGATTTCTGCAGCGACATCAAAGCACAGCCACATAAGGACAGAATCGAATTCCTGAAGCACAACGGCCTATGTTTTGGATGTCTCTCTCAGGGGCACCTGAGTAGAAACTGTAAGCAAAGAACAACATGCAGAGAATGCACTCGGAAACATCCCAGTCTGCTGCATATCCATAAAGAAGAACAAGTCTCTAAGAAGAGTGAAGAAAACAATACCGACGAGAAGGTTGTTTCAAGTGCTCTGGTGTCGCTAGAACCAGAGACTTGTGGACTCACTGGGGCCGGTGACAGTGACTGTATTCTTGCCATCGTACCAGTAAGGATCAAGTCTAAGAGGAGTGAGAAGGTTGTGGAGACTTACGCCTTCATGGATCCAGGTAGTTCAGCAACGTTCTGCACAGAATCACTCATGCGACAGCTGAACGTTAGAGGCAGAAGAACAGAAATCCTATTACGCACCATGGGTCATGAGAAGTCAATGCAAAGTTATATCCTGTCAGACCTAGAAGTGTGTGGACTTGAAGAGAAGGACTTCATAGACCTGCCTAATGTTTTCACACAGAGGGAGATTCCTGTTAGAATAGGGAACCTAGCCCTGCAGAAGGATGTGGATAGATGGCCCTACCTAGAAAAGGTGCGTCTCCCATACATTGAAGCAGAAATTGGCCTATTAATTGGAACCAATGCCTACAAAACTATGGAGCCATGGCAGGTGATAAACAGCAAGGATGACGGACCCTACGCCGTCAGAACAGCCCTTGGATGGGTAATCAATGGACCGGTAAGGAGAGATGATGGCCACAAGTCGAACAAGGAGGAACGACAAAACGTCACAGTTAATCGCATCTCTATCACAAGCATTGAAGAGCTGTTGATACAGCAGTTCAACGCAGACTTCTCAGAACGCAGCTGTGAGGAAAAGACAGAGATGTCACAAGAAGACCATCAGTTCATGGGTTTGATGACAAGGTCTACACAGTTCATTGATGGCCACTATCACATTGGTTTGCCACTGAGAAGACAGACCGCGAAGATGCCGAACAATCGCTGCATAGCAGAGCAACGCGCCATCAGTCTAAAGAGAAAGCTGAACAAGAACCCCGACTTTCACGAAGACTACAAAGACTTCATGAGAAACATCATAGCGAAAGGCTATGCTGTAAAAGTGCCCGAAGAACAGTTGAACAGAGACGATGGAAGGGTCTGGTACATTCCTCATCACGGGGTGTATCACCCAAAGAAGAAAAAGATCCGTGTAGTGTTTGACTGCGCCGCCTCATTCAGAGGAACTTCATTGAATGACCAGCTGCTTCAAGGTCTTGATCTTACTAATACCCTCATTGGCGTCTTGACTAGGTTTAGACAAGAGCTCGTTGCCATGATGGCAGACATAGAATCAATGTTCTACCAAGTCAGAATCCCTGACGAAGATGCTGATCTTCTGCGTTTCCTTTGGTGGCCAGATGGCGACGTTAGTGAAGCGATGGTGGAATGTAGAATGGCCGTACACCTGTTTGGAGCCACATCATCTCCCAGCTGTGCAAGCTACGCTCTCAGAAAAACTGCAGAAGATGGCAAGGGCAAAGCACCATCCGAGGCTGTGGAGACAATCTTCAGAAACTTTTATGTTGATGACTGTCTGAAGTCCGTGTCAACAGAAGACGATGCCATCGCACTGTCAAGAGACCTTAGAACTCTGTGTTCGAATGGAGGATTCCATCTGACTAAGTGGATAAGCAACAGCAGAGCAGTTCTAGCTTCTATCCCAGAAAAGGAAAGAGCCACTGAAGTCAAAGATCTGGACCTGAGCCACGATGTCCTTCCTATCGAGAGAGCTCTTGGTGTACAATGGTGCATCGAGTCAGACACGTTCAACTTCAGGATAATGGTGAACGAAAGACCATCCACAAGACGAGGGATTCTCTCCGTGGTCAGTTCCATCTACGACCCTCTCGGATTCCTGGCACCACTCATTCTGCCGGTGAAGCTGATGCTACGAGAGCTGTGTAGAGACAAGAGAGGATGGGATGAAGATATCCCAGAAGGTCAAGCTCAGAGATGGCACAGATGGCTGACAGATTTGCAACAACTTTCTAGCTTCAACGTCAGTAGATGCATCAAGCCCGCGAGTTTTGGAGTTACAAAGATGGCTCAACTACATCATTTCTCGGACGCCAGTGAGGACGGCTATGGCACGGCTACCTACCTCTTGCTGACAAATCAACAGGGCCAGAAACATTGTGCCTTCCTCATGGGAAAATCCAGGGTGGCTCCGCTGAAGCAGGTCACCATCCCGAGACTGGAATTGACGGCAGCGGTTGTTGCAGTTAAAGTTGACCAGGTGATGCGTAAAGAGTTACAGCTCCCATTAGAAGAATCTGTCTTCCGGACGGATAGCACGACGGTGCTGAAGTATATAGAGAATGAGAAGATACGCTTCAAGACCTTCGTAGCAAACAGAATCTCATCCATTAGAGAAGCTACACAACCATCTCAATGGAGGTATGTAAACACCTCATTAAACCCAGCAGATCAAGCCTCACGGGGATTGAAGGCTGAAAACTTCATGAGGAGTGAAACTTGGATACAAGGCCCAAGTTATCTGCTGGAAACAGAGAGATCATGGCCAGAAAGACCAGATATGCCAAGTCAGATTACTGAAGACAACGTCGAAGTCAAGAGATCAGTCACAGTAAATTTCATAACTACGAAAGAGAACTTTGACACAGTGAACAAGCTTGTTAACCATTTCTCAGGATGGCACCAGTTGAGGAAAGCAGTTGCATGGTTTCTAAGGTTGAAAGAGTTGCTGCTACACCTGAGCGGTAAGAGAAAAGAGTACCGAGCCACTATCAGTCAGTCTGAAAGTAACCCTGATAAGCAGAGAATGCTTCTACAGCAGTATATGCATCAGCACAAGACCACATTGAGCAAGAATTCATTGACCGTGGAGGATTTGGCCAAGGCTGAGAAGGAGATAGTTTGCTTCAGTCAAAGACAAAGATACCCAGAAGAAACCGAAGCTCTACAGCAAAATACTCCAATCAAGAAAGGTAGTCATATCTACAAGCTGGACCCTACACTGCAAGATGGAGTACTGAGGGTGGGAGGGAGACTAAACAAATCTGCTATGCCAGAGGAGGCCAAGCATCCTGCTATCCTTTCTAAGGACCTCTGGGTTGCTACTCTCATTCTTCAGCATATACACCAGAGTATTGGACACAGTGGGAGGAATCACGTGCTTGCGAAGCTAAGACAAAGATACTGGATTCCAGGAGCTAATTCCATAATAAGAAAAATACTCTCTGAATGTATTGTTTGCAGACGGTTACACGCTAGAGCTGGGGAGCAGAAAATGGCAGACCTGCCTGAAGACCGTTTGTTACCAGACAAGCCCCCATTTACAAACGTAGGGATGGACTATTTCGGGCCTTTTGAGGTAAAGCGAGGACGGAGCCTTGTCAAGAGATATGGTGTGCTTTTCACTTGTTTGACCATCAGAGCAGTTCATATTGAGGTGGCACACACGCTTGACACTGATTCCTGTATTAACGCCTTGCGGCGCTTTGTCTGTAGAAGAGGACAGGTGTCCATTATGCGTTCTGATAATGGCACTAATTTCGTCGGAGCGGAGAGAGAACTACGGGAAGCTATTGAAGGTTGGAATCAGCTTAAAATACAGGAAGCCATGATGCAAACAGGAATTAAGTGGATCTTCAATCCTCCAGCTGCACCCCACCACGGAGGTGTCTGGGAAAGACAGATACGCACCGTAAGAAAACTACTCAGTTCTGTACTGAAGCAGCAAGCGCTGGACGACGAGGGACTCCAAACCGTTCTGTGCGAGGTCGAAGCCATCATTAATGACCGACCGATAACCAAGACATCAGATGATCCCAATGACCTCGAAGCCCTGACTCCGAACCACCTGTTGTTGTTGAAAACACAGCCAGCCATGCCCCCGGGAGTCTTCAAAAAGGAAGATCTGTATGCCCGTCGGAAGTGGAGGCAAGTTCAGTATATGTCAGACCTCTTCTGGACCAGATGGACAAGAGAATACTTACCTCTGCTACAGGAGCGTCAAAAATGGTCCAAAATAAAGAGGAACTTCATCGTCGGAGACATTGTCTTAATTGTGGATGATTCAGCCCCTAGAAATTCTTGGTTGATGGGAAAAATAATTAAGACCATGCCAGACTCCAGAGGCGTTGTTCGTCGCGTCTGTTTGCAAACCAAGACCAGTACCCTGGAGAGACCGATCACAAAGCTTTGCCTGCTACAAGAAGCAGCGTGAAAAGCTCCTGAACGAAAGAAAAAAGTGGACACTTGTATTGTAAATATGTTGAACTCATTAGTTTATGACTCTTAATGTTCGAGTAATTGATATGCTTCATGTGCCTAGTCAATTAGGGGCCGGAATGTAAGAGCCATAAAAGCTTAAGAAAATACTTTAAAATAGTGGCTAAATGGCATAATACAGTTAATTTACCTGAACGACTTATTGTATTAAGAAACCCCCTATTTTCTTGCTCCAGTAGTATAGTCCGACACCCCCTTCATTCTTGCCACAATGGAACAGTCCCTAAGCCACACATGGGTGCAGCCATCTTACAGTTTTAAACTGCACGTGGTGAAAGAGGCAGAAGCTGTGAGGTTTGGAGCAGTACAGTTTTTGACCGTGTTCGTTTATACGTGTTTGCTTTGTAATTCTGTTTGTTAAGTGTTATAGTAAACCGTTTAAAAGACAAAGCTACGTTTGGGAACGTTTTATTTCGACACGCGTCTACTCGATGTTAAAAGCCCCACAGCCCAGTGGCCTGCCTGTTTGGAAACTAAGAAGCGCCACTACATAGGCTGATGAACAAGGTCAGTGAATGCGGAGTCAGGGGACAAGTAGCAGAATGGATAGCTAGCTGGCTTCAAGACAGAAAGCAGAGAGTAGGGGTGAAAGGTAGTTATTCACAGTGGCAGAAGGTGGGTAGTTGTGTTCCACAAGGATCAGTGCTGGGACCACTGTTGTTCACAATTTATATTAACTATTTAGACTTTGGAATCAAAAACACAATTTCTAAATTTGCGTGTGACACCAAATTGAGAGGGATAGTCAATACTGAGGAGGACTGCAACAAATTACAGGAAGATATTAATAAACTTGCAGAATGGGCATATAATTGGCAAATGAAGTTCAACACAGATAAATGTGAGGTATTACATTTTGGTAGGAAGAATAGGGAGGTCACTTGTTACTTGGAGGGTGCGAGTCTAGGTGGGGTAGAGGAACAAAGGGATCTCGGAGTACAAATACACAAATCACTTAAAGTTGTGACACAGGTTAGCAAGGCCATAAAAAAAAGCAAACCAAGCACTAGGGTTTATTTCTAGAGGTATAGAATTGAAAAGTAGGGAAGTTATGCTAAACCTGTATCGAACCTTGGTTAGACCACACTTAGAGTACTGCGTACAGTTCTGATCGCAATATTATAAAAAGGATATAGAGGCACGGCAGAGGGTGCAGAGAAGATTTACAAGGATGATAGCAGAAATACAAGGGTATACATATCAGGAAAAGATGAACAGGCTGGGTCCTTTTCACTTCAAAAAAGAAGGCTGAGGGGTGACCTAATAGAGGTCTTTAAAATTATGAAAAATGTTGATAGAGTAGATACAGAGACAGTGTTTCCACTTGTGGGGAAAAGCATAACCAGAGGCCATCAATATAAGATAGTCACCCAGAAATCCAATAGGGAATTCAGAAGAAACTTCTTTACCCAAAGAGTGGTGAGAATGTGCAACTCGCTATCACAGGGAGTGGTTGAAGCGAATAATCTAGATGCATTTAAGGGGAGGCTAAACAAGCATATTAGGGAAAAGGGAATAGATAGATAGATTTAGATGAGGAAAGATGGGAGGAGGCATGGACTGGTTGGGCCGAATGGCCTGTTTCTGTGCCGTATATCCTATGTAAATCAGGTGCAGCAGTGCTAGTGGCTCTCAGGGTCACCATTGCCTGAACTTTTGTGCCTCAGGTTCATTCCAGGCTGTCACAGGGGACCTCAGTAACATCAGTTAATGCACAAAGAACAGATGTGTCAAGCAGGTGACTTATGTGTTTACCACAGCTAATGACATCATCACGTTCCCCATGGACAACTGGCAACAGCATGATCGGGTGTTACATTTATTACAAATCGCAAGATTCCCCCAAGTTTAATGTGCCACTGTGGTCTTACCTGCTCCTGCTATTAATAATTATGAATTCATGAACCACACAAGCTATCACTCCATCAATGTGCAACTGGTTGGTGAACATCTGCACAGGATCATGCATGTCAATGCCCACATCCAGTGCAGTAGTCATGATGACTTTACTTAAGGCAATCCACATTGCAAATGCAGGTAATGGATTAGTCCACACTAGCCAGCATCTACGAAAGATTAAGTTTAAACCATTTTTCATGGTTTGAAAACAAAGTCCACAATAACTGAGGAGGGACAGAAGCGAATACGCCAGAGAGCATGTTCTTGTTCATCGTGTGCCACTACCACCTGCTGCTGTTTACTTCTGTTCTGTTTATCAACCATTACATTCTCCTCAACTTCATTTGCTAAACCTCCAGGGTGGATGTACCTGAGATGGTGCTGTGAAGGCTTAGAGTGAGGGATAGTTTGTGCAATGATCTGGAAGCTTTCTTGGAGTCCCTTGGTTCGACTCTGCTTCACATAATACACCTAGAGAAAGAGAAGAACATATATCTTGATGACAACTTTCTGCTGATTTTTAATTTGTTCTCAGGATATGGGTGACATTGGCAAGGCAATATTTATTGACCATGGCTAGTTACCCTGAAGTGGTAGCAGGGCTTCTCCTTGGACTGTTGTAGTCCTTGTGGTGATCGTGCTCCCCCAGTGGTGTTAGGTAGGGAATTCCAAGATTTTAATCCCGTGATGAGAAAGAAACCAATATATATGTTCAAGTCAGCATGATGTGTGACTTGGAGAGCAATGTAGAGGTAACAATGTTCCCATGATGTTGTTACTCATGCCCTTCTCAATGGTAGAGGTCGTGGGGCTAGGAGTTATGTTGGAGGGAGTGGATATTGAGTCCAGCTTGGGTCAGCATGGGTATATGCTGACCCAAACTGGATTCAAGATAGTATCGAGCTTCTTGACTGTTGTTGCAGCTGCACCCATCCAGGTGAGTGATGAATATTCAATCACACTCCTAACTTGCACCTTGTAGATGATGGAGAGGCTTTGATGGGTTGGGAGGAGTGCCACTCATAACAAAGTACCAACCCTGCGGACTGCTCTTTTAACCATGGTGTTGATATGACTGGCCCAATTAAGCTTCTGATCAATGGTGACTCACAGAATGTTGATAGTGGGGGACTCGGTGATGGTGATAATGTTGACGGTCATGCAGGGCTGGTTAAGCCTTTTTTTGTTTCATTGCCTGGCACTTAGGTTGTTGTAAATTATACCTTCACTTGTCTGCCCAAGCCTGGATGCAATCCAGGTCTTGCTGAAGGCTGGCGTGGCTGCTTCATTATTGGAGGAGTTGTGACTGGAGCCGAACACGAATTCACAGTGAACAGCTTATGACAGAGGGAAAGTCATTGATTAAGCACCAGAAATGGTGGGTTCAATAGGGCAAAGCCCTGAGGAACTCTGCAGCAGCACTATCGTGGGGTTACATTGATTGGCCTCTGAGAACCATGAACCTGTGTGTCGGGTATGGAAATGTTCTTCACTATATACTTTGCTGCCAGTAAGTGAGTGAGTGAATCGGATGAGCAAAAAGAGTTGCAGAAGTTCAGTACAAACTCTGAGCTAGGGCTGGATCTCCAACCTCCCCATCCCCTTTTACCTCTTGACCCTCGACAGTAGTCAGAGGACAGAGGTTGGGTTGCCTCCTTCCATGTCTTCTATCCTTCCTGTTATGTACAGTCTTCTGCTGCAAACATAGTAGAAGAGTTACTCAGCAGCTCAGGCAGCATCTGTAGAGAGAAACCGAGTTAACGTTTCAGGTCGATGGCCCTTTGTCAGTTAACTCTGTTTCTCTCTCTACAGATGCCGCCTGACCTGCTGAGTATTCCCAGCATTTTCTGTTCTTATTTCAGATTTCCAGCATCCGCAGTATTTGGCTTTTGTAATAGTAGAAGAGCTGATCATTTGAAATTACCAGGCACACATATGGTGATGCCCATGTGTGAGCACGCAGCACATTCTGAGTGTGAGTGTATGAACATTCATCATGCAGGAGCAATATATGAATGGAATTATAGAAGGAATAGCATTTAAAGATGCGAGGGAAGAAGCATTTAAGAGGCAACCGCTACATAATGAGCATTCATGGGAAGCATTTAAAGTACAGTCAATCTGTGAGTGGGAGGTAACTGCACATGCCTTGCAATGCTTAATACATTCCATTATTATAAAATAGGTTGGGGTTTCTTATTTGGTGCTTAAAATCAAATCACTCACCTTCTTATGACACTACTGCCATGTGCACTGAGTGGTGCCTTTGGTATTTATGATTCCGGCTACCTTCCATCACAGCTTGCACCACTCGCCCGAGCATTCAGCTAGCATCAGCAATGAAAGAGGGTCTGAGGAGGCCTTGCAGCAAGCCAAATACACCAGGCAGCGTCCCTGAAGATGGCAGATAGGTCCATCCTCTTTCCTTCACTATTTCCCAGCACAAGGCTCAGCTAGAGGGTGAAGGGTTTTTCCAAGGATGCAACTAGCCCACCAAAATCAGGTGCAGCTTGGTCTGGACAGGCACAGTGCATTTCAGGTGCGATGCACCTATCCAGGGCCAAGCCAGAGAGTGGGCAGGAAAACTGATCCCTTGCTTAATGTCGTAAGGCTACTGCGACTAAGTAGTGCAGTGGGTTAGCACACTGTCCTCTCACCACTAAGACCTGGGTTTGACTCCAATCCAGCCTGATGCGATGGAATTTTCCTCTCTGATTAAAAGTTTCTTTTGTGAAATTAATTTTGGACACTGTTAACACAGCTTTAAATGAAGATTGGTCGCAGCATAAAGCTACCTATAATTTGATATTAGTGGGCAACCTCGCTCAGAGACTGCAATGATGATAAATATGGGAAATTGATTATCTCACTGATTTAATAGTTTTAAGGCACATTCTTAGGACAGAATAAGAAGGGACGTGTATTTATACAGTGCCATTCATGTCCTCAGAACTTCCCAAAGTATGTCACGGCCAATTAATTACTTTTGAGGTGTAGTCACTGTTGTTCTGTATACAAACACGGCAGCCAATTTATGCACAGTAAGGTCCCACAAACAGCAATGAGATAAATGGCCAGATAATCTGTTTTTGGAGATGTTGAATACAGATAAATGTTAGCCAGGACAACTCTCCAGTTTTTCTTCAAATACTACCATTGGGATCTTTTACATCCAATGAACAGGCAGGTAGGACCTTTGTGCAACGTCTCACGTGAAAGAAAGCACCACCAACAATCCAGTATTTCCCGCAATATTGCACTGTAAGTGTCAGCTTATATCATGTGCTCAAGTCAGACTAGGACATGAACCCACAACCTCATGATGCAGAAGCAAGACTTTTACCAGTAGGTTGAGTTGAGTAGAACAAACATTACTATCTGTCCTGGGAGTGCTTTATTTTAGCTGTGAGGCCAAAAGTGGAAAATGTTCAATTCCTAGTACGAACATCCTTTCTTGGATAAATACAATTCCCCTCCTCCACCCACTCAAAATAAAGAATGAGGATTGAAGTAACAGACTCCACTATACGCCGTGAACCAAGTTGAGTCACATGATTTCCAGCAGTCATCAACATCCTTTTTGCTTCAGTATAAACAGCTGCTTGCATTTATAGAGCACAATGAATGCAGTAAAACATCTTAAATGCTTCACTGAGGCAGAAATGAATGACAAGCAGAGGTGGGAGAAGAGTTCGGGATGGGGTGGGGGGTAACTGAAGGTATGGTCTAAAAGAAAGATGTTGGAGAGTCTTATGAAAGAGGTGAAATAAATAGCAAGGTGTTTAGTATGAGCATTCCAGAGGGTTTTTTATTGCCCATCCCTAGTTGCCCTTGAGAAGGTGATGGGCGCCTTCTTCTAGAACCACTGCAGTCTGTGTGGTGCAGGTACTCCCACAGTGCGGTTAGGTAGGGAGTTCCAGGTTTTTGACCCAGCGATGATGAACGAATGGCAATATATGTCTCAGTTGGGATGGTGTGTGACTTGGAGGGGAAGTTGAAGGTGATGGTGTTCTCATGCACCTGCTACCCTTGTCCTTCTAGGTGGTGGAGTTTGCGGGTTTGTGAGGTGCTGTCGAACAAGCCTTGATGAGTTGCTGCAATGCATCCTGTAGATAGTACACACTGCAGCCACGGTGTGCCAGTGGTGTAGAGAGTGTATTTTTAAGGTGGTGGATGGGCTGCCGATCAAATCGATTGCTTTATCCTGGATTGTGTCAAGCTTCTTGAGTGTTGTTGCAGTTGCACCCATCCAGGCAACCCCCAGGATGTTTATGGTGGTGGATTCGGGGATGGTAATGCCAATGTCAAAGGGAGATGGTCATTGCCTGGCACTGTTGTGGCATGAATGTTACTTGCCACATATCAGCCCAAGCCTGGATGTTGTTCAGGTCTTGCTGCTACTTACGGGCTATGGTGGTTAAAGGCTCCGACACTGAAGATGGAGCAAAGAGAGGTGGGATGAAAGGTGGCCAAAGCCAGAAGAGTGGACGGCACATGTCAGCACCGAGGGCTGAAGGAGGTTGCGAGAAACCTCTGCAACCGCTCCTCCCGTGGCCATAATCATGGGAGGAGCAACTCAGAGGAGCGGCCATAAAGTGCAGGAGGAGCGGCTGAGAGGAGAGGCCGCTCTGTGATGCAGGGCAGAATCTGAATCTGAAAAAGTCATGTCAGAGGAGCGGTGACGCCCGAGGAGTTACAACTAAGTGTTTAACTTATTATATAATTATGTCAAGTGTTTAATTTACTACATAATTAAGTCAAGTATTTAGGAGGATAGATAGTGTCCTCTGCAGTTGCAAG
Organism: Somniosus microcephalus; assembly: GCF_052327205.1. Taxonomy (NCBI): domain Eukaryota; kingdom Metazoa; phylum Chordata; class Chondrichthyes; order Squaliformes; family Somniosidae; genus Somniosus; species Somniosus microcephalus. The sequence continues at coordinate 35,431,309 of NC_140992.1, forward strand.
TCCAGAAGGGTGTGTTGCCTACTGATGCAAAGGTAAATAATAACTCGGTGCAACTGGAGAGGAACTAGGAAAGTGATGGGGAAAAAGATCCAGTTGTTGTGGTCCATGTTGGAACCAATGACATAGGAAAGAAAAGGGAGGAAGTTTTGGAATTAAATTAATAAACAGGATTTCACAGGTGGTAATCTTGGGATTATTACCCAAACCGTGTGCTAATTAGCATATGGATAGGCAGATCAGGGATGTGAATGCGTGGCTGAAAGACTGGTGTGGGAATGGCATGTGATGCTGGCACCAGTACTGGGACAGGAAGGCGCTGTACCGCTGGGACGGGCTCTACCTGAACCAGAGTGGGACCAGTGTCCTGACAGAAAGGATAAATAGGGTTGTCGCTAGGATTTTAAACTAGTAGGATGGGGGGGGGAAGGGATCTGGTGAAAGTAGCATAAGTCTGAAGACAAAAGAAATAGGAGATGAAAGTAAAGGCCAGAGCAAGGTAAGGAACGAGGGTAATATAAATGGTCAGGAAACAAATGCATTTATAAAACATAAGTATAAAAGAACTGTTAAAAATAAAGTAAAAGGAACAACTATTAAAGACGAATTAAACTGCCTGTACAAAGTAATAAATTGGAAAAAAGCTGCTTTTAAGAGGATGGGAATGGAACTAGAAAAAATAAATGGAAACATTTAATGACAAAGAAATAGAACAGCAGCGGGAAACATTTAAAATGGTGATCAATAATGTCCAGGACATATATATCCGACTAAAAAAGCAAGAACAAACTAGCCAGTAATGACACACCATGGATGAATAAAGAAATAAGGCCAAAATTGAAACTAAAAAAAGGCATACACTATGTACATAGACAACAAAGGAGAGGATGACAAAAGGGAATACAATAGGGTTCGGAAAGAAGTACGAAAAAAACAATTAGGAAGGCAAAGAGAAACTACAAACTTAAATTATCAAGGAATATATAAAAAAAAGTAAAATATTCTACAGATACATAAATAACAAAGGAACAATCAGGATAGGGTTAGAGCTACTAAGGGATACATAGATACATAGAGATAGGAACAGGAGTAGGCCATTCGGCCCTTCGAGCCTGCTCCGCCATTCAATGAGATCATGGCTGATCTTCGTCTGAGATCATAGCTGATCTTACCAGTTCAGTACCCCATCCCCGCCTTTTCTCCGTAACCCTTAATCCCCTTAGCCTTCAGAAATATATCCAATTCTCTCTTGAAAATATTTATTGAATTAGCCTTCACAGCCCTCTGTGGCAGGGAATTCCACAGGCTCACCACTCTTTGAGTGAAGAAATTCTTCCTCATCTCTGTTTTAAATGATTTGCCCGCTATTTTTAGACTGTGGCCCCTGGTTCTGTGCTCCCCGGCCATTGGAAACATTCTCTCTGAATTCAGCCTGTCCAGGCCTGCCATAATTTTATATGTTTCGATGAGATCCCCTCTCAATCTTCTAAACTCCAGTGAGTACAAGCCCAAACTATTTAATCTCTCTTCGTAGGTCATTCCCGCCATTCCAGGTATCAGCCTGGTGAATCGCCGTTGCACTCTTTCCATGGCAAGAACATCCTTCCGCAGATGGGGCGACCAAAACTGTACACAATACTCCAGATGCGGTCTCACCAGCACCTTGTACAGCTGTAGTAAGGTATCCCTATTCCTATACTCGAACCCCCTTGATATGAAGGCCAACATACCATTTGCCTTCTTAATCGCCTGTTGCACCTGCATGCTCTCCTTCAGTGACTGGTGCACAAGAACACCCAGGTCCCTCTGCACTTCCCCATCTCCCAATCTATTGCCATTTAGATAATAATCTACCCTCCTGTTTTTACCCCCAAAGTGGATAACCTCGCATTTATCCACATTATAGTGCATCTGCCACGTATCCGCCCATTCCCCCAACCTGTCCAAATCGCACTGTAGCCTCCTGACATCCTCATCAGAGCCCACCCCTCCTCCTAGTTTAGTGTCGTCAGCGAATTTGGAAATATTGCATCCAATTCCCTGATCCAGATCATTTATATATATTGTGAACAGCTGGGGTCCCAGGACAGATCCTTGCGGCACCCCGCTGGTCACTGCCTGCCACTCCAAAAACGAGCCGTTTATTCCAACTCTCTGTTTTCTATCCGCCAGCCAGTTCTCTATCCACGTTAATACTTTGCCCCCAATCCCATGAGCCTTAATTTTGCATGATAATCTTTTGTGTGGAACCTTATCGAAGGCTTTCTGGAAGTCAAGGTACACCACATCCACTGGCTCTCCCCCATCTATTTTACCAGTTACTTCCTCAAAAAATTCCAGCAGATTAGTCAAACACGATTTACCCTTTGTAAATCCATGTTGACTCTGTCCGATCCTTTCCCCATTTGTCAAGTGCTCCGCTATTTTATCCTTAATAATGGACTCTAGCATTTTGCCCACAACCGATGTAAGGCTTACTGGTCTATAATTCCCTGCTTTCTCTCTACCCCCCTTTTTAAATATTGGGGTAACATTAGCTACCCTCCAATCCACGGGTACTGTTCCCGAGTTAATGGAGTTCCGGAAGATGATCCTTAGAGCATCTGCTATCTCCAGGGCCACCTCCTTAAGTACCCTAGGATGTAGTTTATCAGGCCCCGGGGATTTGTCGGCCTTCAGTCCCCTCAACTTACCCAACACCATATCCCTAGAGATACTAATTTCTGTCAGCTCCTCCCTCTCATTAGTCCCTATGTTTGCCGATATTCCTGGGAGGTTATTTGTGTCCTCCTTTGTGAATACAGAACCAAAGTATGAGTTTAATTGGTCTGCCATTTCCTTATTCTCCATTATATATTCTCCCGAATCGGACTGCAAGGGACCGACTTGGGATTTTACCAGTCTTTTCCTCCTGATATACCGATAAAAGCTTTTGCAGTCTGTCTTTATGTTTGCTGCAAGTTTACTTTCGTATTCTATTTTCCCCTTCCTGATTAATCCCTTTGTCCTCTTTTGCTGTATCCTGTACTGCCCCCAATCTTCCGGTCTGGTGCTTTTATTTGCCAGTTGATATGCCCTTTTTTTTGATTTTATGCTGTCCCTAATTTCCCTCGTTATCCACGGTTGAGTCACCTTTTTAGGTTTATTTTTATGCCAAACCGGCATAAACATGTTCTGGAATTCTTCCATTCTATCTTTGAATGCTTGCCATTGTCTATCCACTGTCAATCCCCCCAGAAACACCACCCAATCAATCTTACCCAATTCCTGTCTCATACCCTCGTAATTCCCTTTATTTAAGTTCTGGACCTTAGTCTCTGATTCAATTTCCTCACTCTCCATCTCGACTGAGAGCTCGATCATATTATGATCGCTCTGACCCAAGGGGCCTCGTACAAGAAGATTGCTGATAAGTCCCTTCTCATTGCACAATACCCAGTCTAAAATGGCCTGATCTCGAGTCGGCTCCTCGACATATTGGTCCAGATAACCGTCCCGAAAACATTCCAGGAATTCCTCCTCCTCAGAATTTTTACTAATTTGGGTAGTCCAATCAATATGTAAATTAAAGTCACCCATGATGACAGCTGTGCTCTTATCGCACGCTTCTCTAATTTCCCTTTTTATGCCTTCCCTCACCTCCATATTACTATTTGGAGGCCTATATATCACACCCACTAACGTTTTCCTCCCCTTGCTATTTCTCATTTCTACCCATACAGATTCCGTTTCATCCGAGTTAATATCCTTCCTTTCCATTGCATTAATCCCCTCCTTTACCAGCAATGCTACCCCACCTCCCCTACCTTTTTGCCGATCCTTCCTAAATATTGTATATCCCTGGATGTTAAGTTCCCAGCCTTGCCCACCCTGCAGCCACGTTTCTGTAATCCCAATCAAATCATACTTGTTTACCTCTATTTCCACAACTAATTCATCCACCTTGTTCCTAATGCTTCTAGCATTAAGATACAAAGCCTTCAGGCTTGCTTTTTTCACACTCTCATTATGAATTAGTTTGGCCCTTTGTGTTTCTCTCCTTTGCTTATTGCTTCTCACCTTTCTACCATCTATTTCTGACTTCATATGACTTCCCTCTTTTCCACTACCTAGGTTCCCATCCCCCTGCCAAAATAGTTTAAATCCTCCCGAACCGCCCTAGAAAATATTACCCCGAGGACATCGGCTCCCTCACAGTTCAGGTGTAGACCGTCCCCTTGGTACAGGTCACTCCTCCCCAAGAACTGGTTCCAATGCCTCAGGAATTTAAATCCCTCTCCCTTGCACCATTGCTCAAGCCACGTATTTAGCTTATCTATCTTACTCTCTCTAAACTTATTAGCTCGTGGCACTGGTAGCAATCCAGAGATTACTACCTTTGAGGTCCTACTTTTCAATTTAGCTCCTAACTCCCTAAATTCAGCTTGTAGGACCTCCTCCCTCTTTTTACCTACATCGTTGGTACCTACATGTACCACGACAACTGGCTGATCCCCCTCCCCCTTCAGAATGCTCTGCACCCGCTCCGAGACATCCTTGACCCTTGCACCAGGGAGGCAACATACCATCTTGGAGTCTCGGTCTCGGCCACAGAAACTCCTATCTATCCCCCTTACAATTGAATCCCCTATCACTATAGCCCTATCCCTCTTTTTCCCGCCCTTCTGTGCAGCAGAGCCAGTCGTGGTGCCCTGAACCTGGCTGCTGGTGCCTTCCCCTGATAAGTCATCTCCCCCAACAGTACCCAAAATGGTAAACCTGTTTTGGAGGGAGATGACCGCAGGTGACTCCTGCACTACCTTCCTGCCTTTACCCTGCCTTTTGGTCACCCATTTACTGTCTGAGCTAGCCTTTACCTGCGGTGTGACCAACTCACTGAATGTGCTATCCACAAGATCCTCAGCATCGCGTATGCTCCAGAGTGAGTCCATTCGCAGCTCCAGCGCCGCCATGCGGTCCGCTAGGAGCTGCAGCTGGACACACTTCCTGCACACATAGTTGTCAGGGACAGTGTCCCTGATTTCCCACATGGCACAGGAGGAGCATGGCACGGGTCCGAGCTGCCCTTCCATGACTTAACCCTTACAATACCCTTTTATTTACTACGATTTAGCTTAATTATTGAATTATTGAACATGATAAAATCCCAGGTAATGACAGCAAAATGGTACAAATATTAAATAATTACTTTGCCTCAGTATTTACCAGGGAGATGAACATGGTGGGCATAACATTAGAAGAAGAGATGAACCAAGATATAAATATATTTAAGATAGAAAGGGTGAGATAAACTAGTCAAACTTATAGAGAATAAAACCCCTGGTCTGGATGGATTGCATCTGCACCTATTAAAAGAAGTTAGGGAAGTTAGCAGAAGCAGTATTACATATATATAAAAGTTCATTAGGAAAGGGAATAGTGGCAGCAGACAGCTAATGTGATTCCTATATTTAAAAAGGGAGATAGAGCAAGTCTGGAGAATTATAGACCAATTAGCTTAACATCGGTGGTAGGAAAGATAATGGAATCCTTACTCAAAGATGTAATAGAAAAACATCTAGAAACTGGAAATATAATAAAAAGAATAGTCAGCATGGATTCCAAAAGGGAAGGTCATGCTTGATTAACCTTATTGAATTACTTGAAGAAGTAACAGAAAGAATAGATAAGGGCAATGCAGTAGACATAATATATTTGGATTTCCAAAAGGCTTTCGATAAGGTAGTAGACTCCTGACTAAGGTCAGAACATGTGGAGTCAGATGACAATTAGCAGAATGGATAGCAAGCTGGCTAGAAAACAGAAAACAGCGAATAGGGGTAAAGATACTCAGACTGGCAAAAGGTGGGAAGTGGTGTTCCACAATGATTGCCACTGGAACCACTGTTGTTCACCATTTACATGAACGATTTGGGAATTGGAAGTACAATTTCAAAATTTGCAGATGATACCAAATTGGGGGTGTAATTAATAGAGGAGGACTGCGACAAAATACAGGAAGACTTTAATAAACTTGCAGAATGGGCGTGTAATTGGCAAATGAACCTAAACATAGCTAAGTGTGGAGTGGTACATTTTGGTAGGAAGAATAAGGAGGCCACATACTCCTTGGAAAGTAAGGCCCATATTTTCTGATGCCTACGGGTGTGTACACGCGGAGCGCATGCACTGAAAACCGGCATTTCTGATCTGTCAAGAATCCTCTTGACAGATCGGACGCCTGCCCTGGAGAAGGGCCTCTGTGGGTGGAGAGTTCCGCTTTCTGCAGAACCTCCGCCCGCTGAAAACACTAGAAATCTTACGCCTGGTAAGGCCTGCTTTTACCAGCATAAGAGTTTTTAAACGTTTGTTTTTTTTAATTTTCACTCATAATTTTAAAATACTTTTAAAAAAGGTAAGTTTATTTTTAGCCCTGTAAAAAAGTGAATTATTTGTTTAAAATATTTAATTTAATGTAATTTTAACTCATTTTAAAAACGTGATTTAAAAAAAAATTCATTTAATGTTTTAGTGTCTTTTTTCACTGATCCCCATTCATACTTTTGACAGGTCCATCTGTCAAAAGTATGAAGGGGGATTCTCTTCTTTCATTACTTGCCTGGACCGCGTGATCCCAGGGACGCTTGCGAACCGCCTGCGCCCCTGGGATACGTGGGCCCTGCGCATTTCAACTCTGGACAGGCCCAGGATCGGAAATGGCCGGACCTCGGGAGCCCTCAGGTACGTGCGTAGATTTTTTCCTATAGGAGGCATCCACACGCTGGAAGCCTCCGATCGGAAATTATAGGCCTAAGTATTTAAACAGGGCAGAGGAACAGAGGGATCTGGGGGTAAAGATACACAAATCACTAAAGGTAGAGAAACAGGTTAATAAGGCCATAAAAAAACCAAGCAAAGCTCATTTCTAGAGGGATAGAATTTGAACACAAAGAAGTTATGTTAAACTTGTATAGAACCTTGATTAGACCACACTTGGAGTACAGTTAACAGTTCTGGTCTGCATATTATAAACAGGATATAGAGGCACTGGAGCAGGTGCAAATAAGATTTACTAGGATGATACCAGAACTGAGAGTTATACCTGTCAGGAAAGATTGAACAGGCTGGGGCTCTTTTCTCTAGAAAAGAGAAGGCTGAGGGATGACCTAAGATTATGAAAGGGTTTGATAGGGTAGACGTAGAGAATATGTTTCCACTTGTGGGCGAGACCAGAACTATGAGCCATAAATATAAGGTCATCACCAATAAATCCAATAGTGAATTCAGGAGGAACTTCTTTACCCAGAGAATGGTTAGAATGTGGGACTCGCTACCACAAGGAGTAGTTGAGGTGAATAGCATAAACACATGAGGGAGAAAGGAATAGAAGGATATGTTGATGGGATTAGACGAAGAAGGGCGGGAGGAGGCTCATGTGGGACGTAAACACCGGCATGAACCGGTTGAGCCGAATGGCTTGTTTCTGTGCTGTAAATGCTGTGGTCAGCAGTGAAGGAACAACACTTGCCGTTTACTACGCTGCCAGCTGCCACTGAGTTTTTGCGGGCTTTTGAGCAGAGACTTACTGTCATCGGGTATCTGATCCAAGTGATTAAGAGAGAGAGGGAGAGAAAAGAGAGACAGAAAAAGTTTTTTTTTTAATCTATTTTTTTTTTCAAATATCCAACACGAATTCAATTATTAATGAATGAGACTCCACACTTGTAAAATTAAATATTCAGGGCCAAAGAGGTTGTTTGGCAGTAATTATGACTGATCATGCCATTAAAAATTCACTTACACCTGAATGCACCAGCCCTAACTTTTTCTGCCATGTTTAGTGGGTAACTAGTGGGTAAGTTACCACAACTTCACGCTCTTACATGGATTTCAATGCCGAGTCGATCCACGAGGTCCTGTGGAGGAGCAAGGTAACTCGCACCACAATTTCCAGATTTCCGCACTTAACTGTGCATGTGCAGACTCCGGAAGTTGCTGTCCAATTTACTCCATAATAACGGTGGGCGCCGATAACCTCACCATATTTCCCAACGCAGAATCCAGGCCTATGTAACACTATGTAATATGTAAATGTTACAGATGAGCAGCTCATCGGAGGAACATAGCAAGGGAAAAGAGGGTTAGGAAAAATAAGCACGTACACAAGAAAATAAAATAATGATCTGTAAAGTGATTAGGTGGAGAACAGTTTACAGATCATTCTTTTTCTTTTCTTGTGTATGTGGTCATTTTCCCTTGCTCCATGTTCCCTTGTCCTGTTCTTCTTTATAAGCTGTCCATCTGTAACATTTTCTGGCTCTGACGAAGGGTCATAGACCTGAAACATTAACCGAAGCTTTCTCTTTTATCAAGGATGCTGCCTGACATCCTGAGTGTTTCCAGCATTTTCTGTTTTTATTTCATACTTCCAACATCTGCAGTCTTTTGCTTTTTGTTTCAAAGATTTATACCTGGAGACAGTAAAGTGTTTTTTTATACATTGGTTCCTGGAAAATAGAAATAATGTTTCCCTTACCCACTTTAGCTGCATAAATAATTCTTTATGTAAACAATCATTGTTTTCCAATTCTCACTATAAACAAATCAATAAAAGCAGGTGCTTAATCATCTCCCTCTGTTGCTTAACTCATATCTCTGTTAGAGGATATATTTATTTATGATTAGATGTTCTATCTATTCTTCAAAATAAGTAAGGTTCTTGAAACGTCAAGGTTAATGCTCATAGATTTATTAAGTACATGCAATAGTACTTAACACTGGGTGATATAGGTTGGGATTCTAATGCATTCCTGTGCTAAGCTCAGTATTCAGGTTGATTGAAGCCTTTGAATCAAGACTCTCATTACAATTTGTCACATTTTATACATTAACCTTACTCCTACTACATGACCATCCATATGTTATCCCATTAGCTGATTATACCAAAAGTTAAAAACTATTCTATTCAAGAGGAAACTAATAAGAACCTATGCCTTAACAATAACTTCATTTATAAGCTGATTTCCTCACTAACAAGCTATTTTTCTGATGAGCTAATAAGATCAATAATGCTCCCTATTTCGTTATCTCATCACACATTTCTCTTGTTACCTATAATTGCTATTCCACCGAGTGAAACTGCTATTTAAAAGTCCGGCCCTAGTTCTAAACTCTAATTAAAAAGATAATGTTTTGCACAGATTTTCAGCTCTTGCAATTATCTAAGTGCTCCCGTTTTCTCAAACCTGGGATTGGCATATCTCCAATTAACTTAACTGCCAGTGCTATTGGGTTGGATTTTGCCAGCACTGGGGAGGTGGGTTTGGAGGTGGGACTGCCGGGAAAATGGCAGAATCTGGGGGCGGGTACCCAACCCGCCACCCACCCGCCTCCGTGCCATCTTGCCATGAGGCGGGTAGCTGTCTCGCGTCGGGTCCCGTCTCCTTGGAAGCGGGAAGGGGATTAGTGCCACTTATCTGCCTATTAACAGGTAGTTAACAGGCAGATAAGAGGATTATCCCCATTTTGCCCACACAAGTGCGGGCTTCCCAGAGGCTCCAAAACCCGCCAGGGTCACCAAGGTGAGCAGTGAGTCTGCGGGGGTCGGAGGGGTGTAAAAGTGCGCTGTGAAGGTAAGTGATGGTTGCAAGTGTGGAGAGGTGAGTATGTGATGTAAGTGGAAAGTGTTAGAAAAAGTTTACTTACCTTTGTTTCTTCCTGCAGGCTTCAAAAGTTGGGGATGCGGAGAGTCTCGCACCTCAGTGGCAGAGATGACAGATGGCCGTTGCATTCTCCAATGCAACAACCATCTAATTTCTGCAAAAGAAAGAGGTTTGATGAGGTCTTGAATTCAAGAACTCATAAAACTACAGAGAATGTCAGTGTTTGACAGCTTCACAGAGCTGTCAAACGATGACAATTCATCTGTCAAAAAGTTTTGACAGATGAAACGTCATACGTTGACGTTCTCTGTAACTGGCTTCCCCTTAATTGGCCTGCTAAGCCTGCTGGGCGGGATTAACAAGGTCAATCAAGGGAAAATAGCGTAGGTTGGCAAGAAGTTCATGGAGGCGGGACCGAAACCTGACAAGTGGGAGTCCCGCCTCCAAATGCTCCCCATTGGCAAAAATCCAGCCCATAGCGTCAGTTGTCAGTTCGAAGGTTTGATGGTCCCTATCTTAGAATTGCTGTACAGCTATACAATTGTCAGATATTACAAGTTAAGAATTAGCACAACATTATTAAATCACTCTAAGTCAATAGCAGATTTCTGCTGTTACTCTGATTAACCCTTTCCTTATACCGCTGAAGTAAAAAAATAAGCACTTTAAAATCGATTTTCTGTGAAATTATACTGTAAAAAGGATTTAAAATTCATGTTTTAGATTGCTTCCAATTCATTAAACAAACTTACTTACTGCTGAGGCATGAGGAATGATACTCTTCCAGTTACCTTGAGACACATTTCTGTACCCTGGGAGATGCTCCACATTGCACATGCTCAGACTGTGGCAGCCTGGGAACTGTAGGCACAGATATAGTTGGTAACTCCCTTCAGCTGGCAGAGTGATACCGCTGAAAAGAATATGAACTCCAACCCCAGGCTTTTGAGAAAGTTTGGGCCTCCATGTAAAACCATTAATAAAAGTGCTCAAAGACTCAAATGTAATTTTATAGATATGATTAATCATGTTATTGGGAAATATTTAATTTTATTTTATTATGTTAGAAATCTTATTCTGAGCCCCGCACGTTTGAGTTTGTGAGAAAGTGAAATAACAAAAGTTTATTAAAAATGTTATGAATGGTTTTATTGATTTGGTTTCTGTTCAGTTAATATCTCAGTTGAGATGTTGCAGCCGAAAGGATTTTGGGAAAAAAAAGTGGTTTCATTCATTCAGTTTCTGCTTTTCGATCACTAGATTGTCCTCATCTTCATAGTTAGAGATTAGATTTGTTGAAATACTAAGCAACGAGCTGCTAGAAAATCATATATAATTTGCCTACCGCCAAATATGATGCACATGTGACAGACAGGAAGTGTGTGCAGTTGTACCATTATTATAATATCACTAGTAGATCTATTGTGGCATGGCTCACAGTAAATACGATAATATGCAGTTTCATATGAGTAGAAATGTATACCATGCAATGCATAATGAATTATTCTGAGGTGTGTTCCTTTAAGGCACCAGATCCAAATTATTGTGAAGTAAACGGCAGCTCAGTTCACGCGGAGTTTAATTATTGTTTGGTTAGGGAACATTGCACATTCTAGGTGCTTGTTGGTTCGCAAGAACACAGCATGAAGTAAACTTTTTTAAAGCTTTTTTTAAAAACTGTTGCATCAGTAGCAAATTATAATGTCTGGTGTATGATATGTCACTCTCAATTTACTGATGATCACATGAGAACATAAGAAATAGGAGCAGGAGTAGGCCATTTAGCCCCTTGAGCCTGCTCTGCCATTCAATAAGATCATGGCTAATCTGATGTTGGCCGCAACTCCACTTTCCTACCTGCTCCCCATAACCCTTGATTCTCTTGTTTTTCAAATATCTGTCTATCTCAGCCTTGAATATATTCAATGACTCAGCCTCCACAGCTCTCTGAGGTAGAGAATTCCAAAGATTCACGACCCTCTGAGAGAAGAAATTCCTCCTGATCTCTGTTTTAAACGTGTGACCCCTTATTCTGAAACTATGCCCCTTAGTTCTAGATTCCCCCATGAGGGGAAACATCCTCCCTGCATCTACCCTGTCAAGCCCCCTCACAATCTTATATGTTTCAATAAGATCATCCCTCATTCTTCTAAACTCCAATGAGTATAGGCCCACTCTGCTCAAACTTTCCTCGTATGACCACTCCAGAATCCAAGGAATTTTGGTAGATTACAACCACTATCTCTGCAGCCACTTCTTTTAAAACCCTAGGATGCAGGCCATCAGGTCCATGGGCCTTGTCAGCCATTAATCCCATTAGTTTGCCTAGTACTTTTTCTCTGGTGATAGTGATTGTTTTAAGTTCCTCCCTCCCTATAGCTGCTTGATTATCAGTTATTATTGGGATGCTTTTAGTGTCTTCTACCGTGAAGATCGATACAAAATATTTGTTCAAAGCCTCTGCCATTTCCCTGTTTCCCATTATTAATTACTCAGTCCCATCCTCTAAGGGACCAATGTTTACTTTAGCTGCTCTCTTCCTTTTTATATACATGTAGAGGCTCTTACTGTCTGTTTTTATATTTTTTGCTAGTTTACTCTCATAATCTATCTTCTCCCTCGTTATTATTTTGTTTGTCATCCTTTGCTGGTTTCTAAAAATTTCCCAATCCTCTGGCCTACCACTAATCTTTGCAACATTGTATGCCTTTTTCATCAATTTGATACCATCCTTAACTTCCTTAGTTAGCCACGGATGGTTCGTCCTCTCGTAGAGTATTAAAAATTAATATTTTCTCAGGGTGGGGGAGGGCATATCACTCGACTCCCTAGAAAATATATATAATATATTATATAGAGTGCACCCACTTCTAAATTTGCCACTGTGCCACTGATAACAGTGTACAAAAAATGTACAATCCCATTCAAACGGATAGCATGGAGCAGATTATAAAGAACATAACAACATTGGTTTCATATTTTTATTGCCAAGAGTAGCATTCATTGCTGCAAGTTTTCTGTGTTATCACAGTACACAAAGCAAAATGGTAGCATGCACAACAACTCAACTAATAATAGAAGTTCTAAGAACTGTGCACTTTGTAAAATCAACTGTGATAAAATAACTGAAATGGGGCAGACAGATAATTGTGGAACAAAACTCACTGGGTTACATTTTCAACGTGCCCCCCGCCCCCGCCCACCACCCCCCCCCCCACCACCACCAAACCCCCACCGCCCCCCCCCCCCCCGGGCGTAAGATTGTGTTATGGATCGGCTGCCTGTTGTAGAAACTGCCCGATTTTCATTTCCATTAAAATTAATGGAAATCAGGCCGTTTCTATAACAAGCAACCAATCCCCAATACCAGTTTTACACCCGGGCAGAAAGCTGAAAATCTACCCCATAGTGAGGTCAAACTGTACTAAGTCGTGACTACAAAGGATGAGATGGCTTGTGCAGTCTGAAATCATGAGGTGCATTATTTTCACATGCATCAGTACTAACAAGTCAGTTATCTGTTTATGCCAACTAGTTGATAGCAGGAGCTCAGCCAAGTGCTTTGTAATTTGGGCAAAACATGCCAGGGCATGTGTATTGTGGCTCAATAACTTCTAATGATCGACTGATCACGGTTTCAAAATCACCACAGATGTTTTTGCTACTCACTATAATCCCCCTAGACCTCTGCGCTCGACCTATTCTGGCCTTTTGAACATCCCCGATTTTAAATGCTCCACCATTGGTGGTCATGCCTTCAGCTGCCTAGGTCCTAAGCCCTGGAATTCCCTCCCTAAATCTCTCTGCCTCTCCACTTCCCTTTCATCCTTTAAGACGTTCCTTAAAACCTACCTTTTCATCTGCCCTAACATCTCCTTATATGGCTCGGTGTCAAATTTTGTATCTTTTTGATAACACTCCTGTGAAGCACCTTGGGATGTTTTATTACATTATAGGTGCTATATAAATATAACATTGTTATATTTGTTTTTGGGGGCAAATGTTGACAACTGACCATGTTTTGAAGGCGTTTATTATGACTGTTTCACTTTTAGTAAAATAAATTGTACTCAGTTCACAGCTCATCACAAAAACCTCAGCACATATGATGTAATCCCAGTTATACTAACTCAGTTGTAAAGTGCAATCATAAAAACTAAAGATGAATTGATTTTGATACAGATTAAAGTGTTGATTTTGTATGGATTCTGATCACCTCTTTATGTGTATGAAGGGCAACCTTCTTGATCAGATGTAATCATTTTTGTAACGTCGATACCATTTGAAGTTAGGATGCCATGCAGGTAGTTAGTGGTATTTTCTTGTAGCTGCCGTTCTCTTGACAAAATCCAGGCATATTCCGTTTGTCTAAAACCAAACGTGGACCAGCAGGAGAATACCAGTGAGTAACTTGTATAGTCAGTGGCTAATACCCAGTATGGGATAAAGGATAATTCTGCAAAAACACAGGACACAGAACATTAATCTGGGATAAAGCAAGTAATTTCCATTGGCTACCTAGATAGTAGAATTAACCTCAGTACCTGGATAAACCTTTAAAAAATACTACAATACATCATGGAGAACAACGAGACGTGAAAAATATCTCCATCGGATGGTTACAGACAACCTCACCTGTGACTTTGATGTCCACAGGTTGTCCAGTTGGTCTTTCATGTATAAATATTTAGTATCTCTCAACGGCTCTGTTGCCAAATGACCAACAGAACCACCGAAGAAATATGAAACAGCATAAAGAAATTACTCAACTTTTATCATTTATGGAGAAGTAAGGATAGTAATAACACAAACAAATAGGAATAGGAGGTCATGAGGACTATACTGCTTCAAAATGGGGCAGTAGAACTGCTCCAATATTTAAGATGGATCTTGATTGAAAGACGTCATTGAAATCAAAGAATTATGACTGAAGGTAAAAGTAACACATCATCCCACATTAGCATTGACCAGCAGAAGAGAACTTTCTACTCAGAAGGACCCTGCATTCTTCTAATATAACGTGGGGTAAAGAGGAATGAACAATTGACAGAACATCCCACACCACTTGCTTCTATCTATCTATATCTATATCTGGCTGCCTCACTCCCTTTGCATCCAGCACAGATTCGTCATACTCCAGACATCAAACCTTTTTACAGGTGTAAAACAATCTTTAAAAATAAGGAGAAAGAAAGCCAAGCATTTCTAATCTACAAAGGAAGTCCACCAGCAACAGAAAATAGCTCCTAATTAACATCGAGTCATACTGAAAGAAAGTTTACAGATATACAAAAAGAAAGCTTGAAAGAAACTTTAGTCTGATCTCTAATTGAGGGTTTACTAAGAGAAAACAACCTCTATTTGAAAAATATCAAGAGTAAAAACCCAAAAACATAACAGCTGACTTCTGCACAATATTCCAATAACATTCTGAAGCTTTATAAGTGACCTTAAAGTGACCTTCTTCAAGATATTCACTTCCCTATTTGGCCTGGTCTTTACACATTGCCTCTTCCAGGTGATGTGCCTGAGCTCATTAATTCTGTATCGTATCAATCCTAAATGGCTGTCGATACACCATAGTACTCCATCACTGGGCTGGATGTAGAAAGTGTGATATGCCAGATATCATCTCCCAGCAGAGTTTTATACATTAAGCCTATTTTTTGAATAAAAGCCTACTCCACTGCCTATCTATTTGCATCATGAGAAATTTGTGTGGAAACAAATCAGTCAAATAGCAACTGATCTTGATTTATCCTGAATAAATGCATTGCCTGTACTGAATGATTAACAAATCTTACATAATTACTGCAAATTTAATGAGAAACAATCAACAGTGAATTACCAGAAATAAAGTGATCATTACTTAATACACTGAATTCGATTATTACATTCCGGACAGGATCTGACATCATTTGTTAAACTGTGTTACACTTATTATTCAGAGAGTTGTATATTTCAGTACGTACCTGGAAACTGTGCTGCGTATTTTGGCGGAACTTCCACTGGATTAACAAAACGTAACAAAAATTAATGGATTAAAAGTAACCGCATATGCCAAACAGGAACAAAACTACAAGTAACAATATCAATATAACTTTAAAAGTAAAACCAGCTAAATTCATGGTAAGTGAATGCTGCTCTCTCATTCTCCCTGAAGAAAGTGAGGATTGACACACAATCCCCCAAATTAGCAAGAGATGGATTTTTCCGAGCAATCCAGCAAACCATTTGCATTAGAAAGTAGCAAAATTTAAAGATCTGCATTTATTAGGCAGAATTCACTAAATTTATTGTGAGTAAGAATGGATTTCATAAAGATTAATTTCTTCTAAAAATAAAATTATTTAACAGTAAATCAGGAAATAGTTGGGGCTGTAATAAGGGAACAGCTATAATCATGGGGGATTTTAACTTTCATATTGACTGGACTAATCAAATTGGGCACGGCAGCCTTGAGGAAGAGTTCATAGAGTGTATTAGGGACGGGTTCCTTGAGCAGTATGTAACTGAACCAACCAGGGGGCAGGCAATCTTAGATCTGGTCCTGTGTAATAAAACAGGATTAATAAAAAATGTCCTAGTAAAGGATCCCCTTGGAATGAGTGACCATAATATGGTTGAATTCCAAATTCAGTTTGAGGGTGAGAGAGTTGGATCTCAAACCAGCATACTGAGCTTAAATAAAGGAGACTATGAAGGTATGAGAGTAGAATTGACTAAAGTGGACTGGGAAACAGATTAAAGTGTAAGACGGTACAAGAGCAGTGGTCTACATTCAAGGAGATATTTCACATCTTTCAAGATAAATATATTCCACTGAGGAAAAAGGGGAGTAAAAGAAAAGACAGCCATCCGTGGCTTAGTAAAGTAATAAAGGATAGTATCCAACTGAAATCAAGGGCATATAAAGTAGCCAAATCTAGTGGGAGGATAGAAGATTGGGAAGCATTTAAAAGCCAGCAAACAATAACTAAAAGATTAATTAAGAAAGGGAAGATAGATTATGAAAGTAAACTAGCAAAAAATATAAAAACAGATAGCAAGAGTTTCTACAGCTATATAAAAAGAAAAAGGGTGGCTAAAGTGAACGTTGGTCCCTTAGAGGATGGGACCGGGAAACTAGTGGTGGGGAACATGGAGATGGCAAAGACGCTGAACAAATATTTTGTATCAGTCTTTACAGTAGAGGACACTAAAAATATCCCAACACTGGACAAACAGGGGGCAATGGGGGGGGGGAGGAGCTAAAGATGATTAAAATCACTAAGGAGATGGTACTCAGTAAAATAATGGGACTTAAGGCGGATAAATCCCCCGGACCTGATGGCCTACATCCTAGGGTCTTGAGAGAAGTGGCGGTAGGGATTGTGGATGCATTGGTGATTATTTTCCAGAACTCCCTGGACTCAGGAAAGGTCCCGGCAGATTGGAAAACTGCTAATGTAACACCCTTATTTAAGAAGGGAAGTAGACAAAAAGCTGGAAACTATAGACCAGTTAGCCTAACATCTGTGGTTGGCAAAATGTTGGAGTCCATTATTAAGGAAACAGTTACAGAGCATTTGGATAAACATAATTTAATAGGACAGAGTCAGCATGGTTTTATGAAGGGGAAGTCATGTTTGACAAATTCGCTCGAATTCTTTGAGGATGTAATATACAGGGTGGATAAAGGGGAACCAGTGGATGTAGTGTATTTGGATTTCCAAAAGACATTTGACAAGGTTCCACACAAAAGATTACTGATCAAGATAAGAAATCACGGGATTGGGGGCAATATACTGGCATGGGTGGAAGATTGGCTATCTAACAGAAAACAAAGAGTTGGGATAAATGGTTCATTCTCGGGCTGGCAATCAGTAACTAGTGGTGTTCCGCAGGGGTCAGTGCTGGGACCCCAACTCTTTACAATCTATATTAACGATTTGGAGGAAGGGACCGAGTGCAACATATCCAAGTTTGCCGACGATACAAAGATGGGAGGGAAAGCAATGAGTGAGGAGGACATAAAAAACCTGCAAAAGGACATAGACAGGCTAAGTGAGTGGGCAGAGATTTGGCAGATGCAATATAATGTTGGAAAGTGTGAGTTTATGCACTTTGGCAGAAAAAATCAAAGAGCAAGGTATTATCTAAATGGAGAGAAACTGCAAAGTGCTACAGTACAAAGGGATCTGGGGGTCTTGGTGCATGAAACACAAAAAGTTAGTATGCAGGTGCAGCAGGTGATCAGGAAGGCCAATGGAATCTTGGCTTTTATTGCAAGGGGGATGGAGTATAAAAACAGGGAAGTCTTGCTGCAGTTATACAGGGTATTGGTGAGGCCACACCTGGAATACTGCGTGCAGTTTTGGTTTCCATATTTAAGAAAAGATATACTTGCTCTCGAGGTGGTTCAGAGAAGGTTCACTCGGTTGATTCCGGAGATGAGGGGGTTGACGTATGAGGAAAGGTTGAGTAGGTTGGGACTCTACTCATTGGAGTTCAGAAGAATGACAGGCGATCTTATCGAAACATATAAGATTGTGAGGGGGCTTGATCGGGTGGATGCGGGGAGGATGTTTCCACTGATGGGTGAGACTAGAACTAGGGGGCATAATCTAAGAATAAGGGGCTGCGGTTTCAAAACTGAGATGAGGAGAAACTTCTTCACTCAGAGGGTAGTAAATCTATGGAATTTGCTACCCCAGAGAGCTGTGGAAGCTGCAACATTAAATAAATTTAAAATGGAGATAGACAGTTTCCTAGCTGATAAGGGAATTAGGGGTTACGGGGAGAGGGCAGGGAAGTGGACGTGAGTCTAGATTCGGATCAGCCATGATCCTATTGAATGGTGGAGCAGGCCCGAGGGGCCGTATGGCCTACTCCTGCTCTTACTTCTTATGTTCTTATGTAGTGTTGTGATTTAGAAATGATTTAGAAGCCAACAGTGACAGCCTATACTGCCAGAGTCCCTGTCTGACATTAAGGCCGGAATTTTGCCTACCCAAACAGGTCCGGAGTGGGCGGTGGCCATGGCGGGTCGTGACCTCGTTGTTGGCTCCATCCCGCTCCACAGAACGACTTTACGTTAATAGGGCCTATTAAGCCCACCCTGCGCGTTACCCGGCCCAATTAAATGGTGCGGGTCTGGTGACGACATTCATGACGCGTTTTCAGCCAGGATCTTTAAAGGGGCCATGTGCTTATGGAGGGAGTCAGAGCATGCAGGGAGGTCTTCTTCTCTTCCAATGGACGGAAGAGACCTACCCAGGAGACCAAAACAGCCTGGTTGGAGATTGCAGAGGAGGTCACCAGCAGGGATGTGGTCAGGAGGACCTGGGTGCAATGCCGCAAATGTTTCAATTATCTCATTAGATCAGGAAAGGTGAGTACAAAGCCACACTCAACTTCATCCTGCTGTGCCTCTCATCACATCCCCATCACTCTGCCTTCCCAAGCCTAGCCCTGCACATCCTTACTCACACCAACATACGTTGCACATCCACGCATCCCTCACTCTCTATCTACATTATCACATCCCCATCTCACTGGTCACCCCTCACACTCACCCTCATCCTAGTGCAATCATACCAATTAGCAACACACAAGCAGTCCACTTGGCTTTGCCACCCCACTCCATCATAGTCTCCCGCTAAAGATCTAACCCATCCATTCCTTACACTCATTCCATCAGTCTCACTCAGCCTTCTCTTCTTTTGCTCCTTGCAGGAAAAGAGAGCCCAAAATAAGGAGAGGGGGAGAAGCGGCAGTGGCCCACCATCATTTGCAAACCTTACAACAGCAGAGGAGGCTGCTTTAGAAATATCTGGAATCGCCGAGCAGCTGGAGGTGGGAGATGGAGAGAGGGGGACATCTCAGCAACCTGGTGACAGAATTACATCTCATACAGCTACATGGCATACATCAGTCACTCATATGGGAACTGATGTCAGCAGCCAATGAATGATCATCATGCATAATGGTTTATGTACCCATTCTTCATATGACATATCTAACTCATCTCTTTACTCTCCCACAGGTCCATCAAGAGGCCCCCCGCAACCCCCTCCAACTGTCCAGGAGGAAGAGGAAGCCTCCAGCCTCTGAGGGCACACAGTCACCAGACATAAGCGCACGTAGCACCAGTGCAGATACGCACACCTGGGTGGGTCTCACGCGAGATATAGTGTTGTCATCTGGTGTCTCACAACTCACAAGTAAGCAAGAGCAGATGGTGGAGACAGGGACAGCAGTGGAGAGTCCTGTCCGGAGATCGCAGGACGCTCCTAGCTCTGCTCAACTGCATGCAGATGCCGAGTCTCAGGAGCCATCCAGAAAGAGGGCAATCCCGGAGGTGCAGGAAGAAGGGCAGGGGGCTCTGACAGGTTTTGTGAGCGTGTGTCTGCAAATGTTCAGAGAATGGAGGAGTCCATCTCCAACATGAACAGCACCATGTCGCAGGCTCCTCCATGGATAGGATGGCCACCTACATGGAGCAGCTAATGCGCCACTCACAGGAGCACATGGTCTCTGTGGAGAATAGATGGCTATTTACAGAGAATAGATGGCAGAGGCTCATAGACCTCCTCTCTAGGAGGGATGTCAGAGTAGATGTGGATCCTCATGGCCCCACTGATGTGCAGCAAGGTGCTCTTCAGCTCCTTGGCAGCAGGGGAGTGAACAGGCTGCCTCTACCTCTGCTGAAGCCACAGGGCTAGCACCTGGTAGAAGTACACAGAAGGGAAAGATGACACACAAGTAGATTCACAAGGGTAGCCACTTGGGTGTTTTAGCCAATGTTTATGTAAACTTTCCGTTAATGTGCTGTCCAATATAAAAATCTTTATTTTCACCACTCTCTGGTCTTAAACAGATTTGTGTGCACCTTTGGACGTGGCTTAGTGAGTTGCAGTGAATGGTGAGACATAACGGTACCTCCAGCAATGGTGGTGAGTGTGAAAGGAATGGCTTGGTCATTGCAGGGATGCTTTCTGGCGTTGGTGCGGGGTGGTGCCAACCTGGGCCATCATGTGGCAGCCATATGGGTGTACAGCGTCAAGTTAAGTAAATCTGGCCATGATAAGGCCAACCCTGGCCTCCCAGGCAGCAATGTGCTCGGGTGCTGATGCCCTCTGTCCTGACAACTACCTGTTAATGATTTGAATTCGGTCGCCCGCCTCTGCCGGTCGGGTCGCTGCCGCACTGCCAAGCACGCCAGAGGGAAAGGCGCGTCGGGTTGAGATGACGACGGGTTCCCGACCCGCTCCCAAAAACTATCCACTTTCCCACGTGACCCACCCCCGATCGCGCCCACAACCACCCCGGAAAATTCTGGCCTGAGTTGTGGACGAGCTAAAAGTTCCTCCAGTTGAATGTTGGGAACACTGAAGCTGAAATTTTCAGCCCCCACCATAAACACCAACCTCTTGTCACAGAATCCATCATCCCCAACATTTGCTCAGGTTTAATCGGGCTGTGCAAAAACACGCCATCCCGTTCAGTCCAGAGCTGAGCTTCAAACCTGGGGATAGATTTTCAACTTGCCACCTGGGCGTAAAACTGACATCATCCTGCCCATTATATAAACAGTCTGATTTTCCTTTCCACTGGTTTCAATGGGAATGAAAATCGGGCAGTTTGTAGAACAGGCGGCTGATCCGCAACACCAGTGTGACGCCCGGGCGGCAAGATGAAAATCTACCTCCCCTGTATCTTATTCAGCACCAAGAATGTGTCAATTCTACCTCCACAAGAGTGCCCTCCCCCTGTCACTTAATCCCACTGCTGCTGAAAGTATTGTCCATGCTTCTGTCGCCTCTTGACCGGATTTCTTCAATGGCTTCCCTGCTGACACCCGCCCACCAGTCTTCATAGACTCCAACTTCACCAAAGGTTCCCTGACTGTATCCTATCCCATCTGCCCATCAGCCCTTCCTCACTGATCACACTGGCACCTTGTCCATCAATGCATGCACGGAATTTAAAATTCTCATTCTCCTCTTCAAATCCCTCCATGGCCACTCTCAGGCCATCTCTTCTAAGCTTGTAGTCTTCCCATGCCCGTTAGTCCTCCAGTCTACTGTGCATTGCCTTCCTCCCTTTACCCCACCATTGGTGGCAGAAGCTGTAGCCACTTCAGCCCTATTCTCTGGAATTCTCTCCTAAATCCCTTTGTCTTTATAGTTCATTCCCTGCTTTCAGGATTGTTCTTCAATTCCATCTGTGCTGCCAAGATTTCAGTAATCTTTCCATTGTGGTTTAATGTCTGTTACTCAGCCATACTCATCTGCCGACCAGTGGATGTGAGGCCCACCTGGGACTTAACCTGGACCTCTAAAGATTTTTTAAATTTGTAACTTTTTTTGGCCCTCCATAAAGGGGGCTGATTGACACACTTCTGGGCTCTTTCCATGGTGGGGATGATGGCACTCTCCTAGAGTGGGCATTGTCTGCTCCATTATGCACCCTGTCCCCACTGGCAGGGGCCTGAGATGCACCTTTAGTAGTGTAGGCATCCACCCAGCATATTTAAATCAGATGACCTCCTCTGATCCCATTTAATTTGATGGGGTCAGCTCAGCACCACAGATCATCAGTAGGTGGATCCCAACACTTACACCAGGATTAACAGCCCTCTGAGTTCTGGACCCCCTGTGATTGTGGGATAAGAAGAATTGCTGGAGATTATGCGCAGGGGAACAATTGTAATCTTGCTATGAGTGAATAATGCCTTAGAAATTAATAAAATCTGATTTTAAAGATCCTATTTAAGCTAGGTATTAGTTTGATCTTTTCAGGATTGCCCCATGCCTGGATATTCTTGCTGTAGTATGGCAACCAGAATTGTACACACTACTCCATATGTTCCCATACCCAGTGCCTTGTGCAGACTCTTTATCACCTCTTGGGATTTGTGCTCTATCTCTCTGTCTATATATCTGCTTAGCTTCCCGAGTGTCAGCTGTGGCTCATTGGGCAGCACTCTCACCTCTGAGTCAGAAGGTTGTGGGTTCACAGTCCCATTCCAGTGATTTGAGCACAAAAATCTAGGCTGACACTCCAGTGCAGTGCTGAGGGAGTGCTGCACTATCGGAGGTGCTGTCTTTCGGATGAGACGTTAAACCGAGGTACCGTCTGCCCTCTCAGGTGGATGTAAAAGATCCCATGGCACTATTTTGTAGAAGAGCAGGGGAGTTATCCCCGGTATCCTGGCCAATATTTATCCCTCAATCAACATCACAAAAACAGATTATCTGGTCATTATCACATTGCCATTTCTGGGAGCTTGCTGTGCACAAATTGGCTGCCGCATTTCTCACATTACAACAGTGGCTACACTTCAAAAATAATTCATTGATTGTAAAGTGCTTTGAGATGTCTGGTGGTCGTGAAAGGCGCTATATAAATGCAAGTCTTTCTTTCTTTCTTTCATTAACTACTGCCACATACTGCACAGTGAGCTATCCAGCAATACCCCCAGATCTTCTCTGATATCTATTTAGCATGTAGTTCCACAAACTTTTTCCCTTCCGTGATCTCATCACATTGCTTTAGTCCAATGTTAAATGTCATTCAACACTCATCAGCTCACCTGCCCAACCTATCCAGATCCCTTTGCATTTATTCCCTCTTTTTGAAACCCCTTCTCATTTTATGTCAGCTGCGTACTTTGTTTCTGTCCCTAACAGTCAGCATTTTCTCAGCATGGCGTGGTTTGCTGATCTAAATCAGCATTTGTTACAGCTCGAGTCATTTTCTGTTAAGCACAGCCCAGAATGGCCTGAATTTCTCTTGTGCTGGAGTTTCATGTATGTGTAAATCTTTGGAGTTCTATGCTCACGAAAAGTTGTGCACAAGTATGGAGGTTGGGGGACATGCAGATCTTTGCTAACCGGCCTGGCATTTGATAAAATATAGATAAGATTAAAAATAATTACCTTTCTTTTGAATTTGTGGGCTCCATCCTCAACTGCAAGACTAGAAAATTTATCATTTATGCCTTATATTGCATTAATGTAAGAAGTCACACAACACCAGGTTATATTCCAACAGTTTTATTTGAAATCACAAGCTTTCGGAGCATTGCTCCTTCGTCAGGCAGCGCTCCGAAAGCTTGTGATTTCAAATAAAACTGTTGGACTATAACCTGGTGTTGTGTGACTTCTTACATTTGTCCCCCCCAGTCCAACACCGGCATCTCCACACCATGGCTTATATTGTATTAGTAGCACGGACTGCTGTTAGACTGGGGTAAATCATTTCTAATCACAATTCACTCCAAAATGCATCAAATGGGTGTCAAAAAATAAATATTACTTGTTCTTCTACAGTTGAGGGGAAACAGGAAAAAAATGGCTTCTTTTGTGGGGGGCAAAAAGGAAATAAGTGCTCAATGTGATTGGGAGAGTGGGAAATTTGTCTCTGGGGGGCAGGATAGAGGAAGATATAGGGCTAAAAATTCAGTTTGGGGCGCACAGCTCGCCTGGGCGCCGGAATTACCGCTGCGCGCGGAGCCACTTGCGCCATCGGGATATTCAGTTTCAGCGCTCCAAGTGGAAGTCGGCCGCTAAACAAGGGTTCCGGCGCCCCGCTTGGGGCGCTGAAACTGAATATCGGCGCGCAAAGTGCCGCAGCGCCACCCGCTGCAGCACGGCAGCCTGCAGTACTGCAGGCCTTCCTCCCACTCTTAAGGGGGAGGTGCCTGCAACAGCGCGATCCCCGCTCGCGAGTGCCGGCAAATGAGCCCGGCACCAAGGAGAAGTGCCGGGCTCTCGGGAAACAGCCGGCAATGCCGCGGGGGGGGTGGTGTAGGAGGCCGGGGACGGAGGTGCGGGCAGGCGGCCGCCGAAAAAGCGGCCGGCCGCACCTCCACCTTAACTCGCCCCACTACCGCCACAGGTAGGCCCCTGTGTACCGGTCGCTGTTTGCGGCCGGCGCGGAGGAGGCGGTAGCGACCAAATATGGCTAGCGGGGCGATATCGGGGCGCTGCGCGCACCGATGACGTCATCGGTGGTGGCGCAGCGCTACAGGCTAACGCCGCCATTAGCGCCTCGCTAAATATCGCGGTAGGTGTGGCCAGTGGCGCAAAAGCCCTCTTTGGGCGCAAACTGGTGGCGCAGGCCACTGAATTTCTAGGCCATAGTCTCTCCAATTAGGGCAATGAGGAACAACCTTCTCCCGATAACTGGAGAGTGGAGAATCTATGTTTTCTGTGATGAGGAGAGGGAGGTGCAAACGTCTGTGAAAAGAGAATTTGCACATTCTCTGTCAGCACGAAAGAGGATGTGTTGACACTGCAGGAAGGGTGGAATATGAGGAAAGAATAGGGATGAATATGTTCTCTCTACAGGGAGGTAGAGGCATGCTCTCTCTGCGAGGGAATGGGGAAACAGACCGCCGGTTGGACAAATTCCCATGGAGAGGTGAGAGGGGAGGACATGTGCTCCCTGTGGAGATGGGAGAAGGGATGACATGCTGTCTCTGCATGGAAGAGAGAGAAGAGTGTCATGCTCCCTCATTGGGAGAAGGCAAACACATTCTCACCGAGTAGGGAGTAAAATGTGTTCTTCACAGGCTGAGGGAAAAGCACACTCACCAGGAGTAGGAATTGGTCTTGAGCTGTAGCACAAAGTGGGCGGTGTCGCATTGGCCCGCTTTTATAGGCCCCAACTGGGATTCAGTCACATTGAAGCCAATTCCATTTCTATCCCTTCATCTTTTATTTGGAGGTGGCAGATGGGTAGCAAAAGGTGATTCACATGTAAAGGAAAAACCTGGCAAAATTTATAGACCAATATATGTAGATTTCACTTAGCTTTGTGTACTTACCTTTGTAGGCTTTAAATTGAAGTCTAGCTGTTTCATTCACTTTAGCTGGAACAATATCTCCTTGATAAGCTATCAAAGAACCATTAGGCCTGCATAAAACACAGATTTTATTTTTTTAAAGTGTAATCTTTACAGCTTTACTTCAGCATTTTGTGACCTCAGACAGATAATACAATTTGAGATCTCGGATACAGTACCTGAACAGGTCTGGCTCAGTGAGCAGAGGCAGGCTAGTGGAGAACTCACTCACCACTCTATCATCCTCTGTAGTCAATTCATTAAAGGAAAATGTTTTCTCCACCTTCCACAACACACTAATGTAGGGAGCTGACCAACTATGAAACAGAATTTACTTCAGTTCTACCTTTTCCAAGGCGATGGGTGCAGGGCATGAAGGAAAAGTGGTCATCAAGATTTATTCTGGTCAGTATTTTTAGGGAAATCATAAATACATTCAAAAAATTGATAAAAGGAAATCTTCATGGACTTATTTAAGATGTTTCTCAATAAGCAGAAAGGTTTTGAAAACAACAGCCAGTTATTTTCAGAACCCTTTCACTGATTTAGTCCGGTTGTTTCCTGTACAAGACATCCACAGCCTCAGAGGGACTTTCCAACTGCACTTGGAAAAAGCAAGCACTTTGTAACGGAGAAATTTCGCTGAGAAATCTATTTTCTATATTTAAAATAATCTAACTCCACTTTCTTTACATAAAAAGGTTATTGATTGTGTACTACTCCTATTCAACTCATACAATTGAAAAATGTGTTGAACTCAATTGTTCTGCACAGAGTTGTTGGCCCCGTAATTGCACAGGGATTTCTACCAATCTCCCACTGTAACTCCGCCGGGAGACCAGTGGAACCCTCTAGACAATGACGTAAACAGCAGAAAATGGCCATTTACACCATTTCCCTGGGGGTTCTGCTGGGTCATTATCTATGGATCCCACTAAACATATGAAGTGAGTGCATCTGTTTTCATGGATTGCCAGTTGATGAGGATCACCCATTTAACTCAAGAGCATTGTTCACAGCCAAAGGGCTGAATTTAACCCTACCCACCCAGCAGAAACTGGACAGTTAAAATCAGGAGCAAGACTGAATCACCAACATCGCGCTCCCTTCCCTGAGTCTTCAATTATAACCAGATCTTCTGAATAGACGGCAAGGACAGCGGAGTGAAACCGGTGGGGTCCTCCTTTAAATATGCAGATCATGCTAAGGTAATCTCATCGAGCCCCGACAGCCATTTTAACTGGTGGCCTGAGGTTTTCCCGGCAGATGAAGTTAGCAGAAAGAAGAGCGAGGGCCAGAAGAGGCAAAACAGGTACGTTTCTAAACTTGCCTTGCGGAGTCAGAAGGAGCTGGATTGCTCCTCCAGGCCCACAAAGAAAGTTTAGGTCTCCCCTGCATGGACTTCCCCACCCCCCACACAATGTCCCTTCACAACTGAAAGCCCCTACCTGCAACTTAGCTGATTGCCAGGGATCTTTCTTTGGTCCTGGCTGGCGGCCTCCTGCCGCCCAACATACCCACTGGCCAGATGCTGCTTCCTGACAGTGTCAGGCGGGTAAGTGACTGGGGGCATGCAGACAAGGCCCGGGAGTTAAAAGAGTCCGGGCCCCACATTGCTGCGGTCAAGACAGTTTGCCGCCCTCCTCAGCTCCCGCCTGCCCGATTCCTGCTCAAAACTTGAATAAACAGAGATTAAGGTCTCGAAATTGCTACTTTAAAGCAAACAGTGTCTTAAAGGAATGAATCCTTTCCCAACAATTTGTGTTTGCCAAAGACATGAATATTGGGTCCTGGTCACAATGGGATGCTATTTTTACATCTCCATCTTTGCCATTGTGTGAGTTGATAAAAGTATGTTCAGACTGCATATGGGAGAAACTGATGCCACAAAACCCTACAAGGTGTCTACTGCAGAGCCAAATATGTAACGGCCAGTTAATGACACATTTTCTGTTAATCCAACTCTGCAGTAAGAAAAAACGATCTGTGGAACAGAGAAGACATCAAGGAAAGAAAGATTCAGCAATGGTGCCCTCTCGGCTCCTGTGCAGCCAATCAGAATCTTTGGTGATGAAGGACAATAAAGTAACAGAGCCTATTGCAGAAATGGAAGATAGCAGAAATAGTCAAGTTCATCTCACACACTCACACTTGGGAATAAGACAGGAAGAACGTGTCTGACCTTAAGAAAACTGCAAAAGTAAACAATTAATCCGTTTAGTAATTAATCCAATCAGTAAATAAAACAGCAGAAAACAACTCACTGCAACTTAACAAATGAAGTGTTCCATGTAACGTGTAATTTAATGACCATCAGTTACACTGCTGGCTGCAGCTTACAATTGAAAGCCTCACTATACTTACATCTTCCAATAGCTTCACATATCAAATCATAGAAATTTAACTCCCCTGCTCTTTCCCATAGCCCTGCAAATCTTTCCTTTTCAAGTATATATGCTATTCCCATTTGAAAGTTACTATTGAATCTGCTTCCACCACCCTTTCAGGCAGTGTATTCCTGATCGTAACAACTCATTGCATAAAAACATTTCTCCTTATCTTCCCTCTGGTTCTTTTGCCAATTATCTTAAATCTGTGTCCACTGGTTAGAGACCTTCCTACTAGTGGAAACAGTTTCTCCTTACTTCCCCTATTAAAACCCTTCATAATTTTGAACACCTCTATTAAATATCCTCTTAACCTTTTCTGCTCTAAGGAGAACAATCCCAGCTTCTCAAGTCTCTCCACATAATTGAAGTCCCTCATCCCTGGTGTCATTCTAGTAAATCTCTTCTACACCCTCTCCAAGGCCTTGACTCACTTCCTAAAGTGCAGTGCCCAGAATTGGACACAAAATACTTCAGCTGAGGCCGAACCAGTGATTTTTAAAGTTTTAGCATAACTTTGTTGCTTTTGTACTCTATGCTCCTATTTACAAAGCCCTCCATCCCATATGTTTTTTAACAGCCTTATCCACTTGTCCTGCCCCCTTCAAAGATTTATGTATGTGAACCCCAGGCCTCTCTGTTTCTAAAATACATTTTCTTTTGTAAATTCTGCTTAACATCATTCCATTTCTTTCTATTGTTGTGTCAACTCCTGTTACTCCAAGAGACTGCATTCAACCAATCAGCAGTTGCTTCCCAAGTCTCCTTCTTCATGAAACTATTTAGTTGATTAATTTCACTTCAAAAATAGATATCCTCCAGTCTATTGCCTATTTTATCGCAAGGTCCTTCTCTTTCATTTAGCTTTGAATATTTTTTCTACCTCCGGTCACCATTTTCTGACCACTTCTATCTTCAGTATTTCACATGGTAATTCAGTGAAGGTTACGAGCCTATTTCTGCCCTGATCAGGTGCTTAACTGTGTCATTTGTTACCTCCAGGCTCGACTATTCCAATGCTCTCTTGGCCGGCCTCCCATCTTCCACCCTCATAAACTTGAGTTTATCCAAAACTCTGCTGCCTGCATTCTAATCCATACTAAGTCCAGCAACGCCTCCATTTTAAAATTCTCATCCTTAGGTTTAAATCCCTCCATGGCCTAACCCCTCCCGATTTCTGTAACCTCCTTCAACTCTACAACCCTCCAAAAATTCTGCATTCCTCCAACTCTGGATTCTTGCGCATCCCCTACTTTCTTCGCCCACTCATTGGAGGCCATGTCATCAGCCTTCTAGGCCCGAAGCTCTGGAAATCCCTCCCTAAACCTCTCCATCTCTCGACCTCTCTCTCCTCCTATAAGACCCTCCTTAAAACTTACTTCTTTGACCAAGCATTTAGTCACCTGAGCTAATATCTCCTTCTTTGGCTCGGTTTGAATTTTGTCTTATTGCCCTCCTGTGAAGATGCTTGGGATGTTTTACCAAGTTAAAGGTGCTATATAAATGCAAGCTGTTGTTGCTGACAAGTGATAACTGCATCGCGCAACTTACTGCTCGCAATAGATTAAGAAGTGTTAGATGAGAATATTGGGCATTGACAGATCTGCAGTCACTGAATAGAATTTATATCTGAACACTGCAAAAACTGCTTTTTCACTGAATAAAGAGGATCCAAATTAACTTCAAGGGCTTCTTTAGAACTCCTGATTTTAAAACAAATTTGTTTCCAGGTTATTAAAGCAATTAACTATTAGTTTAAACTATTAGTGAGCGTATCTGTGCTCTTGACTTTTCTCCATTGCTCTGCCCTCCATCTGTTTCTGGAATACTTACATCACCTCCTGAGTGACAAGCTTTATCCAACCATCTGTTTGCAGGGTGTATTTTTCTGCGACACATCTGCCTTGCACAAAAGCTGTAGGAAGTCGTTGAATCTCGTACCATATTCCCATATACTGTGAAATTAAACAAAAAATAGATTAATGAGCCTGAGTGCACAGATCACTCAGGATTCAACAGTAACTTAGAAAGAAAGACGAAAGAACTCGCATTCATTTAGAATCCTTCATGTGCTCAGATTATGCCAAAGTGTTTCACAATCAGTTCATTACTATTTGAAATGTGATCACTTTTGTTTTTGTTGGCAAGCACAGCAGCTAATTTGCACAGTATGGCCCCACAAGCAGCAATGAGATGAATGACCATTTGATGATATTGGCTGAGGAATGAATGTTGGTTAGGACATTGGAAGAAATCCTTGCTTGTCAAGCAGATGGGGCTTTGGTTTAATGTCTCATCCAAAAGGCAGCACCTCCCAACAATGCAATGCTCCCTCAGTACTGCACCAAAGTGTCAGCCTAGACTATATGCTCAAGTGGAACTTGAACCCAGAACCTTATGGCCTTGAGGGGAGTCCACAGGTGAGCCAAGTTGATACTTATAAGAAGATAATGTCAACAATTTGCCATGTGTTGAAGTCATTCCCTTCCCAACCCAAACACGCGCATGTGCGTGCATATGCAGTCCTCAGTCAAAAGGATTGACTCCTTATTACTATATATGAACAGTACATAATTCAACATTTATGGTTATAAAGGATCCAAAATTTCTCTGGACACAATCCCAGTGGTGCCCTCCAATGCTGAACCCACTGGAGTTTGCAGGGTCACTCAGGGTGGGGGGAGGTGAACATCATTTGCATGAGTCAGCCTGACACAAGCATCACTTCAGGAACTTCTCTGGCACATGCTTGCCTATGCCTGTCAGAAACTCTAGCGCCCTCCTGCCAGTGTGGGGAGGGATGGCCCAGGTCTCCTCCGACCCAGCCAATACACTGATCAGCCTCCTGAGAAAGGTTCAATTTAAAATTCTTCTAGGGTCCAAGTCACTTACTTTGCCCTCACTGATGGAGCCCACATATGGCCTTATGGAGGTTGGTATATGGCCACTCAGTTGACGTACCAGCTGCCACAACTACACCAGGTCTCCTTCCAGCCTGAGGAGCGGGAACTCCCAGCTTAGGGAATCTCCATCCCAGCTGCCATTTGCTTTGTAAGGGGTGGATGGAAGTTCTGTCCCTCATAAGCCAAGGAGGAAGCTCATAGAAACAGTGGAGTTATGATGGGAGACTGGCAGAACCTGTGCCTCAAGGTGTTCATCCACCTAATTGAGATTTTAAAAATTAAGGAACTAAGGGGGAGAAATTCAGTAGCACCCAGGAAGGGGCGCTAACTTTTGAGAAGTTGGAAATTGAGCGCCAGGCGCTAATCAATCTCGCTGCCCACTAAATTCAGTCTCAGCACTCAAAGAATGCAGGGGAGGGCTAAATCAGGCGCTAATGGCATGGGTGAGTCGTGTTAGGCTCCAAGCGATAATGAATATGAGGTGTTGTGTAATCGGGGGTGAGCATTGGCCCAGGCACATTCCAGCCATTAAAGGGGAGGGTAACTGGAGTCTGCACACCAGCCCCCAATGATTTGGGGGGTGCAGAACGGCGATATGCTGTGAGATGAAATGCAAAGTGCTTTGACGACCCACAACACTCCGGGGACTAAGCAGCATTTGTTTGGCTGCAGATACATCCTGCGCTCTCGGACACTCAGAACTGACCTTTGGAACGGAAGTTCCTTGACAGCTGGGGCACATCCCTTTAAGTAGCGCCCTGCCAGCCGACTGGTTCACGTCTCCGCTCCCTGACGCTGTCGACGCGAGGCGGTAAGATGGGGGGCGCTACTGAAGCTTGCAGATCGGGCGCTATGGGGCCGGCGAATCTGCTGTGTGGTGCGGGATTCACCCCGCCGCGGTGCTACTGCCTGAGCACCCTGTTAGTGCCCCCGCCAAGCACTAACTGGGGGTGCTAACCGACTGAATTTCGCCCTCTAAGACTATCCAGAGCTTAACTCCTAGCTCTGAAGTGTGCTTTATTTGGTTCTTCACATTTCCCAACCAGCTCATTTTGTTAAGCTGAATTGTACTGAGACATCAGTGAGCTGTTTAACATGTTCTTAACAGAAATCAATTATGCTTTACAAAGTAAAGAAATACATCCAGGACACTATGCAATGCTCAACAATTACCAATAAAGCCAAGGAGCCCACTGTATTCCTCCTGACAAAAAATATTTTCATAACACCATACATATATCAGAATTAACAGTGGGATCTGCTAACAAGTACATCTCAATTGAATTATTTCCCTCAAAATGGTGGCCTGATGACATGGCAGAGTTGCAGTTTCTTCCCTTCCACCAATCATCGTCAACATCCGATAGTTATTTCAAGGCATAGCCTTTGGCTGAAATAAACTTAGTGGCGTTACTTGCTGTGGATACAATCCCCATGTGACACCACATTATAATTATTAGCAATCACTCAGAACTAATCATGTGGTGTGCTTGGCAGTCTCTTCTACATTTTTGTGTGTAAATGTTGCAGCCATCGAGGTGATAGATGCCAATGCCTGAGAATTTGTCAACCATTGTGAGCATCAAGGACTCCCGGTTCAGGTATAGCACAACCAGATCCAAAATAACGCTCTCTCAACTATCTCAAACATTTGCCTTAAAACCAAACTCAAAAGAAGACTACTTATTGCACTTATTTAAATTTGGTAGCTACAACAATCATACTTTGGGCCTCTTTAAGTGAATCTGCTAATTTAGTACTACTGAGTTTTACTAAACATTGCACCCACCACATGGACCAGGTGGTAGGAACCAAACCTCATTTCATACAGGACTTCTATTCCGAACAGGAGAGAAGAATCGATTTCATCAGGCTGGTCTGGATTGAAATCCAAGGCCCACAGGTGAAAAACCCATGTGCTAAACTGCTGTCCTATTCAGTCCCCCTGACTAGTGCTGTTTATTAACTTCATAAAGGCTGTCAGGAATATATCTTGACATAACGGAATTGATGATGTCATACAGCTTTACAATTAACTAACTATTACAGCTATACATTTAACTACCTACTAACCTCTCTTAGAGTGAAATTTTGTTGCAAAGGTATTTCAGAACAAAGGACGCTTTTTTTTTTGCTGTTTGTTGTGGTGAAACAGATGGAAGAAACTAACAGCATCAATAGTACCCCCTGCATGTTACCGTCTTGGGAGGATCTGAAAGACAAAGAGGTTAAATTAGGTTTCTCAACCTCATCACTCTGATCTTGGCATTCAGAAACAGGAGGAGGAGAGTAACATCTGAGAATAACAGAAATGATTAAACTGAACCATCTCTTTAAAATATAGCATAGAGGGCAATCACATTTTAAGCTGTGGGGTTGCATGTTGTGTATTGGGTTAACATGCATCATTTTTTAAATATAAAAAGAGCTTAAACTTTAAAAAGGAGTGTTTTTAAACACTGATTTTCATTTTGCTAAAGTTAGTTCCAGGCATCGATAATCCTCAGGTGAATGGGTCAGACTTCTTTACCCAGGCTTTGTTTTGTTTTCATTTTCTCTATTGTGCAAATTGCTTCTTTTCATCTTCTTTTGGTTCCTTCCCTACCTGTGCATTCCTTTTTGATGAAGGGCACACAGCTGATCTACTGACAGGTAACGCCGATGTCGCTCTTCACCTTAAGGTAAAGGCCTAGAAATTGGGTATAGCCCCGCTTGAGGTGTTAGAACTGGCGCTGCGCAAAGTTTATAGCCAGACGAAACTTATCGCTGCCTGGTGAGATATTGGGTTGCATCGCCCCCAAAGGGGATTGAGGCGCTAACTCAGACGTTGCACGGGGCTCCTAAGGCGCAAAAGTTCAGGCGCTACCCAATATCGGCGTGGACGGGCGCAGCGCAGGTGATCTCAATTACCGGAAACCACAAGACTTCCAGGCGCCGGCCGGCTCTTAAAGGGGTGGGTCAGTCAGCCTGAGCTGCTACACTCAACGCCCTGTAGGCCTCAGAATCAGCGCTCGCCCTTCTCTGGCGCAACAAACTTGGTGAGGATGGAGAAGGTGAGACAGAGAGCTTCAGCACTGAGGCCCTGGACCACTTGGTGTCTGCAGTTGAGCGCCGTCGAGATGTTCTGTATCCTGACAATGGCAAGAGGCCGAATCAAAAGGCTTACCGGCGATCTTGGAGGGAGGTTTCTCAGAGGGTCAACTCCAACAGCTTGGCGACCAGGACCCCTGTTCAGTGCAGGAAGAAATTCAATGACCTCACTCGGGTCGTTAGGGTGAGTGTTGGTTATGCAAACTTTTGATTCCCTCCATCTGCACCTAACTTCGAGGACCCTGTTGCCATGATGCCCCAATGGCCATGTGTCAGCAAGCACCCATGGCCCTTTCTGGGCACACACATGGACATTTCTCTCAAGGCCACATGTAAGGGCTCTTGCACCATGGGGGGCATGAGATGATCTCTGAAGGCATCATGTAAGGGCTCTTGCACCATGGGGGGCATGAGATGATCTCTCAAGGCATCGTGTAAGGGCTCTTGCACCATGGGGGGCATCAGATGATCTCTCAAGGCATCATGTTACAGAACTTCCCCTTCTTTCCCCTGCAGTCCAAGCTGGCGATGATGCGGAGGGAGCAGCGTCGAACCGGTGGCGGACCTCCACAAGTGGTCACGCTCATGGATCTCGAGGAGAGAGTGCACCAGATTCTTGGAGGACGTCTGTCTGGTCCTGTAACCACTGCAGCTGCCGACCCCATTCTCGACAGCGAGGGTAAGGCTCTCACCTTTTGCAACTGTCTCCCTCCACTTGGTCCCCCCGCCAGCATGCTTCCTCAGTGTGCCGCAATCTGCCATGCCTTTCTGCCAACCTGTCCTTTTGCTAAAGCCACTCTTCCACCTCCCTGCTTTCAGATGATGCATCACCAACTGGGGCTCCACGCCCTGAAGCTGCCAGTGCCAGTGCCTCCGGAGTTGAGGATCAGGAGGAAGCCAGGCCATCCGCTCCAATCTCAGAGGAGCATACACATGTACAGACTGGGGATAGTAGTTCCCTGGAGGGGAGGGGGGGGGCTCTGAGGATCAGCCAGTTGCCGGAACAAGCGGCATGCAGCAACGCAAGGGGGGTAGGCAAGTTCAGCCACCATCTCCCCGGAGGGCAAGGTAGGTAGTGATGACTGCTGCACAGAGTGCAGAGGAGGTGCGTCGCCTGGCTGAAATGAGCACCCAGGCCCGGCTCAGGCACACTGAGCTGATGGCTGCAGTGGGGAGGATGCCTCAGTCAATAGATTCACTGGCAAAGAGTGTGTTGGACTTCGGGGCAACAATGGAGAGGACTCTCCAGGGCTTCGGGGCAACAATGGACAGGACTCTCCAGGGCTTCGGGGCAACAATGGACAGGACTCTCCAGGGCTTCGGGGCAACAATGGAGAGGTCTGTCGAGGGCTTTGCACCAACAATGGAGAGGACTCTCCAGGGCTTCGAGGCCGCTATGGAAAGGACTGTTCAGGGCTTCGGACAATCCCTGGAAAGGTCTGTCCAGGGCTTGTCCGAGGCAGTGGAGCGGTCAGCACCAGCCTTGTCCAAAGCAATGGAAAGAACTGTCCAGGGCTTCTCCGAAGCACTGGCACCTGGCTCACAGGTCCTCACTGCTGCCACACAGTCACTTGCCGGCCTCGTCCACACCCAGATTGAGGCAACGCGAACTCTCACTGCAGCCACCCTATCTGCATCAGCTAGGATCACCCCGGGCCCTTCCAGTCCCATACAAGGCCAGGAATCAGTGGAGCATGCGATTGTGGCGGATGAGCCGAGCCGGTCCCCTCAGAGAGCCAGTGTGTCGTCCGACAATGGTGCAGGTGTCCTCTCTCGGCAGGTGACCATTCCACATGCCAGCGCTGGCACGTCTGCAGTGCAGCTGCCACCACCTGCAGGGCACACTGCTTCCAGCCATGCTCAGATCAAGCATCCTGCGTCCGCACCCTCCAAGCCCAGAGGTCGGCCAGGCCGTCCCTCAGGGGCTTCTGCACTTCCAGACAGCCAGCAGGCGTCCCCCAGCCTTCACCCCGCCACTGGGGTTCAATTATGTAGGAGCAGCAGGGAGGGAAGGGGCCGAGCGCGAAAGAGAAGTCGTTCTCCATCAAGGGGCCAGCAGTAGAGGGAGGTCCTGAGATGTTTCTTTGGCCAAACTCAAGGAGACCCTCACCTGTTGGAATTGTTGGGAAAAGTTTTTTCATTTTGGCGGCTTTGCCGAAGAGTTTAGTGTTATTTTGTTTGTTATGGTTTCTGTTGACATGATGTTGTTTTGCTGTAATGAAAGACTTTTGTGACAATAAAGAGAAGTTTAAATGTGCTAAGATGTACGTGAATAATTACAGTGATGCTGGTCTTCAGATGCTTTCAAACATCCAAAGTGCGCAGCAGTTAAGACACTCATCATTCCGCCAGAGGGGCCTCGAGACGACTCCTCATGAGCCAGTGATGGATGGCCCTTCTACTTTCAGGAGCCCTTCCATCTTCCTCCTCCTGCTCCTCCTCCTCCTCGTCCGCATGCTCCTCCTCCTCCTCCTCCTCCGCCTGCTTCTCCAGGGTCAGAGGGAAGGTGATGAATTGACGCCTTCTCCTATAAAGGGCAGCTGTAACTTGCCGGATGCAGCAGTGGACTGCAGCCTGAGAGATATTCGCAATGTCCCCAATGGCTCACTGAAAGGATCCGTTGCCATAAAAGTTGAGGCCAACAGTCAGTTTAGCGGCCACCGACAGAGAGGTCATGCACCGTAGACGCAGCTGTAGATCCTCAGCAAGCAGGTGGCACAGCTCAGTAACAACGTCCCTCCCGATTCGGAGCCTTCGCACACACTGCTCCTCCGACATGTCAAGGTATGACCCCTAAAGACCCTCGCAGCATACCCTTGGATTGGGCAACCTCCATTGCCCCTCCTCCTTCTGGCCAATCCCGGCCCTCTCTCCCGCCGTCTTTCTGCCCCTTCATAGTGTTCGGCCAGGAGCCCGTCGCCCTCCAAAGCATCTCCCATTCCGATGCCAGTTGGTCAGAAGGCTGTTAGGTCTAGTGCTCCAACTGCTCCGGACAGGTTTGAGGGTCCCAAGTACTCTAATGCTAAAATCCAAAAACTCTGCTCCACAGTAGCACCCCAACTCTCTCCACCAACAATCGCAATGAACAGGCCAAGTGGCTAAAGCTTCAATACTAGAGCTGTCCCCTTTAAATAGCGCCCCCCGACTCCGAGAAGGGCCTGCTAACGCTCCCTCGAACTGTCACTAATAGCGCTAGGCGTTAAGGCTCCGGGCGCCACCCAATATCTACTCAGGCGCCCCTAAAAGGCGTTGCACGATGAAATGACGTCATTATGTGCTTGCGCTCGCGGGCGCGCACAAAGACTTAGCGCAGGCGTTAAATGTATAGTCAATATGGGAGTTGTTGCTATCTTCATTGCGCCCGCCCCAACATTAGGCAACGCCCCAATTCTCGGTCTCTTAAGGCGCTAACCGCTGGCGCAAACAACCGAATTTCTAGGCCTTTAAAGTGTCGCTTGTCTTGTCTCGGTTGAGTCGGCACATGCAGTCTAGCTGTACTCCGCCAACCTTTGGAAAGTGAGGAGACTGGGCCAGCGCAACAGTGCAATTACTCATCCAAATTCTTCAGTTTATATTTAAATGTGTCTAGTGAGCTTGCTGCTACTATCATCTGGTTCCAGTCGACAACTGCTTGTGGGAAGTTGCCATCTGATTTTTCCCCTCCGATTACCTTCGGGGGAAGCAGACGGTATCTTAGTCAGGACCCCTTTAAAAGAGTGAAAGTCTACCGAGGCAGCCCTTTTGGGGAGAGAATCTCGCCATTGGGGACCTTTTTAAAAAGGACGCCTCGCCCTTTTTAAAGAGAGAATCATCATAAAATCCTCTTTTGTAAATCTAACAACGAATTGCGAACACAATCTTGTTTGCTTGCCTTTCCTTCTGAAGATTTTTCAACGATATAAAAGTGTTGATGAAAAGACTGCGAGTACTGAGATGAGGAGATGTGAATGAACATTGCCGGATACTCCGATTGCCTCAATGGTGTTATCAAGCTAACATGTATTTTAATCCAGCTCCTCCCAATCAGTTCTATCCGTTATGTAGGAAGAATTCACAATTTGAACAAAAGGATTGCCATGTTTTGTGGCAGAAAATGGCAGAATTATAGGGACTCACTGAATGATTTATTTCCCGTTCTTCTTTCAGACTTTCCTTACACCATTCTCGGCTGAGAGGGAGACAGAGTTTGAGTTGAGATGAATTTCCCTGTATTTAATCTTTCCAGCTGTTCACCGACCTGTTGTGTATTCCCAGCATCTGCATTAATGTCAGTTTCCAGCATGTACAAGCAGCCCCTGCAGGTCCAGGATTGTTAATGCCTTTCTTACTCGGTAATCTCGAAACTATGTTTAAAGAGCTGTGGCAGTAACCGGAATATGTCCTGTCGCTCATCACATCTCAGCGCTCCCTGTGAACACAAGACTCTACCTTTACCATCCTCCTCCCTTTCAGTTAGAAGGACTCGAGTGTCCAGCTCACCCTCAACCTGTGAATTTAGCGGGGCTCCAGATTGTATTTGTGAAAACCGAACACGTTAACACGGGTCCTGATCACTTTCCCTAAACTCCACTCACCTCAGTCTGTCTGCAAATGAACCCAATTCTGTTTATTCAAATCGTACGGTCTAATAAACCAAATCTACTCCTTCAATAATAGAAACAGAAAATGCTGGGAATATTCAGCAGGTCAGGCAGCACATGTGGAGAGAGACAGAGTTCACGTTTCTGACCTTTGGTCAGAACTTCAATCGATTGCCAATCTCTGTATCAATGAACCGGCTCTATTCATTTCCATGGGGTTCCAGTCTACCCCAGTGGGTTTCCCCTCAAATCCCCAACAAGCAAACGCTCCGACGGCCGGTTCCCTCCGTAACACAACCAGGCGGTGACCTCACTCAAAATGGGCAGAATATTGGACAAGATGATCACATTTCAGCAGTGGGGGGTGGGGAGCTGTGCCCCCCACCCCTCTTATTACAATAACCCTTCTCTGTTGAAATAACCCCCTCCCCCCGTATTACAATAACCCCCAATAGCTCACCCTGGAGCAAAGCGGAGACTGAACGGCGATGTGATCTGGAGCTGACCCCGAATCCCAGCGGTTGTGTCCCGGTGTCTGGTGAGCAGCCCCACAACGAGTCCTTATATCCGAGTCAGCGCTACCCAAAGAAGCACAAGATCAGAGTTACCTCACAGAGCCAGGTAAGAGCAATCCCACCCCGCGGCCCCAGGGGAGGTCCCAGTAATGTACACGTCTGTACAAGTGTGTGCATCAGGTAATGATGAAAAGCGCTCACTCTCACCAAACGGCTTATTAACTCCATATCGCACTAATCTTTATAACTTTCGATGAATGATATACGTTATATAATGTATTGCAAGATGTGAAGAGCCCTCGTCAAACAGCACTTGCTTTCTGCTTTTGTTGGAAGTGTCACTGAAGCCAGTAGCGCAGCCCCCGGCTGTTGTCGAAAGACATTCATTTATGTTGCTCTTTATTGGAGCTCAAACTCCTGAGACTTGGCGTTCAATGAATCACAGATGCTTGTTATTTAGGCAAAAGAGCCTAGTTTGTATACAGCAAGATCGCGCAAACAGCAATTAAAATAATGACCAGTTAATTTTTTTTTGTGATGGATAAACCTTCCAGTGTCTCTTCAAAATTAAATATTTTCCACCTAAGTATCTCCACAGCATGTACCATTGCAGCATCAATGGGCTACCAGGCCTCTACTACTTTAACTGCGCATTTACTATGATAGTGTGGCGTTGCCACATTGGGGAAACACTGTGTGTATGTAGATAAACCTGTATAATCCCCTTTTAACTGCTGTATTCCCCTCCCCCTGCAAGACAGTTGCAAGCTGAGAGGAATAAGGCACGTTCAGACTTGCCTGCTGCTGAGAGAAGGAAAACCAATCAGGTTCCAACAGGTGACCAATCCGTGAGTCATCACAGGCTCGCGGGCTTTACGAATTCAGTACTGTATTGTGAGAGTTGGAGTAAAGACCTATTTCTTGTAGCTCGCTGTGTTGCCTATTTCTTTACACGGGAGACTGTAGTCTCCCACATTGGTGACCCCGAATGTCGGCGGCCGAAGCCCCCAACTCACGTAGCCCTACAGAGGCCAGCAACGACCCGACGGCAACCAGCAGCAGCCCGATGTCGGCCGGCGCCGCGTCCTTGAAGCTCCCCACCTTCTGGGAACACCAAGCACCAGCTTGGTTCACGCACACAGAGGCCCAATTCACCCTTCGCAGGGTTCAAGACGATGAAGAAAGGTACCTCCACGTAGTCTCAGCACTAGCAAGCTCCACCGCCGCCGAAGTTCTCGACCTGCTGGGGAACCCACCACAGACCGGCAAGTACTCAACCATTAAGGGCCGCTTGCTGCAGGCTTACGGCCTGTCCGGGGAGGAGAGGGCCCGTAGGCTTCTTT
The DNA here is from genome assembly GCF_052327205.1 of Somniosus microcephalus. Classification (NCBI taxonomy): domain Eukaryota; kingdom Metazoa; phylum Chordata; class Chondrichthyes; order Squaliformes; family Somniosidae; genus Somniosus; species Somniosus microcephalus. The sequence continues at coordinate 35,471,600 of NC_140992.1, forward strand.
CACTACCAGGCCTCGGCGACTCTACCCCGACCCAGTTGATGAGCCGGATGCTTGCGCTCCTGGACTCTGAACCGCAGTGCTTCTTGTTTTGGGCCCTTTTCCTCAGCCTGCTTCCTCAGCAGGTACAGACTGCCCTCGCGGGGTCCCCGATCACGGACTGCGTACAACTGGCAGCCGCCGCGGACAAAGTCTTCGCCGTCGCCCAACTCGGCTGTGCAGCCGCGAGGCCCCCCGATGCCACCGAGCGCACGCCGCCACGCCAGGCCGCAGAACTATGCTACTACCATGCGCGTTTCGGCCACAAGGCCCAACGCTGCAGAGCACCCTGCTCTTTCGATCAAACCAAGATGGCCGCCCGGCCCAACGCGCCAGCCCCGCGCCGCCATCTAGGCCTGCTCGACTGCGCCCCCGCCGCCACGATGGCCATCGGCGCCGCAGGTAAACTGCTGTGCATAACCGACTCCCTTTCAGGGCGCAGATTCCTTTGCGACACCGGAGCCCAATGCAGCATAATTCCTGCCTCCCAGCTCGACATCCAGGCAGGCTGCAGCGGCCCACCCCTCGTGGCGGCAAATGGCGCAGCCATCGCTACTTTTGGAAAGCGACGGGCCGAGGTTTGTTTCAACGGCCAGCGATTTACGTGGGATTTCGTGACGGCCTCGGTGGCACATCCCTTGCTGGGCACCGATTTTCTTTGCGCCCACGGACTCCTGGTCGACATCCGTGACAGGCGCCTGATCGACGCAGCAACTTTCGCTTCACTGGCCTGCCAGCAGAGCAACAGCCCGGCCCTTGTCGGGTCCTGCTCTGCCCCGGCGGATGACGACTACGCCTGCCTACTCGCAGATTTCCCGAGGCTCACACAACCGACCTTCTCAGCCGCGGCAGCCAAGCATGGTGTCGAGCACCACATCGCCACTACGGGACCACCAGTGTTCGCCCGAGCCAGGCGCCTGGACCCAGCCAAGATGGCGGTGGCCAAGGAAGAATTCGCCACGATGGAGAAACTGGGCATCATCCGCCGCTCGAACAGCCCCTGGTCATCCCCCCTCCACATTGTGCCCAAGCCGGGCGGTGGCTGGTGCCCCTGCGGCGACTATAGATGGCTCAACGATGCCACCACGCCCGATAGATACCCCATTTCACACATCCAAGACTTTTCGGCACACCTAGCAGGAAAGTCCGTCTTTTCCAAGGTCGACCTGATTCGCGGCTACCATCAGGTCCCCGTCCACTATGCAGACGTCCAGAAGACGGCGGTCATCACCCCCTTCAGACTGTTCGAGTTCCTGCGCATGCCCTTCGGGCTCAAGAACGCCGCACAGGCCTTCCAACGGCTCATGGATTCTGTCCTACGGGACCTGAGCTTCCTGTTCGTCTATCTGGATGATATCCTCGTGGCCAGCACCAGCAAGGCCGAGCACATCGCGCATTTGCGCTCTCTTTTCCAGTGCCTCAGCCAACACGGGCTAATCGTCAACCCGGCCAAATGCCAGTTCGGAGCAGCGCAAATTGATTTTCTCGGCCACAGAATCTCGCCAAGGGGAGCCATTCCCCTACCTTCCAAGGTGCAGGCGGTGGCGGACTTTCCACAGCCCACCTCGGTCAAGGCGCTGCAGGAATTTTTGGGGATGGTCAATTTCTATCACCGTTTCGTGCCCAAGGCCGCCTCACTCATGCGCCCCCTCTACAAAGCTACCAGGGGCAAAATGGGCAAAGAGCAACTCACCTGGTCCAGCGAGATGGCGACAGCCTTCCACCAGACCAAAAAGTGCCTTGGCCAACGCCACACTACTGGCCCACCCCATCCCGGGCGCCAAGACCGCCCTCACCATGGACGCCTCGGATTACACCGTCGGTGCTGTCCAGCAACAGTGGGTCGAAGGCGCATGGCAGCCACTGGCATTTTTCAGCCGACAGCTGCGCAAGAACGAGCAGGCCTACAGCACGTTCGACAGAGAGCTCCTGGCCCTGTTCCTGGCAATCCGACACTTCTGTTTCCTCCTGGAAGGCCGGCCGTTCACTGCATTCGTGGACCACAAGCCGCTCACTTTCGCCATGGCCAAAGTAACCGAACCCTGGTCCGCGTGCCAACAGCGCCAACTCAACTTCATCTCGGAGTTCACCACGGACATCCGCCACGTTGCCGGCAAGGACAATTTGGTGGCCGACTGCCTCTCAAGACCCTCACTCCACGCAGTGCACCTGGGCGTCGACTACACCAGCATGGCGAGAGACCAGGCCGCCGACGCGGAGATCCAGGCCCTCAGGACGTCAACCACCAGCCTCACTCTGGCCGACATCCACTTCCACGCAGCCGGCACAACCCTCCTGTGCGACGTCTCAGTCCCTTCGCCTAGGCCGGTCGTCCCATCCGCCTGGTGCAAGCGAGTTTTCGACATCATCCACGGCCTCTCACATCCAGGGATGCGTGCGTCTCAGAAACTCATGTCCGCCAAGTTCGTCTGGCCTGGACTCCACAAGGATGTGAGAGACTGGACCAACACATGCGTGGCGTGTCAGCGCGCTAAGGTCCAGCAGCACACCAAGGCGCCATTGGAGTGTTTCCCGGTGCCCGAGAGGCGTTTTGACCACGTCCACGTCGATCTGGTAGGCCCCTTGTCGCTGTCGCACGGTTTCACACACCTGCTCACGATCGTCGACCGCACCACCAGATGGCCCGAGGCGGTTCCCCTCACCTCCACCACCATGACTGACGTCACGCGAGCATTCGTCTCGACATGGGTGGCCCGGTTCGGCGTGCCAACCGACATATCCTCGGACAGAGGCCCCCAGTTCACCTCCCACTTGTGGAATGCCATCACCGCCGGCCTCGGCACCAAATTGCACAGGACAACAGCCTACCACCCGCAGGCCAACGGGCTCTGCGAGCGCTTTCATCGTTCCTTGAAAGCCTCCCTCTGCGCCAGCCTGGCCGACACCAGCTGGATCGACAAACTACCCTGGGTCCTCCTGGGATTGCGCACCGTGCCCAAAGAGGACCTCCGCGCCTCCGCGGCCGAGATGGTCTACGGCCAACCGCTCAGAGTACCAGGCGACTTCCTCCCCCTGACAATGGAGCCATGGTCGGCCGCCAGACAGCTTTCCCTGCACCAGGACGCGGCCCAGCAATTCCGTCCAGTGCCCACTTCGCAACACGGCCCGCAGCCATCCTACGTGCCTCGGGACTTACGACATGCGGAGTTCGTCTTCGTGCGCCGGGACACGCACAGAGGCCCGCTGCAGGCACCATACACCGGCCCCTTCTCAGTATTGGAGACGGGGGACAAAGCTTTTCTTATCGACGTCGGCGGGAAGCCGGACCTTATTTCAGTAGACCGCCTCAAACCGGTGCACCTGGACCTCAGCTTCCCGGTTCGTCCGGCTCTTCCCCCACGGCGGGGCAGACCTCTCGCGTTGGCGGCGGCCCCACAAGAGGACCAAGACATGCCAGAACCTTACTTCCCAGCTGCCGCCCCACCTTCGCCGGCAGCCCATCCAGCCAGCCCACCGGCAGACCAGCCGCCAGACCAGCCGACGAACCAACCGGCCGACCTCCCAGACAGCCCTCCTCACACGCCAGATGGCTACTACAGCCGCTACGGCCGTTTGGTCAAACCTCCGCAGAGACTGACTTTTACAGTTAACGAGGATTCTGGGGGGGCGTATGTGGCGTTGCCACATTGGGGAAACACTGTGTGTATGTAGATAAACCTGTATAATCCCCTTTTAACTGCTGTATTCCCCTCCCCCCGCAAGACAGTTGCAAGCTGAGAGGAATAAGGCATGTTCAGACTTGCCTGCTGCTGAGAGAAGGAAAACCAATCAGGTTCCAGCAGGTGACCAATCCGTGAGTCATCACAGGCTCGCGGGCTTTACGAATTCAGTACTGTATTGTGAGAGTTGGAGTAAAGACCTATTTCTTGTAGCTCGCTGTGTTGCCTATTTCTTTACACGGGAGACTGTAGTCTCCCACAATAGAATCTTACAGCACAGAAGGAGGCCATTTGGTCCTTCGTGCCTGTGCCCGCTCTTTGAAAGAGCTATCCAATTTAGTCCCACACGTCATAACCCTGCAAATTGGTTCTCTTCAAATACATGTCCAATTGCCTTTTGAAAGTTCCCATGGAATCGGATTCCACCACCCTGTCATGTAATGCGTTCCAGATCATAACAACCCTCTTTGTGAAATAATTTCTCCTCAAATCCCCTTTCGTTTTTTTACCAATTATTTTAAATCTATGACCTCTGGTCACCAACACACTTACCAGCGGAAAGAGTTTCTCCATACTTGCTCTATCAAAATCCCTCATAATTTTGAATACCTCTGTTAGGTCTCCCCTTAACCCTCTCTGCTCTAAGGAGAACAATCCCAGCTTCACCACACTCTCCACAAAACTAAAGTCCCTCATTCCTGGTATCATCTGGGTAAACCTCCTCTGTACCCGATTGAGGTGCCCAGAATTGTACACAATTGAGCTGAAGCCTAACCAGTGATTTGTAAAGGTTTAGCATGACTTCCTTCTTTTTGTATTCAATTCCCCTATTTACAAAGCCAAGTACCCCATACACTTTATTAACTGCCTTATCAACTTGCCCTGCCATCTTCAAGGATTTGTCCCTCTGCTCAAAATAGAACCAATTAGATTATACTGCCTATTTCCTCAGAGAAAGTGTTTGCTTTACAAGATTAATCAATCTGAGGTCATGTGACCTTATAATTAAAGCTCTTACAACCTTTTCTTTAATAACTGTTACAATGATTTATGATAGGGCCTTACTATTTATCATGGAATACCACAAGCAATAGTCCCCCTCTATATCACATACTACTCCTTCACTGAGACCAACAGGACAAACCTATTCAAGTTCCTTGGAAAAATATTAGGCTATAACCGATAGTCTGTGGATTTAATATTTTTTCCCTCCTAATTTTAAACTGTTCTCAATCCCAATGCCACAGATCATGTCAGTTGATACAGAACACTGACGAACTACTTCCAGGACTCTGCCTCTCTTGCTTTCGAGTTGGCAGTCGGAAGATGGCCAAGAAATTTCTTCAATCATAGGGTTGTGTATCTTTGGAATTCTCTACCCCAGAGAGCTGTGGATGTTCAGTCGATGAGTATATTCAAGATTTTTTGGTCACTAAAGGAATCAAGAGATATGGGGGTTAGGGTGAGAAAGTGGAGTGATGTAGAAGTTCAGCCATGATCTTATTGAATGGCGGAGCAGGCTCAATGGGCCTATGACCTACTCTTGCTCCTATTTCTTTTGTTCCTAAGTGTGACATGAGGCAAATCACTCACCACTGATTTATGCTTCCTTTCTGTAGGCAAATACCTGGTCTCTGCTCAAGGACTCAAACTATATTAAAGGAGAATCACGCACATGAATCATTTGCTACAATCATAGTACAACACATTGCAGCACCAAAAAGCTGCTCTCCATAACGTACATATATCTAGTCCAGGAACAGCAAGAGGAGGTTTCTAGTTCTAGCTATCAGCAAAACAAACCTACCACTTCATTTCTCCAGCTGACACACAATGTACAAGTACACATGGGGTAGGATATAAATAGGTAAATAGAAATATCAACTTCCACATGAACTATTTTTGAAAGAGCGCTACACTTTATTTTCTTGATATTCTTAATGTTTCCCTTTCCTTTGGTCTCTTTGTACCATGTGTCTTCCCATGGTGGAAACCTATCACCAGGCCTCTGGCAATAATGTTAGAGAACAAACCTCTTGAGAGTGTGTGAGAATGGACCGCAATGGCACCCCGAGTGACTTTCCCTCTCAGTCAGTGGTAAAGTACATAGCTTCCAATTTCCCCCACAGATAACAACAGAGCAGTAATTTTCTGTGCAACCATTGCCATTTCATGAAGTTAAGGTTGCAAAGTAGCACATAAAAAGCAAAATGCTGCAATCTGCAACAGAAATAGAAAACAACAGCAACAACTTGTATTTATACAGCTCCTTCAATGTAGTAAAACATCCCAAGGCACTTCACAGGAGTATTGTATGACAAAAAATTTGACATCGAGCCATATAAAAAAGACTTGCATTTATATAGCGCCTTTCATGATCTCCGGACGTCTAAGGAGAAATTAGGGCAGATGACCAAAAGCTTGGTCAAAGAGGTAGGTTTTAAGGAATGTCTGAAAGAGGAAAGAGAGGGGGAGAGGTTTAGGGAGGGAATTCCAGAGCTTAGGGCTTAGGCAGCTGAAGGCACGGCCACCAATGGTTGAGCAATTATAATCAGGGATGCTCAAAAGGGCAGAGTTAGAGGAGCGCAGATATCTCGGGGCAGTGGAGAAGATTATGGAGCTAGGGAGGGGCAAGGCCATGGAGGGATTTGAAAAAAATGCTGAAACTACACTGCAGCACCTGTGGAGGGAACAGACAAGTTTGCGATTCGGGTGTGGCCCTTTCTTGAGGAGTTTCCACCGCATTTCTAGTCAAGTTATGACAATGGAGCGGGAGCAGCTCCGAAGAAATTCCAGGTTCAAGTCATGTTGCTGAATCATTCAAGAGCAGGGAGCAGCGCGGAGAAGGGTCACAGGACTGAGTCCGAGGGGTCGACTTTAACTCAAGGTGGGATAGGTGTGGAAGACGGACTCGAATGCTGGAATTGGTGCGAGGCTCGGACGATTTTAATCACCAGGCCTTATTTACATGTAGCTTGCCAACCTCCCGGCCAAACCGACTATCTGAATGGTGGGCAGGAGTGGGAATTCAGGTGGCAGGAGGCCACCGCTGGGAACATGCACGAACAGTCCTCAGCACTAAATAGGTTGATGGGGGTGGGTTTCGGCAGGCGATCGCAGTTAGGAGAGTGGGGACAGCCTGGGGCAGGGGACACTGAAGTAAGATTTAAAAATGAGCGTAACAAGGGCACGTTTAGTAGAACGCAATTGCGCAGCAAAATGTTTAAAGATGAAATGTACTAATTATTCGTATGTTTAATTGCAGAAATGACCATACCAGTTTAGAGAGATGAAACTTACAAAAAGAGACAATGACATAACCCTTTTCTGGAGAAACGAAACTTAGTAGTGGTCAAGAGAGAGAGGGTCTCGTTTCTCAGAAATCACATGACCTGATGACTCATTTCCAAGAAATCAGAGGGGCCACAGGCCCATACAGTGAAAAGTGAAACTTATGTTATTGGTTACCTTGTAGAAGTTAGACACACCTAGTTAGTGATTAATGTATAGACTTTTAAATCGATTGGACCTCTGGAGTAGGAGGTCTCGGAATATGTGTATAACTGTGTAAACCTCAAGAGATTCGGTGGAGTTGGAGCCTTGTGTTGGGACGCAAGAGCCATAGCTCCCCAGGCCTGAATAAACCGTTTTTACTTCAATTATTGGGTCTGTCTTTCTTACAACAAGCCAGTGTAGTCGACTTTGTATATCACTTAGTCCACACTTTGGGGGCTTATTTCAATTGGCGACGAGGATGGGATGCGCGTTCTGAACCAGACTCTCGGACAGCGTTAACCTAAGACGGGTGAGTATGTTTTAATTACCACCTGTAAAATTAGGGGTTAATCGCTGGCGAGACATTGAGTCAGAATCGACGTATAAAAGAACTATAAGGAGAAAGACACCCTTAATTGAAGGCGGTTAAAAAGATAGGGATAAGGTGTTCCCTAAGCCGTATAGCGGCAAACCGACAGGGGCGGAAAGACCCCTACCCCGGGAGGCGGGAAATCCTCATTTAGCCGTGTGGCGGCAAACCGACAGGGGCGGAAAGACCCCTACCCCAGGAGGCGGGAAATCCTCATTTAGCCGTGTGGCGGCAAACCGACAGGGGCGGAAAGACCCCTACCCCGGGAGGCGGGAAATCCTCTTTATCCGTGAGACAGCGAAATCTCAACAATTGAATGAATGGGTGCACCGTGGTGAGTGAATGAGATAAAACCCTACGGTCATAAAGAGGTTAGAACGGACAAGGGTGAGGTCTGTCCCCAGCACCTAGCCTGAGCCTGAATTAAGAGGACAGTAGTCCCACGTGATGGCCAGGATCAAGTAGGACGCCGGGAGCTACAGACCCCACAGTACCGAAACCTCGGAACTAAAGGGTTGGTGTGTTTAACGAAACGAAGTGACTAACAGAAAGCAAGAAACTAAGGTAACGCTATAGGGGTGAGCAACGTAGTGTATAAACCTAATTCACCAATACCGTGAATTACGCATTAAACATAGCAGTTAGTTATGACTAAGAGGGTGGAAGAAGAATCCTCAAGGGACCTGGATTCTATAACCCGACTCCTGGGGAAAAAAACAGTGCAGAGAGCCAAAGGCTTGGTAGGGAGGAGCTAAAGATAAAGAGGCAACAGATAATGTAAGGAATTGAAACAGAAGGGAGAGATAAAGAAGGAAAAAGATCTAATTTGCAGGCGAACCAATTTGAAACCCCAGCAAAAAAAAAAGAAACAAACAGGGATTTGGAAACTAGGGAAAGCTGTTGAGTCACCGAGTTAAAAAGGAAGGAAAAGATAAACTTAAAGTTTTACCAACATGGAAGTTATTAGCATCTGTACCAAGACAAGTAAAACACGAGATTTGCTGAGTGAAAGGAACCTTAGACATATGCTGAAATTACAGTTTGTATAAAAATGTGAGTGTGGATGTTTTCCTGATTAGGAATGTTTAAGAGGTTACAATATTCCTTTGTCTGAAAATCTGTCCGTTAAGAAAAAGAAATGTCTGCTGTGTGTTGTAGCCCCACCCACTTCTCTGTGTTAAAGAAAAAGCATTTAACCCCTTTGTCTGGTCTTGGATTTTGGAAGTTTAAGAATGTGCAAATAAGATTGTGCCCTCAGAATGAAAAAAATCTATTACAATTTAAGTTAAGCTGGAGTGTAAAAACTGAGAAGAGCAACAAAAAGTTTGTTTAATGAAAGATTAAGTTCCAGTCTAAGATCTAACCTTGAAGTTATGAGGTAAATTAACCTATTAAAACCAGACTTTCATTGTGGCCACAGTGAAATTCTGGTTGATGTAAATTGGTGTAGTCCGAATTGAATAAGATAACTCCACTCCGCAAGAATATCTGATAGCGGCAGGTCCCTTTACAATATTTAATTGACTATGGTACTGGAAGCCTTATAGAAGGCGGGACTAGAGTTAAACCTTAGAAAGGTATAGGTAGGGAAGGATGAAGTAGTCGACCTAGGATACATAGTGACACAAGGGAAGAGACAAATGCCCAAAAACAGATGGGAGGGGCATTAGGACTGGCTGCGTGCTTTGATTGCTCGCAAGCTTCTAGGGATGGCAGCAGGAAGGGACCGCGCCAGAGAGGGGAGGGGGATCCGAGGATGTTTGTTGATGCATTGGTAGGGGGCCGACAGGGCAAAATGTTAATAGACACAGGAGCCACAATCTCATTGACAGACTTACCCTTGCCCCGAACGAAACTTTCAGTTAGTATAGCAGGAATCGGTGGACGAAGAATCAGGGCTTATAAGAGCGAAACAGTCTTACTAGAAATTGGATGTATAATAATACCTACACAGTTGTGGGTATGCGAGAACACGGAAGGAACAATCCTAGGGATAGATATACTGCGAGAAGTAAGAGCTTTAGTCGACCCTAAAGCGAATGAAGTGTACTGGCCCCCAGATTATAAGTCAAACAAACAGGCAGGCCCGGGAAACAAAGTAGAAATGGCCCAGCCTATACAGGATTTGATCAAAGGGGGGTAGCCAAAGGAAAATGTGTAAACCTATATAGATAGTCGGAATGCCTTTGGGGTGGTGTCTGATTACATGATAGCGGGAGTAGGCAGGGATATATGACACCAGGAGAAGACCCGTAAGAGACAAGAATATAATCAAAGAATTAGTAGGAACCTCTCTCCTACCCAAAGAGTCCGTAATAATAAATTAAAGCGCACAAGAAGATGGGCAGCTAAACGATCAACTGAGAGAGGGAATCTGACCAATGAAGCCCAAATGTTCATGTTGAATCAAAGTGTGAAACCACAACTGTCTTTCAGTCAGGGATGTTTTTTGGGTTGCGTGAAGTGACGCAATAATGTTTAGCTCCACCTTCAAAAGCCTGCGAAGGAGTTAACCCTTTCCACTGACAGCTGTTTGAGTTCACCAAGTAACAACTTCAGTATTACTGAACAGAATTTAAAGATATTGGACATTATTAAATGTAAATTTCTTAATGTTGAGTTAATATTTCCCCACAGTGATAGAAGGAAAATTAGGATTTGATAAATGGAAGTTATCTTATAAACTAATTGCAGCACCGTCTCAAACGGCCGGGAGACTGCTGGGGAGGCTGTCCGGTTACCCAAAGATAAATCTGGACAGATAGTTAGAGACATGAGGCCAAAGACCAACAGATTATACGGGATCGAGAACAGGATACACGGGACGACCAGAAGGAGGTCTTAGCAATAGATAGCAAAGTGATAGCAGAAATAATACCAGCCAAACCAGGGCTAGCACCCAGATGGTCAGGACCTTATGAAGTATTAATGAATAATGACACATGTGCTCATGTAGATGGGTCTGGAACGGGTAAAGGAAGGTGGAAACACTGGACTCAGTTAAAAATATATAAGAAAGACAATGAGTAAACCAGAGATGGTGCCCTTTTTGACAGAGTGAGGAGTATACTAGAAGATATAAAGAATGGGCAGGGGAGTTACTACATATATCAATGATAGGGCTGTGTATGATGATAATAGGCTGTGTATGATGATATTATATGCCATAGTTTGCATCTTCAGGTATGTCTGGGGACAGAGCCACAGAACAAGAAATGAACCAGATGTACAGCATTTTGAACTGATAAAATGGATAAGAGCAGAATAATTCTAACTGGCTGGTGACGACCAGCCCCTTTTTGTAATTACAGGAACATTGGACGTCCGGAATGAGATGGAGCGTCCTTGCCTTGATTCTAGGGATGAACATAAGTATTGCCATTATCAAGGGGGATTAGTAATAAGGAGAACACAGGATGAGGTGTATTTTAGTGTAGCACATAGAGTTACTAAGCTTGCCATTAATATGAGTACTTTTGAGATACAAAACAAACCTGGAACTCCCTGTGGGTAAAACAATTAGAGGATCCACAGAAAAAAATCTATCTTACAAAGATGTAAGAAACGGGGAGTATTGGAAACGACCGGAGCAGGGTATGCGGCCGGGTTAGCAACAGTTAATAGCTTGGACATAGAAGGAGTAAACGAAAGAGTAGAAGAATTACAAGCAAAAATAGAGAAGTTACTAAAACAAGCTACTGGAAATAGCCAGCAATTGACACTGGCAGGGAAACCAAACAATAATGCAATTGTCAGGGGTGGAAGAGATAGTAGCCCCCCATGCAGAAACAATCAATACAATTATTGATAGACTTAATAATGCTTCTCGCCAAACCGATAAGGAACTAATATGTGCCACGTAGGGCTCATGGATATTGTCGAATGCTCAGCACAACATGAGGCAAATAAATAATGGACAGATCCCTGATTGGATTACTAATAAGGATCTGGAACCCAGGATTGACACAAATAAAAGCCTATGTAAGGAATGTAAAATGGGACAAGTATACCTGGCAGGCGATTGTCTGACCCCATGGACTAAGATGATTGGCTTTGTACTGGCCATCCCACAATTCCCAGAAGGGGGACAACCCCGATACGATGTGATTAATATAGGAGAAGTACAAAGGGAAAGTGGGTTAAATATCATGATGTCCCTACCAAGGCGCTTTGGGAAAGGGATGAAGATAATAAACAGAAGAATGAAACCTAAAGGGGGGTGGTAGTGGACGGGTGCCACCACAAGGGAAGGACATGGGTGTGCACACACACCCCCACCGAGGGAGACACATCCGAGTGCGGATTTGCGAAAATTACCAATTGCACCCTCGAGGTTCACCCAAGGGGATACACTGGACCTGGGTAGCATCAAGGAACAATGGGACCTGTTGTGTCACCACAATTGAACAGAAATATGAATATCAAGATATGGCTTATACCATTCCCCAACCAAACCGTTGTTTTGGTCTAAAAATACCTACACAGATAGGAAAACCTGGTCATTTGATAATATGGGACTTACTAAAAAGGGTTGAAACTTATGTCATACCAGAGCCCAAGGCAACTCCTAAGTTAGAGGAAGCTTGGCAGAAGTTACGGCAGGAAACAAAGGAAATTTTAAAGTACTATCATAAAATAGAAGAAGGCTTAAAGAAACAACAAAAAGACATTAGTACAACATTAGAGGAAACTTACCCACTTCCTTATATTTTGATAATTGGGGACCAGGATGGTCGGGGACTGTGGGCGCCTCAGTGATACAAGGCATAATGATATTCCTCTTGATTGTTATTCTGATATATTGTGTATTTTTATTTCTCCAGTGCCTTTGTGCCAGAATGAGTAAGGCCGAAATTGGTGCGGTGAAGGAAGTAGAGACTGAGGAGGGGCAGGTAGCGATGTTAAGAATGGACAACTCCCCCGCCTCTCCAAGGCAAATGGTGTAAGACGCGATGGGAAGCCCTGAAATTATATGGGATTAATTGGGCATGGTAATGAAAGACCGAGCCGGCCAACCGTAAGATGGAGGTGGCAGAAGGAGGGTGGCAGGAGGGTGGTGAATGAGGATTGGTGTGTGATGACAGTCTCGAATTGGCACGTCACACACCCCACGTGGGAATGAGGGACAGGCTTGAGCAGAAAAGCCTCAACCATTAGTGCAGGGTCTAAGGGGCCCCGGGAATGGTTACACCGGAAGGAGTGCATAAAGGAAAGCCCACCCTAAAGGAAAGACCACCGTAAAGGAAAGATCACCATACCACAGGGGGGGAAGTCGGCCTCCAAATTAATAAGACATATACATGTATAACCTAGACTGGTAGAAGGCCAGGGAGTGCACGCTTTGGCAGACACCAGGCAGTGGAAATACATGTTGACCTGTTTTGGAACAATTGTCCAAAAGGTCAAAAGGAGGGACTGAAGTAAGATTTAAAAATGAGCGTAACAAGGGCACGTTTAGTAGAACGCAATTGCGCAGCAAAATGTTTAAAGATGAAATGTACTAATTATTCGTATGTTTAATTGCAGAAATGACCATACCAGTTTAGAGAGATGAAACTTACAAAAAGAGACACTGACATAACCCTTTTCTGGAGAAACGAAACTTAGTAGTGGTCAAGAGAGAGAGGGTCTCGTTTCTCAGAAATCACATGACCTGATGACTCATTTCCAAGAAATCAGAGGGGCCACAGGCCCATACAGTGAAAAGTGAAACTTATGTTATTGGTTACCTTGTAGAAGTTAGACACACCTAGTTAGTGATTAATGTATAGACTTTTAAATCGATTGGACCTCTGGAGTAGGAGGTCTCGGAATATGTGTATAACTGTGTAAACCTCAAGAGATTCGGTGGAGTTGGAGCCTTGTGTTGGGACGCAAGAGCCATAGCTCCCCAGGCCTGAATAAACCGTTTTTACTTCAATTATTGGGTCTGTCTTTCTTACAACAAGCCAGTGTAGTCGACTTTGTATATCACTTAGTCCACACTTTGGGGGCTTACTTCAGACACCCAAGGTTTCCTTGTGGGGCCCCAGAGGAACACTCCTGAGTGAATCCCCAGCAGGTTTGGCCTGGCAGGGAAGATCCCACTGCTCGCCCACTCAGGCCTTAGGCTAAAACTGCAGTCAGGCCCGATGATGTCATCAGGGCCCGATCTGCGTATTTAAAGCAGAATCCTGCTGCCTTTTAGCAGGAGTCCTGTGCACCTGCTGCAAACAGCAGATTAAAATCCCCGGGCACAAGTCACTGACCTTATTTTAACTACCCGTCGGGATCCCACTTTCTGCCAGGCTGGAGGGCCGAGGACTGGATAAACTTGGGTATTGGTGAATTTCATGTCACTGTCACCTCGATTTACCATGTCAATGGCCTGGTAGTGAAATGAAAATTGGGAAATAAAAACTTACTGCCAAGTTTCAGCCAATCCTGCTCTTGTGGTGATCTCTCGGAAATATGGACCAACAGTCCAATACTGTATAGATCAAAATAGATCAGTAGAAATTCAAACTTATGGATGTTATCTCCATACCGCCCTTGGAATAATATTTGTGAGTTGGTTATAATTTTAATAATGAGAAATGTTTGTTACACCAAAGTCCAATAATCACGCAATAAAAACAACCATTTGGTAAGCCTGTATCCTGACGAGACTTGTTGATTCAAACAAAAAAAAGAAATAAGTTAGATGTTAAAATGTACTTGAAACATCAGAGGAAAGAGGATAGAGTGATCTGGATGGCAGGCAATTCTACCTTTTAAAGGAGCAGTGTAAAGAACTTTCAGCTTGCTAACTGGAAATTCATGATATGCACAAACCATCAACAGTCAAGGGACAATTCCCTCGCTGATTTAGTTATGGGGTTCCTTACTATCCCACGAGGTTAATGCATCACACAGAGTTTTGCTGCATTATACAAAGTGGGAAGCATCCCAAGGTGGGGAGAGGAAAATAGAATTACATAGAATATACGGCACAGAAACAGGCCATTCGGCCCAACCAGTCCATGCTGGTGTTTATGCTCCACTCGAGCCTCCTCCCATCTTTCCTCATCTAACTCTATCAGCATAACCCTCTATTCCCTTCTCCCTCATATGCTTATCTATCTTTCCCTTAAATGCATCGATACTATTCACTTCAACCAATCCCTGTTGGTAGCGAGTTCCACATTCTCACCACTCTCTGGGTAAAGAAGTTTCTTCTGAATTCCCAATTTGATTTCTTGGTGACTATTTTATATTGATGGTCTCTAGATTTGCTCTTCCCCACAAGTGGAAACGTGTCTACTCTATCAAAACTTTTTATAAGTTTAAAGACCTCTATTAGGTCACCCATCAGTCTTCTATTTTCAAGAGAAAAGAGACCCAGCCAGTTCATCCTTTCCCAATAGGTAAACCTCGCAGTTCTGATATCATCCTCATAAACCTTTTTTGCACCCTCTCCAGTGCCTCTATATCCTTTCTATAATGGCCCAGAAATTGGTGTCGGGGGCTTCCCACGGGTGCAAGCCCCCGACCTACACTTACATAGCGCGCCGACAGTTGAAGCCTGGCCCTGCGTGGATTTCCTGTCTGTGGCCCGGTTCAGCTCCCGGCGCGCTGTGCTTGCGTGATCCAGCAGCGTAGTTAGTTCGATGAGCCAGCTGGGATCACGTGAGCACTGGGCAACCAATCGGATGTTGCAAAAGTTCATTCATGAGTTTGATAGTAAGAACTGTCAAACTCATGAAAACCCCAGGCGCCCAAAACAGTACTTAAACTTCAAATAAAAGTTTTTAAAAATCCCACTAATTAAATGAACTATTAATAACTGTAAAAAAAACTAATTTAAACAATTATTCAAATTTTTGAAAAAAATATTTTTTTTTAAAATTGGGTCTAAAAATACACTTACCTTACTGTAAAGTCTTTAAAAATAATAAACCTGTGGAAAAAAAATTCTAACTTTAATTAATAGACCACTTACCTTTTAAAACGAAGTACTTACGTCTGCTTTTTTCTCGCGTAAAAACTGGAGGCCTTATTGCACGGGCAACCCTGTAAAAAAAAAAGGAATTTCAGCGCGCACGCGCAGACTCCTGCACGCACGCGTTCCACCTCTGAACCCCTTGGTTCAGAGGAAAGGAAATGCCGGTTTTCCGCGCATGCGCTGTGCATGCTGAAAACCGGCACTTCCATCGGGCCCACGCGTGAGTACACGGTGCTTACTCACGCGTTGGGACCCGAATTACTGGGCCAATATAGCGACCAGAATTGTGCCAAGTGTGGTCTAACCAAAGTTTGATACAAGTTTAGCATAACTTCTTTACTTTTCAATTTTATCCTTCTAGAAGTAAACCCGAGTGTTTGGTTTGCATTTTTATGGCCGTATTAACCTGCATCGCTTCTTTTAGTGATTTGTGTATTTGTGCTCTGAGATCCCTTTGCTGCTCTACCCCATTTAGATTCTTATTTTCCAAGTAATATATGACCTCCTTATTTTTCTTAGTAAAATGTATCACCTCACATGTTGGAATTCATTTGCCAATTATATGCCCATTTATTAATTTTTTTTGTAATTTGTTGCAGTTCTCCTCAACATTGACTATCCCCCCTAATTTTATGTCATCTACAAATTTAGAAATTGTGTCTTTGATTCCAAAGTCTAAATCATTAATATAAATTATGAACAACAGTGGTCCCAGCCAATGTTCCCTTTAATTTTTTTTGGGTACGCAGCTCCTTTAAGGGGCTGCGTGGCCCATTCAAAATATCGCGCATGTGTGGTTCTTCTCATTGAAACGCCATGAGCCAGCTGCACAGGAGGTCCAGAGTGCTGCGCGGCCTCATTTAAAGGGACCATTGGTCCTACCACTGATCCTTGTGAGACCCCACTTCCCACCTTCTGCCACTCTGAATAGCTATCCTTTACCCCTACTCTCTCTCTGTCCATCCCTCTTGCTGTATTCCTCTCTCACTTTCTCTCTGGCCGGAATTTTGTGGGGGGTCAGCGGGCGCGATCAGTGGCAGGTCGGGTGGCAAAGTGTTTTTTTTTCCACCAGCGGGTCAGGACCCTGCTGTGAACCCGCCGCCATGCGCCTTTCCCGATTTGTCAGCGCTGAGTAGACCTGACACGCAGCGGCGGGCGACCCAATTCAGGTAATTAGTGGCTTGTTTAGAGCCACTTAAGAATGATTTTCAGCTCACCTTTTGCATTTGACAGCTCGCCCATGGGGTTCACGCTAGTCGTGGACCACATCTGTCAAGCTGAGGCAGGAGTTCAGTGGTCATTGCTCCAGCTGATTCCTTGACCGCTTCAAATGTAAAGTAAAAGCTCCCACCTTAAAGAGATATCTTCCCTCAGCCACAAGCTCTTCCTCACTGCATTTCCACAACAGATTCACCATGCTGCAAGTCTTTACTCAAGTCTCCAACCAGTCTGACTTCATTACCTCTCTCACCATTGACAGGTCGCTTCTGTCATCTCTACTTCACCTGCCATCTATTCCATCAGCTTGGGCACCCTTTATACTCTCACCTTGGTCCTCAGAGTCCCACCACAATCAGCCGCAACACCACAGCACCAGGCACACCAGCAGCACCAACAACAACACCAACCTTCTCCGCAATCAACTGATGCTGCACGGGATAGAGGGCATCAGAACCCAACCACATTGCTGCCCGGGAGGGCAGGGATGGTCTCACCATGGCCAGATTTACTTCACTTGACGCTCTACACCCGGGCTGTCACATGATGCGCCAGGTTGGCACCACGCCACACCCACACCATAAAGCATCCCTTCAATGCCCAAGCCATTCCTTTCACACTCATTGCCATTGCAGGGGGTACCGTTATGTCTCACCATTCACTGCAACTCACTAAGACACTTCCAAAGGCACACACAAATCTGTCCAAGAACACAAAGTTTTGAAAATAAAGGGTTCAATGTTTGACACCACATTAACAGAAACTTTACATGAACATTGCATAAAACACCCAAGTGCCTACCCTTGTGTGTTGTTAGTTGGTATGATTGCACTAGGATGAGGGTGAGTGTGAGGGGTGGCTAGTGAGAATGAGATGTGATAATATAAATAGAGAGGAATGGGTGGAGGTGCAAGGTAAGTTGGTGTAAGGATGTGCAGGATTAATGTAGGGATGGCAGAGTGATGGGGATGTGATGAGAGGCACAGCAGGATGAGGTTGAGTGTGGCTTTGTACTAACGTTTCATGATCTACTGAGATCATTGAAATATTTGCAGCACTGCACCCTGGTCCTCCTAACCACATCCCTGCTTGTGCTCGCCTCTGCAATGTGCAACCAGGTTGTGTTGATCTCCTGGTGAGGTCTCTTCCGCCCATGGGAAGGAAAGAGTACCTTCATGTGTGCTGTGAGCCTGGGTGCAGCCCTGTGCCTTTGTGCAGTGCTGTTCAGTGTTTGCAGCACCTCAATGCTGTAGAACACTGACAGCACAAATGTTGGACATGGTCCCTTTAAGGATGATGACGCGTCATGAAATGACTTCACCAGACCCGCTTCCTCTAATTGGCCGGGAAATGCGCTGGGCAGGCTTAACAAGCCCAATCAAGGGAAATTCATTTCACAGAGCGGGATGGAGCCAGCAGCGGGCTCGGGACCCGCCACCAACGTCGCCCACCGAGGTCAGCAAAATCGTGGCCTCTGTCTCTCTCTCTCACTATCTCTGTCTCCATCTTGCAGCCAGCTAGCTATCCATTCTGCTACTTGTCCTCTGACTCCGCATGCTCTGACCTTATTCATTAGTCTATTAAATGGTACCGTATAAGCACCACTGATTTAAAAGGAGCGGTGGCAGAGAGTCGGAGCTCCCACTTCTGATTGCTATCCAGTGATCCTTGCTGTAAGGTGAATATATATGGATGTTATGAAAGGACTGGAGTAGACTTGAAATTGATACCCCATATAACTGAATGGCCTGCCGATACTGCCTCGTCTCACACAAGAAGAATGGCCACTTGGGTGAGGAACTGGAAGACTGCAAGCATCTATGGACCATACCCCAACATGAGCCATTGCTTCAGAAGAAGTGAAAACAATGGGTGTAGGAGAAATGAAAGTGTTGCTGAGTTTGGGATTTCCCCAGTGTGGGGGAACCGAACCTCTATTTCGCACTCTTATGGCACCACTTGTTAGTTCCCTAGCTTCTAACGTACATTGCACCTATCACTAGAACATTCTTAGAATGACGCATTCCTGATTATATTACAGCTCCACCTCTCACTGTAATATACGTCGATACACCAAAAACACTCGCTCATATCCCACATCCCTTACTAAAATATCCTCTAATACATCCTCTGTCCTACATTACAACTAATCTGATATAAACCATCCAATAATATTGTGATATACTCCACACCCTCTCCATAACACTCTGATAGACCCCACGTCCTTTCACAGAGGCACTTTCTGATATTACATGACATCAGATACTACCAGTATTTAAATGTCTCTTATTAATAGGGAAAATGTATAAAAAGTGACATATTCTAAAGCAAGTCACTTGCCAACAGGTGTCATGAACAGTACATTATAGAGAGTATCTAGTACAAAATGGATCCAAAGGGAATAGATGAAGGGGCAAAGCTCTACAGGGAAGGTTAACACCCCTTCCCAACTCAGAATGAAAGGCATCGCACACTGAAAAGGTTTGCTTTCATTATACCTTCTGTAATTAATCTCTACCCCCAATTCCCAACTCCTTAGTCTAGCATGTTTTCTACAATTTTGTAACATTACATATTTAGTTGTTTTTTAAAAACACACAGCCCTAATTGAAAAGAGATTCACCACATGATTCTGATTCACTGTTTTCTTCCTGAACATAGGCAGGTGTTACTATAAAGAGGCATCAGAAAAACAGCACAAATCAGACAAACAGTAAGATCAAGCTACACAGGAGACTGATATTTCCAGTCAACAGTGTGGTTTTCCATCACTGTACCAATTACTGCTGCCCTTCCACTAAAAGCTCTGTTTCAAAATAGAAAAACTAAGGCAGAGGTCAGTCATTGCAACCTCATTTCCGTCTCTGCCCTCTGCCCCACAATCAAATAAATGGATAGTTTTTCCTTTTAAACAAAAAGTCACATTAGTAACTTCAGCGATTTCTATATAAGCTGATCTCTACAATATAGCTTGTAAACTTATGTCATCGTAGTGCCTTTCACAACCTCAGGATGTCCCAAAATGGTTCACAGCTACTGAAGTACTTTCAATGTGCCATCACTGTTGTAATTTAGGGAAATATGACAACCAAAATGCGCACAGCAAAGTCTCACCAACAGCAATGAAATAAATGACCAGATATCTGTGCCATCATTAAGACTGCCTATTTCCACCTCTGTAACATCGCCCGTCTCCGCCCTTGCCTCAGCTCATCCGCTGCTGAAACCCTCATCCATGCCTCTGTTACCTCTAGACTTGACTATTCCAACGCACTCCTGGCTGGCCTCCCACATTCTACCCTCTGCAAACTTGAGGTTATCCAAAACTCTGCTCCCCGTGTCCTAACTCGCACCAAGTCCCGTTCACCCATCACCCCCGTGCTCGCTGACCTACATTGACTCCCAGTTAAGCAACACCTGGATTTTAAAATTCTCATCCTTGTTTTCAAATCCCTCCATGGCCTCGTCCCCTCCCTATCTCTGTAATCTCTTCCAGCCCCACGACCACCCAAAGATATCTGCGCTCCTCTAAGTCTGGCCTCTTGACCATCCCCGATTTCAATCACTCCACAATTGGTGGCCGTACCTTCAGCTACCAAGGCCCTAAGCTCTGGAATTCCCTCCCTAAAGCTCTCCGCCTTTCTACCTCTCTTTCCACCTTTATGACGTTCCTTAAAACCTACCTCTTTCTGCCCTAATATCTCCTTATGTGGCTTGTGTCAAATTTTGTTTCATAATGCTCCTGTGAAGCACCTTGGGGTGTTATACTATGTTAAAGGTGCTGTATAAATACAAGTTGTTGTTAATCTGTTTTAGATGTTGGTTGAGGGATAAATGTTGGCCAGGACACTGCGAACTCCCCTGCTCTTCTTCACGTAGTGGTGTGGGATCTTTTATGCCCACTTGAGAGGACAGGGTCTCAATTTAACGTCTCATCCAAAAGACACCACCCCAACAGTGCGGCACTCCCTCAGTACTGCACTGATTACGTACTCCAGACTCTGGAGTGGGGCTTGAACCCATAACCTTTTGACTCAGAGGCGAGAGTGCAATCACTGAGCCATGGTCAATACTTAGTCAGAAACAGACCCCCCTCCCTCTCCCAGAAATATTTATAGTAATGACTGTATAATCCCCTATTAAAGAGGAACTCCAGACTCCAAATAACTTCTTTATAGAATACACAGTACTACTCCAATGTCTAATTCTTTACACTATTTAATTTGTATTCTTTTCATCTACACAGGGGAAAAATAGATTAAAATGAAATCTCTCACTTATGGAAAGTAGCCTTTGGTCACCAGGTCACAATAAGGATGCCCTACTTCCTACTGCTAAATAAAGTTAGAAAAAACTTAAAACAAACTAAACTCTAACCTGATTTTAACTCAGGGCAGGAATTGAGCAGGTGGCAAACCATCCAGATCTTGGCAGTGTCCGGCCTAGGCAACCTTAACTCTCGGGCCACTTCGACACACCCCCAGTCAGCTGCCCGACCGAAACCGGTGGGAAGTAGCAGCTGGTTGGTGGTCAGGAATGGAATGTTGGGTGGCAGAAGGCCATCTTTTCCTGTTTGACCCTCTCCTGGTCCCACATCCTCTTCCCGCTAGGTACACTTGGCTTTCCCGCACAGGCCACTGGTTAAAATAGCACATCATCGGAGCCTGATCTGCATATTTAAAGGGGCCTGCTGATTTCTGGCAGGTGCCCCTCCCGCCTGCACAAAAGAGAAGGTTAAAATAGAAGACTGCAGGAAGGAAGCAGCCAGGGTTAAAATCGCCCCTCTAGACTCCTCTATGATTTCAACCTACAGCAAACAGTATGACATTATGATCTGTTGCCAAATGGCTGCTAAGGACAAAGTGGTTGTGGGCACTAAGTGGAAAAGTTTTCACTCCATTACTTGTTTTACTGTGTGAAACATCAAATAGTGGCAGAAACTTCTTCCACAGAAGTTCTTCGTATGTTAGGTAAAAGTAATTCGGTGAGTAGAATATCCCTTTAAGAACACCATAACCATATTAAAATCTGTAAATTTGTTCCCTTGGGCCTCATTAAGTGTATTTGTGAACCTCCTGATCACAAGGCTGCTCTACTTGTCAAAACATGCTTATTGTTGCTTTAACAACATGTTAATGGTGTACTGTATAAAGAATAACAGATGGCTCAATACAATACTCAATACAATACTCAGGAGGCTTGGATGACATCAAAACCTGTAACAGCAAGTTTCACACAGTTTGTACACTAATTAAAACCCAGAAAGTTACTGATGTTGATATTTGAATGTTACCAATATTTTGAATTTAACTTCACCATCTGACTTGGACCATATGGTCAGCCCTAATGCTCTGACATCGAAGAGTATCGTGGACAAATGTGAAACTTCAAGATTCAAATTTGCAGAAACTTTTAAAACTAGTATTGTCACAATTTTTCACATCTCAAACATACAGAAAAGTCGGTAATAAATAACCTCCATCATTATCACTTGTCTTAATGGCTCTGCAGGAAAACAAAATCTGTAACTGATTCATCACCAGGCTGCTCTTTCCATCCCAGATCTTGATATGAGCAAGGAATCTCAGAAAAGGGGGTCCTGTAGAAAGCGGAGAAAAACAAAGGACCTGCAAATATTTAGATTCAAACCAGGCGTTTGTGGTTGGTAAAATGTTAGAGTCCATTATTAAGGAGACAGTAACGGGACATTTGGATAAACATAATTTAATAGGACAAACTCAGCATGGTTTCATGAAGGGGAAGTCATGTTTGACAAATTTGCTTGAGTTTTTTGAGGAAGTAACATACAGGGTGGATAAAGGGGAACCAGTGGACGTAGTGTATTTAGACTTCCAAAAGGCATTTGACAAGGTGCCACACAAAAGATTATTGCTCAAGATAAAAAATCACGGGATTGGGGGTAATATTCTGGCTGGGTGGAGGATTGGCTCTCTAACAGAAAGCAGAGAGTTGGGATAAATGGTTCGTTCTCAGATTGGCAACCAGTAACTAGTGGTGTTCCGCAGGGGTCAGTGCTGGGTCCCCAACTCTTTACAATCTATATTAACGATTTGGAGGAGGGGACTGAGTGTAACATATCAAAGTTTGCAGATGATACAAAGATGGGACGGAAAGTAGTGAGTGAGGAGGACATAAAAAACCTGCAAAGGGACATAGACAGGCTAAGTAAGTGGGCAGAGATTTGGCAGATGGAATACAATACTGGAAAGTGTGAGGTTATGCACTTTGGCAGGAAAAATCATAGAGCAAGTTATTATCTTAATGGCAAGAAACTGGAAAGTACTGTAGTACAAAGGGATCTGGGGGTCCTGCTGCACGAAACTCAAATAGTTAGTATGCAGGTGCAGCAAGTGATTAAGAAGGCCAATGGAATGTTGGCTTTTATTGCTAGGGGGATGGAATATAAAAACAGGGAGGTATTGCTGCAGTTGTACAAGGTATTGGTGAGACCGCACCTGGAATACTGCATACAGTTTTGGTGTCCATACTTAAGAAAAGACATACTTGCTCTCGAGTCAGTACAAAGAAGGTTCACTCGGTTAATCCCGGGGATGAGGGGGTGGTCATATGAGGAGAGGTTGAGTAGATTGGGACTCTACTCATTGGAGTTCAGAAGAATGAGAGGCGATCTTATTGAAACATATAAGATTGTGAAGGGGCTTGATCAGGTGGATGCGGTGAGGATGTTCCCAATGATGGGTGAAACTAGAACTAGGGGGCATAATCTTAAAATAAGGGGCTGCTCATTCAAAACTGAGATGAGGAGAAACTTCTTCACTCAGAGGGTGGTAGGTTTGTGGAATTTGCTGCCCCAGAAAGCTGTGGAAGCTACATCATTAAATAAATTTAAAACAGAAATAGATAGTTTCCTAGAAGTAAAGGGAATTAAGGGTTACGGGGAGCGGGCAGGAAATTGGGCATGAGTCTAGGTTCGGAATGGTCATGGCCCTGTGGGTAGTGGAGTGGGCCCAGGGGCCGTGTAGCCTTGTTCTGCACCTACTGTGTTCTAATTCTGTGTTAGATTTCAGGAGATGGTTTTATTCCTGTTCCTGGCTGGGGTGGAGATCGCCTTTACAGAAGGTAAGTACTGTAGAAAATATAGGGACAGAGTGATCTCCTGGAAGAATTTCAATCGCCTAGTGGGTCGGAGAGGAATTTCCCAGATTTTTTTCTCCCAAATTGGCCATTGGGTCTTTATCTGGTTTTTCGCCTCTCCCGGGAGATCACATGGGTTCGGGTGGATGCAGAGTGATAGAAGATTTGAGGTTAGGATCAGATCAGCCATGATCTTATTGAATGGTGGAGCAGGCTCGAGGGGCCGATTGGCCTACTCCTGCTCCTATTTCTTATGTTCTTATGTAATCCAAGTGGATGGTTTGCCACAACTCCTCCCTTGGCCGCAAGCTCGTTTGATATAGCCTTCATGTTGCTGATGACCTGCATGCTGGACTCAGACTTTAGTGCATTCAGATTGTTGGTTATGCGAGCATATGCCTGAAACAAAGACAGAAAGTTTATTAAAACGCTGCATGCATTTTCTAAATAGCATTCAAGTAAACCAGAATGTGCACAGTGCATCATTATTTTTGATCCCGTTGTAATGTAACATCCCTGTAGACACAGAACAGATCATAAAGTTGTCCATGTAGCCTTCAAGGAGCATATTTTGGGGTTTTTCATCAAAAAAGATGTAATTGCTAGTATATTGTTAAAAAAATTTAAAAATATAATTAAAGGGCAGGTGCTGGGCGGCCATTTTTATTCCAACGCCTGCCAGCACCTGCCCCCTTTCGCTTCCTCCTGCAGGGTGCCGGCCGCGATCAGTTAACCCGGCACACCTCTTGAGTGCCGGGCTCTTTTGCTGGCACCCCATTCCCTGGTGGTCCAGCAGGGCCCCGGTGCACCCTGCGCTAGGCCCCTCCCCTTTAATCAGGGGAGGGAGGCCTGTAGTACCGCGGCGCTACGTGTCAACGCACGTGGCGCTGCTGCACGTAGCCCCGCGATATTGAACGGTAGCACCCCAAGAGGGAGGGGGAGCACTTCCAGTAGCACCCAGACTCCTGCTTGGGGCGCTACCATTCCATTTCCGGCTCGGGGGCGCTAGCTTCTTCGGACGTAGCGCCCCAGCAAAGCTAACGCCCCAAAGGGGACCCGACCCAATTTTTCCCCCAAAACTTTCTTTTCAATCAAAATTAGCATTAACAAAAGGAAACAATAATCGGAATCCATTTGTTATAATACTGCTTTATACAATACATTAAAATCTACTTGCTCGTAGTTGGAAGTATTTCGAGGATTTATGCAACCTTATCCTTAAAAGTTGGCGTAGTGGAGCTGGTTGTTTCGGCTTCCTCTGGGATGATGGTGTTAGCTTCCTGAGATGTCAAAGTGATGAACCTCTGTAGAGGTACAATCCGTTCCACCTGGATCCTCCAGTCCTAGGTTAATTCACATTCTGCACTGGTAGCTACATTTGGACCTATATTTCACTTATAGTTGGCTTATATTTCACTACCCTCGATCTTGGGGAAATGTACATCTTACTGATACACTTATTTCAGGCTGACAGAGCTGTAAATTTTTAGCTTTTTGTAATCTCTCTCTCACGCTCAGCCCAGAGTACAAGGGCTGACTTGCCCAGAGATGCACTTTCCGCCTTTTACAGAAACACCCTTCTACATACACAAGACAAAGAACTCCTGTAGTACTTGACATCATCATGTAAAGCTTAAAAATACCTAAAAACTTCTAGTTCTTAGTGTCAAAACATTAAGTTATGTACCCTTGATTCTCAATGAAAGTGACTCAGCTTTTTTAATGAACCAATCAAAGTTTTTTATTCGATCCTAGGATGTGGGTGTCGCTGGCAAGGCCAGCTTTTATTGCCCATCCCTAAGTGCCCTTGAGAAGGTGGTGGTGAGCTGCCTTCTTGAACCACTGCAGTCCGTGTGGTGAAAGTACTCCCACAGTGCTGTTAGAGAGGGAATTCCAGGATTTTGATGACGATGAAGGAACGGCGATGTGTTTCCAAGTCAAGATGGTGTGTAACTTGGAGGGGAATTTGGAGGTGGTGGTGTTCCCATGAGCCTGCTGTCATTATCCTTCTAGGTGGAAGAGGTCGGGGGTTTGGGAGGTGCTGCTGAAGAAGCCTTGGCGAGTTGCTGCAGTGCATCTTGTAGATGGTACACACTGCAGCCACGGTACACCAGTGGTGGAGGGAGTGAATGTTTAAGGCGGTGGATGGGGTGCTGATCAAGCAGGCTACTTTGTCCTGGATGGTGTCGAGCTCCTTGAGTGTTGTTGGAGCTGCACTCATCCAGGCACGTGGAGAGTATTCCATCACACTCCTGACTTGCGGCTTGTAGATGGTGGAAAGGCTTTGGGGAGTTAGGAGGTGAGACATTCGCCGCAGAATACCCAGCCTCTGACCTGCACTTGTGGCCACAGTATTTATGTGGCTGGTCCAGTTAAGTCTTCTGGTCAATGGTGACCCCCAGGATGTTGATGGTAGGGGATTCGGCGATGGTAATGCCATTGAAAGTCAAGGGGCGGTGGTTAGACTCTCGCTTGTTGGAGATAGTCATTGCCTGGCACTTGTATGGCGTGAACGTTACTTGCCACTTATCAGCCCAAGCCTGAATGTCGTCCAGGTCTTGCTGCATGCGGGCATGGACTGCTTCATTATCTGAGGAGTAGCGAATGAAACTGAACACTGTGCAGTCATCAGCGAACATCCCCACTTCTGACCTTATGATGGAGGGAAGATCATTGATGAAGCAGCTGAAGATGGTTGGGCCTAGGACAGTGCCCTGAGGAACTCCTGCAGCGATGTCCTGGGGCTGAGATGATTGACCTCCAACAACCACAACCATCTTCTTTTGTGCTAGGTACGACTCCAGCCAGTGGAGAATTTTGCTCCAGATTCCCATTGACTTCAATTTTACTAGGGTTCCTTGATGCCACACTCGGTCAAATGCTGCCTTGATACCAAGGGCAGTTACTCTCACTTCACCTCTGGAATTCAGCTCTTTTGTCCATGCTTGGACCAAGGCTCTAATGAGGTCTGGAGCTGAGTGGTCCTGGCGGAACTCAAACTGAGCATCAGTGAGCAGGTTATTGGTGAGTGAGTGCCACTTGATAGCACTGTCAATGACACCTTCCATCACTTTGCTGATGATTGCGAGTAGACTGATGGGGCGGTAATTGGCCGGATTGGATTTGTCCTTTTTGCGGATAGGATATACCTGGGCAGTTTTCCACATTGTCGGGTAGATGCCAGTGTTGTAGCTGTACTGGAACAACTTGGCTAGAGGCGCAGCTAGTTCTGGAGCATAAGTCTACAGCACGACAGCCGGGATGTTGTCGGGGCCCGTAGCCTTTGCTGTATCCAGTATACTCAGCCGTTTCTTGATATCACGTGGAGTGAATTGAATTAGCTGAAGACTGGCTTCTGTGATGGTGGGGACCTCGGGAGGAGGCCGATATGGATCATCCACTTGGCACTTCTGGCTGAAGATGGTTGCAAACGCTTCAGCCCTGTCTTTTGCACTCGTGCTGGGGTCTGCCATCATTGAGGATGGGGATATTCATGGAACCTCCTCCTCCAGTTAATTGTCCACCACTATTCACGACTGGATGTGGCAGGACTGCAGAACTTTTGCTCTGATCAGTTGATTGTGGGATCGCTTAGCTCTGTCTATAGCATGCAGCTCATTTTTAGGAATGCCTGGTGCTGCTCCTGGCATGCTCTTCTGCACTCCTCATTGAACCACGGTTGGTCCCCTGGCTTGATATTAATGGTAAAGTGAGGGATATGCCAGGCCATGAGGTTATAGATTGTGGTGGAGTACAATTCTGCATCTGCTGATGGCCCACAGTGCCTCATGGATGCCCAGTTTTGAGCTGCTAGATCTGTTCCGAATCTGTCCCATTTAGCACGGTGGTAGTGCCACACAACACGATGGAGGGTGATCTCAGTGTGAAGAGTGGACTTCGTCTCCACAAGGACTGTGCGGTGGTCACTTCTACCAATGCTGTCATGGACAGATGCCTCTGCGACGGGTAGATTGGTGAGGACAAGTAGGTTTTTCCCTCATGTTGGTTCTCTCACCACCTGTCACAGGCCCAGCTATGACCTTCGGGACTCGGCCTGCTTGGTCAGTAGTGGTGATATAGAGTACATTCTGTGCCCTTACCACTCTCAGTGCTTCTTCCAAGTGTTGTTCAACATGGAGTACTGATTCATCAGCTGAGGGAGGGTGGTAGGTGGCAATCAGCAGGAGATTTCCTTGCCCTTGCTTGACCTGAAGCCATGAGACTTCATGGAGTCCGGAGTCAATGTTGAGGACTCCCAAGGCCATTCCTTCCCGACTGTATACCACTGTGCCGCCACCCCTGGTGGGTCTGTCCTGCTGGTGGGACAGGACATACCCAGAGATGGTGATGGAGGAGTTTGGGACATGGCTGAAAGGTATGATTCTGTAAGTATGTCTATGTCAGGCTGTGGGACAGCTCTCCCAATTCTGGCACAAGTCCCAAGATGTTAGTGAGGAGGACTTTGCAGGGTCGACTGGCTGGGTGTGCTGTTGTCGTGTCCGAATCCGGTGCAGAGGTCGATGCCGGGTGATCTGTGCGGTTTTATTCTTGTTATTGTTTTTCGTAGCAGTTTGTTACAACTGTGTGGCTTGCTTGGCCATTTCAGAGGACAGTTAAGAGTCAACTACATTGCTGTGGGTCTGCAGTCACATATAGGTCAGGTAAGGATGGCAGATTTCCTTCCCTAAATGACATTAGTGAACCAGATGGGTTTTTACAACAATCCAACAGGTTCATGGTCACATTAGTCCAGATTTTTTTATTTAATTATCTGAATTTAAATTCCCCAGTTGCCGTAGTGGGATTTGAACACACGTCTCTGGATCATTAATCCAGGCCTTTGGATTACTAGTCCAGTAACATAATCACTATGCTACCATTCCCATGACATATGTATTAGAAGAGTTCACCCCATTAAGAATCAATCACCTCAAACTGCCTTAGTAATCCCTATGATGGCTTCAGGCTAATAAAGCATCAGAATCCAAACATTCCAGCTGACACTTTCACTACCCTAACTTCTCCATTTTCTGTTATTATCAAAGAGCCTTACACACTTTCAGATTAGGAGTGACATTTTTATATCTCCCAGCAAGCTATCTCTGAGCCTGTGGCCTGTAAGGAATGCTTTGATTCATATAAGCATTGATGGTTTTAATTAGTGTTAGCTTTTTTTGGTTTCACAGATGTTGGCCTATAAATTGGTTGACACCACACCTGTTTTACAGGCATAAAATGGGCACCAAAACATTAAAATCTGGTGGGTGACGTGCACATACACATTGCATGCTGGAAGTGCACTACCCACTGACATGAATCAGTCATTCGTGAAAGAAAGACTTATGAAATAATACTGAGCGGCCTGCAGGTGGCGCTGTCCAGGGAGAGTTTAAATACTCAGGCACGGGCCCAGCTTGCGCAGGACATTCTTAACAGGAACTAGTGAAGGACACAACTAGACCTCCATGTTGTAAAACAGTTGATTAAAACTTTGTTTAACGCTTAGACCAAGTGCCTAGTAGTTTTCTTACATCACCCACCATATTGGTAAAGGCAGAAAAAGAGGCCCACACCTATCGGCTGCATTCAGGAAAACATGGTGTACATGCGCTCGAACCAGAAGTCCTTAAAGGGACCACTGAAGGCCACCAGTTTGTTTGTTAAAAAATAATTACCGGCCGAAGATTGTTGCCTGCTCTCACTCAGCCCCGCCCCGCCCAATCACTTGCCCCCTCTCTTGATCTCCCTCCCGATCGCTTCCCCCCACTCCAAATCGCCCCTCTCCATACCAATCACTTCCACCTTCTACCGATCGCTTCCCACCCTCCTGATTGCCTCCCACCCCTCCCAGGACCTACCTGAAATCAAAGGTTTATTCGCTGGCGAGCTGCCTGGGGGCACCCAGCATGCATCTGAAGCTCGCCAGTCTCATTTCAATGAGCCCCTAGGCCCAATATCAGGTGTACCTCGGCCTACCCGCTCTGTCACATGATCTTTCCAATGAAGTAGTCAGTGTTATAAAGTAGGGAAATGCTGCCGCCAAATTGCGCAAACCAAGGTCTCACAAATGAGATAAATGACCAAATAATCTGTTTTAGTAACGTTGGTTGAGGTATAAATGTTGGCTGGGGAGAACTCCCCTGCTCTTCGTCAAAATGTGCCATGGGATCTTGTTTGTTCACCTGAGAGGGCAGACGGGGCCCTTCATTTAATATCTCCTGCGAAAGATGGTACCACTGACTGCACAGCATTCCCACAGTGCTGTGCTGAAGTATCAGCACAGATGATGTGCTCAAATGTCTGGAGTAGGGCTTGAACCCACAACCATCTGACTCAGAAGCAAGAGTGCTATCACTGAGCCAGGGCTGACCCCTGTAGATAGCTGTATATACAAAAAAGGACATTTATGGAAACCCTGCCATGGGCTGCAAAGACCCTTTTAGTATAGTAGAAATTCAATGCAATTGTTATTTTAACTGCCAATGGAACAGCAGTCCTAAATGTTAAATAGGTCTAGAGGTCATTTTCTGAGAGGTGACTTAGGAGAGTTAAGAGTCTTACCTTAGGTCCTGGTCAGGTCATTAAACTTCTACCTACATTTCAGCCAGGTCCTCGGTGCAATGCTCCTGGCGTTGGTCTGTTCAGCCACCTCTTGCTGGGATACTTGTCTGGAGACACTTCTGCCCCCCATCCCACCCCACCCCCATTGGGAAAAACGCCTCCCTCCTCTTAGAAACCCCCTCCACAATGCAACATCTGAGCATCTGGGGGCCCTAGCAATACCAGCTGTTCCTGCCATTTTCAATGTTCACAACAGCATTTAAGTGGCCTGCACCTCCTCTTTAAAAGGTGCAGGCTGCCTTTAAATAGCGTCAGCGATGCCCAATATCCGCCCCCAACCATTGAATAAGCTGACAATAAGCAGCATGAGTAACAGTGGCAGTTTATTTGTTTTAATCAAATATTAATCGTGCCCCTTGCCCATGTGAGTCCTACCAAATATGGGCCAGACAACTTTCTCCTCCTTAACATGTATCCCTGCTTAAAAAAACTAGCACAAATCATTTGGTAAAATTGAGTTTCTATCAGAGAACAATAATACAGGAATCACACCTCAAGGCACCAGGTTTCACAGAGAACTTTCTCATGTTGAGCTGCTGGGTGCCCTTGGTCGAGAGCACGAGATGCCCTGGAATACAAGAGAAGAATAAATAGGTTTTATGATAAGTTACCGAAATTGAGTATTGAGAGGATAACATTCCAGTGATTCTGATGAAGCCATAATAGGGGATTATAGGAATTTGTGTTCCCGGCATAGATCTTTACCTAGGAACATTGGACTATAGGGACAGGAGTAGGCCATTCAGCCCCTCAAGCCTATTCCGCCAGAGTAAATAGTCTCTCTCTAGCCACCCTATCAAATCCTCTAATCATCTTAAATACCTCAATTAGATCACCCGTAAATCTTCTATACTCAAGGGAATAAAAACTTAGTCTATGCAACCCAGCCTTATAATTTAACCTTTTAGCCCAGGTAATATTCTGGTGAATCTTCACTGCACTCCCTCCAAGGCCAATACACCCTTCTTGAGGTGCGGTCCACTAAACTAAACACCAGGGGGTCGATTTTAACTCAGGTGCGGGGAATTAGTGGGTTCCCCGAAATTAGTGTTTCCCACATGAATCTAAATGGGTCTGTGAGATCGATGCAATTTTAACTCAATTGGCCAATTGATTTCCAGCGTGTGGGAAGCCTTGGCAATTGAGTATTTCCAGTCAGAAAGTCGCAGAATATGACGTCATCATTGCTGCTGCTTTTAAGGTCCACAGCAAGCCTTGCTTCTTCTGCAGGCTTCCAAACTTCACCATTAAGATGGCACAGGAGCCTGCAGGCGCAACGGCCAGCGGGAGGGCAAGAGCTGCCCCCAAATTTGATGAGGCTTCACTCCAGGCATTGCTGGATGGTGCTACGGCCCACAGGGAGGTCTTGTTCCCTTCTTCGGGGAGGAAGAGGCCACCCAGTCAGACCAAGGCTGTGTGGCTACAGGTGGCTGGTGAAGTCAACTCCTTGGGGCTCACACCGCGCACCTGGATGCAGTGCCGGAAAAGATTCCATGACCTTCATCGCACTGGAAAAGTAAGTACTGTATGAAGTTTCCATCACCCTCAATCTGATCCCCATTGCCTTTCTTCACCAGCACTCAGCTTTAGCAATCTCTTCCTCCACATCCCACTAGACACTCACATCCATGCACCCTTACCCATTCCCTCTCTCTCTATGCTCACATTCACATAACTATTCCACCATGCAGCCCTCACACTCCCTCTCACTCTGATGCTTTGAACACAACTGACAACACACTGGGAGGGCCCTTGGTCTTGCAACCTCACTCCATCTTTGTCTCCTTCTAAGTATCTATGCTATGCAATCTCTGCACTCACTCCTTCATTCTCACTCAACCTCCACTTGTCTCCCTCATTGCAGGAAAAGAGAGCTCACAACAGGAGAGAGCGAGCCAGGACAGGAGGAGGGCCGCCCTCATTAGCCCAGCTCACCCCCTGGGAGGAAGGCGTCCTGGAGATTGTCGGGGCTAACAGAGATGCGGAAGTTGGGGAAGGACAGACAGGTGCATCCCCGCAAGCTGGTGACAGAATAGTTTTCCATCTCTCTCATTGGCATTGCATGAGTCGCTGATAATGATTCTGAAGCTACATCATATGGACTTATGATCATCTGCAAAATGCAATGTGCATGTAACCTTGGCATCACATCTCTAACTTTTTCCTTGACTCCCCCACAGGAACATCCAGAGCCCCCGTCCCCACTGTGCAGGAGGAAGAGCCTGAGATGCCAGACTCCTCAGAGGAATCTGCAACCTCTGAGGGCGCAGCGTCAGCAGAAATAAGCGCACCCAGCACCAGCGCAGACACTCACACCTCGGTGGGACCTTCGGGACATAGAGTAGAGTTGTCACCTGGTGTATCACAACTCACAAGTGAGCATCAGCAGATTGTGGAGACAGGGACAGCAGTGGAGAGTCCTCGTCGGAGGGCGCAGGACTCTGCCAGCTCGGCTCAGCTGCATGTCGACCCTCTGCCTCTGGGTCCATCCATAAGATCAGAGGTGATGGAACTGAACTCCATGCACAGATGCAGGAGTCTCTGGCAGGTTTTGTCTCCAGGGTCGCTGCGAGTGTGGAGCGAATGGAGGAGTCCATAGCGAACATGAGCAGAGCCTTTGTGGAGTCAATGGCACATGAACGCATCAACACGGAAAGGATGGCTACCTACGTGGAAATGATTGCTGCCTCCGTGGCAAGGCTGGCTACCGTAGAGGAGAGGAGGGCTACGGTAGAGGAGAGGTGGGCTACGGCCATGGAGGAGGTTAGTCGCCAGGGTATGGAAAACATGGTGAGTGTTCAGCATAGAATGACATCTCTTGAGGAGAGATGGGCATCTATTGAACAGAGAAACCAGACCTTCATGGAAGTATTGCGATACGGGTCCCCATGGCCCCCCTGATGTGCAGCAAGGTGCTCTCAAGCCACTTGCAGGCACTGAGGGGGACCTGACCCATGAGAGGGAGGTTGGTGGCAGACCTCAAGGAAGTGGGGGCTCCTCTCCAAGCGCTCACACTTCCATGCCACTGCAGAGCCCTCGGTCAGATACCCCGCCGGAGTCCACACCCAACTGAGATAGACGCCTCAACTCCTGCACAGCCGCAGGAGCAGCAGACTGCTGACGAGCCCTCACAGGCTCGTCACCCCAGAGGACGCCCGCCA
This sequence comes from Somniosus microcephalus, assembly GCF_052327205.1. Classification (NCBI taxonomy): domain Eukaryota; kingdom Metazoa; phylum Chordata; class Chondrichthyes; order Squaliformes; family Somniosidae; genus Somniosus; species Somniosus microcephalus. Next base: position 35,505,260 of record NC_140992.1, read on the forward strand.
AAGGTGTGGAGACAGGAGCAGCAGGAAAGTGAGCAAGGGGCCTCCACATCTGCTGAAGCCACAGGGGAACCACTACATAGGAGCACGCGTAAGAGGAAAATAAAGCACAAATAGTCACAAGGGTAGTCACTTGGGTGAAATGTTGTGTATTTTGTAAAAATGCCATCAGTTGTTTGTTTTGCATAAAAATTCTGATGGCACCTTCTACAGTTGTGGCATGTGTCATTTCACGAATGGGGCTGGAGGTCCTCTAATGCCAAGAAGGAAAGGAAAAAAAGGCCTCCCATGCTTCTGGTAGATGCCTCAGTTGAGGAAGCGCTGAGTGAGGGTGGCAAGAGGGGTTTCGCAGGAGGTCTCACTGGAGAAGTGTGTGAGGCTCCAACCTTCCACAGGTGTGGTTAAGCCTGGTAAAAGTTGCCCCAGGCCTGAGACAACAAAGTCCTGCCACCTGCAAATCTCCTCTTTAATGGTTGACCTGCAGCTGATAGTCAGCAAGCCAATAGTGCTCCCGCCAGGTTTCACAGGCGTGATCCCCACCAGGCGTGTTTTACGTGGGAAAAGGGCCTGTTAAAATGGGATTATAAAGGCCAATGAGTGCTATTTAAGGGCCTTAAAGACCAGTCCCGCCTGTTGCAGGCGGGACTGATTCGGGACCATCAGACACACCTGGGTTAAAATGGCTAGGTGTCGGGAACCAGGCGGGGGGGGTCCCGACCCCCAGGTTTTGCAATTTTAACCCCCCACACGTCTCAAAACCCGCCTGACGGCTGAGTTAAAATTGAGCCCCAGAACTCCAGATGGGGTCTAACCAGAGCTTTATATAACCATAACATAACTTCCACACTTTTGTAATCCAGCCCTCTTGAGATAAAGGCCAACACTCCATTAGACGTCTTAATAATTTCTTTGTACCTGTCCACTAGTTTTTAAGTGATTTCTGTACATGGACCCCTAAATCTCCCTGCTTCTCCACAGTTCCTAGTTTCTCACTGTTTAAGAAATACTCCGATTTATCTTTCTTGGGTCCAAAGTGGATGACCTCACATTTCCCACATTAAACTCCATCTGCCACAGTTTTGCCCACTCATTTTAATCAAAATCCCTTTGCAACTTTCTGCTCCCATCTACACTATTTACTGTGCCACCTAGCTTTGTGTCATCAGCAAACTTGGATATATGGCTCTTTATTCCCTCGTCTAAGTCAAGGGAATACAAGCCTAGTCTGTGCACCTAATGAGAAATCCTGCATCGTCCACGTACCTCTGTGCTCAAATTCATTCCAGCGCATGAATGCAATTCCATAAAATCTACCCCATAAACTGCAAGGCTAAAAAGTGAGCAGTTTACATCACATATCACTTGACTGGATTATTTCCATATAAATGCACCGACAGTTATTCCCTCAATGTATTATTTTCTGAAAATGGTAATACATTATTACGTTGTGTGTATATACACTGTATAATTATAATTAACTATAAACTATATGTCCACTATTAAAATACCGTACATTGTACAGTCTATAATACACATTGTAACACAGTGTAGACGTTCCACAGATTATAAAATACACTGTACCATATGCTCTATTGTAAAACATTGTACATTTTATACTAGATATTGTTAATGAACTGTACAATGTATTACTGAGTATTCTAATGCTGTTATTGAAGCAGAGCATGTGCAGCCAAGAATCAAACTAAGCAGCAGAAGATATTCTTTGACTTTTCCAAAAGGCATTTGAAATAATGAGTGTGAAATTCAACTTTGGCCAGGGCTCGGGTGGCTGTGAACAGGGTCGGGGTCGAGAACTGCGGGGGTCGAGAATCATAAGAGGGGGTGGGAATCGGGGGGGTTGGGGAGGGAGTTCGAGGGTCTTGGCCGGGAGCAAGGGAGAGGGGGGAGGCAGCTGCGACGATAGGGAAGGGGAGCGACTGTGATTGGTTCCTTTAATGTGGGGCTGGGAGGAGTATTCCTGCTGCTCCCAGCTCCGTATTCAGGTAAGTTACTTATCTTCTTGGTCGGGCCTAGCAAGTGATCCCTATGCCTCACTTCTCTGAGTGCAGCCGGCACTGGCACTGGCGCGGCTGCCTCAGGACAAACCAACCTTGGAGTGGGGGCCTCAAACAGGGGTTAAGCAATTTACTTGCATATGCAAAGGGCCTAATGCCTGGTAAAGGCATGGATAAAGGGCGCATATTTTGTTGTCTTTACCCAATATGGCGGGTGGTGAACTTCCGGTTGGAAATGTGCACACGTTTCCTGCCCGTCATATTGGCACTTTAGTCGTCTGAGTAGCGCCCGAAAAACAGGTGCTGCACGGACCAATTTCTAGGCCAATATCTCTGACTAGCATCCCACCTGCCAGTCAAAAAATTCAGAACTGCAGAATGTCACGGCCTAGCTTTTCCACCCATCCAAGAAGCTAAACATAGCATCAACTCAGCAATGGTTTGACTAAAGATTTTCTGCAGAAGGACTCAGGATATATTATATAGAGAGCTCTGTTATACACAGAATGTTTCACATCATAGTAAGGGAATCATAACTAATATATGTTACAGCAAAGAGATAGTTTCCTAATGAGTGACATTGACTCTATCTGGTGTGTGTGGTGTCAAACAGTGTTCCTGTAAGAAGTATACTGAAGTGCGTTATCATGAGGCGGCAGCAAATTGTATTTCAGGAGTTTACCTGGAAATGACCACAGTCATGGCATAAATATCAATGGCTGCATCAGCAACTTTCTTCAATAAAAACTGCTGATCTGAAAAACAGCAAGAAGTTAGTGCAGTGCAGGCCTTTGGTTGCAGACATCTACAGCATGTAGTCCAAAGCCCAGCCCCTGGACCACATACAGTCCTCAAGACCTGGCAGTCTGTCCCCTGAAGCTCAGGCAACTCAGTCTTTCGTGCACTTATATCTCTTGTTTGCTGCTTTGACCTGTTTGAATTTTGTGAACCTAGAGGTTTGGAAACAGCTGTTCTCAGCACGATTGTGTCAGTGGTGAACATTATCCTAAATCAGAATACCACAATGTGTTAGTATCAGCAATTTGAGATATACGGAAAAAAACGTGAATTTAAACTTTATAGGAGGAGCCAGAGACTCCATGTTGTGCACCTGTGCAGCCCACAAAGACAAAAGTCTTGGACATCCCTGAGCTACAGGTGTGTTCTCTAGACTAAGAGGGAACTACGTAAGGTTATATTACTACAAGGCAGAAATAATCATAGAAATAATCTCATCTCAGAGTAGCATCCTAGATAGAGGACAGGCCTGCACAGAACTTTTCTTATTGTGGCTGAACGATTTATAGGAATGCTGAAAGATCTTAAACACAACTGAATAAACATCATTAAATAAATACAGGTAGACTGCCTTTTATCCGAACTTCCGAAAACCGAAACCCTCTAAAAACCAAAGGTTTTTTCGTTCAACGTAAGTCGTGCGCACGACATGACCAGAGTGGCGCACGACTCAGACCCCCGCCGACGCCCCCCCGCGGACCCCCGCCGACCCCCCCCGCCGACCCCGACCCCCGCCGACCCCCCCGCCGACCCCGACTCCCGCCGACCCCCCCGCGGACCCCCGCCGACCCCGACCCCCGCCGACCCCGACCCCCGCCGACCCCACCGACAATCCCGACGACCCCCACCCCCGACCCCCCGCGGACCCCCGCCGACCCCCCCGCCGACCCTGACCCCCGCCGACCCACCCCCGACAAATTTCCCCGTCTTATAAAATACCTTCCGAAATCCGAAATTTTCCGAAAACCGAAACACGGCTGGTCCCGAGGTTTTCGGATAAAGGATAGTCTACCTGTACTGTGAAGTCCACTCTCTTAAAAATCCTTAAGTCAGTAGGAGCACTGTTACAGGTGTGTTGGTGCACCAGAGCATAGACTTCTGAAGTGTGAGAATACTTTTACAATTCCATGTACTGTACAGTAAATTCCTATTTTAGTTGGTCAGAAGGATGTGAAGAGCAGCAGTTTTTTATGCAGATCAATGTTTAAATAAGCAACAAAAGGATTAGTCAACCAGATTTTTTTCCACATTTTACTGTTTTGATGTCAAGGTGTTATAGAGAGCAGCAGTTTAAGAATGTCACTGAGTGCTGCAGTGCTGTGACAGTTCAGTAAATTATCTGATTGTGTCTCCATTCAGGCGGTGTGTTATTAGCAGCCACCCAACTATTATTCCTGATTTTACAGCGTCAGCTTCATCTACATAATAGCCTGAAATAGGAGTTTGTCAGATGGGTCAGGAATCTAGTGTAAGTAGCCCTTAAAAAGATGAAGGGAGGATTGTTGCTGAGGTATGATTGCATACCTTCTGGCAAACACTCATCAACAGCAAAGACCTTCTACACTCTTGGCCACGGGGAAAAACAAGAGAGGAAATCACGCACAAAAAAAGGTTACCAAAAAATTAACATTGAGTTTTCCTCCTGCTTATATACACATTCCAAAAAACTATATGAAAGCACAAAATTAGAACGGGCAGACTCAAATATGCCACTACTGATCACACTTAATAAATTGTGTACTAAGGATATTGGTGAGTAGGTATGTGTCACTGGATGAAATTATTGATGACTCCTTCCATCACTTTACTGATGACTGGAAGGAGGCTGATAAGGTAGTAATTGGCTGGGTTAGATTTATCCTATTTTTTGTGGATAGGCTATGCCTAGGCAATCGTCCACAATATCTGGTAGATGCCAGCGCCATAATTGTACTGGTACAGCTTGGTTAGTCCAGCAGGGTAGAGATAGTCAGACAGGCACTGAGTAAGAGTGTTGCTCTGACAAAGGGAAGAGTGCAGCACACCACTATGATGAGGGAGACAATTGTGAGTGATAATGTAGGGAGCCCCCAGACGTATCGCGACCTCTGAACCTTTATTTGAGGAGCGTGATAGTGTGCTTAATTATGATCCTGGTTGTTCCATTGACTTTGTTTATACCCATGATGTTCAGGTGTGGCGGGGTTGCAGAGGACTGTCCTGCTCCTATTTTTCTATGTTTCTATGTCATAAGCCATGTATGTACGCAGTATCCCTTGTTGCCCAGCAGCTATCCTGTCACATTCCTGGAAGGGTGGAATAGTGAGGGGACAGCTGAAGATCACAGGATAAGAGCGTTGTGACAGCTGGCTGGGAACCTTGCACAAATTTCCATTATCCTGTTTCCATGCCTTTCTTGCCTTGACCTCCTCCACCAGGACTTCCAGGAAGGCATCAGAAAACCTGGGGGCAGCACTCTGACTCATTCTGCTAATGATCCTTCTTCCAGCAGTGTAGCAAGCAAACGTGTAATGAAACCTAGCTTTAAAAGGTGCATTCCCACTTTAAATAGGCCTTGGGCAGCCCACCGGAAATTGCACTGCACAATGGGTAGGTTTCCCATTTCTCAATGTGATTGGGTGGGCAGCCCAGTAATCATATTCAAATGTGACCTGGAAGTTAAAATTTCCCAGACCTCACGCTAGCGATATCAGGGGGATTTTCCGCTCGCCATGCTCTCCATGTGCTGAATTCACGCTCCAGGTTAAAATCGGGGTCCATGTTCCCAGATCTTCAAATACACTTCACTTATATGCTGATGTTCAGTCAAATTTCATAGTCGTTTACAAAGCATTATTCCCACCCAGTATGCTCAAACCCAACAGATTTCACATAAGTCCTAGAGTTGCAAGGCATCAGTGACAAGTGTTTTATGAAACAACTGCTGTATGTGACTACTTTTTAACATTAACTTCAATTTCATACAATTAAAAAAAGTTGAGATAAAACTACAGAACGATTATTTTTTTGCATCACATGAGCAGCGACACACATACTTATTATTTTCTTTCTGTATTTCAATAGCAGATCTTCAATGGATGCTCCAAAGTGGTCAACAGCTTTCGCCACCTGCGAAACATAAAACCCATTGTTTGTTTGAGGGGAGGGGGTTCATCAATGTAAGTGACATTAGTACTGGGAAACACAGCATTTCTACCTCAGGCAGTCAAAATCAGCATCAAGAACTCCAGGTCAGCTACAGAAGCAGAATTCCATCGCTTGAAACCAAAAAATGTCTGTGTTGTATGTTTTTTTTATGACTTTAAATATCTAACCCTAGATTTTCCAATCTGCAATTGCTTGGTGGAAACACATTAAACATTTGTATCAAATTCCTGCCTGTGTTATATTAAAGCAGGCATTGATTTGCTTATTTCTTGTCTGCCTTAAAGTAACACACCAAGCAATTCTGATCAAAACATCTATCCTAGACATGGCAAGTGGCTGTTTTTGAACAAACTAAACTTAAGATGGCAACTATCTTTCCCTAATAAGCTAAAAATGAAGATCTGGAGTAAGATGTCTGAAAGACACAGGCTAGGGTTTTTGATCTACAGATTAGCCAGGATGTTTGCCATCTGTGAAATTTTAATGCAGAAAATAGAAGAGTTACTTTTCAAAATGACAGCAGCCTGTGCCATTAAGATTCATTCTGGTAGCAGGTCTGTGTGGTTCTGAGGCCAGGCTGGGTTTTGTTGTCTGTACAGTGGATATGTATGGATAGGATTGTTAATAGCTGAGAGAGGCTTCATCTGCAATCAATGGGATGAGATATTTTAACCAGAATTTTGCTGTTTTCCCCAAGAAAAAGAAGACATGCCAGCTTGGATCAGAGTTTAGCTAAAGTCCTGTGAAGAACTAAATTGAGTATCATTGACTGGTATGCACTACACGTATCATCAACAACAACAACAAATTGCATTTATATAGCATTTTTTACATAGCAAAATGTTACAAGGCACTTTACAGGAACGTTATTCAACAGAATTTGACACCGAGCCACATAAGGAGGTATATGGGCAGGTGATCAAAAGAGGTAGCTTTTAAGGAGCATCTTAAAGGAGGAAAAAGAGTTGGAGAGGCAGAGAGGTTTACATATGCTAGAGGTGGGAGAATTTTAAAAATCAGAATGCTAATTTTATAGAATTACCCGATTTAAAAACAAAATTGGAATATCATTTTCTCTCCCACTCTGCATTTAAAAAATCTTGCACGGTACATTGAAATAAAGTTAAGTGAAGCGGATGGGCTGGGAAATTCCTCAAAGTTGGTCCCACTCCGTAAACAGAGTTTCCGCCACACTTCCAGGAAAGTAATGGCATTGGAGCAGGAATAGTTCTGAGGAATTTTCCAGCCAGGGTGTTCACAAAACCAGTGTATAAGTTGCCTGTCACACAATGAACTACCCCCATAGCCACCAAGGTAGAATTTCAGTGCATGCTGCACCAAGAATTGGTCTGCCCTAAGAAATACCCACAGTCCTGACAGTCCCTTTAAGTGCTATTATATTCACTGTAGTACAAGAAATCATTACCAAATCCCCACTCGCAGTCAGATCACGATGCACTACATTCCTTAGCGACAGACCAGTAGATATGCCCAGTTTTCTGTGGAATACAGGGAAGAGATTAAAACACATCAATAGCCAAGAAGAAAAGATAACTCCTGCATGCTGCAAATGACATGATGATCCATATCTTTCATCTCTTTACTCCATGTCGCTTGGATGATAAATTAACCTGCGAATAATTATTGTAAAATACAGCATACAAAAGACTATGGCCTAGAAATTCGGTTTTGGCGCAGCGAGGGCTTTAGCGCCGGAAGTTAGTGCCGGCGCTAAGTCCCCCTGCGCGCGCCAAAAATTCAGTAGCGCCGCGCCCAAACGGCTGCCGGCGCTACTGAGGGGTCTCAGCGCCTCAAAACTGGCGCCACGCGCCGCATTGCGGCGCTATTCCGGCGCTGCGGCGCCCGCTGCGGTGCGGCAGGCTCGGGAAGTGCAGGCCTCCTCCTTCCGTTAAGGAGGAGCTGCCTGCACCCGGCCGCGGCCCGCGATAATCTTTTTAAAAATGAGCCCGGCACCTCGGACAAGTGCCGGGCTTGCTTCTGTTCCGGGGGGGGGCGGGGGGAAGTCCGGGGAGGGAGCTGCGGCCAGGCGGCCGGCGGGAGAGCGGCCGGCCGCCGCGGGGCCTTTAATGCGCCGGCGCAAAGTTCTGTAAGGCACCTCTGCCAGAACGTTGCTTGCGGCTGCCACGGGCGAGGCGGCCGCAACTCAATTTCCGAGTTCGGGCGGGTTACCATGGCAACCGGGACGCTGCGCACACCGATGACGTCATCGGTGCCGGCGCAACGCTACCGGCCTAACGCCGATTTAGGGCCCCTGTCAATTTCTAAACTGGCCATAACTTCGGCGCTAGGCCCTCTAGCGCCTCAAAAGCGGCGCTAAGGCCAGTGAATTTCTAGGCCTATCTGTGTTCAGGACTGCATCTGGGATGTAACACTTGAGTATTGGGAATTTCTGCCTCCTGTCGACAAAATCATCCTGTTTATTTTACAGAGCAGCTTCACCAACAGATGAGAGGAAAATCTGACAGCCTTCATGAAAAACCACAGCTGACACCTGCCTGCGTTTCTTCTGTCCTCCATTTCCGTCATAAGTAGTTGAATAGAACCTAGCTTATAGGTGGCTCCTCTCAATGTGGTTCACAATAGGAGCTTAAAATGTTCAATTTTCTAAAAGTGCCAACACTTGACTAGTAACTGCATGTGTGGGTCTTTTGTCAGTAAGTTTTGATATGATGGGAAGATTTGATTATGAACCTTGAATTTCCTGACAGGCACAGGAAGCCAGAAAACCCAATGGCAAATGTCTGCTGCTTGTCATTTAGTTAGCAACTAGTTTCAAAAACTGTTAGTACAATGTAAACTGGAGTGGCTCTTCCAATTGATAAACTGGAGCAACAAGTTTATTAATAGATCAGGAAGATCTGTCAAAGATAGTCGCATTATAATGATCACTTAAATGGCCATTTGATCCTGTGCTGCTGGATCATTTAAGAACTGCTGGAATTTTAAAAAAATAGTTGACAAATGTGTCCTCACAAAATGAATTTATTAACAGTGACATCATGTAAAAGTTCCACTGTGAGTTCAGCTATCTCATAAGCTATAGGAGCATTTTACAAAATATCCTCACTGCAACACATCACATAGCCAGCATAGAGTGACTCCTGGTGAGTAAAATGAGTAACTGAGTAGAGGTAGTCTGAAGGGCAGACCTTTCACAATCGTGTATTGTATACAGGAATTGGCACGGAGACAGATAATTGGCATACCATATCAAATGTGAGTGGATGATTACATTTTACATTGCTTATATTAATAGGAATAGGAATAGATATACAAAGACACAACAGTAATCAATTATTTTTGAATGAATTATTTTTGCCTATTTTGTACTGTAAATCTACAGGAGCTGACACTGAAATCTATACAGGCCATATAGTATGAAATGAATTGTCCTCTTTTGCTTGGTATGTACTGTACTTTTCTTTAAACTTAAAAACCAAATGAAGGGCCACTTTGGAGTAGGCCACCAAAGTTCAGGAAGTAGTGATTAGGTGACAATGAGTTTGGGTTTTAAAAGTCTGCAGCTTGTAGGAGGCATGAAAGACTAAGGGAGGTAAGGAGTATCAGCATTTGGAGGTAGGGTGGAAAATTCAACAGGAATAGAAGGACAACATATGTGCGGCAGAGGGTGCTGGAGGAGGAAGAGTATGTAGGACGACATCCTTCCAGAAACAAGAGGGAAGAGTTGGAAAAGCACTGGGCATGGTAGTATTGACAAATAGAGAGAAGAATGGGTGCAACAGAGAGAGAGGGGGAGAGTGAGACACTGGAAGCTAGAGGTGAAAGAGGACAAGTTTTCTCTTCTATTATGTCACGGTGTGTGAGAAAGGTGCTGGAAGAGTTTCTCAGATGTGGAGGCATTATTCAAGTTTTGAACAGAGTTGGGTTTTTAAGAGATCAGAATTGTTGAGGTGAATAGCAATGTTTGGTATGGGAAAGGAGCACATGTACAGGACCGAATACTGGGATGTGCATTGGTCATCTGTACAGCCCCAAATGTTTCTCCCTCCATGTTAGCTGCTCATATGCCCATTGCCTTTCTTGTCGCCAAAGAAAGACATCAGGGGATAGATTTTAGCTTTCGCCGCTGTGCAGAAGAATGGCAGTAGCAGATCAGCCACCCTTTATACACCCCACCCAATTTTTCTTCCCATTGAAATTAACAGAAAGCAAATCTAGCAGGATGTATAACGGGTGGCCGACGCCAGTTTATCACCCAGCAGGGAAAGTTAAAATTTACCCCAAGATATCTGCACAGGCCATCCACTATTCCACCTACCAAGAAGGTGCACTCGAGGTCTGTAAACAAAAGGTCCCACACAGCCAGTTCTCTCCCTCCACAGGATAACCCAGTCGACATCAGGAAAAGCTACAGTTTAGGGACAACTAAAGTCAAATGCCAGTCAAGTCTATGATTTGACTTTGGATATACCAAGTTGGGGTCTAAATTCTCTTAATTATTGGGTTACTCCAACAGAACTCACGATACCGCTTAGCTCGTTTGATGATTTGCTCCATTAGTGTTCCAGGACTATTGAGCGGGTTCTTCATGATCATCTGCAGTCTTTTCAAGTAATTTCCAGCTTTCTGTTATATCAGAATTTAGAAACATGTTGCAAAATGAAAATCAGTAAGAACATTGCATTCAGAATTCACTGATATAGCTCATCAACATACTGCTCACACTGCATGCTTACTCTTTCGAGTAAGAATAAACTTGGAAATAGAGAAAGTTGAAATTTGCTGCTTTAAAAAAAAATAATGATCCATTTTTTTCCCCGTCTTCTTCCATTCCGCGCTTCTTGATTTCCACACGTCATTGTCCAACTTTGGTTGATAATATGGATAATTGACCTGATCCCCAGATTTTTGCCAATATTGCTATGTAATGGGTTGTTAAGAAGTGAACAAAGTTTAGGCAGTGGTGACTTGCTCTCTAATTCTCTCACATCAGGAAATGTAATTTGGGTTGCATCAAGCTATCAGTCTCCTTCCCAAGCACCTTACCTTTGTTCTATAGCTGACAGCACATTTGAGATCAAAGGCTTATTATTTGGTGAATCATTGGCAGAAATCAATTTTTACTATCCAAGATACTCTGTAATTCCTCCCAATGACAGCTGGGAGCTCACTATGTGGGGAATCATGGGGGTTTGGCCTTGTATTCGTGGCGCAGTGTATCAGAGCACCAATACATTTTGCCATTGCACCATTCATAAGAAAAGTCTGATCAGCTATGTGCTAGGTTTTCTTTCACTGATTCTAAATGGGCAGATAGCGAGCCCATAAACACTAAATGGATAGAAAAATAAACTCTAAAATATATTGAAAAGACAATTCTTTGAATAGGCATAGCAAAAAAGAACCTCAATGGCAACTCTCGTGTAGAGGGAAAAATAATACCATTGATCCAGTATATGCTACAGTAGGAGAGTCAAGTCTATACCTGTAATAATCCACTATATGGCAGGTTCCTGATCTTAGTTGTGCCAACAGATGCCAAGAAAAGGGACCGTGCTTAAGAAAGAAAATCAGGGCTAATATAAGTCAAGCTGCTCTTGTACACCTTCTAGTGGCTTGATACAGAGTAGCACTGAGAAAAACTGTGGGTCAGGAGAGGCAGCAAACAAGAGAAGCAAGTGTATTATACTATACTGGATATATAAGAATACTGAAATGCACTACACTATTACTACCCTACAGTACAGATAGATATAATGCATTATTTTGTGCTGGATAGGTAGGTATATTATCATTTGCTATAATATTATATTACATTATACAGTAAGCAGTCAGAACTTACTTGAATACCAGTTAGTGCAATAAACAATCGGAGAATGTCATTGGTTCCCTCAAAAATACGGAAGATGCGCAGATCTCTCATCACTCTTTCTATACCTCTCTCCTGTAGGATTGCAAATAATTATATATGGGTACATAACATACACATAGATACTAGGTGCATAACATACAGGTATATATTACTTATATCTATAGATTTCAACTCTTAGATATTTTTATTTTAATGCAAGTCTTATAGAAAAACAAAAACAAGCATACGCAATATTGTTAATTTTGCAAATAAGGTCATTGCTACCTCATACATCCCGTACAGCAGCTTCATAAGACTTCTACAGTTCCTTCACAAAAACATAAACATCATGCACCCTACAGTACATTCCTACATTTCATTCGGTATAGACCATACAGCATCTAGTACCTTTATATACAACACCTACAGTACCTGCATATATCCCATGCCTCCCAGGATCTGGATACATTCATCAGTCACATACCGGGCAGCCTCCTGCAGAGATCATGAAAAGAATGGACAGGATTATCTGGGCAGAAGATTTTTCACTGATCATTATTTTTCAGTATGTGAATTAACTCATCAAATATTTCATTGGAATTAATCATTTCTACCCATGATTTCTCCCATTCCCTTCTGTCCAGGACTTCCCTCGATAATTTCATAAGTGTTTGCACTCATTTTGTAGTGGGAGGGTGTTAGAAATGAACCAGAGAAATAGCACCAGTGGGGCCTAAATGAGATATGCATTCTAATCACATGCTAGTAAACTCAAACACCATAGTTACTCTCCCTCACCCAAGTCTAATGTCCCATGGGGCAGCTCAGATACTGCCCCTGCTGCTCATAATCCATATTTTATCTTTAATGGGAGGAAACCATTTTTTGATATTCAAATGTCTATTTCAAACAATTTCAATTTTATTGTGAATGTTCTATGCCCCGTATATATTTGAAATTTCTCATTACAAAGCTTGTCATTTCAAAATCAGCAAAACTTCTTTCTTGTTAAGCTTTTTTGCTCCCCATTTTTTTATTTGAAATCTGACCGCAAAATGCTGAGAGGATGGGTTCGAGTACTGCTCCCAGGCCTTGTCCCAAGCTGCTCTTTAGCTGGCTACTAGCAGGCACCTTAGTCAATTCTTCCCTCCAATTTTCCCTCTGTTCCATTGGGGAAATATCTGGCTTCTGCTCAGCACCTTCCCACAATGGTGTAGCTGAGTACAGAAACTGTGAGGTGAACTGCAGACCCAAGCCATCACCCTACCACTTTGTTGCATCATCTTGTGCTCTTGCAAGGTTGTCTGATCAGTGATTCAGTTTGTTGAGGTTTTGAACTAAAACCCTACCATCATGTAGCTTCAGATTGGATCAAGCAAGCAAAGAAGTTTTGTTGCAAAGGAAGATAGATAATAAGAGTTTGTAACAAGATCCAATCAGAACAGCCTTTCCTTACTCCAATACTCACTGAAGTGAAGACTTTGCTAATTGCAGCCTCAATCTGGAATTCACTCGTGCCTGTATCCATATTACCACTGACTATATAAGCCATCGACTGTAGGAATACACATGAGCTTCAGTAAGAAAAATATTATTCCATGAATTACTTCACAGTTAGTCCTTTTACTTGTGCATGTATCTACTGGAATGATGCACTTACTGTTGACTCTAGTCTTGTCAAGCCTTTTTAAAATCAAATTAGATCAGTGGGTTGAACTCAAATCTCATATACAATGCTATATAAATGGAGAAGATATTACAAAGGCCGAATTGGTGCTAAATACAATAAAGTAATGTGGCCTGACACACAAGGTTGCTAAGATTCTTTGTGGCTTTATGTGGCCTGGTATCACAGTGATCACAGGCCTGTTGTAGTTGTAAATTGCAACTTCTCTACTGCACTAAAGAACATGCTATTCTTGATTTCATAGAATCATAGAAATTTACAGCACAGAAGGAGGCCATTCGGCCCATCTTGTCCGTGCCTGCCAACAAAGAGCTATCCACCCTAAACCCACTTTCCAGCACTTGGTCCGTAGCCTTGTAGGTTGTGGACCAAGCAATCATATCACCTCTCAAACAGGTGGCAGATCAAATTCAATGTAGAGAAAATCACATGGGGATGAAAAATCCAGGCAGGGACTATTACTTAAATTGAAAGAAAATAATGTACATGGTAAATGAAAGAGATCTGGGGGTCCTGATTGACAATAAATTGAAGCTATCGCAACAATGCTCGGTAGCAGTGAGTAAAGCAAATCAGATGTTGGTAGGTATTAAAAGATCAATATTGAACCAAAATAATGAGATAATCCTTCCACTTTATAAATCGTTGGTGCAAAAGCACTTAGAGTATTGTGTACAGTTCTGGTTGCCAACGTACAACAAGGATATTGCAGCAAATTGAAAGGATACAGAAGTGAACAAGAATGGTTGAGAGAATGAAGGGATTGGATTATGTGGAGCGATTATGTAAATGGAGCATGTTCTCACTGGAAAGGTTTGAGAGGTGAAATGATTGCTGTTTTTAGGATTCCAAAGGGACTGGATAATGTAGACCATGACAAGCTGTTTCACCTTTTACCAACAGTAGAACCAGAGGATTGGACCTGCACTCGAAGGGGGCTAAATCCAAAACTAATCTACGGAAATGTTATTTCAGTGAGCGAATGGTCAGTCAATGGAACAGGTTCCCTAGGCAGACAGTGGAAGCAATTAGTGTTGATTGATTCAAATTAAAACTAGATAGGTTCTTTCAGAAAATAATATTTTGGGTTACAGTATATGAGTAATTTGATACATGGCATATGGTAAGTGTAGCGTGCTTGGGAAGAATGGGTGACTTTGGACCTATGGTTCCCAAAGTTCTCCACCACGGAGGCTTTGGGCTGGATTTTCTCAAAGGAGACGAGTTGGAGGCGGGACTGCTGCTTTTTGGGTCAATGTCCCATCTTCATCATCTTCTGGCCAACCAGAGGGATTTTCCCCTGATTGACATTGTTAAGCCCGCCCTGCGGGCTCAGCATGCCAATTAGGGAGGAAGTCACAGACAGAGCACGTCAATGTCTGACGTGCTATCTGTCAAGACTTCTTGAAAGAAGAAATGTCAGCATTTGACAGCTCTGTGCAGCTGTCAAACACTGACATTCTCTGTAGTTTGATGAGCCTTTGTGTTCAGGACTCATCAAACCTTTCAACTTTGTAGATTTCAGATGGCTGTTGGATCGGAGGATCCAACATCCAGTCTGTGAAATCGACAAGGAAGATGTCAGGTCTCACGATCCAGGGTGGATGAAGGCTGTAGGCAGAAAACAAGGTAAGTGAACATTTTTTAACACTTAACACTCACCTTCCATACTTACCACTCCACACTTGCACCCATCACTTACCTCTACATCTTACTTTCAGGTGCCTCTGACCCCTGCAGACCTCCTTCACGTCTCCTCCAACCCGGCGAGGTTCTCCAAGGTCGGGAAGCCTTCACCTGAGAAGGTAAAATGGGACTAATCCTTTTTTCTGCCTGTTAACTACCTGTTAACAGGCAGTTAAAAGGATTTAATCCCTTTCCCACCTCCAGGAGACAGAACCCGAAGCAGCACATCTTCCCGCCTCCTGGCAAAAGGGCACGGAGGCGGGAGTGAGGGCGGGTTTGCCATCTGCCCTCACTTTCTGCTACTTTATCTGCAGTCCCGCCTCCATACCTCGGGGCTTGAAAATCCAGCCCTTTGACTCTGTTGTAGACGAATAAATAGGTCCCACTCGGACCTCACCGTCCTTAGCCTCTTGTATTGTTCCACGGAAGCTCAACGTAAACTCGAGGAACAGCACCTCATCTTCCGATTAGGCACTCTGCAGCCTTCCGGACTCAATATCGAGTTCAACAATTTCAGATCATAAGCTCGGCCCCTATTTCATTTTTTCTTGTAATTTTTCCACTCCTTTCCCCCCCCCCCCTTTCCTTTTGTTTCTCTCTCACACCTGGCAGCTATCTCTTGCCCTGCCAGTACACTTTACACCTAATCTCAGCCTATTACCATCTCGTCTAGCTTCTAATCTCTTTTACTTCTTTTGTTTCTTTTATTCTTTTGTCCGATCGCAGCCCTGCCTTCGATCTAGTTTCTTTTCTTTCCAGTTTTGAAGAAGGGTTCGACCCGAAACGTCAACTCAAATTTCTCTCCACGGATGTTGCCTGACCTGCTGAGTTTTTCCAGCATTTTCTGTTGTTATTTCGGATTTCAAACATCTGCAGTATTTTGCTATCTTAATAAATAGAGATTAATTGCTATGATTAGGCAACAACTCCATTCTTCTTAGGCAGTCCCTCGGAACCGAGGATGACTTGCTTCCACATTAAAAATGAGTTCACAGGTGACTGATGAGTCCAGTGCGGGGCCTACAGTCTCTGTCACAGGTGGGACAGACGATGGTTGAAGGGGTGGGTGGGTGGGGTGCTTGGGTTAATGTGCACTCCTTGCGCTGCCTGCGCTTGGCTTCCGCTTGCTCCCGGCGAAGAGACTCGAGGTGTTTGGCGCCTTCCCGGATGCTTCGCCTCCACTTTGTGCGGTCTTGGGCCAGGGGTTCCCAGGTGTCAATGGGAATGTTACACTTTTTCAAGGAGGTTTTGAGGGTGTCCTTGAAGCGTTTCCTCTGCCCACCTGGGGCTCTCTTGCCGTGCCGGAGCTCCGAGTAGAGCACTTGTTTTGGGAGTATCGTATTGGGCATGCGGACAATGTGACCCATCCATCGGAGCTGATTGAGCGTGGTCAAAGCTTCGATGCTGGGGATATTGGCCTGAGCAAGAACACTGACGTTGGTGCACCTATCCTGCCAATGGATTTGCAGGATCTTGCTTTGAGGTGCCTGCTGTACATGGTCCATGTCTCTGAGGCATACAGCAGGGTGGGTATCACTGCTGCTCTGTAGGCCATAAGCAGCAGTGATACCCGCCCTGCTGTATCCGGGTTTGAGGTCTTGGTCTTCAAACACTCTCTTCCTCAGGCGACCGAAGGCTGCACTGGCACACTGAAGGCGGTGTTGGACTTCGTCGTCGACATCTGCCCTTGTTGACAGTAGGCTCCCGAGGTATGGAAAGTGGCCCACGTTGTCCAAGGCCTTGTCGTGGATTTTGATAATCGGGGGGGCAGTACTGTGTGGCGGGGGCAGGTTGGTAGACGACTTTTGTCTTACGGATGTTTAGTGTAAGGCCCATGCTCTCGTACGCTTTGGTGAAGGTGTTGACGATGGTTTGGAGTTCGACCTCCGAGTGAGCGCAGACGCAAGCGTCGTCTGCATACTGTAATTCGACAATAGAGGATGGGATGACCTTGGATCTGGACTGGAGGCGACGGAGGTTGAACAGTTTCCCGTTTGTTCTGTAAATTAGCTCCACTCCAGTGGGGAGCTTACTGAGGGTGAGATGGAGCATTGCAGCAAAGAAGATCGAGAAGAGCGTTGGTGCGATGACACAGCCTTGTTTGACCCCGGTTCATACGTGAATTGGGTCTGTGGTGGAACCGTTGGTCAGGATCACGGCTTGCATGTCGTCGTGAAGCAGGCGGAGGAGGATGGTGACAAACTTTTGAGGGCAGCCGAATTTGAGGAGGACACTCCATAATCCCTTAGGTTAGGCAACAACTCCATTACCGTTGTATTAAGCGACTACCAGGATGGTAGAAGGCGAACTAGATGGACTGTGGTCTTTTTCCGTCCAGCAATTCCTATGACATTTATCTACTAAAAACCCTCATCTGCACTTTCCAGGAGGAGTCACTAAATAGCAAGCAGGAACCTGATCCAACTTTCCCCTTCCAAGACCAGGGTTGTTGAAACCATTTTAATATGCCTGCTGCCACCCTGGCTGAGATCAGCCAACTCTGTAGAGATGGTGATCGAACCTGGGACTTTCTGACCAGTATTACTCAATTACATACAACCTAGGAATGCTTTGAGAGGAATGTCGTTATGGAATTTTTACCTCAGTTACATACTGCAGCATAGCCATAGTAGCAATTTTCTCTTGGATGAGGCCAAAGTGGTGAATCTTGCTACCGAATTGTGTTCGATTGGTAGCGAAGTCTACCTATTAAAACGGTTTCAAAAGAAAATGCAAAAGGGTATCAGATAAACAACTATGGCTATTGAAGTTAACAAACAGAACATTTCAAGTGGAGTTTATTGCTTTAACCCTATTCACATCAGACTTGATGTTTCTAATCTGGAGAAAACCATTTTGCAGCGAAAGCATTGCTGGAGCGAAACTTGATTCAACCTGCTGTTATAAAAATATATTTTTTTGCTTTCTCACCCACATTTGCTATGTTCAATCTCTTTATTCCATTAACTTAAATAAGATGTGCCTGGTGCAACCGTTGTTCTGCACAATACTCCATTCCTTTGCACAGTGCTGGTATGTCTCGACCCCACCAGCTGCACAGAATTTCGTGAGGACCAGCAGCATGTCTGGGGTGGATATCCGGAGGGCAAAGCACGATAGAAGTGAAAATTGGAGCAGGACACTTGGGCCTGGATTTTAGCCTGGAGGTGAGTTCTGTGCGGCGGGTTGGGGGGTGGAGCTGTTGTGATGTCGGGAAACCCAGAAGAATGGGTTTCCTGAATGTCCTCTAGTTATCAACTGCAAGACTCCTTTAAATTTTTTTCTGTCGGGTTCCCACTCACAGGCAGCCTGATTGACAGGCTGGCGGCCTTTTGGGTGGGAAGCCTGCTTCACAAAGCCGAAGCCTACAAGAGCAGGTAGGTGTATTGGGGAAGTGAGAGAGATCGTGGGGTGGTGTCCCGATTGGGGGGGCCAGATCGCAGGGCGGGGGGGTGGGGGGGGTTCCAATGGTGGTCAAGGGGGTCAAATGGTGGTCAGGAGGAGCAGATGGTGATCAGGAGGAGCAGATGGTGGTTGGGGGATGTCTGATGGTGGTCAGGGGGGTCTGAGGGTGGGAGGAGGAGCAGATGGTGATCAGGAGAGTGTCTGATGGTGGTCAGGGGGGTCTGATGGTGGTCAGGGGGGTCTGATGGTGGTCGGAGGGTCTGATGGTGGTCAGGGGGGTCTGATGGTGGTCAGGGGGGTCTGATGGTGGTCAGGGGTGTCTGATGGTGGTCAGGGGGAGCAGCTGGTGGTCAGGGGGATGTCTGATGGTGGTCAGGGGGGTGTCTGATGGTGGTCAGGGGGAGCAGCTGGTGGTCAGGGGGATGTCTGATGGTGGTCAGGGGGGTCTGATGGTGGTCAGGGGGAGCAGCTGGTGGTCAGGGGGGGTCTGATGGTGGTATGGGGGGGCAGCTGGTGATCAGGAGGGTGTCTGATGGTGGTCAGAGGGTCTGATGGTGGTCAGGGGGAGCAGCTGGTGATCAGGAGGGTGTCTGATGGTGGTCAGAGGGTCTGATGGTGGTCAGCAGGAGCAGATGGTGATCAGGAGGGTGTCTGATGGTGGTCAGGGGGTCTGATGGTGGTCAGGGGGAGCAGACAGAATGCAGGCAATGGGGAGTTTACTGGGTCACTTGTTGGGCCTGGAGGAAACACTCCTTCTCCTCCTGGCCCACAAGCAGTGCTGTAAAGGCACTTACCCTACGGATTCAACCCTTCTCGCCTCTTTGCAGCGGTCTGGTTTTCCAAGGCCTGGAAAACCCGGCTGAAATTAGTTAAAAATAGAATGCCTGTTAAAATGAAGACAGGCAGCCTCATTATAATATTTAAATGACCAACCGGCTCCCGCGAGCGGATTGGTCACCCGACCCTCATCCCACCTCCGTTAAAACTGGAAGTGGGCAAGTTTGAGGCACGTTGGGTTCCGGTTTCAGATTTTTTGCATTTTAACTTCTGACACAACCCCAACCCTCCCAGTTTTGGGAGTTAAGATTCAGCCCTTGGTGGCCGCTCTGAAAATTAGACTATGCAAGTTTACTATTGGAACAGGTGGAAGTTACATCCATGCAGCCTGGTCCTCAAAAAGGAGGCCAGACCAGTGGGATGGTATTATCCTCTGGATTTCCCATTGCTCCTGCCTCCTCTGTCCTAATCGTGCTGGATGCCAGCAAGATACTACCAACCAGTATAGTGGAGCGGCCATGATCTGCAACGCTCGCGAGGATAGAAGTCTACAAAGCTACCTCAGCCTTTTAGCAAGTTTTTCCTGCTTCCCCCCAATGAATGCCTAAGATGCACTGATACTGGCACTGGTGCACCACCCCCTCACCTCCCCCCCCCAAATTAATTAAGTAGCCTGACCCCACCCTGGCATCAAAAACTCTGGCAGTGTTGAGCTCTTTTTCCACCCATGGATCACAATTTTGTTTTCTGCTGCAGACCGGGAACCATAGAAATTCAGGCCTGTAATATTGTTTTGAGTTGTTTGAGATCTGGAGTAATTCAATGTTTCACTGTATCACTGTGCTGCAACATGGTAAGATTTCTCAAGGACAAAAGAGTATGTTAACTAACTACAATTTTATAAGTCCAGCCAGACACTGTACAATCATTTAAAACCATTAAAAGATCACGCCATAAGGAGTTCAGAATGACGTTGCTAACACATCTGCAACCATCTGGAGCTTCAATAGGATGACTTCTCCTCAAATGTTTGCAGATCTACAGACCCGGGTGTCAGCCTACAGCATAAATGAAGGAGAAAGGTTCCGTTGTACATGGTGAAGGATGTACAGACTGCTTCCTATTCCATTTATAGTGGTAAAAAAAAAGAAAATCCATTCTCACATGGCATGGAATCTACTGACCTAGGTCCGAGTCCAGATCACATTATTATGAAAGGTTCCATCACATGTTTGGGAGGAATTTATCAATCTTAATTTAGGCTTCCAAATATGCACAGCTTTTGACAGATCATTTAACTCTTTCTACAGGCAGAGCTGTTAACGTGTATGTTTTCCTGAATCAAATCTAATATATCAACAATTTCTACTTGAAATGGCAGCACTGTGTTTTATGCCCTAATCTTTCTTTCTGACTATAATCCAGGAAGAGATCAAAATGTCTGCAAAATCTCTTTACATTTTGGTCACATGATCTGCAAATCAACTTATCATCAAAAGCTTAAAATTCCTTGTGTACTACATTTAACTACTGTAGTTCAGACGGGCACTGTTCAGAGTCCAAGCACATGATGTAGGCATTACAGCTAAGAAAAATTCCAGCTTAGAAACATGTATTTCAGTAAGTGCAGGTACAGCACTAGAAAATTCAATTTGCCAAGAGCCAACTCTGGCAAGGCTGCAAACCTAAGCAACTTTCTACCTTGCAAACAGCATCAGTAAGTTTCCCCCCTCCAAATTGTTTCTGATCCTTTTTAATCCCTTTTATAATTAAATTCCTCTATTTAACGTTTACATAACAATTCTGGTCTGTAGATGAGTTAAAAAATAAAAGTTCTAATTGCCAAGCAGTGGGCAGCTTTTACAGTTTACCTGCACGGAGCTGTGCACACTAGACGCAGCATAAAAAGGTAATACTGAAGACAAAGATTAATATGTACCTGTGGCGCCATTGCTTCGTATGTTTAAATGCATGGTCGGATGCAAGGCATTTGCATACAAGAAGATTTAAATATAAAACAAATGTATACTTACTGCTTTGGAAATTGCGCCAATCATTGTTCCTGAGAGAGCAGCCGCCATGCCAAATCGACCACTGTTCAGTATGTTCATGGCTACTTTAAACCCACCTCCAACCTCACCTAGCAGGTTTTCTTCCGGCACTTTGACATTGTCAAAGTAAACCTCGGCTGTGTTAGAAGCTTTGATTCCCATCTTCTTTTCAGGAGGACCACTGAATCAAAAACAATAACAATATGGTCATCATTGTCTGAGGCACATCGTGTCATCACAATGCATCAGGAACTGAGGAAGGTCTAAGTAGAACAAGGAGAAGAATCCATTTTTAATTTTAAAAAAATTAAAGTATGAAAAAAATTATTTTGTTCCCTTCCCTTCCTCCAAAACTCTGCACTTACACCATCCCGAGAAGGCAAGCAAGTAACAGTGTCCAAAGACCTCTACCAATTCTGCTTTGTAACTATGTGTGCGCTTTGTGGGTTGGGTTCACTCAATACTTTTGATTTTTCCATACAGAATATCAAGGATAGTCAGAAGTCCTCAACATATTGCACCGTAGAATGATAGAATGCAGATTTGTGCCCGTGATCCTTCGCACAAGATAGTTCCCAATGCTAGCCACACCAATCATCAAGGGTACCAAGTAGAGGTCAAGCACTGCCCACGGGGAAGGAAATGCAGGGAGAACAGTACAGGAGGCCGAGGACAGAGGAGCCAGAGTGGGAGTGGGATGGCGATTTAAAATGGCAAGTGACCGGAAACTCAGGGTCATGCTTGCGGACTGAACGGAGGTGTTGATTTTCTAGAATACCAAAACATTTCATTTGATACAACTCCCCTAAATATAGGTCCATGTTGGTGAAAGGGTTAATGTAAATTCCCAGTACAAATCACTAGCAGTAAACCGTTTACATATCTAACAAGTATTGTCTAATCTAGGTTTGACTTGAATGCCAGCTGTCTGCTAAGATGCTATAGAAAGGACAGTCAAAATAATAAAATAAAAGGACAGTGAAGTATTGATATTCTGCCACTAGATGTCACTGGCACATTTAGTAAATAGTATAATAGCAAAATACTGCAGATGTTGGAAATCCGAAATTTTGAAGAAGGGTCAAACCCGAAACGTCAACTCAAATTTCTCTCCACGGATGTTGCCTGACTTGCTGAGTTTTTCCAGCATTTTCTGTTGTTATTTAGTAAATAGTATAACCTTGCATCTAACCAAGCTAAGGACATGTGCAGTTGAACGTTAATACATCATGAACTTTTTATTCACTGGAATCTAATACTACAGGAGTGTCCAAACTTTTTGTTTCCATGGGCCTCAAAGGTGTATCATGAATCCTCGGTGGTGATATTTGACAGCTCAATCCATGTTCTTGTTAATTTTCTATCTTTGATACTGTTGTTACTAACAGATCTTGGTGTTCTGGTCCAGGATTTATCTAGACATGAGGCAACAGCACAAGGAATGGCCTTTCCAAAACTCCTGACCCACAAAATTTGAACAGTACAAATCATGCAAATAAGAAATAAGTGCAAATAGCACAGGTATGTGTGGGTTTCAAGGGTCAAATTGCCAGGATTCGAGGGCTTACGTGGCCCATGGGTTGTAGCTTGGACATCCCTGAAATGAGGGAGAAAGATGCACATGAAAATTTATTTAAAAGTTTTGTACTTACAAACTGTGTGTCAATTCTACCTTGCTTCCCCATATTCTCAGTAATTGCCTCAGTGATGATGACTGGGCTAAATTCAAACATGTTTCTTACATTATTTGTTCAGCCTGTAGTTATTTGTAAGGAAAACAGCAGTATATACTCTAGCAGGGTATAGATTCTGGATATTCAGGTTTTGCGCAATAGGTTTTAATGATAGACTTATTAACTGTTGAAGTGTCAAGTGCACAGCGATTTACTTAGCAAACTGTTATGATCACTTATTATTGATGTCGATGTCAATTACTGTCTTTGGTATGAGCGAGAAAAAGTTTGGAGGAAAAACGTCACCAACAGTCAAATATATAAGAGAAACAGATTGTTAAAGCTCCTCCTGACGTTCAAGGGAACAAGATCTGACCTAATATTACCAGGTACTGGCAATCATTTTTGGCAACAAATGAGGGATAGTGCTATAATCGGGGTGGGCAGTAGATACTTAACCAAAGAAACACTTTTAACATAGAAACATAGAAACATAGAAGATAGGAGCAGGAGTAGGCCATTCGGCCCCTCGAGCCTGCTCCACCATTCAATGCAATCATGGCTGATCATCCAAATTCAGTACCTGGTCCCTGCTTTCTCCCCATACCCCTTGATCCCTTTAGCCTTAAGAAATATATCCAACTTCTTCTTGAATATATTTAATGAACTGGCCTCCACTGCCCTCTGTGGTAGCGAGTTCCACAGGTTCACCACTCTCTGGGTGAAGAAATTCCTCCTCATTTCTGTCCTAAATGGCCTACCCTTTATCCTTAGACTGTGTCCCCTGGTTCTGGACTCCCCGACTATCGGGAACATCCTTCCTGCATCTAGTCTGTCCAGTCCTGTCAGAATTTTATAAGTTTCAATGAGATCACCTCTCATTCTTCTAAACTCCAGCGAGTACAAGTCCAATCGACCCAATCTCTCCTCATACGTCATTCCTGCCATCCCAGGCATCAGCCTGGTGACTCTTCGCTGAACTCCTTCCATGGCAAGAACATCCTTCCTCAGATAAGGTGACCAAAACTGCACACAATACTCAAGATGTGGTCTCACCAAGGCGCTGTACAACTGCAGCAAGACATCCTTGTTCCTGTACTCAAACCCTCTCGCTACGAAGGCCAACATACCATTTGCCTTCTTAACCGCCTGCTGCACCTGCATGCTTACCTTCAGCGACTGGTGCACAAGGACACCCAGGTCTCGTTGCACTTCCCCTTCTCCCAATCTATTGCCATTTAGATAATAATCTGCCTTCCTGTTTTTGCCACCAAAGTGGATAACTTCACAATTATCCACGTTATATTGCATCTGCCATGTTTCTGCCCAATCACCCAACATGTCCAAATCATCCTGGAGTTTCTCAACATCCTCCTCACAGCACACACATCCACCCAGCTTTGTGTCGTCTGCAAATTTGGAGATATTACATCTAGTTCCCTTGTCCAGATCATTTATATATATTGTGAATAGCTGGGGTCCAAGGACCGATCCCTGCGGTACCGCACTAGTCACTGCCTGCCATTCGGAAAAGGACCCGTTTATTCCAAAATTCTCAGCAGAAAATTGAGATATAAAAATTCCTTTAAATTAATTTTTCACTTAACTGAGTCACTCCTCCAAATTTTCTCTCCACAATAAATGCCGTGATCTTGTCCTTTTTTCCAGTGTGTTTATCCTTGACAACAGTTTTGGCAAACACAGCGAAGATCTCTGCCATGCCCCCATTACTGAAAGAAATTCATATATAAATAGCTGAAGAAAATATTCAGTCTCTAAGCAATTAGTTCTCTTCTCCCTGCCCAAAAAAGTTATTACCAACAGCTTAACCCTTTGATGAGGAGCAATATCCAGTCAGGCAACTTGATTTTACATCCCAACAATTTTATTGGATCTACAGACCTAAAGCATCCAATACGAGAGGAGTTGAAGTTTATACTAGGTCCAATGGATTCAGGAGCCTGGATTTTCCTGTTTGGAGTAGCGTTTCTGTGGGGCGGTACTTCTGCCAACCACACTGTGCCCACCCCAGTCCCAACCCTAGGTCAGGCCTCACTAGAGATGCAATGAAAGCTCCCAGTGGGATTCCTGCTGTTGAGATTAAGCAGGACCCCGCCAGCGCCAGCAAAGAAACTCCAGAGATGATGCAGTGGGGACACTATTGCAGCACCCGAAGGTCCGATGAAGGACTTAAAGGGGTAGAAACCCCATGAAGATCGGAATGAGGCCTCCCATTGTAGGTCTCACCCGAGAGCGAGGCCTTCAGCAGGTACGTCTTTGGGGCCTCTCCATCCATTTGGGTATTTACCATCACTTCTCAGGACTTCCCACCATCTACTACATGGTGCACCCAGGAAGCAGCAAAATTCTCTAATCATGTCACACTTTCAATATTGATACTGGTAATACAGTCGACGCTCACCTAATCCAGAGTTTGCCCCCATTCAGAATGTAGTGTTTGCCCTTCTTCACAGCAGTTGTTTTTATAGAGGCTGCATCGGAGCCACTAGCTGTCTCAGTGAAACAGAAGGCAGCAATTCTCTTACCTACAAATGGACAATAAAAAAAAATGAAAATGCTCTATCTAGTGGGAAAAAGAAGTTCAGTGGATTAGACATGTTCTTTCACGTCTAGGACCTGGGTTGAAATCCAGCTTAATGGGATAAAAGTCTTTTCAGTCTGCTGGTGATAAGCCTCCGACATGAAATGAGTTTTGGCAGTCTTAATCCAGTTCCTGTAGGTATAGGCCCATGGCACAAACGGCCCCCAAATGGTGCTAAACTCACAATCTCACTTACAGAAGTCATAGGATGACTAATTTGGAAAATATAAAAATGTAAACGCTTGTGTAGTAAGGGGGAGAAGTAGAGGGAACATTTTCTCTGCATGCTTTCTCTTAATTTGCATATCAGTGGATAATAATCAGGAGACTGAATGCTGAGCAATCTGAGTCCTCTTTCAGCAGATTGCATGGATGAGGAGGAGAGGATAGGGTGGATGGGTTAGATAGTAGATGATCCAACCTTGCTGGACCAACTGCTCTTTTCCTACCCTTTTCTTATGTAACCCCCACCATTGCCCAAGAATTGTATCATCCCAGGCGAGATCAGCTAACTCAGCACAGAATCAGGATTTATCTATTGAGTCAATGCAAGGGCTTCCAGATTGCATCGTGAAATGATGAACCTATATCTGTAGATATCTTTATTCTCCAGGTGATAGTCCAGCTTCAGTTCTTCAAAGAATCTTAGTGAAATGCCCAAAATGAACCGCGAAATCTCTCTGGTCATAAAGCTTCCAAGGTTTAAATTCTACATCTAAATCGCAAGAATCAAACCATGGATTAAGCCTAATGAGCCCTGACTAGTAGGCACCTTTCAGGGTATAACATTTATGTATTGGCATCTAGCCCCTTAATGTATGCGAGAAGAATGGGCTTGTTCTAATACCCTCAGTCAACTTGTTTATATAACTAAACAAGAGGAAATTAAAGAACAATGCCTCTTCTGTACGTAGACAACAATAGATATCACACACCCTTGGAATTCCAATTGAAACTAGTCTCACCCACCTGATGCAAGTTCAGGCAAATATTTCTTCTTCTGTTCATCAGTGCCAAGCAATAGGATTCCTTTGAAGCCAATGGACTGATGAGCCCCAAGGGTGATGCCCACTCCAAGGTCATGATGACCAACAATTTCCACCAGCCTAGCATACTGCAAGAGTGTAGAGTTTAAAAATGAATTTTGATAACACAACAGAACACAAAATAAGTAAACATATGCAATTTATCATAATATGTAGAGGAATCAAACAAAAGTTGATAATTATATTATAAGACCATTAACATCCTATAAACTTCCTGAAGAGAGAGCAGGTAAGTGGCAGTTTTTCCTACAGCTTTTGCCAGAATGTACAACTGGATTGCTTTCTTACCAGAAGATTTCTGTGCATTTTCAAGACTAGAAGGACAGGAGCCCAAGGGCAGTTTCAGCCAGATGGTGAGAGACCAAAGAGGTAAGCACAGAACTTTGGTGACATTGGCATCAAAGTCCTCATGGACAAGGTGTGGCTGAGGAGAGATGGTCTGCTGGGTTTGCAGGGAAAGAAACTAATGAAGGGCATTTTCTTGTGAAGAAATAGCCATATTCAGAAAAATACACCATCCTATGAACAGAATTTTGACTTATTAAAACATGACATACTGGGCCTGGAAGTCTGGAAGCCTTAGCAATCAAAAACTGTAAACAGCATATAGGCTTTTGAGATAAGATGGGTTGTTGACACTGAAACAATAGCCCTAATGAAGCAGCAGGTTGGAGGTTCCAGGAAGTCTGCAGCTTGGAAAGAAGACAATGGCCATACCCAGTTTAAGTGTTACAAGCCAACACTTCGGAAAGAAACACAGAACATTAAAGAAACATGTGCCTTTGTAAAAATTACATCAAATGAAACATGGAGACACGATTATATGGTACAACCAACTGAGGTAAATAAGAATTGCATAGATCACCCTAGTTGAGGTGTTTTTAATTTATACATTGTAAAAAGAATTGCACAGAATGCCTTCGTAAAAATAACATCAAATGAAACACGGGAGGCAACAGTCATCACACTGTTTTTGTGCTGAACTTGGAACACCTAGGAGACACGGAGTCTGTGTTGCAACCAGTTGAGGTGTTCTAAATGCAAAAGATACCAACAGGAGACTCTAATAAAAATGACATCAAATAGAACCACTGCTGTCACATTGTTTTTATGATAAGCTTGAGACACCTACACAGCAGACATAATTCTGCAAGCTACCAGCTGAACTGAAGTCAACAGAAAAATGACTAGAGATAATTAGCTTACATCAGCAGAAAACTTCAAAGGATATACCACTGCAGAAAGGGTATAAATATAGAACTTTCAAATGGGTTTGGAGGCGCAAGTGGTGGGAAAATTGCAGAATCGGCGGGCAGGAACCGATCCCGCCCCCAACGCACCTCCGTGCCAATGTCCCAGGAGGCGGGTATCCGACCTGTGCTGGGAGCCGCCTCCCCGAGGTGGGAAGGGGATTAATGCCAATTAACTGCTTGTTAACAGGTAGTTAACATGCAGTTTTTTGCCTGATCCCTATTTTTAACCCTGAAGTGTGGGCTTCCCGACGACTCCGAACCACGCCAAGTTAGCAAGGCGGACCGTCGGTCTGAAGGGGTTGGAGGGGTCGAGATGTCCGTTGTGCAGGTGAGTGATGGGTGCATGTGTGCAGAGGTAAGTGTGTGAGGTAAATGTAAAGTGTTTTAATAGGTTTTACTTACCTTTACTTTCTCCTGCAGGCTTCCTCGCTTCAGTTCTCGGGAGTCCCCCAGCTCACCGGCACAGAAAGCAGAATGGCCGCTGAACTGTCAAAAGCTGCAGCCTTTGCTTTCTGGTCTGGAGAGCTCTCTAACTGAGTCTGAGTAGAAGGACTCAAGTTAGAAGACAGATTGTCAGTGTTTGACCGCTTCACAGAGCTGTCAAACACTGATTTTTCATCTGTCAAAAGCTCTTGACAGATGAAATGTCAATTGCTGACATCACCAGTAACCAGGTGTCCCTTAATTGGCCTGCTGAGCCCGCTGGGTGGGCTTAACAAGGTCAATCAAGGGAAAATAGCATGGGTTGGCCACAAGTCGATGGAGGCAGGACTACAACCCAAAAAGTGGGAGTCCCACCTCCATCACGTCTCCATTGATAAATTCAAGCCCTTTGAGTCTCAGGTATCAAAGGTATTTGATTTTGGTGGATGTCCTGGAATAAGACTAAGAAATGTAAAAATGTAACGAAGTTAAGATTTGAGAATAAGGATCTCTAATAATAGAATTGTAAGTTTTCTGTATTTGGAACTGTTAATGTTGTGATTGAATCACCAGCTGTAAGTTACATGTCAGTTCTTTAATAAATCTATAATTTTTTAGAATTGTCTCACATAGTACTTATGTATCAAACTCGTGAACTCAATCTCTGTACACTCTTTGGTGAGGAGTTGCAGAATTCTGGATGAGTTTCCAGACCCTCATAATATCCAGAAGGTTACAGTCGAGTTAAACTTATTAAAAGTGCTATCTGGAGGATGGTAACATCTTCAGGCTGTTCCTTTCCTTTAGGGAGAGAGAGTCTGGACCTTTGGACCCAATTAAGCATCTTTAGGATTCGGCTACCTCTAACTTTAGTTGAAGGTGAATGTCTGGGGAATACGCCTGATCTGGGGTAGCCCAAAAGGGGCTAGGACTAGTAACAATCCTTTCATTCTAAGCTATGTGGAGTGAGGTAGCAGTGGCACTGATCGTCACCTCCTTCACCCCCAGGGTACCTTACCAGTGTCTCAAAAAAAATCAATCTCCTTTTGAGGGTGGGCAAGTTAAAAGAACTGGCACAGTTCCCTTTTCACTGGGCACCGCCACACTGATCGCCCTTTTTGCCAATGGGGAGCTTTTGGAGGCGGGACTCCCACTTGTCGGGTTTTAGTCCCGTCTCCATCGACTTCTGGCCAACCCACACTATTTTCCCTTGATTGACCTTGTTAAGATCGCCCAGCGAGCTTAGCAGGCCAATTAAGGGGAAGCTGGTTACAGAGAACGTCAGTGTATGACGTTTCATCTGTCAAAATTTTGACAGATGAATTATCATCATTTGACAGCTCTATGAAGCTGTCAAACATTGACATTCTCTGTAGTTTGATGAGTTCTTGAATTCAAGACTCATCAAACCTCATTCTTTAGCAGAAATTAGATGGTTGTTGCATTGGAGAATGCAGCAGCCATCTGTCATCTCTGCCGTGGAGATGCGAGACTCCCACATCCCCAATGATTGAAACCTGCAGGAAGAAACAAAGGTAAGTAAACTTTTTCTAACACTTTCCATTTACCTCACATACTCACCTCTCCACACTTGCACCCATCACTTACCTTCAGAGCGCACTTTTGCACCCCTCCAACCCCCGCAGATCCACTGCTCGCCTCGGTGACCCTGGCAGGGTTCGCAGCCTTTGGGAAGCCCACACTTGTGTGGGTAAAATGGGGATAATCCTCTTATCTGCCTGCAGTTAAGTGGCTGTAATCCCCTTCCCACCTCCAAGGAGACAGGACCCGGCGCGGGTCGGCTACCCGCCTCCTGGCAAGATGGCACGGAGGCGGGTTGGGCACCCGCCCCCAGATTCTGCCATTTTCCCAGCAGTCCCGCCTCCATACCCGCCTCCCCAGGGCTGGCAAGATCATGCCCCATGTTTCAATGGCTCTCTAACTTTTCCATCAGCAACCTTTGGAACTCCTCTCACAAGCCTTACTTGAGCCTTTATAACATTCATCCTCTCCTCTGACCGGGGCCTTCCAACACATCTACTTGATATTGCATCAGCTGTCTGCTGCCACCTGGGAGAATGCTTCAGAGACTTGCTTTCACCTCATGCTGTAACTCGTGTTACAGGAAACATTAGCTGGGAGAGGTAGGTGACTAACATGAGCTAACAAGATGCATGAACTAATCTTTTACAAGGGGCAAGCTATGGAGCCCCTGGGAGGTATTCCATCCTAGCTGTTGATGATGGCAAGCTCAGTGTGCCAGTGCCTGCACCTGCTATAGTACTTTAAAGAACCAAGTTGTCATTAAACTCTAGCACTGTATCTATCTTGTCACTCTCCCTGGGTACTGCACACCCATTTTCAACTGCCTTCCTCTTTGTAGATTCATCACAGTAATTAGAGGCAGGTAAAGAGGAAGATAATGATGAGGATAATGATGAGGAGAATGAAAAAGAAAGAAAATATTTTGGGGGTCCGGAAGATGCTGATCCTGTGCCAATAGCCTTCCCCCTCCCCCTCCCCCATTAACTTCACCCCCTGATTCACTGGCCTTCTCTATCCTATGCACCAACTCAGATACTTTCACCTGGGGAGATCTTCTTTGTTCCCTTATGTTTTCCTTTTCCTCTTCCTCCCCCATCCAGACTGCAGACAGACGGGCTGCAATAGGTAAACCCATGATGTTCTATTGTATCCTTTACTGTGGGTAAGGGTCAAAATTTCAGCAGTGAGGAGCATCCCTCTCTGTCAGTTTAAAGTCCAATTCGCTAGCTCCCCACAGCAAAATAAAACTCTAAAATATGCAGGCAAACCAGAGAGGTGGGCAAAATTTGTCATAGTTGTAGGCACCTTTATAAGGAGCACTTCCGCCAGGCTCAGCTGATTCTGGCACACTACTGTGGCTCGTTTATCTGCACATAAGTTACACTGAGTGCAGTTGGGGTATTCCAGCATCTTATAGGAATTCCAAAATCTTACACCATCCTATCACTTCCACCTCTTTTGCATGTGTGCGCTGCTGGAGGGATGGATGGAGGAAATGTGTTCCCCATTCTGCCACAGGGCCAGGAATTTCAACTGAGAATGGAGTGAAAACCCAGCAGAAATGGATCATGCCCCAAAATTCACGACCCTGAAAATGACGTGCACCCAGATCTCACCCTAACTTACCAAAACAAACAAGGAAATTCAGTAACATGGAACCACTATACAATATTAATTCAAATACAGCAAATAAAATCTGCTTATAACCTAAAATTTCAAGTTATGGTTTATCTCTTTCCACTTTCTTTGAAAGATACTTTTAAAGTTTTAGTGAAGATAACAGGAATATGATTGTGGCAAGAATATTCTTATCAACTTTTACTCTCTTAAGGAGTAGAAAAACAAGAATTTATTTCAAGTACCCCTGTAGTGTTCTATGTTCTAAGTTGGTTACAGATATGTCTGCCTGGATCTATTCTAGAGTTCAAACCTTTATAAATGTAGCTATTACCTGAGTATTGCTGAGCCCCAAACCCCCATGTTCAACAGGAACTTGCAGCCCAAAAGCTCCCATTTCCTTTAATCCTTCCATGGTCTCATCCTCCACCTTCCCCAGACTATCATTCATAGCAGCATTATTGACCTCATAGAACAAAACGCAGCAATTAAAACTCAGCATCATAACGACTACATTTCCTGTTCTGTTTTTCTTGTCTACTTTCTCTGGGAAATGCGCGAGCCTTGATAGCAAGCGTTGGTTGGCTTTCGGTCATAGAAACATAGAAACATAGAATATAGGAGCAGGAGTAGGCCATTCGGCCCTTCGAGCCTGCTCCGCCATTCAATGAGATCATGGCTGATCATCCAAATTCAGTACCCGGTCCCTGCCTTCTCCCCCTATCCCTTGATCCCTTTAGCCTCAAGAAATATATCCAACTCTTTCTTGAATATATTTAATGAACTGGCCTCCACCGCCCTCTGTGGCAGAGAATTCCACAGGTTCACCACTCTCTGGGTGAAGAAATTCCTCCTCATTTCAGTCCTAAATGGCTTACCCCTTATCCTTAGACTATGACCCCTGGTTCTGGACTCCCCGGCCATCCGAAACATCCTTCCTGCATCTAGTCTGTCCAGACCTGACAGAATTTTATAGGTTTCGATGAGATCCCCTCTCAATCTTCTAAACTCCAGTGAGTATAAGCCCAATCAACACAATCTCTCCTCATACGTCATTCCTGCCATCCCAGGTATCAGCCTGGTGAATCTTCGCTGCACTCCCTCCATGGCAAGAACGTCCTTCCTCAGGTAAGGTGACCAAAACTGCACACAATACTCAAGGTGCGGTCTCACCAAGGCCCTGTACAACTGTAGCAAGACATCCTTGTTCCTGTACTCGAACCCTCTTGCTACGAAGGCCAACATACCATTTGCCTTCTTAACCGCCTACTGCACCTGCATGCTTACCTTCAGCGACTGGTGCACAATAACACCCAGGTCTCTTTGCACTTCTCCTTCTCCCAATCTATTGCCATTCAAATAATAATCTGCCTTCCTGTTTTTGCCACCAAAGTGGATAACCTCACATTTATCCACATTATAGTGCATTTGCCATGTTTCTGCCCAATCACCCAACCTGTCCAAATCATACTGGAGTTTCACGACATCCTCCTCACAGCTTACCCTCCCACCCAGCTTTGTGTCGTCTGCAAATTTGGAGATATTACATCCAATTCCCTCGTCCAGATCATTAATATATATTGTGAACAGCTGGGGTCCTAGGACCGATCCTTGCGGTACCCCACTAGTCACTGCCTGCCACTCAGAAAACGACCCGTTTATTCCAACTCTTTGCTTTCTGTCCGCCAACCAGTTCTCTATCCAAGTCAATACCTTGCCCCCAATCCCATGTGCCTTAATTTTGCACGCTAATCTCTTATGTGGGACCTTATCGAAAGCCTTCTGAAAGTCCAAATACACCACATCCACTGGTTCTCCCTTATCTATTTTACCAGTTACATCCTCAAAAAATTCCAGTAGATTAGTCAAGCATGATTTACCTTTTGTAAATCCATGTTGACTTTGTCCGATCCTGTCACTGTTTTCCAAGTGCTCTGCTATTACGTCTTTTATAATAGACTCCAGCATTTTCCCCACTACCGATGTCAGGCTTACCGGTCTATAATTCCCTGCTTTTTTTCTACCACCTTTTTTGAATAGTGGGGTAACATTAGCTACCCTCCAATCCATGGGTACCGTTGCAGAATCTATCGAGTTCTGGAAGATGACCAGCAATGCATCTACTATCTCTAGAGCCACTTCCTTAAGTACCCTGGGATGTAGACCATCAGGCCCTGGGGATTTATTGGCCTTCAGTCCCATCAATTTTCCTAACACCATTTCCCTACAAATACTGATTTCTTTCAGTTCCTCCCTTTCATCAGACCCTATGTTCCCCGACATCTCTGGGAGGTTATTTGTGTCCTCCTTTGTGAAGACAGAACCAAAGTATGTATTTAGTTGGTCTGCCATTTCCTTGTTTCCCATTATAAATTCCCCTGATTCTGACTGTAACGGACCTACGCTTGACTTCACCAATCTTTTTCTCTTCACATATCTATAAAAGCTTTTACAGTCAGTTTTTATGTTCCCTGATAGCTTACTCTCATATTCTATTTTCCCTTTCTTAATTAATCCCTTTGTCCTCCTTTGTTGACTCCCAAACTGCTCCCAATCCTCAGGATTATTGCTTTTTCTAGCCAATTTATATGTCCTTGGATCTTATGCTATCCCTAATTTCCCTTGTTAGCCACGGTTGAGTCACCTTTTTTGTTTTATTTTTATGCCAAACTGGGATGAACAAATTCTGTAGCTCATCCATTCGGTCTTTGAATGTTTGCCATTGCCTATCCACTGTCAACCCTTTGAGTGCCATTCCCCAATCAATCCTACCCAACTCGCTCCTCAGACCATCGTAGTTTTCTTTATTTAAATTGAGGACCCTTGTCTCTGAGTCAACTACTTCATTCTCCATCTTAATGAAGAATTCGATCATATTATGATCGCTCCGACCCAAGGGGCCTCGTACAACAAGATTGCTAATTAATCCTTTCTCGTTACATAATACCCAGTCTAAGATGGCCTGATCTCTGGTTGGTTCCTCGACATATTGGTCCAGGAAACCATCCTGATGTATAAAAAAGAGTCTCACACATCAAGGAACTTTAAAGTAAGCTTTAAGCAACTTATTATACTATATACAAGAGCGGACTTCACCATGCCTCTAGGAGAAGCCCTTTTACTATACTGAGCAGTTCAGTATTTATACTAGTCCAAACACAGGAAGTGACATATGCACAGAGTTCACAGTTCACAGGAAGTGATGTGCACATAACTTCATCCGGACGTTTATTTATTATTATTACATTCTTCCCTCCTGCGAGATTAGAAGGCTGTGGTCTTCCTTTTATTCCGCAGCCGCCGAACGAGGAAGAGTCGCACCCGTTTGGGTTCCCGTCGTAGAGGGTCTCTGGTCCGCTTACATGCTGTTGGCCATTGGTCAGCGTCTGTGTGGCCTGGATTACCCTGTGAAGGGTCGGGGAGATCATGGCTTCGTGTATGAGCCCCAATAGGTGCAGAGTCGGTCTGTCTCTGTTCAGAGGGAGGTGCAGAGCTGGTCTGTGGTGGATCAGTACTTTGGTGCGCGGTACTGGGAGGGTCGCAACTTTGAGTACGGGGTTCTACCGGCACCAAGCTAGTTGGTGTCAGATCAGGATCCTGGAGAGGGGTACCCGGTAGGTTCCAAGAGGCTCCTGGTAAAATACCATCACTCGATGTCCCACTAGGTCCTGGTGGGCAGGGAGCCAGATCCCGTAATGATACGGTAGATTCTCGGCCATCGGGATATCGTATGTAGGCATAGGTGGGGTTGGCATCGGTTAGTTCGACCTCGTCTACGAGAGGGTCATTTTTAGACGTCTGAACGAATCTTCGGAGTAGTACAGGTCCAGGAGTAGTTAGCCATGACGGGAGGGATGTCCCATAAGATGAGCGACGCTGGAATCCAAAGAACCGCTCATGAGGTGTAGTATTTGTGGCTGTAGAAAGAAGGGACCGTATAGAGTGCAATGCATCCGGAAGCACTGCTTCCCATTGCTGGTTTGGTAGGCCCCGAGATCTTAAAGCAAGATGTACGGAATTCCAGATGATACCGTTATACCTCTCTACCTGCCCATTTCCGATGGGATGATATGGCGTTGTTTTGCTTGTAGCAATTCCCCGTTCTGAGAGGTAGTCCTTGAGTTCCCTTGACATAAAGGATGGACCCCGATCCGAGTGAATGTAAGCCGCCATGCCACAGAGGGAAAATACCTGCTCAAGGCAGCAGATTACTGTGGACGCCAGCATATTGGAGCAGGGGAAGGCAAACGGAAAACGTGAATATTCATCAATCATGGTGAGCAAATATGTGTTCCAAGTTGAAGAGGGCACTGGGCCCTTAAAATCGATGCTAAGTCGTTGCATCGGTTGGGTTGCGTGTATGAGCATACCATCTGAGGGGCGGAAGAACTGAGGTTTTAATTCTGCACAAAGCCGGCATTCTGAGCACATTTTCTTTACATCTCCAGTAGAAAAAGGGAGATTCCGTGATCGTACGAAATGTAGCATGCGCATAATGCCAGGATGACACAATCCATTATGGACATCTATGAGAGTAGAGGACGACATAGTGGAGCAGAATGCTCGTGTGAGGGTATCCGGGGCCACATTCTCCTTGCCAGGTCGATAGTGAATGGTGTAACCAAAAGAGGCCAGTTCCATCCTCCAAAGCTGTATTTTATTATTCTTAATTTTGGTTCGTTTTCGATTATCGAGCATGAAGGCGACTGATCGCTGGTCCATGATTAATGTAAAGTGCTGGCGAGCTAGGAAATGGTTCCACTTCCGTGCCGCCTCTATGATGGCTGTGGCTTCCTTCTCAACCGGAGGATAATGTAGCTCGGCACCTTGTAAGGTCCTGGACATAAATGCTACAGGACGACCTTCCTGATTTAGAGTAGCCGAGATCGCCACCTCCGAGGCATCACATTCGACTATGAAAGGGAGATTCTCATCGATGGAGTGAAGAGCCGCTTTCTCCAACTGTTTTTTGAGAAGGTTAAAGGCTGCAACAGCCGTTGTTTCCAATGGAAATGATCTAGCATGCAGCAAGGGTTGGATTTTGTCTGAAAAATGAGGAATCCATTTAGCGTAGTATGCAAACAAACCGAGAGCCCGACGTAAAGAAGCCGGATTCTTAGGTGATGGGAGCTCTTGGAGCGGGCGAAGTCTTTCTGGGTCTGGCTTAATGATACCATTGCCTATGCAGTAGCCAAGGATGTTGATGGTCGGTTGCGACTCAACAGATTTAGATTCATTCAAAGTTAAGTTACGGTGATGGAGGGCATCCCGAAATTTTTGAAGGTTGGCGTCGTGTTCCTGTTGATCGTGACCTGCAATAGTAATGTTATCAAGATAGGGAAAAGTGTCCCTTAAGTTTTCCTGCTTAACCAGGCCATCCATTGCCCATTGGAAGACAGCCACTCCATTAGTAACCCCGAATGGGAGGCGACGAAATTGGTACAGCCGTCCATTAGCCTCAAAGGCCGTGTACTGCTTATCTGAGACCTTCAAGGGTACCTGATGATAGGCACTTTTTAAATCGTAAGTTGAGAACACTTTGTATTCGGCCAGTTTATTAACCATATTATCAATGCGTGGCAATGGGTAGGCGTCCAAGTCAGTATATTGATTGATGGTTTGCGAATAATCAATGCATAGTCATTGTTTGTGAGGTTTTAGAGAGTTCTTGACGATGACGACTTGAGCCCGCCAGGGCGACGAACATGGTTCGATGATATCCTCTGCTAAAAGTCGAGAGATTTCAGCCTCAATAAAAGATTGGTCTTCCTGACTAAAGCGCCGCGATTTCATTATTATTGGTTTGCATCGAGGAGGAATACTGGCAAATAATGAGGGTCCATCAAGTGAAGCTGCTGATAATGCACAAAACGGTAATTTAGACAGTATATTAGAAATAGTAAGTCCAGGTTTGGATCCGCCGAACTCAATGGTGAGTTTCTTATGCTGTTTTTGAAAATCCAGCCCTAAGATGAGATCACTACATAAGTCCTTGAGCACCGAAAGTCAGGTGGAGGGATACATGCGACCATTAAGTGACATATCAATAATACAAAAGCCGGAGATTCTGGTATTAAGTGATGACTGAGCCATCGCAATTGCCTGGTCCGATGGGAAGATATGTAGTTTCAATTTCGCAACAACCTGTTCTCTAATGAAACTATCAGTACTTCCTGAGTCAATTAAGGCATCTAAGGCATGCCCATTAATTGAAACTTTTGTAGCTGCATGAAACAGGTTCTGTGGGCAAGCAGCTGTAATTGGTGTGGTTGCACAGAGTGGCTGAAACTCTAGGTGTGCTTCTTCGGGAGAGAGCTCGAGAGGAAGCTTGATAGGTCCTAGCCGGAGCATTTTGATAGGCCCTAATTGGGGCAGTTCGGTAGGCCTTAGCTGGATAGGCCCTCGTGGAGGCTCTTGATTGGCAAACTTTTGCAAAGTGTCCCTTTTTATCGCAATGACTGCAGATCGCATTGCGAGCAGGGCAGAATTTCCTAGGGTGAAAAGAATCTCCACAAAAGAAGCATTCCTTCCTAGATTGCCAAGAGGCTGCTAAAGTGGGGTCATCCTCCTCTTCTTCATCAGAATTATCATCAGGATTAGATTCCTCCATGATAGGGTTCACCTGAGGCCACTTGAATCGTCTGGTTGCAGTTACAGCAGCAGATCGAGATCTGGGCAGCTGATAGAGGTCTGCATTTTTCTTTGCCAAATCCAGAGAACAAGCCAGGTCAAAAGCTTTTTGTAGCTCAAGTGTTTTACTTTCTAGTAGACGCTGGCGTATAAATGGAGAGGCAATCCCGCAGATGAAAGCATCACGAATCATTTCTTCACGGTACAGCTCAGCCGAGGCTGCCTGAAAGTTACAATCTGCGCTGAGCCTGCGAAGTTCTTGAAGGAATTCGTTAATCGATTCCCCTGGCCCTTGTCGGGCTGTGGCCAGTAGATGTCTAGCATAGACCTCATTTGCAGTCTTGGCATATAGTTTTTTAAGTGCCCGGATCACCTCATCGTAATTATCCCATTCATCAACATATTCAAACACTGTCGGGGTCACATAGTTGATAAGTATCCTCAGTTTAGTAGAAGCATTCGCTTTACATTCATCAAGAAAATTCTCAAAAGTACGGTACCAATGCTTCCATACCCTGCCAGCTGCTGGTGCGTTTGGGTCCAAGTCCAGACGAGTAGGTTTAAGGATGTTTTCCATGATGGGTGGTTCCCTGGATCCTTAACTCCGAGTTTGTCCGAAGGTCTAGTATTTGTGAGTGTAAACACTAAGTTGCTTAAATTGATGTATAAAAAAAAGTCTCACACATCAAGGAACTTTAAAGTAAGCTTTAAGCAACTTATAATTATACTATATACAAGAGCGGACTTCACTATGCCTCTAGGAGAAGCCCTTTTACTATACTGAGCAGTTCAGTATTTATACTAGTCCAAACACAGGAAGTGACGTATGCACCGGAAGTGAGGTATGCACAGAGTTCACAGTTCACAGGAAGTGATGTGCACATAACTTCATCCGGAAGTTTATTTATTATTATTACACATCCCGTAAACACTCCAGGAATTCCTCCTCCACAGTATTGTTACTAATTTGGTTGGCCCAATCTATATGTAGATTAAAGTCACCCATGATAACTACTGTGCCCTTATTGCACGCTTCTTTAATTTCCCTTTTAATGCCATCCCCAACCTCAGCATTACTGTTTGGAGGTCTATATACCACTCCCACTAATGTTTTTTTCCCCTTAGTATTTCTCAATTCTACCCATACAGATTCCACGTCATCAGAGCTAATATCCTTCATTACAATTGTATCAATCCCTTCTTTAACCAGTAATGCTACCCCACCTCCCTTTCCTTTTTGCCACAGGAAGCATCACAGCTGAGCTGATCCTGTCCTTGCACGCCATCCACAGATGCACACTTTCAAGAGAGGTTGTGAGAAAAGGATTAGGAATTAGACATTTTTACCTCCCTCAACTGTAGCACCCCTAGGTTGTTGTGTCGGTACCTTTCTACCTGGACACAATTAGAACTCAGAACCCAGAGATTCAAGCATGAAGTGCTTTATTCAGGAAGGAAAGGGAAGTTCTGGAGAGTTCCGAACAAAGAGAGCTAAACTTAAACAAGAGAACACCCAACCATGTATCTGCTGTGACAGCGCCACCACAGGTGGGAGGAGAACACACAATGCATAACATGGGTCATGTTGGCTGAGAGCAGTTAACACAGATTGGGATCAAATAAAATTCCACGTGGCTCAGCAACTCAATGGATAAAGTTACTGAGTATGAAAAAGATTAAGTGAAATATTTATTTCGAACACATACAGTATGGCGTTAAAGCAGCGCTACATTAATGTTCTGGCACAGTCAGTCACCCTAATTATTCTGTATTTAACGACTAGAAACAGTCACTAAAGTCACAGTTACAAAAATAACATAAAAGGAGAAAACAGCATTATGTTACTTGCCAGGAAAAACTTGGAGACTGGGCCCACTAGCTCCTGAAGAAACTGTGACTGCTCACTGTTGAGAACTGCATGAAAGAACAACACGGAATTAGTATTTAAATTGAATTGTCAAAAAAAGAAAAATCCTCAATTTTAAGAAATCTCATGTAGATCAGATTTTCTTTACATCTCAAAACAGGCTGGAGCATTTTCTGCGCCAATTCCGCAATGGTTCCACTCTTACATTACTGATCATAACCAGAGCATCACTAGCAATGGCTTCCTGTCCATCCGTTGCACCGCTACCTCTGTAGTCCCCCAAGGATGTATCCTTCACCTTTCCTCTTCTATGTGCTTCCCCTTGCTGACATCATCCATAAGACATGGGGTCAGCTTCCACATGTAAGCTGATGACGCCCAGCTCTATCGGTCCACCAACTCCTTTGATCCCTTCCCCCCCACAGCCTCTGTGCTGTTGAACTGTTTGACAGACACCCAGGGGGCTGGATTTTACCAGCCCTGAGGAGGCAGGACTGCTGGGAAAATCCCCCAAAATGGGAGCGGGTCCCAAACCCGCTCCCAATCCGCCTCCAACCAATCTTCCCGGGAGTCGGGTCCCCGATTTGCGTAGGGTCCCGACTCCTAGAGGCGGGAAGAGGATTACAGCCACTTAACTGCCTGTTAACAGGTAGTTAACAGGCAATTAAGAGGCTTTTTCCCATTTTTCCACTGCTGCTGCGGGCTTCCCGACGTCGGGGGACCCCGCCAGGGAATGTGGGATGTGGATTTACTGTAATTTTTGTGTAAATATGACAGCTGCAGAAGTGGTTTAAAGGATTCAATGGGACACTGGTGAGTTGCAGAGGTAAGGAAAAGTTGTGAAAGTAATGTTTAATGTGTTTAGATGTTTCTACAGGTGACAAGCTGTGAAGTGTTTGTGTAGGCTCATTTCATTGGGAGAAGTGACAGATGGCTTCTGCAATCTCAGCTGCAGCTGTCATCTGTTTTATCCTAAGGAGAGAGTAATTGGAGAGCCTGGGTGCAAGGGCTCACCTTTGGACAGTGATTGTCAGCATTTGACAGCACCTCAATGCTGTCAAACACTGTCAAATCATCTGTCAAACAAGTGTGGTGCATATGCCTTTAAGAAAACCGGCTGATGAAGCGTCATCAAGTGACGTCATCTGACACCGGCTTTCCCTTAATTGGTTGGCAAGCCCACAGGGTGGACTTAACAAGGCCAATCAGGGGAAAATAGTGTCCGCTCATCCGACGTCGCTAGGGACGGGACTGGAACCCGAAAACCAGCAGTCCCACCTCGAACTCGGCCTTCCGGGTAAGATTCCGCCCCTAGTCTTGGATAAGCTGCAATTTCCTCCAGCAAAACATTGGGAAGACCGAAACCATTGTCTTCAGCGCCCATGCAAAATCGGTACCCTTGCCAATGACCCCATCCCTCTCCCTGACCACTGTTTCAGGTTCAACCAGACTCCTTGCAACCTTGGCATCCCCTTGAACCCCGAGCTGAGCTTCTAAACTCATACCCTCTCCATCACAAAAACTGCGATTTCCACATCCATAACCTCAGTCACCTCAGCCCCTACTTCAGTAAGCCTCATCAATACCTCTGTGGCCTCCAGACTCCACTATTCCAATACTCTCCTGGCCAGCTTTTCATCCTCCACGCTTTATATTTTAGCTGATCCTAAACTCTGATGCCCACCCGCTGTATTGCATCGAGTCCCGCTCTCCCATCACCCCTGTCCTCGGTGACCGACATTGTTCCCTGGTCCCTCAATGCCTCAATTTAAAAATTCTCATCCTTGTGTTTAAATCCCTTCATGCACTCGCTCGTCCCTATCTCTGTTATCTTCCTCCAGCCCTCCAATCCACCACCCCCCATTCTTCTGATTCTGAACTCTTGTGCATCCGCCCTCCCTTCGCCTCACCATTAGCCGTCATGTCTTCAGTCGCCTAACCACACGTTCTGGAAATCCCTCCCGAAACTCCTCCACCTTTCCTCTTTTAAGATTGTCATTCAAACCCACCTCTATCCCAAAAATACTTCCTTTTTTGGCTCTGTGTCCATTTTTTTTTAATGACGCCTCTGTGAAGTACTTTGGAATTTTGTTTCTATGTTAAAGGTGTCATATAAATGCAAGTTGTCGTTGTTGTTGACAGCCGCTGCAGTATAAAAGCAGACCAAAAATGCAATAATACTGATTGATAGATTGTGAAATGATGCCATGGGATGCTCGTGATACTACAATTAAAACATTTGAAATTTCCCTCCCAACTATTTTAACAGAGGCATTAACCCATTTAAAAGAACTAGGTTAACACAATCATTAAAATATTGCAGAGAGGAATCTCAGATCATAAAAATATAATCAGCCTGGAGTGACTTCAAGGCAATAATTTCATCTTTGGCTCAGATGACGGTTGCAAACTGCTCACCTTGTGGTTTATGGAATATTAAACAGCTTGATTCAACGATAGCGTACAAGCTACATTACAACAGTGACCACACTTCAAAATTTAACACATCCTCAGGATGTCTCAGTCTGCATCACATCCAATGAATTATGTTAGACGTGCATTTTAACATCTAACAAACTAAAAGCAAGTTTGCTGGAGCCATCTGCGCGAAAAGAGGGGAGGATGCACAGAAGTTCAGAGTAGAAGGACCAAAGAGTGCAGCAGAGTTAAGGAGGTTAGGGAAGTAGGGTGGGGGCAAGGCCAGTGAGGGATACGCGGATGGGAACAAGAATTTTAAATTCACTGAGTTGAAGAATATACAACTGATGCAAATCAATGAAAATGGGGGTGCTAAGCATTTAGTGAGGGATGCGATATAAGCGGCTGAGTTTTGGATGAGTTGGAGTTTAAGCAGGGTGGAGGATGACAAGCTGGTGAGGAGAGTATTGGAGAAATTGGATCTAAATGTGTAAAAG
Source organism: Somniosus microcephalus (assembly GCF_052327205.1). Classification (NCBI taxonomy): domain Eukaryota; kingdom Metazoa; phylum Chordata; class Chondrichthyes; order Squaliformes; family Somniosidae; genus Somniosus; species Somniosus microcephalus. Next base: position 35,548,227 of record NC_140992.1, read on the forward strand.
CATAGATAAAGGTTTCAGCAGCAGTGCAAGTGAAGTGAAGGCAGAGGCAGGGGGAATGTTAATACAACATCACAGACCACAGTCAAAAAAGGTTTCAAAAAGCATGGGAATCTTCATTTCACATATGGACAGGGAGAATAATAATATTTTAAACATAACATTTTCACATCTGATTTGTTTCATAATGACAGATGGTGTAGTTTCAAAAGAAAAGCAACAAAAAAAAAATCAGACCCCTTTGCCAATGTTCCCTGATGAAATTCCTCCTCCTTCCCATTTCCATATCTTGCCCTATCAGTTTAAAAACATTTTTGCAGACTTAAATGCTAATGAACCTTTGAAGTAAAACACTGACAGCTTAAACAGTGGCAACACAATCATCATTATTCTGTACAGTCAATACATGATGGATTAAGTGCCCCATCAACAAATGGAAGGTTTCACATGGGGATAATTTGAAATTTGGCTGTTTGAATCATTTAGTTCCTTGGTTCCCAAACTGGTTGGCCCTTGTATTTGGTTTGGCTTGAGATACTGTTGGATCACCTTGTATCAAATCTGTTGCGCAAATCTCCAACAGGCTAGAAAATATAACCCATCTGTGTTTAAACTCTTGGACCTCAAAAACATGCAACATTGATCAAAGTTCATCCAAATTCAAGTTTAAAAAAACATGAGGTTAATGCCTCTGTGTTCATCAGTCGTATCCAAGCTCTGAATTATTTACAGACACATCATTTGAGGAAAGGCATAAACTTGCACGGTTTTTACTTATAAAATACAAATAAAATCTGCTGTGAATACACTGCAACATGTATACAGGGTTCACATAGTATAGCACAGATTCTAGAATTGTACATTGCAAACAAAACTAAACAAAAGAGGATGTTTCTTCCAATCTCACTTGGGTGCAGCATAAGGGTATTATGATTGCCAGGCTGGACTACAAGCTACGACGGAATAAAAAGCAACCAAATTCAATTCTGTTCAACAAACATGCCATTTTAAGAACTTGCATATATACAGCAATTTGGCACATCCTCAGGAAGTCTCAGAGTGTATCCCATCCAGTGAATTATGTTAGAAGTGCATCTTAACATCGAACAAACTAAAAGCAAGTTTGCTGGAGCCATTTGTTTTAAGCAGCATCAGAAGTACAAAAATGTTTGGTGTGCAGATTGGTCCAGAGTCTGAGCATCATAAACTATCCAGATCTTCAGGCATTTTACAAAGGCCTATCCAATATTGCAGCTTGCATGCTGGACTGTAAAATCAAAGGGTCACATTATTGAGATGAAAAGGGTGGACAAGGGAATGGAAAACACTTAAGTCAGCAAAATCAGAAATCTAAAAAAAAAGCTGCTACAGAGCTGCAAATAGTTTTTATAAGCTGGTAGAGTTGCTTTATGTGAGAGGGCTTGAAAACTCCACAGGGGTCATACAGGCTCATGTGGAAAGCCCTCAATTCTATATCTGCTGTAACATGAACTTTTTAGATACAATTGTAATATTTCTACAAACCGCAGGATAAAAATATAAAGGGGGAAAAATTCAGTTGGTAGCGCCACCCGTTAGCGCCTTAAGAGGGCGCTAAGTGGGGCGCAAACCAACTAGCGCCCGGGCACGGCGATATCTGCGCAAAATTGACCGGACATTTTGTGGCGGCGCTAAACAATACCGCCCGATCTCGTGCACACGCAGATCTTGACGTCATTCGAGAGTCCAACGCCCTTGGGCGCCCCGGACCGGAAATTCAGTGGTGCCCCCCTCCTTTCCGCCTGGCGCGACCAAGGACAGGTTGACTGGAACGCTTCCCAGTCGCTGTGGGGCTGGGGGGGGGGGGCGCTATTTAAAGGGGGCCTCTTCCTGGCTTTTGTGTGGTAGCCATTTTTGCACCACTCGTTCTGAGAGAGAGAGAGAGATTTGGAGAGAGACAAAGAGAGAAAGGGAGAGACTTCTGCATTGAGTCCACGCTGTCTGAGGTAGTTTTGGCTTCTGACCATAACTTTGCAGGTACTTTGCTTTTTGACCATCATAACTTTGATTGCCCAGATACTATGGGGGCTGCAATGGATGGGAACGTCGTCCTTCTCCGTCACATTCAGAGGGCACAGAGACGCAGAGAGAGAGTGGCAATCATGGCCAGACAGAGGAGGGCCAACAGGCGTCGGTACAGGAGACCTTACCCTCCCAGGGTTTTTTGCCAACAGTTCTCATACATTAACATGTCTGAGGAGCAGTGTTTGTGAAGGCTGCGATTCAGCAAGGAGGTGGTCACTGAGCTCTGCCACCTGCTTCAGCCAGATCTGCAGCCTCAACTGAGGAGCAGGATGTCTCTGTCGGTGGTAGTGAAGATAACAGTGGCTCTCAACTTTTATGCCACCGGCTCCTTTCAATCCGCTACTGGGGACATCGCCAATATCTCCCAGTTCGCAGTGCATTGCATCCATCAGGTCACAAATGCCCTCTTTAAAAGGAGACGAGAGTACATCTCTTTCCCCATGACCCCGGACAAGCAGCAAGAACACGCAATGGGCTTTGCTAGGATAGCAGGCTTCCCCATGGTGCAGGGCGCCATTGACTGCACCCATGTGGCTTTGCGGGCGCCGCAAGAGAATGCCGAGGATTTCCGCAACGGAAAGGGCTTCCATTCCTTAAACGTCCAGTTGGTCTGTGACCACAAACAGTTGATACTCACTGTCAATGCCCACTTTCCAGGTAGCAGCCACGATGCCTTAATCCTGCGCCAGACTTCTGTGGCAGACCTTTTCGAGGCACCGCTTCACCCAGGAGGTTGGCTTCTCGGGGACAAGGGATATCCTCTGTGCACTTGGCTGATGACCCCGCTCCGTTCGCCCAGCACCCCTGCTGAGCTACGATACAATGAGAGCCATCAAGCTACCAGGAACATCGTTGAGCACACAATTGGTGTGCTCAAGCAACGGTTCCACTGTCTGGACCATTCTGGAGGAGCCCTGCAGTACTCGCCTGAGCGAGTCTCCCACTTTGTTGTTGTGTGCTGCATAACCTGGCAATCCTCAGGACCCAGCCAATGCCACCAGACATTGGAGCAGCAGCAGAGGAGGAGGAGGAGGAGGAGGAGGAGGATGAACATCAGCAGCACCAAGGCGGGAGGGAGGCACAAAGTGGAAGGGCCGTCCATCAAAGGCTCATAGCAAGTCGCTTCTAGGCCCCCTCTGAGGAAATGGCTTCTGCCATTCAAACAACCTGAATGAAACCATCCCGCAACCCCTAAGCCGGTCAAGGCAACAATGAGTGCAAAGACCAAACATGTACATTTTGAATACAGACATTTCTTTATTCCACAAACTCTGTGTGTCTCATTTCCACATGACAAAGTAATAGAAAGAAACACAAAAAAAAGCAGTCATTCACATAACTGGCTCTCACAACCTGGAGACAATGTCCAAAACAGTAACAAAAATTTGACCACGACCCTCGGCCTTCAATAAAACAATGAAATGCATTTTGCGACACCCCCTACTTTTTGCCCTTCAAGGGTGATCTGCCTTCCTTGCGAAATTGCCCCCTTCCCAACCTGCAGCTCCTCCATAATGGGACCCCAGTGGCTGCAGCAAGGCTGGGGGAAGGCTGCCGAGTGTCAGAAACTGAGACTGCAGATGCCCTTGAGGGACGGCCTGGACCAGCTCTGGGCCTGGAGGGCCCGGCTGCTGACTGCTCCAACTCTGCATGGGCAGCAGCAGTCTGTCCTACAGGTGGTGGCAACTGCAGTGGGGAAGTGACAGTGTTGGCAGCAGGAATGCTGTCATCTTGAGTGAGAACAGCAACTCCCTGCTCGACCGACACACTGGCACTCCGACCGGGCAGCACCTCAGCATGCGGAGCAATCTGCTGGAGCACAGATTGCTGGCCTGCTGCGGCACGGTAAGAGCCCCGGGGAAATCTGCCCGATCCAGCGAGGATGGCAGCAGTCAATGCTCGCGTGACCTCAATCTGTGTCTGCATGAGACCAGCCACTGACTGCATTGCAGCACTTAGCATTTGCATGGCAGCCGCCAGTGCTCCAGCAAAGTGCTCCACACTCCTTGCCAGTGATTCAATGGATTCGAGCATCCTTGCCACTGCAGCCATGAGCTCAGTGTGCCTTTGCTCCGCCTGGGCGCTCATTTCAGCGAGGACCCGCTCCTCGTCTGCGTTCAGTGCAGCAGGACTCGAGGCCATACTCTCCGTCCGGGGAGAAGGCCCCCTCGCATTGCTGCAGCTCACGGGCTCCTGGAGCTTCACCCTCATCAGACCATTCCCCCCCGCTCCCCTTCAGGGAAGTCGTGTCCCCAGTATGGGCATGGGCTGCCTCGGCAGAGGGTTGCGCTGATGGTCCGGCTTCCTCTTCCTCCTCGCCTTCAGCTTCACTCCCAATGGCAGCTTGAGGGCCCGTCTCCTCACCTGGTGAATCACCATCTGAAAGCAGGGAGGTACAAGAGTGGCTTTAGCGTGAGGACAGGGTGGCAGCAAGGGACACATGAGTGCAGCGATGTACTGATTTGGATTGAAAGTGTCAGAGGCTGCTGTTGTGAGGAACAAGTGGAAGGAGAGAGGACAAAAAGGTGATGACCTTACCATTGCTGGCCAGAACGGGGTCGGCGTCTCCAGTGGCGACGGGACCAAGCATCCGGCTTGCCACAATCCTGTGGATGCGCTGCTCAAGATTGCTGAGGGCTTGAAGGTGAGGCCACCCTCCACCGGTCCGTTGCTGCTGTCTCCTATTATGAGTCAGCTTGGCCTGCAAGAAAAAGGACAGCGTCTGAGCAATTATGCAGCCATTATCTTGCCTGAAATGCCTCCCATGGTTGAATAACCCTTACTGTATGCAGCCATGATCTTGCCTGAAATGCCTCCCATGGTTGAATAGCCCTTACTATGCAGCCATGATCTTGCCTGAAATGCCTCCCATGGTTGAATAGCCCTTACTATATGCAGCCATGATCTTGCCTGAAATGCCTCCCTTGGTTGAATAGCCCTTACTGTATGCAGCCATGATCTTGCCTGAAATGCCTCCAATGGTTGAATAGCCCTTACTGTATGCAAAGTGTGGAATGTGCGTGTGTGTTTCATGAAAGGGCCATAGGTGTTGGATGAGTGCTGGGCACTGGGGCTTTCAAGACCCTCTGGCCATAAAGTGAGGTGGAGATGGAGGGATGAAGAGGTTTTGGAAAAAGGCACTCACACTGACGACCCGAGTGAGGTCGTTGAACTTTTTCCTGCATTGCACAGGGGTCCTAGGCACCATGCTGCTTGAGGTCACTCTGTGAGCCACCTCCCTCCATGCTTTCCTGTATTCGCTTGGCAAAGGCCTCCTGCCACTCTCTGGGTACAGTAGAGATCTTCTGCGCTCCACCGCGCCAACCAGAGTCTCCAAGGCACACTCGCTGAAGCGCTGTGCTCGCTCCCTGGCCCTCTCCATGGTCCTTGGCTGGAAGATTTCACCACAGGTCTGTCCAGGCCGAGACTCAAGGCTCCAGTGAGCAGGGCGTGGCTGCAGAGCAAGATCGACCCTCCCCTTTAAGAACTGACCGGCGCCAGTGTGTCTGTGTTCAATCGCTAACTGACAGCACCTGCGCTGCGCCCGCCCTCTGAGGTAGTGCCTCGCTCCTCGGGCTTAGCACCTTAAGAGAGGTGTGTAGCGCCTGATTTAGCGCTCCAATCACATCCAGGGGCAAGAGAGGCGAATTTTGCAGTCGGCGGCGATAATTTGCGCCGGGCGCTAAACTTTGTGCCCAGCCGATATTCGCCCCTCAAAATGGGCGATGCCGAATTTCTCCCCCAAAATTTCTACTGTCAGATGTAAAACAGCAATGTGCATGTGCTTTTTGCTAATAAAACAGCTTTATATAGGGTGAGAAGAATGCTGTTTGCAGGAGTTAGCTTGACCAATAGCATCTTGCAAGACACTTTATCACTATGATGACACTGCCCTTTTACGATAGGAGCACACCGGAACAACCATTACACTTGAAATGTTTATTGTGCAATATGATAGTGCCTGTGAAATCTGCAACCATCAATCTTTTCTTTGCACGGCAAAACATGCTGATAAGAGTCATTTCCTGACTTCCTGTCTGCCTGATGACACAGACAATGAACAGTATGCTCTGCATCATCATTGATAGATATGGAAATCATGCAATACTCTCCAGGAATCACAGTGATAAATACAATAATGTCTCCCTGCCACTCTCTTACAGGACATGGGTTTGCATTCATGATTCCCACATTGTCAGTCCACAACTTCAACCAACCTGGAGGCACTGAGCAAACGTAAATGTGAGTGAGAGAGCCTACAGTAAGTGAAAGAGAGAAAAAAAAACACAGGCAGCAAATCATATTAGGTTATTCACGTACATGGCCAATTTTAGACTGACGTTGGAAGAGGCCTAACTACAAGTTCTTATCTACTCTTGTCAATCAGGATGCATGACGGGTAGGGGTACTTGAAGGCAGAAGGAACAAATGGAGAGATTTTTAAAATAAAATTTAAAAAAACTACGTCACAAAAAAGGGGAGTGAGATAAACCTGGTCTAACAGGCCAATCATTCTAATGTCAGTGGTGGGGAAACTACTAGAGACTACTGTCAAGGAATAAATAAGTTCTCACTTGGAGAAGCATGGGTTAATAAAGGACAATCAGCAAGGATTTGTTAAAGGCAAATCGTGTTGACTAACCTGATTGAGTGCTTTGATGAAGTAACAGAGAGTACAGTAGCTGTTGTATTTCAAAAGGCATTTGATAAAGTACTACAGAACAGATTTATTCAGAAAATAGAAGCACAGGATATTAAAGGGACAGTGATAACTTGGAATCACAGAATCACAGAAACCTCACAGTGCAGATAGAGGCCATTTCGGCCCATCGAGCCTGCACCGACACATATCCCACCCGATCCCCGTAACCCCTACACCAACACATATCCCACCCTATCCCCGTAACCCCACGTATTTAATCCCCCTAACACTAAGGGTCAATTTTTTATCATAGCCAATCAACCTAACCCGCACATCTTTGGACTGTGGGAGGAAACCGGAGCACCCGGAGGAAACCCACGCAAACGTATGCAATTAGCTATGGGATAGGAGGCAGAGAGTAGTGGTGAACAGATGTCTTTCTGACTGGAGAGAAGTATGCAGTGGGGTCACCCAGGGGTCGGTACTAGGACCATTGTTTTTCTTGTTATATATAAATGACCTGAACTTGGTGTTATAACTCAAGAGGTTAATAACCTTGCTTGTATAACAATTAAAAGAGTACGCTGGAGACAGAGTTCAGTTAACAGCCATCTTTACTTCCAGAAGAATCTCTCACTTAATGCACTCTATTTCCCATGGTGCATTGCACATCACAACTACGGTAAGCTATGTGGGACAATTCAAATACAACATTCAAAATACACAACACTTGGGTATAGGGTATACAATTTTGAAGTTTGTTGATGATACAAGACTTGGCAACATAGTAAATAGTGAGCAGGAAAGTAGCAGGCTTCAGAAGAACATAAACAGCCTGGTGAAATGGGCAGACACATGAGGGAAAACGTTTTTACGCAGTGAGTGGTTATGAAGGGTAAATTACAGTCCTAGCCCTTTTGGGCTATCCCAGATCAGGCGTATTCCCCAGACATTCACCCTCAACTTAAGTTAGAGATAGCCAAATTCCATAAGACACTTAAATGGGTCTAAAGGTTCAGGCTATCTCTCCCTAAAGGAAAGGAACGACTGAAGATATTACCATCCTCCAGATAGTACTTTTAATAAGTTGAACTAGACTGTAACCTTGCGGATATTATGAGGGTCCGGAATACCCCCCAGAATTCTGCAACTCCTTACAAAAGAGTATACAAAATTTGGGTTCGCGAGTTTATACAGAATTACTCTTTGAGACAATTCTAAAAATATAGGGAGAAAAATTCAGTATCGCCCCATTTGGGGCGCCATTATCGGCCATGCGCAAAGTTTAACGCCTGGCGCTAATTATCGCCTCCAACAGCAAAGTTGGCTTTTAGCGCCCCTGGAGATGATTGGAGCGCTAAATCAGGTGCTTCACACCTGTCTTAAGGCGCAAAGGCCGAGGTGCGAGGCGCTACCTCAGAGCGCTGGTGAAGCAAGGAAGGGCAAATCAAAATAAACATGCAAAGTGCTGCTCAGTACTCAAAACTCCTTCACACAGCGTTGAATCTCTCCAGAAGTCTCTCTCTCTCTCAAAATGCGTGGTGCAAAAATGTCACCGACAAAAAAAGGCAGGAAGCGGTCGCCTTTAAATAGCGCTCCCCTAGTCCCTTTCTGACAGCATAACGCTCCCCTCAACCTGTCGTTGCTAGCGGCAGGCAGTAAGGCAGGGGGCGCCACTCAATATCTGGTCCGGGGCGCTAACGGGGCATTGCGCACTCGACTGACATCACAATCTGCCGGCGCAGGAGATCGTGGCGGTGGTGTTTAGCACCGCTGCAAAATGTCTAGTTAATTTCATGAGCAGCGCAAACATCGCTGCGCCCGGGCGCTAGTTGCTTTGCGCCCCATTAGCGCCCTCTTAAGGCACTAACGGGAGGCGGAAACAACTGAATTTTTCCCCCATATAATTTTAATTAAGAGCCGACTTTCATTTAACATCTGCTGACTCAGTCGTAACATTAACAATTCAAAATACAGATAGCTTACATTTCTTATTTCTCAGAGATCCTTATTCTCAAATCTTTACTTCATTACATTTCTTACTTATTTCTAAAATCCAGAACATCCACCAAAATCAATTACTTTGACTTCCCGAGACTCATAGTTAAAGACTTAGAGATGCCTCTGAAGAGTTGAGAAACGCTTTGCCTGTTCAGCGAGTTCTGCCTTTCTGTTGAAAAGGTCTTATTTTTATACCCTTTTGGCAGTGGTTTCTTCTTTGAAGTTCTCTGCTGATGTCAACTAATTGTCTTTATTGATACCTCTGTTTGAATGCTTTCTATCTTACTATCAATTCAACTGTTGCATGCATAATTATTTCTCTACCTTTAGATGTTCCAAAAACTATCATAAAAACAATGACAGCAATGGCTTCTGTTTTACGCGTTAGCTCTTACCACTTTAAACTGGGCATTTTCATTGTGTTGGTTGCAAACCATAGACTTTTCGGAAGCACCAATGGTTTGCTTCAATCTTTCATTGTTTTAGTACATTTACCTAATTCCCATTTCAAAGCTTGTTTACAACTTTGTTATCGACTGATCTTTATCTCAGGAGCCTGTATTCTGTTTGCAGCCTGTGTCTCTGAGGCTTTAGATTTTTAAACCCAGTATATTCTGTATTAATAATATCAGTATTCTGTTCATATTATGGTGTATCTGTCTGAAATATGGCATATTCCCTCACAGTTAGGATCGGGAATGCACTGCCTGAAAGGGTGGCGGAGGCAGATTCAATCGTGGCTTTCAAAAGGGAACTGGATAAGCATCTGAAGGAAGAAAAGTTGCAGGGCTATGAGGAAAGGACAGGGGAGTGGGATTGGTCGAAGTGCTCTTGCAGAGAGCTGCAGGCTCAGCGGGCTGAATGGCCTCCTTCTGTGCTGTAACCATTCTATGATTCTATATGGCAGATGCGGGTAGGTGTGAAGTGATGCACCTTGGGAGAAACAATGTGGAGAGGGAGTATAATCTAAATGGCACTATTTTGAAGGGAGCGCAAGAGCAGAGAGACCTGGGGGTGCATATTCACAAATCTCTGATGGTGGCAAGGCAAGTTAATACTTGGCTTTGTAAATAGGGGCATTAAATACAAAAACAAGGAAGTCATGCTAAATCTTTACAAATCACTGGTTAGGCCTTAGCTGGAGTATTGAGTACAATTCTGATTACCACACTTTAGGGGAGATGGGGTTGAGGGAGTTTTAATAATCTCAACAGGGAATCCAGTTAAATTGAGCCCTAAGTGCCAAATATATACTTCAGCTCTCACCATCTCAAAATAGTGTGATTGGCAGTTTTCAGTATGCTGATAGATTTAGATGAGGAAAGACGGGAGGAGGCTTGAGTGGAGCATAAACGCCGGCATGGACTGGTTGGGCCGAATGGCCTGTTTCTGTGCCGTATATCCTATGTAATCCTATGTAGTTCCTGTATGTGCCAGGGTCTCTTGCATATCTGTACAAGTTTATACATTTGGGGAATAATCAAAAAAGAATTTATAAACATGCTTTCTTTCCCACGACACTAAACTGCTCACCTGATGGATAGGGAAAAACTTGTTCAGTGCTGATTTTGCCTTTAAAAATGTTTACACCAAAGGATATTGACTCCTACAGAGGAAGATAATCACATTATTTAAACAAAACACCCAGGAATATTTCTTGATTGTAGAGGCGGAGGAGCTATATAGCAATCAGTAAGATTTTTTTTCAGTATATAGACAATTAAATATTAAGTTGCATTATTACTTTTCAGATCTAGAATTATCTCAATATTCTTCCAATAATTTCAACTGCATGATCATTTGTGAATTGTGGTTACTGTTTGCTACTTTATGCTTATTATTTCTGAGGGGGAACTGGATGGTGCAGTAGGTTAAACACCAACACCTTTGGAAGCTGGGTTCCATTTCAGCCTTGACTGATGGGATGAAAAGCTTCCTTTGTTTCTGGGCTGCAAGGGTCCCATGTGGAATGAATTTGGACAGTCTCAACCCAGATCTTTATAACAAACACACACACAAATATTGCGCCGAATTTGGCCTTAATTAGCACCAACTTGTAATTTTCACTCAGAGCGGCTACAGGATGGTCCTCCAAATGTCTAAAAGGAAAAGTTTTCATTCCCCAGCACTTGATGAGCTCAAAATTTACAAAAAGCTTACTATTTGTAACCAGTTTGCAGAGATATTAAATTGTGCTTTCAACAGGAAAATGTAACTGAATATGACACCAAAAGAAATATTAATAAAAACACAATAGTTAATTCTGTAAGTTATAGCTTCAGTATTAATCTTATGACATCACTTAAGATGTCCTACTCCCTATATCTAACTTGCATAGCTACTTCTATCGAATTGAGAAAATGGGGGAGGTGGGAGGTGGACACCAGGGTTAAGACCAGGTGAGGGCCAGGTTACTAATATGACCAGGTGGGGGCCAGGGTTACTAATAAGGCCAGGTGGGGGCCAGGTTACTAATAAGACCAGGTGAGGGCCAGATTACTAATAAGACCAGGTGGGGGCCAGGGTTACTAATAAGACCAGGTGAGGGCCAGGGTTACTAATAAGACCAGGTGAGGGCCAGATTACTAATAAGACCAGGTGGGGGCCAGGGTTACTAATAAGACCAGGTGAGGGCCAGATTACTAATAAGACCAGGTGGGGGCCAGGTTACTAATAAGACCAGGTGGGGGCCAGGGTTACTAATAAGACCAGGTGAGGGCCAGATTACTAATAAGACCAGGTGGGGGCCAGGTTACTAATAAGACCAGGTGAGGGCCAGATTACTAATAAGACCAGGTGGGGGCCAGGTTACTAATAAGACCAGGTGGGGGCCAGGTTACTAATAAGACCAGGTGAGGGCCAGATTACTAATAAGACCAGGTGGGGGCCAGGGTTACTAATACGACCAGGTGGGGGCCAGGTTACTAATAAGACCAGGTGGGGGCCAGGTTACTAATAAGACCAGGTGGGGGCCAGGTTACTAATAAGACCAGGTGAGGGCCAGATTACTAATAAGACCAGGTGGGGGCCAGGTTACTAATAAGACCAGGTGGGGGCCAGGTTACTAATAAGACCAGGTGAGGGCCAGATTACTAATAAGACCAGGTGGGGGCCAGGGTTACTAATAAGACCAGGTGGGGGCCCGGTTACTAATAAGACCAGGTGGGGGCCAGTTACTAATAAGACCAGGTGGGGGGCCAGGTTACTAATAAGACCAGGTGGGGGGCCAGGTTACTAATAAGGCCAGGTGGGGGCCAGGTTACTAATAAGACCAGGTGGGGGCCAGGGTTACTAACAAGACCAGGTGGGGGCCAGGGTTACTAATAAGACCAGGTGGGGGCCAGGTTACTAATAAGACCAGGTGGGGGCCAGTTACTAATAAGACCAGGTGGGGGCCAGGTTACTAATAAGGCCAGGTGGGGGCCAGGTTACTAATAAGACCAGGTGGACACCAGGGTTACTAATAAGACTAGGTGGGGGCCAGGTTACTAATAAGACCAGGTGGGGGCCAGGTTACTAATAAGACCAGGTGGGGGCCAGGGTTACTAATAAGACCAGGTGGGGGCCAGGTTACTAATAAGACCAGGTGGGGGCCAGGTTACTAGTGAGACCAGGTGGGGGCCAGATTACTAATAAGGCCAGGTGGGGGCCAGGTTACTAATAAGGCCAGGTGGGGGCCAGGGTTACTAATAAGACCAGGTGGGGGCCAGGGTTACTAATAAGACCAGGTGGGGGCCAGGTTAGTAATAAGACCAGGTGGGGGCCAGGTTACTAATAATACCAGGTGGGGGCCAGGTTACCAATAAGACCAGGTGGGGGCCAGGGTTACTAAAAAGACCAGGTGGGGGCCAGGTTACTAATAAGACCAGGTGGGGGCCAGTTACTAATAAGACCAGGTGAGGGCTAGGTTACTAATAAGACCAGGTGGGGGCCAGATTACTAATAAGACCAGGTGGGGGCCAGGTTACTAATAAGACCAGGTGGGGGCCAGATTACTAATAAGACCAGGTGGGGGCCAGGATTACTAATAAGACCAGGTGGGGGCCAGGTTACTAATAAGACCAGGTGGGGGCCAGGTTACTAATAAGACCAGGTGGGGGCCAGATTACTAATAAGACCAGGTGGGGGCCAGGTTACTAATAAGACCAGGTGGGGGCCAGATTACTAATAAGACCAGGTGGGGGCCAGGATTACTAATAAGACCAGGTGGGGGCCAGATTACTAATAAGACCAGGTGGGGGCCAGGTTACTAATAAGACCAGGTGGGGGCCAGATTACTAATAAGACCAGGTGGGGGCCAGGGTTACTAATAAGACCAGGTGGGGGCCAGTTACTAATAAGACCAGGTGGGGGCCAGGTTACTAATAAGACCAGGTGGGGGCCAGGGTTACTAATAAGACCAGGTGGGGGCCAGTTACTAATAAGACCAGGTGGGGGCCAGATTACTAATAAGACCAGGTGGGGGCCAGGGTTACTAATAAGACCAGGTGGGGGCCAGGGTTACTAATAAGACCAGGTGGGGGCCAGGGTTACTAATAAGACCAGGTGGGGGCCAGGTTACTAATAAGACCAGGTGGGGGCCAGGGTTACTAATAAGACCAGGTGGGGGCCAGGTTACTAATAAGACCAGGTGGGGGCCAGGGTTACTAATAAGACCAGGTGGGGGCCAGGGTTACTAATAAGACCAGGTGGGGGCCAGGGTTACTAATAAGACCAGGTGGGGGCCAGGTTACTAATAAGACCAGGTGGGGGCCAGGTTACTAATAAGACCAGGTGGGGGCCAGGTTACTAATAAGACCAGGTGGGGGCCAGGTTACTAATAAGACCAGGTGGGGGCCAGGTTTCTAATAAGACCAGGTGAGGGCTAGGTTACTAATAAGGCCAGGTGGGGGCCAGGATTACTAATAAGACCAGGTGGGGGCCAGGTTACTAATAAGGCCAGGTGGGGGCCAGGTTACTAATAAGACCAGGTGGGGGCCAGGGTTACTAATAAGACCAGGTGGGGGCCAGGTTACTAATAAGGCCAGGTGGGGACCAGGTTACTAATAAGACCAGGTGGGGGCCAGGTTACTAATAAGACCAGGTGGGGGCCCGGTTACTAATAAGACCAGGTGGGGGCCAGGGTTACTAATAAGACCAGGTGGGGGCCAGGTTACTAATAAGACCAGGTGGGGGCCAGGGTTACTAATAAGACCAGGTGGGGGCCAGGTTACTAATAAGACCAGGTGGGGGCCAGGTTACTAATAAGACCAGGTGGGGGCCAGGTTACTAATAAGACCAGGTGGGGGCCAGGGTTATTAACAAGACCAGGTGGGGGCCAGGGTTACTAATAAGACCAGGTGGGGGCCAGGTTACTAATAAGACCAGGTGGGGGCCAGGTTACTAATAAGACCAGGTGGGGGCCAGGTTACTAATAAGACCAGGTGGGGGCCAGGTTACAAATAAGACCAGGTGGGGGCCAGGTTACTAATAAGACCAGGTGGGGGCCAGGTTACTAATAAGGCCAGGTGGGGCCCAGGATTACTAATAAGACCAGGTGGGGGGCAGGGTTACTAACAAGACCAGGTGGGGGCCAGGGTTACTAATAAGACCAGGTGGGGGCCAGGGTTACTAATAAGACCAGGTGGGGGCCAGGGTTACTAATAAGACCAGGTGGGGGCCAGGTTACTAATAAGACCAGGTGGGGGCCAGGTTACTAATAAGACCAGGTGGGGGCCAGGTTACTAATAAGACCAGGTGGGGGCCAGGTTACAAATAAGACCAGGTGGGGGCCAGGTTACCAATAAGACCAGGTGGGGGCCAGGTTACTAATAAGGCCAGGTGGGGCCCAGGATTACTAATAAGACCAGGTGGGAGCCACGGTTGCCAATTTCCCAGACTACTGTGCTTCAGATGTGCTGATGTAATCGGGCACCAGAACTAACTGTTATAAACACCTACTACTCACATCTGATAAGACACAGCTGCATCTGATGAGCCACTATAGGATTCACTTTAGTCTTCCAAATAGAAGCAGTCTCTATGGAAGCAGTTACACAAAACCCTGACTGGGGGTTGTGCTTCTCTAATGAGGACTTTCTATGAATCATAAAGCACAGGGAGGCTTGGTGGAGACAGGATGGTGCAGTGCAGCCGTGCAATACACTGATGGTTCCAACAGGCTGAGCTCACACTCATGACTCGTTCCAGGGCAAATTCCCAATCTCAGCTGTGCTATCAAAGGAAAATTCAGAGGGCGACTAGACAGTGTTGCAACATTCCCCATTCTGTCCCAAAAGAAAAGTTCATTTCCAGCTGCGATTAATGGAATGAATGTCTCCTCTTTCTCCCAGCTGCAAGGGTCCCAAATAAAATAAATTTAGTCACTCTCAAAGTACTTCCCAGTGAACACAAGTCTATAATGGCTCACTGACAAATATTGGCAATCTCACTCAGAAGGCCATAAGGCTGGCTGGTGTGAGGAATGGAAACATTCATAGTGGTGCAGTAGAGGGTTAAGCTATACTGTTCAATAACAAGTAACTTATCCTGCAACTGCCATACTGTACCCAACTGGTGCTGACTCAAAATGGGTCCTCAACATTACCATTAAAAAATGGGTGAATCATGCTGGATTCAAAAAGAACTTGCCAAACGATTGTAGCTATTAAAAAAATACAAACTACCATGTTCAGAAGGCTTCTGAATATCACAAGGGAACATAAGAACATACGAAATAGGAGCAGGAGTAGGCCATTCGGCCCTTTGAGCCTGCTCCGCCATTCAATGAGATCATGGCTGATCTTCTGCCTCAACTCCATTCACCGGCCCTATCGCCATATCCCTTGATGCCCTTACTTGTCAGAAATCTATCGCCTTCTGATTTGAATATACCCATGACTGAGCCTCCACAGCCCTCTGGGGTAGAGAATTCCAAAGATTCACCACCCTCAGTGTGAAGAAATTTCTTCTCATCTCAGTCCTGAATGGCCTACCCTTTATCCTGAGGCTGTGGCCCCTGGTCCTAGACTCCCCAGCTGAGGGAAACATTCTCCCAGCATCCACCCTATCAAGCCCTGTAATAATTTTGTATGCTTCAATGAGATCCCCTCTCATTCTTCTGAATTCAAGAGAATACAGGCCTAGTTTACTCAATCTCTTCTCATACGACAGTCCCGCCATCCCAGGAATTAATCTCGTGAACCTTCGTTGCACTCCCTCTATGGCAACTATATCCTTCCTTAGGTAAGGAGACCAAAATTGAACACAGTACTCCAGGTGTGGTCTCATCAAGGCCCTATATAATTGGAGTAAGACTTTTTTACTCCTGTACTCAAATCCTCTTATAATGAAGGCCAGCATACCATTTGCCTTCCTAATAGCTTGCTGCACCTGCACATTCACTTTCAGTGACTCATGTACAAGGACACCCAGGTCCCTTTGAGCATCTGCATTCCCCAATCTTTCACCATTTAGGAAATACTCTGCCTTTCTGTTTTTTCTACCAAAGTGGATAACTTCACATTGGTAGAAATACAGGAGCTACACAGTGATACTGGTTAAAACTGGTTAAAACATTTTCACAGGAAATATACATTGCATTTGAATTCCTGAATTATTAATGGAATTCAACAACAACTTACATTTATATAGTACATTTAACATAGTAAATGCCCCATTAGAGAAAAACAAGCACTATGGAGTAGTAAAGGTTAAGAGAGATGACCAAATGCTTGGTCGAAAATATAGGTTTTGAGTAGGTTTTTAAGGCAAGGAGAGAAGTTGCAAGGCAGAAAGGTTTAGTGAGGGAACTCCAGACAATGTGGCTGAGATGCTAAAGGCTCTGTCACCAATAGTGGAGTTGGGTGAAACAAAGCGGATCGGGGCAATGCACAGGAGTTCAGAGTCAGAGAACCAAAGTCATGGACAGGGACTAAAGGGGTAGGCTATGATGAGACCAGAGGGATTTATAAATGAGGATGAGGAATTTGAATTGGCAGCAAGGAGACCATGGAGGTCAGAAAGGACAAGGGTGCTGGATCCAGACTTAATAAGTAACTGAATATTTTGATCATCAGATAAGGTAGGCAATAGAGTCCAAAGCAAACTTGTATAATTCTGTTACCTCTTTTATTTATAAAATAAAAATGCACATTATATGTAAAGCTCACATAAAGTTTCAACAGTTTGGCTCACCATTTTTATTTCACTTGCATAGTGGACATTAAACTGGAAGGTTGGAAAAAACATTACAGGTAAAATACTGCTGAAAAAAAGGAACACAATATATAGAGAATATCAAAAAAAAATCAGTATTGCACAGAGATTACCAGACACATCTATATTTTTACAGAGGTATTTTGGCATTTTACACCAAATTTAACGGTTTAACGATAACTGATTTTAAAGCAGGCCATGACAATAGCGTTCCAAAGAATTGATTTTGTAAACTTAATTTTTTTTAGATTCATCCATCTGAGATTGAAGCTCATGGAATTGAAGGCAAATTATTGACCTGGTTAGGAAATTGGCTGAGCGACAGGAGACAGGCAGTAAGGATAATGGGCAGGTACTCTAATTGGCAGGATGTGACTAGTGGTGTCCCGCAGGGATCTGTGTTGGGGCCTCAACTATTCACCATATTTATTCATGACTTAGATGATGGGATAGAGAGCCACATATCCAAGTTTGCCGATGACACAAAGATAGACTGCATTGTAAGCTGTGTAGATGGATAAAATTACAAAGAGATATTAATAGATTAAGCGAATGGTCAAAACTGTGGCAAATGGATTTCAATATAGACAAATGTGAGGTCATCCACTTTGGACTTAAAAAGGATAGATCAGAGTACTTTCTAAATGATGAAAAGCTGGAAACAGTGGAGGTCCAAAGAGACTTAGGGGTCCATTAAAATGGCATGGACAGGTACAAAAAATAATCAAAAAGGCTAATGGAATGCTGGCCTTTATATCTACAGGACTAAAATACAAGGGGGGAGAAATTCGGTTGCTAGCGCCAGCGATTAGCGCCTAAAGAGGCCGAGAATTGTGGCGTGACCCAAATTTTGGCCGGGCGCAGTGAACCCAGCGCCTCTCGCCATATTGAGTGGTATTTTAGCACCAGCGCTATGTCTTAGCGCCCGCACCCGGGCGCAGGCAGATCATGACGTCATTTCAGTGTGCAATGCTTTCTTGGCACCCCGGACTGGAAATTCAGTGGTGCCCCCCTCTGTTCCGCCCTGCACTAATAAGGACAGCTTCCAGGAACGTTCCCCAGTGGCTCTCGGGCTTAGGGGGCGCTATTTAAAGGGCACTGCACTGGTATAAAAGCAGCAGCCATTTTGGGAGCACAACTTATTTGTGATTTACACAGATTGGAACAGTTGAACTCTGAGCCATTTCACTACTGACCCAGCGCTGCCAGAGGACCTTCAGCCTTCATACCATCACCCTGCTGCTGGTGAGCGCTTACACACTTTTTAATTTCTGCTGACCTATTATTATGGGGGCTGCTTTGGAGGGGAACGTCCTGCTGCTCGACCATCTTGAAAGGGCACAGGGATGGAGGGAGAGAGGGCCAGACGGAGGAGGGCCAACAGACGTCGCCACACCAGACCTTGCGCTGCCAGGGTATTCAGGCAGCAGTTCTCTTACCTCAACATGTCGGAGGAGCAGTGTGTTAGGAGGCTGCGATTCCGAAAGGAGGTGGTGACTGAGCTGTGCCACCTGATTCAGGAAGATCTGCAGCCACAGATAAGGTGCAGGACCTCTCTGTCGGTGGCTGTGAAGATAACAGTGGCATTGAATTCCTATGCGACCGGCTCCTTCCAGTCAGCAACTGGGGACATTGCCAACATATCCCAGTTTGCGGTGCATAGCTGCATCCAGCAGGTTACAGATGCCCTGTTTAAAAGGCGGCGTCAGTACATCTCCTTCAATGTGACACCGGAGAAGCAGCAGGAGCACGCAGGGGGCTTCGCGGCAATAGCGCACTTCCCCGTGGTGCAGGGCGCCATTGACTGCACGCACATGGCTTTGCGGGCGCCTGTACAGAATCCTGAGGAGTTCCGCAACCGCAAGGGGTTCCACTCCTTGAATGTGCAGCTGGTCTGTGACCACCGACAGCTGATCCTGGCGGTCAATGCACAGTTCCCAGGCAGCAGCTACGACGCTTTCATTCTGCGCCAGACTTCAGTCGCTGACCTTTTCGAGGCCCCGGCTCACCCAGAAGGCTGGCTTCTCGGCGACAAGGGCTATCCACTGTGCCCATGGCTGATGACCCCGCTCCGTACGCCCAGCACCCCTGCAGAAGAGCACTACAACGTCAGCCATCAGGCGACGAGGAACATTGTGGAGCACACAATCGGCATGCTCAAGCAGCGGTTCCGCTGTTTGGACCATTCGGGAGGAGCCTTGCAGTACTCACCAGAGAGAGTCTCCCACTTCGTCATTGTCTGCTGCATGCTCCATAACCTCGCCACCCTGCGCACCCAGCCAATGCCAGCAGACATTGAAGGACCAGCAGAGGAGGAGGAGGAGCAGGAGGAGGAGCAGGAGGAGGAGGAGGAGGAGGACCAAGACGGGAGGGTCGAAGAAAGTGGAAGGGGCGTCCGTCTGAGGCTGATAAGGAGTCGGTTCTAGGCCCCTGTCACGGACTGCTTGGTGCCATTGGAAGACCACGAATGGAACCATTCGGATAACCCAAAGCCTATGAAGGCCACAATGATTGTAAATAGCAGACATGGCCAATGACATTAAAATTCTTTGTTTATTTTGAAAACTGTGCTTCCTTCCAACATGACAAAGCAATGGCAACTGAAAGCTTAACTAACAAACTAACACATAAGTGACTCGCACACCCGGGAGACTATCCAAAACATGAGTAACATTCAGAACACATGCTCGCACACCCGGGAGACTATCCAAAACATGACTAACATTCAGACCACCATCCACGGCCTTGATTTCTAGAAATAGGATGTTTCTGCAGCTCCTCCTACTCTTTCCCCTTTGATGGAGATCTACTTCTCTTGCGAGAACGGCCCCTTCCCTCCCTGCAGCTCCTCCGTAATGGGACCCCAGTGGCTGCATGAAGGCCGGGGAACACCTGCTGACTGTCCGAACGCGCTGATGCCCCTGAGGGATGGCCTGGGCGGACTCTGGGCTTGGAGGGGCCGGATGCTGACTGCTCCAATTGGGCATGGGTGGAAGCAGTCTGTCCTGCAGGTGATGGCAGCTGCAGTGGAGACGTGCCAGCGTTGGCATCAGGAATGCTGACATCCTGAGAGCGGACACCAGCTCCGTGGTCGGCCGACACACTGGCACTCTGACAGGGCAGCACCGCAGCATGCGGACCCATCGGCTGGTCCACAGATTGCTGGCCTGATGTGGTGCTGCAAGGGCCCCGGGTAATCCTGCCTGAACCATGGAGGGTGGCAGCAGTCAGTGCTTGTGTGGCCTCAATCTGCCTCTGCATGAGGCCAGCGAGGGACTGTGTGGCAGGTGCCAGTGCATCGGTGAAGCCCTGGACAGTCCTTTCCAGTGATGTCGCGACGCCCTGGACAGTCCTTTCCAATGATGTCGCGACGCCCTGGACAGTCCTTTCCAATGATGTCGCGACGCCCTGGACAGTCCTTCCCAATGATGTTGCAACGCCCTGGGCAGTCTTTTCCAGGGCTGCCTCAAAGCCCTGGGCACTCCTTTCCAGGGCTGCCCCGAAGCCCTGGGCACTCCTTTCCTGTGCTGCCCCGAAGTCCTGCACAATCCTTTCCTGTGCTGCCCCGAAGTCCTGCACAATGGCTCCCGAACTTCCCTCCCCCCCTTGCGCTGCTGGAGGCCACTGGTTCCTGCAACTGGTTCCTCCTCAGATCCATCCCCCCCGCTCCCTTCCAAGGAAGCACTATCCCCAGTCTGCAGATGGGCTGGCTCGCCTGAGGGTGGGACGGATGGTCCAGCTTCCTCCTGGTCGTCGCCTCCGGAGTCAGTGTCCCTGGCAGCTAGAGGGCCCAGCTCCCGAGCTGGTGATGCAGCATCTGAAAGCAGGGAGGTTGAAGAGTGGATTTAGTGAAAGGCCAGGGTGGTAGCAAGGGATGCAAGAGTGCTGCAATGCTCTGACATGGGTCCAGGCTGAAAAAGCATGCTGGTGGGGGGAACAAGTGGAAGGAGAGAGTTCAAAAAGGTGTTGACCTTACCATCGCTGTGCACAATGGGGTCGGCAGCTCCAGTGGTGACAGGACCTATCATCCGGCCTCCAGCAATCTGGTGGACTCTTTCCTCCAGGTCCGTCAGTTCCTGCAGCTGAGGAGGGCCCCCGCCAGTACGATTCTGTTCCCTCCGGTTCCTGGCCAGCTTGCCCTGCAGGAGAAAGGACGGGAAGTTCTGAAACATGCTACCCTGAGTTGTCATCTCATGCCCCCCCATGGTGGATCAGCCCTTACAGTATGCCCTGAGTTGTCATGTCATGCACCCCCATGGTGGATCAGCCCTTACAGTATGCCCTGAGTTGTCATCTCATGCCCCCCCATGGTGGATCAGCCCTTACAGTATGCCCTGAATTGAATGTGCGTGTGCGTTCCCAGAAAGGGCCATGGGTCCTGGCTGACAGATGGCCATTGGGGCATCGTGCACCCTCTGGCCATAAAGTCAGGTGCAGATGGAGGGATGAAGAAGATTGCCAACAAGCCACTCACCCTAACGACCTGAGTGAGATCGTTGAACTTCTTCCTGCATTGCACAGGAGTCCTGGGCGCCACGCTGCTGGAGTTGACTCTTTGACAAACGTCCCTCCAAGCTCTGCGGTACTCGTTCTGAGGAGGCCTCTTGCCATTGTCAGGGTACAGCACTGCTCGCCGGCGCTCCACTGCGTCAACCAAAGCATCCAATGCCCTTTGGGAAAAGCGCTCCACTCTCTGCCTCACCCTCTCCATCTTGTCAAAGTTTGCAACGCCTCAGTTTGCACAGCGCCGAAATTGAGGCCTACAGGGCGATGAGTCTGGCTGCTGAACCTAAATGACCCACCCCTTTAAGAGCTGGCCGGCGCCTGCATGTCTCGTGGTCATCGATTATTGACAGCACCTGCGCTGCGCCCGTCCGCCCAGATATTGAGTAGCGCCGCCAGGTTAGCACCTTAGGAGTCCCGTGCAGCGCCTGATTTAATGCCGCAATCACCCTCAGGGACGCAGCAACCCAATATCGCTGGAGGTGGCGATAAGTTGCGCCTGGCGATAAAATTTGCGCATCGCCAATTCTAGCGCCCCGAGCGGGGCTATACCCAATTTCTCCCCCAAGGAGTTAGAAGTCATGCTGCAGCTATACAAAGCCCTGGTTGGACCACACCTGGAGTACTGTGAGCAGCTCTGGGCACCACACCTTCGGAAGGATATATGGCCTTGGAGGGAGTGCAGCATAGGTTTACCAGAATGATACCCGGACTCCAAGGGTTAAATTACAAGGAGCGATTACACAAACTAGGGTTGTATTCCCTGGAATTTAGAAGGTTAAGGGGTGATTTGATCGAAGTTTTATTAAGGGGAACTAATCGGTTAGATAGAGAGAAACTATTTCCGCTGATTGGGGATTCTAGGACCAGGGAATATAGCCTAAAAATTAAAGCCAGATCATTCAGGAGTGAAGTTAGGAAACACTTCTACATGCAAAGGATGGTAGAAGTTTGGAACTCTCTTCTACAAATGGCAATTGAGGCTGTGTCAATTGTTCATTTTAATCTGAGATTGACAGATTTTTGTTAACCAAAGATATAAAGGGATATGTGGTACGCGTGGGTCTATGGAATTAGGTCACAGATCAACCATGATCTCACTGAATGGCAGGAGAGGCTCGAGGGGCTAAATGGCCTACTCCTGTTCCTATGTTCCCATCCCCTGACTGGTTTATGGTTTAAATTCCCACACTCATGGCACAGTGCAGTGACACTGAATATTAAAGTAGAAATGCTTAGCCTCAGAGTGAGGACAAAGCCGTTCAATGCCCATTCTGAGTTGAATTGTGCCAAGTGGTGAAGTCTTGAGCAAAGACTCTGGCATCTGCCTGCAAAGGGAAGGGAAATAATTTACCAGAAGAAACATTAAACAGAAAGGCTACCTTGCACATATGTCACTGATAGGTGTCTGGTATTATTTATTATATCCTTGCAATACAGGTTTTCTTACTTTTGGTGTGATTGGGCATGTATGTGTTTTTCCGATGAAGGTGTGTATAACTAATCCAGTCCAAGGTGGGGACTTTCTGGTAACAGCCAAGTGGGACAGCTTCAGTCCTGTCAATGTTTAGAAATGGCAGACCAACTAAATACATATTTTGGTTCTGTCTTCACAAAGGAGGACACAAGTAACCTCCCAGAGATGCCGGGGAACATAGGGTCTGATGAAAGGGAGGAACTGAAAGAAATCAGCATTTGTATTTGTAGGGAAAAGGTCCCGCAGAAGAGATTAGCGTGTAAAGTTAAGGCATATGGGATGGGGGGTAAGGTATTGACTTGGATAGAGAACTGGTTGGCAGACAGAAAGCAAAGAGTTGGAATAAACGGGTCTTCTTCCGAGTGGCAGGCAGTGACTAGTGGGGTACCGCAGGGATCTGTCCTTGGACCCCAGCTATTCACAATATATATTAATGATCTAGACAAGGGAACTAGATGTAATATCTCCAAATTTGCAGACGACACAAAGCTGGGTGGGCGTGTGTGCTGTGAGGAGGATGTCGAGAAACTCCAGGATGATTTGGACATGTTGGGTGATTGGGCAGAAACATGGCAGATGCAATATAATGTGGATAAATGTGAGGTTGTCCACTTTGGTGGCAAAAACAGGAAGGCAGATTATTATCTAAATGGCAATAGATTGGGAGAAGGGGAAGTGCAACAAGACCTGGGTGTCCTTGTGCACCAGTCGCTGAAGGTAAGCATGCAGGTGCAGCAGGCGGTTAAGAAGGCAAATGGTATGTTGGCCTTCGTAGCAAGAGGGTTCGAGTACAGGAACAAGGATGTCTTGCTGCAGTTGTACAGCGCCTTGGTGAGACCACATCTTGAGTATTGTGTGCAGTTTTGGTCGCCTTATCTGAGGAAGGATGTTCTTGCCATGGAAGGAGTTCAGCGAAGATTCACCAGGCTGATACCTGGGATGGCAGGAATGACGTATGAGGAGAGATTGGGTCAATTGGGCTTGTACTCGCTGGAGTTTAGAAGAATGAGAGGTGATCTCATTGAAACTTATAAAATTCTGACAGGACTGGACAGGCTAGATGCAGGAAGGATGTTCCCGATGGTCGGGGAGTCCAGAACCAGGGGACACAGTCTAAGGATAAAGGGTAGGCCATTTAGGACAGAAATGAGGAGGAATTTCTTCACCCAGAGGAGTGGTGAACCTGTGGAACTCTCTACCACAGAAGGCGGTGGAGGCCAGTTCATTAAATATATTCAAGAAGGAGTTGGATATATTTCTTAAGGCTAAAGGGATCAAGGGGTATGGGGAGAAAGCAGGGACAGGGTACTGAATTTGGATGATCAGCCATGATCGCATTGAATGGCGGAGCAGGCTCGAGGGGCCCAATGGCCTACTCCTGCTCCTATCTTCTGTGTTCTAAAGGGATTCCAAGCTGATTTCTTTCCTCTTTCCTTACACAGAATCTCCTCAGGCCAACTGTTGTTCCCTCAGCTGAGGTGAACTAGACCAGTACTGACTAAGAATCAATTCTTGATATTTTGGTCTGCATAGCCCAATGCTACACCAAGCGATGGGGTAGAATTTTAGTGTGGGTTCTCCGGATCTCCTGCCATAACTTTGGCAAAAGACTGACAGAAACCCCAGAGAAACTGTTCTTCGGGGTTTTAGCCAACCTTCCACCAAATTTATGGTGGGAGATTGGGAGAATCCCTACAGAATGTTTACCCCAGTCATTATCCATCAGAAATCCATCTTCTCTTCCCTTTAGTAGTGTTTACTGGTTAATATAATCCATAATTAGAATAGTGATACAATTCACATATAATTTACAGCACAGAAACAGACCATTCAGTCCAACTTGTCTGTGCGGTGTTTATGCTTTACACAAGCTTCCTCCCACCCTACTCCGTCTAACATCTAACCCAATCAGCATATGCTTCTATTCCTTTCTCCATCACGTACTTATCGAGCTTCCCCTCAAATGCACATATGCTGTTCGCCTCAACGACTCCTTGTGCTGGCACGTTCCACATTCTAACCACTCTCTGGGTAAAGAAGTTTCTCATCGATTCCTTACTGGATTTATTGGTGACTATCTTATATTTATGACCCCTAGTTTTGGACACCCCCCACAAGTGGAAACAACTTCTCTGTGTCTACCCTATCAAACCCCTTCACAATTTATAATAGCAAAATACTGCGGATGCTGGAAATCTGAAATAACAACAGAAAATGCTGGAAATACTCAGCAGGCCAGGCAGCATCCGTGGAGGGAGAAACAGGGTTAACGTTTCAGGTCGGGGAATTGGTTTAGTGGTGCTAATTGATAAAATTTATTGCTATAAATTGATAATAATGTTAAAAGAAAGATGAATTAGTTACACTGATATATGTATATTAATTAATTGATCTCCTGTGGCATTGAACACGGGAATTCAAGACCAACTGCACTCTTCACGTGAAGCAGAGTTACAGATGACTGGACCAGAGCGCTTCCCCTTCGGACCTCATGTTAAATCCATGTGCCTGCAATGTGATGTTAATGAATCAGCAACAACGATATCAATGGATGGGGCGGCTGCACTGATCGCTGAGCAATGTACGCACCTATTGGGGTGAGGCCGCCACCTGGCGGGTGCTCGGGAAAAGGTCGGAAGGTGGCAGCGAGCGCTGCTCTGGTGCAGCAGGCGGAGGAGGAGCATGGTCTGGTCTGGTCCCCGAACCCTCCCCGGAGGAGGCAAAGCCCTCAGTGCTCACTGAGCGCCACAGGCACAGGCAGCCACTGCCGCTATCCGTAGCACAACGCCTCTGCAATCTATTTTCACTACTCAAAAAGCAGCTTGTTTTTGGATTTTCCTCTTCCCACCCCCACCCGAAGGGAGATCTCGATGCAGCTTGCTGCTGCTGTCCACATCCTCTTTTTAAATGGGGAAGAGAGCGTCATCTCCAGGGCAACCGTTCTGTGACGCCACCAATGACACGTTTGTTGTAAACCTGATTAAAATTTGCCAATGGAACATTTGAGGGATTTCTTTTCTGCCTCTCGATTCCTGGCATGCTGTAGTTAAAGCAGATCTAGATACCGATCCCCTGAGTTCAGCTCCTTTGGGCTGGCACCTCTGACAAAGGCAGATTTGTTCTCATAAAACACCACATTGTAAAGGAAGACTTGCATTTATATAGCGCCTTTCACCACCACCAGACGTCCCAAAGCGCTTTACAGCCAATGTAGTACTTTTTTGAAGTGTGGTCACTGTTGTAATGTAGGAAATGCGGCAGCCAATCTGCACACAGCAAGCTCCCACAAACAGCAATGTGATAATGACCAGATTATCTGTTTTTAGTGATGTTGATTGAGGGATAAATATTGGCCAGGACACCAGGGATAACTCCCCTGCTCTTCTTTGAAATATGAGATCTTTTACGTCCACCTGAGAGAGCAGATGGGGCCTCGGTTTAACGTCTCATCTGAAGGACGGCACCTCTGACAGTGCAGCACTCCCTCAGCACTGCACTGGAGTGTCAGCCTAGATTTTTGTGCTCGAGTCTCTGGAGTGGGACTTGAACCCACAATCTTCAGACTCAGAGGAGTCATTGGCCCAGAAATTCGGGTCGGGGGCTTCCCACGGGTGCAAGCCCCCGACCTGCACTTACCTAGCGCGCCGGCCGTTGAGCTGTGAGCCCCGTGGAATTGCGATCCTGGGCCTGCTCCAACTGCCGGCGCGCAGTGCTTGCATATCCCAGGGGCGCAGTTAGTTCGATGCGTCCCCTGGGATCACATGGGCCATGGAGAGCCAATGGTAACAGGGAATGCTTCATTCATAAGTTTGACAGGAAGACCTGTCAAACTTATAAATACTATAAGCCCCAAAACATCACTAAATCTTCAAATAATTTTTTTTTAAATCACATTTTTTAAATAAACTATAAATTACATGAAATAACTATTTTAAACAATAATTTAAATTTTTGAAAAAAATAATTTTATTTTCTAACAGGGCTTAAAATAAACTTACCTTTCTTTAAAGTATTTAAAAATAATAAACCTGTGGAAAAAATGTTTTAATTTTAATTAATTCACCACTTACCTTGTAAAAAGCAGGCCTTGCGACTGCTTTTTATATGTGTAACTCCTGGAAACTTACCCTCTCGGGAAAACCTGCAAAAAAAACATGAGTTCGATGCACACGCGCAGCCTCCCCCTGCACACACGTTCGACCTCTGAACCCCTTCTTTCAGGGGAACGGAAGTGCCAGTTTCCCGCGCATGCGCAGTGCATGCAGGAAATCGGCACTTCCATTGGGCTTACGGGTGAGTACCCCGTGCGTACTCACCCGTGGAGACCCGAATTTCTGGGCCATTGTAGTCATCATGTACAACAAACGCTCTTGCTCTTTATATAGCTGGGATGTGCCCCTAAATGTAAAGGGGTGCAGGGCACTTGGACAGGGTAGATCATAAAAGTTCACAGACTTCAATTTTCTTTTAAAGAAATTAATTTTAAGTATCATTTATGTAAATAAAATAGCTATTTGTATTACTTGCCCTCCTCTTCTGAGGGTTGGGATATTGTGTCATTAATTTACATGATCTTATTATCGTCTGTTCTTGCCCATTTTATGTTCATTCCATTTCTCCCATCTCTCAATCACAAGATCACAAATATGGATGAGGAAAACCATTGGGCCTATCATACCTCATCCATTAAGAATAATTTAGTCCAACCTAATCCCTCTATCACAGTGTCCAATTGGTTCTTAAATGATTCATGGGTTTTTGTCTCTAGTACACAAATTGGAAGCCCAATCTACATGTTGATCAATCTTAAATTGAAAAAGAATTTTCTGACACAATTCCTAAATTTGTCTTTCACCAGTTTGAGCCTGTGCTTCCTTGCCCTACTATTACAGTTTAATCTAATGTTCTGGACTTACCTTTTTGTTTCTGCAAGTGCTGGAACATCCATTACTATGAGGTGAGGTGAGGTGAGGTGGGGGGGAGACAAGATAGACAGCATTGGCTCTGTCCATTGGCAGAGTTCATTGGGAAGGTAAGTTGGGAGGTGAGACACCTTCATTTCTTTCCCCACATCTGGGGTTAGCCATCTTCTATTAACTGCCCTGGTGTTTTGATGATGAGGTATATACTTGGATTGTCATCCTTTTGTAATAGTGGGTTACATCTCTCTGGTGCTCTTATATTCTTTTGTGAGTTTGGGTTAATATGTGGTCATAGTGGGTGTTCTTGGTGTATGCATTTCGTTCTTCCTCTATAGGTTGGCAGTTTTGAGAGCAACCTGAAGCCAGGGTTTCCATGGGTGAGCGTGTAGTATGTTTCTGTCCTTCAAGAATGTTCTGGCTACATTTGGCATATCAAAGGAGGGAGTGAACCATCTGTTAAGATTTCAAAAACTTAAAAACTAAAAGGTACAATTCTAAAGGGGGTGCATGAACAGAGAGACCTGGGGGTATATGTGCACAAATCGTTGAAGGTGGCAGGGCAGGTTGAGAAAGCCTTTAAAAAAGCATACAGGATCCTGGGCTTCATAAATAGAGGCATAGAGTACAAAAGCAAGGAAGTTATGATGAACCTTTATAAAACACTGGTCTGACCTCAACTGGAGTATTGTGTCAAATTCTGGGCACCGCACTTTAAGAAGGATGTGAAGGTCTTAGAGAGGGTGCAGAAAAGATTTACAAGAATGGTTCCAGGGATGAGGGACTTCAGTTACTTGGATAGACTGGAGAAGCTGAGGCTGTTCTCCTTAAAGCAAAGAAGGTTGAGAGGAGATTTGAGAGAGGTGTTCAAAATCATGAGGGGTCTAGAGAGTAGAGAGAAACTGTTCCCATTGGCAGAAGGGTCAGAACCAGAGGACACAGATTTAAGGCGATTGGCAAAAGAACCAAAGACGACATGAGGAAAAACTTTTTTACGCAGCGAGTGGTTAGGATCTGGAATGCACTGCCTGAGAGGTTGGTGGAGGCAGATTCAATCATGGCTTTCAAAAGGGAATTGGATAAGTACCGAAAGGGAAAAAATTTGCAGGGCTACAGGGAAAGGGCAGGGGAGTTGGACTAGCTGAAGTGCTCTTGCAGAGGGCCGGCACAGGCTTGACAGGCCAAATGGCCTCCTTCTGTGCTGTAACCATTCTATGATTCTATGATTGAAGACCATCCTATCTCCAATGCCTTTATTTCAGAAGGCAAACTTGATACTATCAAAGTTCTGCATTTCCAGAGGAATTGAGGAGATGGGTCTATGAAGGTGGAGATATGCTGGTCATGGAAATGCAGGTTGCCTTTAGCCCTTGCTTAAGAAATCATCTCCTTAGCACGCACACTCCAATGGTTCTGAGGGGGTCTGGATCCTTGGTATGGGGCCAGAACTCTATGGGCTGTGTCTAATGTCAGGTCCACTCTTTTATCCAGGGTGAGTAGCGATCTGAGGATATTTTGATGAAGGATTTTTCTCCAGGCCTTCAGGGATGTCAAAAAAAATATATTATTGTAGCATCCCCAGTTATTTTGGTTCCTCTTTAGCAGATAGATTATCGAGACTTGTAGTGTCATTATCTCAACATAATTTTCATAGATACAGATTTCCAGTTCACTTATGTTATGTTCTGCCCTGGCATTAACACTGCAGAGATCAGTGATCTCTGCATTTCTGTTCTGGATGCTAATTAGAAAGTTCTCAGAGCTTTATAATTGCTGCTGCTACGTCCGGGTAGTGGCCTGTCCGTAGGGCCCAGTTCGGTCTCAATCACTTCTTGCTGACTCGTAGGGTTGATCAATGTTTACAGTTCTTGAAAGGCTGGGTCAGAAGGGTCAAGGTGTGATGGCAGCACTTGTGGGATCACTATAGCCTCGATGTGTGGAGTGTGTCACGGGTAGTTGTCTGCAATGGCAAACAGGTTATGTCAGTGTCCATGTTCAAAGGGGTGTCACCTTGGGGCGGGGAGGAGGCTGCAGGTACTGTCTTGTGGGGGGTGGTCATTGAGGACTCTACAGCAATAGGCATTGATAGATGCAGAAGCTAGAAGCCATAAATGCTTGTGTATACAAACAAGACACTCCGTGCCAGTGTTAGATAGCCATTTGAAAGGCGCAGGCCTCGACAAATGACATGAGTTATGTGGAATAATTACCACATTCAACAAGCTCCTATACAGTATCCTCTCTTCCTATAACAATATTCTCTGACTTTTGTTGGAATACTTAAAAAATGTTGTTCTTTCAATCTCCACAGTTCTCCCTCAGTGTTGGTCTTCACCAAGCAAGATATTGATTTAACTAGCATAATGCTCAGTGTACTTTACACTCTTTCAACAGGTCAGATTACACATGGAAGTTTGCTAACTTTTAACTATTTCTATATGTTTTCTAAGTTTCAGTCTTATTGATGCAATATCTTATCAGAACAGCAGGATTTCAATGAAGAAATAGCAAACAACTCTTTGTAAAAATTTTCTGCATGTTCTGTACAAATTAATTATTATTCAGCTAACTAATGTTGCATGAAAGTGCTATTGATCAAAATGGTGCAGACCTGTGCAATGTTCCCAGTTCCAGTGATTGTGTAACTTTTCTTCAAATTTCACCAGTTCCACTATTCCAGCCTCACTTCCTTTGACAGGAGCAGGCAGACAGTTGCTTGTTTTGGCAAACAGCAGCTGTGGAACCGTATAAAATACTTCTCCACATTAACTGCTTTTCACAATTAGACAGAACAAAGTTAATTCAGAGTCAGCTTAACAATAAGGTAAGAATATACTGATGGAATTGGATGTCTGGGCTTTCTGCAGCCTTTCTCTCTCTCTCTCTCTCTCGTTATGAGCTGTCTCTTGTCGATCTGCTGGAGTCTGTATGGGGGAGTTTACGCTGGCATCTGTTTGCATGCTATGGGGTATTTTGCATCATGTGCATACTGTCAGCAGAAAAAAGTTCTGCCCTGTGTCTCGGTTCTTTTCCTACCCCGTCACTCAAGGGTATAATAAGATTCAAATTAATGGCCAGGTGTTTTCTGTTAACCAGGAACAGTGAATGATGTTTACTGAAATGTTAATTGTTAAATCTGTAGCACCAGAAAAAAAATGACAGCTGCCACGTACTGTCTAAGTGCAATTGCTAAAAAAAATGGCAGTAACGGCTTCATTTTTATATAGGTCAAACCCAGCTCTACTGAGAAGACTCCGGCAACAGGGTAAAATGCTTATTAAACAATATTTACTGGGTGATGCAGTGTAACGAACGGTTATCTAATCATTATGAATGAACTAGCATCTAAACTTGAAAACTGGAGCTCTGCTGTTAATGGTTAACATATACATCTAGCAATTTATAAGCAATATAACTATATTAATAGGCACTCCACATACAAGAATCAACCTGCAAAAACAGCAGTAAGAGATATGCTCTCAGCATACTACAGTACAATTTACCTTCCAACTATTGCATCCACCATTACAATGTACAAGGTTATATAGTTCAGTAACACTCTGTATAATATCCTAGTTTCTGGCCTGGGCTGTTTCAAATAATACAGATTGTTCCTACTGTTTAATGAAGCAGTGATTGGGCCCAGTTATTGGCATCTTGACAGGGCTGCTGAGGTTAGCTCCCTCAGTCTGGCTGTGGGCGTTTGTCTCTCTTTCCTGCTGCCAGGCTGCTCTTGGGGTTCTCTCTCTCTTCTTCCCCTGTGTTTTCAGTTCCTTGTGGGCTTTCACTCTCTCCTTCACTCTGGGGTTTTCCACAGCCTCTCTCTCTTTGCTGCAGTTAAAGACAATTTTTCCATTTATTATCCAGCCTCATTGTAGCAGGGTAATGGGATCCTATGGAGGGGTTCATTGGTTTCTATAGAGAATAATGGAGACCTGACAAAGGAGTTGCAGGTTATAATCTAATCAAGGGATTCAGGTGGGTTGGATAGAAAATTGATACTTTACTGGGAGTGAGTTACAATCTGATTGATAGGCTCAGATGGTTTGTGTGTAAAATGCTAGATAGCTAAGCTTAAGTTATAGGCTGTAATTTGTAAATTTTGTGAGGCTTCATTCCCAACAAGAGAGTGTCACTCAACAAGAACACAGATCAGAAAACTGGGCACAAAGATCAGCTTTGCCATTTCACAACAATCCTGACTTTCCAGTAAAACTATCCTGAATCAGGCATTCTGACCTTGGTGCTCCCATCATGCAAGCCTTCCAACCTCCCCTGACTGGAACCTCACAAAATGTAACCTCGAATTGATAAGGCCATATGGCATCACAACGTGTGAGTGAAGCTTGTGTGGTTGATAACTATCATCTGAACCCCTACACCAGATTAGGGTCAAGCTCCGCAACTTTTCCAGCCAGTTCCCCTAATCGTGACATCAGGATATTTTGTTTAAACAAAAACATTTTGTGGAAAGAATGAACTGAAATATGTTAAAAAGAAACAAAAGAATAAGAATCTTAATGAAAATTCTTTGTAACCATTTTTAATGATGTTGTCCACTCTAAGATAGCCATAAATAAGAACATTCTTATCATGTTTCTCACAAATTACAGATCAAATGGATGCCATGAAGACTGCTGTGGTTCTGCTCCTGAGCTATTTTTGCTTTTCATCTTCCGTGACCATTTGCCCTGATTACTGCACTTGCTACTTCTCTAACAATATCACATCTGTGATTTGTGTTTCGGTTGAATCTCTTCATGAAGTACCAGAGAACATTCCACCCAGTGCAACAACCATATCGTTAGAATTCACCAGCATTATCACCCTAAAAGAAAAGGATTTTGCTGGACTTTTCCAACTTCAAGAACTTCATCTTTCAAGCAACATGTTGACAAACATCTCTTCAGGTGTACTAAAAGATCTTCATCAGCTGAGAATCCTGGATTTAACCAACAATTTCCTGAATACATTCCCACCAAATTTATTTAGCACCTCTCTTAACCTAACCTCGCTGGTTTTACAGGGAAACAGATTGCAGACAGCAAATCCTTTATGGTTTTGTCATCTTCACAATCTTGAATGGCTGGATTTATCAAACAATATGTTGAAATCCTTACTTCCCAATTCATTTCAATATCTAACCAGTTTGATAACACTTGATCTTTCCAGTAATAAACTTGAAAATTTATCAGTTGATTTATTTAACAAATTGCCCAAGCTGGATAGGTTAAATCTGGCAGATAATCAGTTGTACATCATTCCCCCTGGTACCTTTGACCATGTGCTCAATTTAAAATATTTGTTTCTTAATAGTAATAAAATTGGGAAGATTCCAGTGGGGCTGTTTAATAAGGTACTGAATCTAGACACGCTGGATCTTTCAGACAACAAGTTAGAGTCGCTTCCTCCAGGAGTGTTCGATAAACTCCTGCAGATTGGGGCAAAATGGCAACAGGGTTTAGATCTCTCACTGAATCCATGGGTTTGCAACTGTGACCTGAAGTATTTGTGGCGCTGGCTGACGATGAATTCTGAAAAAATGTACTCGCTCAACACAACAGTATGTGCCAAACCTGAAACAGTCAGTGAGAAACAGATTAGAACACTGTCTGAAGTGGAACTAATGTGTTAAAGTAATGAATTCTAAATCATCCAGATTGTACTTTGTACGACTCAGTTCAAGGAAATAAAGATAAAGGTTAATATTCCCCTTCGTCTCTGGCACCTAATTATGCAAATATTTGAATAACCTTTTTATGGGTGAGCACGATGCAGATGACAACTGCTAGGCCGAAGAGTGGTGGAATGTGGATCCATGTTCTATGATTACACGAATGTTGACTTCTCAATCTCGGTGGTCCTGTTTGGTTAAGGCACTATGCACAGGTGAAACATTTTTGCAGAGGGAGGAACAAGTTAGCAGACAAGTCACTCGGCTACCGTCAGCCACCTGCCAGTGGGCCAGTGACAGAGCGGCATTGGTGGAGCCCTACAAGAAGCACATCTGCCTGCCCTATTGGCCAGAATGGTGTTTGGGGTGGGAAGACATAAAGACGTGGGAAAAAAGATAAAATACCTGCCTTTATAATAGGGGGAGGGTCCCTCTGTTCGTTTTGCGTACAGAAATGGTAAACCCATTCTTTATAAAATTGCACTCAGAGGAAATGTTTCTCCAACGGCACTTAAAAAATTATTTATTCAAAGTGGAGACTCAAAGCCCTTCGAGTGGGTGAAACAATGAAATTAACTGTTGAGATTTGGATGAACTGCTATACTGAAGGCCAATGTGGATGTAGGGAAGCTAATCCTCTAAAATGCTATTGTAGAAGAAGAACTTGCATTCATAGTAAACTCTTGACTAGGAACCTCTCCTAGTTTAAATCCCAGATTGGGCTAACATTCACATGTGGGGTAAAGAGACAGGCAAACTTGACAGTTTTGGTTATTTTGTCCACAAGATGAAAGAGGAATCTGGTCAGGGGACAGGATTCCATTTCCACACCATTTTAGTGCATCTCCAAGCATATTGACTGAAGAACATTTAATAGTTAACAGCATGAATCATCTGTTGGAGACATGGATATTAGGAACAGAGAGGAAGCCAATTACATTTTATGACTAAAAACTTACAATAAAAGAGGATCTATTCTGGTCAACATAGTACCTTAGTAATGTACAGACAGGGGGAGGTACATGCAAAAATCAAAGTTGTGGACTCACCAAAGACAGTATTGGGTCTTTCTGCATTGATTCCAGAATTTTATTAAATTTATTAAATTGCATGCAATATGTCTCACAACATACAGATACAGATGCCATCAATGTCGTTTCTTGCTCAGTCTTCCAGGTGAAGTTCTATCTATCACATATCTTCCTTCAGCAATCCGATTGGGAGCAGGAAAAAGGTAGAGGAAATTAAAAGGAAAAATATCATGGCTGAAAAATCGTGGGCATGCTGCCAGCAATGTTCCAAGAATTGCTGGTTGCGGTGAAGCACTGCCATTGGCGCAGAGCCTTGCAAAATTTACCCTATGGGTTCTTATAAAATTTAATTCCTGGAACCCACAACCTCCTCCAGCCCTATGTCCCATATGTAGTCCAAGTACTTTGACTCAGGGCTCCTGTGCATTCCCCCCCCCCGCCTGGCATTCCTCGCTTGTTGGCACAGTTTTCAACCATCTTGATTCTGCCCTCAGGAACTCCCTTTGTAAACCTTTGCGCCTTGCTACTTCCCTCCTGTCTTTAAAAATCTCCTCAAAATCTTTTTTTTTTTTTGACTGACTTAGGCCATCTCCCCTAAATCGTCTACTATCTGGTCAAACTCTCTGCTCTGTGAAGTGCCTTGGAATGCATTATTATCTTAACAACTTACAAATAAGCTGTTGTTCCTGTTGGTATTCATACAAGTGGTAAGAATTGCAGCAAAAAATGTCTCCAGTGCATTTTAAGATTTAATCATTCAGTTGACCTCTTCAAGGTAATCGTCAAAACATCCATAATCTTTCAAGTAACGTGAATCGCTCAGCTCACTCTCTAATCTTATTAACAGCTTCCTTTGCAAGGCCTCATAACTGAAGCAAAAGGATGATTTTGATGGTGTGGCTTGAAATGCACAGCAGTTTGGCCTAGAAATTCAGTCGCGTTTGCGCCCACTTATTGGCTATAGAGTGGTTTGCGCCGGAAGTTTTTTAGCGCCCGAAATTCAGTTGGTCCCTAACATCGGCGTTAGCCGGTAGCGCTGCGCCGGCACCGATGACGTCATCGGTGTGCGCAGCGCCCCGGTTCCAATGCTATTCCGTGCCGATGGCCAAATTCAGTTGCGGCCGCAAACAGCGTTTGCAAAACGGTGCCTTGCAGCTCCGAGAGGCCGGCGCATAAAGGTGGAGGGGCGGCCGGCCGCTTTCCCGGCGGCTGCCTGGCCGCACCTCCCTCCCCGGACTCCTGCACCACCCCCCCGCGGCATTGGTGTCTGACTCCCGCGAGCCCGGCACTTCTCCGTGGTGCCGGGCTCATTTGCCGGGGGAATCCAGCGGCGATCTCACGGCTGCAGGCAGCTCCTCCTTAAGAGAAGGAGGAGGCCTGCAGTACCCCAGCCTGCCGCACCGCATCGGGTGCCGCAGCGGCAGCTAGACGCCTGAAACTGACTTTCATCGCCCCAAACGAGGCAGCCAAACCCTGCAATAGCGCCCGCCTCCGTCTTGGGGCGGTGCAACTGAATTTCAGGCGGGCGCTACGGGAATCCGGGCGAGCGCAAAATTTCGGGCACTAAAGACCTGGCGCGGCGATACCAAATTTTTAGCCCTTTGTGTCTAACAGCGACTTATAGTACTGTTTCTTCATTTACTTGAGATTAAAGTTGGTTCTTTGTCAATGGCTGTTGGATCTTCAAAATCATTAAAAAAGTTTGCTGCACGTGGGACTTTCTTCCATTCTATCTCAACCTGCTTTTCTGACATTCCAAGTGGGGCTGGTGAAAGAGGACAGGTGATGAATTGTGTGTGTAAGGGGGTACTTCCCACATTAATCTAGTGCAGTGATGCACAAAAGGTGCCTTTAGCATAATGCAGCCCCTGGATTTTCTTTGACCAGGCCTGCAAAGCTCTGTTGGCTTCTTTGTGCTTGTGCTTCAGCACCTTCAAGCTATTTAAAATTCCCGGGCCTGGATGACTGGAAAAGGTTGCTCCATGATTGGTGTAGCTCCACGCTGCATCTCCTTGTGCTGACCTAGATGTGACACTGGGTGCCTGAAGAGTTTCATTCCACAGTTCCATGCCACCCTTTCTTTTTAAAAATATAAACCATTTATATAGCGCAGTTAATGTCGAAAAATGTCCTACGACACCTCACAGTCATATGCAGACAAAAACAGACACAGAGACAAAGAAAAAGGTATTAGGACGGGTGACCAAATGATTGGCCAAAGAGGTGAGTTTTAAGAAAGGAGGAGAGGAAGTTGGAGAGGTTTAGGGAGGGAATTCCAGAGCGTGGGATGTAAAGGCTGAAGGCTTTGCATTTAATAATGGGTTAAAGGGAGGGAGGATGCACAAATTAAATTTCCCCAACAAATCACTTTTTAAAAAACTTTTTAAATCCTTGATTTTAATCAAATCCTGTCTCATTGGTCAATGTATTTTAAAAAATTCTGGGGCTTGCCAATCAATTTACTAGAACTCTCACACTGATTGTTGTTATTGTATCTTCAGCACATTCTGGGCTAAATATTCAGTTTGGGGCGCCAAGCTCGCCTGGGCGCCGGAATTACCGCTGCGTGCGGAGCCACTTGCGCCATCCGGATATTCAGTTTCTGCGCCCCAAATGGAAGCGGCCCCGTTTGGGCCGCTGAAACTGAATATCGGCGTGCTAAGGGCCGCAGCGCCACACGCTGCGGCACGGCACGCTGCGGTACTGCAGGCCTTCCTCCCACTGTTAAGGGGGAGGTGCCTGCAACAGCGCGATCCCCGCTCGCGAGTGCCGGCAAATGAGC
This sequence comes from Somniosus microcephalus, assembly GCF_052327205.1. Lineage (NCBI taxonomy): Eukaryota > Metazoa > Chordata > Chondrichthyes > Squaliformes > Somniosidae > Somniosus > Somniosus microcephalus. The sequence goes on from NC_140992.1 coordinate 35,585,513, forward strand.
CCGACACCAAGGAGAAGTGCCGGGCTCTCGGGAAACAGCCGGCAATGCCATGGGGGGGGGGGGGTGTAGGAGGTTGGGGACGGAGGTGCAGGCAGGCGGGCGCCGAAAAAGCGGCCGGCCGCACCTCCACCTTAACTAGCGCCACTACCGCCACAGGTAGGCCCCTGTGTACCGGTCGCTATTTGCGGCCGGCGCTGAGGAGGCGGGCGCAACCAAATATGGCCATCGGGGCGATAGCGGGGCACTGCGCACACCGATGACGTCATCGGTGGCGGCGCAGCGCTACAGGCTAACGCCGCCATTAGCGCCCCGCTAAATATCGCGATAGGTGTGGCCAGTGGCGCAAAAGCCACTGAGTGCCCTCTTTGGGCGCAAACTGGTGGCGCAGCCCACTGAATTTCTAGGCCTCTGTGTATTACCAAGTAATTCAACTCGAGTCAATCAATGTCAATGCTGGCATTTGTCCATTTGATGGGATGGCACGATCAAGACTAATAACTTATAAAAGGTATATTTTTTCTAAAAATGTGTTTCAGAATTTTTCCTGGGGCTTTTGTCAGTCTAGAAAATATGAAAAATCAAAATTGTCATATGTGCAGTGTATTATTTATATCCAGTGTTTCTATTTGTGGGCAATATTTACCGGTTTGGTAATGTGGTTAAAATGGCACAACCTTTTGTTCCTTTAAAAAAAGTTACAAAGTCCTGTTCAAAGAGAGGGCTTCTTTAACCAGATTCATTTTTTCTGAACTGTTACTTTTCAGTTTATTTTTTAGGATGCAGCATGGTTCCATGACTGCAACTTCTTTGCCAAATTTTTAAACAATCCAAAGTATTTAAATTGAGTATAAACAAAAACAGTACGCACAGATTTCAGCATGCATAAAATAATATGGTTTGACTGCACAATATGACCCAAGCATTTGCAAAAACCTAAAGATTGCAGAGAGGGATCAAGGATTACAGCGATGGGGTTAATCCTTATGGGCAGGGTCAAATGATGCCTGTTGGGGGTCAAAGGAACATGAGCAGGCAGTGCCTATTCCTAAAAAAAATCCGGTTTAACCACGGCCCTCTAGTGTTCACTCCAGAGCTACTTTACCACTTGTAGCTGGCATGCTACCGCAGCATCTCATTCTACATTTCTGATTGTATTCTATCCCTTTATAACAGAATATTAGATAGAGAGGGCCTACTGTTATTAGGCAATGATCATATATACAAATTCATTGGACATCCGGCAGTGATTAGTGGACATTCATCCATTCTGCAATATTTAAAGCTGCTGAGTGGGAAAGGGCATATGGGCCTAGAAATTCAGTGCCCTTAGCACCGATTTTGCGGCGCTAGAGGGCCTAGCGCTGCAATTGGCGCCGGTTCCTAAATTGCCTGGCGCCCTTCCGCGGCGGTAGACCGGTAGCGCTGCGCCGGCACCGATGACGTCATCGGTGTGCGCAGCGTCCCGGTTGCCGTGGTAACCCGGCCCCAAGCCGAAATTCAGTTGCGGCCGCCTCGCCAGTGGCAGCCGCAACTAAGACTCCGGCAAACGAGTGTTGCCGGAGTCTGCGCCGGCGCTTTAAGGAGGCGCGGCGGCCGGCCGCTTTCCCGCCGGCCGCCTGCCCGCAGCTCCCTCCCCGGACTTCTCCGCGCCCCCCCCCCCCCCGGAACAGATGCAAGCCCGGCACTTGTCCGAGGTGCCGGGCTCATTTTTGAAGAGATTTGCGCGGGCCGCGGCCGGGTGCAGGCAGCTCCTCCTTAACGGAAGGAGGAGGCCTGCACTTCCCGAGCCTGCCACACCGCAGCGGGCGCCGCAGCGCCGGAATAGCGCCGCAATGCGGCGCGTTGCGCCAGTTTTCAGGCGCTAAAACCCTTCAGTAGCGCCGGCAGCCGTTTGGGCGCGGCGCTACTGAATTTTTGGCGCGCGCAAAGGGACTTAGCGCCGGCGCTAACTTCCGGCGCTAAAGCCCTGGCGCAGCGCAAACTCAATTTCTAGGCCATGGTTTATACTTACCAACACCTCGTCATACAGAGGAGCCAGCAAATGTTGTTCGTGCTTATCTGAACTAAGGGACAAACAGAATGAACCTCTTGGCAACCCTGACCACATGCATCTGCAATCATCAAGGAAAACAGGTTATAAATAACAACTTGCTTTTATATGGTGCCTTTAACATAAAATCTTCCCATGACGACGCACAGATAGTCAGTGAGAAAATGAATGCCGAGCCATGAGCCAAAGAATAGGAGGGGTGGCCAACAGCTTGGTTGCAGAGATTGGTTTCGATGAGGCGTTTAAAATAGAAGAGGAAGGCAGAGCGGTTAATGAGGGGAATTCCAACAGAGTAGGGCCCAAACTGTTGAAGATGAACCAGGAGCAAACTAAACCAAATGCAGCCAGACCATAAAAAAATTACAATATTGGAAGAGAAAAAGTCAACAGGGAGCAAATGCAGCCAGACCAAAACAAAGGCAACCGGACACAAAACCCTTTTGAGTTGCTGCAGGTCTTTAATGGCAGAATGCCCACTCTGTGCAAATGACCAAACCTGGAAATGCAGGTGCAGTGGGATAGGCTGAAGTGAAAGGTAACCTTCACCTAGTACATACCACTCATCCAATATGCAGAGATTTCCCCCTCCAATCAAGCAACTCATTTCTGCTGCCAGGGAAATGCGCTCCACTTGCTGTGTGCTTAGAAGCAGGCCGCAGAGGAAAATCAGCCCTCATAAGTGTCATTTCCACGGAGAAGGGTGGACAATGGGTGCGTGGACGACAGCAGTGGTTATGGGGGGGGGGGGGGGGGGGTGGGAGGGGAAATTGTGATTTAACAATTTTCGGGGCAAGAATTCAGCAGGAAGCCTCCCACCCTATTTTCCTCAATTCTCCACTCCCGTAACACCCATTTTCGTTTGAGAATATGGAGGAAAATCTTGCTTTTCTCCCAACCTTAGTGGTATCCTACTTTGTGAGCATTGGCCCTTCCTGTAGGTTTCTCGATTAAAAAAAGTCCACCTGAAAATGACTTAATAACTAAATAAAACTGAGTCTGAGGTAAAATAAAACTAGATTCACTGTACTGCAGAAACAGAACATTAGATTTACATAAATAAAGCACCAAGTAAATAGCCACTAAAACTCTCACACATCATGTGCAAATGGGGTCACTTGTGGTTTATTTTGTGTAAACAACCAGACCTTGACACACATCGTCACTGAACTTCACGGTTAACTTTGATCGAACGTCAGCAAATATATTATACCCAATTTGCAGACAAATGGGTCTGTGTTTATCCCATTCAAGGCTACAGTACCAAAACAAGTCAAGATATGCTTTGACGGTGAAAGGTAACCTTCACCTAGTACATACTAGTCAGTCATTCAATACGCAGAGATGTCCCCCTCCAATCAAGCAACTCATTTCTGCTGTTTATTAACTAAAAAAAAAGACTTGCATTTACATAGCGCCTTTCATGACCACTGGACGTCTCAAAGCGCTTTACAGCCAATGAAATACTTTTGAAGTGGGGTCACTGTTGTAATGTGGGAAACGCGGCAACCAATTTGCGCACAGCAAGGTCCCACAAACAGCAATGTGATAATGACCAGATAATCTGTTTTTGTTATGTTGGTTGAGGGATAAATATTGGCCAGGACACCGGGGATAACTCCCCTACTCTTCTTCAAAATAGTGCCATGGGGTCTTTTGCGTCCACCTGAGAGAGCAGACAGGGCCTCGATTTAATGTCTCATCCGAAAGACAGCACCTCCAACAGTGCAGCACGTCCTCAGCACTGCACTGGAGTGTCAGCCTAGCTTTATGTGCTCAAGTCCCTGGAGTGGGACTTGAACCCACAACCTTCTGACTCAGAGGTGAGTGTGCTCACAGCTGACACTGTCTCATCTTATTGGTAGCAAGGAACCCTGGTCCACTTGTTTGAAGCCAATTCAAAGGAGATTCAAAATAAATAAAATTTGGACTATTTAAAAGTAATAATTTTACTGTAGCATGGAGTTTTCACACCGGCTGTTGCAGAAGCAGCAAAAATGACCTGATCTGAATAGTCCACTCAATCTCCATCACATTGGCTATTGGGGTAGATTGTGCTGCCATTAATTTTACATATGCCTCAATGCAGATTTTTCTAAATGCACTTTTTCTTCTTTATGCTAATTTTATCAAAAGGTAAACTTTCTTAGAGGTAGAAGCTGTTGGCAACGCAGTTGCATCACTGCACCACCAATCATATCAAAGCACACTCTGCGGTTTGAAGATCTGGCAGCATTTCCTGTAAGACACTTTGCAGAGCAATAACGCTCTGTTAATTACTGAAAATCATCTTGCATCAATCCTTTATGTTTGAAGGCTAAACTTAGATAAAGAACTGAAGGTCGTGATGAAGCCCCAAATATGAAACAGCTCACTCTCTGTGAGCATGCTATTGCCAAGCTGTTATAGATGGGGAGCTTTAAAGATGTAGAGTATGTGAAAGTTGGAGGAAAGTGCAGAGCCTGTAGTGCATATCACATTAATCAGATCTTCTATTATTTGCACAATATGTTACATCAGTACACGGCAGTGATTGTGCATAATAGTGCAGGTAATGGCAATGCAATGCCCAACAGATAAATGTACTTAATTACTCATAATATATCATTTGTTCTCTTCATAGGGCAAGGATTAACCTCGAGTCAAAACTAAAAGACACCATTCAACATAGAATAACTGTCACCACCCAGACTGGAAACAGACACCAACACAGGTGCATACACAATGCAGATGATCATCTATGGACTTCTTTGTTGAGAAGTATGCACAAGCGAGGTAGGAGTACCTGTGATGGTGGCTGACAATGGCCAGCTGGGACAGATGGAGGTGTAGCACGGTGCATGTCTGTCTCTTTAGTTACATGGAACTATAAAGCTTAGTGGGTCTATTTTCACACAGAGTACCATACAGCAACAGACCTGTATTGAGGAGTTATGCGCTTCTTTTCACGTTTTGTGGGAAGGCCAACGTCGCAAAATACATCATAATGGAGCAATAGATTCCTGCACCACAGACAGCCACTGAATACATGGAAACACCAGGGTCATCTACAATGGAGAACTCAACTGCTATGCAGGTAGGAACAGTAAGAGCATCTCTCATGAACGTTCCCTCTGCTGCTATAAAAGCTTTAGGCTAAACTCCAAGATGGTTGGCTTCAACTTACTTGGAGCAAGGTCACAGAAAACCAGGGCTTCAGTTATCTCTCTTTAGGTGCCTGAAATGTCCCTATTCCATAATAATTTCTATCAATGGTGACCTTCATTGTCACTCAGTGCAGTGTGATGATTGGCAGTCCCTGCTACACTTCAGTTACCATCTCCCTGCTCAGCCTTAGTCTTCTCATACATTGCTCCTTCACCATGCCTAGGTAGCTAATGCCTGTTTCGGTACACTCACTGCTTGGGGTTGTACCTGCTGTGAAAAATGTGCCTCCCATGCCCTCTGCACTGCTAAGTTGCTGCACTGCAAAATACTCCTCAATAACCCCTGCACCATTCTCTTGGATTAAAAAAACTCCTCTGTACTGTTCACTTCTGTCACTATTACGGTGATACTTCAAATCCTTCCATTTAGTTAAGATCACGAACACCAAATGCTCACTATTTAATTATCCTGCACAGCTGGATACATCTGCATGGGCCTTTGAAAAAGAAAAATGAAAAAGAAAGCAAGATTATGATGTTTCAAGGGTTCCCTCATCTATTACAGAGAATGATATTCAAACTTGATTGGCCATTAACAAGGCCATAGCTAGTTAATTTGGCCTTTTTAATAGCTTTTTATTATGGTTCAAATATTAATTTTTGGCATAGTACATATATATATTTTTTGAGTGTTTTCTATCCTTTAACTGCTGATTTTTCAGCTCCCATACTATAGGTAATTCTCATAATTGAGTCCCAACTCCCTATGCTTTGAGTCATGATTACCTCAGCTAGGCAGTGGTCGTATGAGTGGGGACTGCCAGCAACAAAGTCGTAGCAAAGCTTTCAGCCAATTCGGCATTATTCCAGGCAACCACCTGAAGAACACAGCATAACAGACAGTTCAGAGAGTGTGGGCTGAAGTGTGGGCTGTCAGAGTGGTATTTTCCCTCCCATTGGAGAGATTGGGAGGATGTGGTGGGCAATCTGTACTATGTCCCCTATAACTCAGTTGTAAAAGGGTACATTGTTCACCGAGGCACAATATACCCAGTTCACTATACACGCAAGCTTAAGATTCGGTAAGAGAATTATGAAAACTGTCCTTTCTGGCGAACATGAATAAAGAGTGCTTGGAGATGATCCAAATTGTAACAATCAAAATCCCAGGAAACAGTGGCTAGAACCTTAACTTCAAAGCAATTGATTCTCCTTCACAAAAGGTGCTGATTTTTGTTTCCTACAAATAGCAAACCAACTCGTAGACAGAGTATTCATCCATGACAATACCGATGAAGTCACTGGACTAGAAATTGCAGTCGGAGTCATATCTCCAGAGTACGCCACCGACCCGCGAAACAATTATGAAAGTACAGGCTGGCAGCCAGGTTGCGAAAAGTTGCGGTCTCAGGCCTCGAGGCGGAGGGTAGCGTATTGGCCCATGGATCCCAGGGACGCAGGCAGTTCAGAGGTGTACCTGGGATCATGTGGGCCCGGTCCTCCAGTCAATAAGCAGAATTCCATTTCAATCATTTACGAAGGGAATCCCCTAATGATATGCAATGGAATCACCAAATCTAATAATGTACAGAATTGAAATTTTATTCATAATTACCTTCATTCCACCAACCTCACTAAAAAAATTATTTTTTGATAATTTTGCACATTATTAAAAGCGTAATCCAGGCCAATATTTACATAAACTCATTTAATACAGTGTGCATAATCTAGGATATGAAAATGTTTAATTAAAACCTTAGATATCCCCTTACGCTGATGTAAACAGGCCCTCCGCCTGTTTGCATCAACAGTAAGACTTCCATGCGCAATCATTGGCCAGTCGCTGGGCAAATAACCCAACCCTGTGCCAGCAATTGATTTTTCGGGGCCCCCTGCGGATGGCCTGTCAACACCAGCAATTTCAGGGCCATTCAACTTTGAGAACGATGATCAAAATAGTTATTAAAAGCCAAAAAGGAGACAGGATTAATTTTGACATTTTATGCTAGCAGTGATCATCAGTGTGCTCCACACAAGCTAATTAACAACTATAAATATGAATATTTAAAATTCGATACGCCAGGTCATGCAGTGGGAGGATGCAAATTTGTACTCTGATCCTCCAGTTCCTATCTCAGACTTGGGAGTGAGAATGTATCAAGTGCTTACCAATCACTTCTGCACTGGGAGGAAGAATAAGTTGGACTGCAACATGCCTGGGCTTTTTCACTCACCTCCTCATGACCAGTTTCACTGCAACATTCGTAGAGGACTAGGAGAAGATCTTTAACTCAACCTCTCAGCTGTAATTGATGAGTTGAAGGGGAACCTATGATGGTGGAAGAGAAGAAAATAATTTATAGAGTCGAACCCTCGTAAAAAAAATATATATATATTCTGCAACTAATCACAGGGAAATTTTCTAACATATGGGATCACTCACATGTAAAAGTACTGAAGAACAAAGCACAATTTTTCCACTGTTGAATTTAATTACACATATATATTACATTAAAAAATAAACAGTATTACAGCAGTTCTTCAGTACCTGTTACCTTGTAACAAACACAATGTGTCCAAGTGAAAAATAATTACGAGAGCAAGTGCGTGTAAAACCTATAAAATAGAACTTTGATTAATTTTGTGCAGTTCCATTAAGTGTCCTTGGGTTAGAGTCGTTTTTACAGGAAGTGGCACTAAGTAATGAAGAAAGGAGCAGGAAGCACAAAGAAAATGGCACGACGTGTTTGAAGCAGATCGTTCTGGCAACATGCTGGTGAGTTGGTTAAAATTTGTATAACCAGTCAGCTATTGGAGCAGGTAAGTGGGCCAAGATGTGCAATCTAACCCACCAGTAGGCACCCATTGCTTCATAACGGCTGTATGGATATTTGGAAGTTAGTGCATCAGTGGTGGCATCAATAACAAGAGACATGTCTTTCGAACTGCTGCTACAGAAAGATTTCATTATCATTGTCTGTCGATCAAAGTATGCCTTCCCGTAATCTTCACGTACAATTTCAGCTGTTTCATTCCACATTCTATCAGCTATGCTTTCAACATGGTCACGAGTGAGGATGCCTGTGGCAGCTATATAGTTTCCCGGCTCAATTATGCTGACTTTAACACCCCAACGCTGTTGTTCGTAGCGCAGGCAGTCTGAGAACGCCTCCATTCCATAATTCGAAATACAGTAGGCTGAGTGGCTAGCTATGCCCATACGTCCAAGCATGCTGGCAACATTCACAACACGACCTGTAAAAATCGAAGAGCAAAAAACTATTATTAATTCAACATAATTTGTACCGATCGAAAGTTTTTTTTAAATTTCTAGCAGTGAGCAAATAAATCCTTTCATAGGCCAGACCTGGTCACACAGATGCTTTCAGGCCTTCATAAGAACATAAGAAATAGGAGCAGGAGTAGGCCAATCGGCCCCTCGAGCCTGCTCCACCATTCAATAAGATCATGGCTGATCTGATCCTAACCTCAAATCTTCTATCACTCTCCATCCACCTGAACCCATGTGATCTCCCGGGAGAGGCGAAAAACCAGATAAAGACCCAATGGCCAATTTGGGAGAAAAAATCTGGGAAATTCCTCTCCGACCCATCTAGGCGATCGAAACTCGTCCAGGAGATCACTCTGTCCCTATATTTTCTACAGTACTTACCTTCTGTAAAGGCGATCTCCACCCCAGCCAGGAACAGGAATAAAACCATCTCCTGAAATCTAACACAGAATTAGAACACAAGAAGTAGGAGCAGAACCAGGCTACACGGCCCCTGGGCCCACTCCACTGCCCACAGGGCCATGACCATTCCGAACCTAGACTCATGTCCAATTTCCTGCCCGCTCCCCGTAACCCTTAATTCCCTTTACTTCTAGGAAACTATCTATTTCTGTTTTAAATTTATTTAATGATGTAGCTTCCACAGCTTTCTGGGGCAGCAAATTCCACAAACCTACCACCCTCTGATCCTAAAATTCTTAGAGACGCACCCAATTCATTCACAGAATTCTGTGTGATTGCAAAATATTGATAAAACAAATATGAACAAATTATATTTTGACACTTATTTTCTCATATTCTCCGATGGTTTTCATTATTATTATTACTACGGTCATTACTGCCCCTCTTCAATTTTACTTGGTTTCTAATTTCTTTATTTATCCATGGCATCCTAAAACTACTCATATTTTTTCATGGAATATACCGTATTTATTCTGTACTTTTGCAATCTCTTTTTTAAAAACATCCCACTGTTGCTCTACAGTCCAGTGTGCCATTTTTTCCTTTCACTTCAACTTCCTATAATCTGCCCTAATTCAATCTGGTGTTCTAGTTTTTGTAGTGACTTTTTCACTTTCGAGTTGGATCTTAACTCTTGTCATATTGTGGTCTCTACTCCAAACGTGTTCACCCAACAACTTGCATTTATATACCACCTTTGACGTAGTAAAATGTCCCAAGGCGCTTCACATGAGCGTTATCAAAATAAATTTGACACCAAGCCACATAAGGAGATATTAGGACAGATGACCAAAAGCTTGGTCAAAGAGGTAGGTTTTAAGGAGCGTCTTAAAGGAGAGAGAGGTAGAGAGGCAGAGGGGTTTAGGGAGGGAATTCCAGAGCTTAGGGCCTTAGCAGCTGAAGGCACGGCCATCAATGGTGGACCAATTAAAAACAGGGATGCACAAGAGGCCAGAATTGGAGAAGCACAGATATCTCGGAGGGTTGTAGGCAATGTACCCTCTTTTTTGGGTGCGCAGCCCTTTTAAGGGGCAGTGCGGCCCATTCGCAGTTTCGCAAAACTTTACATCGAAAAAGCCGATCCCGGGCTGCGTAGGACCGGCAGAGAGGTGTGCGGCCGCTTATAGGGAACGTTCGTTGTAGGACGTTACAGAGACAGAGAAAGGCGAGGACCTGGAGGGATTTGAAAACAAAGTTGAGAATTTTAAAACTGAGGCTTTGCTCAACCGAGAGCCAATGTAGGTCAGCGAGCACAGGGGTGATGGGTGAATGGGACTTGGTGCGAGTTAGGATACAGGCAGCATAGTTTTGGATAAGTTCAGGTTTACAGAGGGTGGAAGATGAGAGGCCAGCCAGAGGTAACAAAGGCATGGATGAGGGTTTCAGCAGCAGATGAGCGGAGGCAGTGGCAGAGTCAGGTGATGTTACGGAGGTGGAAATAGGTGGCTTTGGTGATGGAGAGGCTATGTGGTCGGAAGCTCATCTCAGGCTCAAGTACGACACCAAGGTTGCGAACAGTCTGGTTCAGCCTCAGGAAGAGAGATGGAGTCGCTGTCTAGGGAACGGAGTTTGTGGTGGGGACTGAAGACAATGGCTCCGTTATTCCCAATATTTAGTTGGAAGAAATTTTTGCTCATCCAGTACTGGATGTCAGACAAGCAATGTGACAAAATAGAGATAGTGGAGGAGTCGAGAGAGGTGGTGGAGAGGTAGAGCTGGGTGTCGTCAGCATGCATGTGGAATCTGACCTGTTTTCGGATGACGCTGCCAAGGGGCAGCCTGTAGATGCGAAATTGGAGGGGGCCTTTGAGGGACTCCAGAGGTAATGGTGGTGGAGCGGGAAGAGAAGCCTTTGCAGGTGATTCTCTGGCTACGACTGGATAGATAATAGAACCAGGCGAGTGCAGTCCCACCCAGCTAGACAACGGAAGAGAGGCAGTGGAGGAGGATGGTGTGGTCAACCATGTCGAAGGCTGCAGACAGGTCGAGAAGGATGAGGAAGGATAGTTTACTACGGTCACAGTTATATTGGATGTCATTTGTGGCTTTGATAAGGGCCGATAAGTGGCAGGGGTGGAAACCTGATTAGAGGGATTCAGACATGGAGTTCCGGGAAAGACGGATTTGGGAGGCGACAACACATTCAAGGACTTTGGAGAGCAAAGGGAGGTTGGAGATGGGACAGTAGTTTGCAAGAACAGAGAGGTCAAGGGAGCGTTTTTTGAGGAGGGGGCAATGATGGCAGATTTACATAGAATAGGATATACGACACAGAAACAGGCCATTCGGCCCAACCAGTCAATGCCGGCGTTTATGCTCCACTCGAGCCTCCTCCCGTCTTTCCTCATCTAATTCTGTCAGCATAACCCTCCATTCCATTCTCCCTCATATGCTTCTCTAGCCTCCCCTTAAATGCATATATACTATTTGCCTCAACTAGTCCCTGTGGTAGCGAGCTCCACATTCTCACCACTCTCTGGGTAAAGGAGTTTCTTATGAATTCCCTATCGGATTTCTTGGTGACTATCTTATATTGATGGCCTCCAGTTATGCCCTTCCCCACAAGTGGAAACACTCTCTCTGTATCAAAACCTTTCATAATTTTAAAGACCTCAATTAAGTCACCCCTCAGCCTTCTTTTTTCAAGCAAAAAGAGACCCAGCCTGTTCATTCTTTCCCGATAGGTATACCCTCGCATTACTGGTATCATCCTTGTAAATCTTCTCTGCACCTCTCCAGTGCCTCTATATCCTTTTTACAATATAGTGACCAGAATTGTATGCAGTATTCTATAAGTGTGCTCGAACCAAGGCTCGATACAAGTTTAGCATAACTTCACTACTATTCAATTCTATCCCTCTAGAGATAAATCCTAGTGCTTGGTTTGCTTTTTTTTTAAATGGACTTATTAACCTGCGTTACTACTTTTAGTGATTTGTACTCCAAGAGCCCTTTGCACCTCTACCCAACCCAGACTCGCACCCTCCAAGTAATAAGTGACCTCCCTATTCTTCCGACCAAAATATAATACCTCACATTTATCTGTGTTGAATTTCATTTGCCAATGATATGCCCATATTGCAAGTTTATTAATGTCTTCCTGTAATTTGTTGCAGTCTTCCTCAGTATTGACTTCCCCTCTCCCCACCCCCCACCCCCAATTTGGTGTCATCTGCAAATTTAGAAATTGTGTTTTTGATTCCAAAGTTTAAATCGTTAATATAAATTGTGAACAACAGTGGTCCCAGCATGGATCCTTGTGGAACACCACTACCCACCTTCTGCCACTGTGAATAGCTACCTTTACCCCTACTCTCTGCTTTCTGTCTTGAAGCCATCTAGTTATCCTTATTCATTAGTCAATTATGTGGTACCTTATCGAAGGCCTTTTGAAAATCTAGACAAATTACATCTACTACATTACCCTTGTCTAGACTCTCTGTTGCCTCTTCAAAAAATTCAATGAGGTTGGTCGAGCAAGACTTTCCCTTTTGAAATCCATGCTGACTATTAGAATCATAGAGTTATACAGCACAGAAAGAGGCCCTTCAGCCCATCATGTCCACGCCAGCCATCAAGCCCTATCTATTCTAATCCCATTTTCCAGCACTTGGTCTGTAGCCTTGTATGCTATGGCATTTCAAGTGCTTATCTAAATGCTTATTGAATGTTATGAGGGTTCCTGCCTCTACCACCCTTTCAGGCAGTGAGTTCCAGATTCCAACCACCCTCTGATGAAAAAGTTTTTCCTCAAATCCCCTCTAAACCTCCTGCCCCTTACCTTGAAACTATGCCCCCTAGTTATTGACCCCTCTACTAAGGGGAAAAGTTCCTTTCTATCTACCCTATCTATGCCCCTCATAATTTTGTCCACCTCAGTCAGGTCCCCCCTCAGCCTTCTCTGCTCTAAGGAAAACAACCCCAGCCTGTCCAGTCTCTCTTCATAGCTGAAGCGCTCCAGCCCAGGTAACATCCTGGTGAATCTCCTCTGCACCCTCTCCAATGCAATCACATCCTTCCTATACTGTGGCGACCAGAACTGCACACTGTATTCCAGCTGTGGCCTAACTAGCATTTTGTACAGCTCCATCATAACCTCCCTGCTCTTATATTCTATGCCTTGGCTAATGAAGGCAAGTATCCCATATGCCGTCTTAACCACCTTATCTACCTGTCCTGCTGCCTTCAGGGATCTATGTACATGCACACCAAGGTCCCTCTGATCCTCTGTCCTTCCTAGGGTCCTACCATTCATTGTGTATTCCCTTGCCTTGTTAGCCCTCCCAAAATGCATCACCTCACACTTTTCAGGGTTAAATTCCATTTGCCACTGTTCTGCCCATCCGACCAACCCGTCTATATCGTCCTGTAGCCTGAGGCTTCCCTCCTCGCTATTTACCACTCCACCAATTTTCGTGTCATCTGCGAACTTATTGATCATACCTCCTACATTCATATCTAAATCATTAATGTACACTACAAACAGCAAAGGACCCAGCACCGATCCCTGCGGTACACTACTGGACACAGGCTTCCAGTCACAAAAACCTTCAACCATCACCCTCTGCCTCCTGCCACTAAGCCAATTTTGGACCCAATGTGCCAAATTGCCCTGGATTCCATGGGCACTCACATTCTTGACCAGTCTCCCATGCGGGACTTTGTCAAAAGCCTTGCTAAAGTCCATGTAGACTACATCAACTGCACTACCCTCATCCACACATCTAGTCACCCCCATTATTATATTTTTGGCTTCTAGAAGTTCTTCAATTTTCTCCTTTAGTAGGGATTCCATTTGAGGGAGAGAGGGACTGTACCCGAGGAGAAAGAACCGTTAACAATATCAGCTCACATAGGGGCCAGGAAGGGAAACTGGGTGGTGAGCAGTTTGGTGGGAATAGGTTTGAGCGAGCAGGAGGTGGGTTTCATGTAGAGCTTTGAGAGGGCATATGGGGAGATGGGAGAGAAACCAAAGAAAAATGCGAGTTCAGCACTAGGGCAGGGAGGAACGTTAGGGGAAGTCTGGCCCAGTGGGCTTGGGGGAGGGAGGGAAGTGGCAGATGCAGCTAAGCATATGGTCTCAATCTTAGTGAATAAGAAATCCATGAGCTCCTCACACTTGTTGTTGGGGGTGAGGGTGGAGGAGGCAGGGGAGAGGGGTTTAAGAAGATGGCTTGTAGTGGAGAAGAGACGATGGGGGTTAACTTTACATTCCAGGATGATCCTGGAATAGTGAGCAGTTTTGGCAGGCGAGAGCAGGACCCGATAGTGCTTTATGTGGTCCAGCCAGGTCTGACGATGAATGGATAACCCAGTTGTCCACCATATCCGTTCAAGTCTGCATCCCTTGGACTTAAGGGAGTGGAGATGAGGGCCATACCGGGGAATGATCAGTGCGAGAGAGAGTAATGGTTTTAATGGAGACTAGGGCATCAAAGGTAGAGGCGAGGGTCTGATTGAGTAGATGGGTAGCTGCAGTATATGTTGTGGTGAATGGAGGGCCAAAGGCTAGGCAGTTGGGAATTTAAAAGTGCAGTTGCTTTTTCCAGGGTGGACACAGAAGGAAGTGGGGTTGGGAGGGGGAAAGGCGATGTGGGTGGAGAGGGATACCAGGAAGTGATCAGAGATGGCCTTATCTGTGATTGACACAATGGGAGTAGTGAGGCCATGTGAGATGGCAAGGTCGAGGGGGTGGCAATGAATATGGGTAGGGGAGTTTATATGAAGGGAGAGATTAAGGAAGGATAGGAGGGCAGTGAACTCAGAGGAGAGAGAGCATGATCAGTTGAGATGGAGGTTGAAATAACCGAGGATGAGAAGTCGCTCGGTGCAGAGGCTGAGGGAGGAAAGCAGTGATGATATCTCGGAGAGAAATTTGCCGTGATCCTTGGGTGGGCGGGAGAGAACGAGGATTTTAAATGTGAGGCGAGAGGGGTGGGACAAGGTGAGATGATCAAAGGAGAAGGTGCCAGAAGAGTAGAAGGACAGACCAAGGTATGATTTGGTGATAAGAGCCACACCACCACCGTGGTGTTTGGACGGGGCAAGTGGTGAAAGGTATAGCCAGGCAAGGGGCTTCATTTAGGGGGAAGGTGTCATCACCCCTCAGCCAGGTTTCCGTCAAGGCCATTATGTCAATGCAATCATCATCCATCAGCTCATGGACGGCAAGGTCCTTGTTCACAAGTGAATGGACATTCTGGAGAGAGATACAGGGAGGGGCAGTGATAGCTGATCCATTGGCAGAGTCCACAGGGTCAGTGCTGGGAGGGGTGAGTGGGACAGGAAGGAGGTTGGAAAGATTAGCCCCTAGAGGGCACGCTGGGCAGGAAGGTCGGCGAGAGAGTCGGATGGGGCAGTTGGGGTTGCTGCTCGTGAGGAGGCAGCGACGAGTGCCTCGAATTGCCCGTCAGAGGATGCCAAGAGAGGTACAGAGGGAAGCTGTAGGCTTATCTAAGAGGGAGTCAAGCCTGGGATGGCGGCAGGAGAGTAGGAAGGTTGAGGAGTGCTGAAGGGTTGAGGTAGGAACTTGGGAGGGCAGAGTACCCGAGAGGGGAGAAATGAAAGGAGACATGACAACAGCAGAGAGGGGTCTAGGAGGGGTAAAGAGAAAAGTAGAAAAAAAGGGGGAGAAAAAAGGGGAAATAGGAATGAAAGGCTCAGGTGCGGAATGGTAGCCAAAACACGCGTGTGAATGGATACAAAGAAATTCAAATTACAAAGGCCTGGTTACATAGCAAGATCTGTCCTGGTAATAAACTGGGAACAGAGAGGAGACATTGGCCCAGAAATTAGGTTCGGGGGCTTGCCGCGCATGCAAGCCCCCGATGTGCACTCACCCGGCGCGCCGACATCTGAAGCCTGGGCCTGCTTGGAATTCCTGTCACTGGCCCGGTTCAGCTGTCGGCGCGCTGTGCTTGCCTGATCCAGCGGCGTAGTTAGTGCGATGTGCCGGCTGGGATCAGGTGAGCACTGTGCAGCCAATCAGGGGAGGGGAAACTTCATTCATGAGTTTGATAGTAAGAACTGTCAAACTCATGAAAACTACGGGCGCCCAAAACACTACTTAAACTTTAAATAAAATTTTAAAAAACATCCCACTAATTAAATGAACTATAAATAACTTTAAAAAACTATTTTAAACAATTAATCAAATTTTTGAAAAAAATAATTTTAAGAAATCGGGTCTAAAAATAAACTTACCTTACTGTAAAGTCCTTATAAACAATAAAGCTGTGGAAAAAATGTTATAATTTTAAATAATAGACCACTTACCTTAAAGAATCAAGTACTTACGCCTCTTTTTTATATGTCTAAAAAGTTCAGGCCCTTACACACGCGCAAACCTGTCAAAAAGAAGGAAGTTCAACGCGTGCGCGCAGAGTCCTGCGCGCACGCGTTGGACCTCTGAACCCCTTGGAGGAAATGCCGGTTTCCCGCGCATGCGCTGTGCATGCTGAAATCCGGCACTTCCAACGGGCCCACGCGTGAGTACCCCGTCCGTACTCACGCGTTGGGACCGGAATTACTGGCCCATTAGGAGGGAGTCCAGAGTTAAAGGTCAGAGGTCCCATGGTGGGATAAAGTTGACGTAGGTAGTAGAATCAGCTTCGAGCATCGAAGAACTGATGTCCTGGTTTGGAGACAGATGTGGAGGGCGAGTGAGTCCAGAAACTATTTGAAGGGTATCAGAGGACACCCTGTTAGATGTATTTCTGTGGGAATGAAGATCCAGGAGACGTGCAGAATCGATCACAGAGCGAAGTTGGAGGCCACCATAAGATGCAGAGCCAGGGGAGAAATGGACTTCGGCCAAGGAGAGTGAATTTCTGGCCAGGAACCAGAATGTAACTGAAGCTGAAAAACCAGTAGGACAGTCACAAGCTCAGCAGGTAACAGCAGCAGTGGGGGTTGGGCTGAGGGCTGGACAAAGTTACTGTAAAGCTTCAGCTACTGATGTTTTACAGAGATAAAAAGCAGTAAGGCCATCAAGGATTTTAACATGAGGTTTAGAACTTTAAATTTGAGTCGTTGGGGGACCAGGAGTCAATGTAGGTCAGCAAGGACAGGGTGATGGGTAAGCGGGACTTGGTACAGGATAGGATACAGGCAGCAGAGCATTGGATGAGCTGAAGTTTACAGCGGGTGGAGGGTGGAAGGCCAGCGAGGAGAACACTGGAATTGTTAAGTCTGGAGGTGACAAAGACATAGATGAGAGGAGGCAACAACATGTTCAAGAACATTGGTGAGGAAAGAGGTTGGAGATGGGGTGCTAGTGTGCAAGGGTAAAGGGTCGAAGGTGGCGTTTTTCATGGGAGGGGTGATGACAACAGTTTTTGAAAGCGAGAGTGACTGTACTCTCACATCTGCTGATGGCCATCCATCTTGTTATTTATTTGATATTATCCTCTCTGTTGCATTTCTTCGGTCCACTTTTACCACCACAATCTTTTCCAGCTGAGAAAATATGCTGTAGAACTAATCCTAGGCATCTGCCAAATCCTTACTTTCGCCAACCAAAAGGAGATCGAAAAGACTAGGCCCCTGATTTTCGATTCCACTGTGTGGGAAACAAACTCTGCTTTGGAGCCTCCGGACAACACCATTGAGGCTAGGAATGTGCCGTGTGAACAATCGCTGACACAAACCCACATCCTGTTACTCCATGCCAGCTTATATACATAGAAACATAGAAGATAGGAGCAGGAGTAGGCCATTCGGCCCTTCGAGCCTGCTCCGCCATTCAATGAGATCATGGCTGATCATCCAAATTCAGTATCCTGTCCCTGCCTTCTCCCCATATCCCTTGATCCCTTTAGCCTTAAGAAATATATCCAACTCTTTCTTGAATATATTTAACTAGCTGAAGTGCCCGGCGGTGCCGAGGCTTTTTCGAGGGAATGTTGTTGCTGGAAGAGAGAGAGAGCGCGACTGGGGGGAAGAGAGAGCGACTGGGGGGAAGAGAGAGAGCGACTGGGGGGGAAGAGAGAGAGCGACTGGGGGGGGAAGAGAGAGAGCGACTGGGGGGAAGAGAGAGAGCGACGGGGGGGAAGAGAGAGAGCGACGGGGGAAGAGAGAGAGCGACTGGGGGGAAGAGAGAGAGCGACTGGGGGGAAGAGAGAGAGCGACTGGGGGGAAGAGAGAGAGCGACTGGGGGGAAGAGAGGGAGGGGAGGGGGGGAGGGGGGAAGAGAGGGAGGGGAGGGGGGAGGGAGGGGAGGGAGGGGAGGGAGGGGGAGGAGGGAGGGAGGGGAGGGAGGGGGGAGGGGGGAGGGAGGAGGGGAGGGGGAGGGGGAGGGCGGGGAAGGGAGGGCGGGGGGGAGGGGAGGGGGAGGGCGGGGAAGGGAGGGAGGGGGGGAGGAAGGGAGGGGGGGAAGGGAGGGCAGGGGGAGGGGAAGGGAG
This sequence comes from Somniosus microcephalus, assembly GCF_052327205.1. NCBI lineage: Eukaryota > Metazoa > Chordata > Chondrichthyes > Squaliformes > Somniosidae > Somniosus > Somniosus microcephalus. The sequence goes on from NC_140992.1 coordinate 35,603,861, forward strand.
GGCGGGGGGGAGGGGAGGGAGGGGAAGGGAGGGCGGGGGGGAAGGGAGGGCGGGGGGGAGGGAGGGGGAGGGCGGGGAGGGCGGGGAAGGGAGGGAGGGGGAGGGCGGGGAAGGGAGGGCGGGGAGGAAGGGAGGGCGGGGGGGAAAAGGGGGGGGAGAGGGAGGGGAGGGAGGGCGGGGGGCGCCCCCCCCCCCCGAGGGTCGCCCCCCGAGGTGAAGACCGCCGATTGCGCGCGCCCCCCACCCCGAGGTGAAGATCGGCCGGCGGGCCCGGTTGCCAGGGTAACCGTGACGCTGACCAAGCCAGAGAGAGAGACGCCGCGTCTCAGCTGCTCCTGCTGCGCGCGCGGCCCCCCACCCCCCGCCCGAGGGGCGCGGCCCTCCCGCCCCCCCGAGGGTCGCGGCACCCCCCCCCCCCCCGAGGTGAAGACCGCCGATTGCGGCTGTGGGAGACGTCCGGTGGGCCCGGTTGCCAGGGTAACGCTGGACGCTCAGCAAGCCCCGCCCCCGGGCCAGCCAGAGAGAGACAGCGCGTCTCAGCTCCTGCTGCGCGCGCACCCTAGCAGCGCTGGGCTGAGGCTCGGCCCTCTAGCCTTCGAGTGGGGCCGGGAGGTGCCTAGCTCGGGCGTGGGTGCGGAGGAGACGCCGAGGCTTCTAGGCCTACCTGGAAAAACGGAGAAAGGTAGGAAAATTAATGAGATTAGATAAGTTAATTACTTTCTAAATCATTTTTTTTAAAAACAATATGTGTTTTAAAAGCAACGTTTTTTTTTTAAGACGCAGAAAGCGGGAAAAAGAAAGGAAAAGTTTGGAATGAAGATGGCGGCGACTCACCTCGGTTCAGAATGATAAAGCCCGGCCACACACGCACCGATTGGCCCGGCGGCACACGCCAGCAACCCAGCATACGATTGGTCGAGCTCGAGGTCACTCTGTCGCTAATGAGCGGATAATGAGATGCTAATGAGCGGAATGTTGAAGGTTTTTGGGATACCGCGGGCGCAATTTTAGCCCGGCCGAAACGTAAATACGCTTAAAACCGTCTCGGTAGCGTAAGCTTTCTTTGGAGGTAACGCGCGCGTAGGTACGCCCTGTAACTTTCGAGTGCATACCCGCAACGCACACGCGATGACAGACAGACAGATAGACAGATAGACAGAAAGACAGATAGACAGATAGACAGATAGACAGAATGACAGAAGTACCGATTTATATATATAGATGAACTGGCCTCCACCGCCCTCTGTGGCAGAGAAATCCACAGGTTCACCACTCTCTGGGTGAAGAAATTCCTCCTCATTTCAGTCCTAAATGGCTTACCCCTTATCCTTAGACTATGACCCCTGGTTCTGGACTCCCTGGCCATCAGAAACATCCTTCCTGCATCTAGTCTGTCCAGGCCTGACAGAATTTTATAGGTTTCGATGACATCCCCTCTCAATCTTCTAAACTCCAGTGAGTATAATCGACAATCTCTCCTCATACGTCATTCCTGCCATCCCAGGTATCAGCCTGGTGAATCTTCGCTGCACTCCTTCCATGGCAAGAACGTCCTTCCTCAGGTAAGGCGACCAAAACGGCACACAATACTCAAGGCGCGGTCTCACCAAGGCCCTGTACAACTGTAGCAAGACATCCTTGTTCCTGTACTCGAACCCTCTTGCTACGAAGGCCAACATACCATTTGCCTTCTTAACCGCCTGCTGCACCTGCATGCTTACCTTCAGCGACTGGTGCACAAGAACACCCAGGTCTCTTTGCACTTCCCCTTCTCCCAATCTATTGCCATTCAAATAATAATCTGCCTTCCTGTTTTTGCCACCAAAGTGGATAACCTCACATTTATCCACATTATAGTGCATTTGCCATGTTTCTGCCCAATCACCCAACCTGTCCAAATCGGACTGGACTTTCATGACATCCTCCTCACAGCTTACCCTCCCACCCAGCTTTGTGTCGTCTGCAAATTTGTGTAATGTTATGACTGGATTTCCACAGTTTATGAAATATAAACTGTGTCTCAGCTACAGGAATGTTGTTCTTAAAAATTCCTGAAGGTAATGATCCTTTTAAAGGTGTTTTAATTACGCAACTTTTGTAGCAGTTAAAAAACAGACTTAGTGGTTCCCATAATGAATTAGGCCCTGTATCCAGGCACGAATTTAACTTCCAGGGCTGTCTATTACTTAAATATATCTCAACCAAGAGAGTTATTTCAGCTCCCAGACTGCACCGCAAGATTGAGTGGCATGCAATAATGAGTGTTTGAAGTAGGCTGCATACTAACTAAGCCAAGAAATAGTTCACGAGCGCCTGCCTACGAGACAGCCTCAGGTGATCCACAGGCCATTACAGAAGAACTTACTGGTTACATGACTGTAGAATTTGCATGGCCACTGCACAGCAGCTCACAGTTCATGGTTTTCACACTGTTGAGGGGTGAAAGCTCATCTGGCCAATACGGAGGGGCTCAGGGGACAGTAGTTGCGTAATTAAAACACCTTTAAAAGGATCATTACCTTCAGGAATTTTTAAGAACAACATTCCTGTAGCTGAGACACAGTTTATATTTCATAAACTGTGGAAATCCAGTCATAACATTACACATATTTTTGGACTGTTCAAGTATAGGACTGGTATTAAACCTTTTAACTAAAGTAGAATATCCTCACTACTCTCCTTTTTTGATGAACAAGGAAACACTGCTGCAAGTCTTCGCAAAGTATATAGTCATATCAAACTGCATTATTAATAAAATAATGGCTAGAAAACTAGGAAGACAACTGACACACAACTTATACAGTAAAATAGTAAGGATTTAATTCCTTCTACAAGCAATGCCTAGTTAGGTTTTTGACTGAACTTTGTGTTTAAGTAGGTTTTCATATGAGGCAAGAAAGAAAGAAAGACTTGCATTTATATAGCGCTTTTCACAAGCACTGGACGTCCCAAAGCACTTTACAGCTAATGAAGTACATCTTTTTTGAAGTGTAGTCACTATTGTAATGTAAGAAATGCGGCAGCCAACTTGCACACAGCAAGGTCCCACAAACAGCAATGTGATAATGACCAGGTAATCTGTTTTTAGTGATGTTGATTGAGGGATAAATATTGGCCAGGACACCGGGGATAACACCCCAGCTCTTCTTCGAAATAGAGCCGTGGGATTTTTTACACAACCTTCTGACTCGGTGATGGTGCTACCCACTGAGTCACGGCCGGCACAATAGTTGACAATTATCCGAGACCTGGAACCCAGTTTCACTCACCCTTAGCTCGGCGGATGAGGGGGAGGAAGGCCTTAGTTACACGGACAGTTCCCCACAAGCCGACATCTGCAACTTCCTTGTAATGCGCCACACTTGTGAATTCCACTTCCCCAAAGGTTGAAATGCCAGCATTGTTGACCACACCCCAGAGTCCTGAACAAAGGACACAATGCATTTGATCAGTACAGTATGGACATTCAAGCTGTTCATGCATCACATTTATTACCCTCTGTGTAACAAATAAAAGGAAATTTAAGGAGAAGTCAATTTTTTAAAACCTCTGAAGCTGACTTGCAGTTCTATACCATTCTAGTTTCCTGGCAAAAAAATTAATCGGATTTCCACCATTTCTGGCCAAATATAAATATCACCTCTGCTTACTGTTCGAATTCTCACATGTTCTGTGGTTGTTACGACTTATTGAACAACGGTCTTACATTTCACTCTCTTCCTTAGACTTTCACTTCACTGAGTAACAAAGAGAACTTTGGTCAGCACTACAAGAGGAGGAGTGTGGCAAAGGAAAAACATGGAGAAGTAAGCAGAACTGGGATTTGGGGGCACAGAGGGGTTGGTTATAGGGCACCCTACCTAGCATGCCCCTTCCCACTCAGACAGCAATGTTTACACCCCACCCAACACACAATATATCATACAACTGAAAACTCAAACTCATACAAGGAGACTCTTAAATTGTCTCCACCAGGAATTGAAAAAAAGTGCAAAATGTGTCTGTACTGTACGCAACCTTATTTCATTTTAAAAATAAAAGAGATCAAGTTTAATCCGCACTAACTTATCCCTTTCACCTCGCATTTCATTAAACTACAACAGTGTCAAACCACCATGCCTTCCGAAAGGAGATCTAAAAAAAAAATTTAAAAAAAAAAAAAAACATGAGATCAATTTAGCAAGGACAGAATGTCACTACCATCTATTTTTAGGCTTCCACCACCTGGTGTGAACGTTGCATAGCTGTCACTCCAAGAGCCCCATTCCTGCTACTGTCATCTGGTTCATTTCCACACAATGACTCTCTAGGGCATGTGGGAATCTGGCAGCTTGCTGTGCACATGCACTCACTCTATCCAGCACCCATAAGTGTCAACCACGGACTCCAAACATCCAGGGAATGTGTCTGTCTGTATATGGTTCAGGATTTCAAGCTGCCACCCTCCTGTACATCAGTAGATCTCTGCCGCCATGGGTTTCGCAGCTGACTAAAGACAGCTCTGGAAGTAAATTGCAAAAGTCTTCTTCGACAGTAAATAAAGAGCGTGCAGTGCAGAAGCCTGCAAAAGGGGAAAAGTAAAAACATACAAACTTAAACTTACTAGTAACAGACGGTGAAGTCTTTAGAGTTTCCTCTTAATACTTCTCAGCCTAATGATAAACTACCTCTCAACAGTACTTTATGTGCTGGGATATTATTATTTGTGTTAGCCAGATGGCTCACTCATCTTGCAGGTTTGTTTGTCTGTACTTAACTTTTCCATAGAACACAGTGATCAGGCAAAGCAATGAGAAATTGGGACAAGTGAGCTGAGGGAAGTCCCGATGGAGCTCAACAGAACTGTTTCTTTACATAGGAACATGGGACTTGCTAGACGAAAAAAGACCACGGTCTATCTAGTTCACCTTCTACCATCCTAGTTGTTGCATGATACAACGATAATGGAGTTTTTAACTAATCATAGCAATCAATCTCCATCAATTAGTCTACAACAAACCCAAACATGATGCGAGGAAAATTCCAGTGGTGGAGAGCTTTGGGAACACTAGGTCCAAAGTCGCTTGTTCCTCCCAAGCATTTTACATTTAACACGTCATGGCTCAAATTACTCACATACTGTATTCCAAAATGTTATCCAGTTTGCATTTGAATGAATCAATATTAATTGCTTCCACCATTGCCCTAGAAAACCGGTTCCATACACTAACTATCACTCACTGAAATATTGTTTCTGCAGATTTGTTTTGAATTTAGCCCCCTTCAAGTTCTACTGTTTTGGACAAGGTGAAATAGCTTGTAATAGTCTACATTATCGAGTCCCTTTAGAATCCTAAAGACAGCAATCATACCACCTAAGCCTTCCCCTTTCCAGTAAGAACATGGCCAATTTACGTAATTCTTCATCATAATCTAATCCCTCCACCTCCTCAATCATTCTGCTCGCTCTCTTCCGTGATTTCATTTTTTTTTAAATGTGATTTCATTTTTTTTAAATGAATCACAGGAATAAATAAAGCTGACTCCACCCAGCTTCCCACACAGCTGTGTCAGGTGAAGTTCGGAGGACTCCTCCAAAAGCATGTCATTATCTATACGCACGATGACTGGCCTACATTCGTTGCAGGCAGAACCCTTAGGAATATATTACACACAGGCTGAATATTGCTTGGCTGTTGAGGGAATGACAACAAAGAGGAAAAAGTGCCAATGGGTCCAGAGATGTTTACTAATAATGAAACTTTATTTCTTTAAAAAGTAGTTTTCCAAGTGAGATATTCTGTACGTGTGCCTGTACTTGCAGCTTTCATAGGCAAACCAAAACTTGACCTATCTGTGAACTATGAAGTCTTGTATCATTGGAGAATGCACCAGAAATAATACAGTCCACTCACTGTATGGTCCAGATCACTCCTAACTGATAGACAATGCCGGACAAATCACATAGTTCAGGCTACAGGAAACACTTTTTTATCCGGCACCGACGGGACCAGCGTGGTGCCGGTTTATCTGCCAGTACACTTCACACCTAATCTCGGCTGCCTTTTGTCTCCACCGGCCTATTACCATCTCGTCTGGTTTCGAATACCTTTTATTGTCTCTTTTACTTCTTTTGCTCAATCGCAGCCCTGCCTTCGATCTATTTTCTTTTCTTTCCAGTTTTGAAAAAGGGTTTTGACCCGAAACGTCAACTCAAATTTCTCTCCATGGATGTTGCCTGACCTGCTGAGTTTTTCCAGCATTTTCTGTTGTTATTTCGGATTTCCAGCATCTGCAGTATTTTGCTATCGTACTAGCCTGCTGTGTCTGTCCAACCAACCTGAACCTTATTATTAACAGGTAACAACATGAACAGAAGGCTGCCAATAGCACTTCAGTGCCAAGTCCATACAGTTTGTGCATTCTCTCCTTCACAAATACAACAGAAATCTCTCCCAGAAAACAGTCACAGAAGCCATTTTAATACAATTACATAGAATTTACAGTACAGGAACAGGCTAGTCAGCCCAGCAGGTTCATGCCAGTGCTTATGCTCCAGATGAGCATCCCGATACGAGACTCCCAAAACAAGTGCTCTACTTGGAGCTCCGACACAGCAAGAGAGCCCCAGGTGGGCAGAGGAAACGCTTCAAGGACACCCTCAAAGCCTCCTTGAAAAAGTGCAACATCCCCACTGACACCTGAGAATCTCTGGCCCAAGACCGCACAAAGTGGAGGAGAAGCATCCAGGAAGGCGCCGAACACCTCGAGTCACTTCGCCAGGAGCAAGGGGAAGCCAAGCGCAGGCAGCGCACATCAACCCAAGCACCCCACCCACCCACCCCTTTAACCACCGTCTGCCCCACCTGTGACAGAGACTGTAGGTCCCGCATTGGACTCATCAGTCACCTGAGAACTCATTTTAATGTGGAAGCAAGTCGCCCTCGGTCCCAAGGGACTGCCTAAGAAGGAGAAGAGGATGCTCCAGATGAGCATGGAGGGAGTGCAGCGAAGATTCACCAGACTGATACCTGGGATGGCAGGAATGACGTATGAGGAGAGATTGGGTCGATTAGGCTTATATTCGCTAGAGTTTAGAAGAATGAGAGGGGATCTCATTGAAACTTATAAAATTCTAACAGGACTAGACAGACTAGATGCAGGAAGGATGTTCCCGATGGCCGGGGAGTCCAGCACCAGGGGTCACAGTCTAAAGATAAGGGGTAGGCTATTTAGGACTGAGATGAGGAGGAATTTCTTCACCCAGAGAGTGGTGAACCTGTGGAATTCTCTACCACAGAAGGCAGTTGAGGCCAATTCATTAAATATATTCAAGAAGGAGTTGGATATATTTCTTAAGGCTAAAGGGATCAAGGGATATGGGGAGAAAGCAGGGACAGGGTACTGAATTTGGATGATCAGCCATGGTCTCATTAAATGGCAGAACAGGCTCGAGGGGCCGAATGGCCTACTCCTGCTCCTATCTTCTATGTTTCTATGAGCATCCTCCTACCCTTCTTCATCTAACCCCATCAACGTATCCTTCATTTCTTTTTTCCCCTCATGTGTTTATCTAGCTTCCCCTAAATGTATCTATGCTAGTCACCTCAACCAGTCCTTGAGATGGTGAGTTCCACAGTCCAACCATTCTTTTGGTAAAGAAGTTTCTCCTGAATTCCCTATTGAATTTACTCGTGACTGTAGTGTATGTACCTTTAAGGGGAGAACTACTTTTTACAGCTCCTGTATACTGTAGTACCGGCAGTGACCACACCTGTATATAAACCCTGAGTAGGGATTTGTACTGTTAGTTTTAGAGTAACCCTCATCCAGTAAACACCTGTTGATTGTTCCTCTGCAGTCTCTGTCGATTTATTGAAGGACACCATACATCAAGATTCACAGATTTAACAGTGACCATCTTATATTTATGGCCCCTAGTTTTGGTCACCCTGCTAGTGGAAACATCTTATTTAAGTCTACCCTATCAAACCCTTTCATAATCTTAAAGACCTCTATCAGATCACCCTTCAGTCTTCTCTTTTCTAGAGAAAAGAGCCCCAGCCTCTTCAATCTATCCTGATAGGTATAACCTCTCAGTTCTGGTATCACCCTCATAAATCTTTTTGCACATTCGCCAGTGCCTCTGTATCCTTAATACTGTATAATACGGAGACCACAACTGTTGTTATTAACGCTTACACAAGGAAAAGATTAGATACACTGATCACCATGATGATGCTCTGCACTGGCAGGCCACTCGTATCATTTTTTTGTGGTGCATTGTAAAACCTCATGAAGGGTGTCCATCCAGATGTCACAGGATGCATCGTGTTCGGGTAATGAGAAAAGAGAAACCCCAAAATACCCATATAAAAGACCCACAAGTCTACATAGAAGCCCAATTTCACATATAGCTACAATTCAGTCCAGAGATCAAAGGGGGCAAAAAATACTTAAGGAAAATGGCCCCTCCTATCACTACAACAAATCCAACCTCATCGATTAGGGCATATCAGCACAGCACGATCTCACTCACCAACTAAAATTAAAAACTTACTTCTTCTCAAAGAGTAGAGCAACTTTCAACACATTTTGTTAAATTATCCTGCTGATATAACCAGATTCTATGTGAAACTGAACCCACATCATACCCTTCTCAGGTTCCTTCAACTGGCTCTTTACAAACTCCACGGCCTGTAGCACCTCCTCATCTGTGCATACGTTCATTTGAAGAACTTTCAGACGCTCACATTTCATCTTCTCAAGTGTTTGAGCACCTTCTCCATTTTTATCCTTCCAAAGAAAAATACAATTACTGCACTGTTTCATTAACTAAATCATAGAAACATAGACATAGAAGATAGGAGCAGGAGTAGGCCATTCGGCCCCTCGAGCCTGCTCCGCCATTCAATGAGATCATGGCTGATCATCCAAATTCAGTACCCTGTCCCTGCTTTCTCCCCATATCCCTTGATCCATTTAGCCTTAAGAAATATATCCAACTCCTTCTTGAATATATTTAATGAATTGGCCTCTACTGCCTTCTGTGGTAGCGAATTCCACAGGTTCACCACTCTCTGGGTGAAGAAATTCCTCCTCATCTCTGTCCTAAATGGCTTACCCCATATCCTTAGACTGTGACCCCTGGTTCTGGACTCCCCGACCATCGGGAACATTCTTCCTGCATCTAGTCTGTCCAGTCCTATCAGAATTTTATAAGTTTCAATGAGATCCCTTCTCATTCTTCTAAACTCCAACGAATATAAGCCCAATCGACCCAATCTCTCCTCATACGTCATTCCTGCCATCCCAGGTATCAGCCTGGTGAATCTTCGCTGCACTGCCTCCATGGCAAGAACATCCTTCCTCAGATAAGGCGACCAAAACTGCACACAATACTCAAGATGTGGTCTCAACAAGACCCTGTATAACTGCAGCAAGACATCCTTGTTCCTGTACTCAAACCCTCTCGCTATGAAGGCCAACATACCATTTGCCTTCTTAACCGCCTGCTGCACCTGCATGCTTACCTTCAGCGACTGGTGCACAAGGACGCCCAGGTCTCGTTGCACTTCCCCTTCTCCCAATCTATTGCCATTCAGATAATAATCTGCCTTCCTGTTTTTGACACCAAAGTGGATAACCTCGCGTTTATCCACGTTATATTGCATCTGCCATGCTTCTGCCCAATCACCCAACCTGTCCAAATCATACTGGAGTTTCTCGGCATCCTCCTCACAGCACACACGCCCACCCAGCTTTGTGTCGTCTGCAAACTTGGAGATATTACATCTAGTTCCCTTGTCTAGATCATTAATATATATTGTGAATAGCTGGGGTCCAAGGACCGATCCCTGCGGTACCCCACTAGTCACTGCCTGCCACTCGGAAAAAGACCCGTTTATTCCAACTCTTTGCTTTCTGTCCGCCAACCAGTTCTCTATCCAAGTCAATACCTTGCCCCCAATCTCATGTGCCTTAACTTTACACGCTAATCTCTTATGCGGGACCTTATCGAAAGCCTTTTGAAAGTCCAAATACACCACATCCACTGGTTCTCCCTTATCTATTTTACCAGTTACATCCTCAAAAAATTCCAGTAGATTAGTCAAGCACGATTTACCTTTTGTAAATCCATGTTGACTTTGTCCGATCCTGTCACTGTTTTCCAAGTGCTCTGCTATTACATTTTTATAATGGACTCTAGCATTTTCCCCACTACCGATGTCAGGCTTACCGGTCTGTAATTCCCCATTTTCTCTCTACCACCTTTTTTGAATAGTGGGGTAACATTAGCTGCCCTCCAATCCATGGGTACTGTTCCAGGGTCTATCGAATGTAGGAAGATCATCGGCAATGCATCTATTATTTCTAGCGCCACTTCCTTAAGTACCCTAGGATGTAGATTATCAGGCCCTGGGGATTTATCGGCCTTCAATCCCGTCAATTTCCCTAACACCATTTCCCTACAAATCAAACAAAAACAAGTTCTCCTCGTGATTCAGTGGGTAAATGTACTATGTGGTGTAACAATAAACAATACAACAGAAAGGTCCCATGTTCAATCTTGGATTTGTGCTGAGTTAACTGATCTTGTCAGGCACAGCAATGGAATGCAACAACTGATCTCCAAGCTACGGACAGTGGAAAACACATAGTTCAGCTCGGATTCTCAGGGTGGATTGCTGTGCTGTCATTGAGCCCCTACTAAAAAGTACACAGGTGTGAATGTTGGGTGAAAGTTGGACAGGATTAGGCTTAGCTAACTAGACCCACAATCTAATAAGAACATAAGAAAGAACATAAGAAATAGGAGCAGGAGTAGGCCAATTGGCCCCTCGAGCCTGCTCCGCCATTCAATAAGATCGTGGCTGATCTGATCCTAACCGCCAATCTACTATCACAGAACCATCTCCTGAATCTAACAGAATTAGACACACGAAAGAGGAGCAGGATCAGGCTACACGGCCCCTGGGCCCGCTCTGCTACCCACAGGGCCATGACCGATCCGAACCTAGACTCATGTCCAAATTCCTGCCCGCTCCCCGTAACCCTTAATTCCCTTTACTTCTAGGAAACTGTCTATTTCTGTTTTAAATTTATGTAATGATGTAGCTTCTACAGCTTTTTGGGGCAGCATATTCCATGGACCTACCACCCTCTGAGTGAAGTAGTTCCTCCTCATCTCAGTTTTGAAAGAGCAGCCCCTTATTCTCAGACTATGCCCCCTAGTTCTAGTTTCACCCATCATCGGGAACATCCTCCTCGCATCCACCCGATCCAACCCCTTCACAATCTTATATGTTTCAATAAGATCGCCTCTCATTCTTCTGAACTCCAATGAGTAGAGTCCCAATCTACTCAACCTCTCCTCATATGTCCATCCCCTCATCCCCGGGATTAACCGAGTGAACCTTCTTTGTACTGACTCGAGAGCAAGTATGTCTTTTCTTAAGTATAGACACCAAAACTGTATGCAGTATTCCAGGTGCGGTCTCACCAATACCTTGTACAACTGAAGCAATACCTCCCTATTTTTATATTCTATCCCCCTAGCAATGAAAGCCAACATTCCATTGGCCTTCTTAATCACTTGCTGCACCTGCATACTAACCTTTTGAGTTTCGTGCACCAGGACCCCCAGATCCCTTTGTACTTCAGTACTTTCCAGTTTCTTGCCATTAAGATAATAACTTGCTCTACGATTTTTCCTGCCAAAGTGCATAGCCTCACACTTTCCAGTATTGCATTCCATCTGCCAAATCTCTGCCCACTTACTTAGCCTGTCTATGTCCCCTTGCAGGATTTTTATGTCCTCCTCACTCACTACTTTCCCTCCCATCTTAGTATCATCTGCAAACTTTGATATGTTACACTCGGTCCCCTCCTCCAAATCGTTAATATAGATTATAAAGTGTTGGGGACCCAGCACTGACCCTGCGGAACACCACTAGTTACTGATTGCCAGTCTGAGAATGAACCATTTATCCCAACTCTCTGCCTTCTGTTAGATAGCCAATCCTCTATCCATGCCAGAATATTACCCCCAATCCCGTGATTTTTATCTTAAGCAATAATCTTTTGTGTGGCACCTTGTCAAATGCCTTTTGGAAGTCTAAATACACTACGTCCACTGGTTCCCCTTTATCCACCTTATATGTTACTTCCTCAAAGAACTCCAGCAAACTTGTCAAACATGACTTCCCCTTCATAAAACCATGCTGACTTTGTCCTATTAAATTATGATTATCCAAATGTCCTGTTACTGTCTCCTTAATAATGGACTCCAAAATTTTACCTACCACAGATGTTAGGCTAACCGGTCTATAGTTTCCAGCCTTCTGTCTACTGCCCTTTTTAAATAAGGGTGTTACATTAGCAGTTTTCCAGTCTGCCGGGACCATTGCCGAGTCCAGGGAGTTTTGGAAAATTATTACCAATGCATCCACAATCCCTACCGCCACTTCCCTCAAGACCCTAGGATGTAAGCCATCAGTCCAGGTGATTTATCTGCCTTGAGTCCCATTATTTTGCCGAGTACCACTTCCTTAGTGATTTTGATCATGTTTAGCTCCTCCCCCCCTATAGCCCCCTGTTTGTCCAGTGTTGGGATATTCTTAGTGTCCTCTACTGTAAAGACTGATACAAAACATTCATTCATTGTTTTTGCCATCTCCATATTTCCCACCATTAATTTCCCGGTCTCATCCTCTGAGGACCAACATTTACTTTAGCACCCTTTTTCTTTTATATAACTATAAAAACTCTTACTATCTGTTTTTATATTTTTTGCTAATTTACTTTCATAATCTATCTTCCCTTTCTTAATCAATCTTTTTGTTATTTTTTGCTGTCTTTTAAAGTTTTCCCAATCCTCTATCCTCCCACTAGATTTGGCTACCTTATATGCCCTTGTTTTTAGTTGAATACTATCCTTAATTTCTTTACTTAGCCACGGATGGCTGTCCTTTCTTTTACACCCTTTTCTTCTCAGTGGAATATATATTTTTTGGAAGTTGTAAAATAACTCCTTAAATGTACACCACTGATCATGTATCGTCTTACCCTTTAATCTATTTTCCCAATCCACTCTACTCAATTCCGCTCTCATACCTTCATAGTCTCCTTTATTCAAGCTCAGCACGCTTGTTTGAGATCCAAGCCTTCTCACCCTCTAATGAATAGTGGAATTCAACCATGTTATGGTCACTCATTCCAAGGGGATCCTTTACTAGGACATTTTTAATTAATCCTGTCTCGTTACACAGACCAGATCTAAGGTTGCTTGCCCCCTGGTTGGTTCAGTTACATACTGCTCAAGAAACCCATCCCTAATACACTCAATGAACTCATCCTCAAGGCAGCCCTGCCCAATTTGATTCGTCCAATTTATATGATAGTTAAAATCCCCCATAATTATAGATGTTCCCTTATTGCAAGCCCCAACTATTTCCTGATTGATACTCCGTCCAACCGAGTTGCGACTGTTCGGAGGCCTATATACTACACCCACTAGTGTTTTTTTCCCCTTATTATTCCTTATCTCCACCCAAACTGTTTCATTATCCTGATCCTTTGACCCAATATCATTTCTCTGTATTACAGTGATTCCTTCCTTTATTAACATAGCCACCCCACCTCCCCTTCCTTCCTGCCTGTCCTTCCTGATTGTTAAATAACCTGGTATGTTTAATTCCCAGGCATTGTCACCCTGCAGCCATGTTTCTGTAATGGCCACAAGATCATACCCATATGTAGCTATTTGTGCCTTTAACTCGTCTATTTTGTTACGAATGCTACGTGCATTCAGATAGAGAACTTTCAAATATGTTTTGTGACACTTAGTTCCTGCTATTGCCCTTTTTATTACTTTACCTTTTACTCCACACCTTCTACCCCTTCCTGACACGCTCTGGTTTTTAATTTCCCCACTGCTACCTAAGTCTTTGACCTTCTCTGTTGTCATTTTTATTATTTGCTCTCTAGGAACCTCCCCCCCACTAGTTAGTTTAAAGCCCTCTCTACAGCCCTAGTTATATGATCCGCCAGGACTCTAGTCCCAGCACTGGCCAAGTGAAGCCCGTCCCAACGGAACAGCTCCCTCCTGTCCCAGTACTGGTGCCAGTGTCCCAGGAAGCAAAACCCATTTCTCCCACACCAGTCTTTGAGCCACGCATTTAACTCTCTTATTTTATTTGTCCTAGCCAAATTCGCTCGTGGCTCAGGTAATAATCCAGAGATTATTACCCTTGTGGTTCTGCTTTTTAATTTGGCCCCTAGCTGCTCAAACTCCCTCAGCAGAACCTCCTTCCTTGTCCTATCTATGTCATTGGTACCAACATGGACCACGACAACTGGATCCTCCCCCTCCCACTCCAAGTTTCTGTCCAGCCCAGAGGAGATGTCCTTAACCCTGGCACCGGGTAGGCAACACAGCCTACGGGACTCTCGCTCTTGGCTGCAGAGAACTCTATCTATCCCCCTAATAATACTATCCCCTACCACTACAACATTTCTATTTACTCCCCCCTCTTGAATGGCCCCCCTCTCCAAGGTGCTGTGGCCAGGTTGCTCATCCTCCCTGCAGCCCCTGCTTCCGTCTCCACAGGGAGTAAGAAGCTCGAACCTGTTGGACAAGAGCAAGGGCTGCGGCTCCTCCAACACTACCTTCTGGATCACCGTACCTGCCTCACTCGTGGTCACACCGTCCTGTCCCTGACCATGGGCTACATCTGAATTAATTAACTTCATAGGTGTGACCACCTCTTGAAACACAGAGTCCAGGTACTTCTCCCCCTCCCTGATGTGTCGCAGTATCTGAAGCTCAGACTCCAGCTCATCAACACGGAGCTGGAGATCCTGTCGCAGCAGACACTTGTCACAGATGTAATCACCGTTAGCCTCAATGGGGTCTACCGGCTCCCACATCTCGCAACAGTAACACATCATCTGCTCCATTCTATGTAATTAATTATAAAAAAATTTATTTAATTATTTGGATTTAGATTAAATCAATCCCTCTAAATTACACCAGTTTAATGGTTAACCAACTGTTTCCCTTACAGCACAGACCCTAGAAAAAAACCGCCGAATTTAAGCTTGTAATAAAAAGAAGAAATACTCACCAACCAATCCAACCAATCACTTACCTGCTTCCTGGTGACGTCACTCTTGGATTATTTTTTACCTCTCTCCTCTGCTGTTGATTTGGTACGCCTCTGGTCGCTGCCGCTGGTTTTTATGCCGGGTTATAGCTCCTCCTCCTGACCTCGCTGCTCACTCCTAGGTCCGATGCTGGTCTCGGGCCTCTGGTCGCTGCCGCTGGTTTTTATGCCGGGTTATAGCTCCTCCTCCTGACCTCGCTGCTCACTCCTAGGTCCGATGCTGGTCTCGGGCCTCTGGTCGCTGCCGCTGGTTTTTATGCCGGGTTATAGCTCCTCCTCCTGACCTCGCTGCTCACTCCTAGGTCCGATGCTGGTCTCGGGCCTCTGGTCGCTGCCGCTGGTTTTTATGCCGGGTTATAGCTCCTCCTCCTGACCTCGCTGCTCACTCCTAGGTCCGATGCTGGTCTCGGGCCTCTGGTCGCTGCCGCTGGTTTTTATGCCGGGTTATAGCTCCTCCTCCTGACCTCGCTGCTCACTCCTAGGTCCGATGCTGGTCTCGGGCCTCTGGTCGCTGCCGCTGGTTTTTATGCCGGGTTATAGCTCCTCCTCCTGACATCGCTGCTCACTCCTAGGTCCGATGCTGGTCATAGAAGAGTGACCATAGCATGATAGAATTTCAAATTCAGTTTGAGGGTGAGAAACTTGGGTATCAAACTAGTGTCCTGAACTTAAATAAAGGCAGTTACAAAGGTATGAAGACAGAGTTGGCTAAAGTGGAGTGGGAAAATAGATTAAAGGGTAAGACGGTAGATAAGCAGTGGCAGGCATTTAAGGAGATATTTCATAACTCTCAGCAAAGATATATTCCAGTGAGAAAGAAAGACTCTAAGAGAAGGATGAACTATATCCATGGCTAACTAAGGTAGTTAAGGATGGTATCAATTGAAAACAAAGGCATACAATGTTGCGAAGATTAGTGGTAGGCCAGAGGACTGGAAAATTTTTAGAAACTTAGCGTCAGGTGCTAATGATTCCCAGCTGTTAAAAAATTGGGTATTAGCATTCCAGGAAGAAAGTGGAGTGCTAAATCAAGCGCTCCACTTCCTTCCTGGAGCGCTAAAGGACGCAGGCGGGGCGGTAGTGGTGCAGCGCTGGACAATGTCCCGTGCCGCGCTTCCGAGATCCGAGGCTACCTTCCATCCCTTAAAGGGAAGGGCCGTCGCTGCAGGCTCTGCATTGGGACCAGTCAGCTGGTCTCCGACAGCCGCCGTGATCTGGCTCGATCAGCCCCATGTACTCCAGTAGAGGGCCGGGCCGATCGATCGCAGCCCAGGAGAAGTGAAAAAAAATTGAACTAAAACATTTCAGAAATTTAGGTACTTACCTCAGCAACCTTCCCCTTTAACTTTCACCCCCGAATCGCCCAGCCTCCCGATCAACGCCTCCTGCAGCTGCCGGTGTCGTCGCCCGGCGATGCTGCAGGGGGCGGAACTGAAAGTCGGGTCCGGGGCGCTACCGGAGCGATGCGCACGGCAATGACGTCACGATCTCCGGGCGAAGGAGATCATGGCGCAAAGTCTTACCGCCGCCGCAAACCTCTCACCAAAGGTCGGGGGAGTCATTCATCTTGCTGCACCCAGGCAGTAAGTCATTAGTGCCCCATTATCGCCCCCCAGGGGCACTAGCAGGAGGCATTAACCCACTGAATTTCACCCCCCAACTCTTTTAAATTTAGCACCCGAACCGGGGTAATACCGAATTTCTAGCCTTCAGCAACAGTTTCAGGCATCTTGTCATTAATGGGGCAAGTCCTTTTGGGATGGATCGGGGATGCGCAAGAGGACAGAATTGGAGGAGCGCAGATATCTTGGAGGGCTA
Organism: Somniosus microcephalus; assembly: GCF_052327205.1. Lineage (NCBI taxonomy): Eukaryota > Metazoa > Chordata > Chondrichthyes > Squaliformes > Somniosidae > Somniosus > Somniosus microcephalus. The sequence goes on from NC_140992.1 coordinate 35,620,825, forward strand.
TAGGGCTGAAGGACATTACCTGTTATGCCTGTAAATGGCCACGGCTATGGGCCCCGACAATATCCCGGCTGTCGTGCTGAAGACTTGTGCTCCAGAACTAGCCGCGCCTCTAGCCAAGCTGTTCCAGTACAGCTACAACACTGGCATCTAGCCAACAATGTGGATAACTGCCCAGGTATGTCCTGTCCACAAAAAGCAGGACAAATCCAATCTGGCCAATTACTGCCCCATCAGTCTACTCTCGATCATCAGCAAAGTGATGGAAGTTGTTGTCAACAGTGCTATCAAGCGCCACTTACTCACCAATAACCTGCTCACCGATGCTCAGTTTGGGTTCCGCCAGGACCACTCAGCTCCAGACGTCATTACAGCCTTGGTCCAAACATGGACAAAAGAACTGAATTCCAGAGGTGAGGTGAGAGTGACTGCCCTTGACATCAAGGCAGCATTTGACCGAGTGTGGCATCAAGGAGCCCTAGTAAAGTTGATGTCAATGGGAATCAGGGGGACAAATCTCCACTGGCTGGAGCCATAGCTAGCACAAAGGCAGATGGTTGTGGTTGTTGGAGGCCAATCATCTCAGCCCCAGGACATAGCTGCAGGAGTTCCTCAGGGCAGTGTCCTAGGCCAAACCATCTTCAGCTGCTTCATCAATTACCTTCCCTCCATCGTAAGGTCAGAAGTGGGGATGTTCACTGATGATTGCACATTGTTCAGTGCCATTCACAACTCCTCAGATAATGAAGATGACCATGCCCGCATGCCCCAAGACCTGGATGATGTTCAGGCTTGGGCTGATAAGTGACAAGTAACATTTGTGCCACAGAAGTGCCAGGCAATGACCATCTCCAACAAGAGAGCGTCTAAACACTGCCCCTTGACATTCAACGGTATTACCATCGCCAAATCCCCCACCATCAACATTCTGAGGGTCACCATTGACCAGAAACTTAAATTGGACCAGCCGAATAAATACTGTGGCTACAAGAGCAGGTCAGAGGCTGGGTATCTGCAGCGAGTGACTCACCTCCTGACTCCCCAAAGCCTTTCCGCCATCTACAAGGCACATGTCAGGAGTGTGATGGAATACTCTTCACTTGCTTGGAAGAGTGCAGCTCCAACAATGCTCAAAGCTCGACACCATCCAAGACAAAGCAACCCGCTTGATTGGCACCCCATCCACCACCTTAAACATTCACTCCCTCCACCACTGGCGTACCGTGGCTGCAGTGTGTACCATCTACAAGATGCACTGCAGCAACTTGCCAAGGCTCCTTCGACAGCACCTTCCAAACCTGCGACCTCTACTACCTAGAAGGACAAGGGCAGCAGGCGCATGGGAACACCACCACCTCCAAGTTCCCCTCCAAGTTACACACCATTGGTGGTCGTGCCTTCTGTTGCCTAGGCCCTAATCTCTGGAGTTCCCTCCCTAAACCTCTCCGCCTCACTCCCTTTCTTTCCTCCTTTAAGACGCTCCTTAAAACCTACCTCTTTGACCAAGCTCTGTCCTAACATCGCCTTTTGTGGCTCGGTGTCAAATTTTGTTTCATAACGCTCCTGTGATGCGCTGTGGGCTGTTTTACTACGTTAAAGGCGCTATTTAAATGCAAGTTGTTGTTTTGCAGTATACGTGGACACTTTTATAATGGGAGCTTCCCATAAGAGCAGCTTGATATTCTGCTGATTTTCGGCATGCTGAATAATTTGCCTGGGTCAGCTTTCTCAGTCAAGTTCAGGAAACTTCTATTAGTCACCACAAAGTCTCTTTTCTATCAAAAGCCAAACCCAATTTCTGTAACCCTTCCTTGAAAACTTAAGCCCTTGCTGCCTCAGAGTCGATGTTATGAAATCAATGGACAGAAAATGGTGGAGACCATGGGGCTCGATTTTCCAAGCCCCGAGGAGGCGGGTTTGGAGGCGGGAGTGGTGGGAAAATTGCAGAATCGGGGGGCAGGAACCCATCCCGCCCCCAACCCACCTCTGTGCCAATGTCCCAGGAGGCGGGTACCCGACCTGTGCTGGGAGCCGCCTCCCCGAGGCAGGAAGGGGATTAGTGCCAATTAACTGCCTGTTAACAGGTAGTTAACAGACATTTTTTTGCCTAATCCCTATTTTTAGCCCTGAAGTGTGGGCTTCCCAACGGCTCCAAACCACGCCAAGTTAGCGAGGCGGACCGTCGGTCTGCAGGGGTTGGAGGGGTCGAGATGTCCGTTGTGCAGGTGAGTGGTGGGTGCATGTGTGCAGAGGTAAGTGTGTGAGGTAAGTGTAAAGTGTTTTAATACGTTTTACTTACCTTTACTTTCTCCTGCAGGCTTCCTTCCTTCAGTTCTCGGGAGTCCCTCAGCGCACCGGCACAGAAAGCAGAATGGCCGCTGAACTGTCAAAAGCTGCAGCCTCTGCTTTCTGGTCTGGAGAGCTCTCTAACTGAGTCTGAGTAGAAGGACTCAAGTTAGAAGTCAGACTGTCAGTGTTTGACAGCTTCCCGGAGCTGTCAAACGCTGATTTTTCATCTGTCAAAAGCTCTTGACAGATGAAATGTCAATCCCTGACGTCACCAGTAACCAGGTGTCCCTTAATTAGCCTGCTGGGCGGACTTAACAAGGTCAATCAAGGGAAAATAGCGTGGGTTGGCCACAAGTTGATGGAGGCGAGACTACAACCCAAAAAGTGGGAGTCCTGCCTCCATCACGTCCCCATTGATAAATTCGAGCCCCATGTCTTCTGCTAGGATTGTGCATTGAAAAAAATTAACCATCCAGTCTCCTCTTTGTTGTGTGTCTCTGCTCCCTCTCAATGTAAAGCCCACATACCCAATGTGATATATTATAGATAGATATTTAAAATTATAGAATGAAATATAAACCATAGGACATATAAAATATCTAAAAATTTGCCTGGTCTCTGCTGAATTAGCTTTTCTTAGTTTAGACAAATGAAGTTCAACACAGATAAATGTGAGATATTACAATTTGGTAGGAAGAATAGGGAGGTCACTTATCACTTGGAGGGTGTGAGTCTAGGTGGGGTAGAGGAACAAAGGGATCTCAGAGTACAAATACACAAATCACTAAAAGTTGCGACGCAGGCTAGCAAGGCCATAAAAAAGCAAACCAAGCATTAGAGTTTATTTCTAGAGGGATAGAATTGAAAAGTAGAGAAGTTATGCTAAACCTGTATTGAACCTTGGTTAGACCACACTTAGAGTACTGCGTACAATTCTGGTTGCCATATTATAAAAGGATATAGAGGCACTGGAGAGGGTGCAGATAAGATTTACAAGGATGATACCAGAAATGCGAGAGTATACATATCAGGAAAGGATGAACAGGTTGGGTCTCTTTTCTCTTGAAAAAAGAAGGCTCAGGGGGGACCTAATAGAGGTCTTTAAAATTATGAAACATTTTGATAAAGTGGCTACAGAGAGAATGTTTCCACTTGTGGGGAAGAGCATAACCAGACGCCATCAATATAAGATAGTCGATAGTCAGCAAGAAATCCGATAGGGAATTCAGGAGAAACTTCTTTACCCAGAGAGTGGTGAGAATGTGGAACTCGTTACCACAGGGAGCGGTTGAAGCCAATAGTATAGATGCATTTAAGGGGAGGCTAGACAAGCATATGAGGGAGAAGGGAATAGAGGGTTATGCTGATAGAGTTAGATGAGGAAAGATGGGAGGAGGCTCGAGTGGAGCATAAATGCTGGCATGGACTGGTTGGGCCGAATGGCCTGTTTCTGTGCCATATATCCTATGCTGGAGAGAATAGTAAATCCAGTGCTTAAGTTAAGGAGGGCAAAACTCAGCCAAGGTTCCTGCTCCTGCTCGATATCACATAATACGAACAGGAACAGGCTCAGCCGTGATGCCCTCTCCTGCTCCAATTATTAGAGTTCAGGCTTCTTCACAAAGCTTTTGACCAAAATGGCGATTTCCACAAGTATGCCGACTCTCCCGCGATCTGAAAACTGTACCCATTCACGTTATATAATTATTCATTCACGGGCTGTGGGCAAGGCCAGCATTTATTGCCCATTCCTAATTACCCTTTAGAATGTGGTGGTGAGCCACCTTCTTGAACTGCTGCAGTCCGTGTGGTGAAGATACTCCCACAGTGCTATTAGGGAGGGAGTTCCAGGATTTTGACCCAGCGATGATGAAGAAACGGCAATATAGTTACAAGTCAGGATGATGTGTGACTTGGAGGGGAACTTGGAGGTGGTGGTGTCCCCATGCTATGGAGCCGCTGGTTGTCAGTAAACTATTCACTGAAGAGCATGTAGCATAATAAACAGGTCTTTTTCCGAGTGGCAGGCAGTGACTAGTGGGGTACTGCAGGGATCGGTCCTAAGACCCCAGCTATTCACAATATATATTAATGATCTAGACGAGGGAACTAGATGTAATATCTCCAAGTTTGCAGATGACACAAAGCTGGGTGGGCGTGTGTGCTGTGAGGAGGATGCCAAGAAACTCCAGTATGATTTGGACAGGTTGGGTGATTGGGCTGATGCATGGCAAATGCAGTATAATGTGGATAAATGCGAGGTTAACCACGTTGGCGGCAAAAACAGGAAGGCAGATTATTATCTGAATGGCAATAGATTGGGAGAAGGTGAAGTGCAACGAGACCTGGGTGTCCTTGTGCACCAGTCGCTGAAGGTAAGCATGCA